>NC_132787.1:78730290-79980290 GCF_048418805.1 Vulpes vulpes
GGTCAGTGATGGTTTGTTTTTTCTCCCATTTTGGATCAGCAACATAATTCGTGGAGTCCAGTGCAAAATAAAAATGTGGGGACTTTTGTGCAAAATGCATTAAGATCTTCAAAATAGCAACAGAAGAACTTTAAGCTGATTGTGGGACCCTGTGCAACTGCTATGAAGCTATCCCCATCCCTGTCCTTGATAAATTACACATTCCACAGATGCTATGTGTGTCTTGGTTGTATGTGAAAAAATACTAGGTTCTGAGTGCAAGGCCACCTGTGAATTTGGGTTTCCATTACATCAGTATGCTCTGGGAGCTATCTTCTGAGAACAAATACCACATCAATCTCTGGGACTATTGTCCACAGTAAACCTCTTTTTAATTAAGTGTATCACTCTCTTCCAGTGTTCTGATACCCCAAGTTATTTGGGAGGGTTTATCACTCCAGTGCCTGATTTAATAGTATATTTCTCATGACAGGTGGGAATATACCAGCCCAGAAAGTTGAATATAGAGAAACATATGAATTGCTGATGGCTTGAGACCTTCCACTACCTTAAATTTTGCTGATCATCGTTCCCTTTTCAGAGACAATGCAACTAGCTGCTATTAGCTGTGAGTTACAGCTCTTACTTCTTAATTTGGATGGCTGCTTGCCAGGTGACCTCTGCAGTAGTAAAAAATCTCTGTTGACTTCAGAGCTAATTTAAAGGAAAAGTGTACTTGGGTTTTTAAGTCTAGGTCCCCAGACCTAGAGACTGGGGAGTGTGGTGAATAGAACATAAAGAAACAGACTCCATATCGAAGATTCCCTCATAGGGATGCATACTGTGTCTAATCTATTTAAAATGGCTATCTGCGTGAGCCTTGTTTTCCACTGACTTTAACTCTGGCAAGGTACAAAATAACAAGTGCCTAATTACAATTCAGTGGCCTGCATTGCATAACTTCCCTAATTAATTAATTGATATTCCTCTTGCTTCTGAACTAGAGCTTCTCAAGCACCATGTTTTATAAGAACTTGTTTTCTTAATATAATAGAGTATTAGAAATGCATTCCTTTAAAGGTCATTTATTTCTGTTCTAGCCAAGAAACATCTATAGAGCTGGTTTTCCATAAAAGTGCTCTAGTAAATGTTGGGCTACCAAAATGAGTAGATCCCCATTTCTCTCACCATTCAGAAAGCTGGTAATATAGTAAGGGAGAAGAATAAAATCCAGACAAAAATATGAGAAAGGGTCTACTGTGATATGAATTAAGTGTCACAGGAACACAGAGAGAAGACTAATTGATGATTTAATTAATTCAATAATATTGAATTACTCCTACTTTACGCCTGCCACTTTACTAAGTATAGAGGATAAAGCAAGCAAAGAAGATGTATATGGTTCCATTCTACTAGGGAGAATGACAGCAAACAAATAGTTCTTCCTGGAGGAATGAGAAGCCTTCATGCAGGAGACAAGAGTTGAGCTAGGTGTTCAAGCTTAAATACTCTCTCATGAGACAGGAAAAAAGGAACAAAGGAGAGTGCTCTCTTCTTTGTACATGTAGCTCCAAGTAGCTACATTTTAGTGAGTTGTGACAATTACTCTCCATGGGGCCATTTATTTCCACTGCCTTAGGTCTATCTCAGTTTTAGTGTATATACAATAATGGTATTACAGTCCAATTTCCCTTTGTTTCACGGGAGGCTTAATTCTTTATGATGTGATTAGGGATCCATCAATTGCCAGGCAGTGCCCTTGGTCTTTTCAGGTGAGTGCATGCTGGGCTAGGTGTGAGGATGGAATAAAGATGGGGACATTAGGAGTGGCTTCTGTGTCCTGGAATAAGTTCTCCCTGTGATAGCTGACAGGCTCACTGGTCTCTGCCAGAATCTTTCCTGATACCAGAAAGATACTAAATATGTAGGCTTAGCAGCATAGATCAAGTAGATGAACTTTTAGGGAAACAAGATATTTTACATTTGTGATGTCAACAAAGGAAAATAGGAACTCTAAAGTTCCTTCTTGTCATTAGCATCACGTTTCCAGTAGACTTCAGTAATGTGACTAAATCTATATCCTGGGGAGATTTGGAGTCTTGCTTGCTATTAGATTTTACATTTTAATGATAATTTCTTTGAACTGGCTTATCCAGCAATAATGCCTATAGGTTGGGAGTGCAAAGACCACGGGGGATCAGTATGACTCTTGTGGTGAAAGTACGTATGCCTAGTTTTCCAAAGGATTCAAAGTTATTTGAAGCATTTCAAGACTCTGTTAGCCACAAGTGTTCTGTTTTGGAGGTAAGCAAGTTGAGAAGGCCTGAGACTTGATTTCATTTACTAAAAAAACACAAGACCTAGAATTAGGTCTGTGTTCAAATTTCAGCTCTATCACCAATTAGCTATGTTCATTCAGGCAAGATACTTACCTTCTCTGGGCCTCAGCTTCTTGTCCTAAAATGGAGTGACATACCCAGTGGGCGCTGTATAATAATTAAATAAAATGATAAAACATTTTATTAAATTCATATTGCTGTACAAATCCTTTATTTTTTATTTGCACAGTCCCTTGAGATGTCATATTCAACTCATAGTTGGTCAAGAGATTTTAATTCTGTGTATGAAAAGGAGGTGAATGGTCTAAGCACTAGAAAATCTAAGATCTCGTTGTCTCTGTCACTTTTGCACAAGTCATTCATTCACTTATGTACTCATCCATTCCTTGGCTGTCTCATTTTTAGACCATGTGATATGCTTTGCCTAGGTCACTTAGTCTTTTGATGCTTTAGTTTTGTAATCTATAAAAAGATATTACTATTAGCAGCTCAGTTGCTCTACAGACATTTTAAGATCAAAGTAAATACTATGGATCTACCAAGGGGATGACCCTAGCCTCAAACAATAATAGTAATAATAGCAATAATAGTAATTTCAGGGCACCTGAGTGGCTCAGTCTATTAAGCATCTGCATTTAGCTCAAGTCATGATCCCAGGGTCCTGGGATCAAGCCCTGAGTCATGTTCCCTGCTGAGTGGGTAGTCTGCTTCTCCATCTCCTTCTGTGCTGTCTCTGTCTCTGTCTCTCTGTCAAATAAATAAAGCTTAAAAAATGTAGCAATGTAAATTCATTGAATTGAAATAAAGTTGAGGTTGTTAGTGGCAGTAAGATGACACTGAAAGACAAGAAGAGAAAGAAATATCAGTTTCCAGGAGAGAACAGGGTTCACAGGAGTGGCCTCTCTGGGGCTCTAGGACTTTGTGTGTCAGAGAAGGGGAGGGAGATGTTTGAGCACTCACCTGATTGTGGCAGGATACCAGAAATTGAAAAGAGGTGCCAGCCACAGTATGGTGGATAGCTGTGCTTGAGTCTGGAAAGCATTTGCTCTATTAGGTGAGGGAAAAGAAGGGTACATTTTCAGATTTGCACTATATAAGGACAGGCAAGTGACTTTTCCTGGCTGTTCAGTTTCAGTACCCAGGCAAGCATCTGCTAAGCAGTGCCATCGAGAGAGGTTCTAGGTAGCCTAAGTCATGGGTGGGCTCCTGCAGTATAAAAAATGGCAGCTGGTTCTGATATATCCACTTAAAGCTGAAGGAGAAATTTGGATAGATCTAAAGTTGCTTCATTGTAGCAAAAGAGGGCTGGGTCTTGGAATAATGATATTGTTAATCTTATGCACCCTGATTCTACTAATCCCCAATCTGTTAATAAAAGTGTTTACAAAACTACAAAACAGTAGTAACAAAATATGAAAGAAAAAGGAAACATATTGTCTTTCCTTTTATTCAGTTAGGGGGTCAGCTAAGGGTAGAAAAAAATTTAAAAACAGGCCTTTAAAGGTTTTCCAACTCCTTAACCCTTCCCAGTCTTTCTCTTATTCTCCCCCTGCTCCCACATATATACAGTCTCCCACTTCTTCCCCAGCCCTCACATTCTGCTAAAGCTGATGCTGGGCCAAGTAAGAGCTATCTTCACCCATCCTTTTTTTTTTTTTTTTCACCCATCCTTGATATGGAGTTGGAATGAGGAGGAGGAGTCAGACAGGAGCAGCCTTTACTGTGAGAATCAGTGGCTACAATAGGTTAACATAATTTACTCAGGTCATTAAAAAAAAAAAAAAAAAAAAAAAAGCAATGTTATAGTTATCCCTGCTCCTATCTAGGAGATGGCTGACTAGAACTGTAGCTTATTTAATAGTTTTGATTTATGATCCCTCTTGAAAAATCAGATGACTAGTTTGGGACACCCTGATCTTTACTGATTCTGTTGGATTTCCCCTCTTGGGATTGTCAACCACAGTGTTTTTCTGAGGAGGTTATTTTGTCCTCTTTCCCTCTTCCAATGTACTGTCTCCATTTGTGCTAATATGTTATAGTTGTGCACACCAGAGTATTTGGGAGCCCTGGGAAATAAAATTTTTAGAGAAGTGCCAGAAATCTTAGCATTTATCTGTACTTTACTCTGATTTCTAAAGTTTATAGGCTAAGAGGAAATTTACCTTGTTTGGTCGTATGTTCCTTTTTATTTCTTGGATGAAGTTAGGTATGAGGGATTCATATTGTATGTATGATTTCAAGTTGTGAACACCTTTATCTTTCCAAAGATCTTCTTTGCCTCTTCCCAGTTCTAGTGCCAAAACTTGGTCCTTCTTGTAGTTCTTGCCCTTGTTATCTATAAATGAGCAGACACGGTTGGCAGTGGTAGTACTAAACAGAGGCTCTTGCTTAATGTTTTTGTGTTAGAATAAAATAATTAGATTTGGCTGGCAGGTAAAAGAACCAGAGCTAAATATTGGCCTTTTCTTTGTCTCTACTCATTTTCTTATGACTGAAAAACTTATTTTACAAATCAAATAAGAACACTTGTGGGAAAATTAATCTTTGTATGATTCTTTCAGCCCTGGTTATTTGATACTTAAGCATAATGTTAAATTGCTATGATCTATCATGTCCTTCCTTTTTAAGACATTAATCATACAGGTGATACAAAGATCGGTCCTGGCATAAATAATGCATAGAAGACAATGCTAATATACAATGACAAAGCACAAAGGAAAATGAAATCCAACAGTTAGTAACAAATCAGAGTTCATCATAATAACACGCAAAAATATTTAACTATGTCCCTCACCAAGGATGTTTGCCTTTAGATTTTCATTTCATTAAAGAATTTGCCTTGTGTTTCTTAATTCTTCTATTTTAGGATAAAATACCCTTTCCAAGGGTAACGATTTCTCTGAATTGACAGCACCTCTCGAACATCTACATTTTCTTCCTCTCTTTTTTTATGAGAAGTTACAGCTAGCTTTTAGTTATATTAATGTGTCATATTATAGAGCTCTGAATACAGGAATAAGAAAAATGTCAGAGGCCTGAGGAAAAAAGGACAAATTCTTCCAATAGTTGAACTTTATATAGTATCTGACTTTTTGAAAAAGGGCTATACAGAAATTCAAATGCATTTTTTTTTTACCTTTAAAATCAGATCAACTCAGCTAATTTCTTGTCCAAGATGAGGAAGAAATATCCTTTGCTTTTGTTTTGTTTTTGCTTTTGAAGCTTATGTTACAAAGTGAAATCCTAAACCACTGACCTAAATGTAAAATGTAAAGCGATAAAACTCCTAGAAGATAACATAGGAGAAAACGTAGATGACCTTGGGTATGAGGATGGCTTTTTAGATACAACACTAAAGGTTGGAGCCATGAAAGAAATAATGGATAAACTAGACTTCATTCAAATTAAAAATGTCCTACAAAAGACAATGTCAAAAGAATAAGACAAACCACAGAAGATATTTGTAAAAGATACAGCTGATAAAGAATTATTGTTGGGGTGCCCAAGTGGCTCAGTTAGTTAGGTGTCTGCCTCCAGCTCAGGTCATGATCCCAGGGTCCTAGAATCAAGCCCCAAGTAGGGCTTCTTGCTGAGTGGGGAATTTGCTTCTCCCTCTCCCTTTGTCTGCTGCTCCCCATGCTTGTACTCTCTCTTTCTTTCTCTTTCTCTCTGTCAAATGGATAAATAAAATCTTTATTTTAGAAAAAGAATTGTCTAAAATCTACAAAGAACTCTTAAACTCAACATTAAGAAGATAAACAACCCGATTAAAAAATGGACCAAAGACCTTGATGGACTTTTCACTGAAGAAGATAGCAGATGGCAAATAAGCACATGGAGAGTTGCTCTGCGTCCTGTGTCATGTGGGAAACACAAGTCGAAACAATGAGATATCCCTACACAACAAATACAATGGCCAAATCCAGAATACTAGAGACACCAAATGTTGGCAAGGACGTGGAACAGTAGGAAGTCTCATTCATTGCTGGTAGGAGTGCAAAATGGTACAGTTTGGAAGACACTTTGACAGTTTGCTACAAAATTAAATGTACTCTTATCATGTGATCCAGAAAATGATATGGCACACAGTTCTTCAGAAGTTAAAAATAAGATTAACATATGATTCAGTAATTCCACTTTCAGGTATATATGCAAAAGAACTGAAAACAGGGCAGCCCTGGTGGTTCAGTGGTTTCGCACTGCCTTCTGCCTGGGGTGTGATCCTGCAGACCCTGAATCGAGTCCCACATTGGGCTCCCTGCATGGAGCCTGCTTCTCCCTCTGCTTGTATCTCTGCCTCTCTCTCTCTCTCTCTCTGTCTGTCATGAATAAATAAATAAAATCTTTTTAAAAAACTATTTTTAAAAAAAAGAACTGAAAACAGAATCTCAAAGAGGTATTTGTACATGCATGTTCATAGTAACATTATTCACATTAGCCAGAGGTGTAAGAAATCCAAATATTTATTAACTGATAAATAAATAAACAAAATATTCTGTGAACATACAATAGAATACTATTCAGTCTTAAAAATGAAGGAAATTCTACCAGATGCTACAACATGAATGAACTGACGACGTTGTATTAAGTAAAATAAGTTAGGTTCAAAAAACCCAAAAGCTATGATTCCAATTAGGTCTGTAGAGTAGTTATAGAAATGGAAAGTAGAATGGTGCTTGTCAGGAGCTGGGAGGATGGGCTGATGGGGTTTTGTTGTTTAAAGACTATAGAGTTTCAGTTTTACAAGATGAAAAAGTCCCTGAGATTGGTTGCACAACAATGTGAATATACTTAACTCTACTGAGCTGTACACTTAAAAATGGTGAAGGTGGTAAATTTTGATGTTACATGTATTTTATTACAATTAAAAGTTAAAAAAGTGAGAGATCATGAAGCTACTACATCCTCAAATTTTAAGTTAAAATTAAAAAAATAAATATTTTATTTATTTGAGAGAGAAAGAACATGAGCAGGGCTGTGGGGAGAAGCAAAGGGAGAGGGAGAACACACCCCCAATGTACAGGGAGCCAGATGTGGGGCTTGGTCCCAGGACGCCGGGATCATGATCTGAGCTAAAGACAGATGCTTAACATTCTGAAACACCCAGATGCCCCTTAAATTTTTCTTTTAAACTCAAGTACCATCTTTCTATGTTTCTATGAATTCACTGAACATATGTTGATCAATTGTTGTATAACAAATTGGGCTATTCCTTGCAATTTATTTCATGTCTTCTTAACAACAATCCTAAGAGATAGATATAATTAGTTAATTTTTCTCTGAAAAAATGAGACACAAGAGAGGCTTGCCTAAAGTCAGAATGTCACTTGACAGCAGATCTTTAGGGATGGCCAGTAAAATTTATCTTGTATGTCAACTCTGATGGATCAGTAGGGGACTCCTGAGGGCTGGGTTGAGGAGGATTTGAAGCCACATCTGTACTCAGTTGCCATGAACCTCATATGTCAAGAGAAAAGAAGGGGAGGGACAGTTGAGGCATTTGTAATTCTTTACCCCATCCAGGTCTAACTTCCTTTCATTACCTATCAACTGAATTTGACACTGCAGGAAGTATCAAGAGGCAGTGTTAAAGTCAGCATAGATAGATAGATTGCTGTTTTTCAGAAAGTTGCAAAAAGGAAAATATACAAATCTTTAAGAAAAGCTAGGCCAGACTTTTACTCCAACAAGCCCAACAACACCTGCTATACTCTTTCGAATGATTGTGAAAGGGTAGGTTTTCTTTCAAAGAGAGAATAAGGTATGGAAATAGGCACAATTTGTTTCAGTTTGTTCACATGTATGTATAAAAAGATGGTCCTTTATTCATCTGAAGGCAAAATTGAGTTAGTGTATCTTTTAAGCTGATAGTTTATTAGCACAGTTGTCAGTAATTCAGATATTTGTCAAGTTGCCTCTGTAATGTGTTTTCACACATGGCTTAGCTCCTGATCCACATATCTTAGCTCTAGGCAATATACTTTTTATCACCCCTATGAGGAATTTTGTATCTTTGAATTTCATTTGAATGGCTATTAAAAAATAAATTCACCTAGAAAATGCCCTCTTTGTCTGAAAGTGCCATTTAAAAATATCCCAGCTTTGGAAAGCCTGCTTTCTAAGTTTTTGCAGAATTGAATGGATTGTGTGCATCAAATATTCCTCAAATATTAGATAGATCTGCCTAAAGCTTTGGAATGTAGCTAAAATAAAATTTTAAAAAATCACTCTCTTTAAAAGTGATGTAATTGGGTCAATCTTGTGCTGACACTTTCTCGTAAGGTATAAAAACCAAGACTATCAAGCACTGTAGATTTGATGAAATCACTAGACGTGCTAATGTTGAAAGATGTCTGTAATATTTAAGTGAAAAAGGTAACAGGTAATTATGATATATTTTTAATAAAAACATACGTGTGTTTGTAAATGTGAAGATAAAGATTTGAAAAACACACATGCACAGTCTCAGATATATAAAAAACTACTTCCGGAGAGGTGGAACAGACAGAGAGGAATGAAGCAAGGGTTGAATATTTTATTATATACTTTGATTGTTTGAATTTTTAAATACCCATTTATCAATCTTATGACTTTTGAAACGAAAAAAAGATTATTTTGGGAATGCTGTGTATATTCTGGTGTTCTGTTGCAAGTGTACAATACAGAGTAGAGACAGTATATTTCAGTTGACACTAATTCTTCAAATCTCTTAGTCATCTAGTCTAGAGTAGTGTTTTCCAAACTCTGAATCCAAATCTATTAGTGGATTAAATCAATATAATGGATCGCTTCTGCTTCCTTCATCTCTTTCAACAATTTTTCTATTGGGTTGTTTGTCTTTTTCTTATTGATTTGTGGAAGTACTTTAGGATTCAGTATACCAATCTTTTGGTGATTTATATGTTATTTTTTAAAGGTTCTTCCAGTTTGTTGCACGGATTTTCACTTTCATTATAGTGTATTTTAATGAGCAGAACTCCTTATTTTTTTTTTTAATTTTTTATTTATTTATGATAGTCACAGAGAGAGAGAGAGAGAGGCAGAGACACAGGCGGAGGGAGAAGCAGGCTCCATGCGCTGGGAGCCTGATGTGGGATTCGATCCCAGGTCTCCAGGATCGCGCCCTGGGCCAAAGGCAGGCGCCAAACCGCTGCGCCACCCAGGGATCCCCAGGACTCCTTATTTTAACATAATGAATGGATACATATTTTTTCATGGTGTATGTTATTAGTGCTATTTTTAAATCTAGTTTAATCAATCTTTCCTTATGTCATTACCATTTATTTCCTTTAATGACATACAACTGATTTTTAATTTTTTCTTTAATATGTGAGTTCTAATTCAGTTGAAATTTGTTTATGATGTAATATAAAATCTCATTACATTCCTTCATATAGGAAACTTACTGTCTCAGGACCATTTATTGAGAACACTGTTTCCCCAATTTGCAATGTTAATTATGTTGTAAATAAATTATATTATAACATCTATATGGATGGGTCTGCTTTTAGACTCTTAAATCTTATTGTTATCCAATTTATCTTTCCTTATGCCCTTATCTCTCCACTAATGGCTTTTTGTTTTTTGTTATGCCTATAGAGTAGTATCCTCAATTTATTGCTTTTTTTCAGGAGAGTTCAGAATTCTTCAGAGAATCAGATTTTTTTGGTGATTTTTTTTCTTGTAAATTTTTTTTAAATCAGCTTTTCAAAGCATGCTATGAAGTTTTATGGGGTCTTATTTGAATTTATGGATGCATTTGGAAAAAAAACTTAACATCTTTATGATATTTAATATTCTTAAGTATAAAGTATATTACTCTCTTCAAATTTTCATGATGTCTTTTTGTATAAGAATCCTCTTGTTGAGCATTTCAAATCTTTCAAGTTCTGCCTATTACTCTTGCCATTGCTATGGTGACCAGTTTGCCTAGGTTTCAGTTGGTTTAATATAGTTACATCTGGGGCAGCCTGGGTGGCTCTGCCTCTCTCCCTCTTTGTGTCTCTCATGAATAAATAAATAAAATCTTAAAAAAAAAAACAGTTACATCCATACTTTTCTTGGATTTGTGAGATACGTTTCTCATTTCTTGACCATTGAGTCCTCTAGCATGCATACACATGCATCCAGGAAGTATGGGAAAATATGAATTAAGTAACACTGGTGAAATCACCCTGGATCAAAAAACACACACTGAATGACAATGTCAGCAAAAGTAGCACACTTTGTGGAAAATGAATAGAAAAGACTGCCTCTTGGCTAGCCTTAGATTGTAGTCCTTTGTAGGTAGCCCTAAGTGTGGCAGACTCACCAGAAATCTAACAGAAGAAATCCTGAAAAGGGAAGAAGACAAGGAGGGACCACACAAGTTATTTACATATCCCTCAATGCTTTGTATGATGCACACACAGCAGAAAACTGAGAATCCAAATTCTCCACACTGCCCTGGATGACTAGAAGCCTGTGTGCACATATAGGAGAGATCCTAGTAAGCCAGCAGAAAGTAAAAGCCAGGTCAAACTTGAAAACTGCCTGAACTTTGAATATATTTTCCACCCCACACATAATTTAACCAGCCAAGCATTGAAGCCTTACTAGATCAAAGTTTTTGAGCACAACCTCATAGCCATTATTAAATGACCACTAAGTTAAAAGGTCACATGGATGACCTTTAGGAACTTAGGCTAAAAAAATGAAAACAGAAAGAATTTTTTAAAAAATAATGAGAGTCATCAGCAAACACATGCCAAGAGTGTGACAGATTCTGTAGATCCTGTCCAGGCATGTTAAATAAATTAAAAAAATAAAACAGCAATAAAAACCCTCAGGGGAAAAATAAAAATACAGAGCAGCTGCAGTATATTGTCTAAATGTTCAGTCTCAACAACAGCAAGAGCAAAAACAAAATATAAAACATGTAAAGAAATAGGAAAGTGTGACATAATCAGGAAATGAATGAAACAGTAGAAAATGACTTTGCATGCCCTAAGATGTTGGATTTGTCATAGAAAAATTTCAAAGTAGCTATTTTAAATATGTTCAAAGAATTAGAGAAAGCCTTGTTTGTAGAATTTGAGGAGAACACAATTAAGAATTATTCAACAAAGAATGAATATCAGTAAAGGAATAGAAACTGAAAAAAGGGAGGAGGATTCTAGAATTTTAAAGTACAATCACTAAATAAAAAAGATCATGCTATGGGCCGGATGGCAGATACGAAGTGGTAGACTAAATCAGTGAGCTCGAAGATTTACCAACAGAAATTATATACTGTGAAGAACAGGGAGAAAACAAATTGAAGAAAAATGAAAGAATCTCAGAGACCTAGGGAATAATATCAACAATGGTAAAATATGTAATAAGAGGAAAACATGTAAAGAGAGGAAAACCAGAAAGGAGTAGGTAGCCTTTGGGGTCAGCTTGGCATGTTGTTGCATCTATTAAGTTGTTCTTTTTTTTTTTTTAATTTCTTAGGAACATTCCACTATAAAGATGCATCTCAGTTTGTGTAACCAATCTCCGGTTGATGAACACTTGGGTTATTTCAGGTTTTTGACATTTATAGATCTAGCTGCTGTAAACATTTAGGTATTTGTGAGAATTCTTTGTATATTTTGGACACAAATCTTTCATAAAATACATGTTTTCCAAATGTATTTTCCCAGCATGTGGCTTAACTTTTTGTTTTGTAACAGTGTTTCATAAAGTGTCAAGCTCTGTAAATTAGATGAAGTGTAATTTGTTATCTTTCCCCCATACAGTTTGTAATTTCTGTGTTTTGTTTAAGAAATATTTGCTTTCCCAAGATCACTTAGGTCTTCTACTAGGTTTTACAGTGTTTGCTTTCACATTTAGATCTGATGCGTTTTTAATTACTTTTCTGGGTTGTGTTTTGCCTATACTTATGTGGTGATCTTTTCTCTGGCTTGGAGTAGTTTTTTCACAAACATGAGCTGATCGATACTCTGCTGAGGATTCAAAAAGGACTCTGAAGACCCCTAGAGCTTTTCTATTTAGCTCATTTCTGTCTGATATTTTATCCTATTGATCCTAGCTGCCTTGGCCTCTACAAATTCTCTAGTCTATTCCTTCAACTCAGGGAAACTGCCAAGTTCTGTTTGGCTTCCCCTTTCCTATGCTGCAGTCTACAGACTTTCTCTAGGCAGTAAGCTGGGGCAATCTTAGGGCACAACTCATTTGTTTTTCTTTTTACAGGGTTCATGGTTCTGTGCTGTTTATTGTCCAGTGCCTAAAAACTGTTATTTCCAGTATTTTCTCCAGTGTTTTTATTTGTTTAAAATGGAAGGATAAATCCAATAAAATGTGAAGTTCCCAAGTAAAGCTCTTATGCTTAAAATTTTTTAAAGTCTTAGAAATTAGAGACCAACAAATATAAATAAGATAGCAAGTATAGGAAAATGCAATGTTCATGGCACCTGGTTGACACAGTCGGTTACACAGTCAGTGACACAGGCCTAACTCTTGGTTTTGGTTCAAATCATGATCTCAGGGTCATGAGATCAGTCTGCTGTCTACTCAAGATCTCTCCCTCTTCCTGTGCTCCTTCCTCTCCCCTGCTCACTTTCCCTTTCTCTTAAATAAATAAATCTTTTTAAAAAAAGGAAAATACAATGTTAATGGAACTTATTTATTGTACCTAAAATTGGATTCTAGAAAAAGAGAGAAGTAGATGAGAAATGTTTAAAAAGCTTCATAAAGTCTTTTGAACTTTAAGGCTAATGATGACTTGTTTAGTCGATAAGAGCATTCAAAGTTTTCAGCAAAGAATTGAATATAGGCACGTGGAATGCATGCATGAAAGGTCTAAGCACCAGTAGAATGAGCTAGAAGAAAAATTTAGCTACAATGGGGTCAGATAATATCAATTTGTGGTTCATTCTGCTGTGGCATTGACAGAGAAGGGACATTTGTTTTTATCTAATAACTATATTTATCTGGCAGTGGTGTGGTGGTGAAGACAAAGATTCAAAACAATGGAGACAGATTGGGAAGTGTCTGCTGCAATCAGATATTTGTTAGTGTGTAGTTGTGTAGCAAAGCCTAAGAAAAAAAGCAAATTTGAGACATCTCAAAAGGTTGAAACAAGAGGATTTGGTGACCGATTAGATGTAATAATAGAAGAGAAGTGATTGAACTAATGTATGTATGAGGCATGTTGAAGAGAAGGCACTAGTATTTTAAGCATGCCTCTTTAGCTTTATTTTTCGAGTTCCCCAAAATAGCCATGTTGGAGTAAACTGGAAAAACCAAGGTACCATGTTCAGACCCAATCATATTATAAAATATGCAACTAATGATTATATTATATATAAACATATATAAAATATATTATAATATATGCAATTGATGATTCCATTTTCCTATTCACTTTTTTATTTATTGTATATAGTACAGCTGAGAAAGGTTTCCAGTTTCTACAACAGAAAATTGTAAAAAAAAAGATTTATCCAGACTACCAGGGAAGAGGGACAGTGAAGACATAAAGAATCCTAAACCAAGGCTGGATGTTTCCTGCAGATCTCAGTCCTGCTTGGGGTTAACACACAGTCACGAGAGCCACTGGCAACTGGAATGGGCGTTTAATTTCTGAGGATAGTACCACAGGGAGGCCTAGTGGGATGGTGTTCTTCTCAATGAATATTAAAGCTAATGGAAATATGACTTGTATTTGGTTTGCACACCACATGCAAGAAGAAAGGGTAAAGAGGAAGGAAGTGGGTTGAGATGGTTTTAGCAGTTAAGTCTGTTTTTAAGTGCTAAAGACATTGCTCTTCTTGGAAAAGTCAGGCTTAGGGTCTGAGTGCTGAGCTGCAAAGCTAAGACAGACTTTCTGCCCCCTTTATATATAATGATACCTTTGTCCATGTTCACTTCAGAACTGAATTTTCCTTTCCTTAACATCTTATTAATTCATTCTTCTGGGGAGTCTTTCAAAGTAGAAAACTCATCCTGAGGAAAAAAATCAAGCCAAGTCTAATTGACTAAACTTTCCTAGTGCTCAATGCTGAGAAGCAAACCTTTCAAGTTTTTGCCAATTGGCAGGAGCTTTAATGACAGGCTTCCAGGATCAAAGCAAACCTTTTAACTTCTTTTAACAGTAAATTCAGTGGTGACTATTGACATGTAAAACGTTCTCCATGGCAGAAACAGAAATATGAGATTAGTTGAATATTACCATGTATCTTATGTGGAGGATAACTCACTATGCTCCCCATTAATCCAACAATAAAGCTTTAGACCCAAAAAAGAGAAGTGAACCCGTATAATTGTTTGGCTAGGAAATGTTGAGTAATAAGTACTTACAAATCTCACAGTTGGTATAGGATTATAATGACACATTCTTTGAAATACCAATAATTAAAAAGGAGCTACTGTGGAAATGAAACAAGCCTATAATAAATGCATTTGCTTCTAAAAGGCACTATTCTCTTTTGATTTCAAGAGAAGTGACATCAAATAAGAGTAAAGGGTGTGGAAGCAGAAGGCAAAGGCTCTGTTGCCTTGCCCCTACTTTGTCAGTAAAGTATTATGTGTTTTTAGTCAAATCACTTATCCTATCTAGTTTTCAGGTTCTTGATCTGTCAAATATAGCTGTACATCCTTCTAGCTATAAAAACAAAAGCTCTGTCTGTAGGCTTCTGGGTTTCTATAATAGTGAGAAGTGAGGTGAAAACATACAATCCTGCATGACAGAGTTTATCAAGTTTTTGAGTTTTGGAAGGTATAGAACATATGCTTTGGGCCTTCATCAAACCCAGAGATACTGACTAGATAGGTTTGGAATAAAGTTCATTAATCAATATTTTAAACAAGTACCCAGGATGGGATGTTGACACCTAATACGCATGTTAGCAATAGGTTTTTAAACCAAATTCCTCTTTCTCCCATAGTGAGTCAGCTAGATAGATCCTTTCCTGTCATCTTAAGATTGCAGTTAAATTCACAAAGTGAAACCATGGGTACCATATTCAAAAGAGAGACTAGGGAGCTTGACGTATATTTTTCACACTTTCTAGGGGTGAGGGAATCCTACATGCCTCAGTTCCCCTCTCTCCCACTACCTATATAAGGAGGAGGCTAGAAATTTGAGCATCTTTGGATATCAGACTGCGAGGACCAGAAGGGAAAATGAATAGTGGCTCTTAAAGCCCATTTAAGTTGTGATAGTTTCCTACCACTGCCATAACAAATTATCACAAACTTAGTGGCTTAAAACAACACAGGTTTATTATCTTACAGTTCTGTAGTTCAGAAGTCCAAAATGGGCCTCACTGGCTAAGATTAAGTTGTCAGCAGGACTGCATTCCTTTCTGGAGGCTCTAGGAGAGAATCCATTCCCTTGCCTTTCCAGCTGCTGTAGGCTGCCCACATTCCATGATTCATGAAAGCCAAAAGCATGGCTTGAGTCTGACTCTTCTGCCTCCTTCTTCTTTCACAGATCCTTTTGATTGCAGATGATCCAAGATAATCTTCCAAGTTTAAGGTCAGCTGACAAGCAACCTTAATTGCATCTGCAACCTTAATTCTTTGTTGTGTAATTTAACATAGTCACAGGCTCTTGGGATTGGATTGTATACATCTTTGGAGGTGGCATGATACCGTCTACCACAAAAACCAAAAGAAAGGGTTCTAAAAGAATCACTTTTTAAGATTGTGGAATCTGTGAAAGGAGAGACTGGCACTTCCACCCTGGTTATAGATGAACTTAATCTGTCATGTCTGCCTAGTACCTATCTGATCAATGGAAAATAGATTAAATGGGGGGACACAGATGCATGAGTTTCCCATGGTTCAAAGGGTGTGAGCCATAATTTTGGTACTCTGCTCAAGGGTACCTTGCATAAGGATAAAGCAGGTTGTGTAACTGAGGTATAATGTTCAAGAATGGGATAAGAAGATATCAAGCCATAGTATATCTCCCACCTGAGGGAACTGAGCTGTGTGAGGCCCTACCCATGCTACTTCTCGTAGAACTCAAACATGATCCCTTTGGGAGCCCTAGTATTTGTGTGCCTGCCACACAATGTACCACCCCAAAGACAATAGTAGAGATAGTTAAATAGAGACAGAAGTACACATTTTCCTTTCTTTCTTTTAATTTCTAACACTACTGAGGACAAAACTATACATTCAGAGAAAAGCAGGAAGAATAAATGCAGACCAACCCCTCTTCCCACTTTAAGTCTTACTGTGGCTTGAGTAGTGATGAGAGGGAGGTGAGGAGATTTAAATTAAATCAGAGATTATAATTTTAATCTAGACTAGATTGAAATTTTTTTGTCTAATAGTGACCATAGAGCTATGAATTCCACCCAAGCTGCTCTTAAAGCATAGGTTTCAAAAAGGTAAAATCATAACTATGCAAATTTAGAATGTGAAAGTTTTTATCTAACTTATTAATTAATGAAGGAACCAGTAAGATGTTTTAACTAATTCAAAGAACATTTTGGAAGCTAGTGTATTTATAGCAGAATAGGATTGCTAGATTAATACAAAACTGATAAATGTCTAACAGAGCCATGTATCTTTAAGGTTATATGTTTTATTAGAGAGGAATTATTTACATTGCTCATATACAAAAAACTACAAGTTTACAAGCTACTTTACTATTTCTTGGAACTTAAATCAGATATAAACAGTGAAATGAACAAAGATCATATTCTTAGATAATACCCAAGTGGTTTTTGCCCGGTACAACATTGAAGTAGACACCTTTTTGCCTTATTTTCAAGTTTTAGATAACTTTTTCTGGCAATATTTTTAAGAATGGGAAAGAAGAGTTAGATTTTGTTTGAAAGCAATGAGAGGAGGATGAATTAATGTCACTGAGTTCAAGTGTTATTAACAAAAATACAGCTAAGATTTAAGATTATGAAGTGGTAACAAAATAAATTATAGTTTAAGGCTGCATTTCCTGAAATGCAGGACAGATACGTTCTTGTGTAAAATAAATATTTATGATATATGGGATAGTGTTTCTGTCTTGCTGACTCCCAAGAGTGGCTTTGTGCCAGGTTATATCAAACTGAGTCAAATCAATAGCCTAACCTAAAATCTTCCATAATCATTACTACTTGTTTCCTGATGAGATCTACTCCCTTCCAGGAATAGCTCATATGAATGAAGTTCAAAACCCTCAGATTTTAGTCATTAGCTCACCTAAAAATGTCTTGTGGGTGTCTTTTGATATTTTGAATTCTGTTTTTACCACCTAGACATAGTTTAGATAGTTTATTTTTCCTTACTATGTTCCTGATAACTTTTCTTTTCAGTTTGATTAGATCTTTTCAGAATCACTAGATGACCTAATTTTTGATGTAGGTTTCATTTTACTGTGGACTGTGAAACATGATGTTAGATACATTTAAATGGGACAAAAAGTAAATTTTCTGCCATTAGCATCTGTCTGGCATCTCTAATGATTGTGAAAAATAATTTTAAGATAAATTTAACAATGATAGTATACAATTCTTGTGTTCTTTCATATAAGTTGGTAACATTATTACAGACTTATTTTACATCATAATTTTAAAATTTCACTCTCAGGCGAAATTGGGCTACAGAGATCTTGTTTACATTATCTTTCAGTTTGAACACAGACCCATTGGAGTCTCTGGATCAAACAATGATTTCCACTTTCACTTGGTTAGAAATTAAATGACTCCTCAGAGTCAGTCTCATTTGTGATTATCTTCTGGTAAAACACATATTTTTGAACTAATGACATTGAAATTCATGCCTTTTTTGAGTAAAACTGAAGAAAACAAAACAATAACGAAATCACTTTTTAGTTATCGTTTATTCATCATTTGATGTGGACCAGTGCCTCATGTGATTTAACACCATGGGATGCCAAGTTTGCCATTATGACCATTGTAAATATTAAATATTTACTTAGCAGATAGCCATTGGTTAATTGTAACGAGAGGTTAACATTTAGATAAAAATGAAATTATAGATACCCCTAGTAAATCTACTGGTGCTGAACTGTTGTGTTCATCTCTTTGTATATCTTGTGAAGCAAAGTAAAGGAGGGCCAGAATACAATCATGTGGGCTAATTTTGATGAATCCTCATTCATAGGATTTTCATATTGTTTACAAAATAACTTTGACAGGCCTTTCTTGCTAAAGCCTTGATACTGAGACTCTGTAAGGCAACAAGAGAAAGGTGGGCTTGGACTCTCAAAAATGGAGAATGGTGAGTGATGTCTCTCACTTCTTTACTTCCAATAGACCTGTGTTTCTATTTCACATTGGCTCCTGTTCTCCTTTATTTCTCCAACTATTATAATCCTTTAATTCTTCACTTTTCAGCAAAGACACTCAGGATTTACCGTCTCAGGGCATTTACCATCTCAGTTGTCTAATTGCCTGTTCTCTCAACCTCCTGGTCCCCTTTCAGTATTAGTGCATGGAGAATCCAACTTTGTTTCAATCTAACGGTCTGTATTCTGAAGTCAAATGGAGGACTAGCACAATAGAGTGCTGGGCCCCACTCTCAGAGTTTCTGATCCAGTAGGTCTGGGATGTGGTCTAAAGTTTCCATTCTGTCAGGTACCAGTACTTGTTGATGCTACTCCAGGGACCACACTTTGAGGGCTACTGCTCTCAAGTGCCACTTGATACAGCACTGCTATAATACAAATCCTGAGTTATTCTGTATATCCTAAGGTGGACCCTATAGCTATTTTAGTTAATCAAGACAGTGGAGTGATATCAGCATCAAAGTGGCATAAGACATCCCTTGTTTATTGTTCCCATCCTCAACAACAAAAATTTGGCAACCATCCATGGTTAAGAATGTTTTTGAGGGAGCTAATGATCCAGCATCCCAGGAGGAGTGTCCCTGATCTGTGCATCGGGTAACAAGAAGGTAAACCTCAGTCCTGGCTATGGACCTTGTGGTGGCCCATGAACTGGCTTCAGCACTTCTTGGCCAAGATCCCTCTAGATCCTGGAAAACAATAGCTAAGCAAATGAGAGAGCCTTTGTGGTATTTCATATTTCCAGAGAAGCTCCAGTATTCTGCTCTGTAGGAGCAAAAAATGTGAATTTGGATACATTGGAGTGGTCAGTTATTAGAGACTGAAGGAGGTGACTATGACTTTGAATATGAAGATAGCAACACAAAATTTTAAGGAACATGAAAAATCAAGGATATAAGATGACCCCAAAGGATCAGTTATCTTCTGGTAACCGAACCCAAATTCATGGAGATCTCTGATTTATCAGATAAAGGATTCAGAAGAACTGTTTTAAGGAAACTCAATGAGCCACAAGAAAACAAAGAAAATTAAATGAAGTTAGGAAAATAATACATAACCAAAATGAGAAATTTAACAAAGAGAAATAATAAGAAAGAATCAAATTCTGGAGCTAGGGAATGCAATGAATGAAATGAAAAATGCAATAGATAGCATCAACAGTAGACCGGATCAAGCAGAACAAAGTTTCAGTGAGATTAAAAATAGGAACTTTGAAAGTATCCAGTTGGAGAAGAACAAAGAAAAAAGAATGAAAAAGAGTGAATTAAATTCTGTATAGTTTTTGGGATGCCATCAAAAGGATCAATCTGTGAATCAGTTAAGTTCCAGAAGGGGAACAGGGGGAGAAGGGGTGAGAAAGCATATTAAAAGAAATGACCAAGAGTATTTTGGATATCTGAATTCATGAAGTTTAGATCATCAAACAAAGTCAACTTAAAGAGATCCTCTCCACAACGCATTTTAACAAAACTGTCAAAGGTCAGATACAAAGAATCTTAAAAGCACAATAATAAAAGCTTATAACTTACCAAGGAACTTGCATAAGACAACGAAATATCCGACAGAGAAAGACGAATAATGTATTATTTATATGTGACATTCTAAAAAGCTAAACTAATTGGAAGAGATAGTAGAATGGTGGTTTGCCAGAGGTTGGGATGTTGGAGAAGTGGGGAGATGTTGGCCAAAGGGTACAAACTTCCGGTTATAAGATGAATAGGTTCTTGGGATCTAGTGTATAGCATGATGCTTATAGTTAATAATACTGTTATATACTTGGAAGTTTCTAAGGGAGTAGATCTTAAATATTTTCACCACAAAAAATAAATGGTAATTAAGTGACATGATAGAGTTGCTAACTAAAACTCTGGTGGTAATTATTTTGAAATACACATAAGTGTATCAAATCAAAGCATTGTATACCTTCATTGTTATGTGTCAGTTATATTTAAGTAAGCTGGAAAAATAAAAGGACACTAAGAGTTAGAAAAAACAAAAAACAAAACTAAACAAACAAAACCCACAGATATACATATTCTTACATATGGACATGTAGGAATATGGAGTCCTCAGACACAGACAAATATAACTGATCATGATGATGTAGATCTCTCCTATTTATAAAACAGAAACCCAAACCATAAATTTCTTATGAAACTGCTAGGAAAATTGGATAGGCCATTGATTCCATATGCAAAGGAATGAACTTGGACCTCTACTGCCCACCATTTAAAAAAAATTAACTCAAAATGGATCAAAGACCTGAATGTAAGACCTTAAATGATAAAATGTTTAGAGGAAAACATAAGCATAAATCTTTATGACATTGGACTAGGCAATGATTTCTTATACATACACCAAAAGCACAAGAAACAAAAGAAGGAATAAACTAATGGGACTTTATCTAAATTAGAAACATTTGTGCTACAAATAACACCATTACGAAAGTGAAAATTGCATGTGTGTGCGTGTGTGCTTCTGTGCATATTTTCCTAACTGTACATTCAAATACATGTTGGTACCTTGAAATTGGCCATGATGGGAATATTTATAGAATGGAAATCAACAAATGTTAAAAATCAGGGCTTTTTTTTTTTCTGGAGATGCAGATGCTTAACAAACTGTGATGCCCAAGGACTTTATGGAAATATATCTTTGAATTATATTCTATAACCAGTCTCATTGCATGCTCTGACTAGCTTTCTTCCTGTTCTCTCTTTTTGTAGTGATGCTGGCCTCCAATCCATTCTCCACACTGTTTTCAGAATCATTGTTCTCTGACATGAATGTGATTATGACATTTGTTTATTTAAAACTTCCTGACTATCTTTGTAATGGATCCAATGTAAGTTCGCTCCTTGGTGAGTCACAGATACACCAGGTAGAGTTGCCACACAAAGTAAACTTTATTTGCAGCAAAGGAAATCCTGGGGAGTAACTTCCAAAGCTGTGACTCTCTGAGCAAGGATGGATAGGTTCCTTTAATTTAGAGTTAGGATGGATATTGGAAGAGAGGATCCCTGTCTCCATTTGTAGAGGTAGGCATAAGGTCACTCATGCACCTTGAGGAAACATACCTATACATACATTCTGTGTTATGTGAATGAGGCTTGTGCTCCTCCCTGGGCTGAGATTTTAGTATTATAATGAGGTAAAGGTAATGGTCAATTATTTTAAAGGTCACTACATGGTCCTTCCACACAGGCATGAGTTGGGGGGTTACATTCAAACAGGTCTGGGTGGTCTGGGCTGGTTAGAGGTCTTGTCAAGACAGTCACTATTGCTTGAGGGTTGATTTCACTATTTGCCTGAGTTAAGGAACAAGCTGGAAAGAAGGGCTTAAGGAAAAGTGTGGGACAAAGGTCATTGAATACAAGGAGGCGGGCAGTAAAAGTCATGTCTTAGGTTCTAGCTTCTGACATCGTCACATCATCTTCAAGATGAAGTTTAGACTCTGTCAAGTCATTTCAGATCCCTTCCTCTCTGAAATTTTTCCAGTTACTTTGAAGTACTACTTGATGTCATCCCTTACTTTTGAGACTGTGTACCTATAATCCCTTTGTCTGAAAAAATTGTTTTCCTCTTTCTCTGTATGATGTACTCATTTATTCTAAGGCTTACTGAAGTCAGAACATTGCTTCTGAAGAGACTTCCTATACATCTCGCCTTCTGGGCTCCGCTACCTTCTTACCCCCAACACTGTGGGTGAACTAACTGTACTTGCTTGGTATATAAACTTCCTTACTTCTCGTTTTAATCAGCTTCTAGATGGGAAGGCTGAGGTTTTATTTATTTCTTTATTCTCAGCATCTAGTATATTTTGGAACATTATAGATGGTAAAAGAAGATTTTGGAATGTGTTAAATTTTTAGGAGAAAAGTTTCCTTTAAAAGAACTTATCATATTAGGGAGAGATAACATAAATGTTTTGAAGTGCTGAAAAACTTACCTTGATCGAATTGTATAGCATTCATTGCAAAAGACAGAAAAGGCCAATTTGAAGGAATTTACTGGAGAATTTATAATAATAGTGACTACTTACATTTGAATAACTTTACATTTGAGTACTTGTATTTGTGACGGAATACTAAAGTAAAACAAATTTTAATTAAGATGACAAATCTTCATTGTCCTAAGTGCAATGAAAAATGTTTAGAGATTTTTCTTTACATATAAACTTCACAGAAGTAAGTTAGTCATGACCTCAGACTATTTGAACTTCAAGATTATTTATCTCTAAGACTGTCAATTTAAAACTTCAAGGAAGGTAGATGAGATATATTAAAATTCCTTTAACAACTACCAAAATGTGTCATGGTTTAACATTAAATATCTTAGAGAAAAGTATAGATAATATATTCACTGCTTTATCAAATAATATCTTTTAGATTTATTCTTTCTTTATATAATATTAAATATTTCTATGTGTTATACTAAATTCTAGGGAATATAGAAAAGGCTAGAAGACTATTTTTTACCTCAGAGTTCATGGTTAATGGGAGAGAATAGTTCTAGCCAGAAAGAATGAAAGGTATGGTTATTTGTTATGGCAGTATATATTGATGATGATGATGGTGATGATGATAGTGACAAGAGAACAACCATGGGGACAGTGATGATAGGTGTGCTCATTGAGTAAATATTTTGTTTCAGGTGATTTGCTAATTGAATCCTCATTGGCTCCTGTCAACAAATCTGCAAGGAAAATCTTTTTAAATCCTCCCACTTTAGATCATAAATCTGAGTTTCAGAAAGAAATCATGAAACTTTACCTCAAGTAATAAATAGCAAATTCATTCTTAAATGGCACATAGTAGATTGAGGTTTCCAACAAAATCTATCCAATCCTAGAGCCCAGTTTTTCTTAATATACCCTGGAATGTAAATCAGAAAACAATTAGTTCTTGTCCCATTTCCTGTTAGGTTAGAGGAACTTTAGTCAGTGAACCCTTCTTCAAGTCAGCTTTCTCACCAGTGGAATGGAGATGATAGTGTCTGTCTTGAATATTATCATAGGGCTTCTATAAAGACTGAATGCGCAGAACACCTGAAAAGTTTTTATTCATAAAAGTAAAGCCCTTTTGTGAACAATTCTTGAGGTGTACCAGTATATGTTGTCATCATAAATAAAATATAAAAATATAATAATCTATATTTTTTCCAAAACTACAGTTTTGGGCAGCCCGGATGGCACAGCGGTTTAGTGCTGCCTGCAGCCTGGAGTGTGATCCTGGAGACCTGGGATCAAGTCCCACGTTGGGCTCCCTGCATGGAGCCTGCTTCTCCCTCTGCTTGTGTCTCTTCCTCTCTCTCTCTCTCTTTCTATAAATAAATAAAAAAATCTTTAAAAAAATAAATAAAACTACAGTTTTGATATGGTTCCAAAGGCACACCACAAAAAAACCCCAACAAAATAAATAATATAAATGAGATTATGTTGTATATAAGCTATAAACTTTAAGAAGAGAAGTTTCTTTCCAGAATTGATTTTTAGATGCTAGCAACCTGAAATGTGATGACTAATTTTCCAGGTCCTATATCCCAACCAGGAATCCTGAATATTGTACTCTTGTAGAAATTTTCATGCTGCTTTTATGTGCTACTTATTGTTAGGTGAGGACTGACATGAATTATGTGTAGCCACATTCAAGGATACTTTGAGGTAGAGGGCTTGAAATGCATGCAGTATGGCTCTGTTTCAAAAGTCAAATAGTAATGTCAAGACCTGAAAATGTTTGTCTGATGTATATAAATGTATATTTCTCTTTAGTTTTTTTTAAAATTGTTTTTCAGTTTTATTTATTTATTTATTTATTTATTTATTTTTAAATTTTTAAAAAAAATCTTTTATTTATTTTTCATGAGAGTCAGAGAGAGAGAGGCAGAGACACCGGTAGAGGGAGAAGCAGAGAAGCAGGCTCTACACAGGGAGCCCGATGCGGGACTTGATCCCGGGACTCCAGGATCACATCCTGGGCCAAAGGCAGGCGCTAAACTGCTGAGCCACCCAGGGATCCCCTGCTTTTCAGTTTTATAGAGAAACAATTGACATACATCATTATATAAGTTTAAGGCATGCAGCATGATGGTTTGATTTACATATGTTGTAAAATAATTACCATAATATGTTCAGCTTACATCCATCTTTTTTAAAAAAACTTTAATTCTATTGTACTTAATATATAGCATTATATTAGTTTGAGATTTACAATAGAGTGATTCTACATTCCATATATAACTTAGTGCTCATAAAACAAGTATACTCTTAATCCACTTCATCTATTTCCCCTGTCCCCCTACTAACTCTTAATCCACTTCATCTATTTCCCCTGTCCCCCTACTAACTCCCCTTTGGTAACCATAAACTTTTTCTCTGTAGTTAAGAAACTGTTTTTTTGCCTCTTTATTTTTTCTTTGTTCATTTGTTTTGTTTCTTAAATCCCACATAAGAGTGAAATGGTATGGTATTTGTCTTTCTCTGATTGGCTTATTTCACATAGCATTATACTCTCTAGATTCATCCATATTGTTGCAAATGGCAAAATTTCATTTTTTTGATGTCTCAATAATATTCCATTTTGTATATATACCACTTCTTCTTTATGTATTCATCTATTGATGGACATTTGGGCTGCTCCCATAGTTTGGCTATCATAAATAATGATGCAATAAACATAGGGGTGCATATATCCCTTTCAATTAGTGCTTCCAGAATTTTATGGTAGATACTCAGTAGTGGAACTACTGGACTGTATAGTAGTTCTATTTTTAATTTTTTGACGAACCTCCATACTGTTTTCCACAGTGGCTATATCAGTTTGCATTCCCACCAATAATACATGAGGGTTCTTTTTTATCCATATCCTCCTAACATTTGTTTGTTGAATTTTTTATTTTAGCCGTTTTGACACGTGTGAGATGATATCTCATTGTGGTATTTCCCTGATGACAATTGATGTTGAGTATCTCTTCATGTGTCTTTTGGCCATCTGTGTGTCTTCTTGGGGAAATGTCTGTTCATGTCTTCAGCTCATTTTTTATTGAATTATTTGGGGAGTATTTTGGTATTCAGTTATATAAATTCTTTACATATTTTGGATACTAATCCCTTATTAGATGTCATTTGCAAATATGTCTTCTCCCATTCAGTAAGTTGTCTTTTAGTTGTGTTGGTTGTTTCATTTGCTGTGCAGAAGCTTTTTATTTTAATTGTCCCAACAGTTTATTTTGCTTTTGTTTCCCTTGCATCAAGAGACACTTTTAAAAAGATGTTATGGTTGATGTCAGGTAAATTACTGCCTATGCTCTCTTCTAGGATTTTTATGGTTTCGGGTCTCACATTTACATCCTTAATCCATTTGAGTTTATTTTTGTAGATGGTGTAAGAAGGTGGTCCAGTTTCATTCTTGTACATGTAGTTATCCCACTTTCCCAACATCATTTGTTGAAGAGACTAACTTTCTCCCAGCACATATTCTTGCCTCCTTGGTCAAACATTAATTAACCATATAATTGTGGGCTTATTCCTACGCTTTCTATTCTGTTCCATTGATCTATATGTCTATTTTTGTGCCAGTATCATACTGTTTTGGTTACTACAGCTTTGTAACATAACTTGAAGTCTGGAATTATGATACGTCCAACAATCCCAAGAACATCTGAAGAAAGTCTGGATACTGATGATTACATGTAGGCTGCATTATATTTAACAACAACAACAACAAAAAACACCTTTGATGAACAAAAAGCAGAGTCCCTTGTTTTTTATATTTCTTAATAGCTGAGGGTATCTTAGAAATCATTCTAACTTTAAAGCAAAGAGAGCTTTTGCAAATTAGCAGAAAGAAAATAAAAAGGACAACCAAAGGAAATGTTCTATACTGACTGTTCAGTCTCTAAATTTATATCCATGGAAAATACTCCGTCTCCTCTTGACACAGGCATTCTGCTCTCCTTGGCTGCTTCCCATACTTCTGGCCTTGTGGGTATTTGGAAACAGATAAATCAAAAAGAGCTTAAGCATTTAAATGAGTATTTGATATTATAACTCCAACAAGTTAAAGGCTGTTATGCAACTATTTTTTAAATACTGGTAGCATTCACCTGCAATTCAAACATATTTTGTCATCCTATGTATTTGTTTGATTAGAATGATTTTTGACTGTTGACATTTCCAGGACAAATGTGTACAGTAAGGGTGTTTGTAAGGCACTAAACTATTATTACACTGAATTAGTTAATGATAGACAATACCAATAATTAAATACGTGTGATAAAATACATCATAGTATTTCAATATTGCACCCATCTTTTGAGGTTTTTGAGCATTATTCTTTCTCATATTTGTGGAAAATGCAATGGTTTGCATGCAGTTATTTCAGTGGCTGAAGAAAAGATCATTTTCTGTTTTCAAACTTCTTCCGTCTAGCACTGATGCCTGAAATTTCTATCCCAGAGAATAAAATAAGGTATTCCAAACTGAGAAATAGAGATTTTTAAGACAGCAACTATGTAACTTCTTACTTCCTTCAGTCCAAAATGTAAATATCTATCTTTTGGGCTTTCCTGAGGCTGGTAGAAAGGAAGAGTGAGCAGAAAATAATGGAAAAATTCTAAGATCATGCAACCTTGCCTACAACTGTTATACCTCCATCATCTAGCAATGTATGCATGAAGAATATTAACTAAATTTCTTAATGCAAAAGTAATTCCATTTTTTAGCGGAATGGCCCAATGCATTGTATACATGATTTTTATATACATAAACTTAGAACTGAAATGCAGGCAGTGTATTTCTTTTCTTTTCTTTTCTTTTTTTTTTTTTTTAAGAAGTGTATTTCTATTTCAGAAGTCAAACTGCAACAATATTAGCACTGATTTTTTTCTTAAATTTTTTTAGGACTTTAAATACATTATAAACCTAAATGACAACATCCAGCTCTGAGTTCTTTCAGAATTTTAAATATGTTCCACTCTCTTTGAAGTTTCTGTTGAGAATTTGACCCTTAATCAATAGACCCTTTTGCCTGTATGTAATGTGTGTGTACATATGTGTGCATGTAGATGTTTGTCTTACCACTTTTAAACTTTGTTCTTTATCTTTCATATTCAGTATTTTTTTAAAGATTTTATTTATTTATTCATGAGACACAGAGAGAGAGAGAGAGGCAGAGACACAGGCAGAGGGAGAAGCAGGCTCCCTGCAGGGAGCCCAATACAGGACTCGATTCTGGGAGTCCGGAATCATGCCCTGAGCCAAAGGCAGACACTCAATGACGGAACCACCAGGCGTTCCTCATATTCAATATTTTGATCATGATGTGACTCCATATGATTTGTTTATTTAGCTATTTTCTTAATGGTTATTGAGAATTTATATCTAAACTTTGTCTTTTAGGAAGTTAGGAAAAATTAGGAAATTTTTTATATTATTTTGTGAAATATATATTTTTATGCCATTCTTTCTTTCTTCACCTTTTAGGCCTCTATTACGCATTTGATGGACTGTTTGATGTTATCAAATTGGCCTTGAGTTCTGTTTACATTTTTCTTTTCTTTCTTTTAAAAGATTTTATTTATTTATTCATGAAAGACACAAAGAGAGATAGAGAGAGAGAGAGAGAGAGGCAGAGGGAGAAGCAGGCTCCATGCAGGGAGCCCGATGTGGGACTCGATCTGGGGTCTCCAGGATCACGCCCTGGACTGAAGGTGGCACTAAACCACTGAGCCACCCGGGCTGCCGTTTACATTTTTCTATCCCCCCCCCCCCACTTTTTTTAATTGAATGATTTATGTTGATCTATTCAAGTTAACATTTTCTTCTGTCATTTACCTTAAAAAGTTCAGTCCATGTAGGAAATTTTAAATTTTAGATACTATGTTTTTCATTCTATAATTTCACTGAGTTTATTGATTATTATTTTTCTCTGCCATGATTTCTGATCTTTTTATTCTTTGCGGGTTTGTATTTACTGTTTTTGCTTGTTTGTTTGTGTTAAATTGAGGAAGGTTATCAAAACCAGTTTAAAATCTTTGTCTTCTAGTTCCAGCACTGATTCATCTTGGTGTTGGTCCCAGATAATTTTGTCACACTCTTTAGAATGTGTTTCATTTTCCTGACTTTTGGTATGCTGGGTAATTTTTGTATCATATCCTGAACACTGAGAAAATTAAGTTGTGGAGAAAACAGATATTGTTATTTATCCCAAATGAGTATTATTTCTTTTGTTTTACCAGGTAGTTATCATGTCTGGATGTGAACTGCAACTCTGTGTTTTGGGCAGGAGCTCCAGTCTAAGTTTAGCTGTTCGGTCTTTAGCTGAAGTTTAGCTTTAAATCTATGTCCTACATGTGTGGTTCCAGGATTGGTCATAGATGTGGGTATACAGAACTTGGGAATACCTTCGCTTTATTTTTAGTTCCTTTGGTTCCTCCATTTTCCTGTGGGACCACGATTTCTCCAACTACAGTTTTTTCATTAGCACACTTGCCCGCTTGCACGTTGTCCCTTCTGCAATTGGCCTCAGATTTAAAGCCACAGAAGTGGGAATTCACTTTGTGTAACGTTCTTCCGCAACACAGTTTTTTCAGGTTGCTGCTTTTTGTGTTATATCCACATTTTATAGTTGTTATGTAAGGGGGAATTATTCTGGAAGTATTTTGCTCCATTCTTACCAGAAATGGAGAGCAATAGGATTTTGTTTTTTGTAGTTTTTTTTTTCTTTTTTTAAGTAATGATTAAAATGTTTCTGTTATGTCAAAGGAACAGATTAAGTGTGCGTATTGTATCTAATTTACCCGCTGGGTAACATTACATAGTCATTTGAAATCACAGAAAAACCAGCAAATTTGTAATTCTTTCTCTTTCATAAAAATCAAATGTCAAATACCTCTTCAGGTTTAACAAGACCTTTTAGGACTCTACCACAATATAAATAATGTACATCTGTGTGACATGAAATATTTTCATAATTTTCCCCATAACATTGCACAGCAGTATGAATATTTTACTTTATTTGAAAGATCTTACTTTTTTATAAAGTTATCCACATCCGTGATATACTATAGCATTTTACATATTCCTGGCTTCAGATAACTTGCTATAATACTAGGATATGAATGATTAGTGAGTGAATTTTACATTGAATGTTGTATGCATAGCTGTCGTATATTCTCTTTAAGCCCTGTCTAAACAACTTCTCTTTCATATTTTTCTATGTTTTTGTTTCTCCCAGTAAAACACGGTTTTCATTAAATAAGTTATACACGATAAGCAATAGATTTTTGCAATACAAATGAATATGCTATTCCGTACTTTACAAAACAAATATGTATTTTGTTACTGAAATAGAATCATGCAAACATCATAAACTGAGCCTATTAACAATATCAGTACCTTCATGTAAGTATATAACAAAATGCCTATATAGCATGACTTTTTCTAAGTACTCTTTTCTTCTTAATCACTATTTGTTTGAATCTTCGAAGAATGATGGCTGAAAGAGAATGTATTGAAATTATCATTTTTATTACTTTATGAATTCACCCAGTTTTAATGTAGCATCAAAACAAGAGTTTCCTCAATGATAATGGGTTTTTGTTTTAATAAGAAATTTTGGGAAAAAAATTAAGTTTAATAAATTTCTGAAATATCACATTATATTAAACATCAATCTTTTCCATGAACATAAATAAAAATAGTGATTTTTCTTTATAGCCTATATGCTTACATTTAAAATATATTGAAAATCATAATGGCTTAATGTTATCATTAATTAGAACAGAATAATTTCACTATTATCCTCAGCAAAATCTGAATTTTACTTGGTGACCATGACAATGCTCTTATTAACTATCTTATTTGGAAATGAGATATACATCTAAAAAGAAATAGTAAGTGGTTAAATGAGCCTCCTTATCTGGTTCAAAAATAACAGATCCTCAGGGTCAATAGGGTTATTTCCTAATTTGATGAGAGTTCCATACAACTTTTCTATTTTAAAAAAGCAACAAAATATACTTCAATGGAAGAATCCTTAGGCCTGTTATAGTCTTCTAAAAGGTAATAGAAATCTACATCTTTGCCTAGATACAGTATTTCCAATTTAGTACCGTATTGGAACTATCTGGAAGGGAAATGTTTATCTGATTTGACAACATATTTTTTCAAATGTCTTGAATTATGCATTTTCCTGATATAATTAGGCCTTTTGGGGGAACCTAGAATATTGAAAATAATATGCACTCAATCCATTTTTAAGGAAGCTTTTTTGCTGAGATCAGAAATGGCAATAATCAGTGTCAAGGCAAAGAACACATCAACTGTCAAATATAATTACAAATTTTGCAGGGTTAAATGGAGATATTGAAGGTAAATATTATTTATGAAAACACCTTGATATCCCAAATGAAAGAAATTGAATTTAGATGAAATTATGCTTAACTCTGAGGAAAAAAACATAAATTGAAAGAAAAGGAACCTAATTTGGGGCCTAACTGCAAGAGCAATATAAAGGGATACTTCTCATTAAAGAAAAGTATGGTTTTAAAATGCAGAGAGTATAACACTGGGGAAAACATAAGGGATAATCATCTATTATTAACCTGATGTTGGGTATATCAGTCAGGATCTTTTCATGAAGCAGATAGCACAATAAACAAAAGACACTGAAAATAATTTAATGATGTAACTATTTGCTGAGAAAGAAGATATTACCAAAACTTGGTAAAAGCTGATTGTAGAAGAGGTGCTGCTCTTGCAGGAGCAGTGACCAAAGATACTGTGCAGCCTGGTCAGACTAAAACAATGGCCTGACCGAAGAGCAAGCAGAGGGGAAGGAAGTATCATCCAATCTCTGCCTTCTGCTTTTGCCTTGCATTGGCTGAAACCAGTCAGAAACCAGGGCGATGCAGTCCACTGAGCCTCCTGAGACGTGTGTAGAGTATAGAGGGGCAGACAATAGATCAGAGGGGCAGAAGGAGATAAGCACTCTTGGGTCACTTTCTTTTGCTTACGTGAATGTGCATTAAATTTTGTCATATTGCAGTTAATCAAAGTTTTCATGTTAGCAAAGTGAAGGTTAGCATGGCTGAAGTATAAAGGGTGAAAGTGCCACACAAACGATAGAAGGAAAAAGTTTTACCTTGGATGTTACGAAATAACTGGATCATCTCCACTCCATTTTCATTAAGTGAAGCAAAATCAGTAGATTTTGGTGAATTAGAAGTTTTTGAGTTTATGTCCTCAGCTCTGTCACTTATTAATATGTCATCTTGAACACTTACTAAACCTCTTATGACTAAAATTTCTAGCGGGTAAGATGGTGACAAGTGGTATTAGAAGGATTAAATATAGCAGTCTATCCATATAAATTAAGGTATATAAGAAATTCTCAGTAAATGTTAGATAGTATTAAAGATGTGACATTACCATGATTTTCCATACTTTAATTCTGAGGCTTTTTTAAAAAGATAAATTTTGGTTGCTATAACAAAAATAAGTCAATTGGTTTCCTAATAAAAATGGTTTATGTGGGTGTGGAGTTCATATCTGATGTCATTTTCTGGGCCACTATGGTGAAGCTGGTGATATTTCCAAACTGTTGGTATGTGGTCTTGTGGTTGATAATTGTGTGTTTTGAATATACTTGTGTTTTCCAAATCATACACCACTTAAAATTTTTTTTTTCAAATATAGAATGATTGATTAATAGGACAAATAAAAATAACTTTTGTCTAATGGACATTGAAGTAGGTAAGTTTCCATCTTGGTTTTAAGTGGCAAAATTATTTAAAATTTTTTCTAATTTTAGCATAATTTTAGATTTATAGAAATGTTGCAAAATTGTAGAGACATTTCCTATATATAATTCACTGAGCTCCCCCTAATGTTAAACATCTTATATACTATGCTGTATTTGTCAAAATTAAAAATTAACATTGGTATACTACTGTTTACTGAACTACAGAATATTTTGAATTTTTAAAGTTTTTCCAGTAATGCCCTTTTTTTTTGTTCCAGGATCCAATACATTATGCTATGTTGCATTTAGGGCAGATAATTTTATTTGTTTTTGTTTTGTTTTGTTTTGTTTTATTTCTTACTTGTATTTTGGGGAAATATATATAACTTTAAATATGGGGTAAAGGAAATATGCTTTTTTTTTAAGATTTTAAATAAATCTTTACTTGAGGGAGAGAGAGTGCTCATGGTGGTAGGAGGAGCAGAGGGAGAGAGAGTGCTCATGGTGGTAGGAGGAGCAGAGGGAGAGAGAGAGAGAGAGAGAGAGAGAGAGAGAGAGAGCTGGAGAGGGGCTTGATTTCATGACCCTGAGATCATGACCTGAGCCAAAATCTAGAGCTAGATACTTAACCGACTGATCTACCCAAGTGCCCCAAGGAAATATGCCTTATTAAGCTATATGAGTTTTCTGGGCAACTGTGTAACAAATTGCCACAAACTTAATGGCTTAAAACAAGAGAAATTTTTATATGATTATGTATAACATAATATTAGGAAGTATGGCATTGGTTAATTCCAAATTCCTTTTCTCTCAATTAGAAAGACACTAAAGCCTCAATCATGTTTCAAAGAATTAAACAATATGAATGGTATAATTTTTTTAGACATAAATTCAAGCTGAAAATGAAAACTGAAGCAAATGAATAGTTGTATCCATTTTAAAGGGCTTGTGTAATACTTGTAATAGTGAAATGTCTTCTGTTGCTACACTTTCTGTCTAGCCTTGTATAATCCACATTTGATCAATTTTGAATATTACAATATTGCCACACACTTCCAACTTAGCAATGTGATCTAAAAATATCATTGTAACTGAAACAAAAAAAAAAAGAGAGAGTGAGAGAGAAAAGTGAAACAAACTCCTACGACACAATAGCAATTGAAAACAAACACATAAACTCTGTTAATAGCATATTTTAATTTTTATTGAAGTGATCTAAATATGCAAGCACAAATAACAGTGTTAGAATGGTGTTTAGAGAATTTTAGTTCACCCTTAGTTCACAGACAGGGACCTGATATCTAAAAGTTTAGGGTCTGGTCCCTCAGGTCCATGCTCATTATGCTACTATCCATTAAACAGGATTGATACTGAGAAAGCCTGCAGCAGAGGGAAGATAGTGGTTAAAAGTACAAGTTCTGGACAGAACAAAGTTTATTGCAATTCTTCCGCCTATGTGATTTTGATCTCCTTTTATTTCTAATATTTTAATTTGTGAAGTCTGGGTAATAATTCTGTTTTAGATCTGCTAAAAGGTTTAAGTGGTAGATATTGATGCAATTTATCATTTATGTAAAGTCCTTATTAAAATTCTAAATTAATGCTATATACACAATAAGTGGTTGTATTGTGGTTAGGAGCTCTGACTCTAGAGTCTAAGAAAATTGGTTTTGAATCATGGTTCTTTTATTTAGCTGTGAAAAAGAAAAAAGGATAATGATAGTGCCTATCTCATAGTACTCTTTCGAGTACTCTGTGAGATAACTCCCGAAAAGCAAGAACTCAATGAACGTACACATTTCACTATGTTGCTAGTAATAAACATGAAGATATAGTGGTGTTGATCAAGGTAAATGACTCAATGGGCACAATAAAAGACTTGCACACAAATAAAAGCTTAAACTAAGGCAGTTGTACATTTGATCAGGTATACAGTGTCAACAATTAGCTTTGAAGAATGAAGTATTCTTAAGAATTTCTTAATTTTATTTTAGAGTAGGAAAATAAATATAATATGTAATTAGAAATAGAGTGATGAACAGATACAGAAACTCATGAATCTTAGATTTTATGCAATTCAAGTACTGAAGATAATTTTTAAATGTCTCAGATATCACCAAGTGTTCTGCTTAAGGGATATATTTTCTTATTACATTTTGCACAAAGTAAAATGAGACTATTGGGAATAGTGTACAAGAAAAGGATCCTGCCTGATGCAGACTGTCAGAATGTCTTTACTAACCTTATACAAGGACATTGCTTTTTTTAGTAGGAGAATATTGCTCCAGAAATCTCATAGCTAGAGAATGTTTGAGGGCAGATTATACTAAGTATAGAATAATACTGTCAACATTAACCTAAATAGCTTATTTTAGAACTTGTAAAATAGAACAGCATATGGTGGTGACATCATAAGACTTCATCTGTGACAATACTATTTGCAGTAATTAAGGTCACCCTATTTTTTTTTTTCTGTAGTCTTATAAATTACCAAACTAATCACTATAGAGAAAAAGTGCTTTACATTTGGGGGTAATGATGAGTGACAAATGTGAAAATGATTTGACAAAAGGAACTATCAGTGATAAAACAAACAAAAGCTGTTGGGATACTGGGATATGTTGATATTTGAGAAGCAGACTCTTGCTCAGTGAAATTTTTTACTCCAGACACTACATAACTAATATCCTCTACCATTTAGTCTGCTTAACTGTTACTTTTAAATAAGACCAATGACCTTAGACTAATTTTTTATTTTTTATTTAATGAAACTTCACTAACATGTATAAGTACATTACATTTTTAGGCAAAAATAACCTTTAGAAAGCAGAGCAATTTCTTACTGGTTATATTTATAAAGGAACTAGAGGGGATCCCTGGGTGGTTCAGCGGTTTAGCTCCTGCCTTTGGCCCAGGGCGCAATCCTGGAGTCCCGGGATCGAGTCCCACGTCAGGCTCCTGGCATGGAATCTGCTTCTCTGCCTGTGTCTCTGCCTCTCTCTCTCTCTCTCTCTCTATGAATAAATAAATAAAATATTAAAAAAATATAAAGGAACTAGAGAAATATACAGGAAAATGGCTTGACAGAAAGTAGTCATATCAGTAAAGGCATATATGGTTACTCTTTCATTAGTTTATTCAACAAATATTTGTTAAACTCCTACAACATACCGCCATGCATTATTACAGGAAATGTTTCTGTGTTAAGTGAGAAAGTTTACAGTTTTGCGAGTTCATAGATTTTGGCTTTTTAAGGTTCTTGGAAGAAATTCTTTCCAAGAAACAACAGACATAGCTTCATTTATATCAGAATAATTATATTAACGATAGTGGACTTGGTGAGAAGTGTCATCTCCAATTTTTTTAATGGATAGGCATAAAGATTACTTGGATATAATGACAAGATTTTATTTTTTTGCGTTGACAATCTGTAAGTTTACAGTGACAAAAAAAATCATAGTGATGTTTCTTGCTTGGTAATAAGGCAGGATAGATACTCATCTTTCCAATAAAAAAAACAAAACATTGGGTTAATGCATTTTTAAATGAATCAGGAACAGACATGTGCAAATAATCAGAAGCTGAATAAATGAGTGAAAAAGGTAAGAAAGAGAGGTGATCTGAGCACTAAATTCTACTTTCCTGTAAAGAGTACTTGTGAAATAGAGTAAACTTGAGATTCAATTGGTATGCATGAAGGTATGTGGGAAACAGGAGTGGTGAGTCTAATAGGAAATCCTGTTTCACAAAGTTAGGGAGAACCTTGAGAAAAAATAAAAAAAAGAAAACTACAAATATGTCAGATATTAAAACAAATGTAGAGTAAATGTAGCAAAGATAAAAAAAACTGTCAAACCGGATAAAAATAATTTCAGATATTCACTATTCATAAGAAGCATACTACTGAAGACATTAGGATAAGGAAAGGTTGAAAAAAATGGAAAATGTATGAAGTGAAATTATATACAAAAGAAAGTTTTGTAGACGTTCAATTTTAAGCAAGATAGACTGTGAGTCGGAAATCATTCTGGAGATAATATGGTACTACTTAATATCAATTTGCCAAGAAAATATAGCTACTTAAATTTGAATCCAAGAAATATGATAACCTCAAAAAATGTAAATTTTAAAAATGCTAAAATTACAGAAAGAAATAAGCATATCTACCATATAGCGGGTTCTTAAAAAGCTTTTGCTCATTTGTAGATAAAGCTGCCCCCCAAATTATGTAATAGAACACTTAAAGCCCAGTTAATAAACTTCATCTAAAGTAGGGGCAAAAAATGCTGTACCCAACAAGTTAAGAATACATATTGTTTTCAAACACACAAAGGATATCTTCTAAATGACCATGTATTAAGCCATGAAAAATTATATTATTCGTAATAAAAATCTCTGATCACAGTGAACGAACTCAGTCAAAAACATGACTAGAAAAAAATGATATATTTGGAAATTAGGAAACCTTTTTAAATAATGTATACAGAAACAAGAAACAGAAAGTAAAATTTCAAAATTCGATAACTAAACAATGACAGAAAGACTAAATATTTTAAAAATAAGTGTGTGATGCCACTAAAGTGATACTTAGAAATGAATTTATAGGCTGAGTTAGTTGTTTTGCTGCCATTGCACATTGCTGCAAAGTTAGTAGCTTTAAACAACACAAATTTACTGTCTTATAATTCTGTAGGTCAGAAGTGTGTTACACTGAGCTAAAATGCCAGTGAGTTTTCTCACGTTACATCTTTCGGCACCACCCCTTCCTCCACCACCTTGCACCTGTCTTCCACTTTGAGGAGTTCTTGTGATTAGATCTGACCTTACTGAGTAGTTCAGGACAGTTATCTTTATCTATCAGTCAAACTACCTGTCTCAGCAACATTGATTACAAAAAAAGAGAGATGTCACAAAAATTAGAAGTAAAAAAGTAGATATAACTAGAGGGCAAGTAAAAGTTACAAAAAGGATAAGAATAGTATTCAGGACCTTATGCCAGCACATTTGAAAACTTACATGAAACAGCAAATCCCTAGAAAAATATAGCTCATCAAAACTGAGTTAAAGTAAAAGAAAAAGATCCAAACAGTTCCCAACTCAAGGAAAGAATATAGCAGTAGTTAAAACAACCCTACAAATCTAGTTTTATATGCAAAAGGTTTATATGCGAGTTCTACAGTCATTTAAGGAACAAATATCTTCAGTCGTTCACAGAGTATTCCAAAGAATAGAAAAAAAAATCTCTGACCAACATATTTTATAATGCTTCCAAAACTTGGACACAAAAATGTATCAAGGACCGAAGAAGAAAGGAAATTACAAATCATACACATTGAATGTAGTTGAGAAAGATTCTGATTACAATATTAGCAAATTAAACCCAGCCACATTTAAAAGAGTTAATACATCAGTCCTAAGATCAGTTTATCTCTAGCAAAGCAAGGTTCATTTGACATTAGAAAATCATCTATTATCATTTACCAAGTTTTAAAAAAAACTAAAGGGCAAATCATATAATAATTTTAATAATAGAATACAGTATGTATTTAACAGATTAATAAGAAAGGTGCCTTTCTTAGTCTGGTAAAGGATATTTTCCATATGGGACATCTGGGCGGCTCAGTGGTTGAGCATCTGCCTTCCCCTTAGGGTGTGATCCTGGAGTCCCAGGACTGAGTCCTGCATCAGGCTCCCTGTGGGGAGCCTGCTTCTCCCTCTGTTTCTCCCTCTGTTTATGTCTCTGCCTCTCTCTCTGTGTGTCTTTCATGAATAAATAAATAAAATCTTAAAAAAATATTTACTTTAAACCTACAGAAAATATTGTACTGTAATGTTTATATAAGAAGTAGGGTGTCAAAAAAAAAAAGAAGTAGGGTGTCTAGCACACCTGGATGCCTCCCTCAGTGGGTTAAGTGCCAACTCTTGGTTTCAGCGCAGGTCATGATCTCAGGGTCATGAGATGAAGCCCCACGTTGGGCTCAACATTGAGTGTGGAATCTGCTTAAGACTGTCTCTCTCTCTCTCTCTCCCTCTGTGCCTATCCCCACTGCTCATGATCTCTCCCCCAAATAAATAAATAAATCTTTTTAAAGAAGTAGTAGGGTGTTTGCTATTACCACTTTTTAAAAAATATAATCTTTTCCTAAACAATAAAAAAAGGAAGAGAAATAAAAATTATAAGAACTAGAAGATTCTTAACTTCATTATTTCAGATAATGATTATTAAGTAGAAAACATCAACATGCACCCAGAATATGCATTAGATTTAATAAGTGGGCATGACAAGTTTGAATACAAAATCAAAATATAAAAATTAATTGTATTTATATACACCAGGAAAAATTATTAGGAAGTGAAATTTAATAATCATACCAATAGCACCTAATAAATAAAATGCCACTAATTAATATAATTTGTACAAGTTCTTTATGAAAAAATTATAAAACTTAATTTTAAATTTTTTTTTAAAGATCTACATCAATGGCATTATACTAATTGTAGGAAAACTTAATGTGGTAACTGTTCAGTTATCCCTAGATTGGTGTGTAGAATTAATATAATTCGAATAGGAGTTCTAACAGAGTATTCTGTGAGACTTGAGAGATGATTTTCAATTTTATGTGGAAGATCAAAGATAAAAATAGACAAAACACTCCTAAGAAACAATTTGGAATGCCTTTTCAGATATCTGAAATTATTATGTGGTTATGGTAACTAAGTCAGCATGCTATTGAGATACATATATATGTTAATGCTAAGTGTTAGAAAGACAGCCCCATAACAGCCCCATATATGCATGAAATACTGATTTGTGACAGCATTCTAGATAAATAAGGAAGGGGCAAAATCTTCAACAAATGATGGCTGTGTATATATATATATATATATACAAAAAATCAATTCTAGGTAGAATATAAACAGACGTGTGGTAATACATGTTTAAAAACCAGATGTCCTCTCTGAAGGAAACACCAGACAAACAACTAAATAAACTCTGATTTTTAGATTGCAAGTTTCCGTGTTTAAGTATTACCATCATGGCCAATTTCATTTTGTCAATGTGATGTCTACCAGCTTCCCAAATTTCTAAAAATGTAATAATTGGTTCTTGTAAGATAGTACAAGCTGTTTCTGGCATACTATTGATTATTAAAGTCTTAAATTTGAAGGAAAAGACCTATAGAAGACTACACAAAACTTAGGTCGTTAAAGTTGGAATAAGGAGCCTGGTTGCTCAGCCGGCTAAGCATCTGGCTCTTGATTTCGGCTCAGGTCATGATCTCAGGGTTGTGAGATTAAGTCCCATTTGGGTCTCTGCACTCAGCATGGAGCCTGCTTAAGATTTCTCTCCCTCTCCTCCTTCCCCTCCCCCTATCCTGCTCACATACACTCTCTCTCAAAAAAAATTGGGATAGAGATCTTAAGACTAAAAATTAGAAATTATATGATGAATAATTTTGATTATGTTAAAAGGGCAACTTTTATTTATCAAAAGGCACCGTGAAAATGAAGACAAACTTTTTCAGGAAGTATTAACAACAGAATTTTTTCCCAGAGAATATAAAGAGCTCCCACAGGTCAACAAGACATATGAACAAAAATACGAAGTTATTTCATAGAAGTAGAAACACAAGTAGTTGATAAACACGTATTAAGATTTCCAGGGCCCTAAAAATCATAGAAATGCAAATTAAAGCCATCACAAGGTGCTATTTTATTTCAATAAGAACAAAAATTTTAAGTCTTTTCAAGTGCTGAAAAGATGTGAAACAATGAAAAGTCTTACAGTACTTGCGTGTATAAATTGAGAAAACTTTGAGAAATAATTTGGAATCATTTAGTTAAGTTTTTTTTTTCAGATCAGAGGTTTTTGACTGAGATCCATGGACTCTCAAAAGGTATGTGAATAGATTTCAGAGAGTCTGTGCTCTTAGATGGGAAAAATATTTCTTGTGTATTCTTTTAACTGAAAGCATTCCCTTCAATTATGAATGAAGGGAATGATCTACCAGTAGTATTAGCAGTATCTAGGATTTATCACCACAGAAATTATAGTCGTACCACATTAGGATAACTGCAATATTCCCAAATGAAATTTATGCTAACCATTTCTTTGAAATTTTAGCAGTGATTACACAGCTGTTAGATTTTTTTCAAATGAGGTTAAAGAACATTTATTATTCATAACACTTATTTTTAAAGTATTTTAATTATATTTTCTAACAATTAGTTTTATTTCAATTCCACACATTTTACTTATTTAAAAATGTGTAAAATGTTTAAATCTTTATAACATTGTTATGAAAATGACATGAGAGGCTTCTATGAACCAAAGGGCTTTGTAATATGAAATATTTTAAGAGTCATGGCATATGAGCACTAGGAATTTGTGCTAGAATGTTCATAATAGCACAATTTATAATCACAAGAGCTGGGAACAATAAAAAAAATCCATCAGTTTAGAAATGGGTAAAAAATGTTAATTTGTACAATAGAATACAATATTGTAGTGTAAATAAGCTACAGTTTTGCTTTTTAACAATATGGATAACTTAGAAACAAAAGGCTGAAAGAATAAGTTGCAGAAAACATAGTAAAACCTTTATAACATACACAAAAACATTCAAAAAATTAAATAATATCTTGTCTAGGGATTCAAAAAATGTAGCAAAACTATTTTTAAAAGTAAGAGATAAAGTTCATTTAGGATAGTGGTAACATCTGAGCAAGGAGGGAAGTGGACAGTGGAGGAGTATATAGAGGTCTTCAAAGATGAAGGTAACACCCTTCATTTAAAGAAGTGTTGCGGAGGGGGGCACCTGGATGACACAGTTAGTTAAACAGGAGACTCTGATTTCAGCTCAGGTCATGATCTTAGGGTTGTGGGATCCAGCCCTGCTTCAGGCTCTGAACTCAGTGGGGAGTCTGCTTAGGATTCTCTTTCTCTCCTTCTTCACCCCCTCCCACACACAAATGCTCTCTAAAATAAATAAATAAATCTTTAAAAAAGTAAAGAAGTGTTGCGGGTACAGAGCTGTTCATTGTATAAAATATTATAGATGGTGTGACCTAAAAGACGTAAAGATGCTTTGCTTAAAGAGTTGCAATTCATCAAAATGCTTAGAAAATGAGTAAGGAATGTCATTTGAAAAGAGAATGAAAATGAAAAATGAAAAGTCATATTGGAAGAATGGAAGAAAGAATGAATGGAAGAATGGCTAACCATCTTTACTTTTATCCAAGGATGAACGTTTTGTCTTCAAGTTGGTTTACTGCTACTCTGTAGCAGTATAAAAATATAATTAGAAAAGCTTGATATCTTAAAATATAATTTTAAAATATAAAATATATAAATAGAATTTATAAAATATAATTAGAAAATATATAATATAATTAGAAAAGCTTGATATCTTAAAAAGAATTTGGGGGAACTAGCTAGCCCCGGTGGCGCAGCGGTTTAGCGCTGCCTGCAGCCCAGGGTGTGATCTTGGGGACCTGGGATCAAGTCCCACATCAGGATCCTTGCAAGGAGTCTGCTTCTCCTTCTGCCTGTGTCTCTGCCTCTCTCTCTCTCTCTCTCTCTCTGTGTGTGTCTCTCATGAATAAATAAATTAAAAAAAAAGAATTTGGAGGAACTTAAAAAGACTAGTTTCAAAATAAGTTTCTTGCAATAGTGGCAGGTTAATTCCATTTGTAAACAAAGGTGAGAATTCCACTAATTTTCATGTATTCTCTTGAATAAAGATGACACAGTGTCCAACTACCTTGAGAAATACAGAAGATAGCAAAGGGACATGACCCAAGCAGACCTTTGAGAATGAAAAGAAGGTCAAGTTTATATATGAATAATAAGTAAATGTTTTGCCAAGTTAATGAGGATGGTGGCTGACCCCAAAATTACTCTGATCACAGCTGTGTTAGAATTTGGAATAAACTTACTCCTCTGCACTCTTTATGTGGCAACCAAAGGAGAGTTTCTGATGGATATTTTTAAAATTTTTAAAAATATTTTATTTATTTATTTATTTATTTATTCATGAGAGACACACAGAGAGAGAGAGGCAGAGACATAGGCAGAGGGAGAAGCAGGCTCCCTGCGGAGAGCTTGCCACAGAACTTGCTCTCAGGACCCTGAGATCATGACATGAATCAAAGGCAGAGGTCCACCGAGCCACCCGGATGTCCCTCTGATGGACATTTAAAGCAGAGAGTCATGATAGGAACTATCTTTAAGGTAGAAATAGAAGCATTTGGAAATGTAATGAATTTTCCCCGTTTTTTTTGTGGGTGAAGTAATAATAATGATGATGACATAATAACTACAACTCATTAATTTTCATGCTTAAGAAAATGTGAAGCAAAAAGTTTGTTTTTTTCCAGTGAGAGTAAGTTAATTTTAAGAAAAACAAAGATATATTAGATTTAAAAGTTCTTTTTTTATGTCAGAATATCAGATCAAAACACCTGAGGTAGATGGTTGCATTGAGAAATCTAAGAAACAGTTATGTTCTTCAGAGTTTGGTGTACTCTCAAAGAATATTTTTAGCAATAGCACTATTTCATGTTACTTGAAACAGATGTATGTCTAAACATAGTTGTTTGCTTCATGGCATCAAAAATATGGTAAATATTATAATTATATATTCATCCTTAATTCTAGTATGTCCTACTTCTCATTTTATGAAAATGATTTTGATATTTCATCCCAGTTTATGCAAATTCGCACACACCTGTGATAAAAATGTTGTCTTTATTTAGTGTTTGGATATAAACAGAATAAAAGAAATAGTTCACTCACTGAAAGGAAGGTGTATTTTCCTAAGAAAAGTGGCATGCCTTATCATTTGCACTAATTATGCACCTTATTTCACGTTAAAAGCACATTTAGGCAGTTAAGTCATAGGCATTTCTTTTTCTTGTGAAATATTGCGATGATAGTATTGAAGCTGATCTTGAGGTTTTCTTTTTGGAAATATTTCAGAAACTGCTCTTTTCTCCAAATACAAATAAATTATTTAAGAATTATTGCAAATAAAATCAAGCCCATCCAGAATATTGTTTTTGTAATTGTGGGATAAGAGGGACAGATATTGAACAGAAGAGAACATAATGTGAATAATTCTTAAAAGCACGTACAGTTATGTTTATTCTGTTAGTATTATTGTGGTGTGGATTGCCAAACCTTAAAGGGATTTTTGTTTACCATCAAACTATTCTAATTTTTTTCAAAGGAATAGGCACAAAGAAAAGCAATGAAGCTTTGCCTACAGATTGTCAACATGATGAGGATTGAGACATGATTGCATTAAACATAATATTGGTTAAAAATCTTTGATCAGAGATAGGAAAATTTAAGAAGCAACTTTCCTGAGAAGGAAATAGGAGTTGACCTATAGTCAGGAGTTGAATATGAAATGTCTCATAGCAGTGTGCTCAACTGATCTGAATCTTGTACAATGCTAACACATATAAAATAATGCTTGTACATTACTTACAATCTTATCAGTGTCTGCGACTCTAGATCTTCATAGAATATCTTAGAATAATAGTTTCTAAGAGTCTCGAAATTGTCAGTTTTTTTTTTTCAGGAATCCATTGTATGAGGGAGGCTCTTAGAGGAGTTTACTGCACCTGCTAACAGATGGACACAAGTGCAGTACATGGTATATAATTGCAATAAGGAAATATAAAACAAAGAATCTAATAGCTGTGATATTGAGCCTTTTTTTTTAACCTCTTCTATGGTTAAAAAAATGTGTGGCAATTCTCGAGTCTAGGAATTTGGAAACCTGTCATGGGAAAAACAAATAAAAACCAAAAAATAAAAACAAAAACAACGTTTATGTGATGTCAGAAATGACACTGAAAGTCAAGAATTTTTTTGAACAGAAACTTCTTTTTTTTTTCCAGATACTTTTTAAAACAGATAGGAAACAATTCCACTGTTTACAATAATCCAGATTGAAATGTTGTTAGATTATTAGATCTATAAAGAAAAGATGTCCCTCACTTTAGGGCTTAATAATTCTATTTGCTTTTCACTGGTGGCATGTCTCAATTTAATGTGGTTTGGAGATTTTCTTAGAATTATCTGTCATCATTTTATCTGTTTGCAATATTACTACCATAAAGAAATGGTGCTTGGTGGATTGATTCAGAAATATGCTTTCCCTAACTCACATGTGATTTCAATACTGGAGACTAGAGAGGGACAAAAAATTATGCTCCATGGTGGTCTTTTGAAATATGTAAGTACTTTACAGAAAAATAGATGAGATTTTAATCTGCAGAAATGTGATTTATGGTCTTTACAACACTAAAAATAGAGATTTACATTTTGCTGTTTCTGAACAATAGCAAGCATAACACTACTTTCACAAACCTAAGTGCTTTTGTTTTTTTTAGATATCACTAGCATATAAACATCTTTGTTACATATGGAAATTAATATGGAGAACATTAAAATAAGGACTAAAAGTTGTCAAGGACTGAATTGAATCTATGGGGCTAGAAACTTATAATTCAGGGTCAATCCTCCTTTATCATGATATGACTTATGATGATATATGCTTTCAAAAAATTACTCTAACTTATAAAAAACAAGCCCTAAATAGGCTTTGATTGCATTTATTTGAGTTTAATTACCCTTAATTACTAATCACTTTACAGTTTTAGCTCATGCATTTCAAAACACAAGAAATCTGTAAAGAAAATGCAAGCTTCCCCACATATAAATTGTAATTGAAAAGTGCTTACCTACCAATTCCAGTTAGCCTATTGCTTGTAATGACATTACTTTTACCAATGACAAATATGTTCCACTGTTATAATTGTATATCAATTACAAGTGTGCGAGTCCCCAGTAAAACAACTTTTAAATAAAACATTCCAGAAATGCAATGCTGAGAGAACAAGGACAACAAAAAAAGGACAGCTTATCGTTTCACTTTATGAAGGAAGTAGTTGGGTATATTATTTCTTCATTAATTTGAGTCCCAGGCTCTTAATATCTAATCCTTCTTCCACATTCTCTATTGGGCTGCTGGGCATATAAATTCATCATTCTTGTTGATGCTCCTACTAATCTCATAAAGAAAGAAATTCATTCATTCTTCATTTTAATCATTATAAATCTCTATTTTAGAAAATAGTCTTTATCCTTAGAAACGAATATAAACAAATCAAATGCAAGGTGTTCTTTGGAAAGAAGAGTACCTTGGCAAAGGCAAGGGATAGTGCTTTCACATTACAATACAGAGGCAAGGCCCATGGCCTTGGCCTTGAGAACTTTCTAAAGTTAAAAGGTTAAAAAAATGACAGGAAAAAGACATTTGTTCAAATGCTGAACAACCAGTATTACAAATACTGCAAAGCTGCTCTAACATTTCTGTGCTGGCTTTATCAGGGAAATTCATCCTAAGCCTAATTATGTACTTTTTGTTTCTTTTCTGAGAGGTAGAGTTAGAGATAGTAATGACAGAGATGGAGATAAAGACATAATTTTGTGATCACAAAACTTAACTTTTTTTGTAATGGAAGGTGAAATATGTTATTGGTAATACAAATTGAATTTACCCCAATGTAAGTGACATAAAGGACTTAACCACTTCAAGGCAGTACAGGGTCCTACTATAGTTCAAGGTGTATATATTGATCTGCCTTGACATTATTCATTTTCTGACAATCTAGAAAAATCTTGAAGAATACCCTCGATTTTCAGGCAAATGCCTTATACATACTGTGTTCTTTCTTTTGTACAAGCTGGGGGTGGAGGGGTAGAGGGAGAGATTGAATTCTAAGCAGGCTTCATGCTCAGTGCAGAGCCTGATTCAGGATTCAAGCTCTCAACTCTGAGGTCATGATCTGGGCTGAAATTAAGAGTCAGACACGTAACCAGCTGAGCTACCCAGTGCCCCTATCTACTGTTTTCAAAGGAGATTCTAGTGCATGTGTAAGAGGGAGCTACCTCTTCTGTCTTGAATGAGGTGCATAAAATGATTTATTTTGACAATCAGAAATGCAGTTACATCACAGGGTGTTTAAGTGAAATTAACTTTTATGAGACAAAACACTAGGGAATAATAAGTTAAATACCACAGTATATTAAGGCAGCCTTAATCTGTGCCCTGGGGATGAGTGCAGGATGGGAAATCCAGCTTTTCTCTTGGTCTCAGTTCTAAATGTGAACATCTTGCCAGGCTGAGAGTGGCTCTTGTTCTTCAAAATACATAGGTTTTTCTATCAGACAGATCCTCTGATTGGATAGGACAAGGAGGAAATGTATTCAATTCCAGCAACTCCTGGATGTTATTTGAGATTGGCAATATTTGTGATTTATGAAACATCAGATGCTTTTGAGAGTCATCATTGTGGAGTACAGGGAGAAACAGTGGCTTACTGGTCTAAAATATTTTATAAAATTTAAGTAAAATATTTCTCCTTGTATTTTCTCTCGTTTATATGACTGTGTTAACATGTGAAGTAAAATGCCTCTGCCTAGACTCATCTGTACTATAATATAATGTTTTTTCTTCTTAATAAGTGATACCAGCTAGCCAGACACAAAGAACACCTCTGTTTGATATTAATGGTACTGATTTTTTAGCCATGAGAGAGAGACACTTTCTTTGTGTTGACTGTAAAAATTAAGTCCAAATCCAAGTAAAGCAGCATAAAGATATTCCTCTGCATACAGATAAGAAGTTCTGACTAAGGCAACTAATTCTAATCAATGAAAACTCCTTAAAACAAAATGTGAAAACAACAACAAAACTCTTGGTTCTCTGAACTGCTTTCTAAGTCATCAGACCTCCTAATAGGAGAATAAAAAGGCTTTAAGGGAAAATAAGTAATTACCAGGGTAGCAATAAAATCATGATAGCCACTATTGTCCTTACTGAAAGGATAAACTGGGTGCCGAAATTACACAAGTGGATAAGAACAGGTCCTCTGGGAAGACATTGTAAGAAGCCTTTTAAGAGAAATGAATAGCTCTCTATAGCAGTGTTCTTTCTGATATTGTGTTATTACATAATTTTCTCTTTTTTTAAATTGTTTCAAGTTTTTAATTTAAATTCCAATTAGTTAACATATAGTGTACTATTAGTTTCTGGAATAGAAGTTAGTGATGTATCACTTATATGCAACACCCAGGGTTCATCACAAGTGCACTCTCTAATCCCCAGCACCCATCTAGTCCATTTCCCCTACCCCGCCCACTTCCCCTCCAGCGACCCTCAGTTATATTTTCTGTGGTTAAGAGTCTGTTTTATGGTTTGCCTCTCACTTTCTTTTATCCATGTTCATCTGTTTGATTCTTGAATTGCACATATGAGTAGAATCATATGGTGTCTATCTCTGGCTGACTTTTTCAATGAGCATAATATGCTATAGCTCTATCCACGTTGTTGAAAATGGCAAGATTTCATTCTTTTCATGACTGAGTACTATTCCAGTGTGTGTGTGTGTGTGTGTGTGTGTACATATACCACATCTTCTTTATCTATTCATCAGTGTGATAGGCATTTGGGCTCTTTTCATAAATTGGCTAGTGTTGATACTGCTGCTATAAGCATCAGGATGTATGTATCCCTTCAGATCGGTATTTTTGTATCCTTTGGGTGAATGCCTACTTGCTAAATTATAGGTAGGTCTATTTTTAACTTTTTGAGGAACCTCCATACTATTTTCCAGAGGGGCTGCATTCCCACCAACACTGTAAGAGGGTTCCCCTTTCTCTCCTCATCAACCTCCGTTGTTTCCTATGTTGTTACTTTTAGTCATTATAACAGGTGTGAGGTGGTATCTCATTGTGGTTTTGGTTTGTATTTCCCTGATGCTGAGTGATGGTTGAGTACTTTTCGTGTGTCTGTTGGCCATTTGTTTGTCTTCTTTGGGAAAAAGTCTCTTCATGTCTTCTGCCCATTCCTTGACTGGGTTTTTTTTTTTGGTTTTTGGGTGTTGAGTTTGATACATTCTTTTCAGATTTTGGATTTGTAGATATGTCATTTGCAAATATCTTTTTCCCATTCTAAAGGTTGCCTTTAACTTTGGTGGAAAAAAATAATAATTTTCACTTTATTTTAGAACTCTCCAAGAAACCTTTTTTGGGTGAAAATTGAATTGTGTAAAGACTCTGAATAGTCAGAGCAATCTTGAACAAGAAAAGGAAAGCTGGAGACATCACAATTCCATACTTCTACAAAGCTATGGTGATCAAGACAATGTGGTACTGGCACATAAACAGATACATAGAACAATGGAACGGAATAGAAAAACAGAAATGGGCCCAAAATTAATATGGTCAACTAGTGTTCAATAAAACAGTGACAGAACACCCAATGGAGAAAAGACAGTCTCCTCAACAAATTGCATTGGGAAAACTGGACAGCACTATGAAGAAGGATGAAATTGAATCACTTTCTTACGACATACGGAAAAATAAATTCAAAATGGATGAGAGATCTAAATGTGAGACAGGAAGCCATCAAAATCCTAGAGGGGGACACAGGCAGTAACTTCTTTGACCTCAGCCATAGCAACTTCTTATTAGATATGTCTCCGGAGGCAAGGAAAACAAAAACAAAAATGAACTATTAGGACTTCATCAAGATAAAAAGCTTCTGCACAGCAAAGGAAACGATCAACAAGACTAATTGAGAATTCAGAAATGGGTCTCATTTGGCTAAGATCAAGGTATTGACTCTGCTGCATTCCTATTGGAGGCTTTAGAGGAGAATCCATTTCCTTGCATTGGCAACAGCTTCTACAGGTTGCCTAAATTCCTTGTTCATAGTCTCTTCAATGTACAAAGCCAATAGCATCTTCATGTTTCTCTGTCATACTGACCTGTTTTGTTATCATATCTCTTTCTTTTCTCTGACTGTCCTGCCCTTTAAGTACCCAGTAATTGGAAACACTGAGGTAATCCAGGATAATCTTCCATTTTAAAATCCTCAATTTAATCACATCTACAAAGTTCCTTTGCCAGGTAAGGTAATATATTTAGAGTCCAGGGATTAGGATGTGGACATCTCTGACAGGGGAAGGGGCAGTGGGCATGGGGATGGGGATTGGAAGAGGCCATTATTCTAACCACTACAGGCACCATGTTAGTTTTTTATAGAATCTGAGGTCTAGTTGAATATGTGACATATTGCAGATGTTCAATTAACATTTGAAAAGTCAATATGTAAATAATGTCTAACACAATATCATCCAAATGGTGTATGTCATAAAAGGATGACCTCAATTTTTACCCAATTATCCACCTTTCCCATTACAATATTTTCAATACAGTAAAGATCTAGAGGGCCAACAGTGTCATAGGTTATAAAATCCTATGGTAACTCTGCTCTGTGAAGCAGCTCGGATGCCTCACAGTGAAGTTATTCTATAGGAAATGAAACAGGAAATTTCATCATATTTGGCTCACTCAGCAGATGAGCTCTTTCTATTTTAAAAGGAACGATGCCAAGGTGATGTTTCCATTTTTCTCACCTTTGCTTTCTGCCTTATTTTCTCTTTCCTAGGGGTTTCTCACCTATAGTTTTATACCATGATTTTAAATAATAAAGAATAAGATATTAAAATTATGATTATAAAGCATTAATATTTTCTATATCAATGCTACTTTATCTAACTTTTCTTTTTAAAATTGCAATTATATACTTCATTTTCCAAACTGCCTGTTTTGGAATCTAACCAGTATCTCTCTCTTACCTGGAAACTCAATTTGTCTTTGAGGCTGAGTAACCATGAAACCAGAAAATGTCATGAGCTCCATGGTTTGGTAAAGGGCTTACTGGAACTGAGAGAAAGAGTTGCAGCAGATAAAATTCTCTATATCCTTAGATAGTCTGAAAAAACATTTATACCTCCTTTTTTTATTGGCTCATTTACAAATGTTTGTACTTAATTATTTCACAGTGTATAAGGGCAGAGGGTTAAATTATTCCACGGCACACTGTTGCCTCCTATCTGTGCAGAGCTCCTGCCTTATTGATTGATTGATTTACTTTTATTTTCATTCTTTACTCCCATTTTCCTCCCTCTATAGCCTGTGACTCTGCTTGATTTTTATTTTTATTTTAGTTTTTATGTGTCCTTTTAAAATAATTGTTACAGAAGGGGTGACTGAGTGGCTTAGTTAAGCATTTTGCTCTTGTTTTTGGCTCAGGTCGTGATCTCAGGATCATGAGATCAAGCCCCACATCAGGCTCCATGCTGAGCATGGAGTCTGCTTAAGATTCTCTCTTTCTCTCTCCCTCTGTCCTTACCTCACTCTCCCCCCTTGTGCTCCTGCTTGCTCTCTCAAAAATAATAAATACATAAATAATTGATATTCTAATATGTTTTGCCTATAAATATTACAATTTACATATAAAGTTCAGTATTTTTACCTTTCTCATTAAACGCTGGCTTTTAAGTAGCTCTCCATGTTATGAGGATACATATAGTTATTTGCTTCTGTTAGTATATGCCCACTATATGCCCACTGTATTTTTCATACTTACCTACATGTAGGCTCATAAATTGCCTTCAGCTATCTAATTTGAGTAAACACAACAGTGAATACCCTTGACAACTTCGTGATTGTGGATTTTTGTGAGAATTTCTTCTTTGGATATGAACTCTGGAGGATGAGGCCTAGGTTGGCAATCTTGACTCCAATGAATGTTCCGAAGGAACTTTTCAGTCTGCCTGTGCCTGTCCTACCCCACCAGCAGTGTGTGAGTGTTCATGGTTCATGTCCTCACCAACAAAGATGGCATTCTAATATTTGTTAATCCATGAAGTAAAAGTTGTATCTTATTGTTTTAATTTGTATTCCTTCAATTACCAGTATATTTGAGCATTCCTTCATACTCATGTATTAGCCATTTTGCTTTTTCTTTCTGTGGATTTCCATTTAACATCTTCTACCCATTTGTCTATTATACTTATTGTTCTCTTTTGTTGATTTCCTGGATAACTTTACCATCTATACTAATCACTTATTAATCTTAGATACGAGCTCTGTCTCATTCTTCCATATTTATATGCTGTACTTGAGGGTTTCACAGTGGCCTTTGTTTAATGGGACATTAGTTACAGCTTTAAAAAGTTCAAATAAATAAATCTGCCAATATAAACAACTCATAGCAAGAAAATAGATTATTAATAAACTATCACCTTTCTTTTATGGCTATGAAAAGTAAAAGCATTTTCCCCCTTGTGTCTGTATTCAGTTAAGTGCTGTGTGTGTGGAAGCTTTAGACTGTGTCAGCTAAACCTGATTGGAGCTACCTTTTCCATAATTCCCTTCTCTTTGGATTAGAGTTGTTCACCAAAAAATTTCTATGAGATTTGAAGGGTGGATATGAAACAGCATTCTAAAGGTTAGTGTAAGTTGTAGGATTGTCACTGATTTGCTGGCTCCCTTTGTTGCTTTGGAGCAACATCTGTGCCTTCAAGTCCTCCAGCTCCCACAGCATCTTATTCTTTTTTTCTTTTTTTTTTTTTTAGCATCTTATTCTGAGCTTTCCCAAAGCACTAAATCTCCTGATGAATTTCCTTCTTTAACTTCTCTGCAATGTGTGTATGTGGTGAAGTAAGCCAGTTTCACCTGTGGTTACCTGAATTATCAGGGGTGAAGGGAACTTGAGACAGATGTGGATTCTATTTGTTTGAAGCTGTTTCCTACTTTTACATCTAGATGTTCTTTATATCTACCAGCCTATCAACTTCAGACTCAATACCAGACACAGAAGCAGTAGCTTTATATACACTTCTCCCCAGTTTCCTTGATTAAATAAAAAGTGTAATCCCCATAATAAAGCCCTTATTCTAAATCACTCACAGTTTTTCTGCTTCTCTGGCCAAATTCTGATAAAGTGGTACAATAAAGATGGAAATATACATTTTTATGTAAATCTATGAACATATAAATTTACTTATCATTGAACCAGACTTGGTACATAATTCTGAGTAGGCAAAATACATGCTTTATTTATGGAGACAGACAGTTTGGTAGAAAATAGAATCAACTATGTTAATTATATTCTTCAAGAGTAATCATTTTTTTAAAAATTTCAATTCCTGTATAGTTAACATACAGTATTATATTAGTTTCAGGTATACAATATAGTGATTCACCAATTCTATATACTATACTCATCATGGTCAGTATGCTCTTAATCCCTTTCACCTGTTTCATCCACCCTCCCACCCACTTCCCCCCTGGTAGCCATCAGTGTGTTCTCTATGGTTGAGAGTTTGCTTTTTTGGTTTGTCTTTTTTCTTCTTTGTTTGTTTTGTTTCTTGAATTCTACATCAGAGTGAAATCACATGGTATTTGTCTTTCTCTGACTTATTTCACTTAGCATTATATTATCCAGATCCATATTGTTGCAAATCTCATTCTTTTTTATGGCCCAGTAATATCCTATTGTATGTTTATACCACCTCTTCTTTATCCATTTCTCTATGGATGGATACTTGGGCTGCTTCCATGTCTTGGCTATCATAAATAATGTTTCAATAAACATATGATTGCACATATCTTTTTGTATTCTTAGGATAAATACCCAATAGTAGAATTAGTGGATCATATGGTGATTCTATTTTTAATTTTTTGAGGCACCTCTATACTGTTTTTCCCAGGGGCTTGTACCTGTTTTTTTTTTTGAGGCACCTCCATACTGTTTTTCCCAGGGGCTTGTACCTGTTTGCATTCCCACTAATAGTACACAAAGGTTCCTTTTCCCCCACATCCTTGCCAAACTTGTTTCTTGTGTTTTTGAGTTTAGCTATTCCAGTTTGTGAGATGATATCTCATTGTGGTTTTGATTTGCATTTCCCTGATGATGAGTGATATTGAGCATCTCTTCATGTGTCTTTTGGCCGTCTGGATGTCTTCTCTGGAGTAATGTCTGTTCATGTCTTCTGCCCACTGAAGAGCAATCATTTTTTAACTTACTTGGAATAATGGGCCACTTTGGGAATCTGATAAGAGACTGTGACTTCTTTTTCAAAAAAAAAAAAAGAAGAAGAAGAAGAAGAAAGAACAAAAAAGGTATAATGTTTTGTGTACTAGTTTCATATGTTCACAGATTTCCTAAAGCCTGTCAGTAGACCCCTAAATCATTGAGGGGGTTATGAATCCCAGGGTAAAAATCACTATCCTAGACCAAGGCACACATTGTATTTCTTGCCAGTTTAGTTTGTGCCTGATTAGCTCATTTCTTTAGAACCTGTTCTAAAATGAATGAGATCACACACTCAACCCACATATAGTTCAGATGCCTTAGCTCTTCCAACCAACACAGGTCAGATGTCTTTCACATGTGTTCTATGAGTCACAAGCAGAATCTAGTGGGAACATAAGGATGGGAAAATGTATTCCACATAAATAAATGAAAATTTATTTCTGCTAGCTGTAATTAACAATTGAAATTTCTGCCTATGGGTGGTTGATGGTACTATCTTGTACTCAAGGTAACAAACTTTAAATTTATGGTCTCGACAATAGTGTCTTGGTTTTGAAGCCAACAGTTGATGATAAGCAGTTAAACTGTCCAATGTTTCTTGATAACTTTCTTCTGTGTATGTTTCTGTGTGACTGCCAGGGTCCAGAAATCCAGAAAATTTCCATCTATCACTGTGGAACAGCAAGCAAATATGGCCAATGGCAGGGTTTGGTAACATTCAGCAAAATTTAGTTAAGACAGATTCAAATGTAAACTACTGCTTTTCCAAGCCAAGAACAAATAGACACTAGTCTATCTAAGACACTCATCTCTTGATGTGGAGGGAAACACAACTGATTAAATAGTTTTCTAATAACTTTCATTTGGAGTAAAATATTTCCATTTTTTTAAATGATGAGCAATCATTTCTAATGAAATGGTGAATAAAATACATAATCCTTAATTAATTTAAAAAGAGGCCACATAGGGGATCCTGGGTGGCTCAGCAGTTTAGCGCCTGCCTTTGGCCCAAGGTGTGATTCTGGAGTCCTGGGACTGAGTCCCGCATTGGGCTCCTTGCATGGAGCCTGCTTCTCCTTCTGCCTGTGTCTCTGCCTCTCTCTCTCCCTCTCTCTCTGGGTCTCTCATAAATACATAAATAAAATCTTAAAAAAAAAGAGGCCACATAAAATAAGACTATGGACCAAAGTAATCATTCTAATGTTAATTTCAAGTTATTTCTTGTTTTTTAAAGATTTTATTAATATATTTAACAATGAGGGACAGAGAGAGAGTACAGAGGGAGAGGGAGAAGCAGACTCCCTGCTGAGCAGGGAGTCCAACGTGGGGCTCGATCCCAGGACCCTAAGACCATGACCTGATCCTAAGGCAGATGCTTAACCAACTGAGCCAGGCACCCCTAATTTGAACTTATTTCTAAGGATACGAAGTGAAAGAGAATGATGATAAAATTCTGGAAAATGCTGAAATCTAAAGAAGAACTAAGAAAAACTTATTACAAAACCATGACTAAATTTTTCTCAAGTTTTTCATAACATCAGTTACCAGGTCCCACCAGGTAACTTCATAACCAACAGTACATTTAAGGAAATATAGTAAAGAGATTGTCTGTTAAAGGATTCAGGTTGATTTTTCCCTTTCACACTGTGGCTATGTCAAACACGCCAAAAGGTTACCTAAGCCCTGACATACTCTGGATCCTGTGTGTGCCTTATTACTTATCCTTTTCTCCTAAATGCAGAAAATTCTAATCACCTTCTTTTAAAATGCTAGGGGATGGGGCAGAGAGGGAATGGGAAGTGATTTGTAATGGATACACAGTTTCTTTTTGAGTTGAAAAAGTTCTGGAATTAGATAGTGTTCCTGGCTGCATAATCTGTGAGTTACTTACTAAAAGCCATTCAGTTGTCTGCCTTAAACTATACATTTTGTGGTATATTAATTATATCTCAATAAGAAACAGAAAACACCATAGTCAAGAAAACTATGTAAAAATAAAATTCCCACCTAGTGAAACTCAAATTAAGGCCTGTCTCCTTTTCTTAGCCTCTGTTTGCTCTGCTCTTACCACCCTGTCAATCCTCACCCTCCAAATATGATCACTGAGACCTGTCATAGAGTGACTACTCATTTCAGTTTGCTTGAGACTGTCTAGTTTTGGCTCAGAAAGTCCTGATTTATAGGAAATCTCTCAGTTTTGGGAAAACCTGGATGGCTGATGATCATACTTGTCAACAAGCATCCTTTTCTAACTAGGGTCTGCATGTTTTCTATGGTCCTTAAATCATTTCCATTCTCTTTTGTAAATATACTGCCCTTTCCCCTCCTTACCCTTGGAAGGAGCAGGCAGGACTTTTATGAGCACTTGGCTTCATGCTTCTTTGTTCAGTAGTTTAACTGAAGTTGTGCTTTTTTATATCATGGCTTTGGCCTGAACTCACTGCAGTGTTAGAATATTTGAGTGCATTTAACTAATTAAGAAAATTCCTAAAAATATAAGAAATAAGAAACATATCAACTATACTTTGATAAAAAAAAGAAATGAGAAATATTAATTTTTCCTTAAAAGAAAATAATAAAAATGCTTCTTTTTATAGCTATTGAGACTCAATTTTCCTGTTTCTTATATGCTTCTGTTTTAGAAATAAAGACTTAGTGGAAATGTCTCTTTACGTCTTTGGGGTTGAAACCACTTTCATAATTAACCTTGCCTCTCCTTGATTAAAATCCTTCTGATAATACCTCTTGCTTTGTGCAATATCTAAATAAAACCCAAACCTAATTGCTTAACTCCTCCAGCACTTACATAACATACAGGAGTAGAAATAGCATGAGGGCTTCTGAAAGGTGAAAGGCCTTTTCTCAGGTGTGGCTCAAAACCAGCACTAGGTAGTTCATGACTGCTTCCCTGGTCACTTCTCTTTTTTATTTTTATCCAAAGCATTTGGATACTTTCTGGCTGGCAACTTATTTTGCCTATTTGCTTATTGTCTTTCTTCTGATTGCAATATGTAAATTCTGTGACAATAGAGATTACATCTGGTTTCTTGCTCTGTCCCCAGTATCTTAGTGCCTAGTAACCAGTGTATATTTTTGAGTGAATAAACGAATAGACTTGCATCTTATGGGAAATTAAGGTGGAATATCTCTTAAAGTACAGTACATAGGCAGAGAGACAGGCTATCCCTTACTAAGTCCAGTAGGTGGTATTCCCTTCAACACTGAGTGAGGTGTATGTTTCTTTCATTGGACTTGCCTTGCTGAAAGTTTAGTTACCATATCATATTGAAAATGCTTATCTTTAAAGACTGAAATCACAATAATTACAGAATTTCTGTAGTTGAACACAGGTAAATGAAATGTTCCACTAGTATCATCAAGAGAAATGCCCCATCCTAATCTAGCCAGACAATACCAGATGATAAATTAACTCTGCCTCTAGCAGAGTGAAATTGAATGAAGATCCTTTCTAGCTAGGCATGAAATCTGGGCTAGTTTAAAAATCTAGCTTCCCATCCAGTGTATTGTTTCATGTTCCACTGGAATGCTTCTTGCTGAGTGAAGTCTGGGAGTTGCTGGCAGTTCCATTTTACATCTTTCAGAGCTGGGAGGGTATCATTAGTATGAATTTATTTTGTAGTCACTGGGGAATGACATGGCCCTAATCACTTCCAGTTCAGCTAAAAGTCAGGATACCTGTGGAAATTAAAAAGAAAAAAGGTAGTCTTGTGGATTTTTATGCATTTTTAATTCCTTTCATGGCTTTGCTATCCCACTGCCAGGCTGATTTTTCCTGGCTGTCCTGGTATCTTTGTGCTGGCAGTAACCAGATCATCCCAGTTCATTGTCATTTTGGGTTTTGTGAATCACACCTGTTTGGCTTAGTATCCAAGAGAGACGTTCCAAGTATTACTTGAAGCCTTATGCTCTGTCTTTTCTATGATATCATAACGTACTCAGGCAGATGATGGCTTTTGGCAAATAGGACTTTTTTTTTTTTTTTATTTGCAGATCATCCATTCACTTGCTATATGACTAGAGAAAGACATTGAAAATCTCTATTTTAATGTCTGACTTTTTCTAGTAGGAAGTAAACCAAAGAAACAAATTCCCAAACCTTTCGGTGTTCTTTAAAGTATCATCTTTAGTTTTAAATATCCCCAGTGAGTTTAAGTAAGGTTCATAGGTACAGTGGACATGGCTGAAGCATTAAGAGGAAATGTAGAGAGAAGGAAGTGACCAATCAACCTTGGTTGCCGGGGATGAAGGTTTTCCCAGGAAGTGGGGCTTAAAGGCTAGAACTGGAAAAATCTTAGGCAAAACAGAATAGTTGGTCATCCTAGAGGAGGAGGGAGAAGACAGGAGAGAAAGTAGTGGACATTACAATGCCCCCCACACTCACTGTGTTAGCCCTTTCTGAGCATCTGCTATGAGCCTAAGCACCATGCGAGGCACAAGCAATACAGTGCTAACTAAGCCTCCTCATGCATAGAGTGTATAGAATCTACTTATCTTATGGAATTTGAGAGGCTAGAACTGAATAGGAACCTAAATATGTTGTAGTCAAAACCATCCTGCTCTGGTTAACAGATGACTCTTAAGACTCCGAGGTTTTGAATGGCTGATGCTCCTATAGTGAGTTCCACTCTCAGTTCTAAGAACTGCTCTGTTCACTGCACCAAACTGTCTCCTTCCCTGTTTCCCTTCAGTGGCTGCTTGCCTTTCAGGCCACGCCATAGAGCGTCCTGATCATATTCTTCTGTCCTTCTCTGCATATATATTTACATTCTGTTGTCTCTACTCAACTTCTAGGTGTCAGGTTGAATTATAACCTATTACTGAAATGAGAATAATTTACAAAGGAATACTAACAATTACAAACAAAAGAAGGAGATATAGATTCATTAAAATTGTATATATGTGTATTCAAGTTAATCCTGTATGTTGTCATCTCTAAGACATTGGCCACTTTCTATTCTGCATCATAATCATTTATAGGCATACACTGTATCCTCTTGGGAGGGGTCCATATCCTATCTATATTTTCACATCTAATCCCAACACTTTCATTGGTGCCTTAAACATAGTAGCTTCTCTATAAATGGCTGCCAAAAATAACCACAAGAATGGAAATACACTTTTCCTCAAAGTTAAAGTAAGTTAGTTTGGGCAGCTTGTTTCCTTAGCTCTAGGTAGGACAACTGGTTTGACTTTGATTTGAAGCAATTTCACTAAAAGGCGGTTAGGTTACTAAATGCCTGAATGTTTAGGGCTTTTTAAAAGGATTTACTGCCACAGGTCTGTTCTATTTATCTTCGTCATTTCAGAATAGCTGTTAGTGGTTAGTGGTGTGGACCAATATCTAATGTCTCAGAAAATGGGAAAAGAGCTGTTAGAATATTATTTGGAAGCTGATCTTTCAAGTAAACTTGCTTTTCCACCATCTAGTACATGGCCTGGTGCATGGTAGACCTTTAAAAAATTCTTATTGGATGAATATGGTAAATTAGGTAAACATCACTCATATATGGGGTACAAAGAAGGAGGAAGACCCTTTCAGCAGGTCAGAGGTTAGAGGTGTTTATTTTAATTCAATCAAAAAGGAAAGTGATTTTGAAGCTTTTGGGAGTACAGGGTCTGTGGAGATGGTAAATTCCATTTGAATTGGGATTAAGGAAGAGGAAGAATAACATTCCTCATTCCTAGGAGAAAGAGATTGACTGATTTTCCTCATCCCTAGGAGAAGACTGAATCACACATTTAAAGCATAAGTTACTTTCTGGGCAGTTTCATTCATCAGCTGTTGCTCCACCTTGGTATATTATCAGTTCATCAATTCTTATAAAATTCAAGTTTGTTTACAAAGCATCTTTCAAATTAACCAACAAGTTACTCTCCGTTTCCATCTGAGTGGAGAACGCGTTATTTCTGGGCAACCTGATTTTGTGTGTTCATTATCTTCTGGGTCTCAGGTTCACCTTGTAACAAGAAGTACTTGACTTTATGATTTCCCTTCCCAACAGGGACCAGAGATCCTCCCCACAGCTGTACTTGTGACCATTCTCAAGGAGTTCTCTCTCCATTTTCTCTGCCCCCAGGCTTCTTCTACCTCATCAGACAGATGGCTTAAAGATTGAACTCTCTGTTATACATTCTTCTGCCTTCAGAGACCTTTTCGCATTGAATGCATCCTGGATCCAACTATTCTTTATAATGTCTCTTTTATTTTGCAAATGAAATACCACATTACAAGTGAGCTAGCTCTTGGTTGTTGGCACTGGATATATGGTAACAATATTATTATAAATGTTTTTCCTTGCTAAGAGCTAGTAGACTAGCAGGTAGAGCTGATCTTTGCCACATGTTTCTGACTTAAGCATGCTGCTACCACACTGAAAATTAATAATTTCTATCAAAAGACTTTTGCCAAAGTTTTCATGTAAGCAGACTGCCAGTGAACTGATTTTCTATTACTAATCCTTAATAATATGTAAACTAATTCTTCAACCAAGGGAGAACTTTTAAAACTTTTATTTATTGTAAATAAATTCATTAATATTACTTTACATAATATATGCTTACTTTTAGGTAGAAGTAAAATTTCAAATCCATTGACTTGCCAAAACACATGGAATAGTCAGTGAAATTCAGAACACTTGATTGTAGTGTTTTATCAATATTACAACAGACAGACTATGAATGAATGAGTCAGGTATAAATGTATTTCAGCCACCCAAACTATTCTAAGACAATTCCCTAGAAATAATGCTTGTTCATATGCTTTCTAAATGCCTTGACATTTAAAAATTTGAAGGATTATATAAGAATAATTTGATAGTTTTCCCACTTTTTTCCTTAAACCTCAAACATTTTCATTGTATCTCAATGTTGTAGGAGCCAATATCAGTGGTTCAGTTTAAAATTATAAAAACTATAGTGATTGTGTTGCATTTAGTCATAGGGATATCAAAAAATTGATGCCAAGGGTGCCTGGGTGGCTCAGTCAGTTAAGCCTCTGCCTTCGGCTCGGGTCATGATCCCAGGGTTCTGGGATTGAGCCCCATGTGGGGCTCCCTGCTCATCAAGGAGTCTGCTTCTCCCTCTCCCTCTGCTTGTGCTTTCTCTCTCTCTCTCTCTCTCTCTCAAATGGATGAATAAAATCCTGATGGTCAAGACCATCACCAAAAGCTCTATCTCTATAATGTGAAGGGCAAGCATGTATTATAAAACATGTACATGCATTGACTTTTATTTTCTTACAGAGCATTTTCCAAGTTGCATATGACTTTTCATGGTATGGAACAAGATGACACACATTGCACACAGTTAGGGATAGTATCTTTGTAATTAGATAACCCTAAGTTTGGATCCTGATTCTGCTGCTTACAGATGTGTGTCCTTGGGCAAGTCATTTAGCCTATCTGAGTCTATTTTCTGGGATGCAATGATCTCAGATAATTGTGATGAAGAATAAAATAGATTACACTTATGAATACTTATTATGGTAAGTTATATCTACCTTTATGAAAGCCTATGAAAATAACATATGAAGTGATAATCATATAGTCTCTATTTCTAGTTCCTGGATTGCTCTATTCACCTGACCTATTAAGATTTTGATATTACATGACAATTTGTTTTTGTCTACAAAAGTCTTATAAAAACCTTATTTCAGCTCCATCACCCTGATTTCATTATGATTATGTCTCTGAATCATTTCCCATGCTACTCTGTTTTGTTTCTTTTGTATATTTTAAGATAATTTCCATCTAAACATCATATGAACCACATCACTGAAATCTAATTAGTAGATCACCTGTTCCAGCAGCATGTGCCTTTATCTCATTATTTCTCCCCTGTGAGCCATATGTCTGCTTCCAGCATCAATCTTTCTATGTGATTATTGCAGCAAAGAATTTATTTGGTTTTATAACCACTGTCTCACCTCCTTGCAAGGCATTTCTGTTCTTACGTTTCCCAAGGTAGACATCCTGCAGTTGTCTTTCTCAACCCCATGCTGTGAGTGTGGTTCAAAGTAATACAGTTTCCTTTTATACCCCATGTGCTGATTTTCTTTTTTAGTTCACTGATATTAAAAACTACTACTCTGTGGTTGTTGGTTTTATTTGTTTATTCTCTTTGGGTCTTTTTCCCCCAGAAACAATTATATTAACATCATACTGAACTTTGTGCCCAAAGTTTGTGATGTGCCTTGATGTAATAGAGAGAAGGAAAAAAAAAAAAAGAAAAAAAAAAGTACTGGGAAAAGAGTAAGGAGTGAGTTGAAAACAATGACCAGTTTTTTTTTGTTTGTTTGTTTTGTTTTGGGTTTTTTAAATTTTGTTTTGTTTTTTTAAGTTGGAGATAATCCAGTTGGAGCACATAACTTCTCTTTGTTGGGAAAAAGCTCTTCTTTTCAAGAAGTCTTTAAATTATTTCATAGAACCAGGATATAGGTTAATTTGGATGGTTTTATCTTAAACAGCTCAGGAGTTTACTGTAATGAAATTAAAACTTTGCTGTGAATAGTGCCCACTTTTCTGCATAATCCACTCTTTTAATATTTAACACAACAAGATTGTTCACATAGTATACATTAGTTTAATGTCTGGTATGTGTCAAGCACTGTTTTAGAAACTGGGAATATAATGATGAGCAAGACATACAAGATCCCTGCCTCTTGCCTCTTCTAGACTATTGAGGAAGGCAAACATCAAACAGGGAAACAAAGCAAAGGATGATGAGTACTAAGAGAGGAATAAGACACCAGAGAGTCCTAACCTTGTATAGAGGGCTACCCTGAGAGCCCAGCATCCAAACTGATGCCTGGGGAGTGAATAGAATTGATTGGAAGTTCACAGAGATAACTATGTCACAAACAGTAGAAAGACATTAGGGCATAGATACATTTGAATGTAGTTAGAGTAGAACCACTTCTAGAAGCTATTAATTTTGTAGCCCTCAGCAGATTACTCAAGAAAAATGGAAAACCTACTACTCTTAAAATAATTCTTCCTGACCCCATCAAATCTCATAATTATATGCTTTCATAATACATTATGAAAAGTCCTTACATAATTGTAATGTTTTCCAAAATTTTATGGAAAATTTTGAACATACATAAAACTTGAAAGGATTGTACAGTGTACACATACATTTTCAAAACCAAGATTCTGCAATTAACGTTTTACTCTATTTGCTTTTTCATTTGTCAGTCCACCTATCTATCCTATTTATCCATTTGTGTTGTTTTTAATGCAATTCATAATTAGTTGCAGACATCAGTGCATTAAACCCCTAAACATTTTCAGCATGCATCTCATTAGCTAGAGTTCAATATTTGCATATGCCTGGGTGTATATGTATATGTGTGTATGAAAACAAAGGTATATTTGTGTATTTTAAGTATACTGTACCCATGATGAAATGGACAAAGCATAGTTATACTATTCAATAAGTCTTGAAAAAATACATGCACTCCTATATGATGCAGAACATCATCATCACATCAGAAAGAACTCCCATGACCCTTTCTAGGCAGTTGCTGTTCCTGTTCCTTCCTAGGCAGATGCCGCTCTCATTTCTTTCCAGGATAGATTAATTTTACCTATTTTAGAACTTCATGTAAATCAATTCATGTAGTATAAATTCTTTTGTGTAAGGCTTTTTTTTCATTTAGCAAATAGATTCTGAGATTTATTTATATTATGTGTATGATTAGTTTGTTCCTTTCAATTATCAAGTAATGATCATTGTATGAATATATAGCAGTCACTAACCATTTTTAGATAACAGACTCTTGGGCTTTTTCCAGTTTGCAGATTTTATGAATAAAGGAGCTATGAATATTCTTATGCAATGTTGTTGTGGACATATGCTTTCATTTTTCATTCATATGTTCCTAGAAGTAGAATTGTTAGGTCATAGAGTTAGGTGCATTTTTTAAGAATGGTGTAAGTATGTTGAATAAGGTTAAAGTTATAGGGACTGTTAAATTGTTTTTTAAATGGTTATACTTTACATCCTCACCAGCAACATATGAGAGTTCCAGTTATTCCACATCCTAGCCAACTTTGGGGTTGTCTGTCTTTAATTTTAGCCATTCTGGGGGAGTATAACAGTATCTCATTATGATTTTGACTTGCAGTTCCATGATGATTAATGATGTTGAACTTTGTCATGTACTATTAGTCATTTATATATCTTCAACAGTGAGCTGTTTAAATCTTTTAACTATTTTTTTTTAAATTTGGGTTAAAGGTTTATTAATGTGATAGAAAAAGAGAGTGGGCACCCTTGTACTTGTGTGGGGTGGGGAGGGGCAGAAGGAGAGGGAAAGAGAAAATCTCAAGCAGCATCCCCACTAAGCATGGAGTCCAGTGGATGGCTTGATCTCACAACCCTGAGAGCATGACCTGGGCTGAAATCAGGAGTCAGAAGCTTAACCTACTGAACCACCCATCCCCTCTCTCCTAGTTTGGGTTGTTTTTTAATTAATTGAATTGTAGAAGTTCTTCATGCATTCTGGATTAGAGTTCATTGTCAGATAAATGTTTTGTGAATATTTGTGGACTTTGTTGCCTTGGTCATTTATTTTCTTAATGGTGGCTTTTGGGGAGAAGTCTTTTAATTTTGATGAAGTCTAGTTAATCACATTTTTCTTTTTTGGTTCAAATTGCTTTGTGTGATATGCTTAAGAAACATTAGCCTACCTCTATTGAATATATTATTTCATGTATTCTTATATAAATTGTGTAGCTTTATTTTTTTGTATTCAGGTCTGTATACCACCTCAAATGAATTTTTGTGTATGTTGTGAGGCAGGGGTTGAGGCTATTTTTTTTTTAATATGGATATTCAGTTTTTTCTTCCACATTGGATTGCTTTGGAATCTTTTTCAGAAATTAAATGATCACATGGGTCTATTTCTGGGCTCTGCTTTTGTTGCATTGTTGTTCTTCCTTTATTTTTGTTTTTTTTTGGCCTATCTTTAGACTGTGATCTTGATTACTATAGTTTTATAGTAGGTCTTATTATTAGTTATTTGTAAGCCCTCCAATTTGGTTCTTTTTTTTTTAAGATAGATTTTGCTATTGTGATTTAAATAGCAAAGGAAATTTAAATTTCCTATAAATTTTAGAATCCAATTGTCAATTCCTAAAAAAAAGGCTGATGATATTTTTACTTAGATTGTATTAAATCCATTGTTAAATTTGGGGAGAATTGATAAAATCTTACTAAAGTAGTCTTTTAATCTCTGAAAATCATATAAACCTTAAATCTTTAATTTTTTCTTCAATCTTTTGTAATTCGTAGTGTGCTGTTAATTGAATATTTATGTCTTCCTCCACCCCCAAATTTATATGTCAAAGCCCTAACCTCCAATGTATTTTTTTAAGTCAGTCACAAGATTTCCCAGTTTCAAGGAAAAGAGGAAAGATTCTGATAGGGGAGTAGCAAGATTCTGTAAGATCATGTGGCACCAGAAATTGTGTAGTGACTATTTTTGAAAACACAATTTACCATGGTTAGGACAGTATTTCAGTAGATTCCTTAGTATTGTCCAGATAAACATTCATATTATCTGCAAGTAGAGATATTTTTACATTTAAAAAAATCTTTGTGTATTTTATTTTTTTTATTTTATTGCAATGACTGAGACTTCCAGCACAATTATAAATCAAGTAAAAGTAAGCATCCTTTCCTTGTTCCTACTATAGGTGGTATTTTGATACTTCAAAATAAAAGTGATATTAACTGTAGTTTTTCATAGATGTTCTTTATTAAATTGATTTTCCCAGTTTACACAGAGTATTAATCATGAATAGGTGTTAAATTTTGTCAAGTACATTTTTTACATCTGCTGAGATGACCACATGGATTTCTTCTTTAACTTTTTAATATGATAAATTACAATGATTTTTAGCTATTTAACAAACCTTGAATTTCTGGAACAAACACCACTTGTTTATAATGTATTATCCTTTTTATAAATTGCTGGTGTAGAGTTCATAATATTTTGTTAATGATTTTTGAGTCTGTGTTCACAATATATATTAGTTTATAATCTCTTTTTTGGTAATTACTTTGTTGGCTTTGATATCAGGGTCATGCTGACCTCAATAAAACAAGTTGCAAAATGATCCTTTCTCTCTGCTTTCTGAAAGATTTTGGATGAGATTAATATTATTTCTTTCTTAAAGAAATCACAGAGAAAATCATGTGGCCTAAAATACTGTTGGTGGGACAACTTCTCAACAAATATATTTTCTTTAATAGATATAAAATCATCCCTATTTTATATTTCATCATGTGGTAGCCTGGTAGTTTCTATTTTTTAAGAATTTGTTCATTTAATCTAAAATGGGTATACTGGCGTAAAATTAATCATTAAATTTCCCTATATATTTTTAATGTCTTTTATTTGTGAATGTGGAGATTTGTTTCATCACTTTTTTCTTGATTTATCTTGTTTAACAGTTAGCCTGGAATTTATTAAATTTCTTCTCTTTTTAAAGAACCAACTTTAATTTTAGCACAATTTAAAAATAACATATATTTGTTAGATTAATGTCTTTCTGTGTTTCTTTTTTTGGTTCATGATTGTATCCCCAGAGTCTAGTACAGTGTCAGGCTTATAATAAATGCCTTTCAAATATGTTTTTATGAAGTGAATGAATGAAAGATTTTTCTATATAGTTATAAGTATTGTGAGATTCAGAAATAATAATATTAAATTAAATGTGTATTTTCAACCAGCTTTTAATTTAAGGGCAATGATAGCAGTATAGACTTCTCAACTGAAAGATGTATATTGCTGGTTCTTTGGTCAGAGATATACTTAAATTCCCCCTACACTCACCTCAGTGTTTGCTAGTTATTAAATTGTGAAGATAAAAAGTGAATGTTAATCATTTTTTTCTTCTTTTAATTCAGACAACTGTCCCTGGCTTAATAGTCCTTAGAGAAAGAATATTGCCAATTTGAATTTTTTTTTAGCAAAATTATAGCTAACCCTGGCAGTAGTCTCTTAAAATGATTTTTGAATAGTTTAGGTAATAATTATTGACCTAATAATGACCTCAGAAGCTGACTGATTACTTTGGATATCTTAGGTATCAACAACATTAACATGAAACAGGTTACCATTAAAGTAGAACAAATTAATTGTGTCAGAGTGCTGGATCAGGATTGAATAAACTACATTCCACAGGAAGCTTATCTTCAGCTGTGAGCCTTTGCTCTAGCTTCTTGACTTCCACATCACCTCCAGTTTTTTCTTAATTGTAAGTATATTCTTCTTCTCCTCTCCTTTATTAAAACATGCCCTCAAAACCTGAGTGAATTCTCAAATTTTCTCTATTTCTCTTTCATTTATTGCAATATAGAAGGATGCAACATAGAATGATTTCCAGTGTCCATGGCATCACTCATTTTGAATTTTAAATACTCTTTAAAATTACTTTCTGTTTCATATATTCAAATCTCTTAATCCCAGGAGGACTATAAGCTTGATGGGGGTGAATACCATCTATAATATTTCTCAAGTATATAACTTTTTCTGCCTTAATTGATTATGTTAAAATTAGAGAAGCAGTTAAGCAACCAGACTTTGGTCAAATAAACTTAGATTCAAATATCAAGTCCTCCTATTTAATAATGAGGTCATCAAGGGTAAGTTACTTAACATCTCTAAGCAGAAGTTTACTTATTTTTATTTGTAAATAGATAATACAAGTATAAATTGGGAATACTTAGTTTATAACAAGAAGTCAATAAGATAATGCATACATGTGCATGATATATAGTTAAGAAATGCTAGTTATTCTATAATGTCATATTTTTAACGTGATAGAGTTATCTTTATCAATATTCTTTTTTGAACTGAGCCATGTTGCAGTGTACAGGATTATTTGGCTCTACCATAAATGATCCCTGAACGTTATTCTGATTTTAATTACATATTTCATTTTCTACCTCAGTTTCAAGGTAGTGATAGTTACATCCTTTCTTTGATGTCAATATGCCTTTATCAAGGAGCATCTCAATTTTATTTTGCTTTTAATCTTACATGCTTCAATGCTAGGATTTGCCCTGCAACCTACTCTGATTTTATAATGCCTACTCTAAGGAATGCAGGTTTTATTGTTAAAAATCCTGGCCTTGAAGTTATACCTATCACACACTAGGGATTTAAGAAATATGTATTTTTTAAATTTATGAGTTAATCAGCATATTAACAAATAAATCCAGGTACATATGAATGGAATTAAGAAATAACTAAATACTCACTGCTGCCCCCTATTTACTTTCAGGTACAATTTGTCTCCTGATTTCCTCTGGACTCATTCATTCTCATTGCTGAATAACCCCAAGCCTGTACTTTGTTTAATTTACCTGGTTTTCATGTTTTGGCTTGAGTTCTCTTAAGGTTTGCCTATTCTCCTTGCACTTTTGTCTTCTCTAGCATCTCTTTGCATCTGGAATCACACTGATACAGTGCATAATTACTTTTGTTTTTTATCACTTCAGTGCCCTGTCCCTGTAATATCTCTCCAGAAATTCAGAACTTAGCCATTAGTCCTGAATTTTGTGCTTGAACTTGTCCAAACAATGAAAACTAGATCGTCTCTTGACACTTTCTGAATTCTCTGCTTCAGTCCAACTTCTGCCATAATGAACACATTTCTTCTAGATAGCCTAGTTCCAGCTGCAGAATTTGGTGTTCGAGATATTCCCTACTGCTGGTTCTGTTCTTTGGTCTATTGCTTTCTCTTGCACATTCTTGAATATGCTCTACTTACTATTCCTGCATGGGTCTTTTTGGTTGGTTTTTTGTGGTATTTTTTTGGGGGGATAACATGTGATATAACAAATAGATAACCAGCCAGATAGAATACTGCATAAGATATATTAGTCTCCAAATTTTTTTTCCTTAGTCCATAGGGTAGTGTTCTCCTTCACAGGAAGAGTCTCAAATGTTTATGCTTTTTGATAGTAATTTCAGTTAAACAAAGATTTTTAAATACTTCCATTCATATCTAGATTATGTTCTAGGTCAGTGTTTTATATGCATTTTAAAAATATTAATATAGGGACGCCTGGGTGGCTCAGTGGTTAAATGCCTGCCGTTGGCCCAGGGCATGATCCTGGGGTCCCAGGATCAAGTCCCACGTCAGGCTTCGTGTGAAGCCTGCTCCTCCCTCTGCCTATGTCTCTGCCTCTCTCTCTCTCTCTCTCTGTCTCTCATGAATAAATAAATAAAATCTTTAAAAAATTAATATACAATAAGAAATTCAAAATCAAGATATGTATATATACTTACCATTACTATGCAGTGATATACTTTAATATTTTCTAGTTTGTTCTGTTTTATCCCATTCTTATTTTTAAATAATGCTTGTGGCTTCTGCTAATGGCTTCTATATTTTATTAAACATATTAGTTTCTTGAATTGCATAAAACTGTGGCATTTCTGAAATTTCTTTCAGGAGCAGTCGCTGGCCTTATTAGATTCCATTCACAGTACTCTTCACTTAGAGAAGTTAAAAACAAAACAACATTTGATTGTGGAAAATACTTTGTACATCATAGATTTTTAAAAATTATTTTCCCACTGACTTGGGGTTCAGTGCTACTCCCTATCTTGTGGAGCAGGACACCCTATCTGTTTTAGGTTTTCATTGATGGTTAAAAATTAGAACTCCTCATTAGCCAGTTTGAAATGTGGCAGCCATTGAAAGTCAAAGGAATGGGAAATATTTTCAAAGACAGCAAGATTTGGTACTTCCATTATTGTGGTAACAATTTTCATTAGTTGGGTCCTTTTTGTGATTTTGAACGATATGGAACAGATTTTTACCCAATGGTGTTGTTCTTCAAAGTGGTAAAAGTAACACCTTAAAAAAGATGTCCCATGATATCAGTTCCCTTGGAAAATTCAATTTTAAATAAAGTTACTTTTTTAGAAAAAAAAAAAAAAGATTTATCCAAACTTTAATATGCTAAGATGCTTCCTAAATCTCTGGTTCAGTCTGTCATGGGAGACCATTTTGTAAATACAGTTATAAAAGATATATTGAGAGAGAATACACTAAGCCAGGAGTTAGGATACACAGTTCTCATCCCAGCTCTGTATGCTCTTTGGACAGAACAGAACCTCTGACCTTTCAATTTTAATATCTGTAAAGTTAAGAAAACAATAAATAATCACTAAAATCTCTTATTTTATTTTATTTTTTTAAATCTGAGATGTGAAGAGTTTGAGAACTTTCCAAAAGGGATTTGGAAACAAAGTGTTGCTGACGAGCTGGGGTACAGGGCTTTACTTTCAATAATGTTTCATCTGCTGCACTTCTCACCCCTCTGCCTTCTTACTCAACAGTCATAGCTCTGTTCTATTTGTAATGAACACTTTGCATATGGCTTAATTTTCATTTCAAACTCAGTGAAACCTCCTGCTTTAGAGTGGTTTGGGGTTGGAGCCACAGACACCTAATTTGCAGGCACCCAGTCCTAGCTGCAAACTTGAACAGGCTAAAACCATACCCATCCAAATTTGCTGTTATTTCCATTTTCTTAGCCAGACCTTGAGACTTCATATCTAAAATTCAGACGGGGAAATTTGCAGTGAAAGATTAAGCTATCATAGATGAGTCTTATGTATTCTAAGTTGAAACAAAAGAATAAAATAGTAATTGGAGGAGGAAGAGTAATTTTTTGAGTAATTTTTAACTATTTGGGTTAAGTCCTAGAAATTATTCTTGGATAAATAATTTTAGTAACTAAAAATTGTAGCTACTTTGAATAATGGAGTAAGCACAAATACGTTCTCTTGAATCCAGGAAGGGAAAAACTAGTATAGCTTTAATTTGAAAAAATGCCCTATCTCATTTTATAAACATTTTATAATTTTATAATTATTTTTATAATGGCATTTCAAATGTAAATAATATTTTAATAAAGACCTAGTAAGTCGTAAAACCAAATTCTAGAATATATGTCATTTAAAACAACTACTTCAGAACATTTAAATAAATAAACTTTCATCTTTTAAGAACATGTTTCTAAAATATCTATTCTGTTTGGGTTTAAATTCCCAACATATATGTTTTTTCCTGAGAGATCTACTTTTGAATAGAATTTTTTAGTTTGGAAATTTATATTGACATTTTTAAAAAGTCTTAAATTTCGTGACTGAATGGAAGTCCATTTTCCTTCTACTCTTCCTTTTTGCCTGTTGTATGTGGTTTCTTTCTATTTGAAGAGATTGTTAGCTAAACTTTTTAGTTTAGAATACCTTTGGCTTTTAGAAAAGTTACAAAAATAGTATAGAGGGTTTCCATGTATCCTACCCTTCTTTCCCCCTATGGTTGTCATCTTACATTAGTTTGTCACAATTAGTGAACTGATATTGAAACATTGTTTTTAACTAAACTCTGTACATCAGTAATCAGATTTCCCTAGTTTTTACCTAATGTCCTTTTATGTCCTTTTTTTTTTTTTTTTTTTTTTTTTCTGTTCCTGGATCCTATCCACACTGCTTTCAGCAATCTTGGCCCCTCAGGCTCTTTTTCGCTGTGACAATTTCTTAAACCTTCTTCATGTTTGCTGATCTTGACACTATTGAGGAATACTGGTCAAGTATTTTGTAGATTGCCCCTCAATTAGGAGTTGTGTGGTTTTTTTCCCTTATGATTAAACTAGGATTGTGAATTTTTTGGAGGACGACAACAAAGGGAAAGTGCCATTGTCATATCATATCAAGCTATGTAATATCAACATGACTTACCACTATTTATGTTAACCTCAATCACCTGCCAGAGGTAGTTTTAGTCACCTTTCTCCACTATAAAGTTACCCCTCTTTTCTCTTTCTCTATACCAAATTCTTTATAAGGAAATCACTCTGTGTAGCTTACACTTAAAGAGCAGGGAAATAGTGTCTTTTTAAAAAATAATGTATAGATAACATAGGATGTAATGGTGACATATAGATTTATAATGCCCTTTACAGTTGGCACAATTTATTCATATATAACCTAGTCACCAACCCTATGTAATAGGCGTGGATGAAATCATAGAGGTAAGAATAATTGATAAATCATGAAATAGGCTAAAAAAAAGATACTGTTTCTTTCAAGAAAATCTATTGAATGGCATCTGGTTGGCTTCAGGCTTCCCAGAATATTCTATTGTTTCTTGCTCTTATCCTGTAATTTTTTCAAACTGTTGCTTAGAAGTCATCATTTAAATGTCTGACCATCACCCAGAATCAACATTTGAGGTGAAAACCATTGTATTGGTTATTCTCTCCCTTCTACCATCTTTATTACACCTCTCTCTCCTCTCTCTCTCTCTCTCCTCTCTCTCTCTCTCTCTCTCTCTCTCTCACACACACACACACACACACACACAGAGACATGATCCTTGTTAAAAACACCCTTTGTCCAAACTCTACTGATTCTGCCCAAAAAACTACCTTTTCCTCTGCTGTTTAGACTGGATCCTATATAATCATCTTGATGTAATTCTTTTATCTAATTCCCATATCTCCTTTTTCAAAATATCATTCATTTCTAGCCTTTTCTCTTTGTTTTTGAAGCTGGAGCCCTAGTTATTCTTGTATTTCTTCATGCCTGGACTTCAATGGAGTTCTTTCAATTGTCCTGTTTACAGAATTTTTTCTTGCAGTTGTCCTTAAATGTCAATTTTATTGCCCCATTTCCCTGGGGTGAATTCAGTAACTCTGAGTCTTAGCACGTCTCTACATGTCTTCTGGATTCAACATAGCAGACACAACCTAACTTTATAAGACTCTACGGCAAGCGTGCACAGTTCTCATCAGGGTGAAATAATGGCCCTAAAAGTAAGCCTGTGGTTTCCCCTTCCTTAAACGCTCTCCTTATGTCACCCTGACCCCCCCCCCCCCCATCTATTCAGACCTTAGATATCCTTCAAGGGTCAGTTTAAATCCTGTCTTTTCATTGAAGTACCTCTTAATAAAATCTTAGGGTCAGAGAAAGTTGAGGTCAGATAGCTAGCTATCTGAATCATTTGATGTCATCCCACAATGAAGCAAAGACTCTAATTTCTTTCTTTTGTATTCCCTACAACACATAGACTAATGATGGACATATAATAGATTGCACAATAAATGCTTCATGTTGATTGATTATGAAGTTTCTATTTCTCTTTAGGGAAGTGGCCATTGAAACTTGGCTGCTTTCCTCTTTGCCTTTGTGTGCCAGCATTAAACATTAATTAGGCCATGTATTCCAATTTCCAAATATAACACTTTCTGAAAAAATAAATCTTCCTAAAGTGTTTTTTCAAATTTTAACTATACTCTATTGGCTATTTTCCAAACTTGGGTCATTTTTTTCTTTTGGAAGCTTTCCATACAAAGTGAATTTTTAAGTTTTCTTTTAAAATTATGGTCTTATATTGCAATTATGGTTTTGTTGACAATATAAAAAACTCTAACAAGATGGAAGAGTTGAATAGGGCCAGTTTTCCTTTACCAAAAATGGAAAAAATGATATTTGGAGAATTTATATTTGTTTTCCTCCTGTGGAAAATTTAAAGAATTACTTTTAAGGTCATTTTAGAAACAGTTCCAAGTGAATGCAATAAAGGCCTCCCTAGTGAGTCGGAGTGGTTTCCAAATCAATTCCATCAAAGGGAGATCTTACTTAGAAGCTTCAGAACAAACTCTCAAAACGCCTCTGTCCTGTGCTTTCCAATAAGAATGAGACAGGACAAATTAGAGAGTGAAAGTGGCTCTGGAGAGTTGTTTGCTAAACATTAAAACAATTCAGGATAGTGAACTGAAAGAAATTATTATTTTTATCATCAAAGTTTATTTCAATAGAGGCTTTAAATGGAATCATAATTACTTTAGAAAGTGCCTGGGGTGTTAGTGAGTGGGCATCGGAGGCCTGGAACAGTAAATTAATTCAATCAGCAAAGGGAAAGGCACCCAGCCCATCAACTCTGTAGGGATTGCCCATTCATTCATTAACTATGAAATATAACTGCTTCGACACAGATGAAAACCGAAACATCCACTTATGTTACCAAAGATTGGTATACATTATTAAAGCCAAGGGGAAGAGGGAGCTTTGTATACCTTTAATCCCTATATAAAATGAACTTCCTTGAAGGCCACTTGTATGTAAAATACTCTCACACTGAAATCAGTTTTGTTTTTAGAAGAGTGTATTTTGCTGAAAAGTTGTAATAAATGTTCCTCTCTTTCATTGTTTTACAAAGACTAATAAGGTCATGCTTATTCTAGCCATAGATGCTTCCTGTCTTTATAAAAATGTTTTAAAAGAGGCAAAACTAGAGGAGGTAGAAATATAACCATATCCAAAAATCACTATTAAAATTCAGCTTCACTGTCCTTTCTCTCTTATTTCTCTCTCTCTGTCCTTTTCTCCTTATCTTTATTTCTTTAAAGACTTTTAGCCTTTCTGTTTGGGAGCCAGCCAAATTAAGGATGCAGCCTTATTTGGTGAGAGATATTATGATTGTTTACTGGAAGCCTGTAATGAGGAACTTGCCTGAGCAAGAGAAAGAACTCACATGGTCTTCTATCTCTTGAGAGCTTCCTTAGGTTGTCAGCATAGAAGATCAGTAGTTCAGTTTAAGAACTAAAACTTTCAAGAATTGTTCTTTCAATTCAAGCCTTGTTTTTGTTGTTGCAAATCTATACTTCATAAGGAGGTGAAAGATGATTTTAAACTTTTAACTAATTTAAAATCTTCCTCTATTTCTCTTTCTCTCTTGTAAGGAAATGAAAATAGTGTGTCATGTTTTTATAGTAACCTTTCAAAGGTCATGGTATAAAACATCAATAAAAATTTTAGGTAAAGAAAATATACCAAATTTGCAACTTAAGAAAATGTGAAAATATGAAAGCGCTAACTGAAAAGAATAATCCTAAAGAAACTCAGTCCTAAATAATATTATGCAATACAAATGCTTTCACATGTGTTATATCAATTGATCTCAGTTAATCCTTTCAGCGGACCTTAATTTATCACATACCATTGAGCTAAGTGAGGTCATATTCTCAGAGGAATGGGTCTGGCCAGTTGAAATGAAGGGAAGTTGGAGAAGTGAGATATTGTTCTCTATTTCTGAGTCATTGGGGAATTTTTTTTCCTTCTTATTTTTTCCTTCTTTTCTTGATATGGTTTTCTAGAGTCTGATGTCTGGGACAAAGGGAAATTGTTATTATTCAAGGACAAAATGATTGTCTTAGTAGAAAATTCTACCTTAAATACAACAAAGCTCGTATAGAACCAATAAGTGATTTTTTTAGTGTGTTCCTAATGCAATGTACAAAAAAATCAATTATAGTTCTATGTATTTGCATCAAGCAATTGGAAATTGAAATTTAAAAGTGTTAAAAATAACATCAACAATTAGAAATACTTATATATTAGTTTTATGGAAAATATACAATTTTAAATATTTTTAATATTAAAATATCCAAGAATAATAAAATGTTTAAAGAGTGAAGAAAACCAGTTGTTGCAGAAAAGTGAAGTAGTCAAAATAACTTTGTTCTCATCAATCATCCTTCAAGATAATAGATTTTATAAGAATGCTTTTAAGAAGATAGTACTGTGGTTTTACATATTCAGTGGCTAAAGTTTAAATGAAACATGTTGAAATAATTGTTGTAGCTACTAACCTTTTTAAATAAATATTGAGGATTTTTAAAAAAGATTTGATTTATTTATTCATGAGAGACGTAGAGAGAGAGAGGCACAGACACAGGCAGAGAGAAGCAGGCCCCATGCAGGGAGCCTTACATGGGACTCGATTCCAGGTCTCCAAGATCAAACCCTGGGCTGAAGGTGGCGCTAAACCGCTGAGCCACCCAGGCTGCCCAACATTGAGGATTTTTGAGATCTATGTACAGTATAAATTTTAGGGTACATCTACATGTACATCTACATTCCTATACTGAAATTTTTCTTTCTGTATTATATTCTGCTGTATACCTGAAGATTAGTGATGTTAGTAATTTAACTATTTCTGTTTCTTCTGTATTGGACCTCTGAACGGGACTAAATAATAAGAAATCATCTTTAAATCTGACAGCTCAGTGGGTAATAATGAATTCAGTCTTCCTTTGACTGGCTTGCTGAGAAATTTCTTGGCCTCAAATTGCTAGCAACATAATGAATTTCATTAAAGAAATATTTATAGAGACAAAATAAGAAAATTGTCATGAAATTTCATTGACAATTGAACAGTGAAGATTTTGAACGATTTATGATTTATACACTACAAGCGTAAGATATATTATCTTTGTCCTACAATTGTGTGTTCAGAAAGTAATGCTAAGACTGTGAAATGGAATGGAATTATAAACCACAAGCAGAAAGAGAATAGAATCCTTGGATCAGTCTTCTTCAAAAAACTATATAACATATTCCGAATTTTTGGACCAGTTTGTCATATGCTTATATAAAATGTATAGGCACTACTACAAGTTAAAAGTCTGCTTGAACCAAAGAAAATGTTAGTAAAGTACTTTGCATCTGACAATATTGAGAAGCAAGACTACAAGAAATAGTCCTTTCCAGGGAAGGTCATGTGTTTCCAGAAACCAGCTAAAGTAACCAATTTCAAGTGCTTTGAGAGAGTAAATATACTTAGATGATACCTGCTAAAAGATCTTTCCATCATTCTACTTTGGGGTAGATGCTGAAACTGGTGAGAGTAATGAGAGTAGAAAAGCATGTAGAAATGAAGAGATTTGAGAGAAATTGCTTTGCTTCATTGCCACATTTCTAGAGCCAAAAATGAATATTTTTTTTCTTCAAGAGATGTTGTGAAGTAGCTGGTGTGTGCACAAATGTTAGAAAAACAATGTTATAAGAAGAGAGGCACTTTAAAGTTCTTTTCTGAAATATTTAAAATGCATCTTCAAACTTCAGTTTATAAGATTATGGAAATATAATTGTGTCATTGCAACTGACAAAATCTTTAAGTGTAGGAATTGAAGAGGAGATATTAATTTAGCTACTTTCTATTGAAGAGGAAGAAAAGCTTAATTTTATGGCAGTATTTATTTATTTAGACTTGTTTTGTAGAAGGAAGAATTATTTATTCTTCCACATTAATTTATTCGTTCAGTTATATATTTATATTGGTTGAACTGATTATGTGTATTTATTTCATTTTTTTTGGATTACAGTTCAACACTATTATTCATTATGGTATTGATTAAATTTTTCTAACTTTGGCCATGGGAGTTACTTCATGCTAATACTGTGCATAACCCTATCTTCCCCCATCCTTCCTGCCCCCCATCCCATTTGGAAATAATACTTAAAATAAAAAAGTAGAGTATTACTTGTGCTTATTAACAAACTCATTTATCAGTGCTTAGAGATATAATATGTATTATTTATGATTATCTACATTGACAGCCATGTTATCTGCAAGTAGACAGCTTTATTTCTTCATTTTGGTCTCTATGCTTTGTATTACTTTTTCTTGCTTTGTTGTACTAGTTATGGTGTTGAGTAGAAATGATGATAGAGGCATCCTTACATTGTTTCCACCTGTTACCAGGTTAAGGAGCTTCCTTTCTATTCCTAGTTTTCAGACCACTTTTTCATCAATGGATGTCGAATTTTGCCAGAAACTTATTTTGTTTTGTTTCCTTTGAGATGATCATATATTTTTTTCTCCTTTATTCTGTTAGTATAATAAATTACATTGATTGGTTTTTAAATGTTGAACCAGCTTTGCCTTCCTGGGACAAATCCCACTTGATTATGATGTATTACTTTTCTATATATTGCTGGATCCAATTTATCAATATGTTTTTGAGGATTTTTTTGTGTCTATATTCATGAGACATATTAGTTTATAATTTTTATCATATTTTTCTGATTTTAATTTTAGGATATAAGTGTCCTCATAAAGTGAGTTAGAAAGTGTTTTTGTATTTTATGGAATAGATTGTATAGAAATGATATTTCTTCCTTAAATATTTGATGGAATTCATCAGTAAAATCACATTAGCCTTGAGGTGTATATGCATGTTTGTGTGTGTGTGTGTGTTATTTGGAAAGTTTTAAACTTTGATTTTGGGGGTGCCTGGGTGGCTCAGTCAGTTAAGCATCTGTCTTTGGCTCAGGTCATGATACCAGAGTCCTGGGACTGAGCCCCACATCAGCCCCTGCCCACGAGGGAGTCTGCCTCTCCCTCTCTGTCTGCCTGCCTCTGTCTCCTCTCTCTCTGTCAAATAAATCAATAAATAAAATCTTTAAAAAATATAAAATAAACTTTGAATTTAATTTTTTATTAGATAGATATAGGATCATTCAAGTTATCTATTCTGAGTCACTGGTAGTCTTGGCCATTTGTGTCTGTCAAGGAATTGTTCTGTTTGTTCTGAGTTGTGGAATATTTGGGCATAAAATTGTAGTATTTCCTCATCATTTCTTTCATGGCTGTGGGGCCTCTAGGGGATATTCTATTATTGGGTGAAATGCTCTATAAATACCAATTAGGCCTAATTGGATTGTAGTGTTGTTCAGGTGTACATTCTTACTTATTTTCTGTCTATGTGTTCTAATAATTACAGGGATAGGTTGCAGATTCTAACTATACTTTTATTTAGATTTGTCTGTTTCTCATTTCAGTTCTATCACATTTGTGGCATGTATTTGAAGCTACATTATTAGATGTATAGACATATAGGAGTCATATCTTTTTGGAGAGTTAATCCCTTTATAATTATGTAATATTCCTCTTATCCTTAATAACATTTTTTATTATTAGGTCTACTTTGTCTGTTATTAATAAAGCTGCTCCCACTTTCTGTCCACTAATATTCATTTGATATATTATTTTCCATTATTTTACTTCATACATGTTTTTATACATACATCTGGTTTCTTGTAGATAGCATATAGTTAGATCTTGCTTTTACCTGCAATCTCATAATCTCTTTTGATTGCCTGCTTAGTCAATTCAAATTTAATATAAATATTTATATGGTTGAATCAGATCTGCCATCTTGTTGACTGTTTTCCATTTGTTCCTTGTTTTTTTGTTTCTTTTTTCCTCTTTTTCTGCTCAGTTTGAGGTTATTTGAACATTTCTATGATTCATATTTATCCTTTCCTATTTACTTTTGTTATTGCCCTTTTTTACCTAAACTGAACAACTATAGAAAATAGATTGAACCAAATAAATATAACTTTAGGGTCCTATGAGATTCTTACAAAAGATCTAACATTCATGTTGTCACAGGCTTGGAAGAGAAGAGAAAGAGGTCAGGGCTGAAAAATACTGGAAGGAAAAGTGGCTGAAAATTCCCCCAATTTGGCAAGAGATATGTCCATATTTTTAGGAAGCTGAATGAACTTCAAACATCATATGGAAATAAATCTATTTGCAAATATGACATAATTAAACTTTTGATTAAAACAGACTAAAAAATTCTTGAGAGCAGCCACAGAAAAAAGACATCTTACATAGAGGGTAAAAATTATTCAAGTGACAGAAGACTTCTTATCAGAAACCATACAGGTTAGAAGAAGCAGATAAGTTTTCAAATGCTGAAATTAAGCAACTGGCAAACCAGAATCCCCTGTCCAGCAAAAATATCCTTAGGAATAGAGGGGAAATCAACACATTATCAAGTGGAGGAAAGTGAAGAGAATGTATTGCCATGTGGCCATAATCTAAAAAAAAAAAGTGACTATGGGAAACTTCCCAAACAGAAAGGAAATAGTAAAAAAAAAAAAAGAAATTTTAGTGCCTGAAGAAGGAAGGGAAAAAACACACTAGATAATATGTGGAAGATGTGATAATTTGGCAAAACTAGGTACATGATGTATGGGATCTCTGTCTTGTGTCTTATAATTACATATGAATCTACAATCATCTCAAAATAATATGGTTAATTTGCAAAAAAAAAAAAATCATGTTATTGTAAAAGAAGTTGGGACTTCCCTTTTAGCTCACCATATCCTAGATTTGAAGTTGCAAGTCTAGAAAGACATTTTTTTTATTATTATTGTAGAATTGGAAAGAAGGAAATCCTTAAAGAGATGATACAAGCTTTACTGATTTTACACATTAATTATAGTTTAGACAATGTCTTAGAAGTCACATTTACAAGCTTTTTTGATATCTCAAATATAAATGTTCTTCTCTCTCCCTCTACTCTCCTTAAACCCTGCCTGCCACACACACATGGTTTCAAAGCTACCCCTTCTTTTTCCTTTTCCATCAGAGTGAACATTCTACAGATATATAATTGTCTGTAGTAGTTGCCTCCATTTATTCACCTCTGACTCTAAGTTCTTTCTATTCTAATCTAATTTCTGACCTCAGCACTACACTGAATCTTCTGTTGAACAGGTCACCAAACATGCACATGTCACTACCCTCAGAGTCTTCAATCTTTATTTTAATTGACCTTTCAGTAACATTTAACAATGCCATTCACTCCCTTCTTGAAATTATTATTATTATTATTATTGCATTTCTTGCTGTGATAAACTTCCAACTCCCTTATTACTTCTCTAACAGCTCTTTTTTAAAGGCCTTAAAAGCCAGTTCTTTGTCTTGTCAATCCTTAAGCGTTGGTGTTTCCTAGGGTTCTTCTTATGATCCTCTTCTCAGACAGGATTGGTGATAACTTTGTCATAATTTATATGATGATGATTTTGAAGTGTACATTTCTTATCTGTAGTTGGATCCTATAATAAAATATTTACTTACATATTCCAAGATACTGTAATATTAATATGTCTAATGCCAAACTCACCAGCTTTCCCCTTCATATACTTTTTCTGTTTCCGAAATAAGTGAATAGTACTACCACCCATGTAGTCTCTTAAGTGAGAAGACTAGTAACATTGCTTTCTCCTTCTTCTCACTCTTTGTCCCAGCATGTACTCTGTCATTGTATTCTATCACTATTACTTCCCATCCCCACTGTAATTCCACAATAAGGTCATAATCATCTTTTGTCTGTATTGCTACAATAGCTTCTTATTGAGTTTTCCTGTCTGCAGCCTTTCTCCTCCATTTGTCTCTGATGGGAGATTCATATAAGAATATAGTCCACTATGTGCTTGGGAACATAATTGAAAAAATTAATTCACTCATTCATTCAGTTATCAAATATTTGTTGAGTACTCTTGACCAGCCACTGTGCCAGGCATGGGGGTTGCTGTATACAGACAGGGTTTCTGCCCTCATTAACTTTATGGGTGCAAATGTCATCTCACCAAAGAGATCTTCCTGGCTACCCTATGGTACTCCACATCTGTGTACTTCTTTTTCTTTACTTTCTTGATATGTTGTATGTTGAATTTTTCCATTTGTTTACTGTTTCCCTTCTACAATATAGACACCAAGAATGCTAGAAACTGAAATCTGTTTTGTTTATTGCTATATCCCAAGGCTGAGACAATGTGTGGTATTCTTTATAAATATTTTTGAGTGAAGCAGTAAATCCTGGTTTTGGGGAAAATAAATAATAATCAAAATTTTAAAAAGTTATAGAGTCAGGTAAGTATTATGAAGAAACTAGGATGTTCCAGAAGAAAGTCATTTAAGCAGTGATTTACATTTAGAAAGGTGGTTGGAGAGAACCTCTTTTAAGCTGAAACTTGAACATGAAAAGCACCCAGCCTTTCATATTAATATCATGGGACAGAACATTCTAAGAAGGTGAAGTGACTTGTACTTCCCAGTTCCTCAAGTGCAAAAGTGCTTTTGCATGCTCAAGCAATAAAAAGAGGCCGCTACTGCAGGAGTGTGGAGCCTGATACAAGATGAAGCTGGTCATGGGAAGAAATTTAGATTTTATTGCAATCATTGAGAAAGCTAGTGGCAATAATATTTCTTGATTGTGCATATCCCGTTAAATATCTCTCATTCCTGCCAAAAGTTCTATGAGAACAAAGGGCACATTACATTTACTCTGGGTACTCATGTCTTCGGTGATAACTGTATACAGCTTGCACTTACTGAACAAATTGATTGTGTGAAGGCCTGGAACCAACTATATTAACTGCATTCGTTCTCATTGCCAACCTTAATAAACACTTCAGTAGGACCTGAATATATAATATCAAAAAAATATCTGTTGAATCTGTAAATATAATTCTCTAAGATTTTATCAAGGAGTCTTTACATAGTTGAAGACTTATTATCTAGAAGTAATAAACTTGCCCTTTTTATTTGCTTGTTTTTCTTTCTGCTAAGAAAGATGCTTTAGATTTTTTTTTTTTTACTTAGAGATATTTTGGTTTTATTATTTTTTTTATTTTTAATTAACTTTTATTGGTGTTCAATTTACCAACATACAGAAAAACACCCAGTGCTCATCCCGTCAAGTGTCCACCTCAGTGCCCGTCACCCATTCCCCTCCAACACCCGCCCTCCTCCCCTTCTACCACCCCTAGTTCGTTTCCCCGAGTTAGGAGTCTTTATGTTCTGTCTCCCTTCCTGATATTTCCCAACATTTCTTTTCCCTTCCTTTATATTCCCTTTCACTATTATTCATATTCCCCAAATGAATGAGAACATACACTGTTTGTCCTTCTCCAATTGACTTATTTCACTCAGCATAATACCCTCCAGTTCCATCCACGTTGAAGCAAATGGTGGGTATTTGTCGTTTCTAATGGCTGAGTAATATTCCATTGTATACATAGACCACATCTTCTTTATCCATTCATCTTTCGATGGACACCGAGGCTCCTTCCACAGTTTGGCTATTGTGGCCATTGCTGCTATAAACATCGGGGTGCAGGTGTCCCGGGGTTTCACTGCATCTGTATCTTTGGGGTAAATCCCCAGCAGTGCAATTGCTGGGTCGTAGGGCAGGTCTATTTTTAACTCTTTGAGGAACCTCCACACAGTTTTCCAGAGTGGCTGCACCAGTTCACATTCCCACCAACAGTGTAAGAGGGTTCCCTTTTCTCCGCATCCTCTCCAACATTTGTTGTTTCCTGCCTTGTTAATTTTCCCCATTCTCACTGGTGTGAGGTGGTATCTCATTGTGGTTTTGATTTGTATTTCCCTGATGGCAAGTGATGCAGAGCATTTTCTCATGTGCTTGTTGGCCATGTCCATGTCTTCCTCTGTGAGATTTCTCTCCATGTCTTTTGCCCATTTCATGATTGGATTGTTTGTTTCTTTGGTGTTGAGTTTAATAAGTTCTTTATAGATTCTGGAAACTAGCCCTTTATCTGATATGTCATTTGCAAATATCTTCTCCCATTCTGTAGGTTGTCTTTTAGTTTTGTTGACTGTATCCTTTGCTGTGCAAAAGCTTCTTATCTTGATGAAGTCCCAATAGTTCATTTTTGCTTTCGTTTCTTTTGCCTTTGTGGATGTATCTTGCAAGAAGTTACTGTGGCCAAGTTCAAAAAGGGTGTTGCCTGTGTTCTCCTCTAGGATTTGGAAGGAATCTTGTCTCACATTTAGATCTCTCATCCATTTTGAGTTTATCTTTGTGTATGGTGAAAGAGAGTGGTCCAGTTTCATTCTTCTGCATGTGGATGTCAGATGCTTTAGATTTAATGCTAATCTAAAAATTAGGATTAACAGGTAGAAATTTTCTCTTTGGAGAGTTATGGGTTATCCCTGGTTTCCTTTCTTTGGCAGTGTTCAAGACAAGTCTGTCTCATAATTTATCAATTACTCTAAAGAAAGAACCCTTTCTATTCAAAAGAATACAAATAAAGTAAATAAATAAAACAATACAGTAAATAAATAACAAGAATGAAATAAAGAAATAAAAAGAATAACTTTCTACCCAAAACAGAGTTTGGACTACTAGAGAATACCAGCATTCCTTACAAATATCAGCTCTGAATCTTTAATGGCTACTATAAATACCTTTAACTCAATGAATAAATTGCAGTAAGTGACATAGATAAAAAGAAATTTTATCTTGCCTCAGTACCTCATAATTTAGTGTTTGACCTTGAAAAGATACATTTTTGGCCTCCAGTTACACTTACATTGTATTTACATTCAGTATAAATGCCAATAATTATTTTGTAAATACAATGAGTGTGCAAATACTTAACAATAGTAACAAATCACAGATAGTTGAATATGAAATAAAAGGCATGGAAATCCATTACTAGACCAAAATTTTTCTTATACTATAATTGAATCTATTTTAATGTTTTCCAAGTCCTCTCCCTGGCTTTCTTTTGGAAAAGAAGGCTTAAAATTTTGTAGGCCATAGTCTTTTGACAGCTCTTATTTAATGGAGTGGTAAATCAAGTTATATGTGATGATGGGTTTCTATTTTCTGATTTTTTAAAGAGAGTCTGGAAAAATTATAATAGTATAAAAGAACTGGATTCATACTTACCTTCTGTATGCAGACCCCAAAACTTACTGGTACCACAGTATTTGGGTTTTGCATGACTGTCTATTTTCTCAGTTATAAATAATGATTGTTCAATAGTTCTTTGTTCTCCTTCCTGACAAAGGAACTTAAAGAAATTCTGTCCTGATGACTTTGTTGTTAGCTTTGTGTTGTTAGCCTTTTTATCTCCTTTTTTTTGCTGCTCTTCTTTTTTTCTTATTCCATGTAAATGTTAGTTTTCTAACTGCATATAAAAATAAGCATGACATTAATCACAGCCTAATGAGCAACCCAACTATAAAAAAAACCTCACTGAATAAAAATATACTCAGTAGCTTGAACACACCCAAATTTCCATATAAAGTAGGCTTATTTAAATATCACCACAAAGATGTGCTCTTTACAAGCTAAAAATGTCCACAAGGTTGCTGCGATTTGGTTTATTCCCTTGATTTTAGGCACGTTAATGTGTGTGTGAAATATGCCAAAGCTCAATAGAAATGAATCTCATTAGTATTTAAATACAGCAATTAATTTATGTTGTTATTTATTGGCCAATTATATTAGAAATTATAGTGTTTAACAGAGGACAATCAGGTTTCTAAGAGCTGTAATTTGCCTGCAGTGTTAGAAGACAGATACAATCAATGCTCACAGCAATAGCATCCACTGTGTTTCCCCCATCTTCTTCTAAATATATCTAATTTTATAAATAAGAAATGTTGTGCTAAACTACACTTTCTCAAATTTTGCATTAGGGTTTAGTGATTTAGAATAATTTTAAATCTTTCTTCTCACTGCTTTTTTTTCCCCCTTCCCCCTTCTCTGAGACTGTATGTACAATAACCTGAATTTGTTGAAAGATCTATATTTCATTTAAATCTTTTTCATAAGGAATTTACAAGATATGTATTGCGCTTTTTATTTTGAGAGACTACATGATGACAAAATATATTTATACAGGTTCTCTTTCATCACAAATCCAATCTCATAACTTTATACATAACTGCATTATATATATATATATATATATATATATATATATATATATATATATAACTACATAAAAGCAGTGTAACCATGACCTTTAGATTATGTCTCAGTTCATAGGAGTCCTACTCACTCTTTAATGTCCTATGTATATATTAACTCTTCTAAGAATTCTTTCCTGATTTTTATAGTCCATAGCATTGTGTTTAGATTTCCCTATGGAACTTACCACAGTCTGTCTTTTAGTATGATTTTGAAACAAACCAGAAATTAGGGCTAGTTGTGTATATGGCAGTAATGCTCATCATAGTAAAGTAGCTCATACCTCTTAAGGTTTTGGAAGATTTCAAAAATAATTTGGTTAAAATAAAATATCTTATTTCATAGAGCTTTGGCATTTCCAGATTTATTTTTTTGTTATTTTGAATGGCAAAATCAGGGAAAATGGGATGCATTTAAAGGGGAAGCTTCCCAGAGTATATGGCACTTTCATGGGAGGGAACAGGTGACAGATGTATGTATACAGGTGTGGGGTTGGAGGACACCAGACCACCAGGAGCTTCTGAGGGATCTGGAGAGCAGTAGGCTCCTAAATGGAGGTAAGAAGTGGGTAAACTAAGTGACATAGAGGAAATTCTAATCATTCTAATCTGACTTTTTAGTTCAGCTCTGAGTGGCCCTAATAAATGGGAGGCTTACCTGTATTTTGTGTCTACGGAAGACCAGACCAGATACAGGCTTATCTTACTTTAAAGCATGGATATGTTGGTTGGTCATAAGAAAAACTCTTCTCTATGTTAGTACACATCAAAATGGGTTATTGGGAGAAGTTTTGATATTTTAAATTCAGATGCTTTTAAGTAAGGAATCACGGACTATTTGAATTATTTAGTGTCTTTATAATTCCTTAACATAGAGAATAGTATTAATTGTCCAATTTTATAAGGAAGAACAAAGTTATAACTTCAAGATAAGCAAATTCTTTCTTTCTTTCTTTCTTTCTTTCTTTCTTTCTTTCTTTCTTTCTTTCTTTCTTTTCTTCTTTCTTTCTCTTTTCTTTCTTTTCTTTCTCTCTTCTTTCTTTCCTTCTTTCCTTCCTTCCTTCCTTCCTTCCTTCCTTCCTTCCTTCCTTCTCTCTTCTTTCTCTTCTCTTCTCTTCTCTTCTCTTCTCTTCTCTTCTCTTCTTTCTCTTCTCTTCTCTTCTCTTCTCTTCTCTTCTCTTCTCTTCTCTCTCTTCTCTTTTCTCTTCTTTTCTCTTCCTTCTCTTCTCTTCTCTTCTCTTCTCTCTCTTCTTTCTCTTCTCTTCTCTTCCTCTCTTCTCTCTGTGTTTGAAGGGTATGCTTTTAGGAAATCACTATCCAGAGCTAGCAGTAATCATTTAGGTACTATGCAGGTGGGCCACAGACTTAAAGTAATCTTAACTTCAACCTTCCTTTTCCCATAGAGTAAAGGACAGAGAAAAATGATACTAATAATAGATCACCCTATAGTCCTAGGCATGCGTGTACTACTGCTCTACCGGTCATTCCCCATGTTAGGGTAAACTAGTAGACAGGGGAGGTACATTTTGTGTTGACATAGTAATTTCAGTACAATGAGCTGATGTCCACCTGATCACATGGACAGGATTAGGGATGGCATCCATGAATTGAGGCCTCTGTCATCCATCCTGTATTTCCTTTCTGTCCCTTCCATCATCTTCTGCTTTCTTCCCTTCTTTTCCTTTTACAAATATTAAATAACTATTAATGTCATGTTCTGAGGTGTGTGTTAGAAATATTTGGAGGGATCCCTGGGTGGCGCAGCGGTTTGGCGCCTGTCTTTGGCTCAGGGCGCGATCCTGGAGACCTGGGATCGAATCCCACGTCGGGCTCCCGGTGCATGGAGCCTGCTTCTCCCTCTGCCTGTGTCTCTGCCTCTCTCTCTCTCTGTGTGTGACTATCATAAATAAATTTTAAAAAAATTTTTAAAAAAGAAGTATTTGGAAATTGCCTACAGTCCCATTTTGGGGGGAGCAAAAGAGTTGCAACAGTCCATGCCAACCATCTTTAAATGGTCAAACTAATCCAGAATTGGCCCTTGATAATAAAAGAGCTACAGTTTTTTGAGTGCTTTACATTTCAGTAGATGGCAAAAATCTCAGATTTTATTTTCATTATAGTACCAAAAGTCAAGCATAATTCACCATGTCATATTTAGTTGGGAGTTTGGCTGTGGGATCTGGGAAAGAGAAAAATGAGAAGAGGAAAGGAAAATTACTGCTGTTTTTTTTTATATTTATTATTTCATTTGACTTGACCATGGCATCAGGTAGAAGTAGGAATTTTGTCTTATTCACTTCCACTACTCCAATATCTAGAACTCTACATATTTGTTGAATAGGTACATTAATGAGATATATGAGATAGGCGTCATTATCCCCACTTTGTAGTCGAGAAAACTGAGGTTTAGAGAAGTTTCATAATTTGCCTAAAAATTTGCTAATAAATGGCAGAGCAGGAATTTTGGCTCAGATCTATTAGAGTCCAATATTTTGCTGAGTAACCATTACGATAATAGCACCTTTCCCCAAAGCACCATTGCTTTAGAATCTTTAGATTGACACCAATTTTATAACAAATGAAAAATAAAATGACATTTTAAATGTTTTTCTTCCCTATCAGTCGAAAACAGTACTACTCAAAGGGCCTGACGGAACTGATTATTTCCCACTTCACACTGGGATAAGGAGTTTCAGCCAGATGGAAATTAACTGCATCACCAAATACTCTGTTTTGTACAGCTGACATTTTTTCATAACCAGGCTTTCTTTATGAAGGAATCATTGTGCTGGTTCACATTCTGGTACAAACTCCTTATCTTACTGCCATGGATTGGGGACAATAGTTCAAGGACAGGCACAGCTCTTGGCTCATAGTTTGAGTATTCCTGAATCCTGGGCTCCATCTGAGACCTACCAAACCAGAATCTGAAGGTGTTCTGCATCTGTATGACATTTTGAAAACTACTGGTATAGAGGACATTTTCAGGTGTACTTTCACATGAATTATCAGGCAAAAGTTACACACAAAAAAATTTTGGATCTTCTTTTTTGATATTCCACATCTGAGTACAGTCCTTGACAATGTCCAACAGTCACACATATGTGAGTAATGCTTTACAATATAGAAGAATTTCACCATTCTTACAATTTTTTTACATTTACACAAATTTTTTTACTTCTAAAAATGATGTTGTATTATTTCTGTTATACATATGAGGTAATTTAGGCTTAGTGAAATTAAGAAATTGCCCCAAACCACAGGCTAGTAAATTGTATAGTCAGAACTTATTCTCAGCTTTACTGGGCCCATTTCCAATTAATTTCTTTTTGATATATTTTTTTTTTCTGTTTTCTCTTCCACTAGGAATGGGAGAGATTCACCCTAGTACCCAGCGAATGAATGTGTTTAGGAGGAAATTACAAATTTTACTTCCCTATGTGTCCCGTGAAATATTTATATAATTTTTATTGCCATATTTTGAAATACACATAATTGTATATATTCAATTTGTGAGGCAATCAGGAGAAGTGCTATAATATGCAAAATTTCAAAGTCTAACCTTTGCTCAAGGGACAGAGAAAAATATGAGTTCAATTATGTTGCAAATGAACATCTTGCAACATACAAACAGCCCAAAGCACATTACATCACAATGCTCTAATAAAAAATAATTAAAACAAGGAAATAAACTGTCACAAGTACCAAAATGTACCCAAGAGTCAATAAAAAGGTTGTAAATGAGATTCCCCAGAGAGAAATCTGCTGACTTGGGCATTTGCGGGTCATTTTCCTGCATAGTGAAGTCTATAAAGAAAGTAAAATTTGAATGAGAAATTGGTTTAGGATTGAAGGCCTTTAGATAACATCTGCTCCCATGTCTCAGTTTTTGTTTTTGTTTTTTATATTTTTATTTTGTCTGTTTCTCATTTGTATGGAATGAGAACAAATACCTGTATATCAAAGGACATTATTTATTATTTGATAATGCCATTCTGCATGTGACAGGCAGTTATGAGAACATTAAATGTGCATTCTTCCTCTCAAATGTTCACCTTGAAATCAGAGAGCATGTGGGAAAGAATCAAAAGCCCAAGCTGTCATAGATGTTCCCCAAACAAGAAAATCCTAGCATTGTGCTGTGGAGATTATATGTATTTTTTAGAAAATAATGACAAACTGAATCTCACAGATATATTTGAAAATAAATCTAATTAAATTATACTGCCATTCCCCCAAACTAGAAACACTGTGTAGTTTGGATACAATAGCCACAGAAATGCAGTGAACTCAAGTGACATCACCTAGGTGACTGAATCATCAGAATTAGCCTAAGCAAAATGATAGTCCTAATCGAGGATACTCTTTTCTGTAAGGTAATCCAAAGCACGTAGCCAGGCTCAGGTAAGTTTTGGGTGATTGGTGGCAGTGTTGGACAGTCCATAGTGCTTTTCTTAACTGTTAAATCTTGTTGTCAATGAAGTCCTGGGGCCTGACAAAGAGTGGCTTTGAGAAATGGAGTGGTATGCAAAAGCTTTGCTTTCCCCCCTGTTTCATATACTGACAATGACAGCAGGGGGTAAGTGTTTGAGATAAGAGACATTCGATATGTATGTGGAGATGACTGACAGCCTTACTAATCAAAATAATAAAAATACTATTGATATTTATTCTGTTCCATGAAATGTGTGACAAGATTTACTTACTTTATTATTAATTTTTCATACATCTTTGAGGTAGGTATTATTTTAGAGGTAAGGATGAAATACTGCTTCTAACAGAGGAACTGTAAATAGAAGAACTGAGATTCGAGCTTCAGGGAGAGTAGCTGATCTCAAGGTTCAGTGACTTTCTTAAAACTTTATATTTTTCTTCTACATGAAGACATGCTACTGGCAAAGTACTATACAGACATTGAGTCACTTTGCTAGATTTTTTGCTCTGTCTTCTTTGACTTCCCAAACGGATTTGGGTATAACTAGCTCTAGTTAAGGTACAGACTGTAGGCATAGAAGGGAACGCAGCAAATGAACTCATGCAGAGATTGAACTAAAAACGTTTGCATGGTTCTTGCTCTGCTCCTCCCTGGTGCCTCATTTAGCACTTTTCAGACTGCCATCCTAGATGACTGCTCCTTTTTTCTCCCATTCAGCCATTCCCACCGGATCTATTGCTGGACCCTTAAGAATCAGTTAATCTGGTCAGTTCTTTTTCCCTACCATCTATAAAAATAAAATAGTGACATTAATTTCCCTTGAGGGCCATTAGAAGAAATGAATTGGAAATTAAAAACAAAGTATATTCCCTATGAGAAGAATTTGGGGGGAGGAATAGAACACAGCTATTCCCCTAAATTTTCTGCAGGAACAGCATCTGTATGGTATAAATAATTTATACTTGTTGCTACCTTGTAGTTTTGTTTGATGGTTTCAGACATATTATTCACATAACCAGAATCCCCTGGTCGATATATATTTATTAATCCTTTTTGCCAGATGGGATGAAACTTGTAAAATTGACACAGGTAATCTTTTTTGTTCAGGTATGTCATCAACTGGTAAATAGACTGTAATGACTTCTATACCAGTCTGTTTGCCATTTAATATGCAATTAATAGCCTTATTCACCAACCACATGTATATAATTTCATATTTTAAAAACGCAGTTTATATTATTGTCATTATGTCTTATGTTACTGTCATTAACTAGCTTTCTCAAATATATATATATATATATTTCATAAGGTCCAAAAAACCCAGCCATCCTGAGGAAGATGCTTAGTCTTGCTTATTATAAAAGACTCATTATGTGAGTACTCTGCCTACCACAGATGAATAGTGACAGAACATGTAAAAAAAAAAAGTCAATTTAACAGTTAACAATTGTAGTAAAAATATATCAGGTCCACATACCATAATATCGAAATAATAGCAGTAATAAAAATTGAGCTAGGAGAGTAACATTTCCTGATGTAAATCTGGTTTCAAAGAACTATCTCATGATCTCAAATCACTCTGCGACTTCATTTTGGATAACTAAGCCAATTAGAAATGTACAATTAAAAAATCCATATATGTCTTGAAAAAAACCCTCAAAGATGCAGGGTCTTATCATAAGATATATTAGCCAAACAGAATTTTTAAAAAGTGAATAAATACAAAATTCCTATTTTAAATGTTAAGTCATATTTTGTTTATTCTTACATTCTGTGAAATGTTTATTTAGAATACAAAATATACTCTGTTAAGATTTTTATATAGGAGGATCACTGGATAGATTTTTTGAGTTTGGTTGAAAAATGGAAAGTAAGCAAAATTAAGGATTGGAACTAGAAGTTTCTATGCTAGTTATGGCCAATAAGTGGTTTCCTTATTGTAGCAGTGGAGATTGGAGATCATTGTATATGGAAGATTTATTGAGATAGAATTTTTGCTGGACAACGTAATGAGTCTCAGAGTTTCAAAGGATCAGAATCATGAAAAGTATATTGTCTAACCATAGCAGTATTAAATTAGACTAAATAAAAGTGAGTTGCCTAGAAAATCCTCAAATATTTGAAAATTAGACAATACACTTCCAAGTAATCCATGGCTTAAAATGAAATTACAAGGAAACTTAGAAAATAAGTTTATAATTTTGAAATAATTTTGACATAAATGATAATGAAGATAAGACATACCAAATTTTGTGGGATTCAGTTAAAGCAGTGCTTTAGGGGAAAATATATACCTTTAAATAAATTAGAAAAGATTTTTTATACTTCAGTGATCTAAGCTTCCACCTTAAGAAATAAAAAAGCATATTAAATAGTAGCCAAGTAAGTAGATAAAGGAAATAATACACATTAGAGTGAAAGTAAACAATGGAGAAAATGGAAAAGAGAAAGAAAATCAACAAAGGCGAATTTGTTCTTTAAAAGGATTCCTGAAATTGACAAACTTCGAGCCAAATCAATAAAGAAAAAGAAAGAAAACTCAATTGTCAGCACCAGGAAAACATCACATATATGTTAATGCGTATCATTAATAAATATTACTAAATTGCATTTACTGTGGCAAGGGGGCATTGGTAACTGCAGAGAGGACTCTGGTGAAGTTTCTCAAGCAAAGTTTGGCAACACAGATGTAGTGCCTTACTATCATTCATACCCTTTGAAATGCAACTTTTAGGATTATATACTGAGGAAAATGTCAGCTTTGGATTCCAAGATTGATGGGTGAAGTTGATCATTACATCATCCTATCCACTGGACAAAAAAAGATACTGGCCTAATATTCCCATAATAACTAAATAGTTAAATTGTGGTGCATCTATAGGATGAAATATCATGTGGCCATTAAAAACCATATTATCAGTTTTTATCAAATGACAGAATATTCACTTCATATGGATTAATTAATTAAAATAAATTCTGAGTCTTTTTTTTTTAGGATTTTGTTTATTAGAGAGAGAGAGAGAGAGAGAACACAAGCAGGGGGAGTAGCAGAGGGAGAAGAAGAAGCAGGCTCTCCAGTGAGCTGGGAGCCTGATGCCGGGCTCAATTCCAAGACCCAAGGATCATGACCTGAGAGGAAGGCAGACACTTGACTCACTGGCCACCCAGGCACCCCCATATGGATCAATTTAAAACTAGAATAGAAAATTGCATATTTAGTATTATTCACTCTTTAAAATAAAAAACATAAAGCAATATGTCTCCCCTGGAAGTTGCACTGTTTTTTTTCCCCACTTTGGTTATAGGTAAAATATAACTGTAATTTTAAAAGGAGACTCGTGTGTTACACTGAAGAAAAAGAAGTTCTGATACAGTGAGGGAAGGAGAATGAATGCAGGAGCTTTATATACCCACTGTTGAGACATAGGAGGAGACTTCAGATAAGACGAAATAATGGGATAAGGTTCTTAAGAAGTAGAAGGGAGGTGATGTCAGGAAATGGGAATTGGGTAAATAAAGGAAATTATGACTCTATCTGACCAATTCAGTTTTGCTCTCAGATTGATTCATTTACTTCATATTTTAGTTCCTAGGCTTAGTATAACACATTACCACAGACTAGTAGCTTAAAACAACAGACATTTATTTTGTCACAAGGTATAAGCAAGGTCAGTTCCTTCTGGAGGTACTGAAGGAAAAGGTGTGCCATGCCTGTCTCTTAGCTTCTAATGGTTTCCAACAACGCTGGGTGTTCCTTAGCTCGTAGCTGTATTACTGCCATCTCTGCTTCCATCATCTGCTTTCTTCCCCCTGTGTCTTTCTGTGTGTTGTCTCCTTTTCTTATAAGGACACTCATTGCTGGATTTAGGACCTACCCTAACCCTGTATGACCTCATCCTAATTTATCTAATTATGACTGCAAAGACCCTATTTCCAAGTAAAATCACATTCTGAACTACCAAATGGATGTGAATGGGGGAGTGGGCACTGTTCAACCCACTACATTCTCTCTCTCTCTTTCCCTTTTTATTTTCTTCAACTTGGAATGGAAAGAGAGTTAAAATGAAGGTCGAACCATCTACATAGAGCAACTTCAAGTTGCTCTATGAAGAAACTAGAATAGGAATAAGCCAAGTCCAGCTTCCTCAACAAATTATAGGAGGTTTATGGAAATGTCATGCTGCGGAGTGTTGGGTACAAATTTAACTTAGTGTCATGGTTGAAATGTCTGTTTATATTGGGCATGAAAGTTATTGTTACTGGATTTTCTCCTTTAGGACACAAGATTTGCTTTATATTTTTTGGTGAGTGACAGTTTATGATGCATCTGGGAGAGACAAGGTTTTAAATCAGAAAATATTTTTCTATCTTGAGCATAGTTTCTAGTTCTTGATTTCTGCCTAACAACACTGCCCTAAACACAGAGTTTAGAAATGAGGCAGGCTGTATAATCTAATATAAATACATCATGGCTAACAATGACTTTGCATCTATCCATGTGTGGCATTTGTAAGAACCAATTTTATAATTCTCCATGCAATGTATTCACTAACCTTCCGCTCTTTTGTTTTGGTAGCTAACATATTCTTTTGCATTTAGATGTTTGGTGGCTAATAAAGTTAGCTAATTATACAGTGCTACTGAGCTTGCAGCTAAAAATCTACTTAGCAATTATTCACTGAAAATATTTTTAATTCTCTTTGATGACATTTTCAAATCTAACTTATTTTTTTCTAACATTGCTTCATTATCCTTTATTAGGAATGCTTATCTCAGAACGTAATAAGTAGGCAGCTTTCTGTCATTATGAGGGCAGTTACTCTAGATATTTAGACAGTTTAAATCTGGCCCTACCATTGCTTCATTCATTTTTTAAAAAAGATTAATTTATTTAAGAGAGTGAGAGAGAGCGAGTGAGCATGTGTGTGAGTGGGGAGGGGGCAACAGAGGAGAATCTTCAACCAGAACCGCCCCTCCAAACTGAGGCTCCATCCTACAATCTTGAAATCATGATCTGAGCCAAAACCAAGAGTTCCATGCTTAACTGAATCAGCCTCCCAGGCTCCCCATTGCTTCATTCTTTAGGCATTTACTAAGAGTGAGATCTCAACACTCACATACCATGAAAGGTATCTGGTAGCTTTCTTTCTGTTGACAGTGTAGCTAGGATATTTATGATGCCCACTTTTAAGTATTGATAGTGAAGAATATCTGGTAAGAAAATGAAATTATTTTTATAATTTCCCAGAAAAATCATGTGGTCACTATCAGCAAGAAATTCCAGTGTTTTCATTCTTAAAAAAATTTGTGAGCAGAATAGGGTATAATCACAATAGTATTTTCTGATACTGTATTTAAGAAATAAAAAGTATTAAACCAATTTTAATTAATTTCAATTATCCAATCAAATTAGGAGGAGGACAAGTCAATGTGTTATTTAAATTTGATGCTGCCAATCATTTTGCATTACAGAATCCTTTTGATCCAATCTGTTAGCCTATTTTTCAAATTCGGCCTAGACTACTCACTTTCTCTCATCCTTTCCTATAAATAAAAGTTCAATTTAGGAAAATGTCCAAAAGACAAACAATTAGTTGGGAGAAGATAATCCCAAGAATTTAGCTAAAATTGCACCAACTTATAATTTAATGTTAGTCCCTAGGATTTCCAAGAGAATTGGAGAAAAAGAATGTGTCAGGAACATTTTACATCCTTAGCTAAATCTCTGTTAAACACATTGTGTATTGATAGTTTAGTTTCCCTTGTATTAGGATTTATATGACATATTCCTTTTAGAATTTAGTGACTTCAAAAGAATTAATATATTTTCTTTTTACCTGAAAATGAAAACCATGAAGCCCATTGTGTTAAGCACTCACCAGCCAATTGGAGCTAAACATCTTCCTTGAAACTCTCCTTGCCCTTCTCATTTTATATTTATATATTTTCATTGTGTAAGTCATGCACATAATCATAAACATGAAAAGTATAATAAAAAGAATACAAACACTCCTATTTCTGTCATTATTTCTATGCACTATTATTTTGCTCTAAAAATATATTTTTAGGTAGATAGTCTAGTTTTAGAAAATGGTATTAATTCATGAAAAGCATTTTATAACTTGATATTTTACACAAAAATATTAATATACACATTGACTTGGATGAATCCTGAAAGAAATATGCTGAGTAAAACAAACAAAAAAAGGACCCCCCCCAATCCCAAAGGTTACATATCATATGATTTTATTTATATAATACTTTATTTTTAAATGACAAAAATACTTTATTTTGAAAAGACAAAGTTGTAGAAATGGAAAATAGAAAATAGATTGGTGGTGGCCAAGATTTTGAAGTGGAAGGAGGAACTAGGTGTGACTTTTAAAAGGAATCCATGTGATGATGAAACTGTTCTATATCTGATTATATCAATGCCAATACTTGAGTAATATATAGGACTACAGTTTTGCAGGTTGTTACCACTGGTAAAAATTAATTAAAGGGTATGTGGGCTCTCTCTATAATATCTATCACAACTGCATACAAACTACAATTATTAAACAATTATTAAAAAGAGTTTCACTGAAAAAATTCTGTGATCATCTCTTGATGTCAGTAGTTATATATCAGTATTTCAATGACTGCATCATATTTCACAGCTACTTGGAAAAGTTTGGCAATTTCTCATGAAGTTAAACTTACAATTATCACTCAACCAGCAATTCTACTCCTAAGTATTATCCCAACCGAAAAGAATATTTAAGTTCACACAGAAAGTTTTAGACACATATGTTTAGAGATACATTATTCATACTCTCCCAAAACTGCAAAGAATGCAGATTTCCTCCAACTGGTAAAGGAATAAGCAAACTGTTAACAACCACACAATAAACTGTTGTTATCAATTTAAGGAAATGAACTATTGATATATGCAACAAACATGGATCAGCCTTAAATATATTAAGTAAAAGAAGCCAGACTCAGATACTTGCATAAAGTATTATTCCATTTATGTGACATTCTGAAATAAGAAAAATTATGGAGACAGGTTATTCATTAAACATTACCTGAAGCCTGAAGTGAGGTAGATTCTCTGTCACAGAAACATAAAGGGATTTTTAGGGGATGATGAAGCATAACATCTTGAATGTGTTGTTGTTGCCCAACACGTATTGGTTGAAATTTGCAGAACTCAACACCAAAAGGGGTGAATTTTACTGAATGGTAATATGCATAGTATAGAATATATAATTTGCCTTAAAAATACAGTTTTCAGGGTGCCTGGGTGGCTCAGTCAGTTAAGTGACCATCTCTTGATTTCATCTCAGGTCATTCATGATCTCAGGGTTGTGGGTTCTGCACTCAGTGTGGAGTCGGCTTGAGATATTGCCTTTCCCCCTGTTTGTGCTCTCTAAATAAATAAATCTTTTATATATATATATATATATATATATATATATATATATATATAATTTCCTTTAAAAACCCATGCAATAGGCAAAATAAGTGCCAATGATAGAAATACCAGTAATAATAAATCTAGCTACTTTATGAATTCTAGGATAGGTTTTCATTTTAAAAACATAAAGAAAAAAAGCCCACAAAAGCCTATAACTTCACAATAGTCTAGTTTTCCTTACATCTTTAGGAAAAAAAACCTTCTAGGAATAAATCATCTTACTGATGAATATTAAGTAAGACCAAGTTAACTTGATATGCCCAGGGAATATCTGGCTATCTTGGCTACATACAAATAGACCAGGTCACTAGATTATTTAATTAAGGAGTTTAATTCCATTTCCCAGCAACTCCACATGTTTCTTAACATAATACATGAGATGACATTATTAAAACTTCTTGATTTTAGAGTCTCCTCTTAAATCGGTTACAGCATGTAACCAGCCCTGTCCTGATCTACATGAACTACAGGTAACAAGCCATTATTTTCTTCAAGAGTTAAAATCTCAGTGACTTACTTACTCAGTGTTTGTGTATATGGCATAATTTTATATCAGAACCTTTTGTTTTTTTTTTTTTTTGTTTTTTTTTAATTTTTTATTTATTTATGATAGTCACAGAGAGAGAGAGAGAGAGAGGCAGAGACACAGGCGGAGGGAGAAGCAGGCTCCATGCACCGGGAGCCTGATGTGGGATTCGATCCCGGGTCTCCAGGATCGCGCCCTGGGCCAAAGGCAGGCGCCAAACCGCTGCGCCACCCAGGGATCCCATATCAGAACCTTTTGAAGGCAGAGTGTGGATGCTAAATTATCCTAATACCAGTGAGTCTTCCTTCCATCACTTAAATAAAGCTCTACATTTCAGAAACTGGAAAAAAATTGGTATAAAATCAAGTATGAGGAAAACAAGAGTGGATTCCATTATGTATTTACAAGTACAAGACATTGCTGAAAACTGGACATTTTTTTTATATTAGTAAAGAATATATTTATATATAACAGTAGTTCCTTTATAACATGAAACTTTTATTTATATTTAACATAATAATTTTTAAAATATGAAAATTTAGCCACTACTACTTGTGCTTCTAACTAAATAACTAATCACTAAATATACTAAATGTTAGCAATATAAAAAAAAAACAAGAAAATTCTACTTACATTCATTGGCTTTATACATACAAACATACTGTCACTGAAAGACAATGTAGCATGATAAATTATAGATTGGTATTATATGAGGAAGCCATTACATGAAACAAAAATAAATGTTCATTGTTAATTTTAACTTTGTATTGTTGTTTAACAAATAAATGGGGTCATGTAAGAGTACATGAAGTCCCCTCTAAGTATGAAACTTAGTTTAAAAAAAGGGCAACAAAACAAAACAAAACCATCTGGCCCAACTTTCAGTATTATACTTCATAATAAGAATGATGTGACTATGTCACTGTGTGGGTGTATGATCCAATTATCAGTAATTTAAAAGATTCACTAATGGAAAAATGGTTATTAAACATTTACATAAGTCCCTTAGTGTTGATAAACTGTTTTAATTACTTTAAAAATATTGTTTCAAGTAAATGAAGGAGAGGGTCCATGGGCTCTGTTTGAAACATGAGGACAATAGATAAGTCAAGAGATGATTATCAATTGTGATTAACTCTAAATAGGATAATTCTGTGTATTTTAACTAGTCTCAGGAAGAGAAAGGAGAGTAACATGTTGAGGACCAAGAATATTTGGAAAATTTGTGGCTTGAGTATTTTTAGCATGTAACTTCCACCAGTATCACATATCAAATATAATTAATATAAATATATAATTTATGAATTAAATAGAATCTAGTTTAGATAAGCACTGTCAAAATAGGCTGGATCTTTTCCTGAATGGTTGGTTCAAAGGTGAAAAACTGAACGGGAGTTAGGCATATCTTCTCATTCCACCACTAAGAATTCAAACTGTTATTCTTTGGAATTCAGTATGGGGATGTTAAAAGAAGCTGAAGACTAAAGCCAGCTACTGCCTCCAGGGTGAGTTGCTTTTATTGGCACTATTCTGACAATAACAGTGATCAGATAGGAAGGAAGGAATTCCTTCTTTCCTCCTCCTGCCTTTCAATATCCCTTTGGTGATGCCATCAATTAGCAAAACCGATAAGGTAGTTAATTGACAAAAGAAAAATATAATTAATAGAGGCCCCATCAGTAGTATGTGGATAATATGTTTAATTAAACAACTAGCTCTGGGAGAAAAGAGAAAGCCCAAATTTGTAGAGCTTGCTTATATTGATGGTGTAAATACTTCATCATAGTTAATTTCAAGATATTAACATTATATGACAGTGTGATGATATTATTCAGATATAATACTGATATAGGTGATGTAAATGATCTCAAAGAAGGTAATAGTAAAATGTACTAAAGTGATATGTTTTGAGTATTGCCTTTATATATGTTATAATTTATTTTATATAAAGTTAGCACACTTTAATCATAAATAATGGCAATTTAAGAACTCACTTTCAAAACTCCTAAAAAATTAACATTTGGCTCTTGTGTGCTCATGTATGTTGGCTCCAGTACACCATCGGTTCCAGCCCAATGTCCCAGAGCAGAAGACAGGAGATTATATTTGGACCATAGACAATAGCTTAAAAACAGATGCAGCTCACCTTTTAACTTGTTCAGCTCAGCTACTCATTTGAACAACTTTATGCTCTAACAAGAATTATCTATTCTTTGTACAAAGAAAGATGCTCTCACCTTCACCCCCAAAGGGCATACACAAAATTCCAAAAGTCTCTGTCTCCATCTCTGAACAATAATAATACTCCTCTTATTAAGATACTGTTGTACTGGGATATACAAGAAACTAAGGAATAAATTGTAACATTACTAACTCCCAACATTGTATATCATTTATATGCAATGATAAAAGAGGTAGTAAAAAGGGAATTGAATATATACAAATATAAATGTATGTAACAAGTGAAGATGATGTGTAGAGCTGCTACAATCCTTTTTTTCTGTAAATGGCTATAAAATTGTAGTTGATATTTTAAACTTTCTTATTCTACTGGACATTCCATTTTCCCTCAAAGCAGTGCCTCACTTTATGGCAATTCCATTCTTGGTGATTAACGGGAAGATTTGGAATCTTCAGTGACCGTTTTTTCATTGATTTTTGCATTAACTTTTATCATTTGATATGGACATAATTAGCATCTCAAAGAATTCCCAGTGTCTTAGACAATCCATTTTACCTTTAATAATCAAAACCAGTTATCCTTATTATTTCATTCTTTCATTTATTGGTTCAATGATCTAAAGAGCCCAGAATGGCCAGGGAACAGTCTCAACTTTGATATCACTGGAATAGTTGTATCTCCCAATACAAGTTTTTCTTGCATGATTATTAAGACCCTAACCTAGGAGCACTGAAAATTTCTCTGTCGGGAAAAAATTATCTGAATGAATCCTTACATCATGTAAGAAGAATAATTAATAATAATAATTCTTAGCAAGAAGAATCACTTTCACTTCTTTTTGACTCCTGTACTTGTGTATTATAGTATGGAAGAAGTAGCACTATAGGTCACTAATACATAATCTGTATTCTGTATAATAGCACCCCAACATTTCACGGCATTTATTTCACAACCACCACTGTAACTGAGTCTCTGACAGGCTGCTTCTTACTGTTCGCTCAGGCCAGCTCCTTCCAGATGGTGGGTAATAGGGTAAGACCAATGATTCTGTGCATGACCATTTTTATGCCTCTTTTGCAGTAAAATAAGTTCTTCAGTAATGAGAAACATTATATGGACTATGCATAGAATAAGGCATTTCATAAGTTCTCACGTAGTAATGTTGACAGGGAAAGCAAATCCATATCAGAAATGCATGGCTATTACATTGGCTGAGAAAGCCAACAGGAATGGAAAGTCCCTTCTTCTATCCTCCTGGTTTCCAATCATCCTTTACTCTTGCTATTGACAGGGAACCAGTTTACAAGGGAAAACTGTAGCTGGCAGATTCTAATCCCAGCAATAACACAATACTGACTATAGAGGAGTGGATGTGAGTTTGAGAATCTAGATTAACATTCCACTAGAACATTCTACCTCTTAGCTACTCAGCATTTATATGTCACTTTATCATAAAAACCCATTTATTTATTAAATAATTACTAAATACCTACTAGATGTTAGACTTTGTGCTAAATGCTGTGGACAAATTGGTGACCAAAGACAGATGTCTGGACTCTCATTAAGCTTACTTTATTTTCCTAGATATTAACCAAATTGTCACCTTGGTTATGTATAATTGCAAACCAAAAGGAACATAGGTACATGAAAAAATATTACAAATAAACTTGAAGTGATTAAAGAAGGACTTCCCTAAGGAAATGTAACTTAACTGAGAGCTACAGGATTAGCAAGAATTAACTAGAGTAGGAGGATGGCTGTATTGGAGAAGCATCTTGACAAAGGCCTTATGGTGGGAGCAAGTGTGGTGTATCTATGAAGAACTGAAAGAGATGAATGTCTGTGCTGCAGAGGGTAAAAGGCATATGATGAGAGATGAAGTTTGCTAGGAAGGCAGAGTTTAGACCCAGAGTCTTACAAGATTTTGGTCCATTCATATGGCAAAAAACGTTACCAAAGAATTTTAAAGGAGATATTACAGTTTTGACAATTTAAAAGTAATTTTTTTTTTTTTACTTTTTGTGAGGATCTGAATTGATATATGGAGATCAGTTAATATATTATGTGCCTTATGAATTACACTCAAATTGTCAGCTATTTATAGAAGAAATATTTATTCACTTAATGAAATATTTTTAGCAAATCTTCAGAGCTTAACATTTCAAAATTCTGGATTGACATTCCCCTAAGGATTATCATTCCACTCAGGAAATGCACTTTTATTTTATTTTAATGATTTATTTATCTTTTCTTTTTTGAGAGAGAGAGAGCACACACGTGTTCCTGTGCACATTTATGCAGGTGCTGGAGAGGGGCAGAGGGAGAAAGAGAATCTCAAGCAGAGCCCCCACTGAGTATAGAGCCCACTGTGGGGCTTGATCCCATGACCTTGAGATCAGACTTGAGTGGTAACCTAGAGTCAGACTCCCAATTGACTAAGCCATCCAAGGAGCCTAGGAAATATACTTTTATTTTAATATTAGCCTGTAGAAGAAAAAGATTACAAGGTAAAAGATGTATTTTTTTGTTTTAAAAAAAGTTAGCCTGCAAGTGTACACTTTTTGTAATTGCCGTGTCTTCTTCCCTTAAGTTGGTACCTCTCAAGTATCTTGTTCTACTGTACCATGTCTCCCAGTAAGCTAGTCCTAGTGTGTATCCTTTCTTCCTTTTGTGTTCATTGTCATGTTCTGGGAATCTAGATAGTGTTATTATTATTTAATGAAGAACCACATAAAACAGGGGGAAAAATAAATTATTGAAGAGTCCTCCTATGCCTTCCCCCACCTCTGATTCCCAGCTTTAACTTGTAGTAGTTTGGAGCAATAACTCATGAATAGAATTTGCTATATGAAACCTGGTAGAAATATTTTAATAAATGTTAATGATCATGGATAAATGCTTAACAACTCACATATAGAACAGAGGGAACTATAAATATCATCTTAAATAAAGCAAGATGAGACAGCTTTTAATATTAAGGAATTGGGAGCATATGGTATGTTTGCAAAATCTGGAAATATCCCACTTGGGTCGAGAGAAAGAAATAAAAAATTGAAGAGGCTCAAAAGGCAAGTTTTCACTCTGCATCCTTATGTGTCTTTTTTTTTTTGTATTTTTTTTCTTTTCTAGTTTTAATTACTGTTACTTTTAAATTGAAAATTGTTTACGGTGACAAAGGATAGGAATTTTTTTAAGAGTTTAATTATTAAAAAATAATGTAAAGTGAGTTTTCTTTGGAGTTATGCTTTTCACCAAAAGTCTTCCCCACTCCATACTACCGCAGTGAAGAATCCTGGGGAGAAAGATGAAAATGCTGAGTGAAGCATGTTGGCAGTAGATGGTGGGGAAAATGTGACTTTATTGTCTTTTTATATAAATTGCTATGTCCCTGATCTGTGTAATAGCTATGTACACAACATGTGACACTTTTGGAGGCTATTACTTGTATGTTAAACCAGTAATGCTTGGCAGGTTATGGGGCAGATGGAAATTAGCAAATCCTTCCCACAAAAAAAGATTTTATTTTGCTCTTCTTCTAAGAAGCATCAGAAAAGTTCTGAGGCTGTCGTCCATCAACCATTTCCCTTCTTTGGGGTTTAAGTTGGCTAATGCTATTTTCAAGAAGGGGCAGCCCGTCTCAGATTTGAGGCAGAATTTTGAGGAGTGGCAGAGTGACAGGTATTTTTTTTCCTCCTATTGGAAAAATAGTGGTTAATGTCAGAATTCTTGACAGATGCTTGAGTGTGCTTCAAAATAGGCAGACTCTGCCGATAACTGGTAATTGAGGTTTATGCTTCTGCAAAATTCACTCTTTCTAAGCAGCTCACCTAGAAGCATTTCATTTTTATATTGACTATTTTTGACTGGATGTTTTCACCAAGTTGACAGATATATGGTAGTTATTATTATTTGCTCAAGGAAATCTGTCGATGTCAAAATTTTCCAGAAAGTTAGCCTAGGAGAGATAGAGTTATAATAAATAGTGTTCCCATTGCCATTGAAGTCTGGCAATTCCATTCCTAAGGATGATAATCTAGACCATTATTTATATTCCAACAAGCTTTTCCTATTTCCCAGATGTCTCATTCTCTTTCTTGAAAAATATTCACATCTCTCTTTCTTTTCATTGAGTGTTTCATCCTAATTTCTTTCTTACTACTCTCTTGGGCTATTCTTCTTATTCACTTGGCTGAATTTGTTTTCTCTGATTTGAGGAGATTTTAGATATTCTCAGGGCAGGGTCATATTTTTCTCCTTTGATTTTTTACCTCCTTCCTCCCCTCCCCATCTTTTATCCCTACATTCTGTGTTGTGTGCCAAATAGTTTTTACCTGAAATTGAAAATGCAAGTGACTTGAATAATCCCTTGAAATCTGCTATGTAAATATAGATGTATATGGACATATGTATATAGTATTATTTTTTTCTACAGTGCTCATATATAATCTCATTTGCCCAAAACAGTTATTATTATAAATTGTTTTCTTTGGAAAAGTTGTTCCAATAAACATTTTGAATATGCTACATTATTTACAATGTTTTATGTTTACACTATTTTTTTTTTGTTTACAACAATATACCTTACCTTTTAGCCAGTTCTTCTCCAATATAGATATCAAAATTTAATTCATAGGGACCTTTGAACTGATTTAGTCTAAACTTATAGAGATCAGAAAACTGAGGCCGAAGTATTAGATGATTTTTCTCCAAAATGATGTAAGTATACTTGTATAGTCAGTACTGAAGCTGATACCTTGTTTTACCAAAAGTGCTGCCTTTGGTGAATTTAATAATTTATGCTTATGTTTAATAATTTCTGAGTTACTTTCAAGTTAATTTTAAAAAATCATCTATCATTCAAAATAATGAGTTTTATTAAAATCAAATGGAATAAATACTTGTTTTAGGCAATTTGGGGAACTTTTACATTCATAATAACCGAAAGCTCATGAGTATCCATTATTTTTCATAAGAATGCTATATTAAGACATGAGTTCATTTTTCATTTAAAGGACTTGGGCCACCATGTCCTTTGTACTCAAAATGATAGTTAAAATTGATAATTTGATATATCATTCTTTTTTACTCATGGGATACAGATGCATATTGTCACATTGCCTGAAAAAAAATCCACAGTGAGGCTGCAGTGATATAAATATGGTGTGTTAGCTCTCTATTGCTGCATATCAAAACATCACAAACTTAGTGACTTCATTTGCTTCGACGTGGATGGAACTGGAGGGTATTATGCTGAGTGAAATAAGTCAATCGGAGAAAGACAAACATTTTATGTTCTCATTCATTTGGGGAATATAAATAATAGGGAAAGGGAATAGAAGATAAGGGAGAAGAAATGGGTAGGAAATATCAGAAAGGGAGACAGAACATAAAGACTCCTAACTCTGGGAAACGAACTAGGGGTGGTGGAAGGGGAGGAGGGCGGGGGGTGGGGGTGACTGGGTGACAGGCACTGAGGGGGGCACTTGACGGGATGAGCACTGGGTGTTATTCTGTATGTTGGTAAATTGAACACCAATAAAAAATAAATTTATTATTTAAAAAATAAAATAAAATAAAAAGTAGTTGCTGTCAACTTCAAAAAAAAAAAACCTTAGTGACTTCAAATAACACCCATTTATTAGCTCACAGTCTGTACTTCAGAAGCAAAGAGAGCTTGACTAGCTATGTGCCCAGGGAATCACAAGACTGAAATAAAAGTATAGATCAGTCTGAATTATTTTCTAAAAGTTCTGGTAAAAAATCACCTTCCAAGATCATTCTTCTTGTTGGAAGAATTAATTTCTTTGGAGTTATAGGAACGAGGTTCCCATTTCCTTGACTAATATAGAGGATGCTCTCAGTTTCTAGAATTGGATCACTATATTGTACAGCTGAAACTAATATAACACTGTATGTTAACTAACTGGAATTAAAGTAAAACCTTAATTTAAAAAAAAATAGATCTTAGTTCTGACCAATTCTTCAAATCCCCCTGTTTTTAGATATTCATTTATAAGAATTTGAAGCTCATGTAGATATTCTTGCTTAGAGAGATTTAGTTAATTATAAGTAGGCTCATCTGAGTTTATTTCATAATTGAGCCTCTATTCCCTTTATTTTTCACTTTCCTTCTTTGCATCTTCCTTGGAAGACTCATTCCCTTTCTATTAGAATGTTGTTGGTTTTCAAGGAGTTCCATCCAGTATAATGTCACTCATATATTTCTGTGTCATAAGATTCTACAAATGTGTTTCCTTAAAAGTGTCTCTTTGTCTATTTATCAATCAATCAATCATCTACTTGTAATCCTTCTCTTTTTATCTTTATTCCCCACCAATTTTTCTGCATTTTAATAAACCTTTGAATATGTAGGTAACCTTGAAAATATGTAGTGTTAACTTTTGTATATTTACTTTTATATAGTATAGGTCTTGTTCTGCCTATTGCATTTTCATTCACCACGGTTTTTTTCTCTGTGATTTACTTATATTGTGTCTACAAATCCAGTTCATTCCTTTTGACTTCTGGACTGTGTTGTTTAGTGTGTGTTCATCATATGTGACTTAACTATTTCCCTAGTAATAGGATCTAGAATGCTGTAATAGTCCTGGACTGCATACTTTAGACTCACTTTACATAAGAAATGAAGTTCTGTATTGTTTAAGCCACTTTTAATTTTTTTTCCTTTTTTGTGATTATAGCTAAGTCTAAGACATTCATTCACAGATCCTGTTAGTTGCAGCCTGTTAATTGCAGCCTGTTAATTGCAGCCTGTTAATTATACAAAAATTACACAATTACATTTTTTTGTGTAATTTTTCATACCCTTGATCCATGGCACTCTTGGTAAAAAAGATGAGTCTAATTTTTCATGTGTCTTCTGCTAGAAACTAGTTGCTCTGGCTTCATGGGACAAACTCCCTTTGATTCCTATTGTAGATAACACTCTGATAGATACTAGAGTTCTATACAGTTGCTTTGATATTAACCTGTATTTTCTTTCATTCTCTTTTGTCTGGTATTAGGAAGTTCCAAAACCCCCATGCAGTCAAAAGCGTATACTCCAGAAATCTAATAGCCATTGGTAATTCTGGCAATCTGATAGAACTATGTAAATAGAATTCCCATAAGTATTTTAAAACTACAGATGAGACGAGAGTAATTTGATTTTGAGGTGTAAGTACATGGAAATTGAATTTTGTTCATGGACTTGTTCTTATATAATTGTAATGAAAATACTTATAAATATTTTATATTTGCCTTTAGTTTTATTTCATCTGAGAAGTCATATATAGAACTCAGAAAACATAATAGAGAATTATGTTTTAGTTAAAGGCAGTTATTTTTCATTTTTAATCATTATCTAGGGCTGTTTCTGCTTTTAGTTCCACATCAAATTGTGAGTCACTATACCTGAAGTAGTCCAATAAGAATGTTGTCCACACAATGGGGCACAAATGTTTTAGAACAAGTGCACATAAATTGCAAATAGCAATCTCCCAAAATGTACAGACAGGTATTCTTTTACTAGAGGATATTATGTGATCTTGTATGAATAACAGATTAACTTTGTCAGTGCATTATTCTGAGAAGCTGGAAACAGAGGTTGGAGTTTTGGCTAATTTTTTAAATCATAGACCCTTTAAAAGTCTGATGAAAACTCTGGACAGTCCGTGATGGAAATGAACATATAACTTAAAAACTAATGTTTGTAACAAGAGTAGGGGATTCATACACAGTAAATTCCACTTGTGCATTCCTCTTGAATTCCATGACTCTCCCAACTGGAAAAAAAAAGAGAGAGAAAGAAAGAACACTTGCTAGATATGCACCCATGAGCATTTCATTTAACAAACAGACTCTATTCATTTTTCATAGATGGGGCAATTTGTGGAGAATATGATTTTTAAGTGTTAACATTATCCCTTTTTGCTAATTTGAATTACTAAAGCATGTCATCTAAATAGATGCTAAATATCATTTAAAATATGAATGGACATATAGTTCAGCTAAAATTAAGAATAAATTTAGTCCAAAGGCAAATCGATTGCCTATGTAACCTCAGTTTCAAAAGTATGTGAGTCTCTGGTGTCAATGTAAGTTACTATAATACAGTTTTGTGTATTTTGAAAGTTTGTTCACATGCATAGAAAAGAGACATACCTACCCCTGCAGAAATGATAATGGCCTACAATTCATTGGCAAAATTTTTGCCATAATTATTTCAGTTTACAAACATGCCTGAGGTATGTTAATCATTAATTCAGTCAAAGGCAATTTTAAACATTCTATTAATTTGTGCATTCCTTTATTGCTTAATCAGAGATTCTATACTTCAAATGACAACTTCCAAAGTTAAGTGGACCCTATTACATTTCTCTATCATGGATAACAGGATGAAGCTATGAGTAATGTGTCTACAATTCCACAGTCACCCCACAGATGAAGCATGGGAAACTTTCCTTTGGTTGACTGAAGAGATCCTTCAGCAAGGGAGGTAATACTGGGAGATGATATCTGAGGATTTCATAATGGGTCAGGACATTTTCAGTTCAAAAACAAATATATTGGTGCTTGGGTGGCTCAGTGGGTTAAATGTTGACTCTTGATTTCAGCTCCATTCATGATTTTAGGGTCCTGAGATCAAGCTCCATGTTGGGTTCTGTGCTGGGCATGGAGCCTGCTTAAGAGTCTCTCCTTCTCCCCTCCCTCTCCCCTCCCCCCTTAGCATGCATGTATGTGCTCTCTGCCTCTGAAAAAAATATGTATACACACACACACACACACACACACACACACACATACACACACACACACATATATATCAAGATGCTCTAATTTTGTCACCAGAACTGGCATACTTTCAGGGGCTGAGGTGGAGGGTAATTCTCAAGAAGTCATAGTTTCTGGTTAGGTATAAATCCAACCAAATAGTATAAAATAATAATGTTATAAATAAAATGTAACATTACTTACATAACATTATTATGTTCTAGTTAGGGTGTTTAGCTGTTCACATTTGTCATCATCAAAAATTAAGTACCCATTCCAATCAAACTTTTAACTCCATCACTTCACTGAAACTTAAGGTTCCTCATGTCCTACAGTCTTTTACTTCTGATGGTCAGTTTTTTTTTTCTCTTACTCATCAGTAGCATTTGACACAGTTGATTGCTTCTCTTCCTTAATTCTTTCTTTATACTGTTCCCAGAATAAACAAACTACTAATTTTCCTCCTACCTCATGGATTGTTAATTTTTATATTAGGAAAATATAATCTTGTCATGGAAAGGGGAGGCATAAAAGTTTAAAGTATACTGAAAAAATATTCAAAATCTACCGTAGTCTCTTCCCTTATTCAAAAATGATTTATCCAGTGGACCGTGAGTATCAGGGACAGTGTTTAGATACTGGGTCTAAGCCTTAAGAGACATCACATGTTTTGGCTTGCCTCTCTAGAGCATCAGATCTCTGTAATGGGAAGAATGCAGCCCATGTACCTTCTACCCTTTCAGCCTTGGTTCCAGCATGGAACAAGAGGAACAAAGTCCAGAAGCTCTGTAGATGCACAGACCAAAGTAATGCCATGCTTAACTGACACACATAGTGGAAAAACGTTCTCATGGTTGGATGCCACTGAGATTTTGTGTTTGTTTGTCATAGAGCATTATTGCAGCAAAATCAGACTAGTGTGACATATTTCTCTGTACCTTCTCTCTCAGATAGATTTAAGAATTCAACTAAATTTATATTTCTTATAGAAGCTCATAATCTAAATTGTATTTGATGAGAATAAAAACAGAAAAATAGACAAAGACTCACCTGTATGTGAAAAAAAAATTATTTACTAAATTTACACATGGTTTCTGGCTTGAGCAATCTTTGCATTCATGATCAGATATATTACCATAGCAAATGTGGATATGCTAATTCATTGAAAATCACTTTAATTGGCAGTGAGTTTGAAAAAGTTAATGGTGACAGTGGGGTTTCAGGAAGGCCTTGAATAGATAGCAAGAGGCCTGAGCAGGTTATGGGAAATACTATATGCTAGAATAAATTACATATTCTTTTTTAGTGCTATAACATGTTGCAACTTGCTGTTAGTTGGGATTTCTGTTGACATGTTTTTCAAGGTTCATTAGGAGCTTCTTACAAAGTGAGGTTTGTAAACTGATGCATTTATTCCAAGGAAGTAGCTACTGTGATGGTGTCTCTTTATGATAATGATCTATTGCTTCATTTTGCAATTATACTATCCTATATTACTTTTGGCCCCAAAATTAACGAGTTTCAAAACAACTCCTGAGACTTATTTATCATTAGAAAAGAGGAATAGAAATTAGATGCATAGTCTGAGAAGATGGCAGAAATATGAGGTTTAAGCCTGAGAGAGTATCATTTGAACTCCATAGGCTGGCAGCAAACCTTGAAGATTGAAGTAAAAATATTTGCCGATCTAAATCTTATTAAATCCAGCTTTTATAACATTTTGCTTTCTATTTCTTCTATGATGTTTCTTCCAACCTTTGTTCAGTAAATATTGTGCGCCCAGGATTTTGGTGGGGTACAATAAATAGGTTAGGAAGAAAAGTAAGATGGCAGTGGTGCTCTGCAGCAGTATCTGCCCTTAAAAAATATACAACCTAGTTTCTGAGACTCAGATGGCAACTATTATTTTCCTCCTTTACATGCTGTTAGTTTATCTGAATTTGAATGCAAATAGGTCTTTTTTTTTTTTTTAAAGAAGGCTTCATTAAATCAGGGGGACCATTAGTTTGTACATAGTTATGTCCCTTGCCCGGATGGACCATGATTGATGCCCTCTGTTACATGTCATTAGTATTCATGGTGGTACTGGTGTAGCCGTTAAGAGTGAAAGCCCTGAGAAAACATCTAAGACTCTTATAAACCTGAATGCGTTAGAGATAGCTAACCCCTTTTCCCTTTCCTCTTGCTGTTCAGAGTTGGCACAAACTCTGATTTTGAAGTTGTTTCAAGAGGGGTAAAAAAATATAATCACACACACACAAGAGAAGTAAAACTCAAATAGAAAAATAGATTCAACACAATAATGTATACCCAGTAATAGATTTGTAGAGGATTCATAGTCCAAAGTGATGTAAATCGGCCTCAGCCCATTTTTTCATTTCTGTGGCCCAGATCTTTCTACTCATTACTGGAACACATAGTTATGGTACTCAAAACCCCTTTATTTCAAAATGGAAATGAGAAGGAGCTGCAGATTTCTCCTATCCTCTATGAAGAATTGAAGAAGCATTTATTGTCTGAATTTCCTTGATTTCTTTTTTGCTTGTCACATGCTGCTTAATTATGTATTGCTTCGGTCTCATAAGTAATCATTTCAAATAACACAGTGGCCCATGTTAAGGAAATGATTCATCTTCCTAATGTATTTGAAACTATAGTTTGCAGCACTATTTTAGACACTACATTATAATTCTGTGTTATGCAAAACATCTTTGGAGGCTAAAATTAATGTAGATAAGAAGCTTATGCAACAGGAAAAATGAACACAGGGCAAAGCAAAGCAAAAATAAACCCCTCCTTCCTGACTCTTCTGCAGTCAATGAGACTGCACATTTAACATCCTCCTATACTCCCAGACACAGCAAGGCCTGTTACGTATCAAAGAAGGGGGCAGGGAGGGGAGGGAGACCAGCCTGAATACAAAAGTCTTTAACTTCCTGTTTTTCCTTCTCTGCCTCCTTGTACGAATCCTCTTTCTGTGACATAGGGATGGTACATCTTCAGTAAGATGAAAAGAGAAGACATTTTTAATGCCAATTTATAAGCCAAATTAATTTTGACTTGTCAATTCATAGTCTCCAGGTCATCAAGAAGAAAACATGAAAGATTAATCTTGGAAATTTGTAGACCATTGAGTACAGAGGGATGACATATATTTATAAGTTAATGAGTTAATTCTCTTCACAGATTCCAAAGGAGATAGAAAGTTGATGGAGGTCCAGAAACTGAAAAAGCAACAGTGTTAATAAGCACAACATTTTTTATTCTTTACACAAACAAAAACAGGTACCATTTTTCCAAGTAGTAGTCTCACATTTATATAACAACTGTATGTGCAGAGATTATTTATACCACACATAATACATAAAAATTGAGTTTTGCCAATTCTGTTATCTGACACTACATTTAATCAAGAGGACAATAGCAATTAGAGCATAGCTGAGCAACATTTTTAGTCCTATGATTTCTAGATGCAAATGAGGACCTAGAAGATACTGACAAAGATTAGAAGAGAAAAGCCTATAGAAACAGAAGAGAAGAAATCCATACATATTGTAGAACCTCTAGACATGCTTCAAAGAAAGAAAGAAAAACATGGTAAGGACTCAAATACTTCTCTAAGAGGAATCACAAAATGATTCTTCACTTTAAAAAAACAAAACTCACCTTTACAGATAAGATAATTATAAGGCTTTATATCAAGATAAGTGCAGAAACATTTAACTCTAAAGGAATTCCTGTGAAATGTGACTTTCTTCCTTTGTGCAGAGGAAGAAAGAGAAAATAAGTAGCAGAAGACCAGGAAGTAAGAACCTGGATAAATGGAATTGTGGCTGCAGAACCAATAAGAAGCCAATTTTATAACCCCCAGAATCTTCAAAGTATTGAAGGAGGATAGATCCTTTTCTCATGTTTATTCTCTCCCAGTTTTTCAAATTCTCTTATAGTAACAGGTTGTGTTGTTTGTTCTTTGTTACAACCCCATCAATCCCTTAACATTACACCTGACACACACTTGTATGAAGTTATCTTCCCCAAGACTTGCTCTGCTAGCCACATTTCCTCTATGGAGTTTGGAGCACTTCATAGACAATGCTTCCCTAATCAAATCAGGAAATAAAAGAGTTATCAGTTAGAAAATGTTGAATTCCTATATAAAGAAAGGAAATAGTGATAATCATGATATTTTAAGCTTTACAAAATTCTTATTTTTAAAATACTTTTTCATATTTATCACAGTGACATAATAAAATATTCATGATTGAATAACACTTCTATTTCACATTTGAGTAAAATAAGGCTTAGACCACGGTTAAGTAACTTGACCATGCTCACAGATAACAGAGCCAGCTCTTGGTTCCAAGCCATGTCTAACTTCATTGCTATATAGCTAATCATCCTCAAGTGGCTTAAAATAGCACTAATATTTATTATGTTCATCAGGTTCTGTGGTTTAGGAATTTGAGAGTAGCTTAGTTGGGTAGTCCTGGTTCAGGGTCTTCTATCAGTTCGCAGTTTTGATACTGGTCATAACTGCAGTCACCTGAAAGTTAATCTAGTACCAAAGAATCTATTTCCAAGATGGCTTGCTCATGTGTGACCTGTCAAGATGGTGTTGGCTTTTAGTAGGAGGCCTTAATTAATCGCCACGTGGGCCACTACATTTGGCTTAAGTGTATTCACAACATGGCATCTAGCATCCTGTAGACAGATACTCCAAGGACAGAAGCCATGTGCTTTTCCTACCTAGCCTCAGGTGACATCTCCCCATCATTTTTGCAATATCGTATTCTTTACATAGATCAGTCTTTTCTAATATAAGTGTGGGAGGGGATTATTGGAAGTCATCTTCAAGGCTGGCTGACACAAGTAACTATACTGTAAGTTTACTCTATGATTCATATATGTCCTTTTTTACTTACATTTCTAGGTTTTTGTTTTTATAATTATATAGTTATAAAACTATATAATCATTTGGGTAGTAATTTCACATACTTGCTTTTCTTCTTTACCATTTGTCTTATATAGGCGAACCAGACCTGAGACTCCCTAAGCGTAAGCACTGGAACTTTCACCTTTTAACTGTTTATGGATTCTGTTATAATATTTTGGGTATAATGGGTTATCCATTGACTCTGAGTAAAAGAACAACTATACACGAGTGAATAAATTGATGAAACTAAGATATCTAATGTGTCAATGGATATGTCAGAATCAGGTTTAAAATTGTAGAGTTTCAGATTTTGAGTCAAGAGTGCCAGAATTTGTTGCCAGGAAGAAGGTCCCAGAGCAGATCAGATTTACCATCTCAAAACTCTAGCACAAGTAGCTATTTCAATCTCTTTTAGATTTATTAGTTTTCTTATTTCAAATAATGTTAGTACTTTTTGCATGAAAATCATGTAAAAAAGTGATGACACAATAACATAATAAAACTAAAATATTCCAGAGGAATATGACCAGAAAATGTTCATTTTTCTATGAATTAGAAACTTCCTGAAATAATAAGAGGAACATATTGACTTAACTTATTCTCATAGAAAAATTAAACTGATTTCAGATAGTTTAAGATACTTTGGAAGATTGTGCATTATAATGAGAACCAACTGCAAGAAGGAAGTTAAGAGACTTTTTTTCTCTTCTTAGAAATAAACAAAATGATCCTTTCCACTAATTCCATATGTTCATATTTCAAAACAGGGAAGATTTTTTTTCCAAAATAGATCCTCTTACTCCCTAATAAACCAGCGTTGACTTTGATGAAGAGGCAAAGTCAAATGGGAAGAACAGAGAAATAGAAAAATAGAAAATTTTAAAATTAAGAAAATTAAAAATATAAAAAATTTCCCATGTCTTTTAGTAGACTATTCACAAAAGTCTTTGGTATACCTCTCCAAGTGACACCTCTGCAGTAGAGCACTGTCCTAAACATAGGCTTGAAATTTGGAGATCACCAAGACCACCATATACCAATTGCATTAATACACACCGAGCTCCACATATTCATATTTATTTTGCTTTATTAAGGTATAATTGACTTATAATAAATGCACATATTTAAAATGTGAAACTACCAACAGAATGAAGATAATTAACTATCCATAACTCTTCAAAGTGCCTGTGTGCTACTTGTTCATCTCTCCTTCATGTCACTCTCACCCTTCCAACTGCCTGAACCTCTGGCAACTATACCAGTTGCTTTCTATTACTATAAATTCATTTGTGTTTTCCAGAATTTTACATAACTGGAAGGAATCAAATAGTATGTACTATTTTTGGCCTGGTTTTATAATATAATAGTTGTCACATACACTATTAACGTATAATTATTTTGAGATTCATTCATATTGTCATGTTTCAAAAATTTATTCACTTTAATTGCCAAGGAGTACTTCATTGTATGGATATACCATAATTCGTTTATCATATACCTGTTGATGAGTATTTGGCTTGTTTCCAATTGTTTGTATTACAAATAAATCGGTTGTGAACATTTGCATTGAAGTCTTTATATGAACAGATGCTTTTATTTATCTTGGATAAATATCTAGGAGTGAAATGGCTGAGTCTGTTGGTAAGTATATGTTTAATATTTTAAGAACTGCTACAGGGACACCTGGGTGGCCCAGTGGTTGAGTGTTTGCCTTTGGCTCAGGATGTGATCCTGGGGTCCCAAAATCAAGTCCTACACTGTGCTCCCTGCATGGAGCCTGCTTCTCCCTCTGCTTCTCTCTCTGTGTGTCTCTCATGAATAAATAAATAAAATCTTAAAAAAAAAAGAAAACTGCTACATTGTTTCCCAAAGTGATTGTGTCATCTTCATTCCCCTAGTAACGTATCAGAGTTCAAGTTTATCCACATCCTCAACAACACTGTTCCTGTCTTTTTAAATTTCAGCCATTTGGTTAGGTAGGTAACAGTGCATCATTATATGTTTAATTTGCATTTCCCTAGTGACATAGAACATCTTTCTGTCTGCTTGTTATCCATGTTTGCTCATGAAGAAGTATCACTTCAGGTCTTATGGCCCTATTTTATTATTTTTTATTATTAAATTTTGAATGTTTTTGGAAAATATTTTGGACATGAGTTCTTTATCAGATATATGATTTGCAAATATTTTCTCCCAGTATATGGCTTGTCTTTCCATTCTCTTAACATTTTCTTTCAAAGAGCAGGAATTTTAAATTTTGATGAAGTCTAGTCTATAATTTTGTTCTTTTATGGATCATGCTTTTGATATTATCTCTAAGTGAGTGTTTCCCTTATATAAGATCAGAAGGAAAGATATTTCTGCTTATTACTACACATTCATGAAACAAGCCCTTTCTTTTTCTTTCTTTCTGAATAATAGTTTCTCACATTCTGTGCATATTTCTATTAAGTATTATTCTATAATAAAATAATCTTCATTTACTCTTTTTTAATTAATATTTTTATTTGAGTATAGTTGACACACAATTTCCATTAGTTTCAGGTGTGCAACATAGTGATCTGACAAGTTTATACATTATGCTATGTTCACCACAAGTGTAGCTACCATCTGTCACCATACGATGCTATTACAATGGACTATATTTTTTAAGCTGTGTCTTTTATCCCATGACTTATTCATCCCTTTCTGAGTACTCTACCTGAACTTCCATGAATAACAAGCTTTCTATTCTGGCTGGCAGGGGTAGGCACTGTTCTCAGCTTTATGGAATAAGCAGACACTCTTCCCCCTAGTCTTTTCAAATGGCTCTTTCCTTGACCTCAGGTAGTTTCATTTCCGTGTGCAGGTCAGCACTCTGCTGAATACCTGATGGGAGCTTCTACACATCTCCAGCATTCCTTCTTTGTGCAGTTCTCTCTTCTCTGATTTCCTGTCCTGAAAATTCTAGCTGCATTTGTCTCCTTTCACTCTCAGCTCTGTCTTTTCAACTCATAAGGTTTGATAGATACCTCTTCCTTCTACTAAACCCAGAAACTCTCTCAAAGCAGAAAGCTTATGTCCTTGTAAGCCTCACCTTGTTTGTTTCCCACCATCTGTCTGTGATCACTGTACTTCATTTACTAATGTTCAGTGTGTCTCATTATATATATTTTGTCATGATTTTTGGTTAATTCAGGCAAGAAAGTAAATCTGGTCCCTCTTAGTCCATCATATCTGAAGTAATTGTCTCAAGAATATTCTTTAACCATATATATTTTACCTATTTTCTCCATTCTTTTTTTTTTTAAGATTTTATTTATTTATTCATGAGAGATAAAGAGAGAGAGAGGCAGAGACACAGGCAGAGGGAGAAGCAGGCTCCAGGCAGAGAGCTCGACGTGGGACTCAATCCCGGGACTCTAGGATCACGCCCTGGGCTGAAGGTGGCGCTAAACCGCTGGGCCACCCAGGCTGCCGTATTTTCCCCATTCTAATATATTTCTTTTGATTCAGTCATTTTATTTTTCCTGTGTTCTTCCTATCCACTGATATTTTCATGATAGACAATGAGATAATGTCTGGAGTTTCAGGAATATCTATTTGAGTTATTAGCATATAGCTTTTATTAAAGTTATGGAGTGGGTAAGGTTGCCTATATAAAAAGCAAAGATAGAGAAGAGGACTTAGAATTTATTCCTGTCTATGTGATATTTAAATTAATATGTTTTTATATAAATGATTTCACATATATTTGCATGCAGGATGACCTGAGTTGTATGCTTATCCCCTTTTTAAGTGTGGATGAATCTTGAGTCCAGGACTACGGCTTCTCCTTCATCTGTCATCCCAGTATAAAGTATAGTTAATGAGGAAATTGGTGAGTAGTGAATTTAGTATAAAAGACAACAGTATAGGAGTGAGAAGAGAATCTAAAAAGAAACTGCCCACCTTGTCATTATTTTATTCTTCAAAATGAATTATTGCAGTACTAATCAGAATAGATACTTATCTTTACTAAGAAATAAAGTTCAATTATCAGTCACCAAAATAAGTATTTACTTGGTCATATATCTCGAAAACATTAAGGCTTCCACATGTATAAGTTTACTGTAACCAAGACACATGCTTATTTGTATGCAGTGCGATGAAACAATTCATTTGAACTTTATGGAATGTCGTTATCTGGATGGTTTATGGTTATTTGGATTATATACTAAAACTGAAAAAACACTGCTTGATCTTATGGATGCCATGTAATGGTGAAATCAAATGTACATATCAATATGGAAGGTCATTTTTAAGAATCTAATTTTTATAAGAATTTCAGTCTTGCCTTGACAGAAGTCCTAATTTGTTTGATGAATGCTTTGATAATTCTAGCAAGAGGCTAGGAAACATGCAGTCTTCTAGAACCTTGGATTATGAAATCCTGGTGGAATTGCTCTGTGTTAAAAAGAAAGGGATGCTTTTCTTTCAGGAAAGAGAAGGGAGAGACTAGCAGAGGACAAGAACTATTGGGATGGGGTCAAGGAGATGGGAAATATAAAGAAAAAGTTTTTGGGATCCCTGGGTGGCGCAGCGGTTTAGCGCCTGCCTTTGGCCCACGGCGTGATCCTGGAGACCCGGGGTTGAATCCCACATCGGGCTCCCGGTGCATGGAGCCTACTTCTCCCTCTGCCTATGTCTCTGCCCCTCTCTCTCTCTCTCTCTCTCTCTGTGTGTGTGTGTGTGACTATCATAAATAAATAAATAAAATTAAAAAACTAAAAGAAAGAGTTTTTGAGAGAAGAGAAATATTTGATGAGTATCCATTAAATCATTTGCTATTTAGTGTGCAAAATAACCATCTCTTTTTGTTTAATGAAACATTTAGTAAAGTCATTATGGCTCCTAAAGATTTGGGGAGCAGATTTTCTTTCCTCAGGTTATAATGAAGTTCAGGGTCTGGGTTAAGGATTGGGATGGGACAAACCCAGAACTTCCCAAAGGTACATAGCTTTTACAGGACAAGTATAGTGTTACAGAAACACTGAAGACTTAGGTACTCTGGATACCATTAGGGACTTAGGTAAGTTACTAATTAACCAAAATTTTATGAGGCTTTTTTCCTATTGGTATAAAAAGTCTCTTATGCTTTGTTCTGTAGAGCATAACAAATACCACAGGTCACTTTGCTAGTCTGTATTATTATTTCAACAAGCAAAGCAGATTTAGGTAAAAACTTTTTCATTACCTCCTAGGATTATTTTGAAGTTTATATTTATAAATTTATTTCAAAGTGTTTCTAGAAAAATATCTGTTGAATTTATATAGCTCTGGGCCTAAGGTCTTATTAATATCTGGCAGTTTCACTTAGGTTTTTTAGATAATTCTAATTTTCAATGAAGTTGATGGCATGTAATGTTTCTATAAATTGATAGAGTTTTCTTCTGTTGTTTTTTAAAGGTAGAGGTTTTTCTCCAAAGAACAGAGGAAAACCAGGTCTTTTTTTTGAGGTGAACTCCCTGTTAATAAAATAGAATAGACTTTGAAGTTGTCATATTCTTTTTAGATGAATGGAAAAACATTTCAGTGCTTTCAAAAAAGGGGAATGAAAGGCAAATTTCTATAAGGATTTTTTAAATGAGTAAAATGACATAAGGTATTTAATTCTTCATTCAGGTTAGTGCAGGTTTGTGAAATACATGATAATTATTTATACTCTTTGATAACTCACTGATAAATATGATACTGATAAGCAAAGTGGAAGGTTGTTTAGGGTAAAGAGTGGCTTAGAGAAACTCTTTCAACATTTGTATTTATGTTAAAATCAACATAACAGTAGTATTACGCCAAAAACAGAAACTATTGTAACTGGATTTCCACTTAACTTTATTTAAAAAATCTGTTAATAACCATATAGTGTGTTCTCCCTTCCCACTAGTCATTTTACCTAAAAATGCTCGCATTTTTTCTTTCAACTGTATTTGATAGATTTACATTTTATTTTAGGCTAAAGGGTAGACTAAACTAACTGATGTCGTCATGACCTGGATACAAATTTTTCAGTAGCAAATATTTTGAGTGCAGGCTGTCTAGGTGATGTTAACAGCAGTGGTAGATAGAAGTATTACTTAATTTTGAGTTAAACATAACTTTTTAACTTGAGACATCACCAGATAGCACTACATACATCTAGTTCATGAAATTATTTCTGTTGTATAGTTGCTAATCTCTTTCAGTTGTACCTTATCCCATTTTGCTAATCTCTTTCAATCGTACCTTGTCCCTATTTTGCTGCTTATTCCTATTTCCCCAGAATTTTTTATTCATTTTCTTGGAAAATCAAACTACAGGTTTAAAGTAACAAAAAGCTACTTCTATTGTAAGTAGTATCAAACCTGATCGAGTTTTTCAGTTATTTCCTATAAGTTATCTTATGTTTGTTTTTTCTTTTTCTTTTTTTTTTTTTGGGAACTAAAAATGAAGAAATTAAATAAAGATCAGAAAGGTCAAGTGACCTGCCCTAGATAAAAAAATACCAAATAGATAACTCAGCCATTTAAGAAGGCAAAATTCCAATTTCTGTGTTCCTTTAATCATATCAAAATGGACATATTGAATAAGGTAATGGGGTGGAATATGGGGCACTGGGCATCATATAGTTAATCATATTAACTCAGCTACATTGTTGAGGGACACTGCCAAATGGATAATCTCTAACCTCAAGGTGTTGAAAAATTATTATGAGAATGGGAGCATATAATTAGGTATACCACAGGCTCATCTTTATAAGTGCCATACGTTATCATGATATGATATGAAAATTGTTAAAAAGTTCTGAAACCAAAGAAGAGGGACTAACTGTAATTATCTGAGAACATTGTAAGATGAGAAAATATTTTTAATAGAAAGGCCATTATAGGTTTTTAGTCATTGCATGAGAGATGATAAGTTCTTGAATGATAATTTGTGGCAATGATAATGGAAAAAAAAAAAAAGATTCACACATTCTGGAAACATTGTAGAACTTGTTACAGGAGAGTTAACACCCATCTTGAAAAGAGCCTGTGTTAGTTCTGTATTGCTGTGTGAGAAATTACTTACCATAAAATTCACAGCTGAAAACAATACCCATTTATTATCTCCTAGTTCTGTAGGTCAGAAGTACAGGTAGGTTTATCTGGGTCCTCTGCTCAAAATCTGCAAGGCTAATATCAAGTCATAGCCAGGTAATTTTCTCATCTAGATTTTAGGATTCTCTTTCAAATTCAGGTTCTTGTAGATGAAATTAGTTTCTTGTGATTGTAAGATGTTCCTATTTCCTTGCTCCAGTCAGCCCAAGGTTACTCTTAGCTCCTAGAGATTGCCAGTCTTTGCCACATGGCCCCTTCCATCTTCAAACCCAGCAATGGAGAATCTCCCTCGCATCAGATCTCTTCATACCTTTTTTAGTCTCCATCAGAAAGAAATTCCTTGTATAGACTTACTTGATTAGGATAACCTCCTATTTTAAGATCAACTGATTTGCTACCTTATTAAACTATAAAATCCCTTCACAGCAGCACCTATATTGGTGTTTGACTGGAATAACTGAGAGAATGTGTACATCTAGTGCAGTAGGCTTGGGTTTTATCTTACAACTTATCCACCACTACTGAGGAAGTAGAGGGAGAAAGAAGAAAGTTTAATATATCTTCAAAGTTTTTAGAAGCTTTGCTGTCCAGAAAAGGTAATGGTTCCTTTAACTGAGTTAGTAAGTACAGACTTAGGAGTGGATTGAGATCAAGTTACTAAGCTTAATTTAGGTAACTTTGAATTTGAGGCTCCAGTGAAATAGGGTATTTAGCAGTCAGCTGTAGTTCATTTGGGAGCTCAGGGAGTAGGTGATGGATATTTGTGAATTATTAGCATTTTAAGATTTAAAATTTTTGAGAAGAGTCACCTTATAAGAGATAATTTAGTGAGAAGAATTTCAAACTGATTGGAATTTAGAAGAATTGTTTCATTTGCAATGTAGATAGAGAAAGAGGAAAAGTTGAAAGAAACTAAGAAGAAAGATAATAGAGAGATGTATGAAAAATCTTAGTTTCTTTATAGCCTAAAACCTTCTGAAAATCAAGAAGGCTATCTTGCTTACTGTTATATCTCTATTTTTATTTTTTCTTCTCTTTTTTTAAAGTTAGCCAACATATAGTACATCTTTAGTTTCAGATGTAGAGTTCAGTAATTCATCAGTTACATATAACACCAAGTGCTCATCATATCACGTACCCTCCTTAATGCCCATCACCCAGTTACCCCATCCTCTCACCCCTCTCCCTTCCGGCAACCTTCAGTTTATTTCTACAGTTAAGAGTCTCTCATGGTCTGTTTTCCTCTCTGATGACTTCCCATTCAGTTTCCTCTTCCTTCCCCTATGATCCTTTGCACTGTTTCCTATATTCCACATATGAGTGAAACCAAATGGTAATTGTCTTTCTCTGACTGACTTATTTTGTTCAGCATAATATCCTCCGATTCTATCCATGTTGATGTAAATGGTTAAGTATTCATCCTTTCTAATGGCTAAGTGTTACATCTTTAGTACTCAGTGGTGTGCTTAAATAAATATTTATTGAACAACTTGATGAATGAGGGAGTAAATTCATTCTCATGAAGTCATGGATGGGAGGTACCCAATATTACAGAGAAGGTAAGTGAAATGAGAACAAGAAAAGACAGTGGATTTGGCAATTAGGAGATAATTTATGCATTCTTAAAATCACTTCCAGCAAAATGGTTAAAATGAATATTGGTTTTAAAGAATAGTAATTTGTATATTATTATTCTGAGAAGAAGTAAGAAGTAGGAACTAAGTTTGTCATTAAATGTAAGAGGAACTTTAAAAGGTAGTTTAAATGGGGAAGTCAGTCATACAACAGGAAGGAAATATTTATGTCTGTATATGTCTGTATTTTCATGTGCTTAGAGTTAGAATATATTTGAGTATGTATTTTGGTCAAAAGGTCAGAATTAGAAGGAATAGAAGAGACTAAAAAAATTAGTAGGAGAAAGAAAGTAATGGCAACCAAATTGTTTACTGATTTATTTATTTATCAATAAATATTTATTAAATATTTCTTATACCGTTGGCCACTAATTGAAATGATTGAAATATACTTGCATTCTTGGGGAGCTTGTATTCTAATGGGAAAACAGAATATAAAATGTAATGTAGAAATTATTACAATGACGATCTGTGTGAATAAAGGGCATGTAAGTAAGTCTAACTAAGAGAATGAAGAAAAGTAAAGGATAATGATGCTTGAAAAAACAGGATGGGGGAGAATATTACTGCAGAGAGTTGATGCCTACAAAAGCAGGTAAATATGAAACTGTGGTGTTTTTGGTAATTTGTTATAACTAAAACATGGTGAACAAGAGAAAGGTACTAGATGAGAAATACAGTAGAGGACTAAATCATGAAGTTTTTATTTATCCTGAAGGTAATGGACATTTATCCGAGAGTTTCAAGCAGTGGTGTGCACACGCACATACACACACATACGCACACTTTGGTGAGAATATGGAGGATAAGTGTCTTTGGGAATGAGTTGTGAAAGACTGCTGAGGTCAGAACAAGGTCTAAAAGCAGTAAGGAGAGGAAGCAAGAATGGATATGTTAAATAGTAGATTCAGGTCTACTGACTGCTTGGATGTAAGAGATGTGGGCAAGAGATGTCATTAGGATGAACTCAGGTTGTGGCTTGATAGCAATGATCAGGATAGACAACTCTGGCACATGAATAAATTTTAGGCCAATTCTGAGGTGCTTATGGAACATTTGAGGAAATATATAATCAGTATATAGCTCCAAATGAGGACAGAATTTTGAAATCCTCAGCACTGAGTAAAATCTTAGAAACATTCAAAAGATTAAGATCAGTGAAGAAAATCAGCCTCAGGAAAAAAATGAGATGAATTAAGCTCTTATACTATAAGGTAATAGATAGATAAAGGACCATTTCAAGATAAAGCCTAATGAGACTATGAGACAGCCCATAAAAGACTTAATCTGTGATATATTAGGCAAAGATGTCTGGTAGGATTGAGGGAAGAAAGTTGAGAAGGGGAGGAATGTGAAGAATCTTTGAAGTAGTTGTTAAAACAAGTTTAGAAGTTGAGGTGGGGTCCCATCTGAAGAGGATAGGACAGAGGAGCAAAATGACAATTGGTTGTATTATTCAATATTCATCTCAGAAAGAAGACAAAGGCCAACTGGGTTAATCCAGGTTAGGAATGTGATGATGGGTGCTAGAGAAGGTAAATGTGTCTTTCTCTTTTTGAGGGCACTAGTTGAAGTCATTGACTATAGGATCCAATAGGCTGATAAACTAAAAAATTTGAAATACTGAAAATCACAGAAAAACTTAAGGACAGGATTGGTAGATTTAAGGAAGTCTGAGAATTTGAAGCATAGGCAGTGGTAATCAGAGAAGAGTACTTGAGATTTTATGTTTTGAATTGGAGTACTTCAGAGTAATTTGAGTTGATAAAGTAGCGAAAATATGAAATTCAGAAATGTTTAGGAGATCAGTGGTCTGCAAAGACTGAAGGCCTAAAAAAAAAAAAAAAGATTGAATGCCTAAGGCTTATCAACATACTCTTTACTCTTTATACAGTCATTCTCAACTAAGAGTGATTTCATCTTTTCAGGTAGGGTTGCCAGATAAAATACAGAACACTCAGTTAAATCTGAGTGTCAGATAAGCAACAAGTAACTTATAAAGCATAAGTATGCCCCAAATTTGTGTGGCATATTTATACTAAAAAATAATTGGTTGTTTATCTGAAATTTAAATTTAACTGGATTTCCTGTTTGTGTATTTACTAAACCTGTCAGCCTTACACCAGAGGACATTTGACAGTTTTGGTCATCACACTGGGAGAAGGGCTATTGTTGGCATCTATGGGTAGAGGCCAGGGATGCTGCTAAACATTTTACAATGCACAAGACAGCCCCTTACAACCACAAAAGAATTATGCACTTCAAAATATCACTAATGCTGAGGTCAAGAAACTTTGGCTTAATGTGACTTTTTTCAGAGAAGCTTTCCCAGAAAAAAAAGCTTTCTTTTGTATACAACCCTTCATTATACCCATGTTTATCTTAATCAGGATTTTTGGATAGGTTATCCAGATAGATAGATAGATGATAGATAGATAGATAGATAGATAGATAGATAGATAGATAGATGTAACAGAATTTTGTTCTTATAGGTAGTATATACTTATAAGAGTTTCAGTAAAATATTTACTTGTTCAAGGACAGGTTCTCCCATGACATTAGAAGCCCCATCGATGAGGTGATCTTCTTAGTTCTTAATCCTCTGCTAAGGCACAAAATAAAGGTGCAATAAATATTTATTGAATGTGTGAATGACAAAGGGGCTTTGAACTCACCTGGAATGGTGAGACTGAATAAGAATGAGAGACATACAGTTAACCAGGTGCCAAAGTTCCTATGCAGTATAGAGCAAGATTTTGGAAAAGGTCAGGCAATGACGATATTGACAAGAGAAAAGTATAATAATTGAATCTAATGTTTTCAAAGAGAGGTTCCAACAACCTGACAGGAAAATTACTATTACAAATTTTGTATAGTTATGAATATAATTAATAAAAAGCATTAGTGAGAACTTGTTAGTTCTAGTTAATGCAAAAGAGGTTTAATTCTTCAGAGTGACTTTTTATCTTCAAAGTACATTACAGTGTTTTCAAATGTACTAGAACACCTGAGAATGCTTAGAAAATTAATTTGTTGGGTCAATGACTGAAAGACCAGAAATGCCCTGAAATATTACTATAAATAGCACTTTCACAATGCCACTGTGAAACTCTGAAAAGTGCTATAGGATCTCTTTAAAAGACAATGACAGGTTTATTGGGTTTCTTTATTATGAAACTAGAAATTTAGAATTTATGATACCTTGCACTTCATCATGACAACTACTTATTCTTTAAATACTTTTGTTACTCTAAGTATAAATCTTTCTCAAAACTCCAAGTTGACTTTGTTGCTTTTTCTATTTATTGCTGAAAGTATCATTTCTCAGATATTTATAGGAGTATACTGGTTTATCTCATTACAATAAGGCACTGTTAAACAAGAAGCTTTAATCATTCTGCCATAAGGTTATCTATTTTTCTAATTTTGCATAATGAATAATCAATCACTTAAATAGCACTCATTAAATAACCAGAAGTTTCTCTCTCTGTAGCATTAGCATACATATTAATTAATATATATTAATACAGTTAAATATTTAATGAGTGTCATGTTTTCATAGGCTCTGTCTTGGGGAAGAGTGAGGAGGGATAAAATGATAGTTCCTACCTTCATGAAGCTTGCTATCAAGCAGGAGAGCCATTTATTAAATAAATTATTATAAGATATAATTTTAAAACGATATAATTTAGTTATAATCATAAAATGTATTATGAATACATAATGAATATGCCTAATAACACATATATCAGGAATACTGTGATAGTGATGGATGCAGCATAATAAATTACTCAAAATATAACAGCTTAAAACAACAGTTATTTATTGTCTCACCATGACATTTGACAGTCACCCAGCTGGCTTGTACTGGCTCAGGATCTCTCGTGCACTGTGCTTAATATGTCAACTCAGGATATTGTTATGGGAGGCTTACCTGAAGGATCCACATTGGTATTTTCTGATCTCTTGCTCCATCATTCTGTTACTGTGGGTATGTTCATACTGTTAAGAGATCTGAGAAATACTTGATTGAACTGCATATACTAACTCACATACATGATATTTATGGGACATCATCACTGGCTATGAGACCAGGCAGATTAATAACTGACACATATATTTAAAGATTAGCCAGTTGGGTGATTATCTGAACAAAGACTGGAGGCCAAAGCCCAGACTAAATGGAAGGAAGCCCAAAAGGCCCAATTAAAGAGAGTAGTGGTTTTCCTGAACACCAGAAGTCCCCTGTGAGTCCATGTGTTCTCTGTTTGTCTACAATCTAGCAGACATGTCAGATAATAAAGACAAGAAATTCAAATATTCCAAAAATATGATTGTTGAGCCCCATGGGATAACTAAATCATCATTATGTTATTATTATATTCAAGAGTGAGACCATGTTCAAGAATGAGACCACCTGGATGCAAATACTATCTCAAACATTTAAAACTGCATGTAATTGGGAAATGACTTCTATACCCCTTCATCTCAGTTTTCTCATCTGTAAAATGAAGATAATTATAGTACTTTCTCAAAGGGGTCTTTTGAGAATCAAATTAAATGTCACCTGTCCTACTTAGCTGAATGTTTGGCACTGGCAAATTATCAATAAATGTTTTATATTATATATTGTGGTTGTTACCTTAAACAACACACATGTGGGTGCCTATTGTAATATACTAGATTGTTGGGCAGCAAATATTCTCTTCCTTTAGCCTCATCTTTGGGACAGAGTATACTTCTTTACTCCATTGACTTTGGCTTGACCATGTTATTTTCTTTGATTATAGTTACCTGAATGGCTTGATGTGAACTGAGTTTAAATGTGCCTGAATGCATTAGTGTGGCTCTTTTTCTAGATTTGCTTTAGGAAGGACATGCCTCGATGATGCTTATTTGAAGAGAATATGGTGACATGTAAAATGGCTTTGAACCCAACCTGAAGACTTAAACTAAGTTCAGCCAATTCATAGCCTAAAGCTGACCCACAAACATTAGGTGAGAAGGAAAAAACTATATATTAAGCCACTGAGTTCTCATGTGTTCTGTTATATGATATTATTCTAGCAAATAGCTGACTGGCCTTTCATACAACAGTGGTTTATCATGAGTGAAGAAAGCATCAGGTATCCACTGATTATTTACTCAAACATCCTGAAGCAGAGGCACCAGCCAAGCCCAGATTATATGAGCCAAACTAATTGTTATCTGAGTTTGTGAGTATTCTTACTGTTACAGAAGAGGATTGATATACCTCCTTTGTGTCAGGCATAGGAAAGAAAACAAGGTCAGTTCTGCTGTGGTGCTTGCATTCTAGTGAATATTTATAAATAATATTCTATGTAGGCCAAATGTCCTTACTCCTGACCAGAATGTTTTATAAAAAATGATACAGTTCACTTTTTTTTATCTTCCACCAAAATATAAAGCTAAAGCATACACTCCTGAATTAAACTCCAGAAAAACAAAGACAAGTTATAGAATATCTTCCTTAAAGAATTTGAAATATAGCATAGCCAGCCGTTTGATTAGAGTATTTGAATATCTGCTTGTCTATGGGCAGGTGCAGGGACCAGAAACTGAGATTACTCTGGTTCTATGATTTTATTATTTTAAATGACAGTTTGAATTGTAAGGTAACTAAGAATTTTCTAAATAATTTATAATAGTTAATGAAGGTAAAGGTGATGGATAGATAGATAGATAGATAGATAGATAGATAGATAGAATTTCTGTTTTATCCTGGTCCAGGTAAATGAAGTCACCAGCTTGGAAATCTTTGATCATAAGAATTTGAAAAGGTAGCAAACAGCTTGATGAAACAGCTAGTGCTGGGCACATAGTTTTGTAGCCTCTGGATACTTTCAGGTTCTAATCAATAAGTTATACCTGAATGATGTTGATACACAGATGCATCTATTCTTGTTTCGTTGTTTAGTTCCACTATATTACAACTTTTTAAAAAGAACTTTGAAAAAAATAAAAAAAATAAAAGAACTTTGAAATGTGAATATTCAAGCTAGAAATCAGTAAGTCCCAATTTTCTTTTTGTACTCATAGTTCACAATCCTAACTTCTTTTCCTATGTGTATATATTCAAACATAGTGGAGAGGTACTAACCTTTTCCCTACTATGTTTGAATATATACAAAATAACATATATGCAGGGGAAAAGTTTTTTTTTTTAAACATAGATACTATTAACTATTAAAGATTTCTAGTCACATAGAAAACCTTATTTTTAATAGATAAGAATTATATAGTCACTATTTTAAATGAATAGAATAATAGTCTTTAAATTCTCTAATTTTTAAGTAATTTGAGGCTGTGAAAAACTTAGATTTCCTAAAACATTGGATTAGAAGAGAGTTTGCAAATTCAGGTGTCTCCAGTTCACAAGAACAAGGGAAAAATCCCAAGGTCAATTTGTGAATCAAGGTAAAGGAAAATTAAAAATGGGGTTTTGGAGTGGGTAATACAGCATATCTCAACTAAAAGAATTCACATTAATAAGTTTTGCAAAGTAGGGTGCAAGGGATTTCTGTTTCTTAAGATTAGTCAGCCACAAAGGACATTGCTCCCATTTTAGCAATGAGAAAAGCCCTAGTAAACTATAAGGTGATTACTTTGAAACCATCTGAGAACTGAGGCTGCAAAGCTACCTCAAAGTGAATTCCAAAGTGGACAAGCCCCTCCAAAGAGATGTAACACACAGGCTGTGGCACAGACCTGTAGCAGAGCATAGGAAACAAACAAACAACCCCCCCCCCCCAAAAAAAAACTCCCTCCAGAATCAATTAAATTTTAACAAAGTTCCAAAGGCTAAGTATGGACTAGCATGTTAGTCAAAGGTAACTAGGGACCACAGATTCAAGGGGAGATCACAGTAAGCTTTTCCCCATAAGCCTTTATCAGGAACTGAAGAGGAGGACTTCAGGTGGGGCAGGGGACCAGTGAGAGCCTTTGTTCCATTGTGCAGGTGTTACAAAGGTGTTTAGTGGTTGCTGGAGGGTAGGCACAAAGACCCACTTGCTTTTTCAAACTCCTTTCTCCTAAGAAGCAAAAGCTGCTGTCATGGTAAGAATGAATCCTCTTTCCCACAGGACACAGAATTGATGGTGAGCTGCACAAGTTTGGCACAAAGCTCTGCCTACCCAGATTTTTTTTTTCCTATTAAAGTGTCTGGGAGAGTATAGAAGAAGAACTTGTTACCATTGGGGGAGCGGCAAGAAACTGCCATGGGCTTAAAATCCTATAATGACACCAAGCAAAGGTCAGATACCTCTGTTGTGTGGGCAAGAAACTTCCAGCCAAGACCAATGTCATATACAAGGTAGGGTTGTCTGCCATAGGTAACAGGAGTGGGAAGATGGAAAAAGGCTTACCCTGAAGACCTGGGCACACAGGCATCCCTTAGACAAGGTGGGACTAGAACAACAGACAATACCATGCATACAGCATGAGCCCAGCACTGGGTCTAAGCAACAGAAGATGACCTCTCGGGAAGGGACAAGTGCATGGAGAGCAAGAATAAAGAGACAGCTGGACAAGGAGAAAAGCCTCTAACACCTGAACTTCAACTCCAACCACAGGGCAATGGCATGCAACTGCCAGAAGAATCTGAGGCCTGAGGTTCACTGCTGGTAATCTTAGCAATCTTAACAGTGAACTCAAATGTAATTCCTAACTAGACTGACTCAGTCTCACACACTCATGGCCTGACAATACAAGAGGCATGTCCAGTTCCAGGTATAAATGTAATGACCTCAGTCCTAACCGTTTTACCCAAGGCATCTGACATTCTCTTCCAGAAATTATAAAATCTATATAAAAGAAAGGAAGAGCAACTCATATCATTATGTTACTGAGACATGTAAAAGAAATATCTTGTTAGGTCTATAAAATTTTTAAGCAAGAGTGATCACAGGGAAAGGATTGTTTTTTGGGAAAAAAAAAAGTGTTCAGAGAAGAGTTCCTCTTTGAGCCTTTAGTAACATGTCACTTCAGAAAACACCTATGTCTGTCAAATGACATTACTTTTCATAGGCACACAAGGGCACGCATACGAAGGCAGTGAGGCAAGGTACCACATTGCACAGAAATTTTCCTGGCTTTCCAATCTGAATTATGCCTTTTCATCAAGGACTATGGTTGATTTTAATGAAGGCACACTCTTTATTTGGGGTGAAAATGTTTTTTGCAATTATTGAAGGTTTGCAACAGGTATACTTTTAACTCTTGGTATTCGTTATTCTTTTTGTTCACCCAGTAATACAATTATATCATACCAGAAACATTGACCTAGTTAAAACAAGCATCTTTAAGGAAGACTGTTCTTTATCAGATACAAAAATCTAAGAGATAGACAGAAGAAATAATCATATCAGCAGGAAACAGCTGAACTATTTAATGAAAATGACAGGTTGGTGTTTCCAGAAGACTGGAAGGAACCCCGTCAGTTTTCTCTCAAGTTAGGCTCTTGTTACTGCTGTTACCATTATCACAGAGAGGAAGCAATCCTCAGTGATTATTTACCACATTTTTGAGCTGTCAGAAAAGTAGAAACCTTTAAATATTTTGAAAATAGATTAAAGTTTTAGTGATAGAACCGGAAAAGAATCTAGTATCTTTCCTTGAGTCTTTGAAGAAGTATCACTTAGCAACACTAAGATATGTTTCTGTTCTTAAAATGTTTAAAAGATTTTTTGTCTCAACTAGTGCATGTATGTTGCATGTCTTATTTTTCCCCCCTTAGCTGTGATAATGTAACCAGAATATTAATTTTCAAAAAGAAACATAAATGGTTTAACTTGATGAGATAACTTTTAGTTTTTATATACTCCTTTGTAATTTTTCCATATGCGTATATACATACTTAGTTTCAGTTATAGTAGGTATATGATTATGATTTTTTTATTTCTTAATATTTTGTGAATCTGTTTTTCATGACGCCATGGTCTTTATAAATTTATACTCTAGTGGCTTTTGTGTTTGCTTTTTTCACCATTATAGATAACTGAGTCATAAAACTCTTGGATTTTTTTAATTCCTTGAATTATTAAATGAAGAGATGGGAAGAACAAGAAAGGAATGAGCTTGGGGAGTTGGAATAAGCAGCTGTTTGGGTCATTTTGATTTTGAATTAGATATTCAGTGGGAAAGTTAAGGATGCTACTAAATATTGGGATCTGAACTTAACAGAGAAGTTAGGGCTGGGACCTGAGAAGGAATGGCTTCTTTCAACATAGAAAGGGCATTGAAGTCACTGTGCATAGGCTGAAATAGCGTGCCTGGAGAACAGTGGAATAATAGTTAAGTCAAGAACTCAAGCTCCTAGCACTGTATGCTCTATGAAGTCTGGCTCATTATAACCCTTTAATATATGTCTCTCACTACTTTTGCTGCTACTCCACATATGTGTGCAGCTTGACATGACTGAAGAATAAGCCACACATACCGACTTACCTTATTTCAATTTCCCAATCACTAGCCTCAAATGGGCCCAGTCTGCTGCCCATTATATTTACCTGGTCCTTTTGCTCTGTCACTTTCCATTTTATAACTTATAAAATGTTCTTCATTTGCCTTTTCCACTGTGGGATAAGTGGACCCAGGGTGATGGCTCTCCTGGTTTATTCATGGTTCCCACTTCTCTAGATGACTGCATCTCCTTTGACTTCTCAAATCTAAAATTTCCAACCCTTCTTGCCCTCTTTGCTCCTAGATGCCTGTACTTTCTGTGTCCAGTTCCTCTCCTCTTGACCATCTCACTCAGGCTTTTGACTTCACCACACCACTAAATTTGCTCTGATGGAGCTGCCTGATGACTTCTACTTTGTTCAACTCAATGATCAATTATTAGACCTTGTTTTTCTCTAACTTTTAGTAGGGTTTGACATAACTGTTCATATCTTCATTTCTAGACACCAGTCTCTTCAGTTCTCCTTCTATATCCATAGCTGGTACTTTTCAGTCTCTTTACATGTTTTTTTTTTTTTTTTCCATCATCTTACTGACTTTTAAATATTGATATGCACTTGGCTTAGCCCTCATACTTTTTATATTCTCTGGATATATTTGTTACCTTGGTGATTTTATCAAGTTCTATGGCATTAAATATTATATATACTCTGCAGATTTCCAAATTTATATCTCTATTTACATCTCCATTATGTAGATATGTAATAAAAATCCATCACCATGTACAGAGTTTTATGCAATAGCTGACATTTGGCCAAATTTGCAGAGTCTGCCCATTCTCTGATGACATAAGCACTTCTGTATATGATCAATCATGAAAGTGAATTCTCCACTGCAAAAATGATTTGGTCTATAATTAGGGCAGAAAAGTTATCATTGGAATGTTTAAAACAAGACATTGTTTTGACATTGGAAAACAAAACAAGATTCCCAGTACATAATTAGAAATATTTATGCCTGTGAGTAAAACTGGTAAAATGGCTGTGTACTTTATTTTTAGAAAGGTATATTTCTCTGTTATTTATCCTTTTCCTGCTTCTCCACAATAATATTGTGCACCTTTAAACACACATACACATACATACACACACACACACACACATACCTGTGCACACACATGCACACACATATCTCTTGGGCCTGTGGAACTGTGGAGCATAAGCAGACTAAGAGATCATATTTGTTTGTATTAATCCCAATTATGGTAAATTGTGGAACTGGGACACTTTTCTGGGCATGACATAGTTTGGGGGGGCATATGGTTTGATCTTCAGAAAATCATTGTAAACTTATCTCATCAGTTTATCCTGTGCCGTCTGTACCAGGCATACCAATTTCCTCCTTTATCTCACAGTATCAAAAACATTCCTGTCCACTTCTGTGTCTTTGCCATTTAATTAGTGTTGATACCCCTGTCATCCATTCTCCAGGACACCCTTCTTCTCTTGTCTTTCTATTTTTTTCAAGATATGAGGTTTGATTAGCCTGACTTGTGATTTCCTAGCCTTGGACAGTCAAAGAATTTCTCTCTTTTCTCAGAGAAGATTGTTTCACATAAGTGCCCATAACCCTGAATTGTATTTCAAGTGCACTGACAAACTTCTCCATGTGATAATGACCAAGACCTCATTTTTGTCTTCTGAATTCTCCACAGTAAATATTTGACTGAAAGATTGATTTACTAACTGAAGATGAAGCTAATATTTATAATTTTACACAGGTTTAGTGTACTGAAACTACTGACTTTACTAAACATTTTATAACTAACTTTTCAAAAAGGTATTTCCCTATCTTATTTTTGGCTTTGTCAGTTTCTTTTCATAAATAATTACTTCTTTTTACACTTGGTATCAACTCCAGAGTTAGTAGAGGAAAATTTGATTTTAAAATATGTCTATAGTTTGGGTTTTATGTTTTAGTCTAAAAATTTATAAGTAGAATCAATTTAAATGGGCTGGTAATGTAAAGCTAATTCAGTACTCATATAGAATTTCATGCTATGGTAGAAAACTACTTGAATAGACTGTAATAGGCTATGGTCCTAAAAGTGTCATCTCTGCCTAATGCCAGCATTTTGAAATGATCTACAATTGTGACTTCTACAAAGATTTTCCAGAGGCATACTCTCAGATTTGCATATAATTTATATTTTTAGTGACATTGAAATCTAGCCTTAGGCACTGTACTCATTAAAGTTTAATTGCGGCTCTTCTCAAGGTCATTTTTTGATTTGTCTTCTTCTTTTTCAAAACTATTCAAGATAATTGGTCTTAATACACTAAGCAGTGATTCTTAAGTTTACAATCTTCCCCAGTTGAGGCACCTTCAGTAGCGATAGCTTATTATCACATTGATTGAGATAGAAAGAGAGGGAGAGGAAGGTTTAATTTTTTTATATTCCCTTTCCCAGCTCCTACATAGTGCCCATATTTCACCTGATAACTATTTGTTGAATAATTGAATGAATGAGAGTCTCATTTGGGGGATGACTTGATTTTGCAAATGAAGCAATATGGCATATCAGAAGGAGTTTGAATTTTAGAAACAGATATCCTAGGCTTAAATACAAACCCTGCCACTTAATTGCTATTGTATTCAACAAATTCTGTTAGTAGGCTCAAGCAAACTTTCCCTGGAGGGGAAAAAAGTAGTTATATATCTATTATAATATATATTATTACATATTAAATAGTCATCTATCTCTTCTTTCTTTACATTCATTCTTCTGCTAACTGGTGTCCTCTCCTTCCGTGGGATAAATGTATGATCTGGAAAATGCGTATGCTACGGTATCATTCTCTTAGGAAACATGAAGCTTCCATTTCACACTTACTAAACACTTTTCCCTGGGAAAATTATCATTACTATTCTTACTCTGTCCCCACCACTAGATTGTCAATGAAAAGGAAAGCAATTGGAGTAAAAAGTGCACACATACAAAGAGTTTTGCAATGTTACTCAAATAGTATTGGTCTTAAGAAGGGAAACAAACTGTGGCCGGCATACTACACTCATCAAATCATCTTTTCTTTCTTTCTTTTTTTTTTTTAAGACTTATTTATTTATTTTAGAGAGAAAGAGAGAGCATGCACGCAGGAGGGATGGGCAGAGGCAGAGGGAGAAGGAGAGAGAGAGAATCTCAACAGACTCCCCACCAAGCAGGGAGCCCAACTCGGGGTTCAATCTCATGACCCAAAATTATGACCTGAGCTGAAAACAAGAGTCAGATGCTTAGCCAAAAGAGCTATGCAGCCGCCCCACCCCCCATCCCCCTTGCTGTCCCATCAAATCATTTTCTGGCTAGCATTAATGGCTTTCCAAAGAGGAGTCTACTCTTATTAAAAAAAAAAAAGTCTATTCTAATAACATTCTTTTAATTGTTTAGTTTGGCAAGCCATAAGATTTTTGAGTACATTTAAAAATATAATGATCTAGAGCATTTGAGACAATGGTTAAAACCAGGAAGGCACTGCTGAAAACAGGGCTAGAAGATTAGAATGGGTGGGAGTCTGTGAGGAAAGGTTAGAAGAAGCCAAAATTGCTGTTCTCTTCCCACATGGGATTTTTCTTTACTGGTTTTCTTTGCTTATACATTATATTTATTTTTGCAAAAGTTTATTTCAAAAATGGAAACTTTGAGGGTGTTTGAGGCCCTGAAAGGCAAGCCTAGGGTGTCTGATGAAGAGATTACTTTGAGTCACAGCATTGCAGTAGAGTGGGGGTGGTCTGGTAGAGATGTGAAGACAAAAGTCAGCTACTTGCAACATTTTCTTGGGCTCTACTCAGGGTGCCTGACTACTATACCATAGGTGGCTTACACTCTGACTGAACTTAGAGGAGATCTAACCTACTCTTCCTCAAGTCAGCTAATCCCTCTGGACTGTAAATGAAAAACCCCGCTATGACAACCATCCCACTGTAGGGATTAGTGACGTGGAGTTAGCAAAGCCTTTTTTTGAACCCTTTGAAATTAACATGCAGATATGAGGTATTTGAAACTGACACAAGTGCTATATTTTACTGTAAGAATTTAAAGTTCTTCCTGAAGTCAGTGATGCGACACATTTCTTGTAACAATCTGCTTATGACTCAAATTCAGAGGTGTGAATTTCTTTCTGATTCCTAATACATAATGTGCAGATGGGGGAGCATGAAGAGATATTAAGGAGTTTTGTCTTCCCTCCGTAAAAGTTACATTTGGTTACTACTGATGCTTATACCATGTATTTAGTAAGATACTGCTTGGTTGGAGGAGGATAAAAAATCCTTGTATGGTATTTAGTTTTGTCATTTCAGATGTAATTTAATTGAGCACATCTCAATTGACCATATTGATCTAAAACCGTAGCTCAAGTCAAATAAGAAATGCTAGCCCTAGGCTTATGTTTTGGAAGAAGAAGGGCTTCCAAGATTTCACACGCTCCTCTTTCTTCTTAAGGCACTAAATGTGTTAGGCTTCAGAACTCATTTTATTTCCTTTAGTTCTCCCTTCTCTCTGATCCTCCCTCATTTTTTATATTTTGTCCCAGCTGACTAACTTCTAGGCCAGTAATGAACCAGGGTTGGCAATTCCTAACTTGGTGCAAAGCTTCAAGAGTTGACAACATGATTGAAACCTGTGACTGTTGCAGCTACATCTTAAAAATGTATAATATATGTTGTGTCCATGGTATTTGATAGCCTTCACTGAGTGTAACAGCAGCATTGGTTTTCGTATGTGTATCATTTAGTGAAGAAAATGATGGACCTCCATTGGAGTGTGACATTTTCATGAAGCCACATGGAGTCAGCTGTGTATTTATCCTGTCAGACAAATCACTGTTTACCTTTTATCTTCTTTACTTTTCTCTTTTACATTTAAGGTGGCCCTTTTAAGTAACCTTGCCAAAAAAGGAAAAATGCTGTACTTTTATTTAAATCAGTGTTTTATCTGACAGTTCCCAGTAGATAGAAACCCCAGTGCAGATGAGTCTTAGTCTTACCTGACTCTTGAAATTCTTCAGCAGCAAGACCCAAGAATTTTGTCACCTATTTTTCCTTATTTTCAACAAATAAGATATTTTCCATCAAATTTAATTTCAATAATAAAAATATAAAAGAATATTCTTTGTATTCTTTCTGGAGGGCTAGTTTCTTTGGTAGGTTAAATGGAGATTTCTGGCACTACAGAAACAAACCAGTATAATGGGCATCATCCCATATGGTATTGAATGCCACTGAAGAAAGATAGCATTTAAAAAAAAAAAGAAAAAGATAGCATTTAAGGGAAATTTCTACTACAAATTTTGGTTGGTGGTTTTGGTGGTAGAAGTTAGGAGGTGAAATCCATTAGCGTTCATAAGTTGCATTTTAGTACAGCATAGAAAGTTTTGAAATGCTTCAGACCTCAAGATAAGATAGAAGGTTTTTGAAATGCCATCACTATTAGCCAATATAATAAAAATCCAAGCTTTAGTATCTACATTAAAACTACATACCAGGATTGTAAGCAATTGTCACAATAAATTTTGTATGAAACAAAGTTTAAAAACACGTGTAGCTGATAATTGGCATTGCTTAGTCTGGGATTGCAGATTTCATTTGGATGGGAAGCTATGCCTGAGTGTCAACAATGGGAACAGTGTGAGCCAATGTGAGAGAGTAGATATATTTGTTCAGAAAAATTAAGGGAAAATAATTGATACCTTCTATTTATAAATAAAATATTTTGTTTTAAGAGAAATATAAACCATTTAAAATACTTATAAAGATTTTTGGAAGGTATGGGCAGTCCCCCTGGCCCAGCGGTTTAGCGCCACGTCAGCCCAGGGTGTGATCCTGGAGACCCTGAGATGGAGTCCCACGTCAGGCTCCCTGCATGGAGCCTGCTTCTCCCATTGCCTGTGTCTCTGCCTCTTTCTCTCTGTGTCTGTCATGAATAAGTAAATAAAATCTTAAAAAAAAATATTTTTGGAAGGTAAATGACCATGCTATTTGTTGGTGGGATTCCTGAATCTACCAGAATCAATGAGAAGAAAAAAAGACCCTAGGATACTAGTCTTAGTGCTTTAGCAGAGAAGCTTATTGATGTTAAAAGGTTGTATATTTGAGAGATATAGGCAAGTTTTAATACTAATTACAAAAATTTCACCACAAACTTTATATCCGTGGTGATTATAAAATTCATAACTATACTAATTTTTGGCAGCTTGAATATGATATAATTTTTTCCTTAAGGATTCTTGTAAACTTACTTATCAAAATAGCTAGAACAATTATTCAAAAATATAACCCAAAATATAAGACTTTGTTTTGATAAAGATCTTTATAAATTTGAATATTTTCGTCCTAAATACTATAAGATAAGCATCAAGCCTGCACATCTTACAATCCTGTTAGTGGCATATAATGTAAGTGAAACAAACAAGGGCATCTTTCTGTTTGGTATAGAAATGTATTTGTTACTATCTCATTGTTAAATGGTTCTGATATGTGCTGGTAATAGCATCAAGCTCTTGCCCTTTTCTGCCAAGGAAATGATATCACTAATTGTGTTATCTTAGTAGGCTTTCAGAGATATAGTCATTTCTTTAATTTAAATATGAAATATATGCATATTAGAAAATGCATTCCTTTTAAAGCTGTTCTTGCGGAAGGTAACTTTGAAATCTAAGTATATCTTGCCATAAAGAGTTGAGGTTTTTTTTTTTTACACATCTCTATTGACTTTTACTTGATGCTGGAAATGGTGCCTTGTGGTGCTTCTCTATGAGGTTTTCCTGCATGTAAAATGAAGAGAACAGCTGTCACCCACTCATTCCAAATTGGAGTGATTCATAAGAATCACACATGTGAAGACCTCGTACAGTGCCGAAAAATGCTAGCTCAGCCAAAGCAATTATGGGAATGAAGGTTAGTGTTCATGTCTCTCTCTTTCATAGCCACCTGCTCTGTTTGCATGTATATTAAATTCACTATCACTTTATATCGTCTTCTACTCTTGCTAGAGAAACCACATATGTTTCCTGAAAAATCTCAAAGTAAAAATAATATGTTGTGAGTTAAATTATTTTTCAACAGAAACAGATAAGCATGTGGCTATAAAACCAGATCTTTAAATAAAGACTGTTCAGAGGAAATAGTATTGACAAGTTTCCTAACTAACAACTGTGATGTCATTAAAGAATGAGACTCCTAAATTTCCTAAGTACATGTTTGTTGTTATTGTTGTTTTAAGGAGACACTGTTGGCATGTCTTTTTTTGTGGGGCATAATTTGATTATAGTAGCAATTTGGAGCCAGAAGGAAATTACTATATCCTGGGAAATGGTTTGCAAATATATTATCTCTAATGGTCTTTCTTGATGTAGAAACACAAGGATCCTTAAGTTATATGTAGTATAAATATAATGGAGTAAATCTCGAGAGGAATTGTGTTTCTTTTATTTTTAAATCCAAAACAGCTAAAATAATGTTTCCCACTTGGCAGACATTAATAAACATGTTGTAAATAAAATGAATACAAAATACATAAAAAGATATATACATATGTATTCAGGGCTTTGCAACATGTGGAAAATTTTGCCTAAATTAGATTATAAACAATGTGAAGGCAGAGATTTTATCTATTTTATTCACCAATCTTCCCTGAGCTCCTATCATAATATTTAGCTTAGGTGGTCCTCATTAAATATAGTTTAAGTAAGTAATTAATAAAACATGAATTCATTTGGCTACCACAATAACCTTACAAAACGTATTTAGTGAGTATTAATATTGACTACTTACAGAAGAAGAAACTGATGCCCAAAATGTCTAAATTATTCACTCAAGGTCACATTGCTGGTAAATGTTGGAATGGGAGCTGAAACCCAAATCTTACACCATGGCTAACACAGGATTTGTATACTGCCGTAATATCATCTTGTTCATTTGTATGATTGAGTACATAAGAATTGATTTATATTTGAGTAGCTTTTAGCCAAATAATTTCTATATAAAAGTTATACCAACAGGATGTTTTAACTTCAGCAGTTTCGGATAGCACTTTCAGGCTTGGCAACTACCGGAAAAAGAAATAGGGCAGTTTCTCCTCTTTGTTTTCTTTTTTGGAGTGAGGAAATTCTACCCAGAATTCCCCAGGAGGCTCCCCCTCAAATCTCATTGGCCAGGTTATTATCACAAACCTGTTTCCCTGACCTTGAGAATGAAGTTGCTATTGTTTAGAGTGAAATAATGTTGGAGAATTGATTATAAGGGTAGGACTTAGGGACAATGTTCTATTACAATATTTCGTGCTGATAGTGTATCATGTAAGGTTACTTGGAAAAAGGCAAATATGTATCTCTTTAATCTCTTTAATATCTCTTTAAAAAATCTATTGTGATTCTTGGATCCACAGTGAAGCAAATATAACAAATTTCACTATGAAAGTAAAATAAAGAGTCTGACTTCATTTTTTGATGTTTAACTTCTGTTAGCTTTAAACATCACCCCTCTCTTTTCCCTTTCTCCCTCATCCCCTGAATCTGGGCAAACTCATTAGAAAACCCGTATGTTTCCTCCTTTGGTGCCAGTGGGAAGTTCGAACCATGCAAACTGCCTGCCCACCAGCAGCCCCAACCCTTTCCAGTCTTAAAACCCTAAAGCTAGGCACATTTCCTTGAAATCTTAAGCCATTTGCAGACTATCTGGGGAAATATGCCCTGGTTTTCCCAGAAAGCCTGATTATATAAGTAAAGAAGTTTTCATATACCCTCTTGGTGCATATGTGGCATCATTGATAACATCTGACCTGATTTTTGAAGGGAAATCTATCCTGTCTTTACAGAGTAATGACAACATGAAGGATGACAGCTATCAGAGATTTATGGCATATAAACATTGAAGGCTTAATTTTCCCTTTGCTCTCAAGTAGATCAACCTTATTAAACTGCTAACCTACTAGTTATTGTGTGTAGTTTGAGGTATACTCTGAGGTTTAAATTAACCTACTTCTCCACCCTACAACATTCTAATCCTTGAAATTGATTATTGAAATTGCTGCTGTAGTAATTTCCAAGTGTTAAACTCTCATCTCTGCTTCTAATACTTTTTGAGATCACTCCAGAAGAGCCTCTATTTTAAGACCCTAATGCCTCTTTCTAAGTGAGCTTTGTTTTGAGCAAATGTTTTTCACCTGATAGAATAGGTCTAAGCTATATATATAATGTCTGTTTGGTAGACTGGAAATGGTGTGAGAACCGCAGAAAGAGAAAGAAATAGAACAGGAAAAATAAATGAAACAGCAACTCTGCTATAATATGAGAAACCCAAATATTTTATGACACTCTAAATAAGCAAGGGTCATACGTGATCCTTAAACTAGATACACTACTTAAGGTTCTTGGGCTTTAAATTCTATAATATCATTGTAATTATTTCATTGCAACATTCAAAAACCTCAAATTGTTCTATTTTCTTTCTTTTTTTTCATCATGATAAGTATACCCTTTAATCTGCATCCCCGATTTCACTCATCCTCCCCACCGCCCCGGGTACTTATCAGTTTGTTCTCTATAGTTAAGAGTCTGTTTCTTGTTTTCTCTCTCTCTCTCTTTTTTTTCCTTTGCTCATTTGTTTTGTTTCTTAAATTCCATATATCAGTGAAATCATATAGTAAATTTCTTTCTCTGACTTATTTTGCTTAGCATTATACCCTCTAGGTCTGCCTGTGTTATTGCAAATGGCAAGATTTCCTTTTTTACAACAGAATAATATTAATATCTATATCTATATCTGTATCTATATCTCACATCTTCTTTATCCATTCATCTCTTGATGGACACTTGGACTGCTCCCATAGTTTGGCTATTTTAAATGATGCTACAATAAACTTAGGGGTACATATATCACTTTGATTTAGGGTTTATGTATTTGGGGGGTAAATACCCAGTAGTACCATTCCTGGATCATAGAGCAGTTCTATTTTTAATCTTATGAGTAATCTTCATACTGTTTTCCACAATGGTCACATCAATTTGTATTCCCACTAACAGTGCAAGAATGTTCCCCTTTCTCCACATCCTTGCCAACACTTGTTTCTGAATTGTTATGTTTTCTACAGCAATGAGGCTTTCAAATTCTCTTTGGTCTAACTACTTTCTAACTTATACATACCTAACTCTCAATATTTGTCAACCCCTTATGTTTTTTATTTAAAGATTTTATTTATTTGGGGGAGGGGGGGAGCAGAGGCACAAGCAGACTCCCTGCTGAGTGCAGGGCCTGATGCTGGATCCCAGGACCCTAGGATAATGATATGAACCAAAATAAGATGCCTAACTGACTGAGCCACCCAGGCATCACCCTCCTCCCCGCTCCCCAGCCTTTACCCTATTTTAACTAAGTCCATTTTTTGCTCTTTAAATTCTCTAGTAATTGACTGACTTTATTCTTCCTGCTAAGAAGTTGCATGGTTTTTTATTTCAAACCACCTACATCTCACACATCTAGCCATACCTTAGTTTAAACTGATTGATTCCCTATTTTGCCTAAAGCACTGTTCTCAGTGTTAGGGATAGAAAGTAGTGATACAGGTATAGTGTCTGTCCTCAGTGAAATTAGAGTTTAATGAAGAGAGAGCCAAGTTAACCAGAAAATACATGAGCATTGACCTCTTGAATCACAAAATGCTCTGGGAATGCATCAGAAGTATACTGCAGCAAATTCTTAAACACTTTAGCCATTACTGATAATTTTAATCTCTTCACATCTACATAATCATTTCATTGCACTTACTTAATATTCTCATGTGTTCTTCTATGTTGTTTCAAAAGTTGAAGGTGGAGAAACTTTTACTCACTAGACTTCTCCTGGGGAAGAAAACTGTATTTCTTTCATAGAAATATTTTGATAAGTAACTTGGGGTGGAGGTTGAAATCTGATGGCATGCATATCTAGCTGAATTGCTATGAAATAATGAGAAAATAAGAATTCATATTACTGAAAAATAAGGAAGTGAACAGGAAGAAAAAAGACAGAGACAGCCGAGGAATCAGATACAGTGGGAATTTATCCAATGCATTATGTGAACACTCACTATCGGTTTTGAATCTTCAGCAGTGTAGCTAAACTACCAGTTTGTGATGCAGTTGCAAGTAGGTGTTATGCATATATATGTGTTATGTGGTGGAGAAGATATGCTTTATCTCTGACATGGGTCAAAACAGAGATAACATTGGTAAATGAAAGAGCCCTATATGAAACGTGTGTTAGTGCTAGTACTCCGCCTAATGATATGCTCTCTAAAGTCAGTGGCTGTGATTTATTCTCTGTATGTAATATAGAAAAAAAGAAGACATCTCATTTTTTTAAACAAATTCTGTAATTTCTGACAAATCAGAATTAATAGTTGGATGCGGTGAAAGGTAACAGAGAGAGGGGGGAATGGCATTTCTGGAAGTGAATGCATATCCGTTAATTAACCAGCTAGCTATGAATGTTGCTTCTCACTGAGGATTTCCGTAGGATCAGCAGCACAGCTTTTCTGCCTTTCTGATATTCTGAATGATGTTCAGCTCCAGACTTGCTGAATGTGATTGAACAACATGAGCAACAGCATGCCTCAGGAGAACAGTGTGCGGTCGTCTGTGCTGCATGGTTGGAGGGATTGGCTCTGTGCCGCCTGTCAAGATGCATAACCTTATGGGCTGGAAAGGTCACAGCCATTTCCTGTGTGGATACAGCAAAGCTACTGAATGAATTCTTGACCAGAAAATGTCCTTGGTCAACATACACCAGGGTGAAAACAAACCCTGTGCTATAATGCGATTTACTTCCAACAGCTTTGGGCTTGGAGGAGAAATGGTTGATCAACTCTGACTAAATTGTTATGCAAAAGAAGCTGCCTTGCTACTCATCCTATTTACACTCACTGATAATAGCTTTGTAATCATATTCCAAAAGCTCTCCAAACTGCAATTTTTGTTTTTTGCTATTGGGGCTTTCCATGACATTTCTCATTGAAACCCCATGGGGAGCCAACCCCCTTCTGTTTCCCAATCTCTTTGTTTACTGAACATATTTAATTCAAGCTTCAGCGATGGTGGAATTTCATCAGTCTAGTTTCAGATGCTCAGAACTGTAGATTTCATGGTCTTCTTACAACTTTGGAACTAGAATTTTTAGAAGCTCTGCCTGGGATCTGCATTTATAAATCCGCCAGAGGTGATTTTGATGAGTGGTTAGTCTCTGGATCCTCGTTCAAAGCAGAGAGCGTGGTTCCTACCACTCAAGTCACTGAATAGAAGTCTGGGGCAGGGCTCTAAAATCTCCATTTTAACAGAGATTCCTAGAGATTTGGTAAACCATCCTTGAAATTAACCAAGGGAGAGAGGTAAAACATACCAAATTATTCCTAACTATTTCACATAATAACCACCAAATAGCTTAACATTTCCATTGATAGTATTAGTTGTTTTGACAATAATTGGACAGAACCTCAGAGTCTCAGTTTTAGATATTTAGGTACATTAAAAACCAAAGAGAAATTAAGAGGGAAATGAAACTTGTAAAACTTGTTTTGTAAGTTCATCAGGGAACTAATAGAATATTTATAAACAATAAGAAGTGTAAATTGAGAGGAATTATGAAATTAGCCAGGATATTATTTGCTGTACTTTAATAAGAAAAGAAATAATAAACACAATTCTCTAAATAAAATGGTCATTAAGTACCTTCTTTATTTCAGGAAATAACAGATTTTTCTAGGTCCCACCTCACGGAAAATTTGGGGAATAGCAAAGAAAATGTTTCTGAAGCTGCAAAGTATACACTTTGAATCTCATGTTTCGAAAAATGACTATTGAAGAGCTCGGGTTCTAAAGAAGGTTCAGGAATAACACTGACAGACCAGGAAATTCTGCCAAATATAGAAAACATGAGAAATATTAATTGGTCATTTAAGAGAAAGAGATGAAAATTTTAGGAAATTCTTTATAGAGTCTGGAATTATATAATTAAAAAAGATTTAATAGTTCCTGTCAGAGAAAGAAGTCTATTTTCAGATAGTAGAAGTAGAAATACCATTTTTTTAAACCTACTCCCTGGTAGGAAGACCTGAGCCTTGATTTTGGGGGCAGCTGATTATATGTTTATCCTATTGGTTGTATAGTGAGTGACCAACCATACTGGTGTGCCTGGGAATCAGAGGTTTCCTGGGACATGGAACAATCAGTGCTAAAACATGTCTCAGGCATATTGGGCAGAGTTGTTCACTCTAGTTGGTTGCTCCCACACGCTCCATCCCCATCTTGGGTAGAGAGTGACTGAAATTGGCTCAGGCAGGTTGGATAACCTAAATAAATTTGACATGTGTGAAGCCAAGAACTTTTGCTTAATGGTTTGAAAAAGAGAAGCCCTTCCTTTCAGTGAACCAGAATGGTTACAGCCATTTTTGCAACAACAAAGAAAGCAAACCTCAGGATGAAACTGACAGGTGGAGAAGGATAGAATTCTTAAAAGAACAGAGAGCAGCAGTGGGATCCTCTCTAGCAAACCTTGTATGAAGCCTACCATAGGACTGCTTATCCGGTCCAATAAACTCTGTCACCTTTATCCTACAAGTTCATAATGTACATGTAAAGTTTAAAGAGTATGAATAAATTAACACCTAAGGCATTCAACATCCAACTTAAGGAATGGTATATTATTTATACCTCAGAAACTCACTGTGTTCTCCTCCCCATTGTTTTCTTCTCCCATTCTCCAGTGATGACTAGAATCCCGATTGTTGTGTTATCATTCCTGTAACAGCTTTCTTTATGGTTATACTACATACATGTGCATTTATAAATCCTTAATTTTTTTAGTTTTACCTATTTTGCCCTTAAAATAATAGAATGATATGCTACTATTTTTCTGTAACCTGCTTTTGGGGATTTATCTGTGTTTAAGCATACAGCTGTTGTTTATTTGCCTAGTAAACATTTTTCTTTTTTCTTTTTTTTAGTTCCAGCTTTTCTGTGTACTTATTTTTCTTTCTTAGTTCTTTATTTAATAGATTTTAGTTTTTAGGAATGTTTGGCTCACAGAAAAAAGATTGAAAAGTACAGAAGGCACTATATACCCCTTGCACCTATACATGTGTAACCTTCCTACTGTTGACATCCTGCACGATGATGGTGCCTTTGTTATGATCAATGAACCTACGCTGCCATATCATTATCACCCAAAGTCCATCGTTTATATTAGGATTGTATTGTGCATTCTGTGAGTTTAGAAACATATAATAACATAGATCTACTATTTTAGTATCATACAAAATAGTTTCATTGTGCTAAAAATCCTCCTTGCTCTACCAGTTTATCTCACCCTCCCTCCTAACCCCTGGCAACCAATAATCTTGTCTCCATAGTTTTACCTTTTCCAAAATATCATATAGTTGGAAACATACAGTATGTAGCATTTTCATATTGGGTTCCTTTAACTTAGTCATGTGCATTAACACTTATCTTCTCATAGTTTGACAGCTCATTTCTTTTTAGTGATAAAAAAAATATTCCACCATTTAGACGTTCCACAGCTTATGTATCGATTCAGTTGATAAAGGGTATTTTTGTTGCTCCCAAGTTTTGGGATAAAGCTGCTATAAACATCTGTATGCAGATTTTTGTATAGACATATGTATTCAGCTCTTTTGAGTAAATACGAAAGAGTATGATTGATAGATCAGATGATGATAGCATGTTTAGTTTTTAAGAAACCACCAAACTGTTGGTATCTACTTATTCTCATTTGCATTTTCCTGATGACATATTATGGGGAGTATCTTTTCATATGCTTATTTTCTACCTGCATATCTTTGATGAAATGTCCAGGTTTTTTGTCCATTTTTTTTCCTGGTTGTTTTCTTATTATTAAATTTTAAGAGTTCTTTATATATTTCCAGTAGTACTTTTTTATCACATGTGTCTTTTGCAAATAATCCTCCCAGCCTGTGACTTGTCTTCTCATTCCCTTGACACTGTCTTTCACAGAGAAGTTTTTGATTTTAATAAATTTTAAAATAATAATATATTTAATAATAATATTAAAATAAATTTTAATAAAGTCTAATTTAGCAATTAGTTATTGCATGCTTTTGGTGTTGTATGTAGAAGCTCATCCCCATATCCACGGTCATCTAGATTTGCTTCCATTTTATCTTCTAGGAGTTTTCTAGTTTTTCGCTTTACATTAGGTCTGTGATCTATTTTGAATTATTTTTTCTCAAGACTATAAGCTCTGTCTCTAAATTAAGTTGTGTTTGGTGGGAGTTTGTTTGTTTTTTGCATATAAATATGTAGTTGTTCCAGCACCATTTTTTGAAAGATGGATTTTTTCTCCATTGTATTGCCTTGATCTTTTGTCAAAGATCAGTTGATTTCATCTATAGGCATCTCTTTTTGGACTCTCTATTATGTTCCAATGATCTATTTGTCTATTATTTTGCCAATACCACACTGTCTTCCTTACTGTAGCTTTATACTAAGCCCTGAAGTCAGGTACAGGTAGTGTCAGTTTTGCAAATTTGTTCTTCTTCTTCAATATTGAGTTGATTATTAGAGTTTTTTTCACTATTCTGTTTTCTCTTTTAACTGGAAAATTGAGTATGCTTATTGCATTTTGGTTAATGATATATTTGTATTTTAATAGTATAATATTTTGTACACATTGTAATTTACAGTAGATTTTTAAAAATCCATCTGTATCTTAAACCTTAAGAAATAGAAAAGGATGTGATTTTTGGCATATTGTAGATATTTACATTTAAAATAAAACCATTTGGCACATATAATTTCTTTAAATATTTCCAGTGGAGACCTAATACAATAGCAATTACTAACTATAAACTGCTTAAAATAGACAAATTCTCTTCTTTCCTCTTGTAAATTTTACATTGCTCCCCTTTCTCATGAGTTTGCAGTTTCACTCTACTTCAATAGAATTTTATACTAATGTAATATATTTTTATGCTTGAAAGTCTTTTGGTAATCACCCTGTCATTCTCTACAATAAAACTATGTACATCATTGAAAAGTTTAATTAATTTTCTATGGCTATATGGATTTATGTGTTAATTTGTCTTCTCTTTTGAGTTCTTATTACAATTATTATTAACAAAAATAGAAAACTTGAATATATTAAACAGTGATGAACAAATGTTAAACATAAAAAGAAAAAACTATATTGGAGTGTATCTCTCCTGACAGTGAATTGGTGAATTATTCATGGTAAATTGTAGGTTGTCTCTTAGGACTACTCAACTGAGGAGAGGTACCACAGTTCCTCTAGAGTATCTAGAGAACACTATTTCAGATTGAGTGAGAGGTAATCCTAGAACTTTTATAGCACACACAAAAAGGGCAGTTATGAAAGGAGAGGAGAGGAAGAAGAAACAGCATGATGCTTCAACCAAATGTATACACATGCTCAGACAGATAAGTTTATAGTAGAGAACATAGAGACGTTAAGACTGATTATTTAGCCATAAAAGGGAATAGAGTACTGATTTGCTACAAGGTGAACTTTGAAAACATGCCCAATGAAACAACCAAGTCACTAAACACTGTGTATTATAGATTCCTTATTTGAAGTGTGTAGAATAGGTGAATCTAGAGACAGAAAGTAGATTCATGATTTCCAGGGGCTGGGAGAAGGGATAATGGGGAGTTACTGATAATAGGTACAGGTTTTTAGTATATTTTTTTGAAGTAATGGAAAATATTCTGGAAATACTTTATGATAGTGGTAGAGTACAATACCCCATAAACTACCCTACCCCTTCATATGGACTTGTATAGTAGCATGAAATTCTCTGTGTTCATTTGGATATAAGCACATTTTCCACATCCTCCTCTGATGAAAGAAAATTGTGGAAGAAAGTACTTCCAGACTTTATGTTAGGTGGAAAGGAATTAGCCCTTACATATTTAAGCCACTGTACATCACTTTTTTTGTTACTTGTAGCTAAAACATTCATAACCAAATCAGATCACTGGGAACTCATATTAACTTAGCTTTGAGGTGTGTGTGAAATTGCATTTCAATAAACAACATCTATGGCCACCATAAGATGATTAGGAGTATTTGGAATCTTCATTACATTCTCTAGAAACTATCATTTTCGTATAATTTCTCTAAACCTTGTTTTCTACCCAGTTTTTCAGTCTCACACATAATGTGCAAATGTTTCTAAAGATTTCACCATTTTATCATAAAATTCCCCAGAGATTACTCTCACAGAGTCCATATGGACTTGCAGTTTCCCACCACACAGCTCTATTTTATTCCTTCTGCTCTACCTCAGCACTAAATAGGAACTCTTTCTAATGAGAATGCTTCATGAGTCCAGTGCTATTCCTATCATTACTTCAATTCTCCATGCAAACAAACAATTGGAAACAAGTGGCTAAAGACATAACTTTTAATATTTCAGGTAATAGGAAGGGAAAAGGTTGAATGGTCAAAGATGGAGTTAGAGGGCAGGAAATTTGGGGAAATTCTGACAACTCACACATTACTTTTTTGGGTCCCTTCCACAATAATCTTTCTTTCTTTCTTTCTTTCTTTCTTTCTTTCTTTCTTTCTTTCTTTCTTTCTTTCTTTCTTCTTTTTTTTTCTTTTTTCTTTTTCTTTCTTCTTTCTTTCTTTCTTTTCTTTCTTTCTTCTTTCTTTTTTCTTTCTCTTTCTTTCTTTCTTTTATTCTTTCTTTCTTCTTTCTCTCTTTCTTTTTCTTTCTTTCTTCTTTCTTTCTTCTTTCTTTCTTTCTTTTTTTCTCTTTCTTCTTTTTTGAGATTTTATTTATTTATTCACAGGAGACACAGAGAAAGAGGCAGAGGACAGGCAGAGGGAGAAGCAGGGTTCCATGTGAGGAACCTGATGTGGGACTCAATCTCAGGAACCAGGATTACACACTGAGCAGAAGGTAGATGCTCAACCACTGAGCCCACCAGGCATCCCTAATAGTTTTTTCTTTCATGTGATATTACTGTTGCCTTCTTGGTTGACTAGATGCATATCTAGAGTTGGCAGCTCTTTATATACCAGGATTTGAGGGCCCGTTGTATGTTTTTAAGTGCTCAAACCATCATTATTTTACTCTTTCATGCTATTTGTAATTGCCCCCATTGGTCATTATTTGACTAAAAGCAACATCTGGTAAAATGAGCACAACTGAGAAAACTAGAACTTCTCTTTGGCTCTGCAGACTTCTCTACAAAATGGACATGATAGTTTCTTTTTTTTATTTTTATTATTATTATTATTATTTTTTGATAGTTTCTCTTCTACTTTCCATATGGGCTGCCAGTCAATTTGTTAATCTTTTATTCATTGGATAACTACTTATTAAGTATTCACTATTCCAGAAGCTAGGACTGTAGCAATAATGAAGTCACATGAAGCTTAAAAACTAGCTTTTGGGTCGTGGAAAAATTATAGAGGGGGAACTCCTGGAGGAGTGTCACTGTGTTTGAGGAACTGGGAATCTGGGCAGTGGAATGACAGAAACAGACAGTAGGGCAGGTGTGTGTATGTGTGTGTGTGTAGGGGTGGTCATAAAAGAATAGTGACTAGAGGAAATCTGAGCCTAAGCCTCACCTGTTAAACAATTCAGTCCATGGCTAATCTTGACCTTCTGTAAATCAGTGATCTGGTAAGAAATATAGTATCAACTACAATTCCATTCCATATAACTTGTTACCAGAAAGGCTTGTAAAACTACTGATGTGTGTGCAATTGCTCTACAACTTCTGAGAACCTTTAAGGGTCACAGCTATTAGTAGGTAGAAAGCTTCCTGGGGGAAGGGGAATACTTCCATCATAATAGTCTGCCTTCATGCCTTTGATTCCGTTAGTTTCTAATTCTGTTTTTCCTCTCTCCATCTGTCAAGTCTTTGATGAGTTTTATTTTTATTCCTTTAGGAAAAAGTGGGCTCTTCCTCTTAAAGCTCCTGGAGAATAATGTCTCTACTTTACTTTGACACTTATTCCAGACACTCTTGTATTGTTGTTGTTTGTGTTACTATTAGGTCCTTGATGGGGACTGCTCTACATATAACCTACCATAAATATTTAGCAGTTCAATCAGTGTATACTGAGTAGGGAATTGGATTTTTCATAATGGTCTCATAATGTGTTGTTTGCCTATTTTGTGAATATAGGCTTTGACATACCGCTTCTGCAAGTTCGTGTTTTAAAAATGCTTTCACTTTTAAACGAAATTGTTTTTGTCTGGAGAAAAGTGGAAACAGTAATAGATAAATATTAAGAAGATAGATTTCCCCCCTAAGAAAATTATCATTTTATATGTCACCTTTGGAAGTTCAAATGCCTCTGTTAGTGACTCTTCTGTTTGTCCTATTGCTGAGACCCCAAATTATAGATAACCTGAACAGTCATCTTTTATATGAAAAAAAAGCTAATTGTCCCTAAAGAACAGGGAGGTAAAAATCCTGAGGTGGGTAAATGGCAGTAAAAGACCACTTTGCCCTTTGTGGTAAGCTGGCAAAGAGACCTAAGAGAAAACCGTAGAAAAATTTCAAAATCACAGAAATTATGTTGGCAGGAAAGGCTTCAGGAAGAAAAATCTTAGTGAGGTTATCTTTGACAGATGATGTTCTGCAAGCTAAGCCTATTTTATGTAGCATGTGTTCCTGACAAGTACTGCAGTCAGTACTATTTTTATTTAGCAAATACATGACTTCTAATGTTTTTGTATTTATCACTTGTCTTTCATGACACCTTTTCACCTAGAAGTACCACATACTGTTAAGTACACAGGAAACACATCATTACATTCAGAAACACAAAACAAAGTCCAGTGAATACTCATTATCACATAAATGGGCAAAACACAAGATTTGGACATTGTTATGTCTCAAACGGGAACAACAACAGGCTGAAGAGGAGTGAAAGACTTGGGGTAGGAGAAACAGTACAAAAATAAAATTATAGGAACCAAGGAGAACTAAGGGTGAAAACGGAGCTATAGAGCTAAGCAGGGTGCTGGAGGTTTTTTGGTAAATGTCCTTATAAAACCTTTCGCCCTGAATCTCAATGATGAAATAAAACATGTGCACTCAGGTAGAAGAGCAAGTCACACAGAAGAAGAGATTGAGCTGGACTCATACTTCTTTACAGTCATCTACAATTCTAGAAATAAGGTCTATATGAGTGGCCCAAAAAGCTCATGTTCACTCAGCTGCCCCTCATCTCTAAAGGAAATAGGAAGGCAATCTTTAGTAAAGTAGAACTGGGGGAAAACAATGTAAGTCATTCTTAAAACCAATAAAACCATTACATAACAAAACGGAACAATAAAAAAAAGGAGCAAATCTATATAAAATGCTCAGGAACAGGAACTGTTCTGGAGAAAAGAGTGGGTCAAGTATTTAACTCACCTAAATGTAGAACCATTTTTTTAATGACTTCAATATTTTTGTGTTAATTTCATTTGACTCCAGATTGATATTTTAGAAAAGAATGTTGTGAAGAAATTTTATCTGACATTTACCCAAAATTTTAATTTCATTTCAGTTTTTTTCTTCATCAGACTATAAGAAAAATAATTAAATAGCTCTTTTAAAAATAATGTTGTAGGGGCACCTGGGTGGCTCAGTTGGTTAAGCATCCAACTCTTGATTTCAGCTCAGATAATGATCTTAGATTGAGCCCCACATTGGGCCCTGCACTGGACATGGCGTCTGCTTAAGATTCTCTCTCTCCCTTTCCCTCTCCCCCTGAACCCCCCAACACATGCACTCTCTCACTCACTCTCTCTAAAAGATAAAAATAAAAAATAATAATGTTGTAATCTGAACCTATTTTTCTGAGTTTTTTTCTTTCCTTTTTCTCTTATCTTTGTCCTTGGCATATTGGCATATCTGAGACCAAGTACACCGAATACCAGCAGTAATTCCTTCATAGTGATGTGGGTTTGCTTAATTTTAAATTAGCTTTTGTTGGCCTGTGTAATTGATTTTTTTAAATATTAAGCACACCATTTTTATAGAAAGTCATCTTTTAAAAAATAAGTTATCATACATTATTATCATGTTGAAAGTATGTGAAAAAAATCTAAAATAATTTTTTACAAATGACATTCAGTACAGTTTAGCCAACCAGGTAATTTTATAATTGAAATTTACATCTTTCCTGAACTTTTGTAACTATCTCTTTTAGTAAATACTCCACAACCTTGGTATCACACATCTATGTAGCTAATGGTTGTCTTGTAAGCATCATGTATTTTGGCCTCCATCTTGCTATGTAATAGTCTAAATGTGTAAAGGAGGATTTAATCACAAGTAGAATCACAGAGAAGTTCTGCTCATGCCACGTTACTATTTTTTAAGTACCAACTTGACTTTCATAAGTAAAAATAATAGTTAAGCAATACATTTCTGTTTCTTCAATATAGAAAAAATGCTGAGTGTATTTCAAGTCTTAGAAATGGCCTTTTAAAAACTTGCAGTATTATAAACTCAAACTTTTAGCTTCCATAAAGTGACACTACAAGTAAAATTGATCCCTTCGTGGCTATTGTTGGTTCATTTAGCATTTATAGTTCTCTCAGGTTGAAATAAGGACAGGACCAAGTGCAGTTTCCTAAAGCAAAGGGAGAGTAAGAACTAGAGGGACACTGCATACCAGCAATGCCTATTTTGTCAAACAGTGGATGACACAGAGGCCTTATATTGATAACAGCATCTTCCACTGATATGGGCATCAGGAACTATTGATAAGATCTTTAGATCACAACCATTCATATCAGGTGGTTTACACAGATAAGGAAACACTGAGGTTAAGTAACCTGCCTAGTATCAGAAAACTAGTAAGTATCAGAGCTATGCCTTGAACCCACGAAGCTTGGCTCCAGAGTTTATTTATATTGCTCATCTTATATCCCAGAAGGTAATTTGCCTAGGTAACTAATAACCATATTTTTAGTTTTACAATGAGTAGAATGGCTCTTTGAGTAGCATTACCATGAAAAACATACTCTCTAAGGCTAATATTGTGAACATCCTTTACCAAAAAGGGAAAGTACTTACTGACTGGTGGTGTTACCACCATCCTTAGTGTTTTTGTTCCCTGGGAGGGTACTCTTTAAAGATGTGTGTGTGTGTGTTTGTGTGTATGTGTCTGGAGGATTTGCAATTAAACAAATATGAGAGAGATAAGGAAGCAGGTGCTCCTGCTGGATGCCCCTTTAGGGTTATATTAATAGTGTCATTAATGCTCTAATGGTAATAAAGATAGATGTTTTTATGTCTTTATAGGAAGCATGGAAGCAAGCAGATAAGGGGAACAACATAAATCTAAAGAATAAAAGTATTAGCAGCTAACACTCAGCCAGTGTGAATCAAGAAATAATAGTCTCTAAAGATCAGGGCATGGATATTTGTTTTTATTGAGTGGCACTTAGATTATTATGAGGTAGTGCTACTTATATTCCTGTTGCCAACAGCATTTGTAAAATTGACAGTTTTACAGGGAGGATTGTGAGCAGCCATAAAAATATTATTTCTCTGTAGATAAAAGTTAATTCTGATTTCTGTCAACCCATGAAACATGGTTTGGGGTTTGATCAAAAGAGTCAGAACCAATGGAGTCTGGAATCCCATCTTGGTTGTTGACTTTTTAGGTTGTGCAAGTATCAGACTATGTTTACTTTGACCTTACTTCCCTCTCTGACAGTAAGTTAAGAACCTAGAGATAGCTTAGTCTTTTATTCCTTTAAATGACCATTTATTTCATTGAGATGGCCATAAAGATATAAATATAGCAATTGTACTGGCTCCCATTGAACAGTGCATTTAAAAACAAAGCATTTTACAGTGGTGATTTTAGAGGAGAGAGGAAACACAAAGTGATAGAGTTCAATTTTTGACAAAATATGCATAATATATATGTTACGTTTCTGACTCATTGATACCATCATCAATATGTTTATATATGCAAGTTCACCTTTCCATATAGAAAAACTTTCTGAGAAAGTTTGACTTATATGTATGTACTCTAGCTTTCTTGAGAGGATGGAAGAATATAAACCATAAGGATAAAAAGGAAAATGAAAGTATGGAGAATAATAAAACATGTGTGTTTGTGTGTTAGATAAGAAGGCATTACTTTTATAATATAAAAAATGGAGTCAGATGAAAATTACAAAGAAAAAAATCAGCATTAGAGTTTGTCAAAAAGGATAATGGAATATAGAGGAGAAAGAGAAAGATGTTAAATAAGATTACATTAAACTAGATTTTATTATTCATTTTACATTATACATTGAGCTCTTACTATGTACTAGGTATAGATGCTTAAAATATATCAGTGCGATAAAACACATAAAAAATTACAATCTTTATGGAGTTTAAGGTTTAACAAGAGGAGAAGAAAATAATAATAGTATAATAATCGTATAGAGCATTAAGAGGTGATAAATGGTTTAGCAAAGATAGAGCAAGGGAAGTGGATATCGAAGAATTTTGAAATTAAGCACTTAGACACTGGATCTGGATTATATGAAGAAATAGACCTTGATATTTTTAACAGAATGTTGACGAGGATATCTAGGCAATAATAGTTCAAGGAAAATTGTTGATACCTATGGTGGTTAATTTTATGTGTCAATTTGACTGAGGTTAAGGGATGCCCAGGTAGGTAGCTCATAAAACATTTTGGGTATGTCAGTTAGGGGATCTGGAAGAGATCAGCGTTTGAATTGGCAGACTAAGTGAAGATGATCACTTTCACCAGTGTGGGTAGGCATCATCCAGTGTGCTGAGGGCTTAACTAGAACAAAAATGTGGAAGAAGGGTAATTTCACTCTTTCTACTTGAGCTAAGATATCCATTTCTTTTTCCTATAGATATTGGTGCTTCTGCTTTTTTCAGGCTTCAGGACTCAGACTGAATTATATCACTGACTTTCCTGGCTTTTAGGTTTGCAGGCAGCAGACCATAGGACTTCTTGACTTTCATAATTGTGTGAGCCAATTTTTATAATAAATCTCCTTCTATATTTATATGTCTATACCCATCCAGGCATCCATCTATCTATGAGGAAAGAAGCATCCAGTAATAGAAGCTGCCTGTTAAGTACAAGATATTGGCTGCATAGACACTAGTATGTCTAATAAAAGGTATGGGTAGAGATGTAATACAGGGTCTGTTACAATTCACCAACCCTATATAAGAGTATGTACTTTTGTTCAGTTTCGTGGTAATATATCACAATATAAAAAATACCTCATTTGTGTTTATGAAAACTAGGGAAGGATGCTGGATTAAAGGCAGAGGTATTTCCCCTAACTCTTTTTCCAGTAAAGATCATGCTTTCAGAAGAGAAAGATATCTGGAAAGCCAATATTGAAGGTTAGCATTTCATTATTTGCAATCTTGGTTTATGGTGTAAGACTCCTGGGCAAGGGGAAGGTACAGTACAGATTGCAAAAACAAGAAAACTCTTTTGGGCAGAATATTGGAAGTGTTTCACTAAAATTTCAGAAGGAAAGAGAAGAAAACAGCTAATAGGAAGAACCATGAGACATAGAATAATTTCCTTTGGGGATTTCATCCCATTTTTGCAGAAATTAAGCAGAACATAAAGAGGGGAAAATGATCTATTCATGTCTATATATCCTTGCTGTATCATAAAAATATCTTAAACATTTTAATACTATCACAAGTATCAAAACTTGGTGTAAATAGTATGTTGCCTATGCCTGGGTGTATTCTAGTCAAGGTTCTTTGGGCATTAAGGAGAAGAGGCCCACTCAAACCAATGTAATAAACTTTGGGTTTTAAGGATACAAAGATTCGAAAAGCAGGGACTCAAAAATGGTTAAGTGTCACAGGGACTACAAAACTGGGTTACCTGACTCAGTCACTTATCTCTGTGTGTGTGTGTTCCATTTTCTTCTCTGCAAGATTGACTTTGTTCTGTCCCCAAAATAGTGATTACCTGTTATGAACAGGGTCAGACCAGTATGACCTCTAGTTTGTCTCTACCCAGCTAACTGATCCAGTTTCTTACTGACTTGATTTCATAATCTCCAGAGACACATCTAATTAGAGCTAGTACATCTTTTCTTATCTTGTTATTGCCATCTAGAATTTTATTCCCATTTATTAAAAACAAGAAACAAGTTATTAGTATCTTTTTAGTTCACAGCCCCTTAAAATTACTCATAATTTTTATATGTGTATTTACTCATTGTTTCTCAGGTATCTTATGATTTCAGATTGGTTCATTTTTCTTTCTGATGAACAGTTCTTTTTAAGTGAATACTAATTAGTAATGAACTCATAACATTTTGTACGCTTGAAAATTTCTTTATTTATGAACTTTTTATAGGGGGGAAAAAAGGCTTTCATTTTTGAATTATAGTTATCTCTGGGATGTGTCAAGAACCATGAAGGGTTTGAGACTTTAAGCCATTTTGCAAGCTAACAATTTAGCCTGCTGCCATTTTATGAACACTAATGGAAAACATGAGATTCCTGTATGGAGTCAAATAACTCACTGCACAACAGATAACATGAGATTCACATCCACATTGGCTCTCTCTGCCCAACCCCTCACAGCCTGTGGAAATAAAAGAGAGTGGCTCAAGTGATTGCTGTACACACAGTGGGTCTGTGTCTCAGATGAACACTGAACCTGAGAAATCTTCAGTGTTATAAGGGTTTGGTGCTCGTAATCTGCCCAAACTTTGTCCTGGAGGCAAAGGTTACCTGTTTTTACCCTGGTCAGGAAACAAACTGTCATGTTCTCTGGAGAGTACACTATTTCTGTCTTTCAAAGCTGTTTGCTACACAAATGTCCTTGAAAAGATAGGACAAAAATGGTCAGTGTCTCTTTTCAAGGTTTATAGAAATTGAAGAGATCCATGGAAAATGGCCTCCCAAGGTTATGATTTCAGTTTTTGATTATGCTGTCTGATATTCATTTTATTTTTATTCCTTTTCACATAATTTCTAGTATTTTTAATCTTATGTAGCTTAAGGTGGGGTTTTTTTGTTTGTTTTGCTGTTTGTTTGTTTAGAGAGAGAGAGCATGCATAAGCACAAGCTGGAGGTAAGGGGAAGGACCACCAGAGAGAGAGAGAGAGAGAGAGAGAGAGAGAGAGAGAGAGAATCTTAAGCAGGCAGTCCAGAGCCTGACTTGGGGCTTAGTCCCCCAACCCTGAGATCACAACCTGAGCTGAAATCAAGAGTTGGGTGCTTAACTGACTGAGTCCCCCAGGTCCCCCCGTAGATACAGATTTTTTTTATTTTTAAACTTGATGTTTTGCCATTTTAGTATGTTTAACAGAGTAATTATTTCTATTTTTTCTAGTGTTGATCTGAAAATATGTCTTTCCTATGAAAAGTTCTTTTTTAAATTTAAATTCAATTAATTAACATATAATGTACTATTAGTTTCAGAGGTAGAGGTCAGTGATTCATTAGTCTTATATAACACTCAGTGCTCATTACATCATGTGCCCTCCTTAATATCCATTACCCAGTTACCTCATCCTTTGGCCCCCCGTCCTCTCCAGCAACCCTCATTATAGTTAAGACCCTCCTATAGTTAAGAATCTCCTATGGTTTGTCTCCTCCTCTGATTTCATCTTGTTTAATTTTTTCCTCTCTTCCCCTATGATCCTCTGTTTTGTTCTTAAATTCTACATATGAGTGAGACCAAATGATAATTGTCTTCTGAACAATTTAACAACTTTTATTAAAAGGTTCTTTTCATAAGAACTTTTATGAAAAGTTCTTTTAACAATTTAACAACTTTTATGAAAAGTTCTTAAATAGCCAAGCGATAAAGGTCTGGGCTAGATTCTTCTTCATTTCTTCTTGTCTTAGTGTCTATCTGTCTCTCTCCGTTGTGTGTGTGTGTGTGTGTGTGTGTGTGTGTGTTTGTATGAATATATGAAGAAATCAAATTCCAAGGATGAAAGCCACCAGGCTTTTATTGCTTGGTTATTGTCTCACTTGAAGCCAAAGCCGTTCCTGTCTATGATGCATTAGCCATTGTAGACAATCTCTGTATTAAAAAAAAGCACTGCCTGCTGGTTATCAATGCTACCTTAACCACTCACACTCTTAGTAAATATTTTGAAATTCTTTCCATTTGTGTTTGCTGCTATGGTGTAGGTCTTTCCTGAATGCTTGACTCTATGATAAGAACTAGAAGGTCATTAGAGGGGGTGATGAGTGGAGGGATACCTTCGCTCATCCTAACTATTTTGTTCCCAATATCAATATATTAAAAGCTAACCCTTGGTTTTTACATTAAGGTTGTTCCCATTCGAGCATTTTTTCCTCCAACCTGATAATGTGCAATGTTGCATTAGGGAAAGGAGAAGGAAAGCTCTGATAATCTTCATTAGAAGTAATATAATAGATTGACTACTGTTCTAGACTCTTAGAAACATTTGCCCTTAAACAATGTTTGAGTAATTCTTCATGGATGAGTAAGACATTTTAAGGAAAAAAAAATAGCCTTAGTTTTAACTAATGAAAGCTATCTGGTAGAGTCTAAGAGTAATTTGCTAAGTAGTAACCTGCAGGCATCAAAGAAGTAATTTTCCTTATAAATTGTCTGAATTCCTTTCAAAAGGGTATTCAGACAGTCTCTTTAAACTGAAGTAAAAGTAATAGCTATTAACCTTTTATGGGGTAATCTTTTAGAATGTTTTTAAAATTTGAACATCTCAGAAATAATCATATGCATATCTGTAAAAATATTGTGTAAAATTCCAAGGTAGGGAGCAGGTTGCACAAGTTCACTGCAATGTATCACAGACTCAGTAGTCACTGGTTTTTCTTCCTTCCATCTTACATACTAGTCATATTGACTACTCAATGATTATGATGCATCCTGAACTTTTTTGACCCCCTACCTTTGCCAAGATCTTTCAATAGTTCCAAGTGACAGGGTTATTATTCTTATGAGCCAAGATCACTTGGTAAATGCTCTGTTGGTTGTACATGATTTAAATAAGCTACAGTAGAATCCCTGAAGCAACAAAGCTATGGGTATACTTCTGGATTGGCAGTAAGACTCATGAGACATAAATGAGGAGGCATGAATCTAATACTACAGTTATTTAGCTTTTTAGAAGTAGACAAAACAGGAAATCCAGGAAGTACAACATCTTCACCTCTTTGGGAGACCTGACAGGTACTCAAAAATGCAGCTTTTTTTTTGTCTTATATGTATGGCTGCCATGGTTGAGAACCAAAGAATGTGTAGATCTCCCTGACCTATAGTGTAGAAGGCCATAGCCCCTCTGCCCACCAATTTTATAAACCATTGAGGTTGAAGGTTTGCCTGTCAACTCATATGTCCCCCAACCCCGTGCAGTGACACACTATGAAGATATAAACAACAATCTTCATTTATCTTAAGTAGTGTTTCCAAGAAAAAATTTTCTAGGATCCCTATATTACCCCAGGCCTAGTATTAGCCCTTTATTCACACTGCCCCTTGACCTCTAGTAGATTTTAATGTTAGATTGGCACACTAGTATGGAACAGTACCATGGTGTCACGTTCATTCATTAAAGTTTACAGTGCAATGTGGATTATAAAATAACAGCTAATTGTAGTAAAATACAGAATTTAATCAGTAATATAGGAGATGTCTAAATTAAATGCATCAGTTTGACTCTGATGAGGTTGATTGAGGAGATATAATTAAACCTTCTTGAAGAAGATAGCATTTAAGTAGGGGTTCAGAAAAAAGGCTACATTTGCCTGACTTATTTTTTAATTTTTATTTATTTATCTTTAAAGATTTTATTTATTTATTTATTTATTTATTTATTTATTTATTTATTTATTTATTTATAAGAGTGCAATAGGGAGGAGCAGAGAAATGAACTGTTTCATTTATTAATGTGGAAATCAGCCCCACAAAGTTTCCTCAAAATATGTCTGATCTATGGAGCCAGTACAAAATTTTAAAGTGTCTTCCATATGTGCTAGGTATGATGTTGAAATAGGTTTAGTTTTGTGTGAGGAGACTGAAAGGAAAACTAACATTTCTCCTGGGCCTAGTGTATATCAGGCACTGTGCTAAATGATTACAAGTGCTATCTTTATTATCTCTAACTTTATAGTAATTCTGTGAGGTCAGTATTGTGTCCATCTAAGTTGGAGACCCTAAAACTCAGAGTCATCAGAGTGTTGCCCAAGCACTCACGTCTCTAAACACTAGAGTCAGGATGTTAACCTAGGTCTAATTAAATTCAATTAAAAAGATATATTTTTCACCAATATACTGTGGTGCTGAGACTACTTTGTAAGAGGTGCCTACACGAAATACAAGGTATTCAGGAGGGATAAGCTTAATTTTGGAGATTAATGGCAGCATGTAAGAAAAAACATTGAATGAACTAGGGATTATTAGGAGAGAGTTGCTAGATATGAATAATAGTACTCAGGCTCACTCTAAGTTCTGAGCCAACTGAGATGAAGTGTAAGGATTTGGATGAAGGATGGAATACATCCAGTATCAGTGTTATTATCCGAAGCACACATCTTGCTGTTCATGTTGAATGTGAGAATGTAGCTTGGATGTAAGGGTGAAGAAAGGCTTTCGGTGTTCTCCTTTATGGAGTTGATTCCCTTAGCTCATCCAAATTCAGACTGAGCAGTTCAATAACAGTAATTTCTTATAGTCAGAAGCATTGTGGAGGTCTTTAATGGTGAGCTTGCCATGTAGGTAGAATTGAAGAGAATATCTGCCATTTATAGGGATTCTTGTCATCTGAGAAAGAAAGCTCTGAGAGGCCAAGACACGTATCATCAGTAAACTTTGGAATGTTAACTCTGACCATTAGAAAGGAGTGAATATTAGGATGGATTGCCTGTGCTAATCACTTTCTTTGCTTGGAAGAAAGAGGAAGCAGAGAGATGTGAATAGAGAGAGACCCCAAAATTGTGTTTCCTGTACTCATCTCTGCTGAAAAAAATAAAATAAAATTATCTGTATGTTACCCTATGGGTGAAAGAATGCTCCCCTTTCCCCATTCCTGCAACTCACAGACATAAAAGGAAAAAACAAAAATGAGAGGGGGAAAATAGCAGCTGCTTTCAATTATTTAAAAGGCCCGAATGTGGTAAAAGAAAAGGCCTCATTCAGAAGACAAATGTTGATAAGTTAAGGCAAGCCAGAGTTCTGCTTATTACAATAAAGACTTTTCCTGAATTAAAGCTAGCCATTAGTAGAACGAAGTGCTTCAGTGTTGCATTAGCAAAGACTCATGCCAAAATAGCTCATAATTAATGTTCCAATGACCAGCAAACTCAAGAAGACTTCTTCTAATGAAAACCTTGACTCCTTATTTATCTCTAATACTTGAGAGTCTTGACTCTTCCTATGTCTTTAATACTCAAATTGCTTTTCATCTTTTTAAAAGTAAGTAGAGTCATTTATCAGAAGCATTAAAGTAAAAGCTGATGACCATTTTTTCTCTCACTTAATGCAGAGCACATAGTTTTCTGACGTTGCAATAGAGAGACTAAGTTATTTAAAAAGTTCATCCCTCATTAGCATTAGAACCTAAATATTAGTGAACTATAACTTGCAAATACTTTACCACTTTCCATTGTGAATTGAGAAAATATTGTACCATGATGACTTTTATGTCTTTTTCAAATCCAAGTCTACGTGTAGTGATTTTCCAGTTGTACAGAAAGATACTATAATAATCAAGTGGCTTTTAGCTTTGAGTAGTAGGAAACTCAAATTGATTTAAACAATAGAAAATTCGCTTTCTCACAAAACAGCAAGTCCAGACATAAGGCAGTTCCAGAATTTGTTGATTCAGTGGCTCACCAATCCTGTCATAGACTCAGGTTCTTTTCTTCTTCCCTGATTTTTCCATTGTGTGTCCAGCTTTATCCTTGGGCTGTTCCTCCTCTGGCTTCCAGATGACTGAGGCAGGTCCAGATGCTTTACTGGCCTATAGGAACTCTGCCAGGGATCACTTTAGGAAGAAGGAAGTCTGAGTGAATAACAGTTTAGGCTTTTTTTTTTGTTTTGTATATAATTTTATCTAGATTAAGTACCCATTCTCATATTCTATATACCTTGATAAAAAAAATATTCACAGAGTTTATCTACTACAGGATTATTTTGAAGGCCACTTTACATAGGACATGTAAGAAATAACTTGTGGTTTTATGAGCCACTCTGTTTCCATTATTAAAATTAATTTGCTTTCGGAATGCCTGGGTGGCTCAATGGTTGAGTGTCTGCCTCTGGCACAGGGCGTGATCCAGGAGTTCTGGGATCAAGTCCCGCTTCAGGCTTTCTGCATGGAGCCTGCTTCTTCTCCCTCTTCCTATGTCTCTGCCTCTCTCTGTGTGTCTCTCATGAATAAATAAATAAATTATTTAAAAAATTTAATTTACTTTCAATTATCTAGTACCATTATTTGAAACATCTGCATCCCTGCAACTGAAACCAAGACAAAAACCTGAATTTTCACATTTTCTTTAAAAAATTAATTCAGAGATGTTTATTATTATTTGAAAAATGTTACATTAGTAAAAAAAATTAAGAATGCATATGCAGAGTTAATTAAATGCTCACTATAAAATAAAATGTGAGCAATGTTATTTGAATTTTATTTCAGAAATATGATTATTTGTATTTTTTTCCTGAGTAGTTATACTCTTAATTATCAAATTCCTTTAAATCTACTTAAATGTGCTCAATTGCCATATATTAGAATCAGGCTTTACATTTGCCATCAATTTTTATGTGAGTGAAATAACACACACACATATACCATAGAAACCCAGGAAAATATATAGTACAATATAAAATAAAAAGTTATTAATATCTGCCTATATTTTACAATTTCATGCATTTTAATAAGTTTTGTGCTATCTATCCTCTCTTACCATTAGCTCACTGAGGACAAGGCTATGTTGCACACAGTGCCTAGCATAGTGCCTGACCATGAGAATTTATTATCATAGTAGTCGCTACAACTTATTAAACACATTTTTAATAGCAAGCATTTATAAAACAAAACTAGGCTTTGTGCCAAGACTTTTGAATATCTCATCCTTACAGCAGCACAACTATTATTTTTTCCAGCTTTATTTGAATATAATTCACATACAACAATTGTGAGCTTAAAGTGGCTGACCATCAGGATGACCCAGACTCCTTTAATCTTACTGCTTCCCCATCCTCAACTTCCCTTTTGTAATCTAAAATGTCTGCTGAGTCTCAGGCCATCGTGACTGCATTATAGCCACCAGGAAGGAGAAAGGATGAACCCTTCCATAGTGATGATTTCTGGAAACTTTCAGGTTCCTTTGACCAGAGCTTAGTTATATAGCCAAACCTAGTATCAAAAGAGGCTGGGAAATGTACCCTTCATTCCAGGATACCCATGTGCATAGTTAAAAATTGGGGGTTTTATTACTAAGGAAGTCAGGGAACACGGATAATGGCAAAAAAAGTTTATGCCACCAACAGAAAGATATTAACCACTTTCTAGATAGAGGTGTACAAACTTTTGTTTTGTTGTTAATGTTTCTTTTCTTTGCTATTTTCCTTTTTTTCTCCTCCTTTGTGCTCTTAGTATTAATGAGGACAATATGCACATATTTAAAGACTAAGGAGAAGTATCTAATAAAAAGGCAGACATCTAAAATCTAGACGATGGGAGCACCTTGATGGTTCAGTTGGTTAAGGGTCTGCTTCGGCTCAAGTCATGATCCCAGGATCCTGGGAATGAGCCCACGTCTGGCTCCCTGCTCGGCACAGAGCCTGCTTCTCCCTCTCCCTCTGCTGCTCCCTCTGCTTGTGCTCTCCTGCTCTCTCTGTCAAATAAATATTAAATATTTTTAAAAATAAATAAAATATAGACAATCTATTGATGTAGACTGGCATCACCTATGTCCTTGAATTTCATTTAACATTTGAAACAAATCCTGAGTATGAAATCTGTTTTTTGTGCTGCTTCACTGCCAAATACTCTTTCCCAAGGCACTCATATACAAGAACTTTATTTTGCTTATTATCCCATGCTCAGTTTGATTCACTCTTATTTTAACAAAGAGAAAGACTCTCACAATTTTATTGCTAGTTTAATGTGCTTCACTGGTGCACATTGTTTTCTTCTAATCACTATTTAAGAAATATAACTAAAATAATCTGATGCCTGTCAAGGCAGTCAGACAATTACTATGGAGTACTATCCTCTTCTAGCTTGAAAGGATTATATAATATTTTGAGTAATTAATAGTTGCTATAGGAGAGAAGATCCCATGGTTAGAACTCACCATTTTATTTTTCATAAAAAGGTGCACAGTTTGGGTCCTTAATTTCAGCCTGGAAAACATACCTACAAACTGTAGGTACTGCACACCTAGATTGGTACCTAATGGCTACATTAGAGCTGCTACAAATTAGCAGGTTCAGACATGGAACCCTGAAACCCAGAGCCTCTAAAATACCACCTTCTGGAGGCCAAAGATGCTGCTAATTGCAAAGAAGTAGAAGGTTAACCCTCATAATCTTTCCACCTAAACTGTGCTAGGGATAGTGCTGATAGATATCTCCATTCAGGCATGAGATCCATTGCCAAGATGTTAGAGGAGATAGATATCTCCATTCAGGCATGAGATTCATTGCCAAGATGGGATAGGGTTTGGGAACAGATGTTCTGGTGCTTTTTGGACTTAGGATGTTAGGCACTAATAGTCACATACTAGGCAAAATATTTTTCTTGGTGTAAAATGATAGAAAGTTAGGAGTGGGTGGTGCTGGGTCACTTATTCATCATGGAGAAATGTCCTATGTTAGTGTAAATAGGCCCATCAGAAGTCCTGGATTGTTCTGATCATTGAAGCTGATTAATAGAAGCCAGTATTACATCCTGGGTAGAGGGATATGGGTTCTCCCAAATACAATTCCTTTGGAGTAATAAGGAAGGTTGAGTACCATGTGAAGATTACAGCCAATAAATGAAAATGTGGTACTCACAGTAGCAGTGGACTGGATAAGCACAATAGAGGACAGAATTACCCAGTCTTCAACAGCTCTCTAGTCTTAGAATTTGGGAGACTAGACATATTCAAGTCAGAATATGTTGAAATGGGGAGGAAGTAACCCCTAGACGTCCTGATCCTGCACCTGTTCCTCCTATTGATCAGTTTTCTGATTGCATAACCTCAAAATCCCATACTTTTTGGCTAATGACTTTCTAGTGTGGCTGGGAATCTGTAAAAATGTGTTCTTGAAAGTCAGTTCCATTGACTGAAAGCAGACTACTAAAACTTGAAGAGGTCTTTGGCAGCTGCAGAATGAACATCAGCAGTTTTAAGTCCTGGGCAATGTAAGATAAACTATATACACTGACTCCTATAACCTTGAGGGTTATGTTGGAATTTTTATTGTTTAGAACTTTACAACAGGCAGAAGAACAGAGAGGGTCAGAATAAATGGAGTTGAAATTAATACCACCTTTCATATGTGGTTTTTTTTTTTTTTTGGAAATTTATGGTCACCAGGTTAAAATAGTAATAATTTTTGAGGTAATGAGAAATTGTTTGGAAATTAGGGATGGTCACCAATATCGGTGACCAGGAGTGGATTCTAATAAACTACTGTCTGGCCTTTTGCACTGAACATCAGATTGGCTTGATGATGCATTAAGAAATTAAATGTTGCAAGATATGTTTATGATGCAACAATTTATATATGTGACAATACAGGGAACTTTTGAGTGTTGATGGGCTTGCTCTAAGGAAACTGTTATAAAAACCAGAAGTCACAGATCTGCACCCTTCTAATTATGTGGCTTCCTTGATCACCAACCTTCAGGCACAACTCCAGGAAGAACAAATGGAGCCACATGGTCAACCTCACACACTGCAACTTTTCATTTTTATTCTTGATCGCCAGCACAACCCTTACCCTGCTGCTTTACTTGTTTGCCAATAACCTAAGAAATAGTAACACTAGTGGAATCTGAGCTTACTAATATTTGAAGATAACATATGTAAATGTGGAAGCAATGACTTCCATACGGATCTTCTCATATTCTCTGCTTTCCTTGACCAAAATGTGGAAGCAATGACTTCCATACGGATCTTCTCATATTCTCTGCTTTCCTTGACCAAAGCAGCAAAATAGCATATTATCAAACATCACAGGTGCTCCACAGAGCAAGAGAAACGAGATTTTTTTAAATCTCTTGACATTTTTGTATGATAATATTCTTTGTAATATACGAAGAGATCTGACAAAATCAGTTGAGTTTTTCAATGGTGTCAGTTTGCCGAAAGTAAATGAAAATCCAAAGGTGACTTCCCTAAAATAAATTTTATCACATTTTATACTGAAGATAAATGCCATAGAAGAAAAAATAAGCAATTAATGATTCCAGAGAAGATGATAGTTGAGATGTTGCTGCTTGAACTTTCTTCTGTTCCAAGCCAAAAATCTGGCTTAACAATGTAAATGATACCTGCCTAACCAACGTTCCATAATATAGACCTTCTTAATTTTTTCACCAGGTGAGAAACAAATTTTTAGGATTTTTCATGATGAGAAATCCACATTTTTAAATCAAGTTTCTTTTCTGAGTAATAGCTCCACACTAATCCAAAGTGTTTTGGGAATGGGCAAAGCAAAAGTGCCCTTTAGTTTTGATACCTTCATGTTTACATTGGCAAGAACTTGCCACAGGAAAAAAAATATTGGAGTATTTATATTTTATCACATTTAGTAGTGAATGGAAAACCAATTAACATAAAAGTTTTATCATATTTTCCTATACACTTTTCTCTTATTCTAATTTCAGTGTAAAAATAGAGGATGTGTATAAAATAATGATGGCAAAATTTATCATTATTTACTGCTTCATAGGCTTTTTAGCTTATTTTTATTTAGAAAAGGTTTTATAGAGATATAATTGACATACACATTGCACATTGCTCCCCTTGCAATTCCTGCCCCTTCTCTATCAAACAACCACTGATCTGCTTTCTGTTACTGAAGATTAATTATCCTATTCTAAAAATTTTGTAAAGATCAGAACATGCAGTGTATACTCTGACTTCTTTCAATCAGGTGAATTTTTAAAACTTTTTTAAAATTTAAGTTCAGTTAAATTAAATTTTAAGTTCAGTTAAATTAAAATTTAAGTTCAGTTAAAACCAATATATTATTGGTTTCAGAGGTTGAAGTCAGTGATTCATCAGTCTTATATAATACTCAGGGCTCATTATATCACATGTCTTCCTTAATGTCCATCACCCAGTTACCTCATTCCCCCTCACCCCCTTCGCCTCCTGCAACTCTCAATTTATTTCCTGTGATTAAGAGTGTCTTAAGGTTTCTCTTCCTCTCTGATTTCCTCTTGTTTAATTTTTCCCTCCCTTCTCCTATGATCCTGTTTTGTTTCTTAAATTCCACATGAGTGACATCATATGATAACTGTCTTTCTCTGACTGACATATTTTGCTCAGCATAATACCGTGTAGTTCTATCCATGTTGCTGCAAATGGCAAGATTTCATTTTTTGATGGCTAAGTAGTATTCCGTTGTGTATATATTATATATATACATATATATTTACCACATACACATATATATATATATATATATATATATATATATATATATATATATACCACATCTATATTTTGAGATTCATCCAGTTTTGTATATGTGTCAATCATTCTTTTAATACAAAGAACTATTCCATTTTATGGGTGAACCATGCATTGTAGTATTGCATGTTTCCCTTCAGAAACTTGTGGCTGTCCTTATCTCTGTTTCTTTTTATGTAACATGTCTTTTTTGTTGGTTTGTTTGATTAGTTTTAAGGTTTTATCATGAGTTTTAAGCAATTCGACTGTGATTGCCTTCGAGTAGTTCTTTTCATGTATCTTGTCTTTATTGAGTTTTTTTTATCTATAGGTTTATAATTTCCATCAAACTGAAAAATTGTCATCATTGTTTCTACAAAAAAAGATGAATGTCTCTTTCCCTTTTATACTTTTTCAGGACTCCATTACATGTATATAAAGCAACTTAAGTTTTAACATTTTAATGCATATGTCTTTATCGTGAATTATTCAGCATGAAATCACATGAGTACTATCTGTCTGTTCAATTAGTCTTATACCATCCTACATGCATTTAAGGTAAATTTTAATTTATTATATTTGCAAAATCAATTTTTAGAAGTACAGACTTAAAACAAGTTTATTTGATTTTCCATTAAGTCTAATTGATCTCATAAAATTCTTTTTTAGCATGTGATTGAAAATCTATTGATTTAATGTATCAGAATTTGACATCCTAAATATAATCCTAAATATAAGCTCAGGGATTATGGCATTTTTGTGTCTTTCCATACTGTTCAAAAATATTAAAATAACACGAAATATTTTTGCATTCACAATTTTAAGTATGGTGTTGTATGCTTGGAATGTTGCCAACTAATGATACAGAAGTGGCTAACATCAGAAGATATATAAATGTATATTATTTTGGCCTTTCACCCTCTGAAACTGGAGGAGGTATGTGGCCATCATGATATAGTTATATGAAAATGTTCCATTAACATTTTGGTAAGATAGTAACAGTATGAAAACATTTTAGAAATATGGATCATATAGAGATATAGTGAGATATATTATTAGAGTTTTTAAATATATTTTTCTTCCACTGGCCCTCGCTAACCTAGGCTTATAGGACTTTATATAAGAATTGATAATAGATTCTATAAACTGGAAGACCTAAACTCACTTTCCAAACCCCTTCTAACTGTTTCAAAGCTAAAATACAATTTTTTTTCATCCTTTCTGAAATTAGAAGTTGCCATAAGACACAGTGAAATTTAAAGGCTGGTCTCTACCACCACCACCTCTTCTCCTTACTCCTTCTTTCTGTCTGGAAGAGGCTGCCAAGGCTTAAAAGTGAGCAGCCATTACTAAGCATGCTGAAAAAGAAAGATAGAAGAAGTTTCTTTCCAAAGGCATTGCTAAGCTTCTATAGCAACCATTCCTTGGTGCATGAGTTAAATGGATTTTTGCAAAACCTGGTACAGGTTTTCTTTTGCTTGGGGCCAAATGCATTTCTAGCTGATACAGGAACAGTAACATTAAATCTGCTTTTGCATTGGCTTTTATCTTGGATTAAATTTCATAAAAGCTTCTATATCTGCTTAAGAATAACAACATGTGCTTGGTGACTTGGCTCTGGTTTGGCCTACCGTCTGGGGCCTTGAATGCACACTTCAATTGTCTCTCTTCAGCAACAAGAGAAAACTGTGTGCACTTCTGTATTATATAATGTCTTATAATGAGAGAGAATATGGTGCACAAAAGTCACTTATGTCTTCACTATACACTAGGGAAATTCATATGTATTGATATAAGATCTAGTTTTTCATATACATTATGTGTGCTGTACATCTGATCATTTATAGGTGTGTAATTATCACTATTCAGTGATGAAACCTGGGGGTGATTTCCAACTCTGGAGAGTCATGTCTTCATATTACTGTAATCTAATTCCTTTGATGGTAATATTTAAGCCTTTCTTGTGTTCACAGTTTCAGCTGCTTCTGGCTAATGAATGACAACCAAGTGGTTGATAAGCAGTCTCTGTCATCATTGTGCTCCATCACCTCAATCTGATGGCTTCACACTGCCTTTTGTGGAATTCTGTATTTGTTTCATGGAGGCTGGAGTGCCCTCCCCAGACATGTAGGGCTCCAGAGACCTAAACCTTTCTTAAACATTACTACTCTTCTAAAAATTTGATTTATGTGCTAAATTTCTTTGTAACAGTTTAGAGACAAAAAAGGATTTCATAATCAAAAAACCTTTTTTTTTAAATTTGAAAATTGAAAGCTTTGTGCATACAGAATAATGTGCCTAAAAGAACACTGAAGACCCTCCATTAACTCTCTTCCCTTCCCAGCATCAGTTTATCATGCTGTGTTGTGCTTTCATGCTCTAATATCAGACTTGTAATTTCCTAAATTTTATGGCTCAGAGATCTAAACAGTCTCAATTTTAGATTAAGGCAGTGGTCTATCCTTCAGTCAATCCTTTCATCCATTCCTTGTAACCCTCAAAGTCATGTGTTAGAATTTCATTTTACGTACATATACTTGCTTTCTCCTTACATGTTTCACATGCTACTTCCCCATGAAACTTAGAATTCATTATTCACTTATTCTGTACTTTCCCTGAGCCTAAATTATCCTAGGTACTGAAGATACAAGTGGATGTCTTTAACAAGTTCACCTTCCAATGAGGAAAACGGTCCAGGAATTTATATAAATATTTTTAAAACTTCCCAAGAATGCTAATTTGCACAAGTTTTAAAAATCACATGTGGACTACATCAGAATCCCTAAATAATTTTATGGAGTGCTTCTTGTAGATGTAGAATTCCTGCCATACTATGCTGCTTTGTTCATCAACCCATGCCCACTACTATCTTTTAGAATGTGAAAGAGCCTCACAAACTTTCTACTCAAAATCCACATTTTCCCATGAGAAAGTTGATGAGAAGTAGAGTGGTATGGCCAAGATGGTTACTCTGGTACTGTTATTTCACAGTGCTTCTAAATCCCAGGGTAATCCTCTTTTATATGAAAGTAAAAGAACATCCTTTTGTAAAATGTTTACTGTTACACACATACACCCTAATGGAAACCACAAATGTCTTCAATCCTATTAATTTTCTACATTTTCTTTCACACTTAGCCTTTTATTTTCCATTTTCTTTTCATGGGCAGTGTCTGGAGATGCACAGTTATCACACTGTCATGGTATTTTATTTTCAAAACCATATTCTGGCATCATTAATTTTCCCTACCATGCTAGCTACTCAAGGATACATTTCAAAATATGATTTTCAGATGGGACCATCCTGTGGCACTGCTATAAAAATCCTTCTCTAAAGGTTTAAAGGTCAAGGGCAAACCATAAGCTACAATTAAGAGTATTCTGGTGGTAGATATGCTTATGGCATTGGTTATGGTGATAGCTTCATACTTATCTCCAGATCAAGTTTGATGCATTAAAAATGTACAACTTTTTGTATGTGAGTCATACCTTAATGAAATATTGTTGTTTTTTCTTTAAAAAAAAGGAATAAAATTCAAGAAGCTTATAGACATCTTTATATTCTATGAGCTAGTGACTTTATACTTTGTACTTTATACTTCTACTTTGGACCACAAATTTTCAATAAATGTTCCTCATAATCACATTATTATTTAATAAAACTTGAGAGGAAAATATAAAAATAAAAGCTTTAAAAAATAATATTCCTACCTATCTTCTAATTGCCCACAGTTGTAACAACACCAACAGCGGAAGTCTGGGGAGTACTTTTAATTTATACACTGTGTTTATAAAAATCTCTCATTTGTTTTTCACAACACTTTCTACAGGGGAGCAAATATGTTTAGAGGATAAAATGACTTGCCCGAAAGGCCACTGCTAGTAAGTTCTCAACCAGTGATTGATTAGATCTAAGATTTTTGGTTGGCAACTTTAGGATCTCATGTATATTATGGGAGTCCATTATGGGAAATCAGAGTGCATTTTCACATTGAATCTAATAGTGATTGGTGTTCTTTGGACAGATCTGCTGCTTTTTCTCACAATACAAGTGGATGATAAAGCTTTCTTTCATAAACTATGGAAATAATTTTAAACTACTGTTACATAAAACTAATGAATGGATAGGCAAACTAATCATTGCATGTTGTTAGATTTGTTGTTATTGTCAAAGGAATAGTGCTAGCATCATATTTGTAATAATTTTAAGCATATTAATTTTATAGTCACATTAAATTATTACTAAAGATATATGAGTATTGAATCATATTGTATTGATTTCACATTTCCGTACAGATAAGGGTGTAATTGCATTAAGTCTTTTGGTTTTCTTTTGCGATAATATACCAATTCATTTAGGAACATCCAAGCATTTCTAATATCTAGTCATATCATAACAAAACTACACTATAGAAACCACAGTTTTATTTGAATTCAAGATAGCATTCTCACTCTAAAATAGCACAGAAAAGAGTAAAAAGAGAAGGGCCTAGCTTTCGGGATAGGGACTATATATATATATATATATATATATATATATATATATATATACACACTTTATTACTTTATTGTCTCGTATTGTGTGTGTATGTATAAACTTATATAATACAATGCATACTTTGATTATAAATATAAAAAAATAATATGTATAAATATATATATATATAAAGTACACACAGATGTATTCATTTGTATAATAAGTTACATGTAAATATATGTGTTGATTCTAGAGAAAATGGAAGGGAAGTTGAGGGTGAATCCAGGCAAGCCATAACCTCTGATTTTTCGGTGTGGCATATCAGAAAACCTTCTTTCCTTAGGAAAATTTAAGTTATATGTTCACATTCTGTTGCTGCTGATTTCTAGCTAGGTTATAAGAAACCATTTTAAGTCTTGGAATCTGAGTTTCTGAAAATAGAAAATCAGAAATGTGTATTGGATCAGAAATATTCAGTCTATCTGCTTCTTTCTCTCTTTCAATGATGTGCATACCTACCTACCTACCTTGTGATAAGGAATCATTTCAACATGAAATCTTACATGCACCCTCAAATTGTTTCATTGGCTCAATTTTCCTTTGTCTTTCCCCAAATCCATCAGTATCCCTTATTCTCTTGCAAGCTTTTTATTTTTCTCAAGTCCCTTCTTCAGGATGTGTGTGTATGTGTATACATCCCTTGCTTTTTTTTTTTTTAAGATTTTATTCATTTATTCATGAGAGACACAGAGAGAGAGGCAGAGGGAAAAGCAGGCTCCATGCAGGGAGCCTGATATGGAACTCAATCCCGGGACTCCAGGATCACCCCCTGGGCTGAAGGCAGATGCTCAACTGCTGAGCCACCCAGGCATCCTTACATGTTACACTTTTGATTACAATTTCACTATATTCATAAATTTGATTGAGGAGAATTGATATTTTTAGTTATGGAGTTATAGCACATTTCACATTAATTATATCTTCTTTGATATTCTTCACTAAAATTTTATGATTTCCATATGATGCTTGCATATTTCTTGTTGAATGTTTTCCTAATCATATTTTAATATGTAGGTGTTTAAAATTATTTTTTGCAATTGGATGCTTTTTGCATTATATATTTTATGTTCATTTAATTTTATTTTTATCGACATAATTAAATTACAGTGTTATTAATTTCAGGTATATGATATAATGATTCAGTAATTCTATACATTACTCTGTGCTCATCACAATAAGTGTACTCTTGATATTCATTATCTGTTTCATCCATTCCCTCGCCCACCTTTCCTTTTTCAATCACCAATTTGTTTTCTGCATTTAAGAATTGGACTCTTTTGTCTGTCTCTTTTTTACTTTGTTTATTCATTTGTTTTGTTTCTTAAATTCCACAAATGAATGAAATCATATTGTATTTTTCTCTGACTTATTTTACTTAGCATTATACCCTGTAGGTCCATCCATGTCATTGCAAGTGGCAAGATTTCATTCTTTTTTACAGCCGAATAATATTCCATTTTGTATATGTACCACATCTTTATTCATTCATCTATTGATGGACACTTGTGTTGCTCTATATCTTGGCTATTGTAAATAATGCTGCAGTAAACATAGAGGTGCATGTGTCTTTTTGAATTAGTGTTTTTATTTTCTTTGAGTAAATGTCCAATAGTAAAATTACTGGATCATAGGGCAGTTCTATTTTTACCTTTTTGAAGAACCTGCATACTGTTTTCCACAGTGGCTGCACCACTTTGCATTCCCACCAACAGTGCACAAGGGTTTCTTTTTTCTCCACATCTTCACCAACACTTGTCATTTTTTATCTTTTTTATTCTAGCTATTTTGACAAGTGTGTGGTGATATTTCATGGTGGTTTTTATTTGCATTTCCCTGATGATAAGTAACATTGAGCATATTTTCATGTGTCTGTTGGTCACTTATATGTTTTCTTTAGAAAAATATCTATGCAGCTGACATGTTGTGTTTCGGCGACAGACAGGCAGACAGAAAAGAAAAATATCTATGCAGGTCCTCTGCCCATTTTTAATTAGATTATTTGTGGTTTTGGTGTTTTTATAAGTTCTTTATATATTTGGGATATTAACCCCTTATTGAATGTATAATTTTTCCCATTCCGTAGGTTGCCTTGTTGTTTTGTTGATAGTTTTCATCATTGTACAAAAGCTTTATTATTTTAATCATTGATAAATGCATTTTTTAAGATGTTAAACTTAAAACTGTAAACTTTCAGTGGTTTTAAATACATTGCTAATTACTTTTTTGGCGTACAATCATATCCCTCCCTAAAAGTCATAGGTTTATCTCTCCTTTCAAATATTTGACCTGCTGGAATATAAAATATCACTTTTGACAAAAGAATAGACAATTTCTTATAAAGTTAAAACTACACCTACCATTTGACCTAGTATTAGTAATACAATTTCTAAATATTAATGCAAGAGAAATAAAAACATATGACCATAAAAAGAATTGTGCCTGAGTTTTTATAGCAGCTTTATTCAAAATAGCTATGTTTTCTTATATGTGGCACAACTGTGCAAGCATATTTCAAGCCTCTACTCATGTCTTGTGTGTTAATATCCTGTTGGCCAAAGCAAGTCACATGGTCCATCCCTAAATCAACATGTTGGAAAGTATAACCTTCCCATGTAGATGGTAGTCATAGTAAGTGAATGCGTCCTGAACACTAATCTTTATCTATACCATACTACTCAACTAGTATTATGATACATTTTAAAAATGTATCTGGCTACAGTAAAAGGGAATTGGAATATTTGAAAATCATCCTTTGGATTTTCAAACAGGCATTTATATACATGTGTGGAAATCTTGGCATTTAATTTGTGCCACATAATATTTTTAATTACATCATGAGCATACACTCTTTTTTGAAAGGTTATTCACAAACATAGGGAGTGGTTTAAGTCTCTTATTATTTCTGTCACCCTTTCATAGAAAATTTGTAACACTTCCAGCTATGCATAATGGACACAGACTAAAAAAGAAAAAGGTTTTATCTGCAAAAGTTTATTAATTTTCAATCCCCCTTAGCATTTTCTGGCATCTTGCACAGAAAAAAGAGGAAGTCAGTTCTGTTAACAGAGGGATGCCTGGGTGGGCTCTGTAATTGAGTGTCTGCCTTCGGCTCTAGAGGTGACCTTGGGGTCCTGGGATCAAGTCCTGCATTGGGCTCTGGGCAGGAAGCCTGCTTCTCCCTCTCCCTCTGTTTCTGCCTCTTTCTCTCTGTGTTTCTCATGAATAAATAAATAAAATCTTTTTTAAAAAAAGTTATCCTAACAGAGATAGGGTTGCACACATGAACATAACTGTAATGGTTTTGATGCAAGCAGGCTGAGTCCAAGAACCCAAGGTCAGGTCCCACAGGGACAGCCAAGAGGGTCTTTGGCTTCACACAGGATGGAAATCAAAACAAACCAGAGAAAATGAAAACAGTTTATTGAACAGTGTAAGTGACAGGTAGAGAATAGCAGACAGAGTGGGAAACTCAGAAAGGAAAGGTAAAGAAAATGAGTCTCGTCATGGCTTGGAGCTAGGGATTTATATTAGAAAGGTTCTAGGGTGTGTGTTCTTTCAGGAATCTATAGTAGAGTCCAATCAAAGGCAAAAGTCAGGTGAACAATAGCTGTTATTCTGTAAATTACCAAAGGTAAGGGTATTGATGCCAGCATCAGCTGAGGTTTGCTTGAAGCTAACGTTTTGGAACATGTTTGATATCTGGCTCTTAGGTGTTATCAGATGTTTAGAGCCTAGGACAAAACTCAGAGAATGATAAACTTTCTTACCTCCCCCTTGGAGTGGGAACATAGTTTCTTTGGCTTATTCAGAGGCAAAGTACGGAACATGAGTAATGGGGCCTAGCAGAAAAACAGCAGAGACAGGCCTTTCTAACATGGAGTTCCTTCACCTTTACTGTTTCAGTTTAACCATTTTATAGCAAAAGAAGTACACTTCGTAGAAGTAATTTACCTTACTAAAAAAAAAAAAAATCAATTTGAGGAATTGAAAAAACTATCTAAAGATGGTAGATAGGTTTGTTTTCTGTTTTCTTGCTTTTTTATGAATTGTGGTTGTAGGCATTTGAGGGATTTGTGGACTAGTCAAGGAAAAAGCTATGATCATGACAGGCACTAGCTCACCAAGCTTTATCTGGCCATGGCTTCACAGGGTTCCATGTGGGGATGTCCCTTACAGCACAAGCACAAGTCAGTGGAGAGGCTTGGAGGTCTGCTACTCAGAAGGGAAGGGAGATGGTACTACTCCCAGGGGAAGGGGTACCCTGAGAAGAGTGCATGGATGATGTTGCTTAGCTTCCTGGTGGGCGTCTTGGGGTCAGAGAACTCTGAAAGACAGCAGTAGCTTGGGATTTATAACAGCAGAGCACCATTAGATAAATAGGTAACAGCCTTGGGTGAGGTTTCATGGGGGTATTCAAAGCATTAAGGCTATGAATGACTAAATCTGTGCTTTTTGGGTTATTTTTAAAATAATTAGATGTGCAAAACTGTGCTGGCAGGCTTTTGAGCTAAAGGGTCTCAGTCTGTAGTAAAGATATAAACAAGCTAGGAGCCAATGTACAGAGGACATTTTTTTGCTCACATATGTAACAATGATACACTGGAAAGAAATAGGTTAGGATAATGGTACCTAAGCTGCAATTTGAGCTCTGGTACAACGTTTTTAGGGATTTTAGTTAAATGTATCACTGAGTATCTTTGAACCTGATTTTCCTCTTCTCTGAAATAAAGAGATTAGATCAGGTGCAAGGTCCACAAACTATGGTTTGATGGCCAAATATGGCCCACCACTTGGTTTTGTGAATATTTTAATGGGGCCCAGCCACATTCATTGGTGTCTGTTTTCGCCTGTATGTATATGGATGTTTTCCTCCCATATGGCCCACAAGCCTCAAATAATAAATATTTATTATTTGGCCCTTTATAGAAATGTTTGCAGACATCTAGACTAGGCTATACCACTGGCTTCCTTCAGCTTAAATTTTTTTTTGATTAAAAAAAATTAAAAGCCCAGCTCTTAGACTCTTGATCAGAATTCTTGCTTCTTATTTTTACTTAGCTTTTGACCAATCAATGTTGCAGTTGTGTGGTCTCTTTGCTTCATACCAAGCATCACAAATATCATTTCTCCTACAGCTAAAATGATGTTGCCAGTTTTCCTGAATTAATCAGTAACTGTTTTATTTGCATGTCTAAACAAACATGGGAGTGGATGAAAAAGTGCATGAAAATGAAAAATACAATATTTAATTGAAATTACATGAGTATTTAATGTTGAAAAAAATGTAATCACCTCATTGGATTTCAGCCAGTGGCATCCATCCCCTCTCTGTTTTCCTGAGAGTGGCCCCAGTCATTCCATCTCAACAAGGGTTCAAATTTACATATTCACATCTCTGATGAACAAAGGAAGAACATTGGTTAGAAATAACCCATTCTAATATTAGTCCCTTAGATATCTTTGGCAAACATTGTCCTTAATTATTTACTCAATACTTCAACTAGCAATCACTAGTTATTACAAGAAGCTTCCGATTGACAGAAGTCAAAGTGAAACTGCTCGGAAATCATTATATCTTCCTTCCCTAATGAAAGTCAAGATTGTTTTGCTATATGATGAATAAAATTTTATATGTATCTTATGTTGCCAGCTCAAGTAAAGTATTATATGACTATGCATCATATATATTTTTTAAATAAATATGAGTATATGAGTTCTTCTCAGAATGCTTTTATCATATATATCCAAAATAATTCCTTCATGGAGACCCTTCTGAATGTGATTGACATTACAACTTATTTAAATTCAATTCTACTATGCAAACTATGGTGAAGGCCCCACAGATGTAGCAAAAAGATAATGGCCATGGAGTTTCATTGACTTTCAAATAGAAAATGCAAATGGGAATTGAAAAATTTTAAATATGCTTTCTGTTTACATGAAAAAAGGCAGTACATTATCTGACTGGGTTTTTTAATTTCAGTACATATTATGTTTGCTATCTGTGCAAATTCATAATGGACCACATCTAGATCTAGCTGATATATGCTGAATCTTTAATGTGTTCTAGGCACTACTATTGGTGCTTTTACAACCATTTATTTATTTAGTGCTGATGACAGCCCTGTGAACTACATTCTTTTTGTTGTTGTTTGATTTTGTTTTTTTGTTTGCTTCCATCGAATAATTGAGGATAATGAGGCGCAGAAAGGTAAAGCATGCACTAAAATCAGAAGAAAAAAAGTAGAGCCAGGTTTGAAATCAAAGCACCCTAGCTTTAGATATCCAAATAGAATAGAGACAAAATATTTTTTTTTTGACAAAATATTTTCTATCTCAATATTTTCTTTCTCTAAACCCAGCCGATGCTGATTGTGCTCTGGTTTACTGAGATCTACATAGATGGGTGAAATCCTGGCTTAAAAAGTGGCAATTAAATCAAAATCCTTTATAGTGCTTTTTGAGAACTTTTCATGATAAATGCCAAATAATGTAGGAAAAATGTTGAAGTCCAGAGCTCATGACCAAGGAAGAATTCTTGAGATGTCTTTGGTGCAAAAAGGCAGTTTTTTTAAAGTACAGGGACAGGACCTGAGGGCAGAAAGAATTGTACTGGGGTTGTAAGGAGTGGCTGATTCTATATTTTCAAGTTGGGAGGGAGTTAGGAATAGCACAAGCTTCCCAAGTATTTTGGAAACAAGGTTTCTAGGACCTTGAGGGAGCTAGCTATTGCTAAGAAAAGATAATTTATTACTGTTTAGTAAAAACTCAGTCATGAGACCCTTAAGATGTATATCAGTGGGTCATATGCTTGGGGGATGACTGCCAACATGTATCTTAGGGGGGAGAGATAAAGGAAGTTTCCAAAGGAATTTTTATACGTTAATGGGATGCCTGGGTGGCTCAGTGGTTTAGCGTCTGCCTTCACCCTGGGGTGTGATCCTGGAGTCCTGGGATCAAGTCCCACATCAGGCTCCCTGCATGGAGCCTGCTTCTCCCTCTGCCTGTGTCTCTGCCTCTCTTTCTCTCTCTCTCTCTCTCTCTGTGCGTGTGTCTCTCATGAATAAATAAATAAAACCTTTAAAAAATTTTTTTAAAGAAATTTTTATATGTTAAAGTAGACTTACAGATCTCCTGGAGATTGGGCTAAGATTGCCTTTTGCCCTTAACAAAGCAGCAGCATCAAGGTAGCTGAGTTCATAGAGGAAGGTCACTCTGCCTGTTTGAAGGACTTGTCAATGAGCTGTAACTAGTAAGAAAATTTTTCTTTTGCCTTTCTTTTCTACCTCATCAAGCATCAACAACAACAAAAAAATGGTGGATGGAGACAGTGAAAAAAAGAATAAAATCTTTTATAAGCAAAAACTAATTAATAGCAGAGCATGTTGTGGTGGTGGTGACTGTTGTTTAAATCAAAAAATTTCAAAGGTGCATTTCCTTTGTTCCCTTGCTGTTGCCAGCACTACAGCATCATGTGTTTGCTCATACTCTAATTTCTGCAGTATTTAGGAGTTACCCCAACAGAGCGCCTACTTGGACCTCATTCGATGAATAGTGATGTTGTGTGTGATGGAGGGAGCAGACACATCATACCAATGTGCCCAGTGGTTAGCAGGAGCTGACGGGCCTCTATGGCAGCTGCTAGGTCAGATGGATCATGCTTCCCTAAGCACAATAGATCAGCTCCCCTCATGCTGCAGCTTTTGTTGATGCTGGGGCATCTTCCCAGCCTGTCTCCAGAACAGCATAATTTTGACAAGGTTTTTAGTTCCTGCTGCTGAATAGTGTGCATTCAATGCCTTGGCAGCTTGCAGCAGTGGTTAAAAGGATCCTTAGCCCAGTTTCCTTTATGCAAAGCTGTTGGCAGGTAGTAAAGAGCTTCGTGGCACACCTGGACATGTGCTGAAATAGCTTGTGTTTGAGGCTCACCTCAAATTCCAAAAGGTATGCATGAAAAAGCAAATGCCTGTCAAGTGAATAACTTCTTCCCACAGAATTCCATTACAGAAGTGAAGTCTTCTAATATCTAATCAAGAAGGGGTTAAAAAATTGTAACCAGTTAAATAGTATGCTTAATATTTCTGTGGCCAAATAAAAGGTATTTGGGGAAAAAGTCTATACCTATGCCATGCTGGCACCCACTCCCTTAACTAAAGAATTATTCTTTCTTAGATAGTATTATTTTCTTCCTTGACCAGAAATCCTTTCTCATTCATTAACTGCTTACTATGTTACAAGTTTGTGATAAGAGCTTGATGAATGTTTTTCTGAAATCTGATTTGATACTCCAGGGGTTATTTATATACTTATTGATACTGATCATCTTTTGAACACTTTCTGTATTAGGAAATTTTAGTATATTAGGAATCCAGCCTACCCAAGCTGGAAGCCTAAGTTTCTCTTTCTTCTTGAATCAGACAAACGATCACGGCTCTACAGATCAGACAGACACATGTGAGAGAGTGATTCAGGAGAGTGATGGGAGGAAGAAGATGCTGGACAGAATTGACTGGGGGAGATACACAGTATGCTGAAGAGAGATCTGTCGGAGGATCCCATGACCAGAGCTGGCAGTTAAAGCGCCAGAGCTTGAGTATGGGGCACAGTTGTGGCAAGGCTGCCACTAGAATAGCCTGCAGTGTAATCTCCACGGTGAGATCTTAACAATATTCCTCTAGTTCCAAGTCTTTGGCCTTTGCAGAGACTCAGTGAATTCCCTCTGTTAATACTGTTTTTTCCTGGTGGAGGCGTAACATAGCTAGAGTAGGTGCTCTTGTAACATTCTCAATAACAAAAAACCAAACTTTCAAACATTACCTTTCTGTCTTTGTTTTGATATCTCATGTGAATCATAGTGGAAAGAAGTATAGTAGGTATGTTCCCTTAGATGCCCAAATTTTATTTAATCTGTTCTCTATTCTCTTTACTTCGTGTAACTATTTATCAAGTAGTTGTGTTATCACTTTTATCGCTCTCCAAACTGTAAGTAGCCGAGTATGTGGTTATTGTAACTTTCATGTCTATCCTAGTACCTTTCTTATGATGAGTACTCAATGGATAGTGAATATATAGCTAAACACTCCTACCAAAACCTTGTGACATAAAGCAAATTCTATGTATCAAGGTCTAAGGTTTTGAAAACAAAAGATCATCATGTTTATCATGGGTAGAAAATGTAGCTTTAGAACATAATGGCTTAAGGGTAACTTGAGGGAGGGAGTAGGAAGGTTAGATGAAAAGAGGGAAGGGAGATGGGAGCACAGGAAAAACAGAAGAATGTTGTTTATGATCAATCCACAGTTTTCTTTAGTTCTGGACAAAAGGAAATAAGTGCTGTTTCATAAACAATCCAAAAATTAAGCAGTCTTTTCAATCCTTTAAAAAGAGGTATGCAGTTGTAAAATTTAATGACAACTGTCTGGAATGTTGTTGTCTTAATTTTGCAGTAAAAGGTGGAAAATGCCATACAAAGCATAAAGTAATAAGGCTGCAGCATGACAAAGCATTATCAGAGTAATGTCACATTTAGACTGGACTTCTTTTTACTGGGGTGATGGAAGCTAGTCTTGAGAGAAGAGGCATAAATGATTCCAACTCATGTAACTTCAAAGATGGGGAAGGAAGCTCTGATTAAACAAAACAAGAGTGAGATGTGCCATTTTCAGAATGCCTCAGGCTTGTTTGGGATGGTGCTCTCATTTGGTTACCCCTTTCTTTATTGAATTTTTGCAATGAAGCCAATTTCACTTCCTATTCTGTTACCAATTCAATTTTCAAAGCCTGCACATCTCCACACACTTCTGCCTTCTCTAAGAAAAAATTCATAAGAATGCTTCAAATATGAAAGAAGAATTGGATCAGAAAGCTGATCAGCTCTGAAAACTCCCACATTCTGCTACTGCAGGTGAAAGATCAGCAAGGTGTTGTGAACTGCAAATGTCAATATAATGAAAATGTAGGATAAAAAAATGTTAGAGGTCAAAGGAACTTTAAAAGTCATCTTCACCAATTTTCTATTCCCATAAGAATCTTTTTAGCAGTATTTCTAGCAGATGTCTAGTTTTGCTTAAATAATCTGTAGTGGTAGGACTTTGTTTCCTCCTAAAGTGTCCATGTATTTACTTGACAAAATAATTATTGGTTATTTTGTAGGCTAATTCTAAAAAGAGTTATACTAGGCACCATGTATGAGATGTTGGGGGAACATATTTTTAGAATGTTTTTCCCATTTTACAATGAACTAAAATCAATCACACTTTAATTCCCATTATTGGGCATACACTTATTTAATATTAGTCAGTAATGAAAATGTCTATGTATTTTGAATTTCATGAGCCAAACAACTAAATTTAATTGGTAGGTAGAGAGATTGGTACATGTTCCATTTAATTATACTTTTTTAAAAAGCAGAATAATGTTCTCTATTAAAATATCTAGTCCTACTAACTTAAAAAACACCACATTTAAAAGAGGGTATATATTCACATTTAAGAAGAAAGGAAATAGTACATCCAATACCCTTTATTTTCTGATTCATTTCAGAATCAGAAATCTGATTCATTTCAGGTTTTAACAACCTGCCCTAATTACCAATCCTATTCCAAGAGGAAAATATTCCATCCTATATTCTAATCAAAATACAACTTAGTTTTCTTAACTTTCAATTAAACATTCCATAATTGACTTTAAAGCCTACTTGGCTTTATCCTTTTAGAAATGCTACCACTGTCAAAAATATATTAAAAGGTTGTGGTCACTTCTTACCACATAATAGAATTGTTTGAGAAGATTTAAAAAACGTGAGGTTACCTCAACCACTACCCATTCTAATTTAATTTAATTTTAGTGAGATCCAAGCACTGGTAGATTTCTAATCTTCCCAGGGGATTCTAACACATAGCCATGTTTCAGAACCACCATTTAAAAGAAATCTTGAAATTTTTTTTGAAATCTTGATTTTTTTAAATGAATCTCTCCTGTCTATGTATTAATAATCAGATAAACATCTTGCTTTCTGTTCTGATTCCATTTTCTCATGCCTCTTTCCTTATATGTGTCAGTTGCATGAAAATCATAAGAAAACAAATGACCGAATAAAAAAATGGGTCAAACATTTGAACAGCCACTTCACAAATTAAGTGTATACATGAGGGACCTTAGAATAAACACCTAAAAGATGCTCGACATCATAAGGGACAGGCGATTAAAACCACTAGAATGCTTAAACCCATTAGAATATTTAAATTAAAAAAAAAGCTGGCATTACCAAGAATGTGAAGCAACTGGAACTGTCATACATTGTTGGTAAGACTGCAAAAGGGCACAACTAATTTGGGAAATTTAAAAGCAATATCTTATAAATCTAAACAACATATTAGAGGACTCAGCAGTCCCATTCTTGTGTAAGGCCACATACACCGAATAAAATGAAATGAAAACATGTACACACAACTTATACATACATTTTCATAGCAGTGTTATTCATAATAATCAAAATCTGGAAACAGTCCAAGTTGTCCATCAAATGGTGAATGAATAAACAAATTATTTTAGGCCCATGCTATGAAACAGCAGCCAGCAATGACAAAGATCAACAACATGGATGTAACTAAAAATCACTTTGCTGAGTGAAATAATTAAAAAAAACAAAAGACTACTCACTGTATGATTCTATTTATATGAAATTCTAGAAAAGACAAAACTAATAGTAACAGCAGATCAGTGGTTGCCAGGATACAAGAAGGGGTCTGAATTCATCCATGAGGGAACTTTTGAGGATTGCAAACAGTTCTACCTTTTGATTGGAATGGAAGTTACACGACTGCTTTATACAATAGTAAATTCATTAAACTGTGCTTCTAACATAATTTGTTGTATATAAATTATACCTCAATAACCATTAGAAAATAAGCCCTAGAAATAGACATTCTTATATACTATAGATGTAATTGCAAATTGGTACATCCTTTTTGAAGAACAACTTAGGGACATCTATGATGATAAACATTTTTTGAGTATGCAAATCTGCATTTAAATGCTTATCCTATAGAAATATTTACTTGTCCATAAATACATAAGCAGAAGATTATCTTAACATTAAGCAATATTCAACTGGGACTTGCTTAAATCAGTTATAATATATCCATACAATGGAACACCATGCACCACTTATAAAACCTAACATATCTATGTAGGACATTTCTGTCATATATAAAGTCAAAAGTGTAAAGCACAGAACAATGAGAATAGTATGCAAATATTTATATAAGAACCCTTATCTTTTAACATGCATGACATTTCTAGAAGGATACTGTGCTGAATATAAAATGACACTAGATTTTACACACATATACACATAGTTTACATATGATAAAACTTCAAAAAATAACTTTAAATTTCTCTAAAATGTAATTGTTTAAAACAAAAAAGTACCAATATTATATGGCAGCATTTTTAGGATAGTTAGAAGAATGTAACAAGAGTGCAAAGAATAAGAAAGTGTTAAATGGAATTATAGTCTCTTAAATTTTATATATTGTTTGAAGGTAGGCTGTGATAAAGATGCATATTGTAATCTCTAGGACAATCAAAAATCAATATATGCAAAGAGGCATATATCAAAACTCAGCTGAGGTAATATAAATCAGATCCTAGAAAAATATTACTCATCAAAAAATAAGGCAGACAAAAAGTTGAGGAACAGATTATATTAGTATTTGATATATCAATATATCAATATCAATATCAAAGTATGTCAATAAAGAATAAATGGAAAGGGAATAAAAAGACTCCAGAAAGGTCTTGATTATAAGACTGACTAAAAGAGTAAGACCTGTTTATAGGCTGTTACAGTGAATATTAAATAAAAAGATACAGAGTGCTTAAGGTATAGTGTGAGAACCTAAGCATCAGAAAGCAGGCATGGGGAATGCCTGGGGGACTCAGCAGTTGAGCATCTGCCTTTGGCTCAGGGCATATTCCTGGAGTCCTGGGTCGAGTCCCACATCAGGCTCCCTGCATAGAGCCTTCTTCTGTCTCTGCCTCTCTCATGAATAAAAAAATAAAATACAATAAAATAAAAAAGATTTTACTTATTTATTCATGAGAGACACAGAGAGAAAGAGAGGCAGAGATATAGGCAGAGGAAGAAGCAGACTCCATACAGGAAGCTTGATGTGGGACTTGATCCTGGGACTCTAGGATCATGCTCTGGGCCAAAGGCAGGCACCAAACCACTGAGCCACCCAGGCACCCCAAGTAAAATCTTAAAAAAAAAAAAGAAAGAAAGAAAACAGGCATGGATTTATTTATATCTGACAAAGCATGTTGTACTTCATGAACAAAGTCATTACCAAAGATAAATCAGTATGTACATAGTAACAGAATTTCAAAATACAAAAACAAAATTGACGAACTTAAAGGAAAAATAAGCAAATTCACAAGAAACTTTGGAAATTTTAACACTACCCTGTCAACAACTGATAGGACTCACAAAGATCAATAAAGCCGAAGAATTTTTGAACAATATTATTTTAAAAATTGACATATTTGTTTTTTTTTGTTTGTTTTTTTTTAATTAACTTTTATTGGTGTTCAATTTACCAACATACAGAAAAACACCCAGTGCTCATCCCGTCAAGTGTCCACCTCAGTGCCCGTCACCCATTCCCCTCCAACACCCGCCCTCCTCCCCTTCCACCACCCCTAGTTCGTTTCCCCGAGTTAGGAGTCTTTATGTTCTGTCTCCCTTCCTGATATTTCCCAACATTTCTTTTCCCTTCCTTTATATTCCCTTTCACTATTATTCATATTCCCCAAATGAATGAGAACATACACTGTTTGTCCTTCTCCAATTGACTTATTTCACTCAGCATAATACCCTCCAGTTCCATCCACGTTGAAGCAAATGGTGGGTATTTGTCGTTTCTAATTGCTGAGTAATATTCCATTGTATACATAAACCACATCTTCTTTATCCATTCATCTTTCGATGGACACCGAGGCTCCTGTGTGGAGGTTCCTCAAATTGACATATTTGACTGTGATAAAACACTACATATAACAATTACAGAATATACATTATTTTCAAGTGAATATGAAACATTCACCAACATATACAAAATGCTGAGTCATAAAACAGGACTCGATAAATGTCAGGATCAAAAAATAAAAAATATGAATGTGATCATGAAATATTAATTTAGAAATCAGTAGGAAAAAATCGTATTTCTCAAGTACCTGGAATGGCCCATTGTTCAGAGGGAAATCTTAGGGGGAAATTAGTTTTTATTGGATCATGCTAAAATGGTTAGAGTGAAATTTTTAGACTTACATACCCATATTAGTAAAGAAAATAGGTAGAAAGTTGATGATCCAAATACCCACCATAAAATAAGTCATTTAAAAAATTATCTAGAAAAAAAGGGAAATAATAAGTATGAGAACTCAATGAAACAGAAAATGAACAAAAAACAGAGAAGGGTGCCTGGGTGGCTCAGTCAATTAAGCATCCAACTCTTGATTTTGGCTCAGGTCATGGTCTCAGGGTCATGTGATTGAACCCTATATGAGACTCTGCTCTGAGCATGGAGCCTGCTTGAGATTCTCTCTCTCTCTCTGTCTCTCTTTCTCTCTCTCTCCCTCTCTTTGCACCTCTCTCCCCACCTCTGTTCACACAGGTGCTCCCTCTCTCTCTCAAAACATAAAAAAGGGGAAAACATTAAATAAAAATTTGGTTTTCAAAGGAGTAAACTCCTAGAGAAATTGATCAAAGTTTAAAGGAGAGAAGAGAGAGAGGAAAAACTAGTAAGAAAATACAAAGTGTTGGTGGGTGGGGGTGACTGGGTGGCGGGCACTGAGGGGGTCACTTGATGGGATGAGCACTGGGTGTTATTCTGTATGTTGGCAAATTGAACACCAATAAAAAATAAATTTATTATTAAAAAAAAGAAAATATGAAGTGTCAATATTTTGAATGAAAAAAATTTGCATATCATTACAGAGCTTTCACATATTAAAAGGGTAATAAAGAGTACAAACAACTTAATGCCAAAAAATTAGGAAACTTAGATAAAAGAGACATATTACTTGAAAATACAATTTCAGGACCAAGGCTTTCTCTCTAAAGTAGTGCTTTTGAAACTTGAATGTACTCAAAATTCACTGATAGAATCTTTATAAGATACAAATTCCAATTCAGAGGTCTGGGGTAAAACCTGAGATTGTGCATTTCTAACAGACTCCCAAGTGATGTTAATGAGATAAATATGTATTGCTTGTGAAGCAAAACCTACTATGTTATTAAAATCCTTTAGTATGCTGAATATACTTATATAATTCAGGACAGGTATATTTTGATCTGGAATCTAGGGAAGGAGAGGCAGATAAATGAGCTATTAACACAAATGAAACACCTCATAGGAATCTTTGAATGGCTACCTGATTGGAGTGGCAACCTTGGTACAAGGAGAAGAATATACACAGTACCCGGAGACATGCAAGGAAATCTTTACTTTACAAACTTCAAGGCCCTTCTTGAATTGAACCCTACTGATCCAAACTAATTAGGTGAAGATACTTAGGCTAGGATAACATCAATAATGTAATTTTGGATATTACTGGTGATAATGGGTACAGTGGAAACCTGTGCCTCTTTTAATTTCTGTTGCCTTTATAATGGGAGAAATTTTTAAAGAAGATATTAAAATTATCAAAACTGGTTAAATTAATTAAAGACTACATTTAAAAAACCCTGATTTGCAGATAAAAACATGTTTAAACATTTTTCTTGATATAATGATATTTCTCATCTAGATGGCTTAAGTGAAGAATTTAAAAAGATTTTTTTTTAAAAAAGATTATTAGTCTTCAAAAAGTTTATTTTCAAAATAAAAGATAAGGTATTTTTCCTCATTTAATACTTGGGCGAACAGTCAATACAAGGACATTTTGCCTTTTGTTAACAGTGTATGTCTTCAAAGCTCAGCATGAATAAAAAAAAAATCTATGTACTAGATTATTTTATCCTTAACATATATTTTAATTTCAGTAATATTCCACTTTCCATTCTGATTGATCTTAAATATATATTGACTTACAAGTTATAATCATATTACTGGAAACATTCTTAGTTTGTTAAAAAGAAATTTCTTAATAAGAAGAAATAAGAAGAAATCTTCTTAAGAAGAAAATAATAGAAAATAAAATAGCAAATTATGTCGTAAAAAAATGAGCTAGCTATGTGACATTTGTACTATATCCTTTGTACTATATCCTTTGGATATACACACAGAAGTGGGATTGCCAAATCATATGGTAGTTGTATTTTTAATTTTTGAGGAACTGCCATACTCTTCTATAGTGGCTATACCAATTTACATTCCTACCAATAGTGAACAAAGGTTCTCTTTTCTCAATCTTTGTCAACATTTTTAATACCTGTCTTTTGATAATAGCCATCCTAACAAGTATGACCCAATAGCTCATTGTGATTTTGATTTGCATTTCCCTGATGATTACTGATATTGATTAGTGATGATGATTAGCATGTTTATGTATATCTATTAGGCATGTGTATGTCCTCTTTTGATAATGTTTATGTCCTTTGCCTGTTTTTTGAACCAGATTATTTGTTTCCTTGCTATTGAGTTGTTTGAGTTCCTTTTATATTAAAGCCTTAGAAGGTCTATGATTTGCAAATATTTTCTCCCATTTCTAGTTTGTCTCTTCATTCTGCTATTGTTTCCTTTACTCTGCAGAATCTTTTTTAGTTTGAGGCAATCCCATTTGTCTATTTTTGCTCTTGTTGCTTGTGCTTTGTGGGCTATATCCAAAATATCATTGCTAATACCAGGTCATAAAGCTTTTCCCTGTGTTTTCCTCTAATAGTTTTATGGCTTCAAGTCATATTTAATTCTTTAATCCCTTTTGAGTTGTTTTTTGTATATGGAGTAAGATAAGGGTTCAATAACATCTTTTTACTATTTGTAACAGGACTTGCACTTTTTACAATTGTATGATATCCTAATGTTTCTAAATAACTAAAGAAGTTCTCACAATTTTTCACTAACAGCAGCTTTTTCACTCACTTTAAGTCTAAACAAAAAATACATATAGACTGTGCTTTCTAATGGATATGTCTCAAGTAGATGTTGATCTACTATGAAGAATATAATGAAAATCTACCTTACCTTTGCAAATTGGGATAATAACATATGTTTATCAGTCACTACATATCAAATTATCTACTCCTTTAAATCTTGAGAATCTGTTTCTCCCCAGCCCCATTGCTCTAAGAAAGGCAATATATGTAAACTGGGAGGAAAAAAAAATTCCTTGAATGAAGAAAGGTTTTGAAAGCCAGTTCTTATAACTTTTATTTTTTAATTCTATATGATATATGGAAAAGAGTATATGTTAAACATGTTAGATATAATCAGTCAGCACACATGTATTGAACAGTTATTGATGCCTGACACTCCAAACCAGATATATTCCAGCTAAATTCCTGGTATCTCCCATAGACTTGCTTTACTGTACCTCAGTTAGTAGTGACTCCATCCTTACAGTCAATCCCCAAACCTCGGAATTGTCTTTGAGTTTTCTTTCATTTAAAAGCCCCTGTTGTCTCTGCTTTCAAAATATATCCAATAATGCCACCACTTCCCATCACTTTTACTGTTTATCAAAGCCATCATCATCTCTAAACTGTAGTTCTGCTTGTATCCTTGTTCCCCTTATAGTCTAACCTAGAAGCTAGTGCTATCTTTAAAAAGAAAAAGAAAATCACATCATGCCACCTTTTGGTTCAGAACTGTCCAAAGACTCTCTTACAGAGAATCAAGGTCAACCTCTTCACAGTGATAAGTCCCTACAAGACGTACTGGCTCCTTGTTACTTCTGACTTCTTCAGAAAAGAGCTCTAATATCTCTGGTCCTTTCTTGGTTAATCAGACAATTACAACATAAGGAATTGGCCTGGCTGTTCCTGCTTCAAGGAACAGTCTTTCACCATGTGCCTGTATGACTCACTCCCACATCTTTCCAATCTTTGCTCAAATGTAACCTTCACAGCGAGGTCTCCACTGATCACTATATTGAAAATTGCAAACCCAATCCTAGCATTTCTGATAATCTTTCCTTGCTGTATTTATCACTAATAAACTTCTAACACATATTTATCTCTCTCCCTTCACTAGACAATACAAGATAAAAGGGATTTGTTTATTTCTTTAGTCCAAGTTCCCTGAAGAGTAGCTTATACAGCAATGAAATTTTGTTGAGTGGATGAATAAATAAATGCTATTCACTATATTAAATGCCCAGGGAACTAATAATAAATAGTACACATATACCTCCTGCTTTATGGAGCTTATAGGTTGTTATACTAGTCAAAAAATTTAGAGTTTAAAGAGAGATTTAAAGTTCATGTAGTCAAATGTCAACATTTTATGTCATGAAATAGAGGCCTGTTGATGTTATGTGGCCCTTCAATTATCACCAAAGGATCAGAGCTAATTATATGATTCATAATGTAACACTATTTCACTACAAAATTGTGCTTAACAATTTTCATTTATTATAGTCTTAAGGTGCAACAGGTACTAAGAAAGTAAATGTTAGACATAGAAAGTTAATGTACAATATTATAAATCATATTATTAATGCCAAAGGAGGGGTATGAACAAATAATCCAGAAGTGGTTCTGAGTTGTAAATCTTGGTGCATTAAAATTGTTATGACATCTTTAATAAGCTGCAAGATAAGTAAAATAAGAATAATGATGAAGCTAGGTGTAATATGACTGAAAGTGTGGAGGTAGCATAAGTACACTTTGAGGAAAAATGGAGAGTGATAGCTCTGCTGTGTTCATTTAAATCTCTAGGCCTCAGTGAATTTAAATCCTGCTAGAGATTAGATATTAAAGATGTGATTACAGATGACATCTGTGGAAAAGGGTGACTTGAATTAAAAATACTTATTTCTAAAAACACTTATTTTGGTGTATATGAGTAAAGAATTCTATAGAGATAATACACTCATAAATCCTAAGCTGCATTGAAATTATTAGAACAAAGGGGTAATAGTTTCATTCTATTCCTCCTTGGTCAGATCCCATTGGGAGTATTGTGCTTAGTTTTTTTATGTGGCCCCTGTAGAGAGCAAAATGGAGTCTCTCATGTCAAGCAGGAGCCTGTGTCAAGTAATGATGCAAGGAGGTAAGATACTCCAGCTAGGAGATATTGCCAACATCAGCTGACACCCTGGAACTGATAATGAGCAGAACCAGAGGAGGACTGTGGGAGCCCAAAACCAATTAAATCCCTTTAAAAGGAAAAAGATTTTGGCAGCAAACTGTCAGACCCTTCAGACCTGACCCCTCTATGTCTGACCACTTGAATAAGGCAACTACCACCGACGGCTCAGGCTGCTTGATCTCCAAACAGAACTGAGATCCTTTACTGCTTGGATATAAGAAAGAGGAAGTGCTGAGAGCTGCTTTGGACCAGACAGCTGGTTATCTCAACTGTGTGCCCACAGACTGACTTCAAGTTTGCTTTGTTAACTTCCTACACCCTGTTAGGTGTAGGAAGATACATCCTGTTATCTTGTTTGTTGTGTGGTTTGTCTTTTCTCCTGCTCTGTGTGCTGTGTAAGAAGCCATTTTAATCCCATGGTGAATTGCCATTGAGTTTGGAATCCTGAAACTGCTTTATAATTGTGATTTAACTTTGCTTTATGATTGAATAAAGCTGACATTGTGGAAAGACACAACTCATGTGTGTGCCTTCATAGTCTGCTCATGACACCCCTAAGGAATTAGGTTGACAAACAAGGGAGATTCTCATGGAGTTTGAATAATTAGGACAATAGGACCTTGAGCACTTTCCTAGCTTATCTATTTATTGTTGTTCTTAAAATAGGCAGTTATAGAAAATATTCTACATTCATATTTGGAAAATACATACAATAGTCTACAAAAGTCCTAAATTGTTATGTCCAAATCCAGAAGGTTAGGGGAATATATGAGATTTGGACTCCTGCAAGCTTACTGGATGGATAGAAACTCTCCTAACAGTAATATGAAGTACTTTTTGTCAAGGCAAAATAACAATACAAACAAAACCTGATAAGGCTATCACACTAAGAAAATTGAACTCCTCCAAATTCTTTTTTTTTTAAGATTTTATTTATTTATGAGAGACACTGAGAGAGAGAGAGAGACAGAGACAGACACAGAGAGAGACAGAGAGAGAGGCGCAGAGACACAGGCAGAGGGAGAAGCAGACTCCATGCAGGAGCCCGATGTGGGACTCGATCCCGTGTCTCCAGGATCAGGCCCTGGGCCGAAGGCGGCGCTAAACCGCTGAGCCAATCGGACTCTCCAAACTCCTCCCAATTCTTAATAGAATCATAATTAGGGTGTTTAACTGTGTGGAAATATTACAGGATATACTTATAAGCGTATGTACTTATACAAACCAGGAATTTGGTCTTTCTGTAAGTTCTACAAATACCTAGAGTGCTATCAAGCATTTTACAGTCACCAAGTAAGAGTGGGAGGATAACATAAAACACTATAGTAGTTGCAACGTATCACGAAGGGTAACTTGACCGACTTACATGAAAAATTACACTGCTCTTCATCACACTTTGTTAGACTTCCAGACAGTTCATTTAGCCTTTGATTTGTTGAGTATATGAACTTCAATTTGGGCTTTCAAACCAGTTCCAACTGATTTGACAGAAGCATGGAGACTTCTGCTTTCAATTTAAAGACTATGATCAAAGAAATGGCGAATGAGATTTTATTTGCAGCCCTGGTTTTCTCAAGGGCCGTTAGCTATGATCTAATGCATTTATTGTTCTTCAAGGAAGAGTAAAGTAAGACTAATTTAGCAGGAATACCTGTGGCTAGAATATAAAGAGGATTTTCTGTGTCATCTCAGGAATTTTCATCAATTAAGAGGAAGTGAAACAATGAAAATTAATGCTCCATTAATATGCTTCCACCAATTGCAGAAACTCTGCCAATTGGAAAAATTATTATTTTAATCTTTGTCAATTTTGTCACTCAAATATGCTAACAAAGATCATAAAGGGAAAAGCTGTAAGAATTTACACAAATACAGCATTGACTATCAAGATTGCTTTGAGTCGTGTTAATTTATTGTGCCAAGGACTATATAGGTTATTTTTCATTTAGTTATTAGTCAGTGCTGTTATTAATGGGCATGTCTCAGATCTACACAAGATAAAATTGCCTCAGGTGATACTTCAGAAGCTGTAAGTTAGAAATGTGTTCACTGAAGAGAAACACTCCATTAAAAATATATATATTTGTACATATATATATATATACACATCTTTTCAATATCCCTACTCCCTATAAATATCAAAGATATTGATAATATTACTGTAGATGCAAGGAACAGACTGAGCTATATTTAATGGCTTAGTGTTCTAAGGTCACTGAGATTTTTAGAATTAGAATATCAGGCCTCTGTACTCTAGGATAAACACAAGTTTAATGCAAAGCTTCAAGCAGTTCAATTGATGTGCTTATTCAGAATCTTTACATTAATCAATCTATGGCTCAGGAATTTATTTCTAACTACAACAGAATTAATAGAATATCATTTTAAAGCTTATTGATAACTTCATTCTTCTTCTCTCTGCACTGCGGAAGTCATGAAAACAATTGCATCAAAAGAAAAAGGAAAATAAGAAGAATGGAAATGTTCATACTTTAAAAGGAAATCTAGCCTGAACTGATATCAAAGAGGTTTATGACCAAAAGTCCAGATTAATCAAAATCATTGTCTCTTTTGCTCATGTCTACTTAAATTTTACATTTTGCTATATTCTATAAGGCAGAGAAAGGTAACATAGCCTCTGAACAATGTATTATGGGAAATTATGTTCTAAGTCAGGATACAAATTATCATCTGGGAATATGCATTCAGATTAATGCCAAAAAATGTTTAAATAAAAGCCAAATTTTAATATATCTTCTGTGAACAGGACAGTGTCATAACAAGATTTTCATGGGAAAGATGCAATGGAAGGACAGGAATTAGTTTGATGCTTTTTTTTTTTTTAAGATTTTGTTTATTTATTCATGAAAGACACAGAGAGATTGAGAGAATGGCAGAGACATAGGCAAAGGGAGAAGCAGGCTCCATGCAGGAAGCCCCATGCAGGACTTGATCATGGGACTCAGGATCATGTCCTGAGCCAAAGGCAGATGCTCAACCACTGAGCCACCCAGGTGTCCCTAGTTTGATGCTTCTTTTAAGTGTCCTGGCATGACATGATGAGGACTTAAACTAAATAAAGTGAGAGTGTGAGGAAGATATGAAAGGGTTAATTTGGGGTCAAAGAAAAAGAATCTCCTGATTTTGATGGTTGAATATAGAAAAATAAAAGGAAAAAAAATGTCATAGATAACTAGATGTTTCTGGATTGAAGTGTTGTTATTTCCCAGGGAGGACACTAGAAAGTAAAGAGAAAAAGGATTTGAAGTATCTGACTTATTCTAAAGTTTCTGATGCCACTTAGATTCACAATCTGGTGAATTAATAATTTTTTTTCACTAAGAATCTACAGGTATAAGGGTACCTGGGTGGCTCATCAGTTAAGTGTCTGCCTTTGGCTCAGGTCGTGAACCCAGGGTCCTGGTATTGAGCCCCATGTTGGGCTCCCTGCTCAGCAGGGAGTCTGCTTCTCCCTCTACCCATCCCCCCACTTGTGTTTTCTCTCTCTCTCTCAAATAAATAAATAAAAATATTCAAAAAAAATCTACGTATATATTACTCATATTCACAGATGATTTTGCAAGTTTTCTAAATATAAGGTCAATATAAAAAATTAAATGCCTTTACAAATACCAGCACAATTTATAAAAATGAGTTTAACAAATGTACTGTTTATAGCAGCATCAGTAAAATCAAATATGCAGGAATAAATTGAACAAAAGTTATCAAGACGTTCAACTAAATATGACATCACTACTGAGATTAATTAAAGAATACCTAAATAAATGGAGGATATACCATGTTCATAGATTGGACAAATAATTATTATAAGACAACAATTTCCAAAAGCTGCTTGTAGGTTCATCGCAATGCTATTCAGAATTATGAGACATTTTTTCCTCATAGAAATTAATAATCTTTTTCTAAAATTTATACAGAAATTCAAGGAATCAGGAACAACAAGAAATCTAATGGAAATCAACGTGGAATCAATATGAAAAAAAAGGATGAACCTTTACCTCTATTTTGTACATCACACACACACAAATATCAGTTGCAGTTGGATAGTAGGAAAAAGGTGAAGAATTTATAAAACAAAACTTCTATAAAGTAACAAATGTAATTCTTCATATATTTATTGAAGGCAAAGATTTTGTATACAGTAGACAAAAAGCAATAACATTAAAGGAAAAGATGGATGAATTGCACTGAGTAAAATTAACAATTTCCCTTCATCAAAAGACACCATTAAGATAGTAAAGATACAAACCATAGAGTGGGAAGATATATTTGCTGAACACACTTTTGAAAAAGTACTTGCAGTAAATTTAAGGAATTTCAACAAATCCATATGAGAAAGGCAAAGACTGGATTTGTTGTCTTTCTTACTTCACATGTAGATCTCAAATTATTTGACATAAGGAGAGACTGAAATGTTCAATAACGTCTTTTTCTCAAACATGACAAATGCAAAAGGATGCTCTTTGTCACAATTCCTAGCACAAAGCTGCACCATCTTTATGGCAGCAATACAGCGTCAGTTCCTAAATAACTGGTTTTATCTCACTTGCTAATAGTAACACTAATGACAACCAATATAAATAATAATAGAAAAAACAGTTATATTTTATTGAATAGTTACTATATGCAAAACACTCTAATAAGAATTCTAAATCACTATCATTTCATTCAATTAATAAGCATACAAAATAGATACTATTATTATGATCCCTCTCTTACTGAAGAGAAAGTTAGAACTGAAAATGTTAAATAATTTTCCCCAAACCAAAGCATTAATGGAACAGGGAGTTCAGATTCAAATTGCCTACCTATGGAGATCATGCTCTTGAGCTCTACACAATACAATAATGAATTATAGTAAATTCCCCTGCAACAGATTTAGCACCACTTTTCCTAATCAGTGAATCCAAATGGGAAGGTTTATTTGGTAGTTTTTCTGGTCTTAGAGATCCACTGAAAGACTGATGTATAAAGTATAAACTGCCTCAGTCAGTTAAGCATCTGCCTTTAGCTCAGGTCCTGATCCCAGGGTCTTAGGATGGAGCCCCTCATTCCCTGCTCAGCAAGGAGTCTACTTCTCTGACTCTCTCTGTCCCTCTTCCACCTCATGCACTTTCTCTCTCTTTCTCTCTCTCTCTCTTACTCTGTTTCTCAAATAAATAAAATCTTAGAGAAAAAATATTGGCTTCACTATTTTGGCTTTATCTTTTTTTAATTTTATTTATTTTTCATCAAAGACACAGAGAAAGGAAAAGTCATAGGCAGAGGGAAAAGCAGTCTCCCCAAGGGGAGCCAAAGGAAGACACTCAACCACTGAACCACCCAGGTGCCCCTATTTTGGCTTTATTTTATGCGTGTCTTAAGTGGAGATTATGTTTGTAGCATTGTGAGTTTACATTTTCAGATGGAAGAGGAAGGGAGTCTTCTTATAAGCTCTGAATGGAAAAACTCTGGAGAAGGACTCAGGTCCTTGTCAACCCCTGTCAACCCCTTCTCAGGGCAGAGTTTGCTTCCAGAAAATTTCCAGAAATACCAGGCAGACTGGAAACAATACCCACGAGTTTATCAAACTCCTCTACTACTGGTGACATTATAAACAAGCAAAACAGGTAGATATGCCCATTCTAAAACTCACTGAGCTCAATACAGTGTGCTTAGACAAGATATATAGAGATTAAGTAGATGCATGATCTGCTGATAAGGTTGATAAAAATGATAATTAAGCCATTGATTTTTGCAATCCTAATTTTCGTTTTGGATCGTTATATCTCACAAATCCAAAAAAGCACGAGATTTTGTTGGTGTTGTTTTGTGAATTGATCAGTGGTAAAGGTAAACTTTGAACTGGTTTTTTGTTAGGTTTAGTTGGCTTATGATGTGTGGTTGTTTGTGATAGCTGATCACAGCTTTTTACTCTACTAGGGTGATTTTGGTGTTTCCTCAACTATTTGAAATAGTAACTATTCTACCACTTTTACTTGTGCCTAAAGAAAAAAAAATGTTTGTATTCTACTAAATAGGAATATATGTCAAAGATCAAATTTATATTTTAAAAAATCCAGACAAATGTCAAAATGTCTACATTTCAAAAACAGGTTAGGGCTAATTTTGAAATCCTTGTCTCTAGTTATTACAAAATGAATGCCATATAAAATTGAAATCTTCTGTCTCAGCCATGGGTAAATGATTTTTATAAGCTTTAATGTAGTTTAATGAAATAATTCATGGATAAGCAATAAGGGCAAGTTTGTCCTAGCTCTGGTATACAATTGATTTTGTATTTTCTTAGAAAGTTTTTATTTTATTTTATTTTATTTTATTTTATTTTATTTTATTTTATTTGTAGAGTGGGTTATACAAAATTTATTCAACCAACTTCTCAGATTGATAGATGAAAATAAAAGAAGTATTAGGTACAAAATTTTTCATAAAAAATGATTGCTAAATGATGCATGTTTTTACTCCTACTCCTTTTAACTATTATTATTGCTATCAGTACTTCCAAATAAAACACTCATTGCATTTTGTATGAAATATTTTAGTAGTTTTTCTAAGTTGTCTATTACCCATCATTTTAAGTCTATTCAATTCATAGTACATCATGCTGAGATATATATAGTCTTCCCAAAGAACAGTTATCCCTTGTGTTGGTTCCAAATAATCACAAAAGAAGTTTAGACATGCTGTAGACTGTCTTTCCCTTTACTCTAGGGGTTGCTACAAAATTTTATCATATATCTATAACCTTTTTTCTTCCTTTAAATTCTTTATTCAGGAAAAAAAAGTCTTATCCTTTTCTTTAGAGAGAAAATTAATATAATCAGCATGAGACCCTGTAACTTGCTTGTCTCTCCCCTCCCCTAAGAGCACATACATTACATTCCTATTTCAGAGGAAGCCATGTATCGTCTCCTCTCCAACTGCTAACTCAACCTATGTACTCAGTCATCCCTCTCAGATTCCCCAGGCCCTTGATTCAAACATTTTCTTTAATCTTGTGCCTTCAAACTTTACTTTTCTGTGATTCCATTCTTTCTGTCTGTAGGTTGTTCCAACTGCCTTCATCCTTAAAAAGTTCCTTACCTCGCACTCAAGACATCACCATCTGTTATTCTTTTCCTTCACTGACACATTACTTAAGCTAAGCCTCTAATTATTTTTCATTTCTTCAGCTTTTCCACTCATCATTTCAATTTAGATTTTCCATTAATTTTGAAATCAGCCTCGGTAAGATTCCCCAGTGAACTAAAAATCATTCATCCAATGACTCATTTCACTGCTTACTAACTAAGACCCCTCTTGAGCATCTAACATTGCTGATCTCATTCTTTACACTCTCTCCTCCTTTGATATATAGGAAAATAATATTTTCTGATTTTCCTTCTATTTTGTTCTAATAACTGGTGTCCACTCCTTTATCATTCTTTTAAATGTGATATTTTTCATGGAGTTCTCAATTACCCATTCTCCTCTTCATCTACATATGCTTCCTTGCTCTGTTAAATGTCTACCAACAAGGCTTCATTTTCTCACAGGCATTCACGTCTAATAAGTATTTTTTGTCATGAGAATGCATCTCCACTGTCTTTCCAAATCCACAGTCTCCCTGATTTCACTCTATCTTTAAGGGTCTGATTCAAAGTCCTTCAGCTCCAGTAGGTGTCCCTCACTTCTTCCTCTCCCTCCTGAGATATCCCATATTGTACTTTTTTGGTCCAGTTTGTGGTGCATTACTTTTTACCTTGCTTTATTTGTGGAGATTTGGAGGGTATGCTACCTGAAGGCAATGTTCTCATTGTTTTATTGACACATCTCCCACATACTTTTCACAATATTTTGTATAGTAATTTCTCTATAACCACTTGTTAAATGCATGAAAATGAATATTAAAATTGAAAAGGATCTTATAGATCATTAGGCTCTATTTTTAGTATCAATACTCAGTCTAGGAATTCTTACAACTTTAGCCTTGTCCTGTACTCAGAATAACCTCATTTTAGATTCTAACAGTTAATGGAGGGGCTTTGATAATAATACACACATAGTGAGCTCACTTCACTGGAAGGGAAGTATAGGAGATAAACTTCAGATGCAAGTTTCATTCTGGAAATATTTTTATAGATGCATATAAATGCAACAGCTTCCATAAAATTTCTCTGATCAAGCAAAGAGAGGTGACAGGGTTCTTTCCTCCATTTAAACCCAAATTGCTGCTTTTCAACTGCAAAAATAATGACACAGTAGATAATACACAGCATAAATATTGGATAATCCATTTAGACATATAGTTTTTACAGCATATCTAGCCCCTCTCATTTATGGCTTTCTGATATGTACACACCAAGGGAAAAGGGACAACTGGCTGACATGTTGCTGGGAAATGTTCTTTAATTTCTTTTTTTTTTAAAGATTTTATTTATTTATTCATGAGAGACACACACACACAGAGAGAGAGAGAGAGAGAGAGACAGAGACAGAGACAGAGGCAGAGGGAGAAGCAGGCTCCATGCAGGGAGCCCAACGCGGGTCTCTATCCCGTGTCTCCAGGATCAGGCCCTGGGCTGAAGGTGGCGCTAAACCGCTGAGCCACCGGGGCTGCCCTGTTCTTTAAAATCAAGAGCAAAACAAAGGCAAAGCAATCTGAATGAAAGAAGAGAAACAGGAGACTCTTTTAGGCTTCATCCAAAATACTGTGATAATGTCAGTCCCTGCCAACAAATATTTAGGGAATATATAGAGAAAAAAATGAGTTCTCATTTCTTTATTTTACAGGCTATATGAAAAGTTAAGGATGTTTGATATTATAGAAATTTATTTCAGAATAATAAGAGTTTAGCTGATATAGTTGAGACCAGCGATTACTGATACCATAGTTAGATTTATTTTATTTATATTTTTCAACTCCATTTAGGTATAATTGACAATTAAAAGTAGTATATATTTAGGACCTCTGGGTGGCTCAGTGAGTTAAAAATCTGCCTTTGGTTCAGTTCATGATCTCAGGGTCCTGGGTTGGGGTTGCTTTTTGGGCTCTCTGCTCAGTGTGGAGTCTGCTTCTCCCTCTCCCTCTGCTCCTCCTACCCCCACCTTGTGTTCTCTATCTCTCAAATAAATAAATAAAATCTTTTTAAAAATGTATAATATTTAAGATATATAATTTGGTTATTTGATATATGTATACATTTGGAATGATTGTCACAATCAAGCTAATAACACATCAGTCACCTTACATAGTTACCTTTTTTGTGTGTGAATGGTAACAATACTTAAGATCTACTCTCAGCAAATTTCAAGTATACAGTATGTTATTAACTATAGTCACAGAGCTATACATTAGCTCCGCAGAACTTATTAATCTTATAACTGAAAGTTTGTATCCTTTGACCAACATCTCATGTCTCCCATTCCCTAGCCCCTGATAACCATCATTCTATTCTGTGCTTTTATGAGTAGGCATATAAATGAGATTCCACATATAAATGAGATCATATAGTATTTGTCTTTCTCTTTCTGGCTTATTTCACTTGGAATAATGTCTTTCAGGTTAATTCATGTTGTTGCAAAATGAGAGGCTTTCCTTCTTTTTTAAGGCTGAATAATATTCCATTACATGTAGTGACCACGTTTTATTTCCATATTTTGGCTGTTGTGAATAATGCTGCAATGAACTTGATGGAGCAGATACCTCTTCAAGATGAAGAGGTATCTTCAAGTGATTTCAGTTCATTTGGGTATATACCCAAAAATGATCTAATTTTAAATATTTGATCAACCTCCAGAATGTTTTCCATAATGACTATATCAATTTACATTCCCACCAACACTGCACAATGGTTCTTTTTTCTCCAAACCCTCACCAGGACTTGTTACCTCTTTTCTTTGTGTGCAGTTAGTTAGATTTGCAGAAAAGTTGCAAAGATAGTAGAGTTCCCATATGTTCTATATCCACTTTTTCCTATTATCAACATCTTACATTAATATCTTATATTTTTCACAATTAATTAACCAATATAAATGCATTATTATTTACCCAAACTGTGCTTTATTCATAATTCCCTTAGTTTTTACCCAGTGTTCTTTTGCTATCAAAAGATCCCATCTAGGACTCTAAATTACATTTAGGCTCATGCACTCTGAGGCTCCTCCTGGCTGTGACAGTTTTGTTTGTTTGTTTTGTTTTGTTTTTGTTTTGCTTTTTTCAGATTTTCCTTACTTTCATGTCCTTAACAGTTTTGAGGAGTAATGATTAGGTCCTTTGTAGAACATACTTTTGTGACTACCTGATGTTTTTGATTGAGATTATGGATTTTGGGGAGGAAGACCATAGAAGCGAAGTGCTGTTCTCAGCAAGTCATACCAAAGGCCTGTGTTAGCAACAGGACTAATAAACTGTTGACTAAAAGCCTGGATCAGCTGACTGAAGTAGTGTTTGTCCTGTTTCTCCAAAAGCTTCACACTTAAAAGCAGGCTTCTTAGAGACCAGGAAACCAAAATCTGGGCTCACATCACTTGATTACATTTGTTGAGTTTACCTCCTGGGTCAGGAAGTCTATATCCATTAAATGGTATTGCAGAATCTATTTTGTGCTCCATTGTTCTTATAGGCATCAATTTCAGATAGCAACACAACACTATTATGAAAGAAAGTAATTTCTAATTTGTTTTCCCTAAGATGAATTTTATGGGAAGAACAAGAGTTTTACCATGTACTTCCTTGTTTCTATATATAAGCCTTTAGTCATATTTTGCTTCAATTCTACTTTAACACAAGGGGGAATAACATGTCTCTTTTAACTTGCAACATGTCAGATGTATATGTTGCTTCAGAATGTAATTGAACTACTGTCCAGCAAGTTCTGTTTGGGAATTGGAAATACATTTCCTAGTGACAAGAGCATATTTCAACTGAAGCAGGAAGTTGGTTATAAGGCCTTAGGTTATATTTCAGAAAATGAAAAGCAAACCAATCAAACAGAAGGATAGGCAGGCATCGAAGGCTATTCAAAGCCTTCATCTCTTTCTAATTTCGCTTTCATGATTCCCACAGAGTAAATTATATTGCTCAAAATGAAATGAGGCCCTGCATGTTCATTCTCTTGTTCTTTTGTATATGTTTCAAAAGACACCAGATCCAAAGCAAGCCCAAATTTTAGAACCACACTGTCAACACTAGTGATAAAGACATTTGCATTGTGTATTGCTTTTTTTTTTTTTTTTTTTTTTAGCAGTTCATTTCAGTCAGAAGCAGTCCTGGGAGGGCACAGAGTGGCAGCTTGGGTTGGTTTATTATAGAGTGGTTCATGATTTTGATCTGTAAAAGTGCAGCAAGCAGCTGATATAGCTGCCGGTCTACTGCAGGAGGCCAGCTGTCCCTCTAGGGAGAGATCTGATTCCTGCCCAGAGAAGCACATTTATCCTTGGATTGCCCTCTATTGCTCTGTGCCCAGGGTCCCTTCTGCCGTACACTTTCCCGTTAATCCAGAACTTTGATTCTATGAGATGTAAACCCCAAAGAGTTTGTGGAAATTGACACAACTTTGAAAAAGAAAACACAGTATTCTATAGACAAAGAGATATATTTCTAGTCATGGAATATTAGAGGAATTTTTTTTTTTTACTTTTTTTTTCCTCAGATGATTCTGTCCACATTTTTCAAACTGCTAAACATAGTATGACCCTGGGAAGCTATAAACTATTTTATTGCCAAGACATTCTGATATTTAGCTGTATTTGTTAAGTTTATTCTGTTAGTATTATACATAACCACCCCTCCCTTTTTCCATAACTCAGTCAGAGCTGCCATCATTGGAAGCTCTGAATATAGCATATTGGCTAGAAAGAGGGAAAAGGGAATAATTCATAGTAGGAAGAGAATGTTTCCTTTAACATTACTTTTTAAAAATAGTATATGGGGTTCCTTTAAATAACTGATGTTAACTATATACATGAACAGAACTCCTGTCTTCCATTCTCTATTTTTCCAAATCCATGTTCTTTATACCCACATTATTTAACTGTCACCAAATTCTGTATCTTTCTTCCCAGGTTATTTCATTTAATTCATCTTTCTTATTTATTTAACCCCTCTGAATATCCTTTATAAAGTAATGGGTAAAATTCCCTATATGAGTTATGGGAGAGTCCTCAAGAAATAAGTAGTTGAATCAATTTTTTGGCAGACAGCCCATGTATGTGGGACTAAACACTAAAACATGTTAGCAGAGGTATGTGTTCTAGTTACATAGGACCTACAACAAAGATAATCTGACATATGTTTAACAGCATACTATTGTATTGCATGGAAATTAACATTAATAAGAAATAGTTAATCTAGTGTCTATATTTAATATTTCTTATGCTAGACCAAAGCATACTTTTCTCACCACTCTGCATCCTTCCTAGTAATGTATAAGTGACACACACTGAAATATAAATTTCCCAAAGTCAACTAACATCCTCTTCATAGAATGTCCTCAGATCTTAGCATGGTGTCTGGTTAAAGGGAATCTCACAATAAATTGAATGAGTAAGTCTACTTACCTATCTTTCCATGTCTTTGGTTTTTTTTTTTAAAGATTTTATTTATTTATTAATAAGAGAGAGAGAGAGAGAAAGAGAGAGAGGCAGAGACACAGGCAGAGGGAGAAGCAGGCTCCACGCAGGGAGCCCGATGTGGGACACGATCCCTGGACTCCAGGATCAGGCCCTGGGCTGAAGGCGGCGCTAAACCACTGAGCTACCCGGGCTGCCCTCTCCATGTCTTTGACAGTTGTCCATGAAAACATAATATATAAGCCTCACTTCAGATTGCCTTACTGACCAACCGAGATGGTTATCCAAACCCAGTTCTGGACTTGTTTTTGAGTGCTTTACTTATGGCTTGCATTGGCCTAATAGTCAAGTCTATAGAGTTGAGATAAGTAACTGTCCATGTTCACCAGGAGCTAACAGTATAGTGGGGAAGGTGGAGAAGACAAGAAACAATGTGGAATGGCTGGTTCATAAATTCCCAATGACAGAATAAAGAGGCTGGAAAATGATTCTTAGAAATTTTATTATCTTTGAAGTAATGGATTTTTAAGCAGATCACATCAGGAAACACTTAGTAAGAGGTAAGTGGTCTAACACTCCAAGAGCCATAATTGTCTGTACTCATAATTTTAGCCAATGCTAAGAATTCCAATATTGGCCTTTCTAGCTTCTTTCTATCCCAGAGGTTCTCAATCTTATCTGCTTATGAAAACCATCTGAAAAGCATATAAAAATTTGTATAATTAAAAAATGAATGCCATATTTTAAGCCTTTTCTGTCTTTTACACAATGGTGCTTTTTATTTATTGTTTTCAAAGAAGCATCTAAACACTTGGATTTGCATATTCTTAACCAAAGGTATTCACATATAAATGGGTTTTTGAAAATGATTAAAATGGCATTCTTCACCTATAGTAGTTTGTACAAATTTGTGGCCAATTAACTCTGAATGTCAGCAGTATGACTATGGGAAAAGGGAACATCATAGATTAAAACTCTTATAAAAAATTTAAACCAAATTATGAATTTGTACCATGATTTAACTGTATCTTTCTTGCACAGTGATTCATTCCTTTATTTGTACAGTAGCTCCGTCAAATGTTGCTGTGAATTGATATTATAATCTATAAAGTGCTTGTAACCAGAAAAAAAAATTGGTATAGACTGAAAGTTCAGGCATAATTTTTTAAAAAGAATGATCCCCAGGGAATTGTAATGTTCAATTATGGTTGAAATCATGGTTCGGTTTCTTTTCTTTCTTCTTCAGCTTGAAATAACCAGGCATCAGAAATTCAGACAGGAGGCTACCAATGGATGGCTAATACTGAAAGCTGTTTTATTATTGTGGTGCTGTAAGAACTCATGTTAGTTTATAGTTTACCCATGTGCTGGTCTGAAACACATTAGTGATGTTCTATTCCCTCCATTAGCTTAGGAGGTCTTGGCAAAGACCCTCTAGCACTGCCAAGCAAGCCAGGTCCAAGATTTACATTAATCTTTGATCTGATCTTAGAGCTGAGGTAGGAAGAAAGAACAGAAAACAGAAAATATAAGAACCCTAGGGATAGTGGAACTGGAAGTGAATATGGAGAGAGGGATGGAGAAAGACAGACATGAAAATAACTTGAAGTTACAAATCCCTTTTCATCTCCATTTTGCCATCATATTAACATGGATCTCAGAGGAGTGAACCAAAAATGTTTCTCCCCAAATCTGGAGAAATAATCTAATGTGGAAGTGATAGATCTTTCCATGAAAACCTAAATTTGTTCTTTATATTTATGTTTGCTTTGTTAGCTACTACACATAAGAGAAATCATATGATATTTATTTTTGTCTTCACCTTCTGGATCCCTATAATGCAGATGTTATCATGGTTGATGATGTCATAGAGTTCCCTTAACCTATTCTTTTTTTCTTTTTGCTACTCAATTTGGTTGCTTCTCATAACCCTGTCTTCCAGATCACTGCATCCTCTATTTTGTTGTTCATTCCCTCCAATGTATTTATCATTTTAGTTATTGTATTCTTCAGCTCTGATTGGTTCTTTTTTAGTTTTTTTTATCTCTTTATTAATGTTCTCACTGAGTTAATCCACTCTTTATTCAAGTCTAGTGAATATCTTTATGACCATTACTTTGAACCCTTTATCAGGTATATTACTTATCATCATTTCATTTAGTTCTTTTTCTGTGATTTTTGTCTTGTGCTTTCATTTGAGACATATTCATTTATCTCCTCATTTTTTTCTCACTCTGTGTGTTTCTATGTATTAAGTAGGTCAGCTATGTCTCCTGATCTTGAAGGTAGTGGCCTTGTGTGCTGTAGAATGCATACCTGCCCCTCTGCCACCATCACCAAAACTAGTGCTCCAAGGATTTCCCCTGTGTGAATACTGTGTGCCCTACTGTTTTGACTGAACTACAATTGCTGTGAGCATACTGATGAGTGGGGCTGGCCTTCTGCCCAGCCAGCTACAACGATCTGGTTTGCCTACTGAGGACATACTGGGCAGAGTTTGTTCCCCACACTGTTGAGAGGCCCGGCTGCAACTATCATAGGCTTGCTGGTGGGTGGCACTGGCACTCCATCTAGCTATCTGCAATTAGCCTCTGCCACAGATGGAGGCACACCAAAGGGCAGGGCTTACAATCTGCACAGCCAGCTAAGAGGCCTGGCTGTAGCAACTGCAGGTGTGCTGATGTTGTGGGGTTATCTTTCCCCCTTCTCAGGGGAAGAGTCACTTTGGATTGGCACCAGCTGGGGTTGTCTGTCAGGTGTGGGAGTGCAAGAGCCACTTTCGATGGACATCTTCAGAGGTGGGCATGTTGTGTGGAGCAGGTTATGTGGTGCTAGTAGGATGGAAAGTGTTAAAAATTGGCTCCCAAGAGTATCTAGCTATCCAGGCTGGGAAGGAGCAAGAAAAATGGTGCTTGACAGCACTTTTGTTCTTTGAGAAATCTCTTGCACATCCCTGCCCCTTTGGCACACATTTCAAGATCAGTTAGTAAATCTCCTTCATGTGTACCCTAGTTGGTTTTTAAACTACTGCTTCTGTGCTGTGTCTAAGGCCAAGTTTTTAGTGTGCTGGCTCTTTAAGGGCAGGGACCCAGTTTCTTGTCACCCTCCAGCTCTCCCTGCTTTTAACCCTGCTGATTTTTTAATTTTTTTTAAAGATTTTTATTCATTTATGAGAGAGAGAGAGAGGCAGAGACAAAGGTAGAGGGAGAAGCAGGCTCCATACAGGAAGCCCCATGTGGGATGCCATTCCGGGACTCCAGGATCATGCCCGGGGCCAAAAGCAGTTACTAAACCATTGAGCCACCCAGGGATCCCTAAACCCTGCTGGTTTTTAAAGGCAGACATTTGGGAACTCCTACTTTGCTATATTACACTTTGCTTCTTTTTATTGTCTCCTCATAGTTTTTTTGTTCCCTGAGTTGAGGCCTTAACTGACTAGTAAACATAGTATGATTTTTGTATGTCTCAATTGGGCAAGACCAATAGATAAAAACAATTTTTTACTTTCAGACCATAACAAAGGTGATAGTGGAAGTTACTTTCGAAAGCTTTGTAATAAATTCTTTAAATATACTAGGGACAGGCATTCCATCTCTTGTATAATTTAGAATTATATCTAGATCCAGAAACATAAAGTTCTACTCTAGTAAGCTGAGAGCACCTTAATTTCTTGAGTAACAAGATGTTTGGAGTTGGACTCCAAAGTGACTGCAAATGCCTAGAGACTTAGTCTCTTATTTCATGTTTAACTATCTTTGTTTTTTTTTAAGCATATGACCTTTGGTCTCATGATCAGAAGATTACTGCTGCTCCTACAGCATTATGTCTCCTTTCCTAGGATAAGGAAGCAAAGAGCAAAGAGATAAACCCAAAGTTCCATGCCAGCAGAGTTTTTCCCTTTATGTCTTTCCCAGAAGCCCACCCAGAAGTTTTCTAAAACATTTCACTATCTATCTTGATCATATGTCCACCAGTACTTGCAAGGAAGACCAGTATGAACTAAATTGGTCAGACTAATCCGTCACCCAATTTCTCTTATTCACCTCTCCCCAACTTCCTTTGTTCCTAAATGCTAATATCTGGAATGAAATTAAGAAGACCAGTACAAGCCACAAAGCTTAGAGTCAGTGTCAAGATTGTTGGTATTCACATCAGAAACCACAGGCTTATGACAGGGTTGGATAAGTGAAGCATCACTTCAGACATGGAATAGAGGAACTGACATTTTCCTCTTAAAAGTGCTGAGAGGATATTTTAAAACTTCAGGCTTTTAAATAACAGAGTAGTTGTTTTAACTTCAGCTTACAGAGTTCTTGCTAAGAATTGTGCCACTAGATGCTCTCTCAGAAAAAATAGAAGTAACTTCAGAGAAAGAAACACTTAGGATTTTATCTTCAAATTATCTCAGGATCTAGATAGCAATTTGTGTTGCCAGATTAATATGGGAAGACATTTTGGTGGCAGTGTTGCTTTTCTTATGTTATCAACTACCAATTCCACATATCAATGTGGGAGCATCGATATTTGATGCTTCATCTAAGAATATCAGGCAGGGGTATTATTTCTATAGGTGTACAGTGAATACATTTATTAATGCTGAATTGAAATACTTAATAAGTGTGTCCATCTTATACAAAAATAATACATACGAGTTTTAAAATCCACTCACTTTTTTAAATAAATATTTGAATCTCCATTAGGAGTTGCAGTTTCCAACCTAATTATTGAGTTTTCCTTGGTATATAACCACATGCATATAAACACATATAAAAAAAAATAAAGTTCTCTGTTTTCCTTATTAAGCCAGTCTTGATTACTCACCCATAGTGATAACAATTAAAACACAACACACACACACACACACACACACACACACACACACACCCATGGACAAAACCTCACATGCCTATCATTATCTCAAAGAGTAGTTAAGTTTACTTCGCTGATTCTCTGATTAAGGAGAATAGAACTTCCATTTCACTTTGATGTTAACTACAGTTGAAGAATCTAAAATATTATAAAGAAAGACAAATTCACAAAAATTAAATTTATTTGTAAAAAAAATTCCTAGAATTCTTTTTTGAAAACAGATTCAAATTTTACTTAATGGTTCTAATTTGAATACAGCAACAGTTTGATGAATATTTAGATCTTGGGAAGTATGGTGGAACATATTTATCAAATGGGTTTCAGTTAATTTATCACCTTGTATTTTGTGTTATGACCTTCACATTTAAAATAATCATGACCTGCTGTCCGAGATCTGTGTTGTGTTGTAATTTTGTCAGTAGAAATGATACATGAGTTGTTTATATACTCTGAGGAAAGATATTCTTTGTTTGAGGGTCAAAATGTTGACTATGATCACTTTACTGTTAATTTATAGAAACATTTACTTTTTGTTTAAAAAAACATAATTTTTTAAAATTAGGGGCACAAATCTGCATTCTGTCCATACCTAATTGTCTAGTGCTCCTCCAGAATTAACCTCTCCTAAAATAAGTCATCAAAGTAGAATAGCTAGAGTAGTTTTCTTTTTATAAGATTTTATTTATTTATTTATTTATTTATTTATTTATTTATTTATTTGAGAGAGAAAGAAGTGTGTGTGAGGGAGAGAGCATAGGTGAGTGAGTGAGGGGGAGGGACAGAGGGAGAGAGAGAAGCAGACTCCCTGCTGAGCAGGGAGCCTCAAGTGGGACTTGAACCCAGAATCCTGGATCATGAGCTGAGCTGAAGGCAGGCACTTAACCAAATGAGCCACCCAGGTGCCTTTTTGGGTGTTGTTTAACACTTTTGCAACTAATTTTTGTATTGGTAGTAGTCCATCACTAGTCAATACTTAGAATGTTCATTAGAGATTTTCCCTTGAAACTATTCTTTAATAACACAAATACCAATATGTAATCTAACTTAGACAAAGTAAATCCCCTTTCTAAGGTCAACTGGTCTTCAGTAATGGTACCAAGACCATTCATTGGGAGGGAATTGTCTTTAGTGCTGGGACAAATGGATATCCAGATGTTAAAGAATGAAGTTCACATCACATATAACTCAAAATGAGTCAAAATTTAAATTTAAGAGCTGCAACCATAAATATATGTATTTCAAAATTTTCTACTTTGTAATACAATCATAAGGTAATGGTGCTGTTTAGAGAACAGTTTTCACTTAGAAAAAAAAATTTCGGTTCACCATTTTGATCCCTCAAAAGGGAGAATAAAATTTTTGGCACAGATATCTCTGTGATGTCCTCAGAAAGCTGAAAGTTAAGCTGAAAAGTGTCAAAACATATAATTAAGCAGAATGTTTACAACTTTGTTTCTTCTTTCCAACAGCCTGAGATAGGTTTTATTTCCGATTAAACAATAATTGATTCTAATTATTTTCTCTTTTTTGAGTTATAAAAACAGGGAAAATTTATTTGAAATTGCTAGTTAGCACTGTTGTGATAAATAATTATTTCAAGTTCTTTTTTTTTTTTAAGATTTTATTTATTTATTCATGAGAGACAGAGAGAGAGAGAGAGAGAGAGAGAAGCAGGCTCCATGCAGGGAGCCCGACATGGGACTCAATCCCTGGTCTCCAGGATAACCCCCTTGCCTGAAGATTGTGCTAAACCGCTGAGCCACCCGGGCTACCGTCAAGTTCTTAAATGTAAAACTAGAATGATTATTATTTTATAGTTTCTACTTCAACAAAAACATATGTCCTCCATATATACTATCATATCATAGGAATGTGTATATTATCTTGATTCATACTAATACCAAAGCCTGTCATTCAATTATATACTATACTGATATATATACTAATATATACTAATATATATATATCCATATGAGCATAGATATATCAAATGTCTGTATATATATATTATTTTTCCATTATATTTTTATTTCTCCACCTTGGATATTTAATCTAGATGTTTAAACTTTTACAAAAACTATTACATAATATGTAACACATGTGTTTCATACATCTTTTGTATGATGCTTAAGGGATAAATTGGTCTACCACATGCTTGCTGAAAGACTAGGCATTTTTAAATATAGAACTAAATAATTTTATAATAAAATCACTATATTCCCTTTGTATATGCTTTGCAATTTCTGCCTGCAGCAAAACTTATAGTAGAGGAGGTTTCCATTGGACAAGTCTCTCCTTTATTTTAGTAGGATTATACCTATTTTTAAACAATCTGATATTAGAGTTACTCTTTCTCATTCTATAGAGATCTTTCAGGATATTTATTTCTCCCATTTCAGTTCTTGCTCTCCCTTTCTCTCCCTCTCTCCTTCCTTCCATCTCATTTTCATCACTACCTAACATGCATTAAGAATTGTACTAGACGCTAGGAATGAAAATAATAAAAACAAAGTTTCAAACCCCAAAGAACTGTCAGTCTATAAAGAGAACAAAGAAGCAAAATGAACAGTACAGTGTAGGTTAAGTTACAGGTAGAGTGAGTTCTAGATGTGCTAAAGAGAACATCCCAACTCTCCTCAGGGTATCCCATGTTATTTGGTGGAGAAGATGATACCTGAGAGATAGTCTAAAGAGTAAATAGATCCTCAAGGGAGAGGGAGCATTTTTAATTGGAAAAATGCAAATTGTTTGATAAGGCTCTAGCTTCATGCATATACACATTTTCATTTTACTGTTCTCACTGCTTTGGCCACCAGAAAATCCACAGAGGATTTTCTAATGGCAACATCATCACCAAGATAATTTTCTCTGTGTATTGATTTGAACCTACTCTTTGTTTTAATCAGAAGAAAATTATTTAAAAGGTTTTAAATCTACCCAAAAGTGGATTTATCCTTTTTTCATATTAGATTTAGCTGTCCAAATTTTTATGGTTGTTTCCATGAGTCATAGCTCTCCTCATTTTTCTCTTGCATTTGTTTTCTCTCATAGGGGAGCACCTAAGGGGAATTGATTTTCTCATATCTACATGATAATTTAAGAAAGAAAATGAGATTAAATATATATATGATAGTTCCTAGGTCTGGAGACTATTGCATATCCCATTGCATTGCATTTCTTGTTATCTATCTCTTTTTTACCATTTATACCACTGTACACATCACCAGTAATGAATCAACCTGCTCTGGAAACATTTACACCCTCAACAAAATATTACACAGAAGAATGCAGTTTTCCTTAATTTTTAAAAATTTAAACATCTAATTATTTGTGTTTTAATCCTAACATTTGATTAAATCAACAGAAGTCCCTATATACTTCCTGATTCAACATGAGAAGTGGTATTTCACTATTGTTTCCTGATATATCTTGAAACAGAGTAAAAAGATCAGAAGGAACTCTAAACTTCAAAATCTCTTGTGCTTCAACATTAGAATATGCTCCATGGATTTGAAGCCTTTCTGAAACAGGGCTAATTCTGTAGTCAAGTTACTTTCAATTCTGCTTTCATGACTGCACAAAACGGCACAGATATATCTTCTCTCCAGGAGAGATATTGATGTGTTTACAGATTCTTTAATATAGAGACACTGAATAGGAAAAAAAAACATAATTATATTGCTTATGGTTCATCCTCCTTTACCTGTTGGAGAAATACTTTATGAAAGGAAGTTCAGAGTAACAGCCACCAGATTGAACCAGACTGTACCGTGGGAGCAAATATAAAGTAATAAACACACACAAAGATCAATTCTCTACATTGCTATAGAGAATTGATCACAATTCCATTTGTATTTATTTGAGAGGTTAAAGGCTAGGGGCTATTTGAATACATTTGGAAAGTCCTCAGAAGTAGTTGGATATAATGTTAGTAAACTGTACTACAGTTTCTTCATTTCTATAAAGGTGGACGTATTCTGATGCACGAAGTATCACATTGAATTTAGCTGCTTAAAATATTAAAACTAGTCCTAGCATATTCTGGTCTTATTATTTCTGTAGACCTATGACACAATGCTTAATTTATTAATTTTTTGAGATAGAAAAGTATAATACAATAATAAAGACTGTGAGTTTTGGAACCAACCATACAAATAGGAGTTTGAAATCATCTCCCATTTACTGGCTGTATGACACTTGGCAAGTTACTTTGTCCACCAGAGGCTTTATCTTTTTATCTGGAAAATGAAAATAGTATTAGAATATATGGAATATATATGACAATTAAGTGAGTTAGTGATAAAAAAGCATTTAACGAAGGAGTTGACAACTCAAATGCCAAAAAATAAATAAATGGTAGCATTTAATTAGGCAGATATTGAATAGTTATGCTGTAGCCTTTCAGATAGGGGTTTCATTTCTTGTACACAGAGTACTTGGAAGAGTAACTGGATATATGAACTTTTTCAATAACAAAGATACTATTTATACTGATTAGTATTGCAATGTACTATTAACATCATAGACTGAAAGGAGAAATGGTTCTTTTAATTTATCTTTGGGATCAGTTTAGGTGATTATATAGGATGTATCTACTACCACTTTTTTTATTTGTAGTAATAATAAACCTACAGTAGGGAACCTCCTGTAATCCTTCCCATTTGTAAGATTTTAATTGTTCATTTTTGTAGAAGTGATTATAAGAGAAATTCAGTTCCAGTCAATCTACTCAGTTTTGTTAGTTAATATGCAATCTTCAGCCTGCAGTAAAGAAGGTGACTGAGCTACCGGTAAGCTAATATTTTATCAGAACCATGTACCAACTGCTCCTTTTATAGAGAGAATGAAAAAATGAATGGACATGGAAGCATATTACCAATAAAAGAACAAGAAATATCTCAAGAAACCAATCTTAATGAACCAGATCTTATAGACAGGTCAAAATAATGATCTTATCATATAGAAAGGTTAAAATAAAGGTCAGGAAAGCAATGCATAAACAAAGTAGGAATTTCAACAAAGATATAGAAACTGGTTAAAAAACACCAAAATAAATCATAGAGCTGAAGAGTACAATAACTGGACTGAAAAATTCAAGGGTTCAATAGCAAACTAGATCAAGAAGAAAAAATCAGCAAACTCAAGGAAAGGGTAGTGTAATTCATCCAATAAGTGGACCCAAAAGAAAAAGGAATGAAAAAGAGTGAAGGTAGCATAAGGGATTTAGGGGACTTCATCAGCAGATCAATATATGCATCATAAAGTTCCCAAGAGAAGAAGAGAGAGACAAAGGGGATGAAAGCATAATAAAAGAAATAATGACTGGAAACCTCCTTAAACTGGACAAAGAAACAGAAATCCAGATCCAGGAAACCCAAAGAGTGTAAAAAAGATGACTCCAAAGAGACTACATTTATATCCTGAAATAGGCTACTGTCATTTTAAGATGTTTTATCTAAACATTACAGTAAACACTAAACAAAAAACCTGTAGTAGACACAAAAGGAACAGAATCAAGAGTCCAGATGTAAGCTCATGCATATATGATCAATTGATTTTTTAAAAATTTTATTTATTTATGATAGTCACAGAGAGAGAGAGAGAGAGGCAGAGACACAGGCAGAGGGAGAAGCAGGCTCCATGCACTGGGAGCCCAACGTGGGACTCCATCCCTGGTCTCCAGGATCACGCCCTGGGCCAGAGGCAGGCGCTAAACCGCTGCGCCACCCAGGGATCCCTGATCAATTGATTTTTGACGAAGGAACCAAGCATATACAATGGAGAAAGGATAGCTTCTTTAATAAATGATGTTGGGAAACTGGACTTGTATTATATCCTATATACAAATATCAACTAAAATGGGTTAAAGATTTGAATGTAAGATCTGAAGCCATAAAACTCATAGAGGAAAACATAGGGGGGTAACCTCCTTGATGTCTTGACAATGCTTATTTGGATTTGACACCAAAAGCAAAGGCAACAAAACCAAAAATCAACAAGTGGAGCTACATCAAGCTAAAGACCTTCTGCACTGCAAAGGAAACCATCACCAAAATGAGCAGGCATTTTATGAAATGGCAGAAAATATTTGCAAACCACATATATGACAAGGGGTTAATATCCAAAATATGCGAGGAACTCACACAATTACAGAAGACATACAAATGGCCAACAGGTACATGACAAGATGCTCAACATCACTAATATTAGGGAAATGCAAATTAAAGGAACAGTGTGTTATCACCTCATTCTTTTAGGATGTCTGTTATCAAAAAGATAAGTGCTTTTGGGGATATGGAGAAAAGGGAACCTTTGTACGCCATTGTTGGGAATGTAAACTGGCGTAGTCATTGTAGAGGTTCTTCAAGAAATTAAAATAAAAAGACTATATGAATCAGTAATTCCCCTTTAGGTATATATTCAAAGGAAACAAAATCACTATCTCAAAATGGTATCTGTACTCCCATGTTCACAACAGCATTATTCCCAACAGCCAAGATCTGGAACCAACCTAAATGTCTGCCGATAGATAAGTGGACAAATATAACATGGTATATCTATACACGATTGAATATTATTCAGCCTTAAAAATGAAAGAAGTTCTTCCATTTGTAACAACATGAATGTACCTGGAGGGCATCATGCTAAACAAAATAAGTCAGATAGAGAAAGACAAATACTTCATGGTATCACTTACAGCTGGAATCTTAAAAAAATATATATATATATATAATATTTATATATTAGAAATATATTTTAATATATTTATAATATATAATAAATAAATTATAATATTTAATATTATATTATATATTATATTATATATTATAAATTATAATTTTTTATAATTATATAAAATATAATATATTATATTATAAATTGTAATATTTAATATTATAATTATAATATTAATGAATAAATTGTAATAGTTATTTATAATATATAATAAATAAATAAATAATAAGATTATATATATAAATATATATAATTATATAAATAAATAAATAAATAAATAAATATATATATATATATATAAAACCACAGTGGTGGTTGCCAGGGACTGGGGTTAAGGGAAAGAGGGAGGCTGGTTAAAAGGTACAAACTTTCCAGTATCAAATGAATAAAGCCTGAGAATCTAATATATAGCATGGTGTGTATAGTTGATAATGTAAAATTGAAACTTGCTAAGAGAATAGAACTTAAATATGCTTATTAAAAAATAAAAATAAAAATGAGATGATAGCTGTGTTCATTAACTCAATGCTCCGTGTCTTTTCACAATGTATATGCATATCAAATCATCATGGTTTATATATTATTACAATTTCATTTATCATTTCTATCTCAGTAAAGCTGTAAAAAAATTAAAACATGAACATTTTGTACACTTAAGTTCATACGTTTTTATATGTGCAGCATTTGCCTCTGTTTACTGATTCTTAGAATTGTGGTAATACATGTTTTTCCTGCTGCTTTTCCCTTTTCTGTTTGGGATGCTTTTTTTCTTCTTTTTTTAAAAAACAATCAATCTACCTCCACTTAGTCTATTTCTTTTGAAGTTGCTGACTAACTCTTGGTATGCTTCTACTCCACACCATGTTTGAAATCATTATATTATTATTGATAGCATCAGAACAACAAGTGACATATATTTGGATGAGATTAATAGCCATGCAGCTGGAAGATTAGATTGCCAAACCATGCACTCAAGTTAAGAGTCTGTATTTATAACTGTTTAATATTGGCAGAATTTTTTCAAAAGAGAGTCCAAAATCTGCTCTGGAGTTCAGAGGTTGATATGAGCCTGTCCCTGTGAAATGATGCTGGTGATATAACTTAGGAATATGCTTGGTGACTCTGTAGTACAGAACCACATACAAAACAAGGTAGGAGCTTACTTTAATCATGACCTTTGAAAATTTCTGAGTGATAGTGTGGGAGGCTTTTTTAGGAATGGAATTGGAACAAGATGTGCTTCTTCCCATGAGTCAACTGTGAGATCAGTTTTTTAAAATTGTTTTTAATTATGATTTCTGTGCCTAGTCCTTGAAGGTGCCAGTCGAGCTGAAAAGCAATGTTGTTTATTTCATTGTCAGGACGACAGTATGATGGAAAAGAGGGTTCCCAACATGCTCTGGAACCAATTTAAACATTCTGAGGAAAAAACTTTCCCCACTTGATACTTAGGTAAAATAATTTCTTTGAGTGAATTTTGAGTTCAGGTCTTCTCAAAGGAATTTCTGTTATAGTTATTTATACTTTTATTTAACATATTTAACAATAAGCACAATAGGAAATTTGTTTTTCAGGCCACTACTTTTTAACCAAAAAAGCTAATTTTTTGTTTCATAGTTTACAGATTTTGAAACCTAAGAATTTTTTCTCATTTATACATTTTTTCTTTAATTTTTTGAGTTTTCTTTTAAAATTAAGCCAGTTACAAAAGAAAAACAAATAACTTAAGTAGAGGGGAATTATGTCCGCCAAAGGACACAAATGAGATTTGACTACCAGGTTCTAAGTTTTATATAATAGTGATAATTTTTAATCGGCAATATAGTTTTTTATTTACACATGATATCAAGAATGTATGAGGAACAGAACAAATAAAAAAGCAAAACAAGTGGGAGAAGAGACAATGGATATGTTTTTGCCTATAAATTTTATTTAAAAATGGATAGAGTAGCTTATGAGAACCAAGTAATAATGAATTGGTGTGTCAAAATTATTCAAACTCTTGAAGATACATGGAACTTTCTGGAAAATGGCATTTAGTAACTTCAGAGATCCACATTAGTTAAGTTTATCATATTTGGGTTCTTATTTTAAAAATCCTTCAAATAATCTGGAGAAATTTGAAATCATTTGTTAAACATTTTCATAAAATAGTCCCAGTTCATAAAATAGGCACAGTTCTATAAAGTATTTTATTATGTATATTTATTAGTTAATAAAAATTAATATACAGCCATATTCTAAAATGCACTTTTTTTTACTTTTTAATATTTCTAAAACAGAATGCATTCCACAACTACAATGAGACAGCTACTCATAGTTTAATGATTCAACTTATGTGCCTTGATGATTCTGTGCATGTTGAGTTTAATTGTCATCTAAAAGTTTTCAAAAATTATTATCCTGTAATTTGACATTGAAAGAAAAAGACATTGTGCAATCAGCAGGGCACAAAAGCAGGGTGGCACAGCACAAGTCCAGTAAAATGAAGCATTAAGTTATCTTTGGAAGAATGACTTCAGTTCCTTATTTTCTTGCAAAGCAACAAAATATATTACACATCCTAAGGAAACAAGATATCCCCAAGCAAATGAAGTTGTGTTACTGTTATCTTTTAAAATTCTTATAAAATACCAAGTAATGCAACTCATGACAGCTGAAAAGATATGAATACATTAGAGTAGGTTAAAGAAATTCCAAAGTGACCAATTCCAAAGCATCTATTGTGACCAATTTATGTATTATTCCAGGCTCTTTAAAAAGCATGTGTCTTAGGATTTTTTCCAACAGCATATTTTTCTTAAGTAATGTTACATAAAATGGTAATGTTATGATTGGTTTCATCTTAGAGTCTTTATGAAATGTGAGGTATTATAGTAAGCCAAATATTTATAAATGATATGTATGTACTACTTTCCTGTTTTGTATGAACTGTATTAATAGTCTTTATCAATTATTTATGTGACATCAATATAAAAGTATTTTATGCACACATATTCATGTTTTCTATCTGAATGACCCATGGATATTGCTCATTTCCTGCAGTTCATACACCATATGTTGGAGAACATTTATGTAATCAAATTCCCTCTAGCATGAAAGTTTTATTTACTCATGTACTAATTCATTACTTTTTTTTTTTCCTCTGAGTAATTCTAATGCCCAACATGGGGCTCCAAGTCATGATTCTGAGATCAAGAATCATATGCTCTATCAACTGATCCAGCCAGGCACCCCTTCATTACTTTTTATTAAATTACCAGATTTAGATTCTTAAAAAGAATAGTGCAATAAATTAGTATTTATATGCCTACATGTACAGGATACTGTGGGATCTATAACATCCTGGATTTCTCTCTCCCCCCCCCCCACATCCTGTTTTCAAATGTCAACACAATAAGGGCTAAGAGTAGCAGATACTGACAGATCTTAGCTTTTTGCCTTGCTAGGACATATCCTAGGTCAAACAAAACTATTTTCCCCAAGTCTATAACCCTTTCCAGGGAGTATGGCTACCACCACATGTAGAAATACAAAGATCTAGCTCCCATACCTCAATTTGGAATAATGCCAAAGGACCATCCCACCTCCATCAGGACCTAGACTATGGCTTCAGTTGTTGTGGATCTGCTTCTCTCTATGCTCAATTCTGCCTTTCTCACTTTCTTATAGGTGCTACCTCCTGATAAACTTGAATACAACTTCATATCTCAGAATCTGATTCCAGGTAAACCCAACCTAAGATAGTATATTATATTTCTGATTCTCAATGTGGAAAGAACACTGTTCATGGAATTTTGAATGCCAATTTATCTATATATTTTTAAATAAATTGTATTTGTAATAGAACAGTACCATGAGTTAAATAAAGTAAGAAAATTAGGAAGTGGTATTATTAAGGCAGGCTGATCTGTGATTTAAAAAGAAAATTAGCCTGCTAGATAAAGACTCACACCCTACAGAAGTTTATTTTCTTACCATGAAAAAATAGTAAGTAGATCTTATTGTGGTGATTCAGTGTTCCTCTCATAGTACAGTTCACCTAGGGCATTGTCACAACTTACATCCTGAGGACAACAGAATGGAAAAGAGAGTGGAAAGTGGGTAATACTCCTTAAATGCTATAGCCTAAAAATTACATACATCACTTCTGTTCACATTCCACTGGCCTGACTCCACTAGTTACTTGCAGGAGAAGCTAGAAAAGGTTGTCTAGAGCCCAGGAAGAAAAAATGTATTTTTTATAAACTATCAGAGCCTGCCTTATAGGTACCTTTCTCAGAATGCAAATGAACTCCCAGGAAAGATGGTCAAGTAAATATATATTTACCTACACCTTAGTCATCTTGAAATGAAAACAAATGAACCAGTCATGAAGAATGAGGCTTATTTTAAACAATAACTCAGGAATTGTTAAAACCTTAACTAATGTTTATAGCTAGACACCATGCAATTTTGAAAATATTGACAAAAGAACTCCAGATGTAATATGCACCTTCCTAATGTAAGCAAAAAGTGAAACTATATCCCAAAATGCCCTCAAACAGTCTTTACTTTGAAGGATGAGAATGAGTAATTTGTTTGAATCTTTGAGGAAATTAAGAATACTACTTAAAATCCAAATACAATTTCAAATAGAATTTTGAAAACTGACAGAATTATTCTTGAATTGGAATAATAAATAGATGGCACGAGCCAGAAAATGAAATATAATGAAAGGGAATGCTTTTCCATTTAAATGTGCTATACAATAATTGAAACACATTAATACTACTGCAATAACTGACAGATAATTCAGTACTTAGTGCAGTGACTGTTGCATAGTAGGTGCTTGAAAAATAGTTCTTTAGTAAGTGAATGAATTAACTGATAAATAATAGAAGAGCCATAAATTGATAAAATTATAAATATTATATAGTTATCATAGCATTTCAAATGAGTGAGGAAAAGATGAGTTAACTAAATATTGATAAAATAAGACATTAATGACCTGGAAAAAAATTAAGTCTCTACTATTAGAAGCAACCAACTCCAGTGCATGCATTTCACAAATATTTTATTTTTACCAAATAAATAAAATCATAGACTATTGAAAGAACCAAAAAGATTGTATTGTTCATCCTCATCACCTTAAATTAGAAAAAAACTGAGTTTAGGGTTTCTGTCAAAAGGCCAATTAATTTAATAGAGAGCCATAACCTGGTATGCAATTCAGTGCTTGTTCTACTATGTTATCCTTTCTTTTGGAGAGGGTTAAACACACATGGAGCCTTCTGTGAGGCTTAAATTTAATTCCTTAACATTCTCATCTATAGAGACATAAATGAAGAATGGAATTAAAAGGTAATTAGGGGGGGATCCCTGGGTGGCTTAGCGGTTTAGAGCCTGCCTTCTGCCCAGGGCATGATCCTGGGGTCTCAGGATCAAGTCCGGCATCAGGCTTCCTGCGTGGAGCCTGGTTCTCCCTCTGCCTGGGTCTCTGCTTCTCTCCCCCGCCCCCTCTCTCTCTCTGTATCCCTCGTGAATAAATAAATGGAATCTTAAAGAAACAAAAAAGGTAATTAGGCTTGTAATATTTAAAGTATAAATATTTCTTATTTTCAAAAAACTTAAATAAAAGTTTGTAACTTCACAACAATTCTTATCAGAGTAAGTTCCAGAGTTTAATAATACACTTTGTCTTCCAAATGTCTAAACTCAATCTTATTTGTTGTGGCTTGAGCCTTTCCCCTCATATTCTTCTTGGAGTCGTTCATGAAAAATTCTACAGAGTTGACATTTATATAACTTAATTTTAGTGGGAATCTAGAGATAGCAAAAAGTGCACATTTTTTTTCAAGCAACATTATATTAGTTTGACTCTAGTTTCAGGAGTTTCAAATGTAAGAAATGGCACTGTCAAAGGAATAGATCCTATTCAGGTGTTATACTGATATGAGAAGTTTTAAATCATTTTCTGTAATAGTTGGCCTAGCCCTGAAACAGTTCTGTTTTGGAGGTTGAAAAGTGTAGATACACTTGGTACCTTGCTTGATTCTCCTTCGCTGGCTGTGTCCTGACCCATGTCCCAGCCAGTGTTGAGTATGGGTTGCTAACAGCTCAGAGTCACCTGTCCTCTCCTGAGAATTACCACTTGGCCTGGAAAATGACACTATCACCACAAACGGTCGTCTGTAGCTCATGATTGACTGATACTGGAGTACAAAAGTTCAGCTCCTTGTCCACATAGGACATTGCATTACTATTCATGCTCCAGAGCTCATCTGGGGTCAGAATAACTGTGGATTTCAGCTGAGTCCTCATCTTTGCCCAGGTTCATTGTAACCCATATCTCTCACAGGTTTTACCTGAGTCCACTCCCTAAGATACTTGCACAAGAATCCTTGCAACAGGCTCTGATTGTAGAGGACACAAGGGGCAGGAGTCTCTGGTTCCAGCAGATAAATTGTTTTGCTTTGAACCACCAACAAAAACAAGCAAAAAGAACTCTTATTTGAAAATATGATGCCCTCTGTTGTTATCCTGTGATAATATATTGAGTCTGCTAGCTTCCAAACATTCTCCTAAACTGTCTCTGTTCTCTCCTAGCTTGTGACATATGGAAATATATACTTACTTATTCCTTACACCCATCTGTTTCTTCACCCTACTTAGTGTATGACATTGTCTAGTGGTTTAACTATAGCTACTTTTCCCCCCTCAATTTCTCATACAGAACTAGGTTTTAGCTAAAGTATGACTTCATGACCCACTTCACATGGCAGTAAGCAGAGAGATAATCATAAAACCTAGCTATGTGAACCAAGGGGTGGGTGTCTACAGTCTCTTTGAATAGTAATACTGAATTATGAAGATCACATAAACAGAAATGTAGGGGCAGTCAGTCATTTACTTTTCCATTCAATCATACATTCAATAATTATGTGTCATATATCTCTTGTGTACCAAAAACTGCTCCGGCTGGAAATAGTGTGGCACCTCTGGCTTAACAGACATAAATTTTGCCTTCAAAGAAGCTAAATGCTATTGGAGGAAGACAACATTAATCCAGTGATTATAATAAATATTTTAGAGTCTATAAAAAAGCAGAAGGTGTTCAGTAGCACACAGCAGAATCATATAACTCAGCATCCAGTGTATGGCTTCCTAAAGGAAGCAATACTCAACCTGTGATGCAAATTTTGAGTCATATTAGCAGGGAAAATAAGAAAATGGAGAGAGCATTACAGAGTGAAGACCATATATGAGACCCAGAAGCAAAAGCTTCTGGAGTGTTTGAGGAAGTGAAGGGCAGTATGCCTGGATGGGAAAAAGAAATGAGGGATGTGACAGAGACTAGAAGGGGAAAAAAAGGGACAGATCACAAAGGGCCTTGTGTTATTTGTAATTGAGAGAACAAGCTCCTTCTTTCCCACCTCATCTCTGTGTCGGGCTAGCAATAAACTTCTCCGCTGTTTATAGTTTCATAGCTTTCAGAAAACAAGTAACATATTTCTCTAGAAGGTATATATTCTTATTTTGGTCAATGAGAAAGCAAGAAACTTAAAAGGCAGTAGCATTTTGAAGGTCTGAGTAGCTATATCCCTTTTCTCTGGTATCTCAACTCAACTATCTTTGGTAAATGTAGCCAAAGCATGGCTGCCTCCTCATAATACCTCATGTTGGCATAGAGCTCTTTGACACTTATAATGCTCTTTATTCCTTTTCCTTGGCCTGGCCTTCACTTTTGCTCTTAGCTACTAGAGTCTAACCCTTTTTAATTCAAATGACACTTTCTACTAGGTCAGTCAGGCTGTTTCATCACAATCATTTAAGAGCAGAGGGTAGTGAGGCTAAACACTGTTAAATGACTTTTGTAAATTAACAGACCAAGAACAGATTGGATTTTGGAACCTACCCAGATGGTGAGATTCTGTATACAAATCTCATTCTAAAGCACTGTGCCCATCACATGTCCATCTCAGTCCCTTCCATGGCTTCAAGTCTCCACGAAGTAGAGGGCTGAATTAAATACTTAAAACTTTGGTTAAAATCATTAGCTTTTATAATCTAAGTCATGGTATGTATGTCTATCTTGTTAGAAAAGAATGTCTGATGGAAATAAGGTTTTTTGTTGCCAAAGAAAGAGAAAAAAAGTATCATTAGTAAAGGTTTAGTTTTTAAATTTTCAAATTTTCAGTCATTTCAATATACAAATTACACTAAGAAATAAAGATTGGTAAGTAAGATCGTCTCAAATTAAGGATTATTTCAAAAAGAAAATTAACGATGTTTGTCTGCTGTGTGTTTAATGGAAATGGTGACTATCTATATTACTACAGCTCAACTATCACATAATTCATTAAAAAGGTATGTGGGTGGAATTATAATTCAATTAAATTCTTCATGTTACAGTGCCTGGCAAACATTTCTGTTTTCTAATAGATGAAATAGCTTTTATTTTTCCTGGTAGTGACAAAACCTTTTTTGTTGTTGTTCATTCTCTATAGTAAATTAAAGGTATTATTTGAGAAAATATTTAAAAGGCTCACATTTTCCACATACTGAGTAGGAATAAGTTTTCTCACAGTAAGAGGTATTTAGAGATATTGATGTTTTAAGTCTATTTCCTTTGTGGTAATCACAATAACTCATCATATTGTACAGGTCCATCACAGAACTTTCATGTGTGCTCTGTGATGGCACTTCTTTTTCTGAGTAAAGGACAAAGAGAGAAGTGGAGAGAAGAGGTCCAGCATATGAACAGGGTATATTTTTTTCAGTAGCCCAAAGGACAAACACTCTGAAGACGATTTTGAAATTAGAAGCCTCCTTTGAAGTCTTCCTTTATCTGTTGCCAGTTCCTACTTTTATTCCTTGTAGTCCTCCATCCTTTCCAGGAGCTGTCCATCATGATTTCTGTGTGTCTCTGTCAGACTGAGCCATTAGGTATCTGGCCACTGTTGTTGAGTTGTTGTCTCTTCCACAGGGTGTTTGATTTTTAATTCACAGTTCTCTTTATTTTCACTTTCTATTTTACATACTATTTGGAAATTTTTGCAAGTGTGCATTAGCTTTATAATGAGAAAATGAAAATGCACTTTCATTTTGTAAAGATAAGATATTTATAGGTGAACTTTTTTAAAGACTGAACTACAGAAAAAGATCAATTGGGAAAACAATAGGGAAGATTACCTGATTATTCTACTCCACCACAATCCATTTGTTCCCTGACAGTGACAGAAAACACAAGATATTTCTTTTTTAAGATTTTATTTATGTATTTGAGAGAGTGGGAGCATATTTGAGCACATTTGCACAAGAGAGAGCACACAAGCAGGGGGAGGGGCAGAGGGAGAAGTAGACTCCCCGCTGAGCAGGGATTTCCCTACATGAGGCTTGATCCTAGGATCCAGAGATCATGACCTGAGCCACCCAGGCACCTCAAGATATTTCTAACAGAGGGAATTAAATACTGGAGATTGGTTTACATAAGTGATAAGAGCTGAGAAACCAAATACGAGGTAGGGAGACAATATGGTGATTAAGAAGTTATTATTAAGTACCAGTAAAGAAAACACAGTGACTGATTTAAAATGAAGTTTGAAAAAGATAATTTCAAAATAATACCATATTTCTTCTGAGACATTTCTAGGAAAATGATCCTGCCTTTGACAGAAATTTGGAACCAAGAGGAAAACCTAGTTTAGAAGGAAAGACAATCAAATGATTCAAAATAACTTTGGGAAATACCAGACATTTTTAACCTTATTATCAGTATTTGGCACATATGAGATATTGGGAATATGCTTTTTTTATGTGAGAAATAGCATATTAAAATTTTATGGTTAAATCATCTTTGTACATTTAATATTTGTCAATAGTGGATAAAAATCACAAAGGGTATATGTAAATGATAGATATAAAGCCAAGGACCAGACCTAAGGAGTGCCCAAATACTAGAGCTGGAGTTTAAAAAAAAAAAAAAAAGAATTAGGAGAGAAGAGGAAAATAGCCTGTTAGATGAACCACATACGATGTGGGATGCTGCATAAAATGCAAAAATAGTAACTAATATAAGCCTCCTATTTGAGAAGGAAAAACACAGAATCAGAAATAAAAGATTTTATTAAAAAGAAGTCAACATTTAGTTAAAAAGGAAGTAATGGCCTTGGTCCTTAAAATGCTCTTCAAACGTTCAGATACTATACTCTTGACTGGTAAGAAAAGTTAAATGATAGAAAATATTTATGAACCGTGAAAGGAAGTAAGGATCCCTTCTTTTCCCCAGCTTTGAGATATGATTGACCTATAACATTGCGTAAGTTTAAAGTATACAATGTGTTGATTTGATACACTTAAATATTACAAAATGATTATCATCCTTAGCCAGTCCCTCCATCATGTCACATAATTACCATTTCTTTTTTGTGGTGTGAACATGTAAGATCTATTCTCTTGGTAACTTTCAAGTATATAATACAACATTATTAGCTGTAATCACCATGCCCAGAACTTGTTAATCTTATAATTGGAAGTTTGTACCATTAAGGATCTTTTTTTTTTTATGATTTAGTTTGAAGCAAGGTCTCAAGAATAATTTTGCCCATGTTTCCATCTTTCAAAATTAATAGGTTTCTTCTCATGTATTTGTGTGTGTGCATGTGTGTGTGTGTGTGAAGAGATAAGGAATTTCATAGACTAAACTCTTACTTCTGAGTTTTTCTGTAGCCAGGTAGAGATGTAAACATAGGATTGACATCAACATCAACATTCAGGAGATATGTTGCAGGTAATTGTGGAAAGTCATAAGTCATGGTATATTTGTTTTCTATATGAGGGTGTCTTCTCTGCATTGAAGATGATACAATAAACCTGCTTTATTGCACTGTCACTTGTGAAACGGAGAAACCAACCTTCCAGGTGGATTCCTATTCTAACATCTACTTCAAAACCTAGGCAACAATAACAAGCACAGATACAGATACATACTCACACTAGAATCACTAAGGGCTTTCTTTTTTTTTTTTTCCTTAAGATTTTATTTATTCATTTGGGAGAGAGAGAGAGAGAGTACAAGTGGGGAGAGGCACAGGGAAAGGGAAAAAGAATTGAAGCAGACTCCACACTAAGTGCAGAACTGGACATGGGGCTCGATTCAACAACCCTGACATTATGACCTGAATCAAAATCGAGTCAGACGGTCAACTGACTGAGCAACCCAGGTTGCCCTGGAATCACCAAAGGTTTTTTTATGGGCAAGACATTTGTAAAGTTGGATACAAGGGGCAGAAGGAGAGAATCTTTACAGTTTAACTTTAATTCCTGCGAGTTCTAATGTCTTATTTAGAGCCCCCCCCCCCCCCACACACACACACTGGATGTTATTATGTTGGGTTTTTTTTTCCATAGTCCGAGAAAACAAGAGAGCTAGCCAGTTCTCCCCACTGGTTTGACAATTCTCTTGAGCATCAGAATCATAAAAAGTAATTTGTAAACAATGATTCCACTAAGTCTAAGTAAGAACATTTGTCAAGTTAATGATAATGACTGCTGTATTGCAATGAGAAGTTACTCTGTGAAAATAGTTCCTTTTCTCATCCTAAGCCAAGTATCACATCTCAATCCACTTATCTGAAAGGGGAAAATGCCATCTGTTATATGATGTATCCATCTCAGAGAGGACTTCAAACTAAAAATTTGACGAATTATATTTTTTAAGATTTATTTATTAATTAGAGAGAGAGTGTGTGGGGCAGGGGGCAGAAGGAAAGGGAGAAAGAGTCCCAAGCAGACTCTGTGCTGAGCATGGAGCCAATGTGAGGCTCAGTCTCACGACCCTGAAATCACAACGTGAGCAGAAACCATGAGTCGGGCACTTAACCAACTGTGCCACTCAGGTGCCTCAACAAATCATATTCTAATGGTGCAAAACTCCTATTTCCTCTCTGACTTCATCTATTACTGTTATGCTTTGCCCATTCCACTCCAACCAGGTTACTTCCTTTCTGTCTTTTAAACATGATGATCATGCTCCCATCTTAGAGCCTTTCCACTTCTCCTAGAATGCTTTATTCCGAGGTATCCACCTGAGTTACTCCTCCATCTTCTTCAGGGTATTACTTAGATGCAACCTTCTCATACAGCACTCCTTGGGCACCCTATAAAATTGCAAACTCCCAACTTAAATTGTATATCCTTTTCCTGATTTATTATTTTTCTTCATACTACTATTTCTTACCTCTCTTGTCTATCTTACCGACCAGAATTCATAAGACAGAGGATATTGATGCACCCTCAGCAGGTAGAACTTTCCTAGGAACTCAATAAATAATTCTTTAAAAGCGTAGATTTAGATGACACCTAATCTAATTCCAAAATTCCAGTGGGTAGCTTTAGTATAGGCTAAACATTGAGTTCTTAAGAGTGGGATCTCTCTCACTCTTTGTCTCTCTTGTTTCTTTATTTGTTTTTACTTTGTAGCTCCCTAGTGCCTGGCAAAAAAGTAATCACTTAAATGTTTGATAAATTTAAATTTGGTGATATTTTGTAACACCCCTGGAAAGAATGGGGGAAATTATATTTAACTTTAAAGAAATTTGTTGTCATAGAACAGCTTTTGGTCCCAGGTCTCTTTGATTTTATGCAATAATTCATGAAACAGGGGGCATTTAACACAGTGGGTGATTTTGCAGGGAAAAGGTAATTGGGAAGAGAGTTAAGTCCTTTCCTGATAAAAGAAAATTAACTAAGTTTCACTTCAAATAGTTTTACCATATTCAGAATAGGGTGACTTATGCTAGAGAAGAACCTTATATAAATACCACAAAATTACTATTTCTGAGACGAAGCATGGTATGTGGGAGGAAATTCTGGCAAAATGGCCACTAACTAAATTCAGCCAAATTTTTGATGGCTTAAGCAGAAAGTATGGGTATTTTAAAAAGTCATGCCCAGAATAGAATATTTGAAGGTTGCTTTACTTTAATTATAGACAGTTCACTGACCTTCCTAATTTTTTAAGCCAGTCTGTTGCTTCTTGGTGGCCTTTCACATAGAACTAATATAGCAATGCTTTACATTATTATAAATTATTCTCTAATGCTGAACTGACTTACTCAACTGTCTTGCTCAAGCCAACTGAGGTGAGAGTGTCTTCTCTGCACTGAAGATGATACAGTAAACCTGCTTTATGGAACTGTCACTTATGAAACAAGAGGGAGAAACCAAGGACCCAGTGGTCAACCTTCTAGGTGGATTCCTATTCTAACATTTAGATCAGAACCTAGGCAGCAGTATAAACACAGGTATAAGTATATACTCACTTGGCATGAATTCAAAGAGTACATATATATATGTAAAATACATATATTTTTACATTTCCCACATACTAACACCAGTCTATAATGTGAGAAAAGGAAGGGAGGGACAGGATAAATCTTAAAACTCTCATATATGCTAAAATAATAATATTAGGGGACAACTGGTAGATTTTTTCCTTATTTTTATTCTATCTCTTTCATCCCCTAAACACTAAGTATATACATAAACCATAATTTCTGTATTGTTCTCCCTTAATAAGGAGAAGAGGTTTTGGAGCTTCTTAAATCCAGGATTCAATATAGAAAAGATAAAAAGTATTTCTTAGGTGTTTTTATAGACACCAAAATATAGTGTGGTGTTTTTCCAAGATGTTCTCTGAGGTAGTATTGTACCTATTTTTTCTTTAATGTGTTCTCTTTGCTCAATGCCAGTATTCTCCTTTGCCTTATTTAAGTATTAAGCACTTAAACCAGCAAATTTGTGAATATAAAACAAGCAAAATTTTGAAAATTTACATGGTGTGAGGTTTACTAAGTTCCTTTTCCCCTCTAGAAAAGAATAATCTAACACAAAATAGTAATTAAACATTCTCTAAGGAGAGTGCTTTGAGAGAAGCAGTGTTAAGCTTTCCTATTTCATCTGATTACTTAATATTTCTGATGTTTTCATGAGTTAATTATATCCATAATTTTCTAAGAGATTTTCCTAAAACTTAAATTGCTATCTTTCACCTTTCACTGGTATAAATATATATATATATATACATATATATATGTATATGTATATATATATACCTCTTAAAATGGGAAAGTGCAGGCAGTCAAATTTCAAGATTAAATCATAAGATTGTTTTAAAGAACAGCTGTAATTTTCAGACTTAATGATCAATATTGCCTACATTTCCCCCTGAGAATTTTTCATATGATTATGAAAGTCAGGTAAAATGGATTCAGTATAATTCGGCTACCAAATAATAGGTCACCCCAACGTAGATGGGAGCATTTCAGTTCTCACTGACAATACAATTGTCTGTGAATCTAGACTGGCTATGTAGTTTTTTGTGCATTAAGAATAGACCTCTATAATATTACAATGGAGAAACCAGATAGACATTATCTTAACCAGATGATCAAGGCTAACATCAATAATGATAAGTAATTTTGATAGAATGTACATTTAATACTATGTGATATGAATTGTACTTTACTTTGGGACTTTCTCCCCAAAATCCATTAACCCCTTCCTAACCATTAAAAAAAATCAAACAACTCCATATTATAGAATATTATATAAAATGCCTGAATAGTACTAAAAAATGTCAAAGTCATCAAAAATAAGGAAAATCTAAGAAACAATGACAACCAAGAAGAGACTAAGAAAATATGATGATGAAATGGTATCCTGATGGTACCCTAGAACAGAAAAAAAAAAGAAACATTAAGTAAAAACTAAGGGATCTAGGGTTGCCTGGGCGGTGCAGTCAGCTAAGCATCTGACTCTTGTTTTCAGCTCAGGGTGGTGGGATTGAACCATGTATGGGGCAACACACTCAGCACAGTTTGTTTGAACTTCTCTCTCCGTCTCCCTCTGCCTCTCCCCCACCACTCACTCATGCTCGCTTTCTCCCTAAAATAAATAAATCTTAAAATAAACCCTAAGAAATCTAAATAAGGTATGTATATAATAATATAATTATTTATTAATGTATAATCAGTAATTATGTGTATTAGATATTAATATCAGTTAATAGTTGTGACAGATGTAACATACAAACACAGGCTCAATGTAGAGTATATGAGAACTCTACTGTCTTGTAACTTTTCAGTAAATTAAAACTATTCTAAAATAAAAGTTTGTTTGCATATGCTTATTTATGTAAAATAATTAAATGTGTACATGTGTTTATAAACATAATGTGGCAGGACATGGAGCAATAAATGCAAACAGCAAAAATCATGAGCCATGAAAGTATTAGCCCTAAGATTCATCTAGTGATGAATATCTGACTCAATCAAGGGGTTTCCTAAAATATACATGTTGGATGACTATTAATACATCAACTAACTGAAAGCTCAGTACCTTTCAAGGCAATTCGTGTCAGTATCTGACAGCTCTGATTGTTAGAAATGTAATTCTTATGAGTAAAATTAATTCATTCTCTCTTTAGGTCATCTTACCTGTTAATTAGTATGTAGAAAATTCCCGAATCTAAATCACCAGCTTTTTTCTCCCTATAAATTCTAGGCTTGAATTCCAAATTTTCTTTTATTATCACTACAGAGTGCAAAACTTTATAAATCAAGAAGAGCAAAATTATATCTGAAGGTCTTTATCCTTTACACATCTGTATTATCCATCTCACACTCTTAAGTACACTAGAAAATATCTTTAATTTTGATCTCTACTTCACACCACATATTTAGTCTTTCATCAATTCATATAGATTTAGCTTATAAAATGTCACTTATGTTTATTTCCCTCTCTTCATTTCCATTTTGACAGCCTTTGAAAGTCTTCTTTATTTATCCTCCCTCCTTTTCTTCCTCTCCTTCTATCAACTCTTGGACGCAAATAATTGTTTCATTATAGTCTCTGATTCAGGACATATTACCATTATTACTGAGTGCATAGATCTTTTGTTTTATTTATTCTAATGATATAATGAACACTGTGACCACGTTACTGAACTCTGGGACTAAAAAAATAACAACTATGTGCTTCTCTCTGATCCTAAATCCTTTTCTTCCCCCTAGATTCCATTTTAATACTCTTGCTCTTTTTTAATAGTTTTATCATATATCTTTATTATCATACTATATGTTGGTTACTTTTTTTTAGTTTTTATTTAAATTCCAGTTAGTTAATATACAGTATAATATTAGTTTCAAGTGTGCAATATAGTGATTCATCACTTCTGTACAACACTTAGTGCTCATCACAAGAGCACTCCTTATTGTCATCACCTATTTTACTCAATTCCCCACCCACCTTCCCTTTGGTAGCCACTAGTTTTTTCTCTATAGTTAAGAGTCTCTTTATTTGTTTGCCTCTTGCTCTGTCTCTTTTTTCCTCTTTGCTTGTTTGTTTTGTTTCTTACATTCCACACATGAGAACTTATAAAACTCAACACCAAAAAAATGAATAATCCAATTTATTTAAAAATAGGCAAAAGACATGAAGAGGTATTTTTCCAAAGAGGACATACAGGTGGTCAAAGACAAATGAAACGATGCTCGGGGCACCTGGCTGGCTCAATCGATTAAGCATCTGCTTTCGGCTGAGGTCTGCTTCTCCCTGTCTTCTTTGCTTGAGCTCTCTCTCACTATCTCTCTCTCTCTCAAATAAATAAATATAATAAAAAACATTATAAAAAAAAAAAGAAAAGATGCTCATCATCAGGGAAATGTAAATCAAAATGACAATGAGACATCACTTCACACCAAACAAGTATTGACAAGGATGTGGAGAACAGGGAACCCTCATGCACTATCGGTGGGAATGCAAACTGATGCATTCACTGTGGAAAACAGTATGGAGGTTCCTCAAAAAATTAAAAAATAGAACTACCCTACAGTCAGCAATTGTTCCATGAGGTATTTAACCAAAGAATAATAAAATACTAATTGAAAGTGATACATGCACTCCGATGCTTATAGTAGCATTGTCTACAATAGCCGAATTATGGAAACAGCTCAAGTGTCCATTGACTGATGAATGGATGGATAAAGAAGATGTGGGGTGTATGTGTGCAGGTGTGTGTGTATAATATATATGTGATGGAATATTATGCAGCCATCAAAAGAATGAGATCTTGCCATTTGCAGTGACATGGATGGAGCTGGAGAGTATTATGCTAAGTGAAATAAGTCATTCAGAAAAAGACAAATACTGTATAGTTACTTTGAATATAGTAAACAAGAATCATTTTAGATATTCTTCTGAAACATGCTTTATTCATTCAACATTAATACTAATATACTAATATTCATTTTCATTTATGCATAATATACCATTTTGTAAATCTACCATAAATTATACATTTTTCTGTTGATTAGCATCTCATTTTTCTTTTTTTCTTCAGCTTGGGTTTTTTTTAGGAAGAATTGCTAAGAACTTTTGTGTCCTCTATATATGTGTGGGTTTGAGGGGACATATGCAAGAATGGAATTGTTATGTTTATATATAAATAATTAACCTTAAAAATATAAGCATATTGTTTTCAAAATGATTATAGAAATTTACATCCTCATCAAATATGCTGCTATTTGATAGCAAACAACATGCTCTCCAAATTTGGTTTGGTTAGACATTAAAATTAGCCAATTAAATGAGAACAAATGTTGCATCACTTCTCATTTACATTTCCTGTGTAGTAATGATACTGATGTTTATTTTCAAGTATTTGTTAGAAATGTTCGTTTTGCCTTTCAAGAAATGCCAGAGTGTGTGTTTTGCCCACTTATTCTAATATATTGTTTTTTTTTCCTTTTCATTCAGTTTTATTTTTTCATTCAGTTTTAGAAGTTCTCTATACATTTGGATATCAGTGTCATGTCAATTTTATATATTTGAGATGTCTTTTCCCAGTTTATAGCTTGTCCTTTGGGATCCCTGGGTGGCGCAGCGGTTTGGCGCCTGCCTTTGGCCCAGGGCACGATCCTGGAGACCCGGGATCGAGTCCCACATCGGGCTCCCGGTGCATGGAGCCTGCTTCTCCCTCTGCCTGTGTCTATACCTCTCTCTCTCTCTCTGTGACTATCATGAATAAATAAAAATTAAAAAATATATATAGCTTGTCCTTTTACTTTCTTTAAGATGGAATTTGATGAATAGGATTTTTTTATTTTAAGGTTGTTAATTTTATAATTGCTGAAGTTTAGTGATTTGTTTCTTGTTTAATAAATCCTTGCATACATGGTAAGAAGGATTTATGTTGTCATTTTATTGAAGTATAGTTGACATACAATATTATATATTAGTTTTAGGTATATAACATTGATTCAACATGTATATGTACATTACAAAGTGATCACAAGTCTAGTTACCATCTGTCACTATACAGTTATTATAATATTACTATGTTTCATATGCTGCACTTAATATCCCCATGAATTATTTATTTTATAATTGGAAGTTTGTACTTCTTAATCCCTTTCACCCATTTTACCCATTCCCTCATGCCCGTCTCCTCTGGCAACCACCAGTTTTTTTCTCTGTATTTATGAGTCTGTTTTGTTTGTTTTGCTTTTGAGATTTTACATGTGTATGAGATTTTATGGTATTCATCTTTCTCTAACTTATTTCACTTAGCATATTACTGTATAGAAACTCATTATTTTTTATGACTGAGTATATTCCATTGTACATATGTACCACATCTTCTTTATTCACTAATCTTTTAGGTTGCTTCCATATCTTGGTATTGTAAATAATGCTACTATAAACAGGAGTGTATATATCCTTTTTAATTAGTGCTTTTGTTTTCTTCAGGTAAATACCCACAGGTGGAATTGCTAGACTGTATAGTATTTCTATTTTTAATTTTTTGAGGGAACTCCATGCTGTTTTTCACAGTGGCTGCAACAATTACATTCCCACCAATAGGGTATGAGCGTTGCCTTTTCTCTACATCTTCTCAAGCCCTTGTCATTTCTTGTCGTTTTAATAATAGCCATTCTAATAGGTATGATACCACCCATATTGTGATTATGATATGTATTTTCCTGATGATTAGCATTGTTGAACATCTTTTCATGTGTCTGTTGAGCACTTACTATCTTTGGAAAAATGTCTATTCAGGTCTACTGTCCATTTTTTTAATCAGATTTTTTGGAAGTTTTAACGTTCAATTTAATGAATTCTTTGTGTAGTTGGATGTTAACTCCTTGTCAGATATATCATCTGAACTGTCTTCTCCCATTCAGTAGATTGTTTTTTGTTTTGTTTTGTTTTGTTTTGTCAATGCTTTCCTTTGCTGTGCAAAAGCTTTTTGTTTGATGTAGTCCCAATTTTGTTTTCCTTTGTTTTTGCTTTTGTTGTCCTTGCCTGAGGAAATAGATTTAAAAAAATATTGCTAAACTCATTATTCAAGGTATTACTGCCTACTTTTTTAAGGAGTTTTATGGTTTCCGGTCTTACATGTAGGTCTTTAATCTGTTCTGAGTTTGTTTTGTATATGGTGTGAGAGAGGGTCCAATTTCATTCATTGACTATCAATTTTCCCAAAACCATTTATTGAAAAGACTATGTTTTCCCCATTGTATATTGTTGCCTCCTTTGTCATAGGTTAATTGACCATATAAGTGTGGGTTTATTTCAGGGTTCTCTATACTGTTTTAAGTGTCTCTTTTTGTGCCAGTATCATATTGTATTGACTATTTTTGCTTTGAAGTGAAATTTGAAATCTGGAATTGTGATACTTCCAGGTTTTTTCCTCTTTCTCAGATAACTTTGGCTATTTGGGGCCCTTGAGACCCATAGAAATTTTGGATGGCTTGTTCTAGTCACATGAAAAATTCCTTTGATATTTTGACAAGTGTAGCATTGAGTCTGTATATTGCTTTGGATAGTATGGGCATTTTAACAATAGTTTTTCAATTTGTTAGCATGGTGTATCTTTCCATTTATTTGTGTCATAAGTTTTTTTTTAATCAATGCCATAGTTTTCACTGTACAAGTCTTTCACCTTCTCATTAAATTTATTCCCAGAAAATGTATTATTTTTTATGCAATTGCAAATGAGATTTTTTCTTAATTTCTGTTTCTGATAGTTTGTTAGTGTATAGAAATGCAACAAACTTCTGTACATTAGGGGTTTTTTTTTTTGGATTTTTAAATATTTTTTATTGGAGTTTGATTTGCCAACATATACCAAATACCCAGTGCTCATCCAATCAAATGCCCCCCTCAGTGCCGGTCACCCAGTCACCCCAAACCCCCGCCCACCTCCCTTTCCACTACAACTTTTCGTTTCCCAGAGTTAGGAGTCTCTCATGTTCTGTCACCCTCACTGATATTGCCCACTCATTTTCTCTCCTTTCTCCTTTATTCCCTTTCACTACTTTTTATATTCCCCAAATAAATGAGACCATATAATGTTTGTCCTCCAATTGACTTACTTCACTCAGCATAATACCTCCAGTTCCATCCATGTTGAAGCAAATGGTGGGTATTTGTCATTTATAATGGCTGAGTAATATTCCATTGTTTATATAGACCACAGCTTCTTTATCCTTTCATCTTTCGATGGACACTGAGGCTCCTTCCACAGTTTGGTTATTGTGGACATTACTGCTATAAACATTGGGGTGTAGGTGTCCTGCCATTTCACTGCATCTGTAACTTTGGGGTAAATCCCCAACAGTGCAATTATCAGGTAGGGCAGTTTTATTTTTGACTCTTTGGGGAACCCCACACAGTTTTCCAGAGTGTCTGTACACAGTTCACGTTACCACCAACAGTGCAAGAGGGTTCACCTTTCTCCACATCCTCTCCAACATTTGTTGTTTCCTATCTTGTTAATATTCACCATTCTCCCTGGTGTGAGGGTATCTCATTGTGGTTTTGATGTATATTTCCCTGATGGCAAGGGATGTGGAGCATTTTCTAATGTGCTTGTTGGCCATATCTGTGTCTTCCTCGGTGAAATTTCTGTTCATGTCTTTTGCCCATTTCATGATTGGATAGTTTGTTTCTTTGCTGTTGAGTTTTTTTTTTTAAAGATTTATTTTTATTTATTTATGATAGTCACAGAGAGAGAGAGGCAGAGACACAGGCAGAGGGAGAAGCAGGCTCCATGCACCGGGAGCCCGACGTGGGATTCGATCCTGGGTCTCCAGGATCGCGCCCTGGGCCAAAGGCAGGCGCCAAACCGCTGCGCCACCCAGGGATCTCTGCTGTTGAGTTTAATAAGTTCTTTATAGATCTTGGATACTAGCCCTTTATCTGATATGTCATTGGCAAATATCTTTTCCCATTCTGTAGGTTGTCTTTTAGTTTTGTTGACTGTTTCTTTTGCTGTGCAGAAGCTTATTATCTTGATGAAGTCCCAATAGTTCATTTTTGCTTTTGTTTCCTTGCCTTCATATGTGTATCTCGCAAGAAGTTGCTGTGGTCAAGTTCAAAAAGGGTGTTGCCTGTGTTCTCCTTCAGGATTTTGCTGGATCCTTGTCCCACATTTGGATCTTTCATCCATTTTGAGTTTATCTTTGGTAGGGTAAAAGAGAATGGTCTAGTTTCATTCTTCTGCACATGGCTGTCCTATTACCCCAGCACCATTTATTAAAGAGACTGTCCTTTTTCCAGTGGATAGTCTTTCCTGCTTTGTCAAATATTAGTTGGCCATAGAGTTGAGGACCCATTTCTGGGTTCCCTATTCTGTTCCATTGATTTTCACAATATTAATCCTTCCAATCCATGAGCATGGAATATTTTTCCATCTCTTTGTGTCTTCCTCAATTTCTTTCAGAAGTGTTCTATAGTTTTCAGGGTATAGATCCTTTACCTCTTTGGTTAGGTTTATTCCTAGGTATCTTATGCTTTTGGGTGCAATTGTAAATGGTATTGACTCCTTAATTTCTTTCTTCATTGTTAGTGTCTAGAAATGCCACTGATTTCTAGGCATTGATTTTGTATCCTGCCACACTGCCCAATTGCTGTATGAGTTCTAGAAATCTTAGGGTGGAGTCTGTTGGGTTTTCTACATACAGTATCATGTCACCTGCAAAAAGGGAGAGTTGACTTCTTCTTGGCCAATTTGAATGCCTTTTATTTCTTTTTGTTGTCTGATTGCTGAGGCTAGGGCTTCTAGTTCTATGCTAAATACAAGTGGTGAGAGTGGACATCCCTGTCGTGTTCTTGATCTTAGGGGAAAGGCTCTCAGTGTTTTTCCCATTGAGAATGATATTTGCTGTGAGCTTTTCATAGATAGCTTTTAAGATGCTGAGGAATGTTCCCTCTATCCCTACAGTCTGAGGAGTTGTGATTAGGAATGGATGCTGTATTTTGTCAAATGCTTTCTCTGCATCTATTGAGAGGATCATATGGTTCTTGTTTTTTCTCTTGTTGATGTGATCTATCACATTGATTGCTCTATGAGTGTTGAACCAGCCTTGCATCCCGGGGATAAATCCCACTTGGTATGATGAATAATCTTCTTAATGTATTGTTGGATCCTATCGGCTAGTATCTTGTTGAAAATTTTTGCATCGGAGTTCATCAGGGATATTGGTCTATCATTCTCCTTTTTGGTTGGTCTTTGTCTGGTTTGGAATTAAGGTGATGCTGGCCTCATAAAACGAGTTTGGAAGTATTCCATCCCTTTCTATCTTTCTGAACAGTTTTAGTAGAATAGGTATTGTTTCTTCTTTAAACGTTTGATAGAATTCTCCTGGGAAGCCAGCTGGCCTGGACTTTTGCATCTTGGGAGGTTTTTGATGACTGCTTCAATTTCCTCCCTGGTTATTGGCCTGTTCAGGTTTTCTATTTCTTCCTATTCCAGTTTTGGTAGTTTGTGGTTTTACAGAAATGTGTCCATTTCTTCTAGATTGCCTAATTTATTGGCGTATGGCTGCTCATAATATTTTTGTTAAATCATTTGTATTTCCTTGGTATTGGTTGTGATCTCTCTTTTTTCATTCGTGATTTTATTAATTTAAGTCTTTTCTCTTTTGTTTTTAAAAAGGCTGGCCAATGGTTTATCTATCTTATTAATTCTTTCAAAGAACCAACTCCTAGTTTTGTTGATCTGTTCTACAGTTCTTCTGGTCTTTTTTTCATTGAGTTCTGCTCTATTCTTTATTAACTCTCTTCTTCTGCTTGGTGTAGGTTTCATTTGATGTTCTTTCTCCAGTTCCTTTAGGTGCAAAGTTAGTTGTGTATTTGAGTTTTTTCCAATTTTTTGAGGGATGCTTGGATTGCAATTTATTTCCCTCTCAGGACTGCTTTTGCTGTATCCCAAAGATTTTGAATCTTAATTCTCATTAGTTTCAATGAATCTTTTTAATTCTTCTCTAATTTTCTGGTTGATATTTTCATCTTTTAGCAGGATGGTCTTTAACCTCCATGTGTTTGAGTTTCTTCCAAATTTCTTCTTGTGATTCAGTTCAAGGTTCAAAGCATTATGGTCTGAAAATATGCAGGGGACAATCTCAATCTTTTGGTATCATTTGAGACATGATTTGTGACCCAGTATGTGGTCTATTCTGGAGAAAGTTCCATGTGCACTTGAGAAGAATGTGTATTCAGTTGCATTTGGATCCAAAGTTCTGTAAATATCTGTGAAATCTATCTGGTCCAGTGTATCACTTAAAGCTCTTTTTTCTTTGGAGATGTTGTGCTTAGAATATCTGTCATTTACAGAAAGCGCCATGTTGAAGTCTCCCAGTATATGTGTATTATTATCTAAGTATGTCTTAACTTTGGTTATTAATTGATTGATATACTTGGCAGCTCCCACGTTAGTGGCATAAATATTCATGATTGTTAGGTCCTCTTGTTGGATAGATCCCTTAGTTATGATATAGTGTCCCTCTTCATCTCTTACTACAGTCTTTGGGATAAACTTTAATTTATCTGCTAGGAGGATTGCTACCCCTGCTTTCTTTTGAGGACGATTTGAATGGTAAATGCTTCTCCAACCTTTCATTTTCAGACTGGAGGTGTCCCTAGGTCTAAAATGAGTCTCTTGTAGACAGCACATAGATGAGTCTTGCTTTTTTATCCAGTTTAAAACCCTGCGTCTTTTAATGCAATCATTAAGCCCATTCATATTCAGAGTTACTATTGAAAGACATGAATTTAGTGTCATCATAATACCTATTCAGTCCCTGTTTTTGTGGATTATTTCTTTGGGTGTCCTCTTTCTTTCACAGAGTCCCCCTTAATATTTGTTGCAGAACTTGTTTGGTGGTCACATATTCTTTCAGTCTCTGCCTATCTTGGAAGCTCTTAATCTCTCCTTCTATTCTGGATGAGAGCCTTGCTGGATAAAGTAGTCTTGGCTGCATGTTCTTCTCATTTAGTACCCCGAGTATATCCTGCCAGCCCTTTCTGGCCTGCCAGGTCTCTGTGGAGAGGTCTGCTGTTAACCTAATACTTCTCCCCATAAAGGTTAGGGATCTCTTGTGTCTTGCTGCTTTAAGGATCTTCTCTTTATCTTTGGAATTTGCAACTTTCACGATTAAATGTCGGGTGTTGAATGGTTTTTATTGATTTTAGGGGGGGATCTCTCTACCTCCTGGATCTGAATGCCTGTTTCCCTCCCCAAATTAGAGAAGTTCTCAGCTATGATTTGTTCAAATATGCTTTCTGGCCCTCTGTCCCTCTCGATGCCCTCTGGAACCCCAATTAAATGTAGATTTTTCCTTCTGAGACTGTCATGTATTTCCCTTAACATTTCCTCATGGTCTTTTAATTGTTTTTCTCTTTTTTTCCTCACTTCCCTTCCTTGCCATCAACTTGTCTTCTATGTCACTCACTCTTTCTTCTACCTCATTAACCCTCATCATTAGGACCTCCAGTTTGGATTGCATCTCATTTAATTGATTTTTATTTTTAGCCTGATTAGATCTAAATTCTGCAGTCATGAAGTCTCTTGAATCCATTATCCTTTTTTCTGGAGCCACCAGTAGCTTTATAATTGTGCTTCTGAATTGGCTTTCTGACATCGAATTGTAATCCAAATTCTGTAACTCTGGGAGAGAGGGCGGTTTCTGATTCTTTCGTTTGTGGTGAATTCTTATTTCTAGTCATTTTGCTCAGTGCAGAGTGGCTAAAAAAGAGCTGTACTTGTTAGAAGCACAAACTCTTCTCTCTGTAGCATTTAGCTGTTCCCTCTTTAAATCTCAGATCGAATTCATAGGCTTTCAGGATGATCTGAAAGTTGTCTAGGTAAGTTGGTGGGGACAGGTGACTTGGGGACCCTACTCCTTCACCATCTTGCCCCTGAAACCTGTATATTAGTTTTGTATCCTGCAACATTGCTGAATTCATTTATTAGTTCTTACAGTTTGTGTGTGTGTGTGTGTGTGTGTGTGGTCTTTGGGGTTTTTCATGTGTGGTATTATGCCATCTTCAAATAGTGACAGTTTTACTTCTTCTTCACCAATGTGGATGCTTTTCATTTTGTTTTGTTTTGTTTTGTTTTGTTTTAATCTGATTGTTGTGATTAGGACTTACAAGACTGTGTTGAATCAAAGTGGTAGGAGTGAGCATCTTTGCCTTGTCCCCAATCTTAGAAGAAAAGTTTTAAACTTTTCACCATTGAACATTTGGATTTGTCATATATGGTCTTTATTTTGTTGAGGTGTATTCCCTCTATATCCACTTTATCGAGAGTTTTTATTATAAATGGATGTTGAATTTTGTCAAATAATTTTCCTGCATCTATTGAGATTATCATATGATTTTTATCATTCATTTTGTAAATGTAGTGTATCATATTAAATTATTGCTGGAAATTGAATCATCTTTGCATCCCTGGAATAAATCCCACCTGATCATGGTGCATGATCCTCTTAATGTATTGTTGAATTCAGTTTGTTAATATTTTGTTGAGGATTTCTGTAGCTATGTTCATGAGGGATATGAAGGATGTTTATTTATATTTCCTTTTAAAACTTTTGCTTTATTTGTGTAAGTTCCTAGCCAATTGGACATTAATTTTGCATATGCTAAAAAGTTGAGATCCAGTTTCCCTTTCTTTCTATAGGATAACCTACCTTTCTTTATGATTTGCAGTGATACACTTGTCATTAATCAAATTTCCATAAACTTGTAGTTATGTTTTCCAGTTATCTATTTTGATGATCAATCTACTCACCAAATAACTACAAAATGGCCTTTACTTCTAGGGCTTTGTAATAAGTGATAATATCTGGTATGGCAATCTCCTTCCGCTTCTATATTCTTCCTTTCAGACATATCTTGAAATTTTATGGCCATTTACCCCTTCATATATGTTTGAAATGAAAATTCTGTCATAGTTGTTGAAAAATTTGGTAATAATGTTTATTATACTATCATTGAATCTATTGCATTTAGAAAGTATTACTATTTGTACAGCTATAATTTTAATGATGAACACTGGACTGCTTTCCTTTTTTCCATATAACTTATTAAATTTTAGTAAGATTTTCTTCTATTTTCATTTTGTATATATATTTTTTAGAATCTTCCCACTTTTTTATTTCTTGCTTTTTATTATTATACACAGTGTCTGTTTTTAAAAAGCTCTTTATTGAAAAATAATGCACATACAGAAAATATTCATATCAAAAGGATATAACTGAATTTTAACAGAATATACTTGTGTAACCAGCAACAAATCAAGAAAGAGAACATTAATTGATGTCTCAAAAAGTTACTCTTTTTTTTTTTTTAACTTTATTACATGTTTTGTTCAGCTATCAGTTTTTTTAAAGGTATTTGTGATTAAGGCAATGGTGAACGTTTTCAGGACAGAGTTCCGGGGAGAAGAGAGCTTTGCAAAAAGCAACCTGAAGATTTGCAGCTGAAGACCCTCTGCAAATCTTCAGATTATTCTGCAAAGTCCAGAGAACTTTAGCCACCTTAGCCAGTCTCAGATTGTCATTTCTAAATCATTGAGGCATCAACCTGGGGCAATGATAAGGTTTACCCTGTTTGTTTCTCATATCTTTGGATCACTGTCCTTTGTTGACTGATTTATAATATTTGCAAACCGGTTTCCACATATTTTGTTCTTTTTTTCCCTGATTATTTCAAGTGGAACAGTAAATCTGGTTTCTTTTATTTCATCTTGCAAGAACTTGAATTCTCTTTCCTGCTTTCATTTTAAGTCTCATTTTCTGTCTGATAAGAAATACTTAAGCCACAAGATATTGTACAGAATTGAAGTGTAGAAATAACTGTTAGAAAGAAAGTGAGGGTGGGACACCTGGGTGGCTCAGTGGTCGAGCATCTGCCTTCAGCTCAGTGTGTGATCCCAGGGTCCTGGGATCAAGCCCTTCATCAGGCTCCCCAAAGGGAGCCTGCTTCTCTCTCTGCCTGTGTTTCTGCTTCTCTCCTTATGAATAAATAAATAAAATCTTTTAAAAAAACTAAAGTGGGAGTATATAGAATAGACATTGAAATATGTGATTTGTATTATGAAAAAAAATATTTTACTGTAAATTTAACCTATTGGCATGAGCCTTTAAAGATCATTAAAAGTCATCATAATTCTCTAAATTTAATATAAATGTGTATCAAGTAACATATAAAAGTGACACATAAAATATTAGAAACATTAGATGCATTTATAGTTTAAACGAAAGTATCATAATAAACTCAAATCTCGAAAGGCATTACTCATGCTGTTTCCTTAGTTTTGTTATTCTGAATGTCACGTCTTCAAATCCCACTCAATCTTGGAAGATTAGTTTAAGTCCTACCTTTACCAGGAAGCCTTCCAAGCAGCTTTAGGCTTTTTAAAATTGTAGTGTTTCTGATATAAAAACAACATGAACAAATTCCAGTGTTTTATGTTATTCTATCATGTATATTCAATTTCTTTATATCTTAAAATCGTGTGACAACAGAAATTAACTTTTTTTATTCTTTACTTTTTTTCCCTATGGCTCTTATGCTAGTTTACTGGATATCATCTTAATCACAATGTTATATTTATTACAAACTATATATAATAACTGTTTAGTTAGGTTATAAATTTTAGTTTGCCTTCATAGGTTAGGTGTAACCAAAGGAAATAGCTTTTAGTCATTCTATTTTTTTAAAAACGTATCTATTATTAATAAAGACTGCTTGTGAAAGGCCTATTATATGAGTTTCAAGTCAAATACAGAATAAAAAACACTAGTAACAGAAATCCAAGCTGAAGTCCTTTAGATGGAGCCAATAACCAGCAAAAAGTCAGAGAAACATAAAGAAAATGTCAAGTGTTATAGACAGGAATAGAATTGTGGCTGAGATGTAGAACCAAGATTCAGGAGCAAAATGAAATCTGGATGGAAAAAGGATAGATTGGGAAGGTATGAAGAAAGCAAAGGAAAGTTGTATTAATCTGCTCACTTCTTTAATCCATTGGAGAATTTCTTGAATGCTATGTGGTAAGGATCAAGATTTTTCCCCAATATGAATATTCAATTAAATCGGCATTTTTTATTAAAAAAAAACACTTCTCATTCATTGTATTATATAATAATACTACTGCCATTCATCAGGTGATCATTTATGTGTAAATCTAATTTTGGTCTCTATTCTGTTACATTTGCCTATCTTTGAAAGTTTATATTTGCATATCCTTAGAATTCAATTGCTAACCTCCACAAAAGAAAAAATTTCCAGTATTCTGATTGGGCTTTAATTGCATATATAGATCAGTTTGAAGGAATTGATATTATTACCCTAGTGAATTTTCCATCTCATGAACATGGTTTATAATTCCATTTATTTAGGTCTTTTTTGTTTTGTTTTTATTTAACAATTATTTGTAATATCCTGAGCAGAAGGACTTTTCATGTAACTACCAGAACAATTTCAGTCTTTTATAATTATCCTTTTAATATCTTTACTGATAGATTGTTCTAGTTTTTTCTTTTAATTATATTACTTAATGTTGAAGTTTTAAAAAAAAGTTAATAACTGCAGGAAGTTCATTTGTGACTCTTCCTAGTATATTCTGAACCCTTACCCCAACAAGATATAATACTTTTTAAAAATTTCTATCACATGATAGTTTTTGTATTCTCAAACCTTAAATAAATGAAGTCATACAATGTGTACTCCATCACTATGGCTTCTTTATTCAACAGTATTTTGAGACTCAATCATGTTGTTGGATATATAAGTAGTTTGTTCATTTTTACTACTGTGTAGTATATGTTTTTATACTGTACCATAATTTGTTTATACATTCTCTTGCTTGTGAACATTTTGGTTATTTACCATTACTTATCATTATGGGTAGAGAAGTTTTGGGTATTCTTTCACAAGTCTTTCTATAGATGTAAATTTCATTTAATTTTAGTAAGATATTTACCTAAGTTTGAGATTGATGGATTATAAGGCAGTTGCATGTTTGAATTTATTAGAAACTGCTAATTTCCCAAGGTAGTTTATTGTTTTATATCCCCATGAGTAATATATTGATTTCAAGTGGCTCTATATTCTTGTTAACACTTGACATTATCAGTCTTTTAATTTTGGCTGTATTGGTGAATATGGAGTATTATCTTCTACAGTTTTATCTTTAATTACCCTGATGACTAATAATTTTGATCACTTTTTCACATGGTAGTTATCTCAGATACATTTTGTGAAGGTCCTCTTCAAGACTTTGAGCACCATTTAAAAAACAAACAAACAAAGAGGACTGCCTTTTTACTGTTGAGTTCTTTATATATTCTAGATTCAAATCCTTTGGCAGATACATTTTTTTTTTCCGATCTGTGTCTTACCTTTTCACTTTCTTAACATTGTTTTCTTATTTTTGGTTTTTGGTTTGTTTAGATTTTTTTGGTAGTTTTTGTGTTTTTGTTTTTGTTTTTTAGTTTGTTTCCTTTTTACTTTGAAATAATTTTAGTTCAGAAGTTGCAAAATATATGTATACAATCAGGTCCTGTGTTTTTTCCCCCAATTTTTTCCAGGGGTGGCAACTTACATAACCATAGGACAATATCAACACCTGGAAAATGACTGCGACACAATCCACACAGTTTATTCAGATTCTACCAGTTTTATATGCACATGTGTGTATTTCCATGCAATTTTGTAATGTGTAGATTCATATAACTACCATCAAAATGAAGATACAGAACTGTTCCATACTTTAAGATATAATATGCAATGCATATACATTTTTTTTTTGCATATACATTTTTGACAGACGTTTAATTACTTTAGCCATGGGCAATGGAAGAATATAATGTCACTTATCAGTCACTTTTTCTTAATCAGATTAAGATCAGTTTTAAATGTTGAGTCATTTCATACATCAAACTAAAATGTTCATTCCTGGGGTGCCTGGATGGTTCAGTCGGTTAAGGGTCACACACTTGGTCTCAGCTCAGGTTGGGTTCTCCGGGGATGGTAGGATCGAGCCCCAAGCCCTGTGTTGGGCTCCATGCTCAGTGCAGGATGCTCAAGATTCTCTCTCCTTCTCCCCATTTCTCTTCTGCTCCTGCTCCTGGTCTCTCTCTCTCTCTCTCTCAAATAAATTAATAAAATCTTAAAAGTAAAATAAAAAGTCCACCTCTGGAAACCATACTTCTAGTGTTCATTTGTGCTAGTAAAAATAAATTATCTTAATGTAACTGAAGTTGATATCAAACATGACTTAATTACTGAACATCTTTGATTCTAATATTCATAAACATAGCTATTTTTTTATTTTTAAGTAATCTCTAAACCCAACCTGAGGCTTGAACTCACAGCTCCAAGATCAAGAGTTGCATGCTCTTCCAACTGAGTCAGCTAGGTGCTTCAAAACATGCCTATTAAAATGCATAACAAATAATAGAAGCATTATTAAGCACCCTTCTACACTCTTCAACGCCAACTGGTATCTCTTTAAGAGTGCATTCAATTTAAAAGCATGCAAAAGAGTGATGTTAAAAGGTAAATGGGGTTGAATAAAGAGCCAAAAGAATAAAATACTATGATGTTTTGCTATAATCGTTATTGGCCAGACAATGCAGTGTTAATGAAATGAAAAGTTCTCACCAATGTCACATCTGTGGGATCTGCAGGATTCCATTTATTACCTATTCGTGAAGAGCAGGATGAGGGATACCAGGTGGATGAAGAAGAGACTTTTGAGTCCTAAGGAATTAGCTTTCAACATGTCTAGAATGAAATCATCTTTACCACGATGAACCATAATCCACCCAGATGATAGTGTCATCTGATAGAAGTACTAATGATGCCTGAACTTGTTGACTAGCATCAAACATCATTCACTGTAAATAAAAATCTATCTTAAAAGGTCAGAGCACTCTAAAATAGCTTCAGAAATGTTGAGTCTAATTCAAAATCAAACTTTTGGTACCAACCTGTGGATTTCTATAAAACTCCACAAGTCCAGAACTAAATTCTGTACCTCTTCTACCTGTGAGGCAGTTTCCCTGGGGTGGATACAGAGATGATCTCCACAGATTTACTAGCTTCTGCCCATGGTGGTGGCCAAAAGAACCCCCATGCCTGTAGCTCTATCTTATCATGACCAGGACTTGTGAACTTCAAGTTCCTTTCTTAGTCTTGCTACTCCGTTTTTAGTCTGATAGAACCAGTGATTTTTCCTTTCCCCCTTTTGTGTATCTTTCACAGACCCAAATTTTCTTTTCTTTCTTTATTTAAGATTTATTTATTTATTTATTTATTTATTTATTTATTTGAGAGAGAGAGAGAGAGAGAGAGAGAATGAGTGTATGTACAAGGAGGATTGGGGGAGAGGGAGAGGATCTCAAGCAGATTCCCCCTCAACAGAGAGCCCAGTGCTGGGCTAAATCTCATGACCCTATGATCATGACCTGAGCTGAAATCAAGATTTGGAAGTTCAACTATCTGAGCCACCCAGGCACCCCACTGACACAAGCTTTCAAGAAATTGTTCAAATCTTTTATTCTAGGGTGAAAGCCAGACCCAAGAGTGAAGAGGAAAATAATTCCTTTATATTATTTTGCTAACATGTAATACAAAAAAAACCTAATCATCAAACTGCTTTTCAGATACCCTCCTTTCCATTTCTATACATATAGTACATTATATTTTAAAAGCATTATATGAAGATAATGGTAGGGGGAAATTAGAATTTTTTCCTTTCCCATATAATATGTATCTATCAAAAGCTTAATTTATTTATTTTGGAGTTGTGGCAGGCTTTGTATTTTTGTGGTTCTAATATATATCAATAAGAAATCTGGACTGTTGGAACAAAAACTCCATTAACAACTAGGGGTGGTGGAAGGGGAACTGGGTGGGGGGTGGGGGTGACTGGGTGATGGGCACTGAGGGGGGCACTTGATGGGATGAGCACTGGGTGTTATTCTATATGTTGGCAAATTGAACACCAATAAAAAATAAATTTATAAACAACTCATGTACCTTAAAGATAGAAAGAGAATTGTGTTAGTTTCCTGAGACTTTTGGAAAAATTCTCAAATCTGATACGCTTTACTCTGAAGAAATACATGCCTCTAAGAAGATTTATAAGAAACAGACTTCTGGAAATGGGTGCAACAAAAAGTAATGCATAGTGATGACAGATCACACCCAACAGGTGGTTCAGAGTATGCCAGTGGAAGCCCTGAGGGACAGAGAATTGTCAGACATTCCTCGATTGATTTGCTGAGACCGTTGGAAAGCAATCATCATGAACTAATCATTGTCATCCATTTCTAGTGATTATGAGTACTCCTCTAGTGAGGAGAACTTTGAAAAACCTAATGGAAAAGTTTCTGAACACTTGAGGCCTAGGAAAGTCATCATTAAATATTTATTTTTAGAAGTAATTCACATTCTTTTTTTAACCTAATTTTTTAATTAAAAACATTGAAAACGTACAGTATTATGCAAGTTTCAAGTGTACAATATAGTGATTGCACAATTCTGTATATTATTCAGTGCTCATCACAATAAGTATACTCTTAATCCCATTCACCTATTTCACCCATCTCCCCACCCATTCTACCTCTCCTCTGATAACCATCAATTTGTTCTATAAAGTTGATCTGTATTTTGTCTCTTTTTTTCTTTGTTCACTTGTTTTGTTTCTTAGATTCCACATGAGTGAAATCATATGGTTTTTGTCTTTCTTTGACTGACTTATTTCACTTAATAGTATATCCTCTAGGTGTACCCATGTTATTACAAATGGCAAGATTTCATTCTTTTTTATGGCTTTTTCCATTCATTTAATGACAGATACTTGCGCTGCTTTCATAATTTGATTATTGCAAGTAATGCTATGATAAACATAGGGATGCATATATCTTTTTGAATTAGTGTTTCTGTACTCTTTGCATAAGTAAATACTGATCATATGATAATTCTATTTTTAATTTTTTGATAAACCTCTATACTGTTTTCCACAGTGGCTGTTGCATTGGTTTGCATTCCCATCAACAGTGCAAGAGGGTTCCTTTTTCTTCACATCCCTGCCAACATTTGTTTCTTATTTTTTTTGTTTTAGCCATACTGATAGGTGTGAGATGATATCTTATTGTGGTTTTGATTTACATTTCCCTGATGATGAGTGATATTGAGCATCTTTTCATGTATCTGTTGGCCATCTGTGTATCTTTGGAGAAATGCCTGTTCATTTTTTTCTGCTCAGTTTTAAATTGGACTCTTTGTTTTTTGGGTGTTGAGTACTATAAGTTCTTTATATATTTTGGATACTAACCCTTTATCAGATATGTCACTTATAATATCTTCTCCTATTTGGTAGGTTATCTTTTAGTTTTGTTGGTTGTTTCCTTGGCTCTGCAGAAGCTTTTTATTTGATATAGTCTCAATAGTTTACCTTTCATTTGTTTCCCTTACCTCAGGAAACATCTGTGGCTGATGTCAGAGAAATTACTACCTGTGCTCTCTTATAAGATTTTTATGATTTCAGGTCTCATGTTGAGGTCTTTAATCCATTTTAATTTTGTGTATTATGTAAGAAGGTGGTCCAGTTTCATTATTTTTCATGTAGTTGTCCAGTTTTTCCACTATTTGTTTAGAGATGTCTTTTTCCCATTGCATATTCTTGCCTCCTCTGTGGAAGATTAATTATTTCTGGATTTTCTGTACTATTCCATTAATCTATGTGTTTATTTTCATGCCAGGACAATACTGTTCTGATTATTAGAGCTTTGTAGTATATCTTGAAATCTGAGATTGTGGTGCCTCCAGTTTTGTTCATTTTTAAGATTGCTTTGGCTATTTGAGGTCCTTTGTGGTTCGATATAAATTTTAGTATTATTTGTTCTAGTTCTATGAAAAATGCTATTTGTATTTTGATAAGGATTGCATTTAATTTTTAGATTGCTTAGGTAGCTTGGACATTATAATAATATTTACTCTCCCAGTCCATCAAACTGGACTCTTATATAAATTTCCAATTTAGGAAACTAACAAAAACATCAATTTTTGTAATGGGAAGGGGAGATCCTAAAACCCAGCTTCATGGCTAGTAGCATCAACTCCTTGGGTTCTTCTCAGAAACTGGGAGTAAACAGATACAAATCTCTTTTCTGGAGATATTATTTATTATAGGTCCAATTACATCCATGTATTTATTACTCAGTGTGTTTCTTTTATACTGAGATAAATCCCCTATGACCTTTCTTTGTGAAATTGTATTGATAATTAACCGCACCTGATGAGTAATCACAAATTTTGGGAACTAGGAAGGAAACCTCTGAAGTAGTGCATTTTGAGTACACTTTTAACAACAGCAGAATAACAATCTATACCCACCCTTAGCCACATTCATCACCATTGGAGAACAGTCTTAGAAATATGAATTCCCAAGCATTCTTCCAAGGATAAGGACTACATCCTCTGTTTCTTTTCTATCTCAAAGTCACGTGATCATTCACTTTGAACAGTATCGTATTCTTTCCTGGAATATAGTGTTCTGTTCCTTTCCTGTTATTTTTCCTACCTTTTAAATATTTGAGGGCATATTTGATTCCTGGTAGGACCTACATCTATCTTGCATATGGTAAGTGCTTAACAAATGTTTATAGTGGTGAGGAGGGATTTGGAGCCAGAAATATTGGGTTTGAATGTAGCAGCTACAAACGTTGGTAAAGCCAATCCACTTCTTTAGTTTTTCAGTCCCTACATAGCTAAATGATGATGATAATTTCAAACTGGAAGGAAAGGATTGTGAAAATTAGAATTAGTATTATGATGTATTAGAATATACATCTGGTATACTATCATGCACATAGTAAGTCTCTGAAATGTTTGTTGCTTTAGTTTTTAAATGAATATTTTTAAAGTCATTGCTAAATTATTTCAATATATCCAATTCAATTTACTCTATTTTGTACACTCTATTTTGTAGTTGGAATCATCCTGGAATATTAGATATACAATGTTAATTCTAACCCTTTATTTTTTAGTTTGTCAGCTTCCCTGAAATGGTAACCAAAGTTTATGTTTGATGATATAAAGTATTAAAGTGTATTAACCCTGATTGCCCCAGACACTCTTTTCAAAATAATTTTAAGGCAAATTTTCAATTGTACAATGACACAAGACATTTATGAGTATGACTTAAATATAGAACTAAGAAGTGCTAATATGTCATGTGCTAAACTGGCAGATATGGGATCAGTTTATTAACCTGATAAATTTGGGAGTGCAACATAATTAGGTCTCCCAAGTAGATCTACCAAATACCACTGAAATTTTATGTCATATGGAGCTTTGATTGGTACTTCTTTTATATCATTATCTGTACTGTTTATTATAACACATACTAAGAAAGACTGCACTTCAGAGCAAGGAGCTCTATCACTGGTCTGTCAACCTCCTTCCCTTGTCCTGACCCTGAGCCATCAATCCACTCTCCTTAAATTTCACTATTTTGAGGTAAATGATTCAGAGAAAATTCAAATTCAGCTGTTGACCTTATTAGTAGATCCTAGCTTCATGTGCTAACTTGTATATAAAAAAGCTGAAACAGATTTTGCATTTTGACAATTGTATAAATTAAATCACTGTGTCATACAAAGATTTTCAGAGTATGCTATGTATTTAAATTTAAGTTTAGTTCTACAGATCAAGCAAAGAACACAGAATACTCCAATATTTCTTCTGGCACTCATGAGGCCTACCGGACCAAGTGTGGTGTGTTTCTGAATTGGGAAAAGGGCTTGATTTTATAAGAATTGCCATTTCCTCCTACTCACTGCTCCATTCACAGAACAGCTGTTAGCAACAGGATATGTGGGAATTTTTGTTATCCCAACATAATAAACAATATCATTCTTTAGCAAAGCCCAGGAAGTAGGGTAAAGAGGCTCTTGTTCCGTTAGGATGCAAAGTATAGCAGAATATTCTTCAAATGTGACATATTCTGAGTGTTCACTGAGCAACCTGTTCAGCAGGTAGAAATTCTTAATGATGAATATAGAAACAATAACCACAAAAGTCACAAAATCTGGCTTTAATATATGCTGGTTTTGAAAAGAAAAGGGATGGGAAAACTTAGAGAAATTGAATTTCAGATTATGACAGCAATTTAATGAGACTTTCAAGTAACTGATTTTCTAAATTTGAGGGTTTTTTTTAATTCTATGAGTAAGGGAGAAATTAAGTGAATTTTATGCTCTAAACTGACTGTAGCAGTGGGAGAATAACTAAGATTGAAAAAGATAAATTAGGGTAAGAATGGCTGGGTCAGTGATGCAGGGCAGTAGAGGTGAAGGGTAAGATTAATCCAGCAAACACAGATAAATAGGATAAGGGATGAAAATTGCAAATGAGTTTCGAGCAGCATGAGGTCATAATTAACATTTACCTAGAAATTATATGAATATAAAATCTGTTGTCAAATAAACGTCTTACTGAAGATGAGAAGAAAGTTCTCTGTTACATAAATTGGGGATTGTTGTACTCCTCCTTCAACTAGTTCAGTATCTTCCTGAAGCCAAAAGGTATTATCTTCAGCCAGAAGGAACCAGAGTCTGGCCAAGAGCGATCTGTGATGGAGGCAATTCTCCTGTCTGCATCAAAGGAAGAGATCCATGAGGCATAGTCAAGGTTGTAGGCCAGGATGGTGGTGTAGTGATTGAATCCAAAAATGCAATAAGAAGGGAATGGCTCCAAATGTAAATATTTTGCTAAGCAAATTGTAGAAGGATATAGTATTATGAAATACAGCAAATCTCAAATTTTAGAAACAACTTTGCCTAGCTGAAAGAGAAATAGAGTTAGAATGTGGACTTTAATTCTACTTTGGTTACTAAAGGTATGGATATAGGTAAGCCAATTTATTGCCTTTGAACTCAACAATATCTGCTCTGTTCAACTAATTGAAAAATATTAATGAACACCAATTTTATGCCCAGAGCAATATGCTATGTGTAGGTTAGGTAGTGTCTGTGAGAGATTCATGGGAACAAAGGAGCTCAAGGAATCAAAAATACTGAGTTAGTCAACTGGTTAGGAAACACAAAATAAAAACACAAAATACAACTGAGAACTCAGTAAAGTAATACTTGTGCCCAACTGGTTAGGAAACACAAAATAAATACACAAAATACAACTGAGAACTCAGTAAAGTGATACATGTGCCCAGTGTTATAGAACTCATCATTTTATATCTAAGGTGTAAAATTAGGACAAAATAAAGTAATATTCCTTGTAAATCAAAGATGTTAAATACATATCTGGAACAAGCTTGGACTCAAACAGAGCTAGGATACTTTCCTTATTTCTAAGACCTGCGTGAGCAAGTATAGGTCATATTTCTCTCTAAAATTTTATTTCTTAACTATAAAATAAGAATAGTATCATTTTTGTTTTGTGATTTAATAAGTTAATGCACTTAAAACATTTAACACTATGACACCTAAAAAACATTAAATAAATTATACTGTTAATTTATTTACTAGTGGGACTATAATATTAAAAAAAGAATAAAACTGATAATATACCCATCTTATATTTATAAAGTATTGAAGCTTTTCATTCTTTTATCTTACTTGATCCAATGGATACATACTGTAAAAAATTCACAGTAAGCAAGGCAGAGTAAAATAAGTTTGCCTGTTACATATCCATTTTAAAAATCATGATTTTTTAAAAGATTTTATTTATTTATTTTAGAAAAAGAAACAGCACAAGCTGGGAGAGGGGCAGAGGGAAAGGGCAAGCAGATTCTGTGCTGAGCTCAGAGCCCAATGTGGGCTCTGTCTCATGACCCAAAGATCATGACCTGAACTGAAATCAAAGGTTGGCGCTTAACTGACTGAGCTACTCAGGTGCCCCCCAAAAATATGATTTTCAATTAATAACTATGTGTGCTATGGGTTGTGTATGTTATATGATAACTTACTGTCCAAAACTACAATTAAATCAATTTATTTTTGGTTTCATCTTATTTTATTTTTTAAAAGATTTTATTTTTTTATTCATGAAAGACACACAGAGAGAGAGAAAGAGAGAGAGAGAGAGAGAGAGAGAGAGAGAGAGGCAGAGACACAGGCAGAGGGAGAAGCAGGCTCCATGCAGGGAGCCTGATGTGGGACTCGATTCCAGGACTCCAGGATCACGCCCTGGGCCGAAGGGAGGCGCTAAACCACTGAGCCACCCAGGGATCCCCGGTTACCTTATTTTAATGAAATGATTGTGCTCAAGGGAAAATTCTATCTTTATAAAAATTGCACTTTCATGTTTTCAACTATCCCACACTTACTTCTAAATAGCTATAAAATTAACACAGGAATATTATAAGGTTGTGTGGATTATTTAATGCCATTTTGACACTCTATCTATTTACTTATCCCCTACTTTCCTGGTTTTCTATCTGTTCAATCTATTTCTCTTCTCTTTCTCTTTCATTCTGTTTTAAGGAGAATTAAATTTTCATTTCCTCAAGTGGCATGGTCAGTTAGAGGAAGGGGATTCAATTACTAAAACTTACTAAAAATTACTCTGGGGAAGATAAATCCTTATGCATCTATTAACGCCATTGAATAAGCAAGAAGTCCTCCCAGACATTCTTCCCTCCTCACTCAAAATGCCAGGAGACTCAGGAAAGGCTTATAGGAACACTTTTGCCAACACTGAGTGTTGGGCACTCAATTTTGGGTCAATACAGTTGATCAAAGTGTTTTGGTTTGTTTTAAGGTTGTAATACTCTATATCCACAGAAAGTCTTGATCTGATTTTATGAGTCACTATCCTCTTCCATTTCCATCCTTCATTTACATTTCTTTAGAAATCTCCACTCAATTGAAAAGGATGTCTCTCTCTCTCTCTCTTCTTTTTCAGCATTGTTGAGGTTTCATTGACAAATGAAATTGTAAGATATTTGAAGTATATGTGATGATTTGATGTATGCATACATTGGGAAAGGATTCACCCAAATTTAACATACTCATCACCTCACATTCTTGTGTGTGTGTGTGTGTGTGTGAGAGAGAGAGAGAGAGAGAGAGAGAACTCTTAAGTTATACTCTCTTAACAAATTTTAATTATACAGTACAGTGTTCTCAAGTATAGTCATCATAGTATACATTAGATCCTCAGACCTATCCATCTTATAACTGAAAGTTTGTACCATTACCAGCCTCTCTCTATTTCTCCCACTTCATGACAACCACTATTCTACTTTCTGTTTCTATCAGTTCAATTTTGTTTGTTAAGTCCTACATATAAGTGATACCCTGAAGTACTTGTCTTTCTTTGTTTGGCTTATTTTACTTAGCATAATGCCCTCCAGAATTATCTACATTGTCACACATAACAGTTTCCTTCTTTTTTAAGACTCATAGTATACCAGTATGTGTGTGTGTGTTACATTCCATAAATGTCCACAGGATACTTAAGTTAGTTCCATATCTTTGTTTATGTAGATAGTGCCACAATAAGCATGGCAATACAGTTATGCCTCCAAGATAATGATTTTGTTTCCTTAGAATATGTATATTCAGCCCAATGAGATAACACCTCATGCCTGTTAGGATATCTATTACGAAAAATATAAGAGATATAAATGCTGGCTAGATGTGGAAAAAAGAATCCTTGTTAATGAGGATGTACACTGGTATAACCATTATGGAAAACAGAATTAAGATTCCTCAAGAAATTAAAATAAAAATACCATATGATTCAACAATGTCACTTCTGGTTATCCAGAAAAATGTCTTCTGTCGAATGAAAAGATGCCCGTACATTGTCATTTACCTATCCAAAGTTTACTCCTTTTTGGGGAATCAAATCTTTTTCTCCACATTGTTGTTCTTTACATATGAGCTATCAATATAGCATAAAGACTAAGAGCACAGATTTAGAAACATACAGAATTGATTTTGATTCCCAGTCATATTATTTACTAGCTTATTTTTTTTTAAGATTTTATTTATTTATTCATGAGAGACACAGAGAGAGAGGGAGAGAGAGAGGCAGAGACACAGGCAGAGGGAGAAGCAGGCCCCAAGCAGGGAGCCTGATGTGGGACTTGATCCTGGGACTCCAGGATCATACCCTGGGCCAAAGGCAGGCACTAAACTGCTGAGCCACCCAGAGATCCCTTATTAAGTAGCTTAAAATAGTGTTTTAAAAATACCTAAATCACAGTTATTGTAAATACTGGATTTTGTAATGTATATATAAAGCTCTTAACACAATGTTTAGTTACTCATTATACAGTCAGCATAAATGATATATATTTTTTTCTATGATATACTGCTAAATATAACAATAAAATCCTATACCAATTCATGGTTTCAAATATTCAAATACTAGAGTAGCTGGTGAATATTTTCTTAAAAAGTCAGATAATACATCTTTGTTTTTACTTTGCAGACCATACAGTCTCTGTTACCAGCTACTCAAATCTGCCATTGTAGTACAAAAGCAGGCATAGAAAGTATCTACATGAATAGATGTGGCTGTTCGTAAAGTTCCAAAAAAACTTTCTTTATATGGGGCACCCGGGTGGCTCAGTGGTTGAGAGTCTGCCTTTGGCTCAGGTCGTGATCCCAGGGTTCTGAGATCAAGTCCCATACCAGACTCCCTAAAGGGAGCCTGCTTCTCCCTCTGCCTATGCCTCTGCCTCTCTCTGTGTGTCTCTCATGGATAAATAAATAAAATCTTAAAAAAAAAAAACTTTCTTTATAAAAACAGGCAGCCGACCACCTGTTTGTTGAGTCCTAAAATAGACTATCATAAATATATTTGGTGCTTTTGAAGGTAATGTAAATGGGGGTGCCTGGGTGGCTCAGTGGTTGAGTGTCTGCCTTTGGCTTAGGTCATGATCCTGGGGTCCTGGGATCAAGTCCTGCATCAGGCTTCCTATAAGGAGCATGCTTCTCCCCTTGTCTATGTCTCTACCTCTCTCTCTGTGTCTCTCATAAATAAAAAAGTAGAATCTTTTTTTAAAAAAAAGTAATGTAAATTTACAAATTTGACGTCAAGTATCTGAGATATGTTACATCTTTATCATAGTCTATCATTATTTAATTATAGTTAAATATTATTTCTGTGCATATGTATCTTCATTTGTTTACATATTTACTTATTCATCAGATACTTATAAAGTAACAATCAAGTCCCAAACGTTAGACCTTGTGCCAAGACAACAAAGATGAATAAGGCACAATCTCTTTCCAAAATGGAACAAAAAAAGTTATTCTTATAATATATCTGTATTCATATGCAAAGAGAGGAGGATTAACCTTATAGATCTATTAAAAAAGAATAAGCTCTCAAAGTCTACAGCTGTGGTAAATTGCAAAGTTGTCAGAATATTTGGTAACTCTTCCACATTAAAGAGGTGGAATCCACTTCTCCACCTCTTGAATCAAGCCTTGGCCATGTGATTTGCTCTGATAGTACCACATTGACAAAGGTGATGTAAGCGGAGTCTCAAATATTCTTCAGAATTGGGCTTATTCTTTCTTGCTGCTTTTTTGGGTCCAGAGACCACAATGTGAAGAAGTTCAGGACAGCCTACTGGAAGATAAGAGATAATATGGAGCAGAAATGAGCCATCACAGCTGAGACTCCCCAGATTAATCAGTCTGCCAACAACAGATGTGTGACTGAGACCATTCTAAGTCATCCAACTCTAGCTGAGACTCCTGTTAACCATAAATATCAGAAAAGCTGGCACAAATCATATAAACCATCCAGCTAACCCACAGAATTATAGGAAATAATAACTTTTTTTGGTCTTACATCATTAAGTTTTGTCATGGTTCTTATACATCTAAAGATAACTGAAATAATGGCCATTGTCTAATCCCTAGGAACACACATACAGTACACTGAAATAGCCACATGCATGTATATGTTTTTTTGTATATTTATATAACAAACATACTCACAGCATTCTATTATTTTATAACTCTTTAATGTATACTCTAGCTCTGTTAACTAAATTGAGATATTTTATGAAGGATTCCAATTAATGTAACATTGTATCAACATCTTACAATTGGCATTCTTCAGCTACTGGGAGAGGGTCTGTTTTCAAAGGGAAAAAAAAGGAATGAAGAAACAGGCACTTGCAATGAACTTTTGCCCAAAATTAAAATGTGTAACATTTAAAAATATGCCATGTACCATATGCCACATTGGCTTCTATTACTACAGTAATTCATAACATTTCTGGATGCCAGCAAAACTTAGTAGTCTGTACAATATGGTCTTCACTTCACTGGCATTTGCCATTGCTTTATGTTATATTACTAACTGTTAGTCAAGGGATGAAATTTCTGACCGTTTGGAGGGCCATTAACTCCTATAGCTCATTTAGTAACAATTCCTGTAGTAAGAACTAATGAAACTCCAGGGCTTGTAACAGATAATACCCCCCAACTCTCCATAGAGGTGGACAAATTCTTCTCTTTTCTACAAGTAAAAAAGGATTAAACAAGCACAGAGTATACTTGGATCAAGATAATTACCCACATGAAAATCCCACAGCATCTAAGAGCTCTGTGGACTCTCCCATTGGGGCATGCTCTTTCTTCCACTGCCCAATCCAATTCCCAACATGGAGCTTTCCTTTTTGTCTAATTCCACAAATGAGCCAAGGTTATTCTTAGGAGTGTACCCTAAGAAAAGCATTCTTTCTGGTGGGCCACTATTTTCCATATTCTTGGAAAGGCAGTATATTTGTGCAAATGGGGTGGAACATGTGTGGATAGTTTACAACAGTGAAGATCCTTCACCTGCAAAGAGGGTCTCTTTCTAAGGGGAAAAGGAATAATGAAACATATGGTACAATGAAGTTTTAGTAAAAATTAAAATGCATACACATTTTAAAATATGATGCTTCTCTTCGATGTCCTGTCATTTCTGTAAAAACATAAATAATATCCAAATGAACCTGACAGTACCACAACATTCTTTTTCCTCCTAAACTTGTAGAATTTCTGAATGCCAGGGACTATAATGTTATGAGTACTTTTCTAGTATGACCACTGTATCAGTTATCTCCAGACAAAAACTTCTTAAAATATAGTGGCTTTTAACTATTAGTTGTTCTATTCCTTATGATTCTGTCAGCTGATTGAATGGTTCATGTAGCTACATTCAGCTGGAGGGTTAGTTGGTTAAGATCCAAGATGACCTCACTTACATATTTGGGACATGTAGGTTCTCTACTTGGCTTCCTATCCTATATTAAGCCATATTCGCTTCCTTGTATATTAATTTCATGACTATACTTCAAGCAGGTGAGGGAATAAGAGACAGATTGGCTAGAGATCTCAGAATCTTAGAAATGACACATGTTAGGTTCCCTAGGATTTTTTTTCTTTTTCTTTTCTTTTTTTGCCTCATCAGTCTTGGACTGAGTGTTAGAGAAGCCAGCAACCTGGAAATACCAACGGGCACAGACAAAACAAAGCCCCAACAGATGCCTGTTCTGTCTAATTAAAAGAACAGGAAAGGGGAAGTCTACTCAAACAGCTAAGAAACTGTTCATGCAAACCAAACATCATAGAAAAACTCAGGCCCCATTTATACTCCTAGCAGCAAAAGCTGAGCAAAGAGCCTAGATTTCTGCTATTGTCAGGCTATAACAGTGTGTTCCAACACTCTACTACAGTTGTGTTAGAGAAGGCTCAGTAGGGACTGGAGCATTTACCCTCCACCAGGTGGTGAACAAGGCCCCTCTCCCATGGTGTCAGTTGAGACTATATGGGGACCTTGGACTTATCCCTTACATGGTGGTAATGAGGCATTAATCCTCCTTTCTGCTGGGGTAGTATGAGAGGAAGTTTTTTGAAGATTCAGAACTTTCATGACCACCCAGCAGTAAGGCCTCCTCCTTACAGTGTCAGTATAGGCCATGTAGGTATAGGCTCCAGAGTAGGAATGGAACCTCAAGTAGGGAACATGTATTTCTATTCATTGTTCCATCTGGCAGAAGTGAGGAGGCATCCCCTTCACTTGCTGGAGTGGCACCAAAGGACACCAAAACAAAATACCTAAATAAAACTGGGAGTCTCATAAAATAATACTCAAAATGCCCATGTTTTATTTGAAAATCACCCTTCATACCAAAACCCAGAAATAGCTGGACTTGAATGAGAGAAAGCAATCAAAGAAATCCTATAGCTTTTTAGAATTATTGGAAAAGGATTTTAAAACAACCATTATAAAATTGATTCAGTGATCAATTATGAATATAAACAAATGAAGAAAAAATAGAATTTTAGCAGAAAAGAAATAGAATACACAAAGAACCACTAAATGGATATTTTAGAAATAAAAATATAGTAACAATGAAGCAACCCTGAATAGATATGCTCAACATCAGAATGGAGGGAACAAAGGAAACAATCAGTGAAATTGAATTTAGCACAGTATATATTAATCTGAACAATGGAGAGAAAATTGGCTGAGGAAAATAAAAAAATAAAAACTCATTGATTTGTGGAACCATAACAAAAGATCTAGCATTTGTGTCATCAGAATTTCAGAAGGAGAGGAGAAAGAACATTGGGATGAAAGGGTATTAAAAATATAACTGAAAATTGCTCAAACTTGGCAAAAGACTTAAACTACAGATTCAAGAAACTAAGTAAACCCCAAACAGTATTTTTTTAAATGTCAAAATACATCATAGTCAAACTTATGAGAACTAGTGGTAAAGCAGTGAGTGAAAAATGACATCTTACCTGTAGAGTAAACAGAATTCAAGTGACAGCAGAGTTTCCATAATAAACCATGAAGGACAGAATGAAGTAGCACCACATTTTTCAAGTATTAAAAGAAGAAAACTGTCAGATCAAAATTCTATATCTATAGGGAACAGCCTTCAAGAATGAAGAGGAGATCAAGATATTCTCAAAGGAGGAAAAACTAAAAGAATGTGTCACCATCATATCTATTTTTAAAAAATGGCTAAAGGAAGTTGTCTAAACCTAAAGCACATCGGTTTTAAAAAAAAGTTGTGAAATATCATAAAGTAAGAAAGAACAATGAAAAGAACAAAAATATGTAAAAATATAATATAAAAATATAATTTTCTTGTTTTCTTGATTTTTCTAATCTATGGATGACAATTGAAATAAAATTTATAACACTCTTTGGTATGGTTCTCAGTATATTTAAATGAAATATTTAAGACAGTTATATACAGGGGAAGATAATGGGACATGGAGTTTCTATACTTCACTTGAACTGGTAAAATATAAACACCAATAGATTGCGATAAATATTGCATATATAATGGAATACCTAGAGCAAAACCTAAAAATTATATAAAGAGATACCTGAAAATACACTATAGAAAAAGCAAATCTAAAAAATCTCCACTGAGGTCATTCCAGGAATGCTGGAAAAAGAAAACGAACAAAAAGAGAGAACAGAGGGACACCTGTGTGGCTCAGTGGTTGAGTATCTGTCTTTTTCTCAGGACATGATTCCAGGGTCCAGGGATTGAGTCCCACATCGAGCTCCCTGCAAGAAGCCTGCTTCTCCCTCTGCCTATGTCTCTGCCTCTGCCTGTATCTCTTGTGGATTAAAAAAAAAAATCTTTAAAAAATAAAAACAAAAAAACAAAACAGACAGAAAACCAAAAATAGAATGTCAGACTTAAAACTTAATATATTAAAATTAAATTTAATGTAAATGGTAAATACACAAAGTAAAGGATCAGTAGGTGGATTTAAAATATGACTAAACAGTGTGCGGTCTAAAAGAAACTCACTTCAAATATAACAGTATATCTAGGTTGATATTAAAAGAATGGAAAAGGATATACAATATAAAAGCTAATCAGGAGAAAGTGGGAGTGGTTAGATTAATATCAGATAAAGTAAACTTCAGGTGGATTGAGAGGTAGATAAAGGGACAAATACATATAACTATATGTTATAAATGGTAATCATAAAATATAGGTGGTAAATATAGTTCTTCACAATAAGTATCTTTTAGTTTTCTGTATGTTTAGAATTTGTAATCAAGTTTTGGGAAATATATTCATATCAAAAAACACATTAGAAAACCCAAAGGAATACTAGTGCCTCAGTACCAGATCAAAAAATTAGGCATAAATGAGAAGTTGCTATGGCTTTACCTAATAAAGCTTAAAAGCAAATTTCCAAAGGATAAAACAGTTGCTACATAATTTAACTGCATTTTAAAACAAAGATGAAGAATATTTAAAAGGATTAAAAGTATCTGGCATCAAACAAGGTAAAATTAACAATACTTGACAAGTAAACAAATATTACCAAGCATATAAAGAATCAAGAAAATACAAGACATATTGAAAAAAAAGTTAATAGAAAAAAATAAGAAATAGATGGTAACATAGTATACAAGGACATTAAATGAGTTATTATAGCTAAATTATATATATATATATATATATATATATATATATATATATATATATCAAGAAGGTAGAGAAAAGCATGACTCCATTATGGGCGCAGCTACAACATATAATGAACAAAATTGAATTTATAAATATTAATAAATCTGGTGTTTAATATGACAACACAGTGGTTGGATTAGACACTGCAGAAATTAGACATTGCAGAAAAAGTGACTAGTAAACCTGAAGACATCGGTAAGCTGTGAGACAACTTCAAGTGGTCAAATACATGAGTGAATTTTCCAGAGAGAGCAGAATTAATACTTGAAGAAATAAGGCTAAAAGTTTTCCAAATTTAATGAAAACTGGAAATTCACAGATCAAGAAAATTAACAAATACCAAGTACAAGAAACATGAATAAAATTCCACTAAAGCACATTATAATCAAATGACTTAAACTAATGATAAACAGAAAATATTACAAACAACCAGAGAAGAAAGAGATAATATGTACAGAGGAATAAAGAAAACAATGACAACAGACATATTTTGGAAACAGTAGAAGCCTGGTAACAATGAAGTGATATACATATAAATATAAGAGGAAAATCTGCAGCAAGCAATAACCTGTCTCTTTTCTAAAAGATTTCTTTATTCAAGGAGAGAGAGAGAAACAGAGAGCACAAATGGGAGGGCCAGAGAGAGAGGGAGAGACTCCGTGCTCAAGGCGGAACTGGATGTGGGGCCCAGTCACATGACCCTGAGATTACAACCCTCAGATCATGACTTTCAGATCATGACTCTGCGATCATGACCTGAACTGAAACCAAGAGTTAGACACTTACCCACCACCCAAACACTTAACTGAGCCACCTCAAAGCCCCTAAAACTTATCTTTAAAAAAAAAAAAAATAAAGACAGTCTAAAACATTTTTCCAGATATGTAAGGGCTAAAAGAATTTATCCACCAGTAGGCCTGCTACACAGGAAATTTTAAAACAAATCTTTTAGAAAGAATGAAAATGATGAATTTTCATCATTACGTGAATACTTGTAACCGGTCTATTTTCTTATACCATGCATAAAAATATACTCAAATGGATTAAAGACTTAAATGTGAGGACTGAAACATAAATCTCATAGAAGAAAACATAGGAACTACTCTTTTGGAAATCGGCCTTAGCAACATATTTATGGGTATGTCTTTTCAGGCAAAGGAAACAAAAAATGAACTATTATGGTTACACCAAAATAAAAGGCTTTTTGTACAACAAAGGAAATAATAAAAAAGCAAAGCCAAAAAAGGCAGCCTACTGAATGGGAGAAGATATTTGCAGATGATATATCTGACAGGGGTTAATATCAAGAATATATAAAGAATTTATACAACTCAACACCAGCTCCCCACCAAAATAATCTGATTAGAAATTGGCAGAGGACCTGAATAGACATTTTTCCAAAGAAGACATACAGATTGCTAACAGACACTAAAAAAGATATACAAGCTCACTAATCACCGGGGAAATGCAAATCAAAGCCACAATGAGATATCACTTCACACTAGTCAGAATGGCTAGTATCAAAAAAAAAGGGAGATAAAAAGTGTTGGTGAGGATGTGGAGTAAAAGGAACCCTCATGCTCCCACCTCATGGTTGTAATGCCATTTGGTTCAAACACTGTGGAAAACAGTATGGAGGTTCTTCAAAAAATTAAAAATAGAAATATCAGACAATCCAGGACCACCTGAGTGGTTCAGTCAGTTGGGCGTCTGACTCTTGGTTGTGGTTCATGTCATGACCTCACGGTCATGGGACTGAGCCCCATGTTGAGCTCACACTCAGTATGGAGCCTGATTCAGATTCTTTCTCTCTTCCCCTCTGCTCCTCCCAGTCTCTCACTCTCTCAAATAAATAAATAAAACTTGTAAAAAAAAAAAGGAAAAAAGAAAAAATATCAGACAATCTAGTAATTCCACTACTGGGCATTTATCCAGAGAAACAAAAACACTAATTCAAAAAAGATGTATGTATCCCTATATTTATTGCAGCATTATATATAATAGCCACGATATAGAAGCAGCTTAGGTGTCCATCAATAGATGAATGGATAAAAAAGATGTGAGATATATATGATATTACTCAACCATAAAAAAATGAGATCTTGCCATTTGCGACAACATGGATGAACCTATAGGGTATTATGCTAAGTGAAATAAATTGACAGAGAAAGATAAATACCATATGATTTCACTCATATGTGAAATCTAAAAAATAGAAGAAACAAAACAAACAAAAAGACATATTCTTAAATACAGAGGACAAACCGGTGGTTGCCAGAGGGGAAAGGAATGGGAGAATAGGTGAAATAGGTGAAGCAGATTAAGAAGTACAAACTTAGAGTTAAAATAAATAACTCACAGGAATGAAAACAATAGAATAGAAAAAATAGTTGATAATATGGTGATAATATTGTATGGTGATAGATGGTGACTCCATTTAACATGGTGAGCATTGACTAATATAAAGAATTGTCAAATCAGTTTTACACCTGACACTAATATAACATTGTACGTCAACTATACTTCAATAGTGAAAAAAATTTTAAATGTGAAATGTTTTATCTTTTAAAATTTCTTTAAGCTATGATTGACAAATTTTTTAAATTTTTTTTTATTTTTTATTTATTTCTGATAGCCACACAGAGAGAGAGAGAGAGGCAGAGACACAGGCAGAGGGAGGAGCAGGCTCCATGCACCGGGAGCCCGACGTGGGACTCGATCCCCGGTCTCCAGGATCGCGCCCTGGGCCAAAGGCAGGCGCCAAACCGCTGCGCCACCCAGGGATCCCCTGATTGACAATTTTTAAAAAAATTATATTGTGGGGTTTAGAATATATGCAGAAATATTTGACCACAACAGTGAAAGGGTTAACAGTGGAGAAAATATAGCATGTTGTTATGTTTATTGTATTATGAATGAAGTGTTATATTCTTTTTAAATGCACTATGTGATAAAAACACATATTTCATTATTCCCTTTATTAAAAATTCTATGAAATGCAGTTTAATCTGTAGTGACAGATCATCATTCCCTATAATTCCTAGGGAAACACATAAGAGGAATGGATTAAAAATGGGCAGAAGTAAATTCTAAAAGTTGATGGATATATTTAATATCTTGATTATGGTAATGATTTTACAGGTATATACATATTTAAACACTGATCATATTATACACTTTGAATATATTGTGTTTATTGTATATCAAACATATCCTGATCAAGTTGTTAAAAATGTAAAATGAAATAGAAAAGAATTTAAATTATCAAAGAAAAAGTTCATCATTCTCTATATTTGAGAAATTTGAAAAGCCAAATTTCCTTCCCTCTTTTAAAAATATTTCAAAATTGAGCATGTGCTATGTGTTACGCCTTTTGTATCAAGAGCATTATATAGAGGAAATTCCTTCGTGTTTATGATATGTATATCCTGAAAGTAAAATTATTATGCTCATTACATACAAGGGAAAACAGATTGAAGAAGCTCAGGGTCATAGACCTACTGGGTTATATGACCAAGATTCAAAATCAGGCAGTCTGATTCCAGGACCCATATTCTTTATAATCTATTTTATCTTACTAGTGCTGGTATTATACTTTAATATCAATGTTAACATCAATTTTAAAGCAACTTTTAAAAAGCTTGAGTCAAATTTGCATCTCACAGTTCTTTCTCTTTCTTCCTGTAAGACCCACTCTCACTGGAGTTGATTTTCAGTCCTGTCCAATTGAGAACGAGGAAATAAAATAAAAACATTTCACTGTCTTTTTTTTTAAATAAATTTATTTTTTATTGGTGTTCAATTTACCAACATACAGAATAACACCCAGTGCTCATCCCATCAAGTGCCCCCCTCAGTGCCTGTCACCCATTCACCCCCACCCCCCTCCCTCCTCCCCTTCCACCACCCTAGTTCGTTTCCCAGAGTTAGGAGTCTTTATGTTCTGTCTCCCTTTCTGATATTTCCCACACATTTCTTCTCCCTTCCCTTATATTCTCATTCACTATTATTTATATTCCCCAAATGAATGAGAACATATAATGTTTGTCCTTCTCCGATTGACTTACTTCACTCAGCATAATACCCTCCAGTTCCATCCACGTCAAAGCAAATGGTGGGTATTTGTCATTTCTAATGGCTGAGTAATATTCCATTGTATACATAAACCACATCTTCTTTATCCATTCATCTTTCAATGGACATCGAGGCTCCTTCCACACTTTGGCTACTGTGGACATTATTGCTATAAACATCGGGGTGCAGGTGTCCCGGCGTTTCATTGCATCTGTATCTTTGGGGTAAATCCCCAACAGTGCAATTGCTGGGTCATAGGGCAGATCTATTTTTAACTCTTTGAGGAACCTCCACACAGTTTTCCAGAGTGGCTGCACCAGTTCACATTCCCACCAATAGTGCAAGAGGGTTCCCTTTTCTCTGCATCCTTTCCAACATTTGTGGTTTCCTGCCTTGTTAATTTTCCCCATTCTCACTGGTGTGAGGTGGTATCTCATTGTGGTTTTGATTTGTATTTCTCTGATGGCAAGTGATGCAGAGCATTTTCTCATGTGCGTGTTGGCCATGTCTATGTCTTCCTCTGTGGGTTTTCTGTTCATCTCTTTTGCCCATTTCATGACTGGATTGTTTGTTTCTTTGGTGTTGAGTTTAATAAGTTCTTTATATCTTGGAAACTAGCCATTTATCTGATACGTCATTTGTAAATATCTTCTCCCATTCTGTAGGTTGTCTTTTAGTTTTGTTGACTGTATCCATTGCTGTGCAAAAGCTTCTTATCTTGATGAAGTCCCAATAGTTCATTTTTGCTTTTGTTTCTTTTGCCTTTGTGGATGTATCTTGCAAGAAGTTACTGTGGCCGAGTTCAAAAAGGGTGTTGCCTGTGTTCTCCTCTAGGATTTTGATGGAATCTTGTCTCACATTTAGATCTTTCATCCATTTTCAGTTTATCTTTGTGTATGGTGAAATAGAGTGGTCTAGTTTCATTCTTCTGCATGTGGATGTCCAATTTTCCCAGCACCATTTATTGAAGAGACTGTCTTTCTTCCAGTGGATAGTCTTTCCTCCTTTATCGAATATTAGTTGACCATAAAGTTCAGGGTCCACTTCTGGGTTCTCTATTCTGTTCCATTGATCTATGTGTCTGTTTTTGTGCCAGTACCACACTGTCTTGATGACCACAGCTTTGTAGTACAACCTGAAATCTGGCATTGTGATGCCCCCAGCTATGGTTTTCTTTTTTTAAATTGCCCTGGCTATTCGGGGTCTTTTCTGATTCCACACAAATCTTAAAATGATTTGTTCTAACTCTCTGAAGAAAGTCCATGGTATTTTTATAGGGATTGCATTAAACATGTAAATTGCCCTGGGTAACATTGACATTTTCACAACATTAATTCTGCCAATCCATGAGCATGGAACATTTTTCCATCTCTTTGGGTCTTCCTCAATTTCTTTCAGAAGTGTTCTATAGTTTTTAGGGTATAGATCCTTCACCTCTTTGGTTAGGTTTATTCCTAGGTATCTTACACTTTTGGGTGCAATTGTAAATGGGATTGACTCCTTAATTTCTCTTTCTTCAGTCTCATTGTTAGTGTATAGAAATGCCATTGATATATGGGCATTGATTTTGTATCCTGCCACACTACCAAATTGCTGTATGAGTTCTAGCAATCTTGGGGTGGAGGCTTTTGGGTTTTCCATGTAGAGTATCATGTCATCGGCGAAGAGGGAGAGTTTGACTTCTTCTTTGCCAATTTGAATGCCCTTAATGTCTTTTTGTTGTCTGATTGCTAAGGCTAGGACTTCTAGTACTATGTTGAATAGCAGTGGTGAGAGTGGACAACCCTATCTTGCTCCTGATCTTAGGGGAAAGGCTCCCAGTGCTTCCCCACTGAGAATGATATTTGCTGTGAGCTTTTCATAGATGACTTTTAAGATGCTGAGGAATGTTCCCTCTACCCCTACACTCTGAAGAGTTTTGATCAGGAATGGATGCTGTATTTTGGCAAATTCTTTCTCTGCATCTAATGAGAGGATCATATGGTTCTTGGTTTTTCTCTTGCTGATATGATGAATCATATTGATTGTTTTACGAGTGTTGAACCAGCCTTGTGTCCTGGGGATAAATCCTACTTGGTCATGGTGAATAATTTTCTTAATGTATTGTTGGATCCTATTGGCTAGTATCTTGTTGAGAATTTTTGCATCCATGTTCATCCGAGATATTGGTCTGTAATTCTCCTTTTTGGTGGGGTCTTTGGTTTTGGAATTAAGGTGATGCTGGCCTCATAGAACGAATTTGGAAGTACTCCATCTCTTTCTATCCTTCCAAACAGCTTTAGTAGAATAGGCATGGTTTCTTCTTTAACCGTTTGATAGAATTCGCCTGGGAAGCCATCTGGCCCTGGACTTTTGTGTCTTGGGAGGTTTTTGATGACTGCTTCAATTTCCTCCCTGGTTATTGCCCTGTTCAGGTTTTCTATTTCTTCCTGTTCCAGTTTTGGTAGTTTGTGGTTTTACAGAAATGTGTCCATTTCTTCTAGATTGCCTAATTTATTCACTTATAGCTGTTCATAATATGTTTTTAAAATCGTTTTTATTTCCTTGGTGTTGGTAGTGATCTCTCCTTTCTCATTCATGATTTTATTAATTTGAGTCTTCTCTCTCTTCTTTTTGATAAGGTTGGCTAATGGTTTATCTATCTTATTAATTCTTTCAAAGAACCAACTCCTGGTTCTGTTGATCTGTTCCACAGTTCTTCTGGTCTCAATTTCATTGAGTTCTGCTCTAATCTTTATTAACTCTCTTCTTCTGCTGGGTGTAGGATCTATTTGCTGTTTTTTCTCTAGCTCCTTTTTGTGTAAGGTTAGCTTTTGTATTTGAGTTCTTTCCAGTTTTTGAATGGATTCTTGTATTGTGATGTATTTCCCCCTCAGGACTGCTTTTGCTGCATTCCAAAGATTTTGAACAGTTGTATCTTCATTCTCATTAGTTTCCATGAATCTTTTTAATTCTTCCTTAATTTCCTGGTTGACCCTTTCATCTTTTAGCAGGATGGTCCTTAACTTCCCCATGTGTTTGAAGTCCTTCCAATCTTCTTGTTGTGATTTAGTTCTAATTTCAAGGCATTATGGTCTGAGAATATGCAGGGAACGATCCCAATCTTTTGGTATCAGTTCAGACCCAATTTGTGACCCAGTGTGGTCTATTCTGGAGAAAGTTCCATGTGCACTTGAGAAGAATGTGTATTCAGTTGAGTTTGGATATAAAGTTCTGTAGATATCTGTGAAATCCATCTGGTCCAGTGTATCATTTAAAGCTCTCGTTTCTTTGGAGATGTTGTGCTTAGAAGACCTATCAAGGGTAGAAAGAGCTAAATTGAAGTCACCAAGTATAAGTGTATTATTATCTAAGTATTTCTTCACTTTGGTTATTAATTGATTAATATATTTGGCAGCTCCCACATTCGGGGCATATATATTGAGGATTGTTAAGTCCTCTTGTTGGATAGATCCTTTGAGTATGAGATAGTGTCCCTCTTCATCTCTCACTACAGTCTTCGGGGTAAATTTTAGTTTATCTGATATAAGGATGGCTACCCCTGCTTTCTTTTGAGGACCATTTGAATGGTAAATGGTTCTCCAACTTATTATTTTCAGACTGTAGGTGTCCTTCTGTCTAAAATGAGTCTCTTGTAGACAGCAAATAGATGGATAATTCAGGATAATTTGAAGGTTATCTAGGTACTGTGGTTAGGACAGGTGATTTGGAGACCCTACTCTTCAGCCATCTTGCCCCTCCTCCCTGTTTTTGTTTTTGTATCAATAGCTCAATATTCACGAATAGTCATTTGCTGTTTTTGTTTCAGTCATCTTATCAAATACTCATCTGGTGGTTATCATTTGAGGTAGAACTCAGACTGAGAAAATACATATAATTAATCTGAGTATCCATATAAGTACTCATTAAATATGGTAATTTTTTGTTCTTTACCTTAATGAATTTCCTTGTGGAACTGGAAATCATGTATTAAAAATCTTGAATCTGGGGTACCTGGATGGCTCAGTCAGTTAAGTGACCTATTCTTGATTTTGGCTCAGGTCATGAGATCAAGCCCTGCATTAGGCTCTGCACTGGGCATGAAGCCTGCTTAAGATGTTCTCTTTTTCCTTCTCCCTCTGCAACCACTTCCCCACTTGCTCACTCTCCCTTTCAAAAAAAAAAATCTTGAATCCGGATCATTTTTAAGTATTTGAAAAATGAAGTCACGCTTCTGATATGGGCTCTTTTCTGTTCTTTCTGATTGAGAAATGGTATTTTGAAATGAAGCATGCAAATAATAAAAATAATCCATGTATTTAAGCTGAAAAAAAAAGTGATTAAACTGAGAGGTGCCTCAGTTGATTGGGCATCTGACTCCTGATTTCTGCCCAGGTCCTGATCTCAGGGTTGTGATTTCAGTATTGTGAGTTCAAACCCCATGTTGGGCTGGATCCATATGGAGACTACTTATTAAAAAGGGAAGAAAAAAAAATAAAAATAAATAAATAAATAAAAAGGGAAGAAAAAACAAAGACTAAACTGAAAGAATTGTTTACCTCTAGAATAATAGCCATTTCATCAATTTTCTAGTCCGGAACATTGAAGTTACCTTTCTCATCTTTGTTTTTTCATCTCGGATATTTATGTTAAGTGTTTGTATTTATTCTGTTAAAACTTTAGTCCAATTTGATTCTTATTCATCCCTTCATTATAGCCCTGGGCTTCAATCCTGAAACATATGGTGGCTGCAGCAATACCTCATCTCTCTGAAACAGTTTTATCATCTCTACGAATATCCCACTGATCATTTCCAGAACAGCCATTCTAAGATACAATAGTTTCTTCAGGTTTTTCAAGATCTTAGAATATCCCAGTGATTCTATATCCTGTCCAGACTTCATAAAATTTCCCATTTCTTCCTTCTCCCACTGCCAGCTGCACGATATCACTTAAAATTTTAGATATCCACAACATTTTGTCTTTAGCATGAAATATACCTATTCTCCAACCAATGTCTGTGCTCAACCCTTCTCTCTAGTAAGGGATCCCATCTAATTTATTTTAGAATATCTGAATCTCAGCCTTTTATACTGAACTCAAACTCTGTTTTCTTCATTGATACTATTCTATATCCTCCAAACCACATTCACATCCTTCCTGTCAGAATGCCTTTAATGTTTATAATTACATTTCATGCTTAACTCTTATTTATTGGTTTTAGGTAAGGCTTCTAAGATTATAAACACTTTCACAGTATGGCATACTGTCTCTTTTGCACCAACTACAAGTTTAAGGCAGTTGGTATATCTCTAGATAATTACTAGTTTTTTTAATTATAAAATATATATTTTATACTTTGTAAGGTATGTTTTGTAGAGTTTTAAAATCAATGTTATTTTCATAATTTCTACTTGCACTTGGTTATGTCAGTATCATTATAACCAGTTTGTAGATGAATATATAATAATGGCAAAGGAACTAGTTTTATGATTCATTTACACACATTCATTTCCATATGATTCATGTAGAAAGTGCATAATATATTTGCATATATTGCACATATGCTTGTGTTCTTATCATTTACCACCACTATGGTCCAAATATTATAATAAATATTTACTTCGAGCATATTATTTTATATAATTGTCCTTACGATAATACCTCAGAATCTTATAGGTCTTCAGGTTTATTGTTTGGAGCAGTATGTCCCTTTGCAAAGGATGATTCATTAAGCAAGTCCAAAGACTCAACTGAATGGGTTACAGACACATACTAATTTCCCAGAAACTTACTAACTTTCCAACTTGGCTTAAAAACATACAATTCATTCATTTAACAAATACCAAGTTTTTGCTATGTTGCAATAACTATAAAAGGTATTAAGGATACAATGTAAATGGAACACAGTCTCTGCAAGCAAGGATGGTATAGCCTATACCTGTAAAAGAGAGAGTAAGCAATAGAATTGTGGTGTGAAGTTGGCTGTGAAGGCAAGGCATCCGGAGTACCCTGGCATAAAAGAGGAGAGTTGAGTTACCCACTCTGAGCAGTCTAGACTAGAAATATAGAATGTTAGGTCTAAATTTAGATATAACCTTTCATAGTGTCACAAATTGGTACTAATTTGAGGCCATTAAAAAAAAAAACTAACTTGGAATCTGTGGTTCTTTAAATTCAGTTAAACTAATATTTCTGAGGCATAGATCACCTACTAGATTATACACAGTCTTCTAAGTATTGTTGTCGTGTTAGAAGGTGGAGGAGAGACAATAAGGCAAACTGAGAAGCCACTTTGAGACCAGAAAACAAAGCAGGCCATTCCATAACAGTTTACATGGAGTTTTATTCAGGGTAACTTACTGATGGGGAAATGGGGTGAAGGACCATCCACGGCAATGACATAGTAATTCGCTGAAAAATCTAGACCTTAGTCCACAGATTTTATAAAGCCAGGGGGCATGAAGTAGGGCATTATAGTAAGATCAAAGGGTTCGCACATACCTCAAACAGCTACCCTTTGAGAGCTACCTACATCAAGAAGAGGAAAGACTATGTTATAACAAATTTATGGAAGGCCAAAACAAGCTTCCCCTACACTGGCCTTGGCAGACATCTACAAGGCATGTATATTAATCTCCAAGGAGCCTGGAACATGTAGGCCCAAGAGAGAGAGAGGTCACTGAGCAAACATGAACAAGGTGGAAGGCCAAAGATGGAGTCAGTATTGTCAGCACTGCTACACGTTGATACTAAGACTAGAAAGATAAACCTTTACCTTCTGGGATTTTAAATAGTCTCTATAGTGGACCATCTCTAATGTGAGGAAGGATTTGCTTTTTAAAAATAAATAAATGGCAGAAAGAACTTGGTCTGACAAAAAGAATGGGTGATCAATATGCATGATATTATATTTGGCCAAAAATTATATGTGATTATAAAGTGATGAAGTTAATATTCTTTCATGCTTTGTAAATTAATTTTTAGCAACACCAAAAGCGGCATGTCAAATTTTTTGAACAGTAGAAACACCTTACGTAATAAATTATTTCTCACTTTAATGTATAATATTTGATATGAGAATAACTTTTTATTATGTATTTGTAGACCCTGCCATGTCTCCTCTCCCTCTTTCATCTTCTTGAGAACTCAGTTAATAGCATTGGAATTACTCCCAGATTTTAAAATAAGAACCACAAAGCCAGCTCTACCAGAAAAATGTGTTCTGATGAAATTAAACCAATGGAATAACGTTGGTACTTGTTGAGTAAAAAATACAAACCAATCTGAGTTTATAACATACATAACTCCCAGGAAGGAATCCAAAGAGCTGAAAAATTTTGTAATATTGCAAATGTTTTGCCCAAAGAGAATTATTTGAATGAATTTGCTTTGGAAAGCTTTCCTTTCAATACTTTCATTTGGTCTATGTTAATCCTACTGCATTTACTAATTTGAGGGAAAAAAAAAACAAACACAAACAAATAAAATGTAATCAAAACCAACATATAATTGAATCTACCTCAATTTTAAAGTTTCCCCATTGAGGAAAACAACAGTAACAACTACACACAGGCAGACGTACACAAACACAAACACTTAAAGCACACACACTTTTTAGATTGTCTAAACTGTATTTGATTTTATGTGCCAGCTATTCTGAACATGTCATTCTTTGATTCTAAATAGTTTCCTCAGTGCTGTTTACAATTCTGTTTGGGAAACTAAACTCTCTAAAGCAACTTGTATTGCTCTTCATATAATAATTTGAAAAGTTAAGAAAATTAGTTGCCAAAGAGAAAAGCCCCATGAAATATGAACCATAAAAATTAGAAAGGTAATTCAGTCAAATTATTCTGATATTGCATTATAATGAGGTGGTCTGTTTTAATTCAGAAGTGTTATAAAATATACATTTCATAAAATTAAAGTATTTTTTTATTATCAATTCTTTATGACAATCAAATAGGAGTCTTCATGACCATCTTCTTTAACACTGCTTTCCTAACCTCTAATCCCCCTCATAATCACTATAAACAAATACATCCAAACTAAGCAACTTAAATTGGGGATGTTTAATAAAACTGGGAAATAGAAGTCTTGAAATTGCTTTTTAAAAATCTCAATTTCAAAGATATATGGCAATATGCAAACAATTTTCTGATTCCTCATCTGCTTGGTTTTATTCACAGAGCCAAATATAAATTCATTGGGAATTAGAGTACTTACTCTTAAATTGTTTTTAAGGCTGTAGACAGTTTGAAAGATAGTTTAATTCATTACTATGACTTTCCAAACGTATTTCTTGAAAATGTGGATCTGCAAGGATCATCTGGAAATCACAGAGTTATGGAGTTGACTATATAATCTATCCTCGGACTAATGTTTCCTTACCTTACTCTCCTAATGCTGAATGGGGAGACTGGAGTTTCAAATCACAACACAGAAACAAAGAGAGAATTGAAATAAAATAATTCAGTTAAAAGATACTAACCTGATAGATTTAGCACTGTGTCACATATGGTGGGATTAATGATAATCTCATCTCGATTTCTTCCAGCTCTAGCATAGCTGGAGCATGATAGATAAAACCATGGTCCCTGAAGGAACTCAACTGGTTTTCAAATCTTGTGAACACTTCACAAATTGTATTCGAAAGGAAGATTGTACAACTACGTTAGCATCAGATGTACTAGGCTTCAATACTGAAAAAAAATATTAGAGATATAAAGATGAATTCCAAGTGATAAAGATGTATCAGGAAGATATAGCCATTTAAAATGTGTATACACCCAATAACATAACCACAAAATGTAGAAAGCAAAAAATAACAGATCTATGAGAAGAAATAATAAACTATACAATCAGACTCAATATTTTATAGAATGAGTTGGAAAAGTCAGTATAATATGAGCATAAAATATAATAAAATGAATGTTACTAGTGAAGAATTCCCTCAAAACTTTCTTTTGCAATAACTAATGTATATGAAAAAGAATTTATTACATGCCAGAATATGATATCTTCTTCTATTTGAGGTTACATTATAAAAGTGTAAAATTCAGCACTGTCACACATTAGGCATGACACAAACTCGGTATCAGTGCCAAGTTTAGAATAGCTGTGTATAATTCAATAAAATTAATTTACAAGGCCTGAAAGCAAAAAATTTTGAGACCCCACTTCCTTCATCCTTTCCACTCTCTTCACTCTGTGAACATTATGTTCAACTTCCGTGTATGTTAGTAACTTGACAGAATCAGACCCATTTTAGCTTAGCACACTCTTTAATAAAAGAACATTTATTATTGCTTCCCCCACTGCTTCTTAAGGCAAGATTCCATCAATAATGGGCTATTCCATTTTCCAGTTTTCAGCTTTATTAGTTTCCAGCCAAAACTTAATCAAGATTTAAGGTCAATGAATAGAGTCAGTCTAACCCTTGAGGGAGTAAGAGCAAAAAATAAATGTAACTTGGAAAGATTCTTATCACTGCCATTAGAACTATAGAAAATAAAATAACAGTTAGATATTTAAAGACTTTAACATTTCAATAGCTTGGCTTGCTTATAATTTGGAAAAGTAAACCCAGCTAGGGCCAGTCAATGCAATTACAAATAAAAAGGGAAACTTGATTGTTTTTCCATGCATGAAAACATTAAGAAAATTAGTCTTTCCTTCTTTGTCCAAGTATTCAGTGTAATTATAGATAGCAGGGATTCTTAGTTACTATAAAATATGGGAGTGCTTTTATATTCCTCCTAACTATATAGCTGATTATTAAAGGAGCATAAGACGGCTGTGGTTTAATGAGTGTAGTTTTGAAAAACAATAGGGGGGAATGCCATTACTGCATAATATTACTGCTCTTTCATCATTAACTTGAAAGCACAGCTAAAGAAGAACATGTCTAAGCTAGTCCAGCTACCATTCTATTATTAATTTCCCATGACTTGTTCTATCACTACCTGATCTTTCATAAAAAGAGGGAAATGCAGATATTTAATGCTGTAGCTTAAAAACTGTTTAGATTGCTATTTTCCTGTAACATGGTTCAAATGTTCTCAGCTGGGTAGGAAAAAAGAGAACTTCTTGCTTTACATTAGAATATTTTTAGAAACAGAGTGGAAACTTGAGAACAGAAATGGATAATAGATTTCAAAAGAAAAGAAATGTTCTGAGTCTGAAAACATACATTGGAATTTTATTTAAAACGAAAATAAAAAAAAATCATGAATTGTATTTTGGACCATTCTTGCTGTATTCTTAATGGTTATCATTATTGGTTTTACAGCAGTCTGCTATAATATTGAACACACGGGACTCAGTGGAATATTATTGGATAACAACTTGCCTTCTACACTCCCTTTATTTTTTATTTTTATTTAAATTCAATTTAGTTAACATTTAGTGTATTATTAGTTTCAGAGGTAGAATTTAGTGATTCATCATTGCCTACAACCCCCCCATGCTCGTTACATCAAGTGCTTTCTTTAATGCCCATCACCCAGTTACACCATTCCCCACTCACCTCTCCTACAGCAACCCTTGGTTTGTTCCCTATAGTTAAGAAGCTCTTATGGTTTGCCTCCCTTTCTATTTTTATCTTACTTTATTTTTCCTTCCCTTCCCCTATGTTTATTTGTTTTGTTTCTTAAATTTCACATATGAGTGAAATCATATGTTGTCTTTCTCTAAGTGACTTATTTCACTTAGCATAATTATCCTCTAGTTCCATCCACATCATTGAAAATGGTAAGATTTCATTCTTTTGTAGCTGAGTAATATCCCATTGAGTGTGTGTGTGTGTGTGTGTGTGTGTGTGTGTATACACATATCCATTCATCTGTGAATGACTATCTAGGCTCTTTCCATATTTTAGCTATTGTGGACATGGCTGCCATAAACATTGGGATGCAGGTGCCCCTTCAATCACTATTTTTGTATCCTTTGGATAAATACCTAGTAGTGCAATTGCTGGGTTGTGGGGTAGTTCAATTTTTGACTTTTTGAGGAACCTCCATACCATTTTCCAGAGTGGCTGCACCAGCTTGCATTCCAACCAACAGTGTAAGAGGGATCCCCTTTCTCTGCATCCTCACCAACACCAGCTGTTTTCCGAGTTGCTAATTTTAGCCATTCTGACTGGTGTGAGGTCGTATCTCGTTGTACTTTTGATTTGTATTTCCCTGATGCTAAGTGATTTTGAGCATTTTTTTTTCATGTGTCTGTTGGCCATTTTTATGTTTTCTTTGGAGAAATGTTTTTCGTGTCTTTTGCCCATTTCTTAACTGGATTTTTTGTTTGGGGGTGTTGAGTTTGATAAGTTCTTTATAGATTTTGGATACTAGCCCTTTATCAGATATGTCATTTGTGAGTACCTTCTCCCATTCCATAGGCTGCCTTTTAGTGTTGACTGTTTCCTTTGTTGTGCAAAATCTTTTTTATCAGATGAGATCTCGGTAGTTCATTCTTGCTTTTGTTTCCCATACTGGAAACATGTCTAGCAAGAAGTTGCTTCAGCTGAAGTCAAAGAGGTTTTTGCCTGTGTTCTCCTCTAGGATTTTGATGGATTCCTGTTTCACATACAGGTCTTTCATACAATGTAACTTTATTTTTGTGTATGGTGTAAGAAAGCGGTCAGTTTCATTCTTTTTACATGTGGCTTCCAACGTTCCCAACATCATTTGTTGAGGAGACTGTCTTCTTCCCATTAGGTATTATTTCTTGCTTTATTGAAGAATAGTTGACCATACAGTTGAGGGTCCATTTCTGGGTTCTTTATTCTGTTCCATTGATCCATATGTCTGTTTTTGTGCCAGCATGATACTGTCTTGAAAATTACAGCTTTGCCAAAAATGAACTATTGGGACTTCATCAAGATAAGAAGCTTTTGCACAGCAAAGGATACAGTCAACAAAACTAAAAGACAACCTACAGAATGGGAGAAGATATTTGCAAATGACGTATCAGATAAAGGGCTAGTTTCCAGGATCTATAAAGAACTTATTAAACTCAACACCAAAGAAACAAACAATCCAATCATGAAATGGGCAAAACACCTGAACAGAAATCTCACAGAAAAAGACATAGACATGGCCAACACGCACCTGAGAAAATGCTCGGCATCACTTGCCATCAGAGAAATACAAATCAGAACCACAATGAGATACCACCTCACACCAGTGAGAATGGGGAAAATTAACAAGGCAGGAAACCACAAAAGTTGGAGAAGATGCAGAGAAAAGGGAACCCTCTTACACTATTGGTGGGAATGTGAACTGGTGCAGCCACTCTGGAAAACTGTGTGGAGGTTCCTCAAAGAGTTAAAAATAGATCTGCCCTACGACCCAGCAATTGCACTGCCGGGGATTTACCCCAAAGATGCAGATGCAATGAAACGCCGGGACACCTGCACCCCGATGTTTATAGCAATAATGTCCACAATAGCCAAACTGTGGAAGGAGCCTCAGTGTCCATCGAAAGATGAATGGATAAAGAAGATGTGGTCTATATATATAATCGAATATTACTCAGTCATTAGAAACGACAAATACCCACCATTTGCTTCAACGTGGATGGAACTGGAGGGTATTATGCTGAGTGAAGTAAGTCAATCGGAGAAGGACAAACATTATATGGTCTCATTCATTTGGGGAATATAAACAATAGTGAAAGGGAATAGAGGAGAAGGGAGAAGAAATGTGTGGGAAATATCAGAAAGGGAGACAGAACATGAAGACTCCTAACTCTGGGAAAGGAAGTAAGGGTGGTGGAAGAGGGGTGAGGGTGAATGGGTGACGGGCACTGAGGGGGGGCACTTGACGGGATGAGCACTGGGTGTTATTCTGTATGTTGGCAAATTGAACACCAATAAAAAATAAATTTATTATTAAAAAAAGAAAAATAAAATTACAGCTTTGCAATACAGCTTGAAGTCTGGAATTGTGATGCCTCCAGTTTTGGTTTTCTTTTTCCACATTACTTTGGTTATTTAGGGTCTTTTCTGGTTCCATACAGATTGTATTGAATATCTAGATTGCTTCAGGTAGTAAAGACATTTTAACAATATTTGTTCTTCCAATCCATAAGCATGGAATGTTTTTCTACTTCTTTGTGTCTTTCTCAGTTTCCTTCATAAGTATTCTATAGTTTTCAGAGTACAGATCTTTTACCTCTTTGGTTAGGTTTATTCCTAAATATCTTATGGGTTTTATGCAATTGTAAATGGGATTGATCCCTTGATTTCTCTTTCTGCTGCTTCACTGTTCATGAACAGAAATACAGCTGACTTCTATGCATTTTCTGTGACTTTCCTGAAGTCCTGTATTAGTTGTAGCAATTTTTTTAGTGGAGTCTTTCAAGTTTTCTACATAGAGTATCATGTCATCTGCAAAGAGTGAAAATTTGACTTCTTTGCCAATTTAGATACATTTTATTTCTTTTTGTTGTCTGATTGCTGAGGCTAGGACTTCCAGTACTATGTTGAAAAATAATGGTGAAAATGGGCATCCCTGTCATGTTCCTGACCTTATGGGAAAAGCTCTCAGTTTTTTCCTATTGAGGATGATATTTGCTGTGGGTCTTTTGTATACAGCTTTTATGATTTGAAGTATGTTCCCTCTATTTCTACATTGTGGAAGGTTTTTATCAAGAAAGATTCTCTAGGGATCCCTGGGTGGCGCAGCGGTTTGGCGCCTGCCTTTGGCCCAGGGCGCGATCCTGGAGACCCGGGATCGAATCCCACGTCGGGCCTCCGGTGCATGGAGCCTGCTTCTCCCTCTGCCTGTGTCTCTGCCTCTCTCTCTCTCTCTCTCTCTGCGACTATCATAAATTAAAAAATAAAAAAAAAAAATTTAAAAAAAAAATTTAAAAAAAAAAGAAAGATTCTCTATTTTGTCAAAAGCTTTTTCTCTATCTATTGAGAGGATCAGATGGTTCTTATCCTTTCTTTTATTAATGTGGTATATCACATTGATTGATTTGTGAATGTTGAACCACCCCTGTAGCCCAGGAATAAATCCCACTTGGTTGTGATGAATAATCTTTTTAATGTACTGTTGGATCCTATTACCTAGTATCTTGTTGAGAATTTTTGTGTCCATGTTCATCAGGGATATTGGTCTATAATTCTCCTTTTTAGTGGGGCCTTCATCTTGTTTGGGGATCAAGGTAATACTAGCTGCATGGGATGCGTTTGAGAGTTTTCTATTTCTATTTTGCCCTAGTCTCTTGTTTGTTGGAAGATTTTGATTAGTGATTCAATTTCTTTGCTGGTTAGGGGTGTCTACAGATTTTCTCTTTCTTCCTGTTTCAGTTTTGGTAGTTTATATGTTTCTAAGAATGTATTCATTTCTTCCAGATTACCTAATTTGTTGGCATATAATTGCTGATAATATTCTCTCTTTTTTTTTGTATGTTTTTCAGTGTTAGTTGTGATCTTTCCTCTTTCTTTCACAATTTTATTTATTTATTTATTTATTTATTTATTTATTTACTTATTTATTTATGTCCTTTCTCTTTTCTTTTTGAAAAGTCTGGCTAGTTGTTTATCAATCTTACTAATTCTTTCAAAGAACCAGCTCCTAGTTTTGTTAATCTGTTCTATTGTTATTTTATATTTCTATGTCATTGATTTATGCTCTAATCTTTAGTATTTCTCTTCTCCTGCTAGATTTTTGTTTTATTTGTTGTTCTTTTTCCAGATCCTATATTTAGGGGTAAGGTTAAGTTGTATATTTGAGACTGTTATTGCGTCTTGAGGAAGGCCTGAATTGCTATCTACTCTATCTACTCTTAGGTCTGCCTTTGCTGCATCCCAATGGTTTTGAACTGGCATGTTTTCATTTTCATTTGTTTCCATTTTTAAAAATCCTTCTTGAATTTCCCAGCTAACCTATCCATTCTTTAGTAGGTTGTTCTTTAACCACTATGTATTTGTGGTCCTTCCAATTTTTTCCTTGTGATTGACTTCAAATTCCATAGCATTGTGGTCTGAAAATATTCATGGTATGATTTCAATCATTTTTGTACCAGTTGAGTCCTGATTTGTTACCCAGTATGTGATCTGTTTTGTAGACTGTCCCATGTGCATTTGAAAAGAATGTGTATTCATATCTTTCAATAATTACTCTGAATGTAAATGGACTAAAGGCTCCAATCAAAAGATGTAGAGTAGGATATGGGCAACAAAATAAGACCCATCAATATACTCCTTACAAGAGACTCATTTTAAACCCAAAGACACTTCCAGATTGAAAGTGAGGAGGTACAGTCCGTTTAAATTTACTCTGAAGGCCTAAGCTTTCCCTACTCCCTGAACAATAAATAAGGCAGGTTCAAACAGCTTTTCTGGCTAATGTTAAGTAGTAAAAATATTCTCCAGTCTCTTTGATTCACATAGCTTAGTTTCCATTTATTAACCTATTGTTTAGGTCTAAGTAATAGTCTAAGTAATAGCAATGGATTGCCCCAATCTTGCTTTCAAGTTAAAACCTCTTTCCCAACTTGCATATTATAAATGAGAAAATGGAGAAAGGAGTATGTAGTTCCCCTTGCATCTCTACCAAATACCTCTATTACTTTTTCTCTGTCTTGTTAATTACAGTGTTGGGCCCCCTTTATGATTGGACCATTGGGAGGGAAAAGAGGAAATGGTAGCAAGAAAGTTTCTAATGACTGGTGTCATTGTGGAGATCTACCACTCTGAATTTGGCAGAGGTTTAAGCTGACTCCCTCTAGAAAACATCCCGTCACCTTGACCACTCAACTGAGGTTCCATAAGCAGTGATGAACTCATCTCTATTCTGACTTTTCCCTTGTGATTTCTTTCACATACCCTAGGCATCCATTAGCATGTTCAATGCTAAGAACTTGGACATGTTCAAAAATACCTAATGCTGGTTGTGTGCATTTTTCTGTCCTTTCTCTCTCCATTTCTCTCTCTCTCTTTATACATATATGCTTTTACTGCCATGAAACTATGAAAAATTTATTAATTCAGGCCAATTCTTGTATAATAGCAGCTGTTCCTTTTCTCCACCATCAAAGCAACTGATTAATCACACAATATACCTTTAGATTTCTTTGTCATATATGAAACACCTGTCCTACAAATTAGAATGGAAGCATATAGGATGCTCTGAGAGTTCCCAATTAAACCTCCTTTCTTATGCTTGAGGTGAGGGACAGTCCCTCCTCTAACCCTTTTCTGCAGATATTGTAATAGGCAATATGCCAATATCTTTCTGCCAAAATATCACCATCTCTAACCACTTCAAACCATCTCAACCACCACCTTTCATCTTCTTAATGGGGACAAAGTGTTTAAAAGTCATAACTGGTTGATAGCCACTTCTGGCATTAGGAACTTGCACCTCTCTTTGGAATGTGGTACCTACTATTATGGTACTTCAACTACAACTTCTCTTTTATATTGTGTTACATTAATACTGATGTTATAATTATTCAAATAAAGAGACTGGTTGAACACAACTAATTTCATCTGAAAGATTATTATGGAACAAGCAGATTAATCTCAGTTTTGTCTAAACATTCAATGAATAAAAATATGTAAGGTACTATAGTGTTTTTATTACCCTCCTTAATTTTAGCAGTGATCTGAAAAATAAAGAATTACACTTTGTTCTGCAATCTAAATTGCAGAACCTTTGCTAGCATTTTTTGAGTTAGTCTACATTTCATTGCTATTTGTAGACTGAGTGAGTAATCAGAGGTAGAGTAAGTAAAGCGTTTGTCTTGAAGAAATCAAAAGTCCTGGGAAACCTGGATGCACTAAATCCTCCAGGACACTTTTTGCCTCTAAACAATTGCCCCCATTGTATCTCCACAATAATTTTGTCATGTTTTTCAGATTATGCATGCATAGACTAGCAGGACCAAATTCAAGATGAGTTTTTATAATGATTAGTGCATAATATTAAGTCCTTTTGCCAAGGATAGTTTTGCTCTTCGGATGACAGTAGCCACAAAATATCATACTCTAATTGAATCCCTGAGTAACACTGTGTTCAGAAATTCCTTACAAATTCATTAATGTATTTTCCAGAAAGGTATGGTATAAAGGTGTCCAGGCCATTCTTCTAGTCACAAGAGAAAATAAAGAAAACTGCTGAAGTAAAGACTGCAGGGCTAAATCCAAGAAACCTGAATTTTCCAATTCATGAAAGTGTCATCTCACACAAAACATTGAATTTCCTTGGACTTCATTTTTCTTGTTTTCCAAAATGCTTAATAATCCTACACAGCCTGCTTCACAGATGACAAAATACGTACCATGTATAAAAGTGCTTTGAAATTTTAATAAAAAATTGTATCACTTTATTCAGTTATTATCACCATCATTGCTGTCACTATTCTTTGTGCTTTATTTAAATCTCAGTATGGGATATTGTATTTGAGGTGTAAAAAATAATCTAAATGTCTTGAAATTGGTAACTTGTGACTAGTTGTGACTCTGTGACTAATGATTTTTTCCAATAAAAAAAAGTCCTCTGACATTAGACAGATGTGGGAGGAGGGGAGCAGGGAGATAAGAGATCAGAACTTGCTAGTTTGATAATATATACATTGCAGATTTAGCTATCATTAGCATTTTTCAAAGATCTACTAAAATTTGTCATTCTGTTTCTTTCATGGTTTCATGACCAAAGTTACTCATCTGTAGCTGAAGATTCAAATGGATTTTTGCATGAGTAAAGGAACTATCACATGCACAGGCAACATATCTATTTTGACAGGAAAACTCAGTGTATCAAAAGAATGATTTTGGATTAATCCAGAACAGATCACCTAAAGCAAGTGCTAGAAAAGTAAAAATCAACAACACTCAGTAAAGCAGTAAAGTTAGTACATTTCCTCTAGTTTTCAATGTCTTTATTGAAAACAGCTGTAAAATTAGAAAAGGATCCAACCCCAAATGTGCAGGCCATGCCAAAACCTCAAAACCACCAAAGGTATAAAACCACGTCCTATTTAATTGAGGCTGGATGAAGAATGATAGTAAAATATTGCTTGAGGTTTTAACATGGAGCTTTCCTCAAGCCAGGGGAAAAAACAACCCCAGATGTTCAGATGGCGCACACATTTCCTTTTCTAACGTTCTCATGTGGCCTTCTAGTTAATTGTTTATAGCAGCTCTAACTACAAAAAGAATAACATTTTATTTTGGAGACTGTTCCCAAAGATGGATGTTTGGATGTATAAATCATACTTTTCTCACTTAAACTTTGAATCTCATAGGAGTAAAGTGATGTAGCTTCCTGGAACTAATTCTTAAATCATAGCAACTTGCTGTCTGGGCAAGGGAAACACCACTTCAATAGGTGTTTATCACAACCTTCAGTTAAGGGGTGGCCTAATTAAGACCTGGCTAAGACTCTAATTTATTTTATTACAGACATTCAGATGATGTACAGACTTAGTCTCATATACATTTCCTACTTATAATCAATAAGCAACCAGATTCAACTTTATGGAATTTTTATACTATCCTTTATTTCCAAATGATCTGAGTTGCAGAGGAGCCAGGCTTGAAGGTGTGGTTGATTTAAGTTAGCAAGTGTAATAAACTATTTTTTAAGAAATATTCTGAGTGCTATCATTTTCTATAATCAATTTACTATTTTTAGTTTTTACTTTATGGACATGGTATCAGAAAAGCACAGACATCAAAATTCTAAGATAAATTAACATCATGTATTATTTTTTATGAAGCTACTTTTTTTCTAAGATTTTCTTTTGATGAGATGTAGGTTGACAAGAACAAAGTTAAAGAAGCATGAATTACCTGCTGATTTCAAGCTCAGAAGGAATTATTATCTAAAACATTCCATGAACATCAGGACCTATTTAGAATTGTGTGTGTGTGTGCGTCAGTATGTGTGTCTGGTTGTTCTTTCTTAAAGAATATTATTTTCTCGGAAACATATGCACTCAAACTTGATTCTAATTCTTGGAAAAACCTAATATTTAAAACATTGTTTTGTTTATTTTGTTTGTTTTGTTTTAGGGGTTGCACTCTCAAGGGACCATCATTATTTCCTGGAGAAAATTCTACTACCAATCTTTTCTGTTTATTTATTTATTTACTTTACCCAGAAGGAGTTACCACAGGAAAATTTTAAATAATAGTTTAAAATAAGTAATTTTATATAATAGTTGCATTATTATTGCTGTCATAAAAAAATCATTACAAACTTAGTGATGTAAACAATACAGGTGTATTCTCTTACAGTTCTAGAGATCAGAAGTCCAAAACAGGTCTTAGTGAGCTAAAATCAGGTGTGCAGGGCAGCCCCGGTGGCACAGCGGTTTAGCGCTGCCTGCAGCCTGGGGCGTGATTCTGGAGACCCTGGATCGGGTCCCGAGTCGGGCTCTCTGCATGGAGCCTGCTTCTCTCTCTGCCTCTCTCTCTCTTTCTGGGTCTCTATGAATAAATAAGTAAAATCTTTGGAAAAAATAAAAATAAAAAATAAAATAAAATCAGGTGTGCATAAAGCTGTACTCCTCTCTATAGGCTCTAAAGGCTCCTTGCCTTTTCCAAATTGTCGAGGTGCATGAATGCCTTGCCTCACAACGCCTTCCTCTATCTTCAAAGCCAACATCTTATAATATCTCTGAGTCTGATATTTACTTTTTCCCCTCTCTCTTTCACTTACAAGGGCTGTTGTGGGCATCTGGGTGGCTCAAGGATTGAGCATCTTGCCTCGGCTCAGGTCGCAATCCTGGGACCTAGGATCGATTTCTGCATCAGGCTCTTCACAGGGATCCTGCTTCTCCCTCTGCCTATGTTTCTGCCATTCTCTCTCTGTGTCTCTCATGAATAAGTAAATAAAATATTTTTTTAAAACAACAACAACAGCAACAACGAAAAAACCCAGGGCCCTTGTAACTAGAGTGGATTTATTCAGATAACCCAGTATAATCCCCCCCATGTCAAAGACAGCTGATTAGCAAACTTCATTCCATCTATAAATGTAATTCCTCCTTGACATGTAATAGAACGTATTCAAAAGTTCCAGGGTTAGACATATTGGGATGTATTCTGCTTACTACAAGAGTCAGTCAAGGAAACAGTCCTAATATGCTTGCTTCCAGAGACAAGCCTCCTACTTGAAATCTCTCTAATGCTCACATCCTTTGACTTGGGAATTTTGGATTAGGTATTGTTTCATACATGACTCCGTATTTCAGTGTTGCATTTCTTTGGCACCATAATATATTGCTTATTATTATGTCTTAATTTGCTTGAAATAATCAACATAAGTAAACAGAATAAGTGGGTCACAGCCTATTTTTAAAAAATATTGTTGTAATTTTAATATTTGTTTTGCAAGTTCATGGTGCTGTGTGCCAAGAGGAACTATTCTATAGCAACTTGCCTTCCTTTTATGGAGCTTCTGAGGTGATATGGCACATACAACATAACTATTGTAAACGACAGTTGATTCATTTGAAATGCTTTTTCTGGGGACGCCTGGGTGGCTCAGTGGTTGAGTGCCTTCAGCTCAGGGCATGATCCCAGGATCCTGGGATTGAATCCTGCATCAGGCTGCTTCTCCCTCTGGCTTTGTCTCTACCTCTCTTTTTGTGTCTCTCGTGAATAAATAATTTTTTTTAAAAATGAAATGCTTCTCTGTGCCAGCTTTATGTTTGTGTGAATCAATGTCTTGAGTGTCCATTGTGTGCTGTGTGCTTTGTGAGCTACTTTTCCTTTATCCTTTTAAACTTTTCATAGATGGTATAACTGAGGCTCAGAAATATTAGAAAACTTGGACAAGGTCACACAGACAATACGTGGCAGAGCTAAGATTTGAATCTGGTTCTATTATAGATACTTAACCAATCGTACACTCTAGCAAAAGCTAAGAAAGGGAGTTTTTTAAAAATGTAGTTCTGGAGGGGAGTAAAAAAAGGAAATAGCCAATGTCTTGTTAATAGGGGCAAATTTTGAAGATTGGGTATGCAACATCACATTTATGAAAGAGAGTAGAAAGAGCTCAAGATTACAAGAAAGCCACTGAATGAGCCTTACTAACCTGCACAAGAGAAGTATTGACATGATGATGGTTCTCAGAAGGCAATTCCTAGTTCAAGGAACTCTTTGATAGGAAATGTAGAGATAAAAAATTCAATGTAAAAATGAATTCACCGAAGGGCTGGACAGAGAATGAACAGCAAATTGAAGATGGGGGAAAAAAAGCATCTATTGCTCCTATACAAAGAAATGGGAATGGAATTAAAGAGGACTGAGGTTGAACCTTGATTCTGCTATTTGGTAGCCATAACTTTGACCATTCAATGAACCTGTTTGGGCTGCAGTTTCCCATCTGAAAAACAGGGACAATAATAGATTATTAATATGGTTACAGGAATAATTACTTAATTATTAGATATCATTAGCTCTGAGGACTCAATAGTGAAAGACAATGGTCTTGCTTAAAGACAAGGAACAGATCACAGACAGAAATAATAAAAGATATTAGTTTTGAAGAAACTGAGGGGGATTGGAATCTAGATGATAGATGGAAGGATTAGCATCGTAGGCAATTATCTACATCGTGTGTATCTTGAGTAAACACATAAAGGCATTCTGTGATGGTGACACTGAGATACTATGAAAAGAGTTCAAGGTGGGGGAAAAAGGTTCTTTTTGGAGGAGTCTTCTTTCAATTCCTCAGTGTTTCATTGATTTCATCTTTGCTATTCCTCTGTCTCTGTCTAGTCATGTCTGAAAGCCCTGCCAAGAAAGAATACAAGACCATAGAAATGTTTCTTAAATGGACAGCATTATTAGAGTTCTGTGGCTTGATTGACCTCCTAGGTTTGCTATATTTATAGGTAGTCCTGTGTACAGTTGTATAAAAGGTAAACACTGGCATTGATGGTTTCCACCTATGGCAATGACAAACTGTCAGGAGTCTCATGGTCAGTTGGGCCATTGCTATGTGTCCTTCATGTAAAAAAGCTACTGCAACTGTTGTAGCTTATCCCAGAAGGAAAGCAATTTGGTCTAGTCAATAGTTGGACTGTGGTCAGAGTAAGCTATATGGTTATTTCTTTTCTTTCATTTAATGAGAAATTACTACAATATGGCAACAGAATGACTGCTCATTGCATTCTTATATTTGGTTTCATGTAAGACACAGTGTGACTTTCTATTAGATATTAGTTCTAGGAAAACTCTACTATTCCTATTGACATCATAAGATTTCTTTTATCAGAAAAGGACAAAAATAGAGAATGTCAGCTTGCTTTTTTTGTTTTTGTTTGTTTTTTTCTTATATAAAAATAAAACCCATAACTATGCAAAACTTAATTGCAGTAACTGTTATTTTGGGTTGGTTGTATGACTTTGTTTTTAAAATTCATATGGTGACACTAAGTGAAAAAAGTAATGTGTGATTATATATACAACAAAATTGCAATCAAAAAAGATACTTAGAAAAGAACTATAAGGAATCAGCAAAATATTAACAGAGGTTATTCTTGTATCGTGGGGTAAAGGGTATGAATGTTTTAATACTTCAAGTTGAGTATTTTACTTTTAATATAAAATAAGATAAAAAAGGAGGGGCACCTGGGTGGCTCAGTAGTTGAGCAGCTGCCTTTGGCTCTGGTTGTGATTCCGGGGTCCTGGGATCCAGTCCTGCATCAGGTGCCCCAAAGGGAGCCTGCTTCTCCCTCTGCCTATGTGTCTACCTTTCTCTCCATGTCTCTTATGAACAAATAAGTGAAATTTTAAAAAATAGGTAAAAAGGATTAATTCTATATGAATTCAAATTTTTCTGATTGTAGTTTAATTTCCTTTACTTATTTTATTTTACTTATTTTTGTTTGTGTTTTACTTGCCCTCTTATATTATTCTTTGGAAGCTAGCAGAGAATAAATTATATTTATAATACAAAATGTTTTATTATGTAAATATTTTTGCATAAATCAGAGATCTATCATTTAATTTTATGTTAATATTTTTTCTTAGTTGGCTACAATTTTAAAGGATCTGCCACATTGTGTTTGAGAGTTCTGAGTAGGAAAATAAGAAAAAGCAAGTGGACAGAAGTCAATTCAAAGAAAACATAAAAATCCAGTTGGAACTTTTTAGTACTAGGTAACCCAGCCTCTATTTGTTCTATTCACAAATGTTTTTTAAAAAAAACAAAAATGTGACTGTAGGGAAGCCTCATGGGAAATCAGAGTACTCCCATCTAAGTGCAATGATTTTAAGATAGGGAGAGTCTCTTCCTGTCCTAAATCAGTTAACTTCTCTCTGGCCTGCTCTACCTATTGAGAGAGAGAGAGAGAGAGAGAGAGAGAGTGTGTATGTGTGTGTGTGTTTAGAAGAGAAAAAGGAGAAGAACGGGAAATAGTCTTGCACTGAGTGGAAAGATGAAGAGTCATATAATTATTTGAAAGATAAAAGGCAGGGCAGCCTGGGTGGCCCAGTGGTTTAGCGCCACCTTTAGCCCAGGGCTTGATTCTGAAGACCTGGATGGAGTCTCACACCAGGCTCCTTGCATGGAGCCTGCTTCTCCCTCTGCCTGTGTCTCTGCCTCTCTCTCTCTCTCTCTGTCTGTGTCTCTCATGAATAAATAAATAAAAATTTTTAAAAAAAGATAAAAGGTAGAAGTTGTTAATCTGAACTGAAGGAGAAAGGGGTTGTAAAAAGCAATTTTCTTTGGCTTCCTCCTTCTATAGTTTTTTTTTTTTTTTTAAATAATTTGTTGATGTTCTAGGAATTGATTATAAAGGCAATAGAATACATGCAACTTATATTAAATAATTGAATTATTGCTTGAGAAACATTCTCTAAAAAATGAGTCAAATCATTGGATTTGCATTTGAGTATGAAAGTCTAGGAGTTGAACAGGGTACTGATTTTGTCTTCCAATATGTTACATATTATTTCTTATTTAATGCTACTAGTATATTTAAAGAAAATTCTATTGATGTTCTTGTTCAAGGTTATAAAAACATTGATTATAGAAGAGTTATTACATTTCCATATGGGAATTTCATTAGGTTTGCATTTAAATATGCCATCAGGGGACTCCTGGTTGGCTCAGTGGTTGAGCATCTGCCTGTGGCTCAGGTGTGATCCTGGGGCCTGGAACTGAGTCCTGCTTTGGGCCCCCCACAGTAAGCCTGCTTCTCCCTCTGCTTGTGTCTCTGCCACTCTCTCTGTGTCTCTCATGAATAAATAAATAAAATCTTTAAAAAATGCCATCAGTTGGTCTTTTGGTTAATCAACTGCTAATATTTCTAACCCTACAATCATTGATGTCATGAGCATTTTGTAGCTGTTATAATAGTGTTACTGAGTAACTGCTGTATTTATGACATTTAATAGAAAATATATATGTATAGCTTAAATAGTATGTTTTGAAGATTATATAACAGGAACAAATTTAAAAGTATTGAAGACCAGAATAGAAAAAAAAATATCTTTTATGTTAGTTGATCCCAAGAAGGAGATATTTGAGTTGAGTCTTGAAAACTGGGTGGCTTTGAGTGAGTAGAAATAAAGGAAGGCATTTCAGAAAGAGGAACATACCAGCAAAAGATTGAGATAGTAGAAGACATGACATATTCAGGAAATATCAAGTAAGACAAGGAAAATTAATTAAATAATTTTCACAAGATCAGTTAGCAAATAAATAGCCAGTTTGGGGATTTTTTTTTTTTTTGCCTTAAACATAAACCCATATATTTTCCCTTTCCTTCGCTGTCTCTCCTCTCTTGACTCTTTTAAAAGAAAGGAGTACTCAACCCATGTGGCATTTATGGGCATTACTCTAGGTATATCATGCAGAATAGATTGTAAGAGAAAGTCCTTAAGAAACTCTGGCAGTAGTTCACACATAGAGGAGCACTTTTTAGCCATTTATTTGTATACTACCTGTCTTTCCTACCAAAATATTATTAAGACCCATAGGCCACCTCATCATTTATCCAACTTTATTTGGTAGACAAGTGTGAATTTTTCTGTGTTTATATGATGTCCCCAGCAATGTGGACATTCTATATTGTTAAAAAGCCCTTTTATGACCTGTCAATTAAGATGGAAACCAAGTCCATCAATAATGGAATAATCTCTGAACTGGGATCACTTTGCCTGTGTTTTCTAACAATGAATTTTAAACTGCTGTCTTGAATAAAGGCATCATTTTTTGGTCATTCACAGCTCTAGAGAGTATTTCCATAATTCATTATCTGAATGGAAAATCTCACAAGGAAGTTTCATTAGCTTTTTTGTTCCAATTTTGTTTAAAAAAAATAGTATTGGGCCTGAAAGACCTCAAAAATGCTTTTGGTTACAAAAAGCACAAGAAAAAAAATAAGTATTGAGAAGAAGACAGGACATCTTGAATGCAAGACCTTCTAATTTTCAGAAATAGTTGAGAAAAACCATTACATTTCATTCTAATTTTCCTCATTCAATTAGAGATAATGTCATTTCCATGATCATGTCAGAGATTTGTACATGTGCCTGGAAATGTTTAAACTGCTCTGCAAATATTGTTGAAGTATTAACTAAAAAAATAAGTAATGTGATTTTAAGAGTAAGAAACCCATATAGCATTTACCTTACATTTAAACATATAGACCTTGTTCAACCTCTTTTGGTTCCTCAAAAATGCATTGCTCTTCCTACAAAGGTACTGTTTTGAAATACATTACCAAGTAAGGGGAACAGTATGCTCAGAAAAATTAGTTTGGGTAAAGGTTTGGGAATAGTTATATAAAAGTTCTTTGAATTTGAATTTTAAAGTTTTTGAGTTTTCTACTTTAAAATGGCATTTTTGCTACTCTTGGCTATACTGGCTCTTTTGTTCACAGCATTCAGAAAAGCTAAGAGAAGACATGTTCTAAAACTATTGACAAAATTTTCTGAAGGAAATAAAGAAACATATATTATGTCTAGCATTAGAAAAGGTGCAAAGGTTCTCTAATTTAAGAAATAAAATTAATAAAATCTTCCTCACTTGTAAAAGTTTTTTGGATTAAAATGTTGGTTGTTAGAGAACAATCCTGTAATTTTAAAATTTTACTTGAACACTCAAATTCAAGATCGTTTGAAACTGAAATCAGTGCTGCATACTTTGGGCATTTCATGAAGTTCTGTATTGCTTGGGTGTCTGTTTTGCTACTCAGTTCTTTATTATTACTGTACCCTGGGTATTCCTGCCTCACTTTTTCCTATTTCAGAATGAAAGGCTCTTTTTTTTTTTTTTTTTAATGAAGGGAGCTTAGAAGAATTTTGTTGTTGTTGAAATAACTGATTCCTTTACACATAGTGCTACTGTAAAACAGTCTATTTGAATGGTGTTAAAATCACTAACTTCTATATTAGAAATAGTCCTCAAATGTTCTAGGTGCAATCATGACCAGTCTTTATAAGCTCAGTATAATCCTATGATTAGTTTAAGGAAACTAAAGTGTTTCAAACTTGTTTTTTGTTAAGTGGTCTAGGATTTATAACTTCAAACACCATGAATACTGGAAATGCATTTGATTTATGTGGCATAGATGTAAATAATCACTGTCAATAGAACAACTAATTTTTAAAAATTATCTGCTATCTAAGCATTTGAGAAAGTTTTAGACTATATATTTTTTTCTAGTTTCTTTGGTCAAATAGTAAGACTTATTTCCTCCATCACCACTGTGTGTGATTACATAGGTGCATCTTGTAGAATGCAAAATAAATTTACTGAGCCAATCGCTAGAACTAATTGGCTGGAGAAGAATGGGAATTTATTAGCCCATGACTCCACACATGACTCCATACTAACTGGCTGGAGAAGAATGGGGATTTATTAGCATATACTCCACACATGACTCCGTGCTACCTGGCTAGAGAAGAATGGGGATTTCTTAGCACATGATGCCATACTAATTGGCTGGAGAAGAATAGGAATTTATTAGCATATGACTCCACACATGACTCCATACTACCTGGCTAGAGAAGAATGGGAATTTATCACCATATGACTTCCTAAAATGATATGAGAATTAGTGGGTAAATTAAAAAAAACGAAAGCTTTGTTCTGTTTTAACTCTATAGTTCTGTATTATTTTTTAATATAATTTGTTATCCAAGTGTTGATTTTAAATTCTTAAATGTATGCAACCCACCTAATACATCAAGAAGGAATGCTATTAATGGCATGAATCAGTGGCTTATTTACAGGTCATTAAATTCAGTCAATAGAAGAAGCATTTAGTGCACACCAGTAGCTCACAGAGCACTATTCAATGCTAGGATTTATATGTGGTTTCACACAGTCTGAGAAAAAGATTTCTCTGGTCCTTCTAAGTAACAGAAAGATGGCCACAAATCATTTTCAGGGGCTCTTGATTCTCATTCTTAGTCACTAACTTAATAGAAACAAAGATCCACTTACGTGATCACTTTAATCTTGTATATAACTCTAAAACTTGTATTAAAGTTAAAATTAGTTGTGTTATTTAAAATTATTTGAGGGACACCTGAGTGGCTCAGTGGTTGAGCGTCTGTCTTTGGCAAGGGCATGATCCTGGGGTCCTGGGATTGAGTCCCACATCAGGCTCCCCGTGGGGATCCTGTTTCTCCCTCTGCCTAAGTCTCTGCCCCTATCTCTCTCTCTCTGTGTCCCTCATGAGTAAGTAACTAAAATCTTAAAAAATAAATAAATAAAATAAAATAAAATAAAATTATTTGAAATTTTATAAAATTAAGTTGTAAGAGTTTGGAGAGTAGGAAGTATCTAGTATCACAATATTATACACAATTGCACAAATATTTTTAATTGCATGGGAAAAATTGATTCATGTTTAAGATTATATTTTTATCATTTATGTAAATTTACTAGATTATAAAATTTCCTCAGATTGGTCTTATTTTCCCTTAGTGAGAAAATGTTTTTTCACAGTTCCCTAATTAAGTTTCAGTCTGTTTTTTAACAGAATTAGAACCTCAGAAGCAAAATAGTCTCATTGGATATTTATTACTTTATTAAATATTCCAAATCAGTAATCTTAGTTTCCATTTGTCTTTTCCCTCAAATGTTAGTCTTATATTTCTAAAGACTGATATGCAAGTCATAGGGAATTTTTTTTAGTTTGTGTTATTTTAAAGAAAAATCTGAAGTACGATATTAAAAAAAACTGCAAAGAACTGTTTAGTACTTGTACTAAGATTATGGTAATTTTTGTTAATGTTCTGGTTACAAAGTTCCACAGGTTTTGAGTAGTCTTCCTCAATCCTATCTTTCTCTATAAACTCAAATTTTTCTGAACTGAGGTTTTCCAGAAGAAGAATATATAGTCTCGGAACAGAAATGCTCAGTTTTACTGAGCTGTTTTTATCTAAGTGGGGGAGAAACACTGAAGCTTGAGGGGATTGTTCACACTCCAAAGTGAAAAGTAAATTTGAGTGACACAATGTAATAATGTTCAGTTCTACTCAGTGACAGATTTACAGTGGCAACATGACAGCTAAATATTTTGTCACATCAATCAATTCTTTTCAAATTTGAATACATGGCCTTATTAAGATAGGACTTTGTTGTAGTTACAATATTTTAATTGTTTCTGAGCACTAGGATGGGGAACTGGGCCTGATCAATTAAATATTCTATATTTCCTTTTCTTTTAACTGTTGCCTAAGTGTGAAACTTAAAAGAATTCAGTGTATAAAATCTGAGCATTAAATATGGCTGAGAAATAGTACTGATTCTGGTAAAACCAATCACATTACTTCATTTGAACACATTTTCTTGGGGAGTACCAACAAAAGAAGAAAATGAAGTTAGTAATTACTCCTTAAATTAGTTTCATGGTGACCTTGTACAAATTCTCCTATAATTCTGAGTAAAAAAGACATATTCCTCAGCCCACAGTATACAGCAATAATTATAGCGGTAATTCTGGAAGAAAAAAAAATAGCCACAAGTTCTTGACTCCAGCTGCTCTCCTAAAATGAATCAGAAATTGAGCACTCCAGACCTTTTTAAACCATAACTTCAAAGTTAAATGCAGATTGATGATCAAGGATACATGCTTGCAGAGGAAGCTTTCTGAGCTAATATACCTATCCAGCTCAGAAACACACATTTGAAGAAGAAAATTAATCTATCGTATTAATAATCATAACCATGCAATTTTTCATTTTCATTTTTAATAATGATAGGTCTGCCTTATAAGGGAGGATTCTTTTTTTTTTTAAGTAAATTTTGGCAAATCTGATGTATTATGTTTGTACATAGGCTTATGCCAACCAGTTGAGGCAACAATGATGGGATGATTCATGAGATTGTTATGTTATAAAGTAGTCAACTATCAGAGATCTGAACAAATTTAGAAATAGTGGAGTTGGAGTGTTTTAATAGAGGTCCTCACATTAGACAAACTGAAGTTTAAATTCTGGCTATGTTTTTATTTTTATTAATTGTATGACCTTGGACATGTGATCTCACTAAGCCTCAATCTCCTCAGTAATAATAAGTTACAAAACTCATGGTTGGGTTTTGACATTAAATTTAATAATGCCTATAAAGCCATTAGTGCTCAGTAAATTTTAGATCTGGTTAGAAATTGGGGTAGCCCATTAATTAGATGTAGCTAGATAACCTGTTGTTAAATTGCATTTTGTTTTTCACCACCATAAATGACCCCGTGCCCTCTGCCGGGATAATAGGCACTCTCAATCCCATCCCTAGTAAGTTAGGTGTTATTCATAAGGAGTAAAATTTGTCTTTCCTCAAGAGAATTAATTACCTCTCTTATGGTTCTGAGTTGCAAAGGAACCACTAGAAGTCAGGGTTGGAGTTGATTTGAAGTCTTAAACTTTATTTCAGTGCTCATGTAGCCATTGAAGCTAAACTGTCTGAAAGGAAAGGGATGGATTCTTTTAGTTATGGGAACTAAGAGCTGAACACCTAGAAGGGAGTGGAAACAAGGAGAACGCGGTGATGCCCTGGTTCCAGGGGTTTATATTCCTCAGACATATCCTGAGAGAGGTTCTACAGTAGGTCCACTACCCAGATAATGGGGGAACGGATGTATGGGAAGATTACTAGATCCATGGAAATTTCCAAAGAATGGTGCTAGATCAGAGAAGCAATCTAAGCCCTTCTTCTGAGACAAAATGCCTTATACAGTGTGAGAATTGCCTTTGTCTTCTATTATCCAATCACAAATAGGGGACACAGGCTTGCCTGAGATCAGACTGTAAGTTGTCCAGTCTTTATGCAAGTGGAAGAACTACCCTGTGTCTGTCTTCCACCTTTGGGTGTCACATGATATAGCAACCCAATGAGAATACCTCACTGATTCACCCACCTTTGACTTAAGATCACTTTTGGATGCCTGTAGGAGAAGAGGCAGAACTTTATCTCTTGAGGCCATTGATGGAGTACATTAGGTGATTCCCAGCTGGGAAGAGAAGAGATTGTGCATTGTCATTATAATCACCTCACTATATTTTATAATTAATACAACTGTTTTATCTTCTAAACACAGGTGAGGAATATTTGATTAAAAAGCTTTCACATTTGAACTCTCAGGAGGAGTTCAGCTCTACAGGTTTTGAGAATAGGAAGTACTTTTTTTTTCAAAGATATTAAATAGTTGTCAACCTTCATGTAGGATTATTTGAGGTAACTGTTGTTAATTTTTGTGCATAGGTTCCATTGCATGAGTGGTGGTATCATTAAAAACCCACCAAGTAGGAAAGCTCTGAACAAAAGAGGGAAAAGAAAAATAGATTCAAAATGAGAGGAGTCAGCCCTGTGAGGAAGTTAGGGACAGGTCACCAGCTTATTCCTTCTCTTAAATTTAAAATGAATGTTTTCTTTCTATCTCTCTTTTAAGGTACATTGATTCTTTCCATGGCATCTGATTCACTTTAAAAAGAACTTTTGGAAATCGTTGTTTTACAGGTAATGAAAGCACCTCGTAATTTAGCTTGAATAGATGATTGGCAAAGCTGTGAGGAGTTAAGTTACAATTGCTTTAGAAATGTTGAATGGCCAAAAACAATGCCCCTACTAGAAATGAGAGATCTTATTCTGTTCAATATTGTTAGGGAAATGCAGATTTGAAACAAAACCTCCCAAGAAGTTGAGCTTATAAAGTTTCCAAAGACCTGTGCCAATCCTTTACTGTAGTCAGGGGTTTATATTCATTGTAAGAGTTATGTATGACTTTATCCTGAGAGGGAAATGTAAGTAATTATTACCATTTCCCAAATCAGTTTCATTGTACCAAAAGTGTATGGATAAGCAATACTGCACATATAAGGCCAGGAAATAAGGTGTTAAGTAAGCAAACAGGGCTTGTCATTCTTTTAGATGTTTTCAAAATATTTCATCTTAAAGCAAAAATGATTGTTTTTCACTGAACAAGATTAAGTATGAAACAGAAATAGACTTACTAAATCTTAGCCAATAAATAATTTGAGATTTTTGTAATGCTATGCCTTTATATTGTTATTACTTCAGAATTGGTACCAGGGAAATGTGAAGCATATTTAACAAACATCTAGAATATTTTAAAGAGGTCTGTGGTACAAATAGAAGTCCAACACTGTACGTTCTATTTCATTACTAATATTCTACTCAGATTTATTGGGTATGTGCCCACCATGTGCTTTTGTATGCTTTATCTCTTCAAATTTTCAGTATGTCCATAAGTGGTTCATTTTATTGAAGATGAGAAAGGTAAAATGAATTGACGAAAACCATTCACCTAGTAAGTACCTGAGCTAGAATTTGAAACAAGTCCTATTCCTTTTTTTCAAATATCACAGTTTTAAAATGTAGACACCTTTACTGGTCTACGATGATTTCTTTGTGAGGTGGTTATTACTTCACTCTGAGTGGTTAAGAATATATATCAAGGACCTTGCCTGATATATACCCCTCTGCTTTTCCACTTCCTCTGACTTCATTTTTCTAAAAGAAAGTCATAATAGTATGTAACCTATAATAATTCATAGGTAATTCAATGGAGTAACACATATATAGCACTTATGTTATATATACTTACTTCATATTATACTTACTGTATTATACATATATACTCCATATATATATGGAGTAACACATATATACTTACTGTATTATACATATATACTCCATATATATATGGAGTAACGCATATATAGCACTTATGTTATATATACTTACTTCATATTATACTTACTGTATTATACTATAGATACCATATTAAGCACTTAAATCCATATAGATCCATATTAAGCACTTAAAAAGTGTTAGCTATATCATAAACTATGATACATACATCATCAAAATATATGCAAGTATTTAAGTGATCATATATATTTTTATATTTCATAAAATATATACATATTGATTTTTAAAGCTCACACTGTACCTCATGTACAGAGAATTTATAAATTTGAGGGGGAGAAATCTATAAATGATCTAATCTCAGCTCAATTATATTCTTTCTTTGATATCATTTTTTAGAGTCTCAGGGACCTTTCCCTTTCCTCTTCTTCTTTCCTAAGATGGAGTCAGAGTGTACAGAGTAAGGGTCAGGGTTTGGCTCATCTATCTGTAAGGCAGAGAACAGGGATTCAAGGGCTCCTGCAGGGTGTCCTCTGCTCTTTTGGTCAATAGACACTGTCCCTTGTGTGTTTGTGTAGATTTTGTTATATATGTGGCTGATGTACAACACAGTCTGGCTATTTTTAACTTGGGTCAAAAGAGGTGACTCAACCAACCTTAGTTTCAGCCTCTAATATGGACTCTGAAGTCTGTCTGGCAATTACTTATATTTGGTAATGACTTGGAAGTCTTACTAGCAGCACTTGCTGAAAAATCTCTTCACACATTCTCTGGAAAACTCCACAAATGGACTCCTTAACTATCTCTCTTTTCTTCTTCTTCCATTTGGGAACCAAAAGGAGCTTGAAAAAAAAAAAGAGAGAGAAAGAAAAAGGGAAAGAAAGGAAGAAGGAGAGAAACATTGATTGTGTGATGCTGCCTACTTTTTGTCAGTGTTTGTAGCATAGGTTAGTACTGGAAGCCTGGTCAGGTTAATAAAACCAACTACATATCTATATACTAGATGTATAGTAGAGGTAAATAATTAGGTATAAAACTATATATCTATGTATTAGAGATCAATAATTAGAAATAAATATTTTAAATCTAAAACCTAAAACACCTAGATATAAAATATGAAATATATGCAAAATCTCTATAATATAAATAGAAAAAATAGAAAAATGCTGAGATAAATTAAAATAGACCTAAAAATATGGCTTGTGAATACACATGGATTATTATGACTCGTTGTTGTTAAGATTTCCATTATCCCTTAGTTGATGTGTGGATCCAATACAATCTCAGTCAAAACACCAGATATACCTTTAAAGATATTGGCACTGGGGCACCTTGCTGGCTAAGTCCATTAACCATCTGCCTTTGGCTCAGGTCATCATCCCTGAGTCCAGGAATTGAGCCCCATGTCCAGCTCTCTGGTAAGCATGGATGGAGGTCTGTGGTCCTGTGGTCTGCTTCTCTCTCTGCCTCTGCCACTCTCCCTCCACTTGTACTCTCTCTCTCTCTCTAAAGTAAATAAATAAAACCTTTAAGACAAAATAAAATAAAGATTTGGCACCTTTATTCTAAAATGTATACTGAAATGCAAAAAACTTAAAAAACTAACACATTATTTTTAAAAGATGAAAAAATTTTGAGGGTTTACATTAACTGATTTTAATATCATATAAAGCTGCAGTGATAAAGACTCTATGGTGTTTGTGTATGGATAGACAAATGAATAGGTGGAGTATAGAATCCAGGAATAAACTCAAACATATATGATTAAGTGATTTTTGGCCAAGGTTCCAAATCAGTTAGATGGGAATATAAACAGTGCCTTAACATCTGGATATCCACATGGAAATAAACTGAATTTTGCTCCCTTACACCTCTCCAGACACAAATAATGTGAGGTGGAACATACTCCTGAATTCATAAAAAAAATTGGCAGAATATCTTTCTTACCTTGGAATAGGCAAAGATTTTTCAGACAAGACATGACAAGCACTTAACCACAAAAGAGAAGTGACAAATAAGACCTCATATTAATATGAATTTCCTGTTCATCAAAAGATACCATTAAGAGAATTACAAAGCCATAAATTGTGATAAAACTGTGATAAATCTTTATAAGAGATTTATGTCTTGAATACATAAGGAACTCCTACAAATGAACAACAAAAAGATGGACAATGTAATTTAACAATTGGCAAAAGACTTCAAAAGACAGTTCACAGAAGAACATGTATGGATGATCAATAAACTCATGAAAAAGCAATCAACGCTTTTGGTCATCAAGATAATGCAGATTAAAACCCACAATGTGGGTGCCTGAGTGGCTCAGTTAAGTGTCTGCCTTTGGCTCAGGTCATAGTCCTGGGATCCTGGGATCAAGCCCCATGTCAGGCTCCCTGCTGAGCAGGGAGTCTGTTTCTCCCTCTCTCTCCTCCTTCCTCCATTCATGTTCTCTGTCTCTCAACTAAATAAATTTTTAAAAATCTTTAAAAAATACATAAAACCCATAATATATGGAGATTTCAACAAATTAGAATGAGTAAAATAAAAAGAGTTACAATATCAAGAATGGCAAAGATTTGGAACAGCTGAAATAGTCATATAATACCGGTGTGAATTTAAAAGTATGTAACTGCTTTGGCAAACTATGGCAGTTGTTTTTTTGTTTTTTTATAAAGATAAATGTACATCTAAACTAAGGGTTGGCAAACTTTTTCTATAACTGACCAGAAATAAATAGTTTAAGTTTTGCAGTTCGTATGGTTTCTACTACAACTTTTCAGTTTGGCCATTGCAGCTCAAAAGCAGCCATAGACATATGTAAATAAATGAGCATGACTGTGTGTTAGTAACATTTTATAACATTTTCTTTGCAAAGACAAGTAGTAGGCCAGATTTGCCCCAAGGATAGTAGTTTGCTAATCCCTGATCTAAACTATTCATTGAAATCCAACTCTTACAGAGAAATGAAAACATTATATTAGTCTATTAGAAAAGAAAATGTGGATCCTAGTGTCTATATCAGCTATATCCACAGAAGATAAAATCCAGAAACAACCCAGAACAAATAAACTCTTGTCTATCAACGAGAAGTGAATAAACAAATTCAGTTATTTTTATAATAAAATACCACTCAACAATTAAAAAGAATGAAGTACTAGTACATGCAACTAACATAAAAAAATTAAATTTAATTTAAAAAAACCATTAACAATACCAATTGAAGGTGAATGAATGGCCAACACAAGCGCAGTTGGTTAGGATGTAGAGAGGACTAGAATCACCATGCATTGCTGGTAAGAGTATAAAATTTACACAAACATTTTAAAGAACAATTTGGAAATTTTCTTTAAAGTCTAGCATACATACAGTAGGGGTTAATTAGGTATATATATATTACATATATATATTTACTTTTATAAAATACTGATAATTTTCCAATATAGATGTACCATTCTACACTCATGCCAGCATCTATTTTATGATTCAGTGATTCTACTCCCCAAAAAATAATACTCAGGGAAACAGCACTCCTAAGAGAGGTCCCACTCTCAAGAGAAATGTTCACAAGAAGACTTGTTCAAGAATATTTATAGCAAACTCATTTATTTAGCCACAAGCTGGAAAAAAAAAAAGGTGTCCTTCAACAGAAAAAAAAAAGGGGGGGGGGTAAAATGTTTGACATACTGTGCAATGGAATACTACTCAGCAATATAAGGAACATAGAAATTACAGCCTCCAACACAAGTGAATCTCCAACATTTTATGGAACAAAGAGGCCAGAGACCAGAGTACTATAAAACCCAAAAGACAGGGAAAAATCCCAAAATTTCCTGGGAATATTGATCACATTATAGAAATGAACATTCAAGAGTAACTGGAATGTTCTAACTCTTGTTTGGGGGGGTGGTACAGAGGTGTATACAGTTATCAAAACTCACAGAACTGAAACTAAAAACAATGATTACATGACATGTAAATTATATATTTCTTTTGTTAATAAAGAGAAAATAGCAACAAGGGCAAAATCATATAAATCGCCAAATGATTTATCACAAACAATTGACTTACTCAAGCAATGGCTGAGGCCAGTCCCTTGCTATTTTTTTTTTAAAGATTTTATTTATTTATTTATTTATTTGAGAGAGAGAGAGTGCAAGCATGAGTGGGGGGTGGGGATAGGGACAGAAGCAGGGGAGAAGCAGGTTCACTGCTGAGCAGGGAGCCCAATGCAGGGCTTGATCCTAGGACCCCCAGATCATGACCTGAGCGAAGGCAGATACTTAACTGACTGAGCCACCCAGCTGCCCCCCTTGCTAATTTTGACATCAGTCTATTTTATGTCCTCAAATGTCTTTATATGTCATTCACTTTTGTCTGGGGTGGTGGACCACAAATTTACGTAATACCGTTATTACGCTTTGTGATTTGCAAAGAACCTACAGTTATTTTCTCATTCGGTCCTTAATAGCTGCATAGAGTATCAACATGTTCATTTTGCTGTTAAATTAAAAGTGGAAAGAAGTTGAAGGATTTCTCCAAAACCCAGAAGTTAGTAACTGGCACAGCTGAACTTGAGTACTTCTCTTCTGGCTCTAAAGCTTTGCCAAATATGGCTTGCACATTCCCTACTCTTTACGACTGTGGCCCCCACAGACCATAACCTGAATTTATTCAACTACTAAAGTACATGTGACTGTTTCTGTAACAGAATTGTCTCTAGTTTGTCTTACTCATCTCCCAGTGATCCTTATCAGCCTATTTCAAAGATGAGCAAACTATTAAGACACTGAGGATGTTACATTGTAAAAGAGAAATGAACCTACTTGCACACAGAGGGAGAGTTCTGATGAATGCTTATATGTAAGAAGAGCTAAAAGAGAAAACATTCCAGAGGCAAGGATAAGAGATAACGATAGATAGTTGCAATCTCTTTCATTTGAATTCTCAAATCAGTGGTGTATAGTGAATGATCATTAGAAGTTCCCATCCCAAAGTTAATGACCAGGGGTTGAACTTCAATATTTTATAGTATCTATAAGAGCTAGAGATGATAGCAGCAGTAAGTATTTCTCTTCTAATGAAAAAAGTTTTAACTGCCTGTGAAGATCTGCCAGGCTCGGGTTGTAGCTTTCACCTTCAGCCTAGGACAGGGATGATAAATGGATTCTGTTTGCATGCCAACTCCCAATTGCTTAGTGGTGGCTGTTGGGATTACAATGAGGAGTCATGATCTGTGACTGGGCTTCTAAATAGGAACAGATATGAGAGTGTGGCAAACTGCATACCACAGTTCAGACATTCCTTAGCTGTGGCCTTAGGAAATTTCCACTCTGGTAAGACAACTTTAGGAAAGCAGCCCTCTCTTCTTCTTTATTGTTTCTGGCCTTTCCCCCAGCCCTATATCACTAAGAGCCAAATAATTACAGATTAAGTGTTTCAAATGTCTAAAAGATAAGAGGACTTCAGGATAGACAATCTACCTAGATGTGCAGTGATAGATACAAAGTAGTATCAAGGTATAGCATCAAGTCAAGTCCGGTTTAGGCTAGATCTTTCTGGAATTATCTTATAGTAACTGCATCACACAGAGGTATCTTTAAATACAAGCAAATACCTTATTCATCCCCTTAGACCTCTCTATCTGCTCATCCAAGAAATTTTCTGTAGTTCTAACTCAGCTCTACTTTCCTTGGAACAAAATAACAATAAAAAACACTACTATGGATATATATGGTATTTACAATTTATGAAACACTAAATTCTTTTCTACTGTGACTCTTTAAATGGCTGAAGGAGGTAAATTAATGTTATTCCATTTCTTACATAAGATTTAAAAAACAACAACAACAAAAGTACAAGTCATTGAGGAAACTTTTCTTTCCTAAATTCAGAATGACTCGAGATCTCAGCTACCTTACTTTCAATTCTTTAATACTTATTTCCAATTCATGAGCATGGGCAGATATAGAATATATACATACAGTGTATGCTAATGTAGAGTAACACAGACATCCAGTTTAGGAACCAGCTAAAATATATGCTCAATATATTAAGGGCATTTAACATAATGCCACTTTGTAGGCATTGTCTTGCTTTTTTAATACATCAAATAGTGGAATTTCTGACCCCAGTCATTTTAGGTCCCTGATTCCTAAAATGAAGCATGATCTTAGAATAGTAACCATAGTTTCAAGGAAAGGAAATGGTTCTTCTGATAGACCCTCATCACACGTCCTGCTCTTAGGTTATAGGAAATCTACTGTCTGAACAAGTTGAAGTGTAAACTGCATTAAGCTTTAGAGAACCTAATTTGAAAGATATTTCTCCTTTTTGGATTAAACATTTGTGCTGGTGTGATTTGCAGAGCCCCATTGTAAGTACTGCACATCCTATATTTAACTCTGGACTAAAGCTTCTTTGTTCTGTTTAAATATACCCCTGATCTCCACAAAGACATACTGCAATGCAGTGGTAATTTGAGGTAATTGTGTCAGTAGAAAACAGGAAAGTCGGTTTTTTTCCCACTTATGGTAAACCATTTTTTAAATCCTAATATTTTTTAGATGTATTTGTGAAGATAAAATGGCTTTCTCAATATAGTTTGTTTCCAACCATCTTTTCCTTTTTAGAGAATAGATGAATAAAACAAATACAGCTTTTTCAATTAAGTTTAAATCCTCTTTTTCATGTTCATTTCTTATGTAATTAGAGAGAATAAAAATATATAACACTCCAGGATTTTTCAGAGGATTAAATGATATGCCAAATGGGAAATTATGGTGTAAATTATAAAGAAGGTGTTTTTAACCTGAGGTCAGATTGTCCCTGTCGAAGCCATCAGGGTTTGTGCACGAATTTTAGGGAATTGAGAATAACTCAAATTATAAGAAAAATTTGTTTGTGGATGTGCATTTGTAACTGAGCACAGTTGAGCACTTCTTTTTTATATATCTGTATTTTCCTTAGTAACATAAATAGTGTTCTTTCTTCTCATCTTGTAGATGAGGAATCTAAGCAAAGATGACAAATTATTTGGACAGGACTCTGAGACTCAGGACGCAGTTTTTTTTTTTTTTTTTTTTGTAATTCCAATTCTCTTCTCTTTCCACTACACTGAACATGCTCTCAAAACCACAGAACCAGAATTCTATTTAAATCTATGTTTCTTGTAATTTTAAAGACAGAGAAAGCCTCAGTTATCTACAACATATTTATGTGTGAATTTTAATGTTCTTTGTCATAATTTCCTTCCTGTCTTATGTGTCATTGGAATAATGGACAAAGTACATAGAGTCAGCATTCAAACCCAAATGCCTCTTTTGGAAAGTGCTCATTTGGAAGTTTCTGGGTGAGAATCTGCCCTCTGCTGGAGTGCAGTCATATGTGGAGAATGTTCCAAAAGGACACATTTAGCAGCTATTTCTTGAGCTCACACCTTGTACTTGACACTGCAGTAGACATGGGGAGAAAGGGAGCTGGACTCTTAGCTGTCTCACTTGAGAATGGTCTTCACCATGTAGAGATACTATCAAATTTGCATTACAGAAAATGAATCATGTCTGTATTCAGAGAACAGTCTGGTGTGTGGTACAAAGCTGGGTGACCATTTAGAATAAAATATAATGATCCAAATAAAAGTAATGAGTATAATAGGGAGTGGAATGGTAGTGGGATACAGGGAGAGGGTGAATTTACAAATATTTAACTACTGGAATAAGAAGGCCTTAATGGTCATCAGATTGATTGATGAGAGGGAAGAATGAGGGAAAGAGGTGGGTGGAAGAGAGTGCCTGGATTCCTTACTCTATCAGTCAGAATGATATAATGATGTGATAAGGAACTCTGGAGAGTTCTTAATACAAGCCCTCATATGCGAAGACTATTAGTTCAAACTTGAGATAATGTATTTTCTTCAAAAGAGACTTGTGGACATTGAATGGATTTTGTGGAAAGACAAGGATTTTGTTAGTTTGTTTTCTTTTTGGACTAGGGCACTGTGGTCAGTACAGCTGTGATAATGCACGGCAGAGAAATTTTCCACAGTTGAGGTTAGATCCAACCAGTGTTTCAGCTGGATGAACGCTGTCCTGTCTCACCGATGGTGAAATTACCATGCCTGTCATATTGTGGCGTGTCATAGAGCCAGTCAACTGGCAGTAGTTTGTTCTATTTACCAAGAGCATTTGTAGCTTGAAATTGATTTGTTAACTTAATTCAGTGACTGCTAAGCATGGTAGGATGTGAAGGGGAGTATCCTGCATGATGGGCCGGAAACTTGGAATTCTTCCTGGCTGTGCTCAGAGTGGCTTTCCACATGTTGCCTGAGCAACCTCAGAGCATGTGCTATTTTGCCTTTCCCTACTGTGAAATGAGGGCAGTGGCGGCAGCTGAGTGTTGTGCTGTGGGTTTCCAGAAGGGTTGCCAGCAGTGTGTAGGCATCTTATCGTTATGGGGCTAGAAGACTCAAGTAAAAAAATCATTCCAATGACATAAAAATTTCAGGCAAAATTAACCCTTTGGCTTAAATTATGTATTAAATAGGATTTAACATCTGTTTTTACACGTCTTTTGTGAAACTAAAAAATAAATAAAACAACCATGAGTAATGCCTTTTACAGCTACATTCATCTCTACTAGGACTTTTATTTTCAATTCTCATTCCCCACTAATACATAGGCAAAAGGGCAACATGCTCATTTTTAAAGATAAGAACATAAAATTTAAGAGTTTCAATGACTTTCCCAGGATCAACATTATAGACCTGACCAAAGTAAGAATCTGATCATTCATGGCAAGCAATAGAACTATGGTGATTTTACCCCCAGGGGACATGTGGCAAGATCTGGAGCCTTTTTTTTTTTTTTTTTAGAGAGAGAGAGAGAGAGAGAGAGAGCAAGAGCAGAGGAGAGACAGAGGGTGAGAGAGAATGTTAAGTATGCTCCAGCTCAGCACAGAGCCCAACTTGGGGCTCGATTTCATGATCCTGAGATCATGCCCTGAGCTGAAATCAGGATCTGACCATTAACTGACTGAGCCACCCAGACACCCCTGGAGACAATTTGATTGTCATAATTTGGGGTATGGTGTTACTGGCACTACTGGTGCCATTATCATATTGGTAACAGTCAGGGATGCTGCTAAACATTTTACAATGCAAAAAAAAATGTCCTGAGATGTGTGTACACACACACACACACATATGCACACACTAGAGGATTATTCAGCCCCAATGTCAGAGTTCTGGGACTTTGCATTCAGGCAGGGTAAATTTAGGATAAAAGTTTGTAGGTAATTAGGGAGTTGATCTTAGGGACTTTCCATCTGTCCCACATACTGTACCTTTTGCAATTCCAGGAAAAAAAAATCCTAGTAGATATGGAAATGGACCACTTAGCTACTTGAGGAGGTAGTAGATGTATATTACTGAACATTCCAGGGGAAGTGTTGGAAGAATATTCTATTTTAGCATTATTACATAACTTCTCACCTATTCTTGTGACGATAATGAAGCTAATTAGGGAATAAGAACTACCCAGCAAAGTCGGTGAAAATTAGTTGACTCCAAGGAATATAAAAGCGCTGTATTTACATATATATTAAAATACATGCACATACATGTATACACATAAATGTGTACTTATTCACATGTATAGACATATATAAGCAAATATATACATACATGCAAATAAAATTACTAACATACATTTGAATAATTTCTTTTCTTTTTTTAGTAATTTATTTTCTAAACACATTGTACACATAGTAGACTCAACTCTTTCCGCAAGGATTTATTGATTTATCTGAAACTATTGTAATCATGTTGAGAATTCTCCCTGTATGAAACAAATTAAAAATTTACAACATGAAGTTATCAAGAGGTTCATGATCCCTGAACTCACCCAGAAAAAAAATCTCCAATTTTAGATTTAGAAGAAGCTATTAACATATGAAAATCAATTTTTCATGGAAAACATCAGAGACATCAAGATTATTCATTCTCCTAAATACTAAATGTAAAACATAAAGAGAGTTTAAAAATCCAAACATAGCTTCAAATTTGGAGCATCTTCAAAGAAGACTTGGGTATCACCTTGTTAACCCTTGGCTGCAGAACAGCAATTTGCTTAGAGGAGACAGCATTCATTGCCCACCATAAATATATATTGTTTTAGTACTAGTATTCTCAAATTGAAGTAATTGATTTTATAATTTCATAAGATTTCAGGAATTCAAAATCTGTGCACCATTGGAATTCCAATCAACACATACAAAAGTAGCAGCAGCCTTAGAAAGAAATACAGAGAAAAAAGAATTAACAAAGCACAGTTTGCAGCTTACATAAATAATCAGGAAGGACTATCAAGTGTTCTGGAAAATGGATGGCAAAGAGACCCTGCAAGATAATTGATAATGGGTATCTATGCTAAGGTACCGTGGGATACACAAACATATAAGACATAGTTCCAACTTCAGTGGAAGCCAATACAAATAGAAACAAGAAAAAAAAAGTAGAAATGAGAACTGTTAAAAACCACAAGAAAATAATAAATTTTAAAGGATGAAAACTATTTTTACAATTAAATTGGAGAATAGTTTCATAGCTGTGTTATTTGGCTCTTGAGTTAATCCTTAACACTATAAATTTATATTGGAATAGATAGTGAAACAAAGAGGGGAGAATTATGTATTTGTGGTCTGTGATAAGGTCCTAAATGCTGTTTTTTTTAAACCCACACACCACTTCCTATTTTCCCTCTCCACTGACTCCCCTCCTATGTTACCTACAGACCTCTCCATAGCCATGTACCCTCAGCGTACATCTCATTTTCTCACTGCTCTCAAAATTTGAACTCCTTTAGGGCAATACAACTGTCTTTTTCACTTTTATATTCCCAGTTTATTATAACTACGATACAATGTAGGCAGTCTATAAATTTGGTTGAAATAATGAAAATGAAAGCCCAGCGCAAGCTCTCGCCAAGACCAAAGACTCTCTTTACTCCCCACGGGGGGAAATTGTATGCAGAAGTCTTCTGAGATTGAGTGCAGAAACAGTCACATTGAAACAGTGAGTCACTTTCAGGAAAATATTTCTGTCTTTTTAAGAGCATGTTAGAGGTTACATTTGAACACTTCTGCCCCTCTTACTCACTGAAAACACTGCAGATTCTGAAAAGAGATGTACATAAATTCAGAGACTGGGAAACATGAGTAATAACACCTCTATCTTGGGAAATGTTCTCTTTAATAGTACCTTATTTACTGCTTGTTCAGAGTAAGTGTACCGATTTGAGAATTGTACAAATGTACAAATATCCGCTAACAGATTTCCTCTTTATATAGAATCACCCTATGAAAATATTTATTTCCCCCTTCTGCCCTTGTGAAATAACAACTTAAGCACTTGGTTTTGATAACTTTAGGGATAGAATCACCTATCTTGTGTGAAACTTCATAGGTAATGAGGGAACTGGACTTAAGGAGATGCCATCTGTCCCACATTCTGCTAGCTAGGGCTTGGGGGCATTTCTCTGACCTTGAGACACCCTTTAGTGCTATACAATTCAGTATATGTTTAAATGCCATTACAATGACTCTTAAATGACATACTTAAGACTTGAAGAAATCATCAGCAACCCAAGCTCCTGCAACTCATTATGGACTAGTCGACATGAAACAAAGCAATTAGAAGGGAAGTAGGGTCCTTAAGAGCAAAGGCAGTCAGAAACCATTGGAGTCCCTAATTGCTTTCATATGGCTCCCATGTCTGTGAATCCAAACTAAATTCCTCTTCATGTTAGACCTTGAAAGGGGTAATACAATCACAATAATATACAAGCGGGTAGAGAGAGCCAGGTACACTGAGAAGATGAACAAGAAGCACACCCTTATATGATATCAATGACAATATTTAAAAAGAAACTTGCACATGATTAAGCACAATATGTGGCACTTCACAGGGGTTTATAACAGACATTACTTACTAGTTGCCTCCCAATATTTATTCACCCTTTCTTCCTTATTAATAGAATCTTGATTGCATTCAGGGAAACAGTATTCCCAGATAAGCAATCATTTTCCCAGCCTCCCTTGCTGCAGAGATTGGCCATGGAACATCATCTGACCAATGAGATGTGTGTAAGTTTATAGCATTTTACTCCAAACAGTTTTGCTTTCTCAAAAAGGGGGACTTGCACAGCTGGTATAGCTTTAAATGAGCCCCTACAATTAACCCACTTTCCTTTCCAGATAATACACAATCTGTCCAGTTTCCTTTCCAGAAAATCTTCTCAAATAATTAATTCATATTTTCTTTTTCCAACTTCCTCTAGTCTTACTGTTTTAACACATTTCATTGGACTTTCACCCCCACCACTCCAGCAAAACCTTTCTTCTCACAGTCCCTAATCCTTCCAATGTCAATACAATGGATATTTGTTAGACCTCCTATTAGTTAACCTGGCATCAGCGTTTGAAACTCTTGATCACTTCATCCTTCTGTAAACATTTCCCTTAATTTTTTTCCTTTAGGACACGACTTTCTCTTCAGTTTTCTCCCAACTTTTTAGTTTCTCATTTTTGTTCTCTCCACTGGATCCTCTTCATATTCCTGAAATCTGTATGTTGGAGCTCCTGAGATCTTGGGCCTTAGAACTCCTCTCTCTTTATACAGTCCTTTGGATCACCTCCAGTGTTAAGTCTTTAAAACATCATCAATTCACCGTGAACTCCCAAAGTTTTATCTTTGGCCCAGATTACTTCACTGACATCCAGATTCTCAAATTCTTGACATTTCCATTTGAATCGCAAGCACTCAGCTAAATTTTAACAAGTTCAAAACCAAAATGCTGATTTCCCTTAAACCTGCTCCTTCTCCATCTTTGCTGACTCCCTGGTTTGATTTACTAGAGCCACAATCTTCAACAGCATGCTTTATAACTCTCATTTACACTTTACATCATCCAATCACCAAATCCTGTCAAGTTTACAAATTATACACAGATTTTAGTTATTTCTTACTACTGCTACCATACTCGTCAAAACACCACCATTTTTTTTTTAAAGATTTTATTTATTTATTAAAGAGAGACATGGAGAGAAAGACAGAGACACAGGCAGAAGGAGAAGCAGGCTCCATGCAGGGGGCCTGATGCAGGACTCGATCCCCGTACTCCAGGATCACGCCCTGAGCCAAAGGCAGATGCTTAACCACTGAGCCACCCAGGGATCCCACAACCACCATTTCTTACCTATGTTATTGCGCTACAAATGTTCTGTTTTCACTTTTGCCTCCCTATGGCCCTCCACAGGGAAGCCAGAGTATCATCACACAATGTAAGTCAGGTCACACCACTGCTTGGCTCAGAACAATCCCAGTGACTATCCTTCACTAAGGATAAAAGCCAAAATTTTTACACAGCCTTTGTAGGCCAACATTACCTATCACTCTCTTGTTTTGGCTTCTATCCATCAGTCACCACTTGCCATGCATACAGCAGGCATGTAATAAATATGTGTAAAATAAATGACTAAAATGCTACTTCAATGTGAAGATTTAACAAACCAGTTGTAACTTTTGGCAACAGTATTCAAAAGTACTTTTATATATTCAGTCATATACTCATTCTATAAACATTTTTTTAAGCAGCAAATTTGTCAGGCAAAATTCTAAATACAAAAAATGTAAGGGTGATCATGCTAGCTAAAGTTTTTTCCATATGGAACTTACTTTCTCCTACCACTGAGACTTGTTATGCTCTATAGATTTATAAAATATGAAGTAGTAATCATTATTAAGCAAACTTCTCTCTGCCTGTAACTTAATAAAATGTTTTTATTATTTATCTTATCCTTTCTTTCTGCTTGTTGGGTATTGCAGTTAAATAACAAAAAAGGGTGCCTTAGTGGCTCTGTCAGGAAAGCGTCTGATTCTTGCTTTTGGCTCAGGTCATGATCTCTGGGCCATGATATTAAACCCGATGTCAGGCTCCACAATCAGTGGGGAATCTGCTTGAGATGTTCCCTTTTTCCCTCCCCCATGCATGCATATGTGTGTGTGTGTATGTGTGTGTGTGTATCCTCTCTCTTTCTCTCTCAAATAAATAAATAAATCTTAAAAAAAAAAAAAAGAAAGTTAAGGAAATTCCATTTGATTAGAAACAGTATGAAATTCTTTCTGGAGACATGTTTTAAATCCCCAGTTGTGTGCATTTTATTGACCTGTGGTTTCCCTTTATATGCATTGTAATAAACTATAATCATTGCTTATTTCTGTATCTTATAGTCATTATCAATATGTGCTTAACAGCTCAGAGAATATTAAAACCATTATATGTGTACAATGTACATTTTAGAGCACCAGTTGAGTATTTTAATTCTTATGGATACCAAATGTTTATAAACTTAACTGATTCCATTTGGGTGATAATAAGATGATATATAATTATCATATAATCATCATATCAAATATCATATAATCATATATAATTCATATAATTTCATCTATATGAATTCATTAGGTTACCAGATTCCAAAGCCATTAAATGTTTCATTATCTCCTTAATTCTTTTTCCTTATGTTTCATATTTTTATGCAAAACTAGTATTTGTAAATAATTGTTTTCCTGAGATATTTCTATTATTGGTTATAACTATATTACTTTTGATATGAGGGGATATACCAGTGGCACTTTAGCAATTACACAAATAGTTAAAAATTGATAAGCAATGTCACTGGTATTTACATAATGATATGAAAAAATTCTTGGAATATATTATAGTATTTCCTAATGATACCCTCCAAATATTGGTTACCCATTTTACCAACAATATATTGTATTTTTCTGGAAAATAACTTCTGGCTTATATTTCTGGCCTAAGAGGAAAAACAGTATATAATATGTACATGTTAAGTACCGACCGGCACAATGCAGCAGCTTTCATCATATTTCATGACAAAGCTTTTAGCAACTATTTCTTCTAATATAAGAACAAAGTTACAGTAACATACAATATTTAAAGTTTGCTTACTGGTTTGAAAAAAGAAAAAAAACAATCTTAGCATTCTACCTACTGCTAAAGATGGTATCAAGTATGGATAGGAAATACATCCTCCAAAAAAGATTGCAGACCTACATTTGGGAATAAATTCAGTGTGTGATTTTTCAGACTAGAAATACCTTATTTATAATCAGTCATTACAGGGACACCTGGGTGGCTCAGCAGTTGCCTTCAACTGGGGCACGGTTCTGGAATCCTGGGATCAAGTCCCCGGATCAGACCCACATTGGGCTACCTGCATGGAGCCTGCTTCTGTCTCTGTCTCTCTCTTTTTGTGTCTCTCATGAACAAATAAATAAAATCTTTTAAAAAATTCTTTAAAAGAATCAGATATTACATGGGTCATTTTAAATTTTTTATGAAGTTTTACTTCTAGAGGTATTTTATTCTATGAAGGCTGAGTGATTATTTTTTTTAAGAGAGTGAAAGAGAGTGCAAGCAGAGTTTAGGGGGGGGGGTGCACAGAGAGAAGGAGAGAGGGAGCGAATCCCAAGCAGGCCCCACACTCAGCATGGAGTCCAACATGGGCCTCGATCTCATAACCCTGAGATCATATGACCTGAACCCAAATCAGGAGTTGGAAGCTTAACTGAGTGAGCCACCTAAGTGCTCCTTTTAAATGTGTTTGTGTGTATATTTCTCCCTCTTTCCCTATCCTCCCCTGCTTTTAGAATTAAAGTGAGTGAATTCTGATCTAGTTTTATTTTATCTGAAAAGTAAAAATGGGGGAATTAAAATCGGTCTATATTCTTTACTATATTTTACATTTCTCAGCACTTTTTGGTAAAAGAATAAAAAGTTGACATAAAAATAAGATGAGAGATCATTCTATCAGAGGTAGAATGAAAGACTGTTTATTTATCTTTAGAAATTGGAAACAACAACAAAAAAAGAAATTGGAAACAAAAGTCTAAGACATTGAATCAGAAGACTAAAACTTATAATTGTCTCCTTTTTTTCTCCCCTACTATGTTTCCTCTGATACTAATTATGAACTTCATGTTGTCAAGTAGTAATATAAAGAACATAAGCTTTATAATTAGACAAAACTGGATTTGAATTTTGTCTTTGTATTTACTAACTCTGTACCATCACACAAAGTATTTGACAGCATTTATCTTCATTCTCTTCATGTGTAAATATAAATCATAAGTTTTACCTCATAATACTGACAGGATTTAATAAAATAGAATATTTGTGGTGCTGAATACATTAGGCTGATTACTGGTTGTTCAGATTTCCTCAATGAATTTTTCAGACGGTTGAGGGTCACAGTCTACAGTTGGAAATTAAAAGTAATATTTTATATGATTTTCTAAAATGGAAAATTTTTAAAACAAGATGATAACTGCTATTAGCAGAAGGGCCTCCTACAGGTCAAGCTCAGCATCAGGAACCTTCTAAACATCACCTTTGATAGTCACAACTCTACAAGTTAGGAACTTAATAAAAGTAACTTAAAAACAAAACATTTGAAACATTTGATTAGGAATTTTAAGTAACTAGCTTTCTGTAGTAGAGTGTATGGAATATATCTCAAGCTATCCTTTCATAATAGGTCTTTAGTATGTATACAACCATTGTGATTTAGTGTACAAGCATTTACATTTACATTTAGTGTGTTATTGATATGGTTAGGTTTAAGTCTATCAACTCACTGTTTTCTTTTTACTCATCTCTTCCTTGCCCCATGTTTTTTGAGGAATAATTTTTTTTTAATATTTTTCTCCTCTGTTGACATTATTATAAGACCTGATAAAATTCAAATAAAATCTGGAGACTAGTTAATAGCACGTACTAATTTTGAGTTCTTACTTTGGGGAACACAGCATGGAAATATAAGATAATAGCATTATAGAAACAGAGTGAGGGGAGAAGGGCATATGGCAACTGTCTATATTATCTAACTTTTTTTTAAATTTAAAATTATCTTTAAGAAAAAAAAAAAAAAAGGGATCCCTGGGTGGCGCAGCGGTTTGGCGCCTGCCTTTGGCCCAGGGTGCAATCCTGGAGACCCGAGATCAAATCCCATGTTGGGCTCCCGGTGCATGGAGCCTGCTTCTCCCTCTGCCTGTGTCGCTGCCTCTCTCTCTCTCTCTCTCTCTCTCTCTCTGTGACTATCATGAATAAATAAATAAAATCTTTAAAAAAAAATAAATCAATCTAAAATTACCCAAAAATTAAAGATTTCTTTTTAAAAAGGGATAAAGACATTTTGAGCAAAACAAAAACTTTACAAATGTGTTGTCAGCACACCTGCACTAATGAAAGCACTAAAAAATGCTCTTTAGACTGCAGGAAAATAATCCCATGTAGAAGAATTGAAAGGTAGGAGGAACTAAAAAGCAATATAAGGATAAATATCGATATAAATCTAACTCAACATTCATTTGTAAAACAGTAATATGTATGGGGTTAAATAAGTGTAGAATTAAAGTGAATGGCAACAATGGCACCAGCAGATAAAGGAGGAAAAGATTAAAGTGTTCTAAGATTCTAACACTGGAAAGTGGTAAAGATTCCAATTTATATTAGATTCTAATAAGGGAAGGAGACATATTCTGGAGTAAACAGTGTAATAAAATATAAGAATTTATATCTGGTGAGCTAAAAGAGGAGGAAATGGAAAATATGCATTATTTATTTCAAAATTGTATAAATGAGACAAAATAGAAGGCTAATAAGATGGTGGGGGAAAACCAAACTATATTAGTCATTATATGTTTTTAGAAAAAGCTTACACTTAGACTAAATATCAAATTAGAGAACAAAGTCTGTCCAACTAGATAAAAAAGTATATGCTACTTACAAAAGAAATATAATCCAGAACAGCTAAAACTAAAAAGATCAGAAAAAATTATGAAAATGCTAACCAAAAAACTACCATATACCAAAGTAATCTTTAAAACATGAAACACTATGAGATGTATTGAAGGACATTTTCAATGGGAAGATATTGCTATTTTGTATCTGTATAAACCCAATAATGTAGATTGAATATACGTAAAGCAAAAAGTAAAGAACTGTAAGAAATTAAAAATTCTACAATTCTATTTTTAGAATTCTAAAAATTTTAGAATAGAATTCTAAAATTCTATTTTTAGAATCTAAAAATTCTAGTGGGAAATGTTAACATACCTCTTTCAATAACTGATAGAATAAGTAGCAAGAAAATAGAAGAGTTGAATAGAAACAATACACTTGATTTGATTGACATGTATAAAAGTAGGATTGGAAAAAATATACAAATAAGCATCATCTTAAGTGGAAAGTGAAAGCTAAAGAATAGAGGTGAACTTTTTAATTTAATTAATCATACCTAGAAATTCCTAGATTAAACACTGTACTTAATGATGACTTATAAAAGCTTTCCATTGGAAATAAGAAGAAAGAAAATATACTCACTATCAATATTTCTATTCAACATTTATATGAAGGTCCTTCTCAAGTACAAAAAGAAAGCAAAAAAAAAAAAAACAATGACAAAGAAAAAAAACAAAAGAAATGAAAAATAAGAAATGAAATAGTTAATTGTCATAAATAACATGATTGTATATATGTATATATGCATCTCCCAAAAATTCATAGATAAATGTTTACAGTTAATGGGTAATTTTTAGCATCAGTCCTGATATGCAGATACATACATACAGACATACACATAAATATATATATATATATATATGAAAGTAATTTTTTATATTTCATAGAATTCTGGTAATTCTATAGGGGCCAAAAAATAACAGAAAGTAAGATGTAAAGTGGTACTATTTATATTAGTATATGAAACATTAAATGCCAAGGAATAAATTAAGTGTAGAATATTCAGACAACTTAGATCTTCCTCAACTTCCAGTGGGGTTATGTTGCAATAAACTTCTCTTAAGTTGAAAGCATCTTAAATTGAAAATTCTCTTAATAACCTAATGAACAACATAGCTCAGACTAGCCTATTTTAAACATATTCAGAACTCTTACATTAGGGCAGCCCAGGTGGCTCAGCGGTTTAGTGCTGCCTTCAGCCCAGGGCCTAGATCCTGGGGACCTGGGATAGAGTCCCACATTGGGCTCCCTGCATGGAGCCTGCTTCTCCCTCTGCCTGTGTCTCTGCCCCCCTCTCTCTCTCTCTCTCTCTCTCTCATGAATAAATAAATAAAATATTTTTAAAAAGCACTCTTACATTAGCCTGCAGCTGAACAAAATAATCTAACACAAAGCTTATTTTTAATATAATATTGAATATTTCATGTAATTTATTCAACACTGTATAGAAAATCAAAAACAAATTATTGTATGGGTATAGAATTGTTGTAAGTGTATTGGTTGTTTACCTTTGTGATCACATGGCTATTGGGAGCTTCTGCCCAGCTTGACAAGAAAGTAGCATACCACAGATTGTTAGCCCAGGAAAATAACAAAATTCAGAAATCAAAGTACAGTTTCTACTGAATGCTTATCACTTTCACATCATCATAAAGCCAAAAAATAATAGGTTAAACCATTGTAAAGTCACAGACCATCTATACTCGGAAAATACACAGTATTATCAAGATAAATTATAAAAACTAAATAACTAAAAGATTATATTTTGTTAATGGATTGGAAAACTAAGTATTATAAAGATTCAATTTCCCCCAAATTCTTTGGTTTCAATTAAGTTCAATCCCAGTATTAATTTTGTGGAATTGAACAAACTGATTCCAAAGCATATATGAAAATATGAAGGTTCAAAATTGGCCAACATAATGTTGAATAGGAATAATTTGAAGTCATTTGACTAAAACCCATAAAGACATTGTAATACCACAGCAATTAATAACAGTGTGCTATTGGCACAAGAATAGCAAATAGGCCAAAGAAACTAGATAGGGAGTCCAGAAATATGTGATCATCTGATTTATGATAATACCACTGGAATGGAGTGGAGAAGGGTTTCTTTTGGTATTTTTGTTTTTGTTTTTATAATTATGGTTCATTTGTTAGGCAAAAAATAAATGTTTTCTATTCCTTTACTCAATATTACATGCAAAAATCATTTCCAGGTAGAATATAGACCTAAATGTAAGAAAAATAAAGTGTTACCAACTGAAACCATTAAAATGACAAGGTTAATCTAGGTCATATTTGTAATACCTGATTCAAACAAAAAAAAACATGAAATGGAAATATTAAAAACACTATAAAATAATTTTATAAAAAGCCAACCTAGTTTAAAAAGGGGACAATAGGTTTAAATAGGAATGTCCCCTTTTCCTGATACTTAAGAACATAGTATAGTTTGGAAGAGACACAGCTGTTGTCTTACCAGCCTTGCTTCCTTTTCTTGGGTGCCTTTAATTCTGTGTTAATTAATATAGTGAAATTAAGACCAGAAAGACCTGAATTATCCTAAATTAAGAGAATAAGAAATAAAATTATCATTTAAGGTACTCTATATTTTTATTTGTTATGCCAGATATCTGATTAACCAGCATAGATTCTACTCAATTATTCAGGGAAGTAGAAAATTTAATGAATTTGAATTGTTGAAATCCAAAACAACCTTGTTAGAGAAAAAATTCATCCACAGGAATGTGGTTATTTTATTTTGTTATTATTTGTTATTAAAATTGTTATTTAAATAATTTTGTTGCAGAAAAATATCAGGACATCTAAGAAAAAAACGAAAGATGGAATACACAAAACAAAACAACAACCTTAATTTAAGTAACAGGAGTCATTATTGTCATAGAGAAGACAAGAATTATTCTCCACAGAATGGATAACTAAAGGTACAAAAACGTCAATATATAGATGAAGAAGCACAGTTTTGTACCTATTAAAGCTTTTAATCATTGAGTTTGGTTTGCCTGTTGGCAATTTGTTTTGAGTAAAGATATTAAGAGGACAGATAAGTGAGGGGGAAATAACATTTCTTAGTGTTATGGACAAGAGAATTTTTAAATTTAACACTGACCTGGAATGTGCTTGAGTCAATAATGATTTGAAAAAGTGAGTATTGGGACACACATTGATTGTGAAAAATCATGAGAGGACATGGTACTCTTGATATTTTATTTTACTTAAAACAGCCTGACAAAGTGTAATTCTGCAAGTAATTTATATATATTATATTTTAATAATTCATTATTTCCTAATAGGTAATTCATAGGATAGTTCCTGACACTGTCTTCCTGAAAAAGGACCATCATTTCTGAAGCTAGGAAAGATTAAAACTGACTATATCTCACTAACCTTTCTATTTGATTTTAATATTCCCAAGAAACTAATTTATAAGCCATTAATCTTTCCCCCACCTCAATGGAACATGCTATTTAAATTTCCCCCTGTTTGCAGGTATTCTGCATTTACTATTTATAATTTCTTAATAAGATAATTTCTTTAAGTAATATGATTTTCTGCAACAGACTGAGTCCTTACCAGGGAACAAGTTTGAGAGTATGGAAGGAAATCATAATTTGAGGACATTGAACAAAGATGTCAAGTACTTACAGCTAATACATTTTTTTTAAAGATTTTTTTTGTTGTTGTTCATTTATTCATGATAGACACAGAGAGAGAAAGAGAGGCAGAGACACAGGCAGAGGGAGAAGCAGGCCCCATGCCGGGGCCCGACACGGAACTCGATCCCGGGACTCCAGGATCACGCCTTGGGCCAAAGGCAGGCACTAAACCGCTGAGCCACCCAGGGATCCCTAACAAAGGTAAATATATGTATAAGCCTCAGGTATCTGAAAGCCTTATCAAAATTCATCTGAAACTTTTTTATACTCTCATAGCATCCTTATCTTATGACTATTTTATAGAAGAAAATTTTTGTAAAAAAATTTCATAAATAATTAGCTTTATTTAGGTAAAAGTTTTTTGAAATAAAATAACAGCCTTCATGATAATCAAACAGATAAAATTTTCTTTATAGTCCATAAAAGTCACATTCCTCTCTTGAGCCAGAGTGTACATCATATAACTGATTTGGAATCTTGAACCAAATAAGTGACAAGGAAAAAGGTCCTAGTAATAATTTCTCTTTGATTTGGGGAGCCATATTTTTTCCTTACTTTAATATCTGAGGTAGCTTTCATTTACAGAGTATCTGTGCTCACCACACTCATTTCTTTAAGTAAACAAAAAACCAATTTTAATTGTTGACCATTATTCCTTCTTCTTTGCAGAATTCCTGCCTTAAAATCCATTTTTGACTGAGTAAATTGTTAGCTTTTCTAGTCATAAGGCACTGTGGAAAATTCTAAGTCTATTTTCACTTAAGCTGGTAGAGAGATAAATCTATGGCAAAAGTTCTAGGCGTAATAGCAGAAGTCTTCGGGCCATAGTTTGTCTCTGCTAGTTTCTAGTTAGAAAGTCTGGTTTCAGGGACCCGGCTCAGTGTTCTAGTAATTTGGGATATAATATTACTACCACATAAGATTAAGAGCATTAAATAAAGTTATGTATATGAAAGTAGTCAACACAGTGTCTGGAACTTTGAACTCTCCATTAATACTATCATTTTCCTTTCCTTCTAATAAAGATGAAAGCTATCTTGTTTGTTCAACTGTTATTACTTTTTCACGAGCAAACAAAGGTTTAATTTGTACCATACATAGGCTACTTGCACTAGTATCAATAGGTCAATTTAATAACTTAGAATGGGATCATTCATAAAGACTCCATTTTATGTCTACTGTATCTTTCAGTTTAAGTTTTTCACCCAAAGATTTTCATCAATTTGTTTGATGTCTTTTATTTATTCTTTTAAGAGGTTTAGAAACTGAAATATTTCTACTTCCCTGAGATTATTTAAAATAAGTCATAAATTCAACTATATAATCCAAGGCTAAAACCTACTTAGATTCCTGTAAGATATTTCAGTAAATTGATGACAGAGGATATATTTTTTTTCCCTCTGAAATGTGGCTTCTTAAGACAGTGCATTTAGTTTTCAACTTCAGATTTACTAGGGTGAGTGAAAAGAAAATGTCATTTGTCATGGTTATGCAGGGTTATACCTAGAAAATAGAATATTTCAAAGACTGCAGTCTTTTTTGTTTTCAACCTTAGATTATCACCAGTGTTTTATGACATTAAGCATGTCAAATGAAAAATAAATCCAGACTTATGTAAAGAGAGACTTTATTAAAAAAGATTGCTGCAATAGTGAGGGTGAGACAACTGCAATATGGAGAGAGCTCCGGCCATGGGAACTATAAGCACCTCAAAGATCTGGTAGGAAAGGGTTTTATCTCCTACCAGGAGGAGTGGACAAGGCTAGAAAAAACAGCTTTCAGGCAGTTGATGGGAAACATCTTTTTTTATGATTAGTGATTTTGGGGAAGGCTGGTTAAGGAGGAGCTGTTTCTCATTATGATGGTACCTAGAGCTGAGTAAAGCTCCAAGTTCAGACACCTTTATGCAGGAGAAAAGCTTCACTAATGGTTGGGTGAGTCAAGTTTACAACCGTTTTGTTCAGATTGATTAGTGGGGACAAATAGTTCAACTAACCTTTTATAAAGCAAAGAATGGAATTTGGAGGATCTTTGTCTGGTCTTGTCATAGGTCAACAAAGGAGCATCCCAAGTCTTACATAGATCTTGTGCAGATAGGTGGTTATTTGCAGTAAGCTCTTTTCTGGAACACAGAGGTGGGGGGATGTCTTTAGCCATCTATTTTTTTCAGGATCATACATTGTCAGAATGTAGCCAAATGTCTGGACTTGCACGTTCTCAACTTTTGGTAGGCAAATAATAATAGACAGTTTTAGTTGTGTGATTCATATTTGTATCAGAATTCACCCAATTTCGGGTAGAAAACTAACCTGCAGATTCAAACCGTAAATTCTTCAATAAATAAGTAATAGTGGCCTCCTGCAGTTTCTGAAAGGAAATAACAGCCACTCCTTTAATTATAGTCGCCTTTAATTATAGAACATTGCCTGACACACACAGGTAATGCATTATATGCTGAATGAATTGCAATAACTCATATTTACTTAATAATTAAGAAAAGAACATTATGCTTACTACCAAATTACTTGATTTTGCTAATATGCCAATATGTTGGAAATGTTGCCTACAATGTCCTTAAATTTAAGAAAAGGACTTAATGTTTAAAGAGAATACATTCAGATGCCTGGGTGACTCACTGGTTAAGTGTCTGCCTTTGTTCTGGGATCAAGGCCTACATGGGGCTCTCTGCTCAGCGGGAAGTCTGCTTCTTCCTCTACACTCCCCCCCCACACCGCTTGTGATCTCTCATTCTCTATCTCTAGAATAAATAAATAAAATCTTTTTAAAAAGTAAAATTAGAAGAATACATTCTCATTCCAAATAGGAGCCATATGGGGTGATGGAAGGAACAATACTTTAAATCAAACAGACCTGAATTCAAATTCTATGCCAGAAACTAACTCTGTGACCACAAGCAAATAACATATCTCATTTTGCCTCAGATTCATTTACTTTTTTTTTTAGTGCAGTACTGCCTTGAAGAATTCTTCAGAGGATTAGGAGAATGCATACAGTTGATCCTCACTATATATACATTCTGTATTTGTAAATTTGCCTACTCACTGAAATTTATCTGCAACCCAAAGCTAATAATACTTGTGACACCTTTATAGTTGCCTATGGATATGCACAAGAGAGCAAAAAATTTGAGTCCTCTGATGTGCACCTACCTATCTGATTTGAAACAAATCTGTGTTTGCTTTCTTATTTCAGTTCTCGTACTATGAAAGGCTTGGTTTAAATAGTCCCACATTTTTGGCATTTTTGTGCTTTTTGTTGGTGATTTTTCTGTTTAAGATGGCCCCTAAGTGGTGACAGGGTACCGTCAAATATTCCTAAATGCAAGAAGGCTGTGATGTGCCTTATAGAAAAAAAACGCATGTGTCAGGAAAGCTTAGTTCAGGCATGAGTTATAGTATTGTTGGCGGGGAGTTCAATGTTAATGGATCAACAATATTTACTAAATAAGGTGGCTTTAAGCAGAAAGACCATAAAACAAGGTTATGTAATGATTGGTTGATGAAAATGTGATTAGTGGCTCATGAAGTAGCCCTAGGAGTGATTCTTCAGTGTACATGTTAACTCAGTGTTCACAGTGACAGGGAATATGTAAATATCCACTAATAATGAAAGTTGACACACATATATATATATTAAGAAACAGAAAAGCAGCTCCTTACATCCAGGAGCTGGCTTGACACAGTTACATATTGGTATCCTCCTGCCAAGCATAAACAATTTTACAGAACATCTACATCAAGACAAGGTGATTCTGTGACCATGAGAAATCAAGACAAAAACAAAACTACTACTGTAATTGTGTGTGGTCATAGATAAAACACAAACACTCTGTAATTGTGTGTGACCACAGATAAAACACAGAGTACCATACCAAACACTGCCTCTTTGAGTTAACGTGAGTTGACTGTAGCTTCTTTACCTGTTTGCCTAATACTTCTCTCTTGTCTGCCCTCCTTACAATTAAGATTTGAGATGCTCAATTACAGAATTGCCTTTACTCTCAGACAGCACTCAATCAAGACCAAATTCCCACTGTTTTGGACTCTCCCCAGAATCACCCAACTAACCTAAGTCCAAATATTTTTTAATACCCTCTCACCAAGATGTGCCACAGTTCCCCATGATGCATTATCTTTTACTGCCATGAGAAATACCCCATCTTGTTTAACTATGCATGTGTTTCTGGTGATCTTTGACTGAAGGGCATTGACAATAGACATAAATAGCAGGTATTAGTGGTTTTGTTAATTTTATAAATATATTTATCAAGTTAACCCATGTTGATGATCCCAGATGGGCTAAAAAATATAACCTGCAGAGTGTAATTCCCTTATAGACACTTAATTTTGTTATTGCAGCTGTGTTTCAGTATATTTATTGTTTTGCATTGTATTATAAGGAGTTGAAATGTAGAAACCTTAGCATAATACCCATGGCTTTTATTTTTGATGCTTTGACATCTGGGACCTTTCTGACCCTGGAGAGACTGCTTCTACCAGGGTTAGCTAAAACCACTCATTCACTCTTTTCTTGATCAATCCAACCAATGCAAAGCCTCACAGCCCTAACTATCTTTTTTGCACTTTCACATCCTGAGACACTGTTCCCCTGCCCAAATCACCCCTGCACCAAGTACGAGGCAACTGAAGAAAGCGTCTATGCCCCAGGATCCAGTGAAATTATTCAAACTAGCCAATCCTAGGCTTACTTATGCTGCCTTGCCCATTCCTTCCCATGGAAACCAAAATAAAGGCTCTTCTTCATATTTTCCTCTGCTGCCTCTGCCTCCTGACTGATCCTGGTTCTTCCCTGTGTATCATCCCATGGTGTGGCCTTCTCTTAGAATATATGACTATAACAAACTACCTTATTAATGGCAATTGTCTCCTGATCTGTTGGCCTTGCTATACCTAAATAACAATAAAATGTATATTTTAAAATACTTAACCTTTGTCATAAAGAAATTTAGAGTACTATTAGAGACTGAAAAATTCTCACAAGAGAACAAAAATGAAACACAGTGTGCAACTAGTGCAAATCTATGCAATGCCAAGTGCTAAGTCTTTTTGGCAGCAAACATGAAGAGGTTTTAGAGATAAGACACAGCAGAGCTTGGAGGAATGGGATGTGCCTGTTGGATGAGGGAAGGTAGAGGGTTTTTGTGGAAAATGTAAATAAATGTAAATAAAGGGGTGAATTTGGAATTAGGTGATTCCCCAGCAAAGGACTTAACTGAGGTACAGCATTAACATTTTCAGGTTTTAAATTTATTTTTAAATGCATATGATCAAGTATTAGATTGAAAATTGTGTCTGAATGATGCTCACCTTCAAAAGCAAGCATGTTTCTGATTATTTTTCCAAAGGCAAAATGGAATCTAGGCTTTTGTTTTTATTTTTAAAAAGAATGTCCTAAAGAACACTATGATGCTTTTGGACATAAACTTCTGTATCTAAGCAACATCACTTTGAAGTAGTGGGCAGATCATTGACATTTTATAGCTAGAGTTCCAAGAACACCTAAAGAAAAGCCTGTTGTGGAAGCAGAAATAGCCCAGAGGCCAGGGCTCCTAGAAAATTGGGATAATTACTGAAATCAATTCTGGCTTACAAAGAACACAAAAGCTGAACACACACTGTTAAATTGCATTCTGCTCACCTGTGGTTTACCATACTTTTTTTTTTTTTTATAATGCTCAGATTTTGTAAAGGCCAAGTAGAATTTTTAACAGATCATTAATGAGAAGAACTTGTGGCAATAATGGGATCACCATCCTATCACCGCTCTTAAAAATCTACATATTATGTAACTTGGAAATTCATAAAATGGAATAAAAACTACTAAGTCAATTCTAGCAAATGATATCTATAGATAACATGTATGTGGAAGTACTTTTTAAAGCTTTTAACACATGATTTAATTTATATATGATGTGGTTAATACTATTAGGATTGGAGAAGTCATGTGTATATGAATAATCCCATGAATCTTTGGTAATTATTCATTTATTACTACATCCCTCCTGATCCATACATAAATCGTGAATCATGTAGTTGATTTTTCAGGATAAGAGATCATTGTAGTCATAAATTCTGTGGTGCCAGTGGTTGTCTCAACATGGAGAAGGAGTAATCTACAGTGTGCTGGCTATATGCCCAATGAACAGAAGACTACATTCATATGATACTACTGTCTGGGAGAAAGAATGAATGTTTAAACCAAAGGAAGGTACTAATAAACCTTCAAGTCTAGTTAGACGATAGGAAATACAGACAGACCAATTCAGCAGAACTCTGAGGCCTCATAAATCTATTCTGTAGTACGTGCTTTGAGGCTCATTGCTAGAATGTATCAGAAGTCATAGTGAAATTTATCTTTTGTTCCTCAATTAATATAATTAATACCTATCCTACCTGTTTGAGGAATCATAGGTAGCATACAAAGAGTAAAGTTTTTTGAGATAGTAGACCTATTTGGATTTATAATAGTATGACTTCCTAGAAGAGTAACTGAACATAAGTTATTGAACCTTTTGGAGCTTTCATTTTGCTCATTTGTATAGTAAGTATACCACTTATATCTTAAAGACTTATGAAAATTTGATCAACACATAAAAGAACAAAGCTAGCATATAGCAGATACTCAAAATATGGATTGCTTTTCAAAAAACTAATTCCAGAACAAATTGGAATCTATAGAAGACATGGCTTGAAGTCACCCTTGATCTTACTCAAAACTGAGAAGTGAGAGATTTATCTTTGTCAGCATCCAATTCCCGTTTCTGAACCATTAATCTTTGTGTGCTAGCTTAGTTCTTGTCATCACCCCTGATCAATGCCTCTCCTAAGGAGAAAAATCTGTAATACATTCACACTGAGCTATATTATTAATTGGATTACCTCTGCCAAGTTACAAGCTTTAAAAGACTAACTGTAGAATTGGAGACTTCAGCAAGTGGATGTGTGTTTTTGATCCAGTCTGTATGAGTATGTGGGTGGGGATAGAGGGAAAAGGAGGGAGTTTGGAGGGGGCAGCTGAGATATTGATTTGCTAAATTTACACATTATGACTATAACCAGGAAAACAACTTTACTTTCTGAAGACAGGTTTGTGTTCTCTTTTAAAGTGCAATATATGAGTAATTTTATGCAGAGTATATTCTAGGGACAAATTTCAATGCAAAATATTTTTAAGTACGTTTTTTTTTCTCTACAGAACTTTTAAATGGTCTCCTATCCAAAAATGACTCAGACAAAAAAAAATTAACAAAGGAGAAAGTGCTATATTAAACTATAAAACTCATTTTTTTTAAGACTTAAAGAAAAAAGCCTTCAGCTCAGGGGATGGTCCCAGAGTCCAGGGATCCAGTCCCACATTGGGCTCCCTTGGAGGAGCCTGCTTCTCCCTCTGCATGTGTCTCTGCCTCTCTCTGTGTATCTTACATGATTAAACACATAAAATCTTTAAAAAGAAAAAAGACTTAAAGAAAAAAATGTAATGTTTTCCTAGGCATTTAGTTTATTCACTTGCTTTTGCCATTTCCAGGTAAAGGGGTTCAGGACAAGTACCCCCAAAATTTACCACTTTGGCATGTGGACTATTTTAAGGTGAAGGCATTTGAGACTCTGCAGGCTCAAGAGAAACTTTTGCTGCTCCCTTAACTGCCTAGAAGAATCTAAACAGGGGTCTTGGACTGCCTGGGTGGCTAAGCAGTTGAGCATCTGCCTTTGACTCAGGGTGTGATCCCAGGATCTGAGATTGAGTCCCACATGGGGCTCCTTGCAGGAAGCCTACTTCTACCTCTGCCTGTATCTCTGCCTCTCTCTCTCATGAATAAATAAAATATTTTTAAAAATAAAAAATAAATAGAGGTCTTTTCCAGAGTAAGCATTATTGCCAGAGGGAAATTTTATCTAAGTGACCCATCTGTGTGATAGGGCAAACATCTAATTACCAAACATCTGCTCTTCTTATTGCTCTATGAATTACATTCTTTCCCCTTGAAGTGCCAGAGCCCCTACCCCTGACTAAGCTCTCCTTAGTTCAGACATGTATATCCCATTTTGCCTGTCTTTGAAATTTCATGTCTGTATGGATTCCCTGTATATACAAAACTGAATTTGGTTTTCTCCTGCTAATCTTTTCCATGTCAATTTGATTCATAGTCCAGTTAGGTAAGGGAGCAAGAAATTCTTCCTCTCCAACAAAAATATATATGTACTTCCTTGTTTTTTACTCAACACCTGCTTAACAGTACGTATTAGCCAGAAAAACACATTTGAAAATCTTGAGCCTTGGTGTTGAGAGTCTGAATTTTTTTTTATAGAGGACTTTTTAAAAGATTTAATTAATTAATTAATTAATTAAGTTATTTATTTATTTATGAGAGAAAAAGTAAAAGCAAGGGGAAGGGCAGAGAAGCAGACTCCCTGCTGAGCAGGAAACTGGAGGTGGAGCTTTGCACAGGGCTGATCCCAGGACATTGGAATCACCCACGACCTGAGCAGAAGACAGGTCTTAACCAACTGAGCCACCCAGGTGCTGAATTAGTAATAATGTGATATGGAAATGTGATTTTTATTCTTAATCTCTTCAGGTTTAAAAAAGTTATTATTTGTATAACTAAAGCAGTTTCTTCCCCCTCCACTTGGAACACTTGCATAAGCATAGCCAAAGGTCTTCCTGTAACAAAAAGTAAAAAGCAAGGACTGGACAATTGATTGGGGGTGGGGTGAAAAATTGGTAAAACTAGTAAAATTGAAAAGTAGTAGACTATGCCACCCCACATATGACTGTGTGAATTCAATATGCCACTTTGGTATATTGATTATTTTAAGCTGTAAGCACTTGAAAAATAGCAAACACCAGGAGAATCTTTCTCTCAGTTCCCCTCAGTCTACCAGAAGACACAGCCTCCAAAAGTAATTCAACTGTCTCAGGCCTGCCTGGGATTTTCATCAAACAGAGAAGATTGACTTATCACAGAAGAAGAGACAAAAAGTCAACATCACACCCAGACAAATTTTGTCACAAACTATGATTCCTCTCATCTGTTCTTGTAAGGCCCATTGATCTTTTCTAAAAATCGTTTTCCTTAAGAGTCCTACACCCTGTCCCCCTTTTCTTATCATGGTATTTAAACCAGAATTCCAAGCCACCTCAGGGAGTGGCTCATTTTTCCTGGGTATCTCCCATGTATACATGAGGTATACATGTTGATAAACTTGTTTGTTTTTCTCTTGTTAATGTCTTTTATTACAGGGGCCTTAGATAAGAAGCCAGAAGGGTGAAGGGAGAATTACTTTTCCTCCTCTATAATACATGACTGAATGCAGCCCTTTTTTTATAGTCTGTGAAGTTTTCAGCATCCAGAAGAGTTTCATATGCTTCTGTGATTAGAATGTAGGTTATATTCCATGAAGTCTGAGGACTTCCTCCTAGAAGTCATATACTATTGAATCAAAATAATTTCATGTGGAAAAAAGCTACATACGCAAGAATGTTAAATTAGGTACATGCACCTGGAGGCTTAAAAGCACATTATAAAATTAAAAAAATAATTTTATCTGAAGCTGTAATGTGGGAAATATATACTGTTGGTTATTTCATGTAGTTATTGGTGCTATTCTGAAATGATTATTCTTCAGAGTCTTAATTCTTACCCTCCTCTGATGGCATGCTGGAACTGATTACACAAATATAAAATTTAATCTTTCTCCAAGTCATATGTTTTACAAGTGCAGCTTAACTTTGGGCAATTACATTTAAAATTAAGGGATTTCAACTGAAGGGAAGTAGATTTAGAGGCAGTAAGAATTCAAAGACCTTCCATTTCCTTAAGCAGCATCTAATCAAAGGGATATGTAAAACCTAAATACTCTGCTTTCCCCTACCATTCCTCTTCTCTTCCCATTGAAATAAGGTCCTTACATAATAATAATGATCTTTGGACTTGCTCCCCACAAGCTGTTTTTAACAATGCCTCCCAGTTCTTTTGTTGAGTTGCTTTTACATTTAAGACAGATGGTTTGAAATCAGTACAGAATTTAGGTGTAACTTTCCCTTAAGAAGAAAATTTATATGGGAGAAAATATTTGCAAAAAATATATGTGATAAGGGACTGTTCTCTAAAATTCAGAAAGAACACTTAAAGCTAAACAATAATATAAACAGCCTGCTTAAAAAAATAGGCCAAAAACCTTAATAGATATACCACCAGAAAGGATATACAGATGACAAATAAGTACATGAAAAGATGCTTCACATCATAAGTCAGCAAGAAAATGCAAATTGAACTGATAATGCGATACTGCTATATACCAATTAGAATGAACAAAATCCAAAACATTGAAACACCAAATGCTGGCAAGGATATGGAGCCACAGGAACTCTCATTAATTACTGGTGGGAACATAAAATAGTACATCCATGTTGGAAGACAGTTTGGCAGTTTCTTACAAACCTAAACATATTCTTAATGTATGATCTTGCAATTGTACTCCTTGGTATTTACCCAAAGGAGTTGAAAACTTATGTCCACACAACTGTTTGTAGCAGCTTTATTCATAATTGCCGAAACTTGGAAGCAACCAAGTTATCCTTCAGTATGTAAATGAATAAACTGTGGTATATCTGGAAAAAGGAATATTACTCAACACTTAAGAGAAATAAGTTATTAAGCTATGTAAAGACCTGGAGGAAACTTAAGTGCTTATTACTAAGTGAAAGAAGTCAGTCTGAAAAGGACATACTGTTCGATTCAATCATATGACATTCTGGAAAAGGCAAAGCAATGAAGCCACTGGAAAGATCAATGTTTGTTAGGAGTTAGGGAAGGAAAGAGATGAAGCACAGATAATTTCTTTGATAATAAAACTATTCTGTATGATACTATAATGGTAGATACATGTTATTGTACATTTGCCCACACCAATAAAATATACCAAGCCAATAAAGAACCCTAATGTAAACTCTGAACTTAAGGTGATAAAGATGTGTTATAACAGGTTTGTCAGTAGTAACAAATATACCATTCTGGTGGAAGATGTTGATAATGGGGGAGTCAATGCATGTGTAGGAGCAAGGGAGTTTTGGGAGATCTCCATACTTCCCAAACTCCTCTACAAAACAAAGTCTATTAAAAATATATATGTGTGTGTGTGTGTATTATATATATATATATATATATAGAGAGAGAGAGAGAGAGAGAGAGAGAGAGAGATCCTGTGGCTCCATAACCTTGCCAACATTTGCTGTTGTGTGTATATATATATGTGTGTGTATATATATATATATATATATATATATATATATATGTTGTGTATATATATATATATATATATATACATATATATATACACAACAGCAATATATACTAGGTATATATGGGTGTATATGTAGACTGGAAACTCCTGACCAAATAAGAAAGAAAAAGTGTAAAACCCTACTTCCAAGAAATCCCTGCTTCAAGTAATGAGTATTCCTACCGCTTGTTAACAATCGGAACCCAGGGGACACAACTGTTTACTCTCTCTTGACCTTGCCTGCTCTCACACCTCACTAAGTGTGCTTTAATTTTAATAAGCTCTCCTGCTTGTGTCATTCATCCACTGTGTTATGTCTATCCTTGAATTCTTTCTCAATGGGAGACCAAGAGCCTTTGGCAACATCTTTGGGACAAAGTTGAGGCCTCAGAAATTCTGTCTGTGATGTGCTGGTAAATGTTTAACAAGCAGAAAACAAAACAAAACAAGCTCTAATTTATACCCCTAGCTGATTTCCAGGGCTTTGATGCGCAAGACATAGTTTTGGATTCTAAATTGTTAATATGCTTTGAATAGCAATTGAAGTATCTTCCTTTATCCTTGGTATGTTCATACATCACTTTAGCATGAATAGATCTGGAATATTTTTTGCATGTATCCTGGACTGGCATGGATTACAAGAAATCCAAATTGTAGACTACAGTTACCACTTAATCCCATTAGAGAAATGAAAGTGAGCACTGCTTATAAAGCGCAGTGTGTCCATTCTGAAGCGTAACAACCTACATTCACATCCATGCCCCTCTATGTATTTTTTTGCTTCAAGCAAATTATTGAAGCTCTGTGTATCTGTTTCTTTAGCTGTAAAATGTATAAAATAACAGTCTATAATTCCTTGAGTTCTGTGATATAACACAGATATATTAAGTTCTTAATAAAGTTTAGTGGTCATTCTCATTTGACTTTTGTGAAATTTTCCCCTTTTAGAAAATACATTTCTTTCTAAGCCTCCCCAGATGCAGGTGTGGGCAATAAAAGGCATTTTGCTTTTACCCTTCTAAGTTCTTGGCTGAGACCTTCCCTGACCCATGATAAAAGACAAATTAACAGGAAAGAATCAATAGAAGATTAATAACTTGAATACTTTTTGTTTACATGGGGGATATCCAGGAATACTGTGTCACTCCCCAAAATGGCCCACCTTGTCACCTTAACTACTATCTCCAGCTGAAGACAAAAATAAAAAGGTGTTGGCAGTGGGTTGGTTCTGGGAGACCACCAGGAAAAGCACAGTAACAAGGATATGGTTGTTATGTAGATTTAAGTCCTGCCTTCTCCATTGATAAGAGTTTCTAGAGATTTAGCACATCTTTTGCTCTGTACAGAAGGGACACACCCATCAACCTTGATGAAGGTTCTCCTTACAAGTGTAAATGTTTCTTACAAAGGAGTAAGGGGAGCTCTTCCCAAGTTGGCTGTTTCTTAAAAATAACTAGCTGACAATAATCCTTAATACCAAAAAGGCATTTTGGGGTAGAAAATACTGCTGCCTTTCACAGAAATTCTCCTAGATCACACAAAACAACTCTGTGCTGAGAGGTTTTGTGTCCATTAAATTGTCTGTATGCATCACTGTCTTTTACACCATTTTCCTAGTTGATGGGAGCAGAGCTATGTTTCCACATTGTAGGCCCACATTAGAGAAGTGCACTTTTTTAAATTCCTCTCTAAAAACCCAGTGACCGGCTGCTTTCTACACTCTCTCTTTCACATCCTCCGTAGTGACTTAATTTCCTTATTTCCGCCCAAGCACTCAGGTACTTTTGTGTGCCTCTCTTAATTTCTGTAATATCATCAATGTTTCCTGTGGCTCAAAGATGTGCCATATGCCTCATTTTCTTCTCCCAAACCCCTAATTTTTCTTCTTCTTTTTTTTTTAATCCTGATTATTCTAGCCATGACCAACCATTGTTCCTTTCTTAAGAATTTGCCTAGGTTCTGATTTTCCTATTAAAACAGTAGCAGTCTTATAATATAAAAAGAATAATTTTATTGATTTGCCAAAGAGACCAGAGGTATGTTAAAAACTGAGCTCCTAAAGTGGATGCCTCGGGTTCTGGAAGTCCAGAAATATCATAGCAGCCCTCATTTCAATTATTGAATTTAATGTAACTAAAGACAAAGAGAAGGTTTATAAATGTGGGATGAATTTTTAAATTTCAGATTCTAGTGTTCATTTCTTGAGTGCGGTACTTCAGAGGAGATCTTTATTAAATTTTCAAGCATAAATGAGTGAGGTGGTCTCCCTTTCCATTCATCAGATATGGACATCTTTCTTTCCTGTGTGAACAAAGATATCTGTAGTAGTGATACTTCCTTCAGTGCCTTAGCTTAATAATGATAATAAAAACACATAGGTAGTTCCTGTTTCCTTTATTGTTTTTCATTATTTGCTTGGGGCAATAGATGTGTTGAGATTATCTCAACTCCTAGTGTCATCTACTTTCAGAATGTATGTAGTGTGTGTCTGTGTGTGTGTGTGTGTGTGTGTGTGTGTGTGTGGGTGTGGGTTTCTCTTCATCAGATTTTAAAATTGTGGAGTATTTGATAATAATCACATCCACATCTTATTGTAGCTACATTGCTATTAATCATTAAGCATGGATAAAAATATTTTAAAAGAACATCCAGTGCCCCCAGCTGGATTTCAAATACAAAAAGTGGAAAATATACATTAGTTTCATTCCCTTCAAGATAATAAATGAATAACATAACAAATACAGAGGATTAGGATCAAAGAAATCAGATCTCCTTGCAATCTTCTCTCTAAAAGGGGTGGATTGGCATTAGATTTTGAGAAAGTCAAATATAGTCATTCTTTCATTTTTAGCTTTTATTCTAATTGCCTGATTTTATCAATCAACAGCTGACGGTACTTTTTCCCAATTCATGCATCAGATTTTCTTTCTTGGATAATGAGAAGGAAGTAGCTAAATATATCACTGTTGAAGTGCTCATATTACCTAATGCAACCAAGCAATGTTTATAGCAACTTTAAATTTGAGATAATTAAGCCTCTGTAACACTTAATTTTCTTAATAATAACATCTTTATTTTCATATAGACAGTGTGGTAGGTAGCTCCAAGATGGTCTTCAGTGATCTCTGCCTTTTGGTATTGATGCCTTCTGTTAAATGTGGGCTTTACCTAATGACTGGCTTCTAACAAATAATGGACAACAGTAATGGGAAGTCACCTTTCTAATTAGGTTACAGAATTACTGCCCACCCCCCACCCCCCTTTTGGCTTCTATCTCTCACTTGCTGGCTTACTTGTTCTTTGAGAAACTAGCTGGCATGTTGTGAGTTGCCCTACAGAGAGAATCACATGGCGAGGAACTGGTGTTTCTAGCCAATAGCCATTAAGGACCTGTGGTCTGTCAGCCGACTGGATGAAGTCCAGGACAGATATATCAAGGACTCATAGTTAAGCCTTGTGATGACTGCAACCCTGGTTAACACCTTGAATACAGCATTATTGAAACACTCTGGGCCAGAGGCACCCAGATAAATACTCTAATTTATGATCCATAGAGACTGAAATAATAAATTTTTTTGTTTTGTTTTAAGCTACTAAGTTTCAGAGTATTTGTTACTCAGCAATAGATAATAATATAGTCAGATTCTCTCCTTTCTAATCTATCAATTTATTTTTTTTTCAAATTTCATTCTCTTCTGTCAATGACTATATATAAGTTACAAATTTAGGGTTTCCATAAATCATTATCATATGTTTTTGGTACTCCTTTATTTCCTATTTATGTTCCTAAAAATATATTCCTTAAATATATAGAATATTGGGAATTTCAAGCTAGACTTTCTTATTTCACCAGGCTGTTTTTCTTTAGAAACATTATTTTTCTCAGTGGATAACAATCTAGTAAGAGAGTATATGTCTTTTAAATGGACTGGTATAGATATCTGCATAAACTATTACTTTTCTTAATTACAGAAAAGAATCAATAACAAAATCAATTAATTTAAATTATATTGGAATCCTTTTATTAAAAAAATTACAATTAAGATTTTCATCCAATAATAAATAATACCTTCAAGAGATAGAGAAAAAGAAAATTTAACCTGTGTTAAAAAGAATAGTGGATAAATTCTGAGTCATGCTGTGAAATCCTTTTCATGGGGCAAAGTCTTATGGAAAAGGTATGACTGGAGTTTTATTGGGGTATACAGCTTCTAGAAGATTTTAGAAAGTTGAAGTTACACCATTTTGATTGATTCTCCAATTCTAGCCCAGTAGGATACAGTGGAAACTACCCACAGTGATAGTTATTTTTTTTTAAAGGTCAGTTTGAAGCATAGATGAAATTAAGCAATTACATTAGAATCTTTGCTGGGGAAAATACAAGAACAATATTATCTATTTCTATCTATTATAAAATGATTGTATTCACTGCTTCTAGAGAACTTAGCTCTGAATTTAAAACCATAACAGGCTTTTTAGTTACTACAAATTACTCTCAGAAAATGGAGATGCCTAGCAGAGGACATGTAATATGAAATGGAGTTACAAAAAAAAAAAAAAAAAAAAGAAAGAAATGGAGTTACAGAATACAAAGCCCCCTCAAAAACCTTGGGATGGATCTATCAGATAACTCCTTGGCTTCCCCAGTCTTACTTTAGAAGTTCCTCCTATGGGTATAGTCTCAGTATATTCTCAATTAGAGTATTTTGCTAATTATTTCCTGGTAATAAAGAAATTATCAATAAGGAGAAAGTCAGAGGCAGAACTATTGGAAGGAAATATATTTTCCTCAGGTCTGTCCCTCAGAAAATACTTTCTCAGCATCTCTCAAGAAGGAAGATATTTTTCTAAAATGGGATTTAATGTAAGCAGAATACAATTTTAAGCAAATTCCTTACTGAAAAATGTTATTGGTTGAGTAAAGTGTTTATATACCTAATATTAACAGGTCTTTTTATGGCTAAGCTGATTTGGTCAGATCAGGCTGGTTTGCCATTTCCTGTCCTATTTAAATTTGATTTTTAAAAATGCTGCTCTTTCATGTAAAGATGTCTGGAATCATTACAGAAGATGATAGATACATAGATAATAAGTAAATACATAGATAATAGATATGTCTGTAATTTTAGCTCTGTTTAGCTATCCATCTAAAGGGTTTTTAACCTTAAAAATATATACTTATAGACCTAGTACTGATGCCGATGACTTATTAGTTTTATTAATCATTTTAGCACTTTTCTAAGTTTTCCCAAAGGCTTCTTTATTATACAGAGGACCTGGGAATTGGATATGGGAATTTCTCAAAAAAATTGAAACTTGTAGAAAAGAATTTTGACAGATCGGTTGTAATGATAAATAAAATGGATAATAAATTCTTCAGAATATTCAGTGTACTCAAAATAATATTTCTTCCAAACTTAAGACACAATTTGGTTTGTCTTGGCAAGGTAACATTCAGAAAAGTTGCAAGAATATATATTTAAAATAATATTATAAAAAATAAAGATAAAATGAAAAAGAGTAAACATTTTATCTTATTTAAAATTAATTGTAGTCTACCTACATTACTTTTTTCCCCAAAACCAAAAATTTGTATTTCTAATTCAACACTATTGACAAAGTTTAATTCTTACTTGAAGCTTGAATGTCAAAATGAACTTTCCTTTAAATTGGTCTATTTTTCAATCTGTGTGTTCCTTTTCTCCTGAATGAATAGTTGTGATTGCAAATTCAATTGATATAAAAAAATCTAGTACTTAAAAAAAAAGGAAATAACCAGGAAATTTGATAACAAATTATTTGCTGTATTGTGTTTAAAAGGAACAGCTCCTCAGTACCTTGAAGGAAAAGTACTTAATGGACAAAACACCCCAACAGGGACTAGAAACACAATCTATAAAGCCAGAAGAAAATGTGCAATTTTGGATAATGTGACAGAAATAGCATCACTTGTAAGAAATTCTTTTTACCTAATCAGAGTTAACCTTCTCCAAATTGCTGTTTTTTACTTCTTTAGAAAAAAATATAATTTCAACATAGAGCTCTGACTTTAACTTGGCTTATAAATTATTTATCTAAATAAGCTAGTGAAAAAGTTAAAGCATCTTTGATTTAAAGAAAAGGTGCAGTAATTCTGAAGTAGGATTGTGTTATTTTAAAACTTACTGTTTAAAGAAAATAATCCTATGCAAGCTACTTAATGTTTCTGTGAATAATATCAGAAACTAATTGCACTAAAGTTATTACCATCCCACCATGAAACCCCAAATCATTTTTAGCAGTTAACCAGAAAATTAAACAGTGATTGATGGTTATATCAAACTTATATATTTAAAGGTTTTTGCAGTAAGTGCATCTTTTGACAGACCAGGCTAATAGGGAGCTATCTTATTTTTTATAATGCCTTATAAAAATTTTGACACTTTAAATCACATGTTTAAAACTTAAAGCAGGGATGCCTCGGCTCAGTTGGTTAAACATCCAACTCTTGATATTAGCTCAGATCTTGATCTCAGGGTCATGAATTCAAGCCCTATTTTGGGCTCCATGTTGGGCATGGAGCCTACTTTTAAAAAAATTAAAACTTAAAAACAGCACTAGATTGGTACCAGGGGGGCTATATGCATTAGTTATAGGTATAATCATATAATAGGTAATGTAAAAGAAAATAACTTCAAGAACAATTACAACTAATCAAAACAGATAAATTAGAAGTTGTACAATAGAGATAGAACTTTGGTATAGACAACTAATAGGCTGAATGGCTGGTAGAAGGAAATAAAATAAGTATGCAACCCTTTGTGTCTACTTGTTTCAGGCATTTTATTAGGCATCTTCTATTTTCAAAAATAGTTTACAGTGATAAAGTAGATTTTTATTTTACAGCTGAGCAAACTGGTTAAGTGACATTCCTTAACTAAGGTCTCACAGTTTATAAGTTTTGATCCTAAACTACTTTTAGTATCTTAGTTGTGAAACTTCTATGAACTTTACTTAGGAATTCAGAGAAACTTACCATTATTCAAACGTACTTGTGTGATTCCAAAACTTACCATACCTGATAGCATCATATGAGCAGAGCAGCAATGAGATATGAGCTATCCTAATATGTGTGGTTAATGGGGATGTGGCAGGAGCTTGAATTATGAGGTAGAAGTGGAGTCGACCTAAAAGGTAGCCTGGAGTAACTTCCCAGGTTGAAGGAAACCTTAAACACCAACGTAAGAAAGTTGGACTTGATGCTATACCCAGTGGGGAACCATCAAAGGTTTTGACCAGATGGTAGCCAAATCAAAATTATGGTCTAGATATGTGCATTTCTTGTTTTAGAAAGAACACATTCTGTAATGTAGCATCATTTCTAAAAATTTTTCAGCTGAAATATATTACAGTAGCTTTTTTTCCCCAGGTTTACTGAGATATAATTGACAAAATTTATATATATTTAAATTATATAGATTGATGAATTTGATATATACCTGCACTTTGAAAAGATTACCACAATCAAGTTAATTACCTTATAGACCATCACCTTACATACTACTTTTTAGTGAGGAATCTTAAGACCTACTCTCTTAGCACATTCAAATATGCAATACACTATTATTAACAATATTCACCATGGTATAATTAAAGCATCAGAATTTATTCACCTTATAATGAAAGATTTTACCCTTTGACTAATATCTCCCCATTTGTTCCATCTACTAGCTTCTTTCTATTTCTCTAATAGAAATAGAAAGCTCTGAGTTTGACTAATACTGCAGTTATTTTAATTTAGAAGTTGTTTGATTTCATTTAAAATTAAAAATATTTAATTTAGAATTAAAGTATAAGACAGCTTTATAATATTTGTATTTCAAACAGATATTCTGTTTTTCATTTATTGAAAACTCCTTTATTTTCCTTTAAGATTGAATTCTAAAATTTCTTTTTAATGAGTAAATATAAATCTTCCCTACAATAAACAGTTATCAGTCCCAAAATGAGAAAGAAGATTGTAGATGGACAATTTTGTAGAGAAGTCAAAGCTTAAGGTAAAATGTATTAGAAAGCATATTATGGGTTAAATTTTGAGGTGGAAAGAAAACATGAGGTTTCTTGCCAGCTGTTCAAGAGATTTACAGAATTCCTTCTGCATGTCAGAAACTCTTAGAGGTTCTGGTTACATACAGCAGTGAAGGCAGTCCTTACCCTCAGTAACCTTTTATTTTTGTAAGAGGTGACATTCAATAAACAAACAGGTAAAGAAATAGTAAAACTCTGACTAATACAATAAAATGAGTCAAGAGAATAGGAAGTTTGTGGTGTGTGTGTGTGTGTGTGTGTGTGTGTGTGTGTGTGAGGGGTATACTGCAAATAGAGCATTTGAGCAGAGACCTGAAAGGTGTGAAGAAGTGAACTGCAAACTTATCTGAAGCCCAGAATTTTAGGCAAAGGAAAGACCTAGTGCAAACAACTGAACCAAAAATATGCTGGGACTGTTTCAGCCCTCCAAGTGTACTTGGTGTGTATGACAGAGTAGAGTTCAAGACAGGTGAGATGGAGAACAGATTAGTTATCAGGAAGGTAGCTGGGGAGGGCCAGAACATGTAGGGTCTTGTAGAATATTATTTGGATTTTGGTATTTACTCTGAAAAGAGAATTAATAAAAGGATTTTATATGAATGAATGTAGGTAATGGAAAAGTCTGAGACCTAAATCCTGGGGCTTTCTAACATTTACATGTTACTGGGAAAGGAAATAACAGTAATGGAGGTAGGAGGAAATTTGAGAGAAATTGATGTGAGGAAAGAGTTTATGATGGAATAAATGATCAACTATCTTGAGAAGTAAAACCATTAGATTTAGCAGTATTGGTCACTTTTGACCAATACAACAGCTTTTGTTGGCATAGTATGGGAGAAGTTCTAATTATTTTGGCTTAATGAGTAAATGAAGGGTAACAAATGGAGATGGTGTTTTCAATGACTTTTATTGCCTAAGGATGCAAAGAAATGGAGCATTAACTGGAACAGAATGTGTGCACAAACATACATTTTAATATGGCATTTTTGGGTCAGGTTTTTATATTAATTAAATTGATCTAGCAGAGATGAAAAATTGATAATGCAGCAGAGGGAAGGGAAACTGAGTAGATAAGAAAGGGTTAAATATAATGTAAAGGAATATGAATATTTTGTCCATAATAACAGATATATAGGTAGGTTGGTAGATGTGATGGTATATGTGGAAATTCTCTTTGAATATTTCTTTTGAGGTTCATATTATACCCCTATTGTCCTAAAAAATGATATTGAAACCCATAGATTTAATTATTCTTTGTGAAAAATGTCATGGATTTTAGATTAATGAAGAACTTTCAGGTCCTTTCACTTTCAAACCAGTGCTTTTAAAAAATAATTTTAAATAATTAATATATATCAGCTTAATAGAAGGGTTGATAAATATAGACATTATTTTAATGAATCCTTCTTTTCTGACTTGTTTTCATTTTTTGTGAATGATATCATTAATTTTCTCATGTTCTCTTTCTATTTTGTAACTGGAGCATACTAACTTTTCTATAAATACAGCTATTATTAGGAGAATAAAATGGGAAATTTTATTTAAATGTAATTTCTTGGTTGACATCATTTTATGACATTTACTTGAGATTTCAGACTTTGTTTTTATACAGATCACCTCTTCAAAATTTTTATCAACTGTAGGCAAAGCATTTTACTGCTCATAAAAAATAAGAAGAGCCAAATTCATTCTGGAATAGTAGTCCTCCTAAAAACATGTTCTCAGTAATACATCCACAACCACATGTCTATTATTAAAGGGCTTTATTTTACTTTTCAAGTGAACAGTAAATGATCCAGCAGGATCTCCAATGACTGGTTTATTTCTTGGCAAAATTAAGTAATCTCAAATCATGTTACAATGCACTGTTGTGGCTATAATTATTCTCCCAACTCTAAAGCCACCGGATTTTAGGGGGAAATAACCAACAAAATACTTGACATTTGCATTACAGTGGAAAACTCAAGAGCACAAAAGAAAATATTTCAGTCAAATAAGACTTGGTGTTCCAGTTGCAATTCTATCCTTTGACATGGGATCAGCTCTGAGATTCTATTCAAGCAATACAACAAAACTTTGTTGTCAGAGTGAAGACCAAACCAGAAAGAATTATATCACCAAGCATCCTTCTTTTTTTTTTTTTTATTTTATTTTTTTTTAGGATTTTATTTATTTATGAGAGAGAGAGAGAGAGAGAGAGAGCTTGAGCAGGGGGAGGATGAAGGGAGAGGGAGAGAGAATCTGAAGCAGACTCCATGATGAGCATAGGCTTCCATCTCTCAACCCTGAGACCATAACCTGAGCCAAAACCAGGAGTCAGGCAGTTAACCTACTGAGTGACCTAGACTCCCCAATATATCACTAATCATTTTTAAATCATATCATTTTTACATATTTTGTAGTTTTTCTGAAAGAGCAGAGTTCTAATTTAATGACTTTTTTTTTGAACCACTGAGTCTTTAGATATCTGGTAATATTCCCTACCTTCTGGAATTCCACTATTATCTTAGGAAACTGACATTTCACCACCATCTAAAATAAAATACATTCAGAATTACTGAAGCTAGGAAGGAAAATCAAACTTGTAAGAAATGGTGGGAACTTTAACATCTAAATATTGATTTTGGATGGACAAGTATTGTTATTATTTACATTTCTATAATTTACTAGATGGCAGGACAATGTGATTTCGAAATTTACTGAGCCATTATTCAGACAATTTTAAAGGAAGCTATTTGGGGCAGAGAACAACCACATATATTTCATTATTATAGTTACTTTATATTTTTATTTTATTTTTTTTGAAGATTTTATTTACTTATTAGAGAGAGAAAGAGCACAAGTTGGGGGAGGGGCACAACAGGCTCCTGGCTGAGCATGAAACCAGAATCAAACTTGATCCCAGAACCCTGGGATCATGACCTGAGCTGAAGTCAAATCTTTACCACTGAGCCACCCAGATGCACCTATTGTAGTCACTTTTTACAAGTATACTATTAATTGAAAAGAAAACATAAGGAAAGCAGTGACAAGCATAAAAATAAGAGTGAACATATTGCATACAATTTATTTTTAAACTTGTTCAGATGAATATAGGAAATTTGCCTGTATAACACTGGAAACATTTATGTTCTTTATATTAATACTGACAAGTGAAACCTTTCATTTATCTGAAATGATTCCTGGAACATACAGTTATTTTTCATTTCCAAAAATATTGTAATTGAAAAATGCTTTGGATATTTATATATTTATACATTCAACATCCATGGAAATTAAGAAGGAAAAGTTTACTCAGTTGACCGCAACACTGATAGACTCATGTACACTTAACATTTTATATTTTGATCTTCTAAATTTTAGATCCTAGGTGTATGTCTTCTCCAATCATAAACCAATCAATAGAAAACCAATAGTGAATTCCTGTAAAAGCCTACTCATAAATCATCCTAAAGAGTTGATAGTCTTCTAAGATCATTCAAATTGGTTTATTATTATCATTGCTATTTTATTTGAGAGTCATGATTTCTTCCATGATTGGAGAACAACAGAAATGCAAAATGAAGTTATCTCTTATTCTGAGATGTAACAGAGATAATGTATTACTTTCTTTTGGGAAAAAAATGTTTTTTTTTTAAGTGACTAGAAAAATAAAGATGAGCATTCAAATATGATCATCCCAGAAATAATGAATTTAGGTCTTAACATATTAAGAATCTTTTTATCTCTTTTGGTATAAAGAGCCAAAGTATTACATATTAATATAATACCATGCAAGAAAAAAATTTCAGGAAAATATTTTGTTTAGTCAGATTCTTGGCTATACTTATACTTACATATACTTATATAGAAAGGGTTATTACATGAGTATTAATCTTTCCATGTATATTTTCCCTTATATAAGAAACGGGAAAAATAATTAAAATTCTTTTTTTTTAATAATTAAAATTCTTGAAAATAAAAAAAAAATCAGCTTTAGGGAGAGGATATAGGATGACTGGTAAATTTCCTTTTGAGCAGAATTTGAAAGCAAATACAGAAGGAAGACCACTGTCTTAGAATATCAACATTTCCTGAATGCCTTCCTTTCTAGTTGGATTTCCTATCCATGAGGAAATGGAAATAGAAATGTTTTCTTCAGTCTTCTGATACTCATATGAAGAGAGATAAGTGAATTGAAGCCTAATTTTTTTATATTTCTTTGAATTATTCTATTCAACATAATTTAAGAATGATACAATCTTTAAACTACAGGTACTTATATAGGATGAATACTGAAAATTATGACAAAGAAAAAGATAAAAGTCTGGAAACATAGTGTGGAATTGCACTAATTAATTTTCATCATTTTCCACTGAAACCACATTTAGTTTTAGCTTTTTGACCATATTTGCCACTGAAAAATTGCTATGTGATACTGTCATTAAAGGAAATATTAGGCCTTAGCAACTTAATAAGATTTTTTGAATGTCAAAATGTGAGTTTTCCTGACCCTTATATTTCCATACAACTGATTTTCTTCTTTTTATTTATTTATTTTTTAATCATTTGAACATTCCATGTGACAAAACCTGATTGAATGGCAGGCTCAGGGAGGGTTAATCAGATTAAAACAGGCCTCCAACAAGCCCATAAAAACCCCTAGACTTAGAAACTCCAGTCCCCTCTCTCTTTGGGAGCTTTATACTATCACTTTGGTATAGCTCGATTAACCTAGCTTTGCTGTCCCCCAAAATATAAATAAATAAATACATTAAAATTTTAAATAAATAAATACATAAATAAAAAATCATCTGAGTGAAAAGTATGAGTTTGAATAACCTGTGATTCTATGAAAGAGCACAAGTTATCTCTAAGACTATTTATAATATCTATTTTTCATTATATTATTTACATAATACAATTATACAAAAATATTCAAATAACTACTTTAAAAATGTCTCCTCTAATCATTCTACATATTCTATGTCACTAGTCCAACTATTAGCATGACTTTGGTTGCTAAGTTAATTATTTTATCCTTAACTAAAACTATTTTAATTATGTCATATTTTTATCATATGTATCATATTTATTGATTTCTTTACATAAAATATTTCTGAAAAATAAAGGGACTGAAAGGCTGTGTGGTAAGTATAATCAAGTAGATGTAAAAATATTGAAGTCATCAAGAGAACTATAAAATGCTACATTGATCAATTTTTGAGCATATCTGGGAAACCAAAGTACAGTCTACTCCCAAGATGACCACACAATGGTGCCTCTGGCAGGAGTCAGACAGGTGAAACTAATTACAGTAGTTATATAATTAGGAAACAAGATTACAGCTGTAAAATTAACCTCAACAGACAATCTTAAAGTTTCTTGTTTTATAATAAAAGTACACATACAAAAGATTGAGCTCTCTGAGAGGGAAATGTGTGTTTCACTCATTTTTTTAATTTCTTGAAGCTTGATAAGTTGTTTATCATCTGTTAGTTGCTGACTAAATATTTATGATACAATAGGTTGGTATTTTATCAGAAACTGTATGAGTTCATTATGAAATATTTTAGAACCAAGAGGAAAATCAACCAAATTGATTTTAAATATTCAGGTGAAAGTTACATCTGAAATATTGTTTTGGAAATTACAGACTTAGACAAATATATATACAGTGACTGATGCTCATTATTCTGTGCTAACTACATCCTCTCTAAATATCAAATGTTGGATGATCAATTTTTAATTCACATCAAAAAAATATAAGTCCAGGCAAAATTGTCAAAATTGTCTCTTCCTTTAAAATGCTGTGTTTTTGTTTTGTTTTTTTATGATTATATATATTTTTTTATTCATGAGAGACACACAGAGAGAGGCAGAGACCTAGGTAGCAGGAGAAGCAGACTCCCTCTGGGGAGCCTGATGTGGGAATTGTTCCCAGGACTCAGATCAAGCCCTGAGCCAAAGGCAGATAGATGTTCAACCACTGAGCCACCTAGGTGCCTCTACAATGCTGTTTTATCTTTAAGTTTCTGACATGATTCCTTTTCGCATCAGCATTAATTTGAAAAGAAAGGGCAGTTTTTATATGCTTAATGTAATAGATGGAAGACTAAAATATAAGACTTCATGACCTTAGTGGAAGGAAAGGAAAGACTGATGACTTGAAGTGGCTGTGCCTTCCTCTTCTGATTTTTTTTTGTAAATGATGTAATGCATTCTTTTAGTTCTACTTTAGAGCATGGCTTCCTACATAATAATAATAATTGGGTGAAATGATGAACTTTGTCAATGGAAAAAAATTGTTTCATTTCAATCAGTACACAATGCATTTTTTTAAAGTCTTCATTTTGTGTTCCTAAGGGGAATTCAGAATGACCAATATGAAGTAATTATTTGAAATGAGAGCACTCTTTGCTGAGACTTCAGCTCACAGACATAAGAAGATATTTTTAATATAACTTGTACTATTTTTAACAGAACTGTCACATTCAGGTCACAAAAATAATTATAGCATATGGTGCTTTATAGAAAACTAGAGTCTCTTCAAGTATTAGAAGAGGCTTTCTAATACTTCTTAAGTTGTTTTCAACCATATCTAGTTTTACAGGAAAGTCTAGAACTCTGGGGATAGCCATATTTGTGATAAGTGAATGTTTTATAAGTGATTAATTAGGGTGATAAAACCTAAAATTATAGATTCTCTGGAAGATTTTAAATGAAACTAATGTAAAATGTTTTATAATAATAATAATAACCAGTATGCATTGAACATAATGTGTGAGGAATACTTTTGTATCACCTGTTTAATCTCTATGCTAAACATTCTGTATGCTAAGCACTGTACATTTTACAGATGAAAAGATTAGGGCATTGACAGAGTATGTAACTGTATGTAGTCTCAGATTCTAAATGATGGAGCTGGAATTTAGATTTCTGTATTTTGGCTGCAGAGTTCACATACTTAATTATTATATTCAATCACCTCACCCAACTCAATGTTTGAAATGCAGAAAGATATTTTAGAGCCCCTCCATTCCCCCAGAAATTGTTAAGCTCTGTAACTGTGGAAACACAGAAGATTCCTTGAGAGAGCAAGAAAAGGAAACTTGAATCTATAGTGAAGACTTCAAAAATCACAAATACCAGCCTGAAGTTAAGGTACCTCTTTAAAGGTTAAAAGTAGCTAAAGGTTAAGAAGACTAGGAGCCAAAATGTGTTTGCAGCTTTTGAAAATAGAATATAAAGCAAAAGATGTTGCTAGAACTGGGACTTTCCTAATTCAGGACGATTTTCCTCTGGTCAGCTTCTATACCACCCTCATTCAAGGAAGGCTAGGATTAAAAAATCTAACTTCACTTTCTACTGTGATTCCTTGTGCAGCACAGTGCATATATTAAAAGTAGAAATGTTTGGAATCTGTTTTTTTTTTTCTTTTTCTTTTTTTTAGAATCTCTTTTTAAATACACTTAAATGAGAGGATTTCATCTCAAATAATATTGAGAGTTCATATCTTCTGTCTTATATTTTCCATTTTTTAATTTTTTATTTCTTTTTAATTTTTATTTATTTATGATAGTCACACACAGAGAAAGAGAGAGAGAGAGAGAGAGGCAGAGACATACGCAGAGGGAGAAGCAGGCTCCATGCACCGGGAGCCCGACGTGGGATTCGATCCTAGGTCTCCAGGATCCCGACCTGGGCCAAAGGCAGGCGCTAAACCACTGCGCCACCCAGGGATCCCTTAAACACAATTAAATGAGCAGAAAGGGCTGTTTCTCCTAGGAAGAAATTGGCACATACATTCTATTATTTGAAAAACAATTCTATATTCTAAGGGTTAGAATTTGAATACCCAGGAGGTGAACTACATATAGAGAACTGAAAGTCAATTTCATAAAGACTTTTGCACCCTAATATGCATAGAAGTTGTAACTGATTCTAATTGTAAAAGGTAGGGCTTAATGTTTGTTGCCTTCTAATGACAGAAGTAGAAACTTTCGTTAAAAACATTTCATCATGAGGGCACCTGGGTGGCTCAGTGGTTGAGCCTCTTGCCTTTGGCTCACGTTGTGATCTTGAGGTCTTGGAATCAAATCCCATGTCAGGCTCCCCGCAGGGAACCTGCTTCTCCCTCTGCCTATGTCTCTATGTCCCTGTGTCTCTCACGAATAAATAAAATCTTAAAAAAAAAAAAAAAAGTCATCATAGATTTTTGCTGCCTAGAGGGTCTGAGTTCAGGAGATTATATAATTCCTAAATTCGGAATGAGAGATTTGTCATGATTTTTGGTCAACTTCTCCATTTCTGCTCCTTAGTACCATCAAGTGTAAACTCTCATAATAAAGTGTAAACTTCTCATGAAGACGAGTCCCCAGATAGACTCAGATATAGAATTAAAAGTATTCAGTTTCATATGAACACTCAGAAATATGCATTCCTGCTTTGCCCTGGGGCTTTCTGCTTTATCCATTCATCACCCTCAAGTTTTACGGCGTTCTGTGTTTTGCAAAAAAAAAAAAAAAAAAAAAAGGATAGAAGAGAAAATCAATAATTGTTTAAAAGTGTCCACCAAAAAAAAAAAAAAAGCATTTTTATTGGTGGGAAATTTAGAAATTACTTCCACTCAAGATGAAGTTTTTGGATATTTATTAACTTGTTTGATTTTCTTGCCAAGTTAAGAATTCTAGGATTAAATTAAATTAGTATGACTTCCATTTTCCCAGCTGATACAGTAAGAAACAAAATGAGGGATTATTTTGGAAAGTTATTTTATCTATAAAAAATTTTAAAAACCATGAGTGAGTGGAAATTGTTTTTTTTTTTTTTTTTGAGATTGTATTTATTTATTCATGAGAGAGAGAGAGAGAGAGAGAGAGAGGCAGAGGCACAGGCAGAGGGAGAAGCAAGCTCCATGCAGGAAGCCTGATGTGGGACTTGATCCCGAGTTTCCAGGATCACGCCCTGGACTGGAGGCAGCGCTAAACCACTGAGCCACCTGAGCTGCCCTGGAACTTGTTTATTAGATAATTTCATGTTTATAGTTCCATACCTGGTAAATAATAAAAAATATGATGATTTTACATTCAGGTTTTTGCAAAAATTAGGAGAGAAAATAGATTTATACTGAGCTGAAAATTAGAACTCAACCAATATTTTTTAAAAAAGCAAACGTGGTTGTTTTTTGACCACTCTGTGCATAGCAGTACTCACTTCCTCACTGATTTCATGGAACCTAAGGTATTACAATTTTTATGTGACTATTCCCAGGTGGAGGAACACTAAATGGGCTGCAGAAACACTACTATAAGTTTGACTGTGAATTAAATTAATTGCAAAATAATTGCTCCATTCTGTGTTCTAATATGTTGCTTATTTTATTAAATCCCAGTTGAGGAATGTTTACTTGAACTATATAGGACCACCTCAGTTTTATATTCTCTCACATATTGTATATACCAAGAATATATTGAAGACTACTTCTTTGATCTTAAAATAGAAAAATGCAAATTAATAAACATTTACCTTGATATAGAGTGGATATACATTTTAAATGAGATAGCTGCCCAATACTGAATTGTTTACCAAGTGAAGAAAGAATCCAAGTCCTAGTTTTATTATTATAATACTATGGGGAAAATATAATACATATATATATATATATATATATATATATATATATATATACACAGACACACACAGAGACAGTCCTTATTTTGCTCAGTTCCAATGTGCATGAATTTTCGTTTTGGTGATTTTGTTAAAGAACACAACTCCCCAGAAATACAGTTCAAATTTTCATTACAGTTTACTAACTGTGAATAATTGCATAAAGTGCCAGCTTTACTACAGGTTCACTGGCCCACAAATCACTGCATAAATAACAGAAGTGCATTATGATGGATGACCAGTCCCATCACTTCTTTCAAAGTCTGTCCATGAGTGGTCCCTGCTGACCTGTTAGTTCATGAACTGGCAGCTTGTCCCAGAATAAGTGATGCCAGGAAAATACTCCATATTAAAGGAACTCAAAGATATTTCAAACATTGCAAACACAAAAACTAAAGTGTTGAAGCTAGTCTAAATTTAAAAAGAAATATGATAATTTGCTAAGGCATAGAAAAGGTCTTGGCTTCATATAAATTATATGAGAAGAGTTAGGCAAGCACTATTCAAATGACCCTTGGTAAGTTTTTAAAAAAGAAATAAAATACTTTAATTCTCAGTGGTTCTAGTACTACAAATTACAGTGTACTAAATAAATATTAATTATACTGCTTTTTTTTTTCATTCTTCTATACATTTGTAACTGCCAATAGGAGAGCTTTGAATGATTTGGCAAAAATTTTAAAGATCATAATTTTTCTCTTTTTAAAATTAATTAATTTATTTATTTATGAGAGATACAGAGAGAAAGGCAGAGACATAGGCAGAGGTAGAAGCAGGCTCCCTGTGGGGAGCCCAATGCAGAACTGGATCCCAGGACCCCAGGACTGCTACCTGAGCCAAAGGCAGACGCTCAACCACTGAGGCACTCAGGTGTTCCAATCATAATTTTTTTAAATCAATTTTTAAGATTCCACAGTTTCAGGCTTCATAGTCATTTATACAGTAGTGCACTACCATACAAAGGACTACATATATAATGAGATTAAGGTTTTATTTTTTTATTTTTATTTTTTTTAAAGATTTTATTTATTCATGAGAGACACAGAGAGAGAGAGGCAGAGAGAGAAACAGGCTCTCCGTGGGGAGCCCACTGAGGGACTCCATCCCAGGACCCTGGGATCATGACCTGAGCCAAAGGCAGACACTCAACCACTGAGCCACCCAGGCAACTCAAGATTAAGGTTTTAAACTCCAATCTGAAATAGATGTGTTTGTCTTCATCTGAGAGTAATTTCACTGAGGGATTAGAGACCTTAACTGATCAATATGAAAGAGAAAAATATTTCTGGTGAGAGTTTACTTTTTCTTCCTTAAATGAAAAGAAAGCTTCAGTGTTCTGATCTTAGTCTGAGTTCTTAATAAGAAAGACATCTACAGTAACAAAAGGAAAGGGCTTTCTAAAGGACAGAATTGGGATTAGAATAATCCCCTACGATATCTGATGATTTAGCAAGATTAAAATGAAAGGTTTCTTGGACCTCTCTCCCTTAACACAACAGTTATTGACCCTTTTTTTTTTTTTTTTGACAATTATATAAGACCTTTATTCACAGGTGCTTGCTGTTTGTTGACTTTTTTGGAAAAAATCAAATTGTAAACTTCCATTATAAATGAAAAATGAGGTTCTTAAAAATCTCAACTTGACAGGCTATAAAACCATTAAAACACCTTTGAAGGTATATTGAAAAACAAAACAAAAAACCAACCACATTTGTCATTACCAAAAAGAGATGTCTTTAGGTAAAAATAATAAAAGCCTATGCTACACAGATAATGCAGATAGTTCTATTTTTCTGGTCAATGGGCAAAACGTAAGCACTTAAGATCTTTAGCTCCAATCTTTTGTTCATTTCATATTGCTGGAATTTCATAGTCATTTCTTCATGTTGGATGACTAAACCAGAAGATGGTAGAGATGGTAAAATGAATTTACTCAGCCCCACCCTGCTCAGCCTGGAAGCTGGTGAATTCTCAGCTGGTGGATCTGCTTGCTGCTTCTGTCTCTTAGCTATGTTGTGCTTTAGGGCTTTCTGGGCATCTGTTCAGGTAATTGAAGTTGACACAGTATCTACATTGAGGTGGCTGCTGACCTTGGTTCTCATTTCCTTGATTTTTCTTCTCTTCCTTATTGCTGTCCTCCCTAGGCTGTTGTCGGCTAGGAGAGCCTCTGTGGAATCATGATTTGTACCCAGATATATATTGTTTCACTGGCTTACCTTGTTCTCCTGCACCCTGATTGCCAGCTCCCACCATCAACTCTCCCCACAGAGGAGGGTTGGAGGAATGTGGTCCAAGCCTCACTCTTCTAGTAATTCTGCTTGGAATCAGGTGGAGGATCCCTGTCATGTGGAAAGTGTCTGTAATAGTTACAGGTGAGCTGCATTTATATACTGCCTTGTGCTGGAGTCCCACCAGGGTTTGTCACATAAGCTGCCTCCACATCCTCTTCTCCTTCAACAACATCAAACTCCACCTCTCCTTATCTCCTACACTGCCAAGGTACTTCCTGGGGTTATTCTTTATGGCAGTCTTGTGTACAAATACAACTTACTCGGTGTCAGTCCTGTTGATGAAACCATGTCCGTTGCTTACACTGAACCATTTGACTGTTCTCAAACCCTCCTTGTGATGATCCTCTTGTTACACTGGGCAGGCACCAGCGATGTAAGGCCACCAGGCTGTTGCTCCCTGCACTGCTGCCACCATGCTGGGCTTGGTGTCGGCAGTATTGAGGGCAGGGGCTGCAGGGGCTGCTGGCTCTAGTCCTTGCTGCTCAGGTTTGTGGGGAGGGTGACTGGGGCCAGCTGCAATAGGGGCCCCTCCTCCTGGGGTGTGATGGTAACTGCCAGTGGTGGCGGTGGAGCTGCTCTGGGTTCTCCAGGGTCCATTCACTGCTCCTGCTACCAATGGAACTGTCTCTAGGTCATCTGTCAAGAAGCCACCCATCAAACGTAGAGATTCTCAAGCTCTAGTGTTATTAGATATATAACAGAGATAAAATCACAGATTCAAAGTCTACAGCAAAGAGAAAAGAACAAACTAGTAATGCACACAGCAGCATAGATGAAAATCAAAGTCATTATTCTTAGTAAAAGAAATCAGACACAAAATAGTATGTACTGAAGGTTCCAACCGAATAAAATTCTAAAATGTAAACTGACCCATAGTGATAGAAAGCAGACCAGTAATTATCTAGGACATGGAGGTGGGGGGTGGTGGTTGGGATGGAGTGCAAAGGGGTATAAGGACCCTTCTGGAGTTGATAGAAACAACTTTTGTACCTTGTGGTGGTGGTTTCTCAGGCATATACATCTCTTAAAACTCATGGAAATGTACTCTTTAAGCAGGTGCAGTTTGTTGGATATACATTTTATTGCAATAAAGTTATTAAAAAATCATAGGGATTTAAGATTTCAGCAAGATTAGACTAGAGTGTGTCAAAACCTAGAGGACCCAAAATGTATTGTTTGGATTTTACAAGTTTTCTGTAATAATTTTTCAATTCTGTGTTCTCAATCACAAAACTTAAAAAGACTAATTTACATATTTTTCACAGATGACAACTTCTTTACTATGAACCAATAGGTGCTATTCAAACACGTGTTTATTTGTGTGTATACTGACATCCTCATTTTATTGTACTTTGCTTTATTGCACTTCCCAGACCCTGCATTTTATAAGAATTGAAGGTTTGTGGCAAACATGCCTGGAGCAATCTATTGCTGCCATTTTTCCAACATCATGTGCTCACTTCCTATCTCTGTGTCTAATAATTCTCATAGTATTTCAAACTTTTTAATTATTATTATATTATAGTGATCCATAATCAGTGACTGTGACTCACTGAAAGCTCAGCTGATGGTTATCATTTGATAGTAATGAAGTATTCTTTAATTAAGGTATGTATAGTGTTATTTAGACAATGCTACTACACATGTAATAGGCTATAATAGAGTGTACACATAACTTTTGTATGCATTGGGAAACCAACACAAATTCCCTTGACTTGGTTTATTGTGACATTTGCTTTATTGCAGTGGTCTGGAACTAAATCCACAATACCTCTGAAGTATGTCTGATTATTTGATGCTACATAGTAATGCTATGGTATTCTAATCATTGTTGGTATAATCAGAAAAGAAATGGTGTAGATTTTACATATAAATTATTCTTTCCCATAAAGTGAAAATTAATTTGTATCAACCAACCAAAGATTTGCAGAAGTTCAGAAAAAGGAAAAATGTATCATTAAATCTCCACAAAGTAGGTATGTTGTTAACATCTCAACTCAAAAGTACTTGCTGGGTAAGCATGGAGTGCTGATGGAAACCAGGAAGACAGGAGTGATTGACTGCTTTTCCTTATGGGTGCACTGAAGAGTTGGGCCCCTAGCTCTTGACCACTGGGGCTGGAGATTTGGAGGCTGCCATTTTCACTCTCATCTAAAGTGGTGTGGAAAGCCTTCAGGGAATAGCCACCTAGAGCAATCTGGAATAGATTGGTTAGCCTGGCCTCCTGACAAGGGCAGTACAACTCCACCTGGGGCAAAGATACATTCTGGGTCACAAATAAGGTCTCAACAGGCACCAAAAGATTGAGATCATTCCGTGCATATTTTCAGATCATAATGCTTTGAAACTGGAACTCAATCACAAGAGGAAATTTGGAAAGACCTCAAATCCATGGAGGCTAAAGAACATCCTAGTAAAAGAATGAATGAATAAACCAGGAAATTAAAGAAGAATTAAAACATTTCATGGAAACAAATGAAAATGAAAACATAACTGTTCAAAACTTTTTGGATGCAGCAAAGGCAATCCTAAGAGGGAAATATATAGCAATACCAGCCTTTCTCAAGAAACAAGAAAAGTCTCAAATACACAAATTAACCTTACACCTAAAAGAGCTGGAGAAAGGAGAGCAAATAAAGCTGAAACTCAGCAGAAGAGAAATAATAAAGATTAGAGAAGAAATAGAAACCAAAAGAACTGTAGAACAGATCAATGAAGCTAAGAACTGGTTCTTTTAAAGAATTAAGATTGATAAACTGCTAGCCAAGCTTATTAAAAAGAAAAGAGAAAGGATCCAAATAAATAAAATCATGAATGAAAAAGGAGAGATCACAAACAACACTGAAGAAGTACAATTATAAGACATATGAGCAACAAATTAGACAATATGGAAGAAATGAATGCACTCCTAGACATGTGTAAAACTATCAAAACTGAAACAGGATGAAAAAGAAAACCTGTACAGACCCATAACCATCAAGGAAACTGAATCAGTAATTAAAAACCTCCTAACAAACAAGTGTCCAGGGCAAGATGGTTTCCTAGAGGAATTCTATCAAACGTTTAAAGAAGAAAAAATAGATATGGAAGTAAAACTTCCAAACCTTTTCTATGCAGCTAGCATTACCTTGATCCCAAAACCAGACCAAGACCCCACCAAAAAGGAGAACTACATACCAATATCCTTCATGAACATGGATGCTGAAATTCTCACCAAAATGCTAGCCAATAGGATCCAAAAGTATATTAAAGGGATTATTCATCATGACCAAGTGAGATTTATTCCTGGGCTGCAGGAGTGGTTTAACATCCACAAATCAACCAATGTGATACACTACATTAATGAAAGAAAGGACAAGGACCGTATGATCCTCTGAATAGATGTATAAAAAACATTTAACAAAGTACATCTTTTCTTGATTAAAACTTTTCACAGTGTAGGGATAGAGGGAACATACCTCAGTATCATAAAAGCAAGCTCCAAAAATCCCATAGCGAATATCATTCTCAATGGGGACAAACTGAGAGCTTTTCCCCTAAGGTCAAGAACATGACAAGGATGTCCACTATCACCAATGCTGTTCAAGATAATACTAGAAGTCCTAGCCTCAGCAATATGACAGAAAAAGAAATAAAAGGCATCCAAATAGGCAAAGAAGAAGTCAAACTCTCACTCTTTGCAGATGACATGATACTGTATATGGAAAACCCAAAGAACGGACCCCAAAATTGCTAGAATTCATACAGGAATTGAGCAAAATGGCAGGATATAAAATCAAAGCACAGAAAAAAGTTCCATGTCTATTACACTAGCAATGAGACAGAAGAAAGAGTCAATCCTATTTATAATTACACCCAAAAACATAAGGTACTAAGGAATAAACTTAACCAAAGGCAAAAGATCTGTACTCAGAAAACTATAACTTTCATGAAAGAAATTGAGGAAGACACAAAGAAATGGAAAAGCATTCCATGCACATAGACTGGAAGAACAACTATTGTTAAATGTCTATGCTACCTAGAATAATCTATACATTCAAGCAATCCCTATCAAAATACCATCAATTTATTTCACAGAGTTGGAACAAATAATCCTAAAATTTGTATGGAACCAGAAAAGACCCCAAATAGCCAAAGGATTTTTGAAAAAGAAAACCAAAACTGGCGGTATCACAGACCCAGACTTCAAGCTCTATTAGAAAGCTATAATAATCAAGACAGTGTGGTACTGGCACAAAAACAGACACATAGATCAATGGAACAGAGTAGAGAACCCAGAAATAGATCCTCAACTTTATGGTCAGCCAATCTTCAACAAAGCAGGGAAGAATACTCAGTGGAAGGGGACCTGGGTGGTTCAGTCAGTTAAGTGTCTGACCAGATCAGGTCATGATCCCAGAGTCCTGGGATTGAGTCTCAGTATTGGGCTACCTATTCAAGGGGAGCCTGAATCTCCCTCTCCATCTGCCTGCCATTCCCCCTGCTTTCTCTCTCTCTCTTTTTCAAATGAATAAATAAAATAAAATTTAAAAAAAAGAATATTCAATGGAAAAAAGTCTTGTCAACAAATGGTGTTGGGAACATTGGACAGCCACATTCAGAAGAATGAAACTGGACCATTTCCACACACCATACACAAAAAATTGACTCAAAACATACAAAAGACCTCAATGTGAGAGAGAAATCCATCAAAATTCTAGAGGAAAACACAGGCAGCAACTTCTTTGACCTTGAACACAGCAACTTCTGTGCCTAGTAGGCATGTTTCTCCAAGAAAAACAAAGGCAAAATGAACTATTGGGACATTATCAAGATAAAAAGCTTTTGCACAGCAAAGGAAACATTGATAAAACTTGAAAGACAATCTACAGAATAGGAGAAGATATTTGCAAATGACACATCAGATAAAGGACTAGTATCCAAAATCTATAAAGAGCTTATCATACTCAACACCTAAAGAATAAATAATCTGCTCAGGAAATGGGCAGAAGACATGAACAGACATTTTACCAAAGAAAATATACAAATGGCCAACAGACACATGAAAAAAAATGCTCAACATCACTTGGGGTCAGGAAATACAAACCGAAAATATAATAAGATACCACCTCACACCAGTCAGAATGGCTAAAAGTAATAAGTCAGGAAATGACAGATGTTGGTGAGCATTAGAGAAAGGGGAACCCCCTTATACTGTTGGTAGGAATGCAAGCTGGTGCAGCCACTCTGTAAAACAGTATGGATGTTCCTCAAAAAGTTGAAAATAGAGCTACCCTATGATCTAACCATTGCACTGGGTACTTACACCAAAGATGCAAATGGAGTGATCTGAAGGGGCACCTGCACCCCAATGTTTATAACTGCATTGTCCACAATAGCCAAACTATGGAAAGAGCCCAAATGTCCATTGACAGATGAGACTCTTTTTTTTTTTTTTTTTTTAATTTATGAGACAGAGAGAGAGAGAGAGAGGCAGAGACACAGGCAGAGGTAGAAGCAGGCTCCATGCAGGGAGCCTGACACAGGACTGGATCCCAGGTCTCCAGGATCAGGCCCTGGGCTGAAGGGTACACTAAACTGCTGAGCCACCCAGGCTGCCCTCCATTGACAGATGAATGGATAAAGAAGATATCATATATATGATATATATACACACAATAGACTACTACAAAGAAAAAAAAGAAATCTTACCATTTGCAGTGACATGGATGGAACTAGAGGGTCTAATGCTAAGAGAGATAAGTCAATCAGAGAAAGATAATTATCATTTGATCTCATACATATGTGGAATTTAAGAAACAAAACAGAGGGTCATAGGGTAAGGGAGGGAAAAATAAAACAAGAAGAAATCAGAGAGGGAGACAAACCATAAGAGACTCTTAATCATAGGAAATAAACTAAGGGTCTCTGGAGGGGAGTGTGGGATAGGGTAACTGGGTGATGAACCTTAAGGAGGGCATGTGATGTAATGAGCCCTGGGTATTATATAAGACTGACCTCTGCTTGTGAAACCAATAATATATGTTAATTAATTCAATTTAAATATTTTTTTAAAAAACAACAGAGTAGTAAGTCATTAAAATTCAATATGGAAGCATTATTCATTTAAAATCATAATACTTCCTCATTGTAAATATATAATATTTTAATGATATTTAAACAGGGGTTATTGACTTGCCTTGATAAATGACTATGACTTCATTCAGACACTATGAAAACTCATATCTGTTTATAAATTGCAATTATCAAATGTATTAGAACATAAGCAATTCAGAAATGAGGATGACTGATATATATGGCATGATTTTTGACAAACTGGCAGCATCAAAATACTTTTTTAAAAAACTATCTTTTTAAAATATATTTCTGATAATTTTCCTGTTGGTTATATTAAAAACAAGCATGTTTTCCTTAGCAACCAGAGTCCATAATGAGAAAACTAAAGACTGAGAAAATTCTGTGAGTCCATTTGTTATACCTAATGCTAAACCAGCAGAAAGGCATTTCCTGATGATTTTCTCATGCTCTCCATTTCAGTAAACCTGAAAATCATACCTGAAGCCTCCAGTGGAAGCAAGCAAGCCAATTGCTGGGATTCATTCAATTTTGAGAAACAGGAAAAACAAGAACAAATCAAGAATACTTATTGAAAGCCAAAAATTATAATTGAAAAAAATTTTAGACTTCTCCCTGACCCGGCTTCCCTTGTTTTTTTCCTATCCAACAACCAACTGAATAATGGACCTTGGAATCTCAGAACAGTTTTATTTCACATTCAACATAAGATAGCATTCCTTTGTTTTTAAAGATTTATTTATTCATTTGAGAGTGAGAGAGAGTATAAGTGGGAGGGGGAGAGAGAGAGAATCTGAAGCAGACTTCCCGCTGAGTGCAGAGCCCCTTATTCAGGGCTCCATCTCATGACCCAAGATGATGACCTGAGCCTAAACCAAGAGGTGGACCAATTGCACCACTCAGGCACCCAACATTCCTTTGTTTTTAGAAGAGAAGTTTTTCCAAAGTGAATCCTTATGATGGATTGAGTGAAAGAGCAGATTATTTTTACGGGAAAGTTAATCAAAGCTATAAGAACCCAAAGTGGAACTATTCAGTGTTACCTTTAGTGTGGCCAGTTATATTTAGATTTTGAAATCTACCTAATAAAAAATAAATAAATAAATAAATAAATAAATAAATAAATAAATAAGATATCTACCTAATACCAATTTTTGCCAGTTTTGCAGAAAGAGAACCAGGAAAAGAGCTCAGATATTACAGGAGTTCCCATAAATGAGCTGCACTTGAGCTTTATTTTGTGACTTAACTTCTTAAGCAGAGTATAAGCCAACATTAGTCAAGGCAAGATAGTTAAATGATTCAGTAGATCAGACTAATGTACTTATTCCACTGACCCATGTGTTGACTTCTGTGAGTTATTTCCCCTTTCTGAATCTATTTTATATCTTTCAATGAAGTGGATTGACTAGATCTGACACTTTCAATTGAAGCTTCAACGGATTTACCTCAGAGGCCCCTAGGGATCAGAATGGAGAGTGACTGGGAAAATGTCTGTCTACCTGTCCCTCACCGCTATCTCACTCCCATTCAACAGAAAACCAGAAAGTACTAATATTATATATTTCTAGACTGGGCTTGGTGTTTTGTTTTGTTTTGTTTTTAAAGAGAAAATGGACATAGAAATACATTTTTCAGTGTTTGTAACTATTAAACTAAATTTTCTCTATGGAAACTTCTAAGATCTGTAATTAAACGAGCAATGGAAGGTGTCATTTAGAACCTATTATTACTATAAATAATGACACCAGCATGTCACTAAAAGGTAGACATTTTTAATATAATAAGTTCCCCACCTACAACCAGTTTGTGAGGCACAGATTTGTGCATTCATACATTGGCTTTTTGGGAGATGGAAAGCATTTTCAACGGAAACAGTTTTTAAGGTGAAGTGAAAAAAGAGAAATGAAAAGAAAACTAATTTAACTGCCAAAGTAAAAGCAGTCCATTTTCAATAAAGAAAAATAGGAGAAATATTCTCACAAAAGCTGCAATTAAAATTCAGTAGCATAGATGGACTTTTAAAAATCTTTATTTATGATATTTGAAGACAAAAGATTTTAGAAGATACTTAATCTTTGATTTTGAAAGTTACCCAAGGAACGATTTGAGAGAGAGCTCTTTACTGGTGTGGGCATGTTGACTGGAAAAGAAAACAGAAGATTTAAAAAGCCAATGTTTATTTAACTTTATTCAGAATGAGAGATTTGCTCAACTCCACTTGTATCCTGATACCCCTCAAACTTTAAAAATGTATGTTAAAATTTGGGGAGGGAAGCAGCGCCAGTAGCTTCCACTGTGTAACTATCCTTACTTTTGTTTAAATGTATAGATTTCTAATCAGAAGATGCTGCTAATTCAGAGAGTAGCTCTGTTAAGACAGGTGGAATATTTATGATTTTAAAATCGACCCTGAGTTCTGCATCTCCCTGCTTCTTCTTCTCTCTCTGCCTGCCACTCCCCCTGCTTGTGCTCTCTCTCTTTCTGTGTCAAAAAAATATTATGCTGAGTGAAATAAGTCAATCGGAGAAGGACAAGCAGTGTATGTTCTCATTCATTTGGGGAATATAAATAATAGTGAAAGGGAATATAAAGGAAGGGAGAAGAAATGTTGGGAAATATCAGGAAGGGAGACAGAACATAAAGACTCCTAACTCGGGGAAACGAACTAGGGGTGGTGGAAGGGGGGAGGAGGGCGGGTGTTGGAGGGGAATGGGTGACGGGCACTGAGGTGGACACTTGACGGGATGAGCACTGGGTGTTTTTCTGTATGTTGGTAAATTGAACACCAATAAAAATTAATTAAAAAAAAATAAATAAATAAAATCTTAAAAATAAATAAATAAAATGATAAAAAATAAAATCTTCTCTGAGGGGGGCATGCGTGGCTCAGTGGATTAAGGGTGTCTGACTCTTGATTTCAGCTCAGGTCGTGATCTCAGGATTGTGAGATTGAGCCACAAGTCAGGTTCTGCACTGTGTGTGGAGCTCCTTCTCCCTCCATGTCTCTGTCTGCTCTTCTCTCCCTCTCTATAAATAAATAAATATATACATAAATAAATAAACACATAAATCTTTCCTAAGGTAAAAAGTTTGTTTAAAAGAAAATAAAAAGAAAACTTAATCTGTGTGATTGTCAATAAAAATACAAATATCTACTTATTTTAAGTACTATTAATTCTACTTAATTCAAAATATCATATTTGGAAATGTTTCTAATACCCTATTGGAAATTTTATTTCACTTATGCCAGAATCTTTTCAGAGTAAATATTGTAATGAGAGAAGATGGTTTAGGATCCATAGCTTATTAATACATTGTTCAACATTTTGAATAAATGGGACAAAATCAAAGTGATTGTAATAATTTCTATGAAATTCTATGCACCAACCAAGAATTTTATAACTCTTTGTTATTTATATATTTTGAAAGCATCAGTGTCTTTCTTGACCTTCCACCAGTGGAGTACTCAAGTACTCCACTCAAAGGTAACAGTTTTTGTATTTTATCATAATCTTGTATGTAAATAAAGGACTTTGTAAGATTTGGCTTCTAAACACTGTTTCTGAAGTCTTAACCCAGAATCTTCATAGAATTTATTATAAGTAAACTAATTTAGAATTCTACTAAAAAAAAATTAAGATATACTTGTTTAAAAAAAGTTATTTAAATTGGGTTACAAAATATTAAAACATGGCTTAAATTAAAAGTGGAATAAAAATTAGATAAAATAGGATATAAGAGAGGAACTATAAATAAGAGTTATATTAGATGAGAGCAAAGTAGCTAGAATAGCTAAAAAAAAAAAAAAAAAGAAAAAACTTAAGGTTTATTTATACCCACATGCAATACATGCAGATTTATATTTAATTGCCCCATATTAATAATATTGTTTTTAAAATGTTTTATTGGGATGCCTGGGTGGCTCAGAGGTTGAGCATCTGCCTTTGGCTCTGGGTATGATCCCAGGCCCCAGGATCGAGTCCCACATCAGGCTCCTTGCAAGAAGCCTGCTTCTCCCTCTGCCCATGTCTCTGCCTCTCTCTCTCTCTCTCTCTCTCTCTCTCTCTCATGAATAAATAAATAGGATCCTTTAAAAAATGTTTTATTAAAGATAATATAGTAAACTACAGGTCTAGGAGCTCTAAATATGTATATGTACTCAAGTAACCACCAGCCAGATTAAGATAAAAACTTTTCAAAAGTTCTCATCATGCCCCATCTTAGTGAATACCCTGCACAGTCAAGATAACCAGTATTCTCTCCAGTCAATCACAATAGATTGATTTTGCCAGTTCTTGGACTTCATATAGAAAACAAAATCATATACCATATATATTTTGTGTGACCATCATCTTTTTCTCATCTTTCTGTGATATTTATCTATACTGTTGAGTGTAACATTAGTTCATTCTTTAGTAGTATGCCACAGAATTTACACGACAAATTATTTATACAAGTGTGCTACTGGTAATGGGCAGCCAAGCCTCTTGTTCTCAATACACAGGTTATTTGGGACACCTGGGTGGCTCAGTGGGTGAGTGCCTCCTTTCGGCCCAGGGCCTGATCCAGAGTCTTGGGATCGTGTCCCGCATTGGGCTCCCTGCATGGAGCCTTCTTCTCCATCTGCCTGTGTCTCTGCCTCTCTCTCTCTCTCTCTGTGTGTGTGTGTGTCTCTCATGAATAAATAAATAAATTTTTTTTAAAAAATACACAGGTGGGGATCCCTGGGTGGCGCAGCGGTTCGGCGCCTGCCTTTGGCCCAGGGCGCGATCCTGGAGACCCGGGATCGAATCCCACATCGGGCTCCCGGTGCATGGAGCCTGCTTCTCCCTCTGCCTGTGTCTCTGCCTCTCTCTCTCTCTCTGTGACTATCATAAAAAAATATAAATAATAAAAAAAATAAAAAAAAGAGTTTTCAAAAAAATATATTAAAAAAAAATACACAGGTTATTCAAATATGCCCTTCATAGTCTCTTTTGCTATATCTCATCTCCAAAGAAGAAGGAACAGTAGTGAAACCAAAAGTAGAAGATCCTCATCTTTTATACAGCGGGATGATATGTTATTTCTTTGTTCTCTACATTTCAATTATTATGAATAAATAAACCTCTGAACTCAGAATTCAAAACCCAAAGAGAGACACTCCATTCCATTCTTAATAGAATGGCAAGACTCAATGACTAATGAATATGAATCATCTCTGACAGCTATAGGCAAAGTATAGGAAGAGGAAGGGCATTTGATGTTAGCAGAAATATTTTAGTCATTCTTCAGGTGGACAGGGCACATGTGCTTGGGAACATGCAGGCAGGCATTCACGTATTGATGGGCATGATTTGAGAAAGATGTCAGTTTCATTTGAACTGATGCATCAAGAACTCACCAATTTCAGGTTCAAAAGTTCATTTTTTGCTTGATAGATCTTTAGACATCATTTGATCTAAAAACATGCCTTAGCTTTTCCAAACTTTCAAATAATTTTTCCAGTTTTTCAAATAATTTCTCACATTTTAAATATATGAAGCATATTGTATGTGATTAAGCTAATATGATTTATTTCCTATTATCTTAGTACCTCTAGCTCTCACCTCTGCTAGGAACCTGGATGACAGACCTTTTATTCTGAAGTATGTTTTTTATCTCAGCAAATAAAATCACATATTATTCAGGACCAAGGTTATTCTTCAAGTGATTCATGCTTTCTTTTCTGCAACAATTAAGTGTATTTTTGATTATAAACATGTTTTATAAACCTTAAAAACTGATTAGAAAACATATTCAAGAATGATTTTATTTTAATACTTAAAATTTTGTTTTTGTGTGCTTTTATATTTCTAAAATGTGGAAAAATTATCTTGATGTGACATAGTGATTTTTAAATAAATAATAGGAATTTTGCAATTATGTGTTCCATTTTGCTTCATATTTTCTCTTATTAATTAAATTATTTATTTACACTTATTTCACTTGCACCACAGCCCAAAATTTAAACTGTACTATTAATTTATATTTAGTTCTAGAAAAGTATTGACATTTGTAGATAAATAAGTTGTTGATAGAATAAATCAATAGGTCATAAAGCATGTGTTATTAAAATGAATAAGGCATCTGTAATTTGTATATAATTCTTGAAGTTTTATAAATGTTATTTGACCATATGTGATATTAAAATAAATTAAAATATTTGACTTGTCTATAATTCATAAGTGCTTCTTTTTTGCTACATCATTATTTATTCCAGTCATGCACCATTCAACCAAGGGAAAAAAATGTTCTTTTTAAAGAAAATACCATAAAATCATGATGTTTAATTTTGCATAAATAATTTAATATCTCTATATTTATATAAGGAGCATGTATTACAGTGTTTTTTGTTTTGCTTTGTTTTGTTTTATTGAAGTATGTCTGACATACGATGTTATATTCATTTCAAGTGCACACCATAGTGATTTGACAATCTATACATTGTGCTATGGTCACCATAATATGTGTACCAGTGTTTATTATGAAGAACCATCACTCTGTCATTGGAAGAATGACAATAAGCTCTTATACCAAGGTGGGTCAGTTTTTATCATTCTTCTTGAAATGCTTGTTTCTGTATCATAGAGCAAATTTGTTGCTTTAAAAACCAATTTCTGGGGCAGCCCAGGTGGCTCAGTGGTTTAGCACCGCCTTCAGCCCAGGGCGTGATCTTGGAGACCCAGGATTGAGTCCCACATCAGGCTCCCTGCATGGAGTCTGCTTTTCCCTCTGCCTGTGTCTGTGCCTCTCTCTCCTCTCTGTGTATTTAAATAAATAATAATAATAATAAATAAAATAAAATAAAATAAAAACCAATTTCTGATGATAATCTATTTTAAAAGGTAAAAATTCCTAAACCTTAGACTATTCTAGAATGTTCACTTTTAGGCATGCAGTTATTATGGATTAATGTATTGTTATGCATGATATCTTCTTTCAGTGATTATTTCAAAATGATGATGTTCTAGAATCACCAACCAAAAATTTGAAAAGGAAAAGTCAGTAACTGAATGTCAACTAATTATACTGCATTCAGTAAGGTTTTGTCTAAACTAACCTTATTTTCTGTGGTGACAGGATTAGCAAATTGCATGTTGTTGATATAGTAAGCCTTTAATTTTATTTAGGCACTAGCGGAATCTTTCATGGTATCTCTTCTAAAATACTGGGAAGTTATTTATTGTTGTAGCAATATACTCCACTGAAAAACTTCCAAAGAGTGTGGATCTTAATGGATTCATAGCAATGGAAAGGATGTGTTCCATGGAGTGGTACATAGCTGTCAACAGTTTTATCAACAACTTGGAAGATAAGAGAGAAGACATGGTTATTGAATTTATAAATGACTAGAAACTAGAAAGGTTAATTAATGTAAAAAATAAGATGCAAGAAAATGTCTATAACTATGAAAAGCCAACTTAGCATGATGAATTTTGACAGGTGTAAATGTAGAATATGTATTTCACACCAAAAGATATGTAAAAGTAGCAGTAGGAACCAACTTGAAAATGATTACTTATAGTTTTGTATTTGTGTGTGTCCATGTGTATGCTGGCAAGAGAATTAGTAGTTTTATTTACAAATAAATTTAATGTTAACCAAGAATATCAAATGACAATTAGAGGTAACTGGGAGCTTGAGTTGCACTGATAGAAAAATAGTGTCTTGACAAGAGAAATACCACCTCCTCTGTGCTCTCTCTGGTTGTACTGCATGCAGCATTACAAGCAAGTTTGGGAACCACATTTTAAGATCAACAATGACAAACTGGGTAACTTTTCAATCAGTTTCTCTTAATCTTTGGGAAATCACAGATAATATTTCATTAGGAATCTAAAAGAAGCTATAGATATCTCCCCAGAAAAAAAATACATATGTACAGAATTTTATATACAATTTCAGAAGGCTTATAGCATTCCTGAAACCTGTCTGTGATTTTCCCAGGTATTCACAGACTTTAGCTGATCTAAGACCAAGTGATGAGGCAGTAAGGATTGTTGATTCCCTAATGTATGAAACACTTAAAGGAATTAAAGATGTTTAGTTTGGAGTAAAGAACACCAAGAGGATAGGAACAAAATAGCTGCCATCAAACCTTTGAAAAATCTCCATGTTTGAGAATTATTATATTTATTTTATGTATCTCCAATGAGAAGGATAGAAACACTAGAGAGGCATATTTTGTGTAAGTAGAAATAGAATGAATGGGAGGAATTTAATTCAATTTAACATTCAATCAGTGCTTTCCACATGGTATGCTAGACTAGGAGAGCGAATGTAAATATCAAATGAATAAAACATATAGTCTCTTTCCTTGGGATGTTTGGAGAAGAAAGTTCTAGCTCAAAAAGCAAATTCCCTTAAAAGAAGATTTTTTTTAAATGCCAGCACTTTTATGACTGTATGATATAGGTATTTTATCAACCTAGACTAAATTATTATTATTAGAAAAATAATGATTTGAATGACCACAATTAGTAATGCCAATGGAGAGTATTTTAGTAGGCCTCATTGTCTTGTGAAAAGGAACATAACAGTAACTTTTGGGGCTACCCATAGGTCTTATTCTGAAATTTCCCTCATATACACAGATGATAGCTGGAGTGTAGGTAAAAATATATGTGGGACCAATGAGCATCTTGAGAAAAAGGAATCCAGATTTCTTCCTCTTTTAGGTTCTACCTTATTAGAACTTCTGTCATAGACTGAAATGTTCCAGATGGATATTTTTTTGCAGGAAAAGAGCTTCAAACTAAAATTTATCTTGAAAGGTGACAGCAGGCTCTATATGTTCTTGAATGAGAACTCATTCTAGCAGACTATGCTATTTAGGCTTGCAAGCCCTACCTGACCCAACCACATTGACAGAGCGGGTCTATTTTAAGTGAAATGTTTGAGCATGTCAGCGTAATCCAGAACTGTAATTTTCAGAGGACAGAATACCATGCCATTCTTCAGTATTCTCTACTGGTATCTGAGCAGGCAAATTCATCTGTGAGCCACAGAATGCAAATGTGTTGGACAAGGTTGCATCAGTTTTCAACACTGATAATCTCTGGGTTGCAGTGGAACTATGGAATCTGGAAAGTGGTTACAATATGCTCTCCAACCCTTTCCTTTGTGAGGAACATTAAAAACTGTGGACTAAGGGAGTAGAAAATCAAGAGGGAGATGTTAGTCTTCCTGGAGTTATTAATTGAAATTATTAATACAAAGGAAAGAACAAAAGCAACATTTGCCCAAAAGGTCATTGAATCCTAAAAAGAATTTACTAGAATTTGTAAATTTGCATTTTCCGTTCCAGTCTTATCTATTATAAGTTAGAATAGTGATAGGAACTGAAAAGAAGATAATGCCCTAGTTTATTTTCTCAAATTAAAGTCCAAAAATTATGGTAGAAGAAATATATTCTCAAAGTCTAAAAATTGTGCTAGAAGGAAAGAAGATTGACTGATACGATGCACTTCTCACTGCAAAGAGCCTGTTGACCTTGAATAGTATTTCTGTGATCAAAAAGTTGTATATAGGGATCCCTGGGTGGCGCAGCGGTTTGGCGCCTGCCTTTGGCCCAGGGCGCGATCCTGGAGACCGGGATCCAATCCCACGTTGGGCTCCTGGTGCATGGAGCCTGCTTCTCCCTCTGCCTGTGTCTCTGCCTCTCTCTCTCTCTCTCTGTGACTATCATAAATAAAGAAAAATTTAAAAAAATATGTAAAAAAGTTGCATATAAAACTCTAATTTTGGATAGTTCTAAAATAGTGATCTTTCAGGGGATGGATATTTTAATCAAATTGACTATGCTTTACACTAAGCTGGTTAAATATAAATCTATGGGTTCAGTGTCTAGTCATCAACGTATACATTTTTTTAATTAATAAAATTTTAGATGACTTTAATGTGTAGCCAGGGTTGTGAACCATTATCATAAAGCAGTGTGATGTAGCAGCATTAGCATCACCTGGGAACCTGCTGGAAATGCAGATTCTATGGTCCAATTTTGACCTTCTGAATCAGAAACTCTGACAGATGAATTCCCAGAATTCACTGTTATCACATGCCCTTCAGGTGATTCTAATGCATACTCAAGTTTGTGAATAATGTCATAAAGCCACATGGAGAGTTGTAATTTTTCTAATTAAGTAATACAAATTAGATTTGTTCATTAACCCATTACAACCAAAAGGCTACGTTGGAGGTAGAGAATCAAATATGTGTTTCTTTTGTAGAAACCTATGATCTAGGTAAATGTAAAACATGCACTGAGTTCTCAATAGTATATGCCCCTGTGTATTTGAAGGTGATTCGTATGCCTAAAATGATAGAATACCAGTCATGTTCATCCTGTACCAAGTCTCTTGCCATTTGTGTATTTCTTCTGTAGTAAAGGTGAATAGGGATAGAGAAATCCCCGCTATTCACTTATTCAACAAATATTCATTGAGTGTGTACTAGGTTCCAAATATTATTTTAAATTGTGAGGATACCAGATGAGCAAAATAGACAAAGATCCTTGTCCTGGAGAAGATAGCCTGATGTGGGAGTCAGAAAAGAAGCAATAAACATTAAAGTATGAATTATATATTATATTTGAGAATGGTAAGCATTACAGAAACTAGGGAGAAAACAGGGTAAAGAGATTCAGAATTGTGGAGGAAAAGGGAATGAGGGAAGCCATTTGCAACACTGAATAGAGTAGATAGTATAACCCACAGAGAGAAAGTGAGATTTGAGTGGAAGGAGGTGGAAGAGAAAGCCAAACAGATGTCTGTGTGAAGGGCTCTCTATGGAGAGGGAACAAAGAGAACAAAGCCTATTAAGTAGGAGCATGCCTGGGGTGTTTGAAGACCATCATGATGCCAACATGACTGGATCAGTGTGCACAAGTGTGAACAATATAGGTAGAGAGGAGATGAAGGAGAGAGTGGAAGACCTTGCAGGCCATGTAGAAGGTTCTGGACTTTTACTCTGAGTCTAATAGGAAGACACTGGATTGACATTATCTGACTTACCTTTTAAATGGATCACTAGTTACTAGGTGAGAATACACAGGAATATAGCAGGGGTAATAACATTGGAATAAATCAAGGCTCTTGCAATAATCTAGGAAAGAAAGAATGATTGCTTGGATTAGTGTGCCAGCAGAACATCTGATTCTAGATATATTTTGAAATTGGATCCAATAGAATTTGTTTATGAATCAATTGTAGGTAGGGAAAAAAAGAAGAATCACAGATCATTCTAAGGTTTTTGGCTTGGGAAGGATGTTGGAAAGGAGCAAAGTATTGAAAAATACAAAAAAAAAGATGATTTGGAGTAGTAAGACTATATATAGTATTATATCTCCCCTTAAACCTTAAAGTGTTCATTTTCAGTGCCAAAAGAAGGAGCAACAGCCCTTTACCTAACCTGTGCTTCAAGCCAATTGATGGCTGAGTTTAAGAGTCAAGGTATTTATGTCCTTTAAACTGTTCACAGTACTTTCTCTGTAGATTACATACATACCTAATAGATTTTTATTCATTTACTTATATATTTAGCCAAGACTGATCCAGCCCTAGGAGATGGGGAGGCACTGGTGATGAATTACTAACGTGACAGACAGGGTGCTGCTAATGTGGAGCCCACAATAAATGAGATAACTCAATCACACAGGACCCTGCTTCGGTTTGACAATTTATTTTATTCCTCTGGCCTTCCTGTACTGCTTGGTAACTTTAAAAAAAAGTCAACCTCTAATTTGGTGCCAAATCATGACTGACTTTGGAGAAGAATATTTGTAGAATTAATAGATGTGGGCAATGCTGTATTTCACACTATGAGACGATGTAGAGAAAGGTAACTACTATTCTGTGAACCTATTAAGGAGAATGGATAACACGAACCTGCCTGAAACGACTCAGGCAAATTACTTCATTCTTTCTGAATAAGTTCTGTGCATACAAGAAACATAAATATGTCTTACAACGCTATAGTAATATAGAAAGTTAACAAAGAGATTGGATCTACAAAATCTTAAAAAACAAAAATTAATTTTTTAGCCCCCACAAGGAAGAACCTAAGTTACATGTAGGAAAATAATAATACTCCCTAAACCTGATTCATTAAAAAGACCATTTGCGCTTCCAAATGAGGCTTTTGGTAGGTCTACAGATATTAGCAAGATGATTTAATGAAAAGCCAAAGACTTTGTTGACATTTAATTTCTTAGATGATTGAAAATGTTGTATGCTTTAAAGACCAATACCAAAAAAGGTATCATTAAAACTATTATTTTCTATAGCTACAGACCCATTTTTTCCAGTACTTAGGGCTTTAATTGTGATCCCCCTTCCCCAAAGTGGGTTATGAAATAATTTGATGAATTAGATGCAATTTATGCATCATTTGAGAAGATTTTTCTCTTTGTTAATTTAGAGGACCTTTTTGATACAGAAAGATGAAATAAAAACATCACATTTTCAACTATCCTTTTGGGGAAAATTCTATGCCTAAGGGCTATACTCGTAGAGAAATGATGGGTTCCCAGAATATTGTTAGAAGACAAATCCCTTCCTCTTCATTCCCTCTCCACCCCCAGCAATAACACAAACAAAAATAAATAAATATTCAGAAAAACTACTTTCAGAGTCATGTTTTAGCCAATTCAAGTGCAATACGTATCATCCTACGACACTACAGGCATCCTTAGAAAAATGATTTTATAGTATCAGCTCCATAGCCATGCTTCCCTTCTGTGCAATACTGCCTGAGAAGCACAGCCAACTTGGAGTGCCAGCCTGTCAGTCAAAACCTTGATGATGTGCCAAACCTGTGCAGAGCATCATGGCTTTCACTATAGGACCTCAAGGGAAATGTGTGTTTTTATGTGCATGTGTTTCCAAAGGAACCAGAAAATTCAGGAAATTCTAATGGATAAGATAGAGAATATATGTGGAAGAAGAGACAGATTTTCTATGAGAGATTATTCTATGAAGGTGACCTAGGATGATCTTTGGAATGGAAGGATATAAAACTGGTTCTAGCTGTCCTAGGAGATATCTTTGTGCTCCATAACAATAACTACAATAACGTGTACATTATTGTACAGTAATGCATATAGATGTCAATTGGATCTTTGAAAAGATCCAGGCTAGGGACACTTGGGTGGCTCAGTGGTTGAGTGGCTGTCTTGGGTTCAGGTCATGATCCTGGGGTCCTGGGATCGAGTCTCACACCAGGCTCCCAGCAGGGAGCCTGCTTCTCCCTCTTCCTACATCTCTGCTTCTCTCTGTGGGTCTCTTAAAAAAAAAGAAAGATCCAGGCCATTGCATGAGACATTTATGCATGTATGCTTGTATGTATTATGCACATAAATAATGCATAAAAACAAGTATAGATATGTAGGGGTCAACTGATACAAGAATCCTGAAACTTCTCAGATGGACAGATAAAATTGAGTCTATTCTGAAAAGGAAAGCACAGTCTATTTTGCATGGCTTACATCCTTATAAAGCTGAAAATCCTCTCTGGATGCCTAAACTCAATTTCCAAGGACAGTCTCTGCTTTGCTCTGGCACATTATGCTTATCACAGAATTATGTTTTCTTCAAAGTTATTACTTGAGAGAAGAACAGATGCCAATATATATATATATATATATATATATATATATATATATATATATATCCTGAATATCTAATTTTTCTTCACAGATCAAGTAAATTTTTTAAAAAATTTTTGAATTGATATTTTGGATGGCATTCAATGTTCTTCTCTTTAAATTTTAAGAGTCCTGGATATCTTGCCAAGTACATAAACCAAATTGTATTGGAACTGCAACACTTTAATAAGGAGCCTCAGATATTGCCTCCCCCACCCCCATGTGGCAAGACTCTCGTTTATTGGAGCCATCTTTTACCAAGCTGCCAACTTCCCCTTTTGCTAAATGCTCATAAAACTCCATCTTCTCATTGACTCTGTTCTTGAGTTCACATTTTGTTCCTCAAGGATCCATTCTCTGAATCTTACCATCTTTTTTTCTTTTTTTCTTTTTGCCACTCGCACATCCTACACCCTCTACCTAATGTCACTTGAGAATCGTCTTTACCTTTTGGAGACATTACCATTTACATTACTAGGATAAGGGCTCTAGATATAAAGGCTCTTTCCTTAATTCAAATAGCAAAAGCAGTCTTATTAAATTGGAGTTACAGCCAGCCACAGTGAACTTCTCTTCAGACCAAACACCTCTTTTATCCTGTCTCCCCTTTTCTTTCTGAAAAGAATGCTAGTGTTGGTAAGTAGTGGTGACAGGTCTGGAGAACATGAATTTCATAATATTGTGGAAAAGAATGATAATAAAAGTATCATTTCACTCCATTTTTACTGACTCCCTAGAGAATACATGAAATTAACTGAGTTATTTAAATAAAGCACACTAGGGCAATGGCTCCAGCTCAAAACAATGTTCAGTTAAAAAAAAAAATACAACCCAGTAACTTTGGAAAGCAGATGAAGTTTTTTTTTTTTTTCTTTTTTAAGGCAGAAGTTCTGTTTCTTCAAAAGAAATCTTAAGTAGAGGAGGACAAATGCAAAATACTACCACTTTTCTAGTAAAAAAAAATACACAGGTGAAAGTTGGAAGCCCCCTTCCACTCACAAGTCCTCAGTCTCCTCAAAATCAGCAGTGAAGGACTTTATTAAAATCACTGAGGGATCTCAGAGCATTTTTTGTAAACAACAGTACTAAGAGATACCAAGCTCTGAAGGGCAGTGTTTATGATTTGGGAAAATCGCCTGATTATGTTTCTCATCTGGTTAATTGCTTAAAATTATTACCTGAATATCTGTGCTTCAAAAGAAGGAATATTTAAGGGGAAAATGGCATCATAAACATGTTTGTCTATCAGATTGTATGTTAATATTTCCAAGAATGAGTCCAAGACTGCCTAATTCATTGCCACATTGAACTATATTCTGTTTAAGTAGCATGGTAAAATGTAGTCAGATTGCAGAATTATCACTTCAGCTGAGGTTCTCAAAGGACAAATATACAAGGAGACCTAATACCAACCAGTAGACCCTCCTGCAGAAATAAGTTTTGCAAGTGGTTTTATTTTGGCACAAATGGCAGTTATGGTCATTTTTATCACCCTTACTAATGTCATTCTCCTGGAGATCACTGAGGATCATGAAAGATGGTACTATTTCTGTGATCAAATAGCATTACTTAAATTCCCCCCCCCTTTCCTTAGAAAAGATTTGATTTGAAGTAAAAATTTCATACATTTAAGGTAGCTTCTTTTTCTCTGATAGGAAAGTGTTGTTTTCATATTAGGGTTGGTTTTTTTAAATAATATATATATATATTTATATATATAAGATATATATATTAAAATAATATATATATATATATATTTTTTTTTCCCTACCATTTGCTTTTGTTTGTTCTTCCCTAAAGACCTATTCTTCTACATGACATGTTCAATGGCTCAGTGTTGATTTCGGGATAAAACCAACTTTCTTCATAAAACTTTTGAACAAAATATCTCTATTGCAGTCAGGCTCTATCATTTTTGTACTGGATACTTCTGCCTCTACAGTTTTGTTGGTGAATATGTGAGCCCATTATGACAGATTACATTTGCTACTCCTTATGGAGGTACTAAATCAAACGCCTACTGATATTTCAGCCATTTCAAAATCATGTCCTAATTAAACTTGCTCAGTCAATGGCATTCACTGTGTTTTGAAATCATATGATATTTAATCAGTAGCTCTCATATGATGCATACATACCATGCGAAGAAAAAGAATCATGCTCTTGCTTAAACATGTTAAAAGATGCTCTTGATTACGATGTCTTAATTTAAAAAAAAAAAACTTTTCCATTTGAAGGTAACCAATTCGATGTCTATGTAGAAAAATAAAAAATAATTTTTTGATTTTACTTTTGAGTAAGATTCAACAAATTACCAACCTCTGAAAAGGGGAGCAGAAATTCCAAAAGATATGATCTACCCTTTGAGATAATATTAATATAGCTGTGAAGATAGAGTAACTAAGCAGTGCTCATTTCGCATCAATTTTTTCGTGAGAGTTTTGTTTACTCAGTGTTGATTTTAATAGTTGGGAGTTATGAGTTAGAGGCAAAAGTCTTAAATGATGGGGAGATAATTGGATTATAATCACTTGACTTTCTTTGGTCTCCACAGGCAACAAGGATATGAAGATCGAATAGGCAGGACATTTCAACAGAACTTCAAAATAAATTCAATATTAAATTAAATGTGATAACATTTTAAAAACTAAGACAGAGGATCCCTGGGTGGCTGAGTGGTTTGGCGCCTGTGTTTGGCCCAGGGCGCGATCCTAGAGTCCCGGAATCAAGTCCCACATCGGGCTCCCTGCATTGAGCTTGCTTCTCCCTCTACCTGTGTCTCTGCCTCTCTGTGTGTGTGTGTGTCTCTCATGAATAAATAAATAAAATCTTAAAAAAAAAATTGGGACATAATGGGAGTTAACTCAGTCACCTCACTCTTATCTTTGTGTGTCTGGCTTATTTCACTTAGCACAATGTCCTCAAGATTTAAACGTGTGTCACAAATGGTAGGATTTTCTTGTTCACCTAATTGTGAGATTTTTCAGTCATTATTTTTTCAAATGCTTTTTTTTGCTCTATTTACCTCTCTTCTGCAGGGCCTCCATTTACAAATATATTTAGCATTTTGATATCCCACAGGACTTTACATTTCTATATATTTAAAAAAATTTTCTTTAACTGTTCTTAAGATTAGAAAATTTTTTTGATCAAATTTATTGACTACCATCTCTATTCTGCTTGTAAGCACATTCAGTGAATTTTTAATTTCAGACATTGTATTTTTTGGTTCTTGAATTTGTATTTAATTATTTTTTATTAGATTATAGTTCTTTGAATTATTTTTTATTAGATTCTAGTTCTTTGTGAGATTTATCTCTTTATTTACTATGAGCATGTTACCCTGTTACTATATTCAGAGTGTTTCTAATAGCTATTTAAAGTCTAAAGTCTTTTTTGTTGTTGTTGTTAATTCCAACATCTGGGTCATCTCAGAGTTGGCCTCTGTTAAGTATATTTTGTCTTGAAAATATGTTGCCTTCTCCTGTTTTATTTATGTCAAGAGTATTTTTATTTTTGTGTCTGGCACTCTGAGTATAGTATAATGGAAACTCAGAATTAGTGTGCAATAATTTTTGTTTTAGTGTGCAATAAATTTATTGGACTCGAATTTGCAGCCTTGGTCTTTTGAATCACAATTCAAGTCTCATTTTTTCACCCTTTAGCATAGCTGTTCACTACCTGCCATACACATGCATGGTCAGGGCTGTCAGAAACAGGGAAAATGTATATACAGACTTTAGGACTCTCTTTACTATTTATTCCATTATTGTGACTCTTTACTTTCCAACAGCTGTGGTTACCTTTATCCTTGACTTCTGGTTCATCAGATCAGAAAGAACCTGTTTTTGATGCTGTATGTGGCATCCCAACTGCAGCTGGGCTCAGATTAAAAGCTAAAAATATAGAAAACTCAAACCTTTCTGGTCTCTTCTAAATTGTGACTGTTTTCCAGAATCTCTCTGCTTTTGTTTACTCTTCAGAGACTTCAAGAAGGGGTGTGTGTGTGTGTGTGTGTGTGCGTGTTTCTCAGGACTTACAGTTTTTGTCTACAAGATAGTCAATCTGTTAGTAGTTTACTCAACCATCGTGGGAACAAAACTTTGATTAGCATAATACAAATATGGCAAATTTTTGTACTGGCAAAGGAAGATCAATATCTTAATGTATGTGGTTGCAAAAATTCTACATTTATGTATTTATTCTTATAGATATACTTAAATAAATCCATATCATTTATAAACAGTTTTTTCTTCAAGTATTTAAGGACAATCTGTAGTTTAGAAATGTACTAATATAATTATTTATTTAACTTATAAGTGGGAAAATTTAATAAACGTCTCACTATATAGCCCCCAAATATTTCATTAAATCACAATCCTTAATGAGAGATCAGAAAAATGCATAATATGATTTTAATGATAAAACATTAGAATCATTATTATTTAATTCAGGAACATGAAGATTATACATAACTGACTTAGTTAGACAAGACAAAATTTATAATATCTACCTATTAAAAAAAGAGGAGGCACAACTTTCAAAACCCTCCAAATAAATTAAATAAGAAAGTATTAGGAAAAAATATAATTTGACAATTTAGCCAATTATTGAATGAATCTGCAGAGTAATGATTTTTAAGATTAGAATAATAACAAATGAGAAAATGTGATAAAATAATTAATAGTAATATAAGAAATAGAAACCTTCTTCCCAAGAAAGGTAGAACACTTATTAAAGCTCTGCAAAACTGGGGATCCCTGGGTGGCTCAGTGGTTTGGCACCTGCCTTTGGCCAGGGAGTGATCCTGGAGTCCTGGGATCAAGTCCCACGTCGGGCTCCTGGCATGGAGCCTGCTTCTCGTTCCTCCTGTGTCTCTACCTCTCTCTCTCTCCTTCTCACTGTGTCTATCATAAATAAATAAATAGATCTTTAAAAATAAATAAATAAATAAATAAATAAATAAATAAATAAATCTCTGCAAAACTTTACTAGGGGTCATTTAAACTAATTTAAGGAAGGCAAAAATTATAAACATATTATCCATAAAGAAATCTATAAATTTAATATCTCAGTTCAATATTATTTCAGGAAATGTTTATTAATTTGTAAGATAATTTTAATGTTTACCTAGAAATATAAATATGATAGAAGATAATTGAATTTAAATTTAAATTAAAAAATAAAAAATAAAAATATGTTAGAAGAGCCTGGGAAATTCTGGAAAGGGGAATAGTGAGAGAAAAACTGTCTTGTCAAGTTAAAATACAGTATTTAAAATAATTGAGTATTGAAGAGGGAATATGCTAAATGATAACTAGAAGAAATAATCAGTTATCAAAATAGACCTAAATACATATGATCATTTAATTTAATACTTAGTAAAGTTGACTTTTTAACACCCTGGGGAAATGGATTTATTTTCTAAAAGTTAATGAAACAAATGGCTTGCTTGTTTTGAGGGGGGTGCAGAGAGGAAAGAGGTAGATTTATAGTTCACTAATTATTCTGAAAAAAAAATCCAAATAGATAAGATATTTAACTATACTTTTAGTGTGTGTTCATATGGTTGACTTTTACCCGTGTTACATAGATTTGTAGGAATTCTGGAAAGATGTCACTGACTTGAAGAGAATGAGGTATGGGGACTACAAATGCTACCCATCATTTATCCCACAAACTAGGAAGCCTGAGAATATCTCCATATTTTAAATTATATTCCAGGAATTGGAGGATTTGTTGGTCAACATGAATAAGATTCTGGTCACCTATTGCTGGAAAGGTACCAACATGGGGAAAAAAATGTTACTGAAGGCCACAAGAAAACTCAAATATTGGGGGGAGAAAGTGATGGTAGGGACACAGTGCTTAAGATTCAAACTAAAGACTCAATTCTCAGAAGACCTCATTTACACTTTAAGACCATAAGACTTAGGTTTCTTGTAATTCATTGAGATTTACTGGGTCAAAATAGAATTTTTTGTTAAGGTATTTTTTCATAGCAAGAGATTGCATTTGCATTTACATTTGGAAAAACAAAATCCATTCACTCTTCTTTTTTCTTGTTCTTTCTTTAAAAAAAAAGATTTATTTATTCATTTTGATAAGAGAGAAAGAAAACTGGGAGAAGGGCAGAGGGAGAGAATCTCAAGCAGATTCCCTGCTAAGCATGGAGCTGCACACAGGGCTCTATCCCACGACCCTAAGATCACAAGAGCCAAACCCAAGAGTTGGACACCCAACCTACCGAGCTACCCAGGTGCTCCTCCCACATTCATTTTTAATTCATCTCACAACCTCCAAAGTTGAATTGACCTCCTTCCTTTTTCATATTAATGCACATAGCATTTGTTTTCCAATGTCACTGTCCCTTACCTCAACATATTTTTCCCTCTGTTCTTTGCCTTTGTCTTTTTTTCTTTTAGTCTTAGAAGAGTGAGTTCACACTTTAGTGATCTTGACCAGCTCTTGCCATTTTCTTTCCATGAGCTTTGTCCTTAAGTCCCTATCATCTGATTTTCCTCCCCAGCAATTTTCTCCTCACAAGACCTAACTATTAAAGCCAAAAATATGTTGAAAAACAATGCCTCAGCCCTTCTACTAAGGCTTCTGGTCAAATTCCTCACAGCTATTTACAGTTCATGAATCATCTTATCCTTCTTAACCAACCTGACTCCCTCTACAACTCTCCCATCAATGATAATAGCACCCAACCAATTAAACCTTTCTCTCAAATGTTAGTGTTCTTGTCTGAAATATTCTGCCAAATTTCATATTTACAAGAGGGAAATGAGATTTTTCAAGGAAAAGAAATGGCCAAAAAAAGAACTATGCATGAGTTTAGGAAGGCAAATAAGGAAATACTTGCTTGTTGAATCCTGACTCCTATGTCAGCTTTACTGCCTTGCATGCACATAGCGATCTTGCCAGTGTTTTAAAGGCTATGGCCTTTCAATCAAGATGACTTTCATGCAAAATTTTGCATTCTTGTAGCGTGTGTTAAAAAAGCTTTTTTAATCTTTCAAAATATTTAAAGTAAGTAGTAACAAATATTGATAAAAATGTCAAATTATACATGTCCAGCATCACAGCTTTTGGAGATTTTAATACTTCTTGGTTCCCATGGCAAAGTGGGCAAAGTGAGTGACCAATTTACAAGTAACATACCAAAGGTGAAATCCACAAAATTTATAAAATTATAGACTGGGCCAAAGCTCAGTGAAGACATGAGACAGATCAACATTGACTTTTTAAAGTTGTATAAATGAATGAACTCTTCCAATCAATTTCAGAATAACTAATCAACTCTTGTTAATATAGTCATAATGAACTGAGTATGAAGTGAAATGTCCCAAAAAACCCAATGTATATGACCAACTTATGGATAGACCTCATGGGCTTCCTTACAAAAAAGACATTACCAATTTTCCAGGCTTGAATCAATTGGAAAAATAAAGGATCTCACTACACTGTGATTTTGGGCAAAGAGACAGGCAAAATCTAGGCAGGAACCCAGTACTATCACCACAGAAAAGAGAGATCAGGTGTAATGAAAGCTCTTATGTGCCATTAAGATTCCTTCTTTGGGACAGAAGTTTTCATTCTCCCTATATACTAAAATGTAATTCCTGTTGATGGCTTATAGTTGAGTTCCTCCCCAGGCATGCCTCAGGATAAAGGGATGTGTCTTGTCAAACATGCCTCTTCCCAGGTAACCTACATCTAATCACTTCTGATGAGGGACACAAAGACCTAGCCTCTTGCCTCACATTGGGAGAACTCTGAAAGGCCAGTAAGACCCAGGGTTCACTGTGGAATGGGCTGAGGCTTTTGCTACTACATCATAGTTGAATTTCCCCCTGAAACTAATCTTACTTTCTTCACTTCCTTGTTGTCGCCAAGTATACTGTTATGGACTGAATGTTTGTGTCCCATCAAAATTTGTATATTGATCCTAACCCCCAATAAGATGGTATTAGAAGGCTTTGGACCTTTGAGAGGTGATATTAGCTCACAAGGGTGGAACCTTCAATGAATGGGATTAGTGCCCTTATAAAAGAAACTTCAGAGAACAATCTGGCCCTTTCACCCCATGAGAACACAGGGAAAGAATGACTATGAAGAAATGGACTCTTTCCAGAAACGGTATCTACTGGCATTGTGATCTCAGACTTCCCAGCCTGCCTATTGTTCATAAGCCACTCAGTCTATGGCATGCCTGAACTAAGACAAACACTCCCTGATAAACTTCCTACATCACAATCATTCCCACAGTTTGTTTCCTGGGGAACTCAAGCTAAGATATCTGGGTAGAGTTCCAGTACTATGGCAGGTAAGGAGAATGTTCGAGATCACCTAATCAGTCTCCTTTTGCAGAATCCAGGTCGAAGTGCAATCCATGGACAAGGGTTGCTACTTAAGAATCTGGAACTCATCTCCAGAGCACCCATCTCAGAAGGGCTGGAAAAGGGTTGTATGAAAAGAATCAATAGGAAAAAGGAGAGCCAGTCAACAATCTTGTTTGCTTCTTGGGGGAATATGTGTCTTGGAGTTAAAGAAAACAAAACAAAACAAAAAAATAGAAATGAGCTCTAAATGTGAGCTTGCCTGTTGCTAACTATGGGATCAAAAGTGATTGCTGGTATTTTCCTCTGCAATACAGAGATACAGAAGCTGATTTTGAGGACTATATGAGGTCGTATTTGTGAAGTGCTTAACTGTGACAGAAAATAAATAAGGAGCACCTCCTTATATGTTTACAACTATTACCTCATTTCATTCTCCACATAATATGCAAGGTTGCATTTTTTTGTCTGCAATGGTGAGTAATTAAGTAGCATAAGAATGATGGAAAGAAAAAAAACAAAAGTGTGCAGTAGGTCACAGTTTGGGAGGAAGAAGAGATCAAATGGCCCAGAAGGTCAAGCAGCTCTTGGGGACAGAGGAGAACTCAGAACAGAGGTCTCTTGGGGCTTTTACCCTATCCATTCTCTAGTATTCAATAAATACTTGATCCTCTTAAATATTCATCAAATGAGGCAAAAAGGAAAAACTCATGGGCAAAAGTTTAAAAGGAAATGGTTTAACAGAATAAAGTAAATAAATAAAACCCTGTAAAAAAATAATTTGTATAATTAGGGATGAGGAGCTTCTAGAACTATGTTTTTATAAGCTCTCTACCTCCATAATTCCATACCGAAAAGAAACCTATTAGTCACCATACCCCTACTTTGAAAAAAAAAATGTGATACTGTGTGGGAAGTGTTGTTTTTTTCTCATGGGATACTCTTTGCAGGAGTGATCATTAACAGAAGGAGACATAGAGGCTCTTATCAATTTTTATTTGCACAGTAATTGAGGAGGGAATTCAGTTTTTTTCAGTTTTTTATGAAAGATGCCCTACTTCAATTAATTGACAGTCCATTTCATGGTTGTTCTATATTAATGGATTAAGAGATAATCTGTTCTCTTCTTTGAATTATAGCCTTGATGGCTACTTATTCTGGGAAACAAAAAACTTTTCACATTTTTACCCTAATAACTTTAAAAACAACTGGGACATGCTGGAAGTTAATTCAGTCACCTCATTCTTCCAATCTTGTGTTCCTCTAGCAAATTACCTTTGGTTTTATCATTGGAGGGGGAGGAGCATAATATTAGAAGGTGACATCAGTAATGTCACTGGCTGGTCATCCAGACTGTGCCTTCTGGCAGCACCTTTGTGATATGACATCAGTTCTCCACCTAACCTTCAGTTTCATAGGCTTTCTAGCACTCGTTAGCATCCCTAAGATAATCTAAGACAGGAAGATGGATTTACATTCACCAAAATATCAAGAGAACAAAATGTACATGTATTGGTTTCCACTGGGGAAAAAAAAAAAGAATGGAACGTCCAAAATGAGCCTTATATTTTTATTCATTTTCTAAAAGCTGCATCTGATAAGAATTAGAAAGTTTTTTTTAAATTAAAGTAAGGCAGTGAAGTGGGATACTTTCTATGGATTTTGACATCAGATTTTGTGGACATCTCCACCAGTATATATGCTAAGCAAATCACAAGCTAATGACGATTGTCCAGAGGACCTCCACCGTGAGACATTGAGGAATAAACTGCCAGCTTCTTCTTCTGGCTCTGGCATTTCTGTTTCTAATCAATCATCTACCTTCAGTGGCTATCTTTTTCCTTTTAATTTATTAATAGCTTTGTCTTAGTCACAACTTAAACTTGCTAATGTAGTCAATTCTGATGGAAACTACACCCTCATCTCTTGATTAGGACCGCCTATTTCTGAGAAATAATTACTTAGGTGGGTGTTTTTCCATATGGCTGAATTCATCTATTTACATATTGATTTTCTATGATCTATTCACAAAACTTTAACAAACTTTTTAAGTTCTGAAGAAAAACTGGTGCTTGTGATCTTGGACTTCCCAACCTGTCATTGTTCATATGCCACCCAGTCTATGGCTTAGTATTACTCTTTAGAATGTTACTGAAAAGTAAATCCTTTTATCTATTACTCTCTTGTGGCTTATAGTCTATATTACCTTGTAGTAATTTTAAAATCATTTATATAGCCAGTATTTTAAATATATCATCTTTTAACATGGTCCAAAAATCAAAATATGAAGAGAAAATTCTCTTGCTCATCTTTTTTCTTCACTTCTCCTTTTCCTACTATTTCCATTCTACAAACACCAGTTAATCTCTCCTGTATCTTTCCATAGTTGATGTATACACACAAATGTAAATATATATTTGCTTATATATATTTGCTTAGCTTCCCTTACTACACAAATGCTAGATTACTGTATTCAGTGCTCTGTCCTTCTTTAAAATTTAGCAAGATACTTTGGAAAGCTTTTCAAATCCATACATAGAGAACTGCTCATATTTTTTTCTAGCCATATAGTATTCTAGTATATTAATGTATCATAATTTGTTCAATCAGTTCTTTATTAATTAATATTTAGTTTTTTCTGCTTTTTATATTTTAACAGCAACATGACAGTGAATAACCTGAACATATGTCATTTCCTCCTTGCATAACTGGTATTAGACTTGCAATGCCAAAGGACATGTACCAGTGTATTTTTAGAGATATTACCAAATTTCCCTCCATATGGTTTGTACCATTGTATACTCCCACCAGTAATTTATGAAAGTATGTTTCCAGAGCATCTTACCAACTTCTGATTTTTGCCAATTTGTTATATGAAAATGGCATCTCATTGGAATTTTAATCTACCTTTCTCTCTAAGATTAGGAGTAGAATTAAATTTATTTGTTGAACAGATACTTACTGAGTTTTTCCTAAGTGCCAGCCTTATTCTAAGTAGTGAGAATATAGAAGTGTACTGCATAGAAAAAAGTCATATAGGTGTATGGTTATACATATATTCATATATATAATTTTTAAAATATTTTTCTTTTATTAGAGATAGAAAGAGTGAAGGAGAGAGAGAAAGAGAGAATCCCAAGCAGCTCCATGCCCCAGTATCACAACCTCGTGATCATGACCTGAGCCTAAATCAAGAGTCAGGCACTTAACCTACTGAGCTACCCAGGTGCCCCTATATAATTATATAGTATATGGGATGCTGAGAATTATGAAGAAATAAAAATAGAATAAGGTAAAGGGAGAATGAGAATCAATATAAGATATCATTGATAGAATTGCATCTGGGCAAAAACTGGAAGAAAAGGAGTGGTCTAACCAGATATCTGGGGAAAATGAGTTCCAGGTAGAAGGAAAAACCAGAGCAAAGTTCTCAAGAAGAGAGGCTATCTCGCATTGTGGAGGAATACCAAGGAATTCAGTGCGACTGGAGCAGAAATGGAAAGGGGAAAGTGGTTGAAGTTGTCAGATAGTGTAAAGCCACAATGCATAGGGCTTTACAGACAAGTTAAAGGATTTTGGTTTTCATTCTGGAAGGGATGGAAAGCCATTAAGGAATTTGAGGGAAAAGGGAACATGAATTTGATATGACACATATTTTAAAAGGATTCCTCTAGTTGCTATTAAAACTGAGCAAGGATGGAAACAGAAAGGCCAGTTAGAGGACTAATGCTGCAATCCTATAGAGATGATGGCAGCTTGGCCCAGGATGATAGTGGTAGACCTGGGCTCTGTTAGCTTCTGGGTATATTTTGAAGATACATGGAACAAGACTTCCTGAAGTTTTGGATGGGTGATGTAAGGAAAATAAAGGAGTCATTTGCTCCTCCAACTTTCCTGGCCTGAGCAACTGGAAGGATGGAATTGCCATTATCTGAATTAACTTTTAGATCTATTTGTACTGCCTTTTCTTTCTTTCTTTTTTTTCCTGAACTGTGTATTCATATTCTTTGCTTATTTTTCTGTTTGAGTCTGATCTTTTTCTTAAAGCTTTTGAGATTACCTATCTATTGAAAATTACCCCTTCATAGGTAGTATGAATTCAAAATACACCAACTTATATTTTTCTTTGCTTATGTTATTTTTTATATATTTTGCTTTTCTTTATTTTAAGGCATGCAGATGTCCTTTTTAAAATTACTTAAATGTATCCATTTTAATGGATCCTGAATTTTTAGTAAAAATGAGAAATATTATCTTGCTCCAATGTTAGGAATAATGCATTATTTTATGGTCTTGTTTTATGGTTTTATTTTTTTACATTTGCATCTTTAATCCATTAGAAATTTATTCTGGGGATCCCTGGGTGGTGCAGCGGTTTGGCGCCTGCCTTTGGCCCAGGGCGCGATCCTGGAGACCCGGGATCGAATCCCACATCAGGCTCCTGGTGCATGGAGCCTGCTTCTTCCTCCGCCTGTGTCTCTGCCTTTCTCTCTCTCTCTCTGTGACTATCATAAATAAATAAAAATTTTAAAAAAAAAGAAATTTATTCTGGTAAAGGATGGAAAGTATGAATCCGACTATGTCTAGATTACTGTCCAATGGTTCTACGACCATTTATTGAACCAACTGTCTTTTCTTCACTGATTATATATGCTGCCTTTCATAGGTCAGATTACTAAATGCACTTAGATCTAATTCTGGCATTTCTATTTTATTCCTTTGGTTTTCACGCCTGTTCATTAGACGTGGCCATAAAGTCTTATTTATTTAGACTTTATAATTATTTTAATAAATGGTATGACTAAGTTCATTTCTCTGATCTTCATTTCCATAGTTTCCTGGCTATTTCTACTATTTTTCCACTGAACTTTAGAAGCACCTCGATTATTTGCAAAAAAGAAAAGAAAGTGCAGTTCTCTTATTTAAATCATGTTAGAACTATAAATTAACTGAGAGGAAATTGGCATCTTTATATTTTAAGACTTTCTATCAGAACATAATCTGTATTTGCATTTGTTTCTGCTTTTCTTTTTTTTTTTTATGGGGGTATGTTAAACATTTCTCCATATGGGTCTTGTGCTTTTCTTGTTAAGCATATTACCATTTTTTTAAATCAGTCTGCTGCTATTATAAATGAGGACATTTTTCTTTTACCATGCATCATCAAAGTGGCTTCTGTTTTATACGTTGAAAAGCATTGATTATATTGATTTTATACCCTATGTATTGCATTTTCATGCTGTTTGTTTGGTTTTTCAATGGGTTTTAAGGTAGGCTTCAGTATTAGATAATTTTAGGTGCAACGAGTGATAGTTTAATGTCTTCCTTCCTAATTTCTGCCTAATTTATTAGCTAATATTTTCAGTAAAATAAAAAATATGTAGTAGTTGTGAGAGTAAGCAGACTCTGTGATCTCACCTTCATGTTCTTATGTTATAGAAACCTATAAATTAGATGGGGCATCATGCACTTCTATAGCATTGAAGAATATTCTCTCAGAAAGTTCATCACGATAATGATTATCTGTTCACTCTGTTTTCTTCGTTCTATACAGTGATTTTTGTTTAAGATTTTTTAAAAAAGATTTATTTATTGATTTATTCATGATAGACACACAGAGAGAAGGAGACACAGGCAGAGGGACAAGCAGGCTCCATGAAGATAGCCCGACGTGGGACTAGATCTCAGGTCTCCAGGATGGTCCCCTCGGCCAAAGGCAGGCACCAAACCACTGTGGCACCCAGGGATCCCAGTGATTTTTTTTTAAACTATGTTTTGTCTACATTTTATTATTATATCCCCAGGCACATAGTACCCTATTAATATATGTTAAATAAATGATTAGCAACTTAACAAAAATTATATCTCTCTGCCTAAAGAACTTATGTAATAATATTTAAACATCTTTTTGTCTCTAGTGTAAGTGCTTCTTACTTGGAGACAATGTGCTATAGTAGACAGAGCAAAGAGCTCAGAGCCCAGCACATCTCATTACTTCCCCCTCTGGCTCTGTGATTTGGGGGGAAGTCTTAATCTTTCCAATACTCAGATGCAAATGATGTATCCTCAAAGAGTTCCTTTGAAGAAGAAATGAAGATTTTGCATGAGAAATAATGATCAAATTCTTTTTAAGAGTTATTTATTTATTTGAGAGGACACATAGAGGGAGACGGGGAGAGAGAGTCTTAAGCAGTCTCTGTGCTGAGCAGAAAGCCCCATGTGCTAAAGGTCAATCTTATGACCTTTAGATCATGACCTGAGCTGAAACCAAGAGTCGGGGACTTAACCATATGCACCACCCGGATGCCCCACTCTGATCAAATTCTGATACCTCATATTTTCTTCAAATATGGTTTTTTGGGGGCTTCTGGGTGGCTCAGTAGTTGGGTGTCTGCCTTCAGCTCAGGTTGTGATCCTGGGGTCCTGGGATCCAGTCCTGCATCAGGCTCCCTAGAGGGAGCCAGCCTGCTTCTCCCTCTGCCTATGTCTCTGCCTCTCTTTGTGTGTCTCTCATGAATAAATAAATAAAATCTTTAAAAAATACATGATTTCTTCAGAGGAATATTGATTATATGTTATGATACTTTTGTTTCCCCACAGATATTAATGCTTGCATTTTGTCAGGGTTGAAGTAAACTCACCCCCTGTATCTCGCCCTTTTTTGTGGGAATAGCTTTCCTTCCTCCTCTTCTGGGTATGCAGTTTGGTTCTCTAATGAATCACTTCGTAGCTATCTGACTCAAACTTCTGTATACTCTCTATGCCTTATATTTATTGAGGGCAGTGTTAATAATAAATCTCCCCTCAAAAGGAAGAGACCTATTTCACTGTGATTCCTGAACACTGCCCTTTGGAGTTCAAGAAGAAACCCTAGGACAAAGAAGCCCCCCCCCTTTCCCCCATTTGTTGGGGGAAAAATGGATGGTTAATATGAAGCAAACAGTGGCTTGACTTGCAGGCAATACTGTCAAGTGACTGGATACTTCCATTTTCTGAGGCAATTCTTTTTCATTTAAATAAGAACTAAAACAGCATAAGGAAAAGCCATGATATGAAATCATATTACAAGCTGGAAGATGACATCTCATCTTGCATGACACTTCCTCACCCGGTTTCTCATCCAGCTCTGATCCACAGGTTAACAGACATGATAATTAATTCTTCATAGGAGGCATTTCTACCTATTGCTACTGATTGCTCTCTGAAAATTGGAAATAGCAGCCCCACTACCATCCTTCAAAGACTGAACAGGAAGCTGAATTGATTTAAAAGAGGCCTGACTACATGAAAGTCAGAGAAATATAACATGGTCATCCTTCCTCTCAGCAAATTGCTGATTGCTCAGTAAAACTTGCAGGGGATGGGAGGTGATGCTTTCAGGCTACAGTAATTAGGGTAGAATGGTTTGGAGAAACTACTGGAAAGCTATGATGAAAGGCCAGGAGCATTGTGGCTTTATTAGGAAAATGCCAAACAGTGCTAACAGTGTCTGCAAAATTGGATTACCATTTTTATTCTGGGCCCCAGAGGGAGAAAATAGCCAATTAAAGCATTCAGTACTAGGAGTACCATGCTGAGCATTTAGTTAAAAGATATGCTCAGAGATTATTTTGTCATTCAGAACATTTTCCTTTAATCAGCCCTATGTCCTAATAACCATAGGGTAGGGAGGAAGGGGAGAAGGCACAACTTTTTCTTCTGGAAAAGGAGCCCACCCATATTTTGATTCAGAGTCCAGAATTTATATTTTAGTATTTTTATGTTTCTTATTCATTTCCCAGTATATTTTATATGGAAATAAGTCAGCAGGGAGTAAATGAAGAAAACAAATAAAAGAAGGTGTATAGGATGGAAAGGAGGAGAAATGGAGGGAAGGAGGGAAAGAGGAAGGAAGGAATGTTTCAAGTAGATGTTGTTCAGGAAATACATGCAGTGATGTTTTATCACCATTCCTTTTAACCAAAGCTAAGTGGATTTTTCTTTGAGTGTCTCCTGTATAATCATTTGCAGAAATGTCAAAATATAAGCTGTCATTATGTGACCTTTAGGGACACTTAGGAAGAACTTAACACAGTTTTCTTTCTGCATACTTTTTTCTGTTTTCCTGTGTCCTACATTAGGCAGGCTGAATTACAAGAGAAGAGATAATAAATGAAATTAAAAGAGTGGTTTCTGTCCCTAGCAGGCAAATGACCTTCCTGTTTTTCTGTGGTTTTTTTTTTTTTTTTTTCATGAGAAAATTGCATTGATAATATTAACCCATGTGTGTTTGTCAGGGTGGCTCCACTGGCCCTCTGTCCCCTGGTCCTTCCTGAGGCACACTCACCATGCCTAAACTCCACGGGAGGGTTTTGGTTTTATTTTTCTTTGCCCCACCCTCTGTCATCCAAGTTACCTAATTCTACTCCTACCTTATGTTGTATATGCAAGTAATTTATGTGATCAATGTCAGCCCCATATACATTGTATTAATTCCTCAAATAATGATGTATCCTACAAATTCATATACTAGGGTCATGAAGTAAATTAGTATGAAGTACACTGTTGCAGGTGAATTAATTACACTTTCTCAGGTCTTCTGCTTCCATTATCAGACTGAAATAACAGCTCCTGGATTTATCCAAGTTTCTTGGAAAAAATCCACTCTCAATACTGTCTGTGGTAACTTAAAAAATAATTGCTATTCTTTTAGCCAAAAGCATGTTTTGCTTAATAATATTTTGTTTAAAGCATTTTGACTTGTGTTGAGAGAAATTTAAGGACTCTCACAAACAAAAATCAAAGTGATTAAAACAGCATAGAAATAAGTGATGTCTTGGAATGTGCTGAGAACCCAACATACAGGTCAACAGCAAACAGGTTATATGAGCTGTGAGCTCCCAAAATATTTTAGGCTCCAGAAAAGTCAGCCTTTTCTATTTCTCCTTCTCCTCATTGCCATTAGCCTCTTGGTTTTGCACTTCTCCTTTCCTTTCCCTCACTTGCCCATGATAGGAAGTATGTTTATGGCAACCAAAAACATTTACAGAACACTTATTGTTTCCCAATTATTCACTTTATACTTTTCATTTCTAACAAAATTTACATTTTCATTAGATAATTCCTTACTTCATATTCCTATTATGTGATTTTCTTGAAGCTATGAAAGTTCCAAGTGATATGGCACAAAATTAAATAGGATCTTAGAAATGAAAGATAATAGTCCAATCTTCAGCTGATAGTCCAGTCTCAGTCCCTTTTTGTATGGTCTGAAAGATAGCCCCTCATCCTCTGTTGGCAACATTCCTCACATGACCACCTACTCAGTTCATCAGTTTTCATATTAATAGCTTTCTACATCATTACACTAAATGTTGCTTCTCTCTAGCTCTTATTCATTGGTCTGTTCTTGTTACATATGACATAATTTCATATGTTATTATTATTTCATACATATTCATTATTTCAAATATTTGAAGATAACTACTATTATTAATCTTCTAAGATTTCTGTTCTTCAGGCAAAAAAAGACTCCAGATGTTCCTTTGTTCATACATAATATGCCATTATGTCCATTCTTCTCCATTGTACAGTGTTAATTCTAAAAATATGATTATGACAAGTCAACATAAACTCCTAACGTTGTGTGTCACTGCTAAGTATAGTTGAACTCGTTTCTCATTTTCTGTATGCTAAAACTCTAAATTCTGCCAAAACTGGGTAATAAAATTAGTAGACAAAATTACATATTATATAGGTTTATGTTATAATTGTTTTCAATTAAAGTACAGAATATTATATACATTTTATAAATTCACAGTTATAAAAAATATTTTCAGTTAAATGATAAATATTTTCCTTTTGACATTACATTATCTGATAAATAATGCATCTTCCCATTGAAAAAGAGTTTCTTGGTTGCAAAAATATTCTCCCCATAAAAATTTTGGCTCTTAACTTGAATTTTTTAAAAAAGGTTAACTTCTTCTCACAAATTTAGAGACGTGACTTACTAATATGATAAATATCTAAATGTAAATATTCTATTAAATATTAGCAGAATGTATAGGAAAATGCATTTATTACTTAGGATAGGGAAAGGTGGACCACTTAGTGGTAAAGCAAAAGGCCCTTAGGAAGGAATGAATAATTATAGCTACATCATATTTTTAAAACTTATGTAACACAAAAGACAATTAAATTTTAAAAATGAAGAAGTACATAATATATAAATAGACATACATAATGGACTATATTCACTATATGAAAGGAAGGATTAGTATCAACAATATATAAAGAGCTCTCACAAATCAATAAGAAAAAAGGAAAATGAACAAGAATTCACAAAGAAATAAGTATTACCAATAAACATATTATAAATCAATTAACATATCTGATAATTAAGATAATGCAAATTAATGCAGTTACTGGATATCATGTTATACTTCTCAGTATAAGGAAAAAGAGAAGTTTGATAGCATGTATGATCTAGACTATAGGGACACAACTTTTTGTGTGATTTGTGTAATATGAATCATAATAGTCATTTTTAGTGATTAAGTATTAAATTTTAAAATTGTGATAGCTCAATTTAAAATTGCCCTAGCAATTATCATAGAAAAACTCATTCACATATGTGATTTAGAAAAACTCATATGTGACATATGCTAAGAGACTATACATTATAATACTTTTGTGATAATAAAATAAGGGAGAGACAGAGAGAGAGAAAGACAGAAGATTAGGAATGAGAGATAGGCAAAGAAAATCCACCATAAATATAATTGTATGACTTGGAAAAGGAAAAGAAAGTAATGAAACCAAAATATTTAAAAGTATAATCAGTGAAAAGTTTGCATAAGTAAAAGAGACCTGAATCTACATATTAAAACAGTCTGATTAAAACCCTAAACTAAGAAATATCCTGTAAGAGCAGAATGTTTAATTCAGAATAAGTGATGCAGAAAGCTCACACCAGAATCAAATCAGTATGGATGTTACCACCACATTTATCCACATCTCTGATAAAGTAGGTATTTCAATCTGAGGAAGAATGTGTGGATATAATAATAGGTCAAGTATATAAACAATTAAAACACACACACCACTACTTATCAAAGAATATTTACACATGTTAAAAAGAGATGAAGATGATTCAAGATGATCAGAGCTTCTTTCTGTTCTACTTCTGTTCTACTGTTCTACTCTGTTCTACTTCTGTTCCCCTTGGAGATGTCTTGTCTCTATCTGGAAAGAAATCAAATATATATGCAAGTGATCTGTTCTTTATTTTTCTTTGATGTGCAATGCAGATGGTTTATACCTGAAGGCAGTTTAAGTTGCCTTATAAAAATTTGTTTTGAAGAGTGGTTGAATGTATCAAAAATGCCTGTAGGTGATTAAAACTCAATAGAAGATGTGTTCTTATATAATGTGTATACATACTTATTCATAGTAATGTGACTTCATCAATATTCTCGCCAGCATGTGTTTGTATAGTATATGTACATGTGTCTATGTGATTAAAAGATTCTACATATCATGTGTATTGCCTCTGTCATTCTTCATCCCATTCCCCAAATATGTATTTTATAGTTATTGGTTAACAAATTGTATATATTTAGGATGTACAACATAATGTTTACTCACCATGGTCTTGTATCTTAGATCTCTAGAATTTATTCGTCCTACATTACAACTTTGTACCCTTTGACCAACATCTCCCCATTTTCCCCACCTCCTTTCCCCTGTAAACCACCATTCTACTCTGTTTCTATGAATTTGAATCTTAGATTTTTTTAAAGATCTATTTATTTTTGAGAAAGAGAGAGAGAAAGACTAAGGAGGGGCAGAATGAGAGAGAGAGAATCCCAAGCAGACTCCCCACTGAACATGGAGCCAACTTAGATTTCATATATAAGTGAGATCATGCAGTATATTTCTTTCCATGACTGGCTTATTACATTTAGCATATAATGTCCTTTAGGTTCATTCACAGTGTCTGTTTTATTGAAGGCATGGTCATTTTTGATGCTACTTTTTAAAATTTCTTATACAGATACTCCTAAACATATTCTTGTACTTCTGAGAATTGTCCTTTATGGGAATGAAGTGGACAGTGAATTCTACCCTCAATTGTTTACTTGACACCTTAAAGATCCAAGATCTAAGATGAAAATGCAAAATTCAGCCTACATACTATCAAAACAGAGAAATTGACATCATAATAATAATATAATTTCAAAATCATATCCTATGTTTTTCTTTCTTTATGCATATTTATTATCACTATAATTTAAAATGTTTTAATTTGTTTTCAAACTGATATTTTAAAGAAAATGGTATTTTGAAGAAAATTATACTCTGAAGAAAATCAGTCATAAGAGTGTTTACAAAAATTTCAAACTCTAAACAAGAAATGTGAAGTTTAAATGTTATACATATTTTCATTGCTTATTAATAATTACAAAAGACATACAGATGGCCAACAGACACATGAAAAGATGCTCAAGGTCCCTCATCATCAAAAAATGTGAATCAAAAGTACAATGAGATATCACCTCATGTTTGTCAGAATGGCTAAAATCAAAAACACAAGAAATAAGTGTTGGTGAGGATGCAAAGAAAAGGAAACTGTGCACCGATGATGGGAATGCAAAGTGGTACAGCCACTCTGGAAAATGGTATGGAGGTGTAATCCAGTAATTGCACTACTGGGTATCCTCAAAATACAAAAACACTAATTCAAAGGGATACATGCACTCCTGTATTTATTGCAGCATTATTTACAATAGACAAATTATGGAAGCAGCCCAGATGTCCATTGATAGATTAATGGATAAAGAAGAGGTGTTACATACATACAATGGATATTATTCAGCCATAAAAAAGAATGAAATCTTGCCATTTGCAACGGCATGGATAGAGCTAGAGAGCATCATGTTAAGGGAAATAAGTCAGTCAGAAAATGACAAATACAATTTGATTTCACTCATATGCGGAACTCAAGAAACAAAACAGATGAACAAAGAAAAAAAATACAAACCAAGAAACAGACTCCTAACTATAGAGAACAAACTGATGGTTACCAGAGGAGAGATGAGTGGGGGATGGGTGAAATAGGTGATGGGAATTAAGAGTACACTTATCATGATGAGCCTTGAGTAATGCATAGAACTGCTGAATTGCTATATTGTACACATGAAGCTATATAATACTGTATGTTAACTATACTGGAATTAAAATTAAAGTTAATAAAAAATAGTAATTACAAAAAAGTAAGGGGTACTTCTGTTAATGAATTGAAAGAGTGTATAAGTCATGTAGAAGTAAAGTGAAAGAACCATGTTTATTTCATTTTTATGTTTAAGATAATTACATACATAAAAAGGATTTATAAATTTTAAAATTAATTTTAGGATTCAAAACACTAAGGTTTACAAATAACACTATAACTGTTTTTGTTCCACCAAGGACAGTATTTTAAATAGTTTAAGAAAATAATCATCTCAGGGCTGCCTACTCTGCAAAATATAAACCAGGTAGGAATACTGAATAAAATATGTATGATTCTCAGTATAGCTAGGATTTTTAAAACATAAATGAAATCCCAGAGAGATAGTAAATGAAGAACAAGTTAAAAGTCAGAAAGAGAATTTGAAAGTGTAGCAGTCCTGAGAGAATTGGCCACCCTAAAAACAAAGTGTATTTTAAAGGCATTACTTTTACCACAGAGTGGACTTTAACTTCAAGTTGGGGAATTTAGAATCGAATCCCCTAAATAAAGCTGGGACCATCAAAATGCTATACCTTTAATGAAAGTGTGAAATACTCCTTATCAGAAAATACTTCTTGCTGGGAAAAGAAAATCATAAAATAAGCATGTCTGTCTTGACCTGAGCTTGAGTGGAAAATAAAGTCTTCTATAAGCATTGCAGCATCAGGCTTGTCTTATGTGGATTTGAGGTTCAAATTTATTCCACCTGCATGGTACAGGAAACCTCAAATCAAGGAAAAAATTCAAAGTGTTCTCATAAAGGTATTTCTTGTGGATCCCTGAACCAATTCAAATAATTTTTAAAGGGACTTCTCTGGGCAGCTCTGGTGGCTCAGCGGTTTAGCGCCTCCTTCAGCCCAGGGCCTGATCCTGGAGACCTGGGATGGAGTCCCACATTGAGCTCCCTGCATGGAGCTTGCTTCTTCCTCGGCCTGTGTCTCTGCCTCTCTCTCTCCCTCTCTCTCTGTGTCTCTCATGAATAAATAAATAAAATATTTAAAAAAAAATAAAGGGACTTCTCTTCACCAGAACCCCATAAGTCTATGATAAAGCAGAAGCTCAATCTAAACTAAAATTCAGTAGGAAACAAGGTGTGATGAGAGGGGTAAATTAACAAACAACACCCACCAACAAACAACAGAATTAGACTCTTAGGAATTGCAATAATGAAATAATCAGATACAGGTTATAAAATGAGTATGTTTAAGTTAATAGATAAATGAAAGTTAAAAATGAATAAATGAAAAAGCAAAATGTATATATATAGTTATAAATGTGAATATATATTTAGGTCAAGACAATTTTGAGAAAAGAATCTGTATAAGAGTTCTCCAGAGAAACAGAACCAATAGAATGAATGTTCTAGAGAGAGATTTTTTAAAATATTATTTTTATTTTTATTTATTTATGATAGTCACAAAGAGAGAGAGAGAGAGAGAGAGAGGCAGAGACACAGGCAGAGGGAGAAGCAGGCTCCATGCACCAGGAGCCCAATGTGGGACTCAATCCTGGGTGTCCAGGATCGTGCCCTGGGCCAAAGGCAGGTGCTAAACTGCTGCGCCACCCAGGGATCCCTAGACAGAGATTTAAAGAAAGCAGAGGTCAGTCTTCCTGAGTTGAATTTTACCTCCAGGATTTGCTAGCTGTGTGATCTTGACCTAGTCATTTTACTTCTCTTTGTCTTCTGTGAAAAAAGGAAGAAAATAAGACTGCTGACTTAACTGTGTTGGTGTGAAGATTAAATGAGCTATAATATATAAAATTTTACCTCAGATCTTTAAAAATAGTAAGTGCTCAGTAACTATTACTTATAATTGAAATATTTCTTAAAAGATTGCAAGATATAACTGAACTTAAGTATTTATATTAGAGGAAAAAAACTCAAAATGCCAAATATTTAATCACTTAAGTTAGAAAAAAAAAAACCCACAAGTACAAAATCAAAGAAAGTACAAGGAAAAAAACTAATTATTATAAGCAGAAATTAATGAAATAGGATATAAAAAGGTAAACTATGATCAAAAGAGCCTGAAATTGAAAAAAAAGTTAAAGAATAGAAAAACCTCAGGAAAGATTTTCAAGTGAAATAAGACACAAATAAGTAATATTAGAAATAAGGAGGCCATCATCAAAAGAGCCTGAAATTGAAAAAAAAGTTAAAGAATAGAAAAACCTCAGGAAAGATTTTCAAGTGAAATAAGACACAAATAAGTAATATTAGAAATAAGGAGGCCATCACTGGATCCTATAGTCTCAGTGGGAGCCATGACACTCTTACAGGAGCAAAAAATGGTTTTTTGGAGATCCCCAAAATTTACTTTCTTATAGATAAAGCACAGATATACATATAGTATGTAAACAGATACAATAACTGTGGTATTAAAATTTCATTTTTTAACACTTGAAAATTTTTATAATGTATATAAAAATAAACATTTTAAAGCCTCATTAAATATTTGGAATCCAAAGCAGATAATTGGTGGGAATAAGATCTTTAAATAAGATTGATGAGATAATTTCGGGTTGATATTCAGTGACTGTGTCCATTCTGATATTTTGTTCTCCGTTCCCCATATCCATGGTAGCAAAACTATGTTGCTTAAAACTTAACATAGGACTAAAAAGAATTATTTTTAAAATCCAGACAAACTGAAGATTCTTAAGGACAAAGGAAGTTATGGGGAAATAATCTTCCATGTCACAGAAATTTCCAAGAGTGATTAGTAAGGTCATAATTTTTAAAGAGAACATGATTTAGAATCTATTGCTTACTCCCAGAGTTAACTTGGGAAGATGACTTAGTCTGGCATTATATCTGTCTAGAAAATGGGTAGTATAAAAACACAGGATTATTAATTTTGAATATTGTAATGAAGATATTATGTTAAGGTGCTTATTACCCAAGATATGGTCATTGACGTTTGTCCTATTCCTTTTCTAACCAGTCAAGTGGCAGCAAATTCCTACATTTATTTTTCAGGTTCTCTCTCTCTCTCTCTCTCTCTTTTTAATTTATTCATGAAAGATACAAAGAGAGAGGCAGAGACATAGGCAGAGGGAGAAGCAGGCTCCCAGTGGGGAGACTGATGTGAGACTTGATCCAAGGACCCCAGGATCACTACCTGAGCCAAACCCAGGTGCCCCTCCTTTTTGTTTTGTTTTGTGAGACTAAAACTGATTTTGTCAATAATAGCAACAACAAAAAGCCCTCCTCCTCCACATTTTTCAGTTTCTTCTAAGAATTCCTATTTCTAAGTGTTGCTTTAGGATGGGCTAACTGGTTGCATATAAACGTAATGCAGAAAGTTTGCAAATTTTATCTTTTTGTTCTTCATGTACAGATTTTTTTTTAAAGATTTTATTTATTTATTCATGAGAGACACAGAGAAAGAGAGAGGCAGAGACAGGCAGACGGAGAAGCAGGCTCCATGCAGGGAGCCCGACATTGGACTCAATCCCAGGTCTCCAGGATCACGCCCTGGGCTGAAGGTGGTGCTAAACCGCTGAGCCACCGGGACTGCTCTTATGTACAGATTTTAACCTGTCCTTAATTTTGACTATGTAAACAGATTGCTTTTTATTTATGTATTTATGTATGTATGTATGCATGTATTATTATTATTCATTTTTTTGGAGAGGGAGAGAGAGCAAAGAGGAGAGAGAGGGAGAGAGAATCTTAAGCAGACTCCACACCATGCAGAACCCAACTTGGGACTTGATCTCATGACCTTGAGATCATGACCTGAGCAGAAATCAAAAGTTGGACACTTAACCAACTGAGCCACCCAGACACCCCAGATTGATTACTTTTCTAAATTTTGTCACAACCTCATATTATCTTGACTCAAGTAAACAAAAATGAAATGAACAAAAATCTCAATAAAAAATTATTTGAGAGTTATTTTATTATCAGATTTAACAATTTTCATAATCACTTCCAGATTCTCTTATTATAAATATTTTAATAAATATTTTAATAAATGATCCATTTGGTCTGTATCTCCAAAATGCATAAAACATTAACGCTTTTTTTTTTTTAATATTAACGCTTTTAAAATACTACTGATTTGGTAGTCCACAAGACCATTTACCCCAAAGCAAAAAGGTGAAGTCAGTAAAATACTGAATGTTCCTTGCAGTATTTCTAGCAAACCACAGCCTTTTGGACTTTGTTTCCATGCAGTAAATTAAGAAGCAGAAAAAAAAAAAAAAGTATGTGTGTATTCTATTGTTTCTCTTACTAGGAAATATGAACTGTCTGATGTGTTCTGAGTATTCTAAGTTACAAAGTAAATCTCTTAAAGTAGAGGAAGCTCTAGTCATCTGAGTAATTACTTCTATTCTAAAAGATTAAAAGAACTTGTGGCCTCTAAATAAGTAATGCAAGATCCACAGAATAAAAATATCGAGCAGTACTCAATGCACTGTAACAAGCTTCAAGAATGATTGCCATCATTGCTACTGGGCAAGCATTTTGAATTCTCTTACTATGACTCCCACCCCCACCCCTGCAGAATAAAAGCAAGAGCACACATGATCATGGAAGAAGCAGTGCAAGCAGAAGGTGCAGGGCATAGCAGAGGACAAGTTTCTCATTTCCTGACAATAACAACCAATCCAGGCCATAGTTCTCCTTGTTCTATACTGGGAATCCTGGACTTCCCCAGTCTCCTTATATTTCCACCTTCATCCCAGTCTTCATCAACTTGCGATTCTGATTTGAGGACTTTATTGCACCAAAATGTTTCAATTACCTAAGCAAGACATAAGATGTCAAGAAAATACTTCAGAAAGTATATTTATTTGAGAGAGGGAGAGTGATCGTATGTGCTCACGAACATAATTGGGGTAGGGGAAGAGGGAGAAGCAGGGTCCCCTCTGTGCAGGGAGCCCTATGAGAGACTCGATCCCAGGATCCTGGGATCATAACTTGAGCTGAAGACAATGCGTAAAGTACTGGGTCACCCAGAAGCCCCAATCCTATTGATTTTTAAAACAATTTCAGATCTTAGCCTTCATATATATGTACATAGATGTATACATAACCTTATTAGTTATAACACGAACATAAGCAATAAAGTAAAAAGCTGGTAAATTGGACTTAATTATAATTAAAACATTTTGAGCTTCAAAACACATCATCAAGAAAGTGAAAACACAACCACTGAATGGAAAGGAATATTTACAAATTATAAAACTGGTAAAGGATGTGTATTTATTCCCATTGTTTCTTCTGAGAAGTCGGCTGTTAGGCTATTTGTTGCCTGTTTTTGTTTGTTTGTTCAATAGTTACTTTGTATATTTTTAAGATTTTTCTCTTTGTATTTGCTTTTCAGCATTTTACTGTGGTTGGCCTGGGCGAGGATTTTTCATTTATTCTGCTTAGGGTTTTTCAAATTTACAGATTGGTGTATTTCAATAGCATTATAAAATTGTAAATCATTATTTCTTTAAATATTACTTCTGCCCCATTCTCTGGTATACTGATTAAGTTATGTTAGATTGCTCACTATGTCTTATCATCTTTGTTTCCTTAACTTCTCTTCGGATTTTTATTCTTTTGCCTCTCTGTGCTAAATTCTGCTGTTGTTTTTTTCTGGCCGCTCTTAACAATAGTAATTCTCTCTTCATCAATTAAAAACAAATTACTTCTGAGTCTATCAGTTGTATTTTCAAATTTGATTTTTGTGTTTGTCAGTTCTAGAGTTTCCAATGCATTATTTTTTTTTACATTCTTAAATTATCTGTTAAAGTCTTTAATCATGTATTTTATCTTCTGAAACATAGTAAATACAGCAGTTTTATAGTCTATTTTGAGAAAACTCAGGTGCTCCGTGGTTCTGTGTCAGTTGCTTACAATTTATGTTGGTTGGTCTCTGTTATATTGTCCCTTTGTACTTCATTGTTTATAATAGTGTTATTAAATGTGTAGAATTTTTTGTGAAAATAATTTGAGGTCTAGTATAAAGTTATCTTCCTCCACAGAGAATTTTAAAATTATGATTGCTTTTGAAAGGCATTTTTTTAGACACAATCCCCTGTGTGTGTGTTTGTGTGTGTGTGTGTGTGTGTGAGAGAGAGAGAGAGAGAGAGAGAGAGAGAGAGAGGAGCCTCTTTATTGGAGTACCTCCTTTTATTGGTGTAAGAACAGAAGATCCAGATTAACCATGCCACAGTTTTATCTTCACAGTGTTGTTGTTTTTTTATAAAACTCTTTGAAATTAAATAGATTTATTTGTAAAAATACCTTTCTATATTAAAATGTTTCAACCCACAAAAGCCCCAATTACCATTAACTTCTTTTTTTTTTAATTTTTTTTTAATTTTTATTTATTTATGATAGTCACACAGAGAGAGAGAGAGAGAGAGAGAGAGGCAGAGACACAGGCAGAGGGAGAAGCAGGCTCCATGCACCGGGAGCCCGACGTGGGATTCGATCCCGGGTCTCCAGGATCGCGCCCTGGGCAAAGGCAGGCGCCAAACCGCTGCGCCACCCAGGGATCCCTACCATTAACTTCTATGGATACATTTTCATTCACTCATTTATCCTGTATACAAAAAAATCCCACCTTTTTGCCAGAAATTTTAAAAAAAGCCACAATAAACAAAGAACCTAAAGATTCTCACATGGCTCTCCACCAAGTCATCAAAAGAAAATCACCAATAATGAAAATTTTTAAACCAATAAAAGTTTCTATTTTCCAAAAATGTATTTACTCCTACATTGCCATCAAAATAATTATACAAGAGCATACAAAGCTCTAGGAAAGAGAAAATATTTCAAAATATTATTGACCAAGAAAATATGTCTTGCCTTTAAATAAAGAATAGGAAAAGTGGCAGAAAAATAAATATGTTTAGAGATGTCCATTTTTCACAAGTAACAAGGGATGAAGTTAAAATATCTATGAACTTCAAAATCAGTCTAGCAGTGCTTGCACATGTGTTATAAAGTGAGGTTGTTTATACTCCTCTCTCTCAGTGCTTACTTGTAGAAGTACATAAAGAGCCTCACCAAAGGAGGATTTCACTGAGCTAAAATCTGTGGTTTGAGCCAGTAGGCAGAGACTGAAGCTATAACCTTGGCATGTTTTTGCTAACAAAACCATCCTACCAAATAACCCAAGCTCCTCCCACCCTCCCATTTTGACAAGATAAATACACTTTCAGGGTTTAAGTTGACTTCTGGGTGAGTATACATGCACTTGACCATGATTTCTAGTGCATAACCTTTCAAAGGTCCAAAACTCAAAGTGAAGGATTTACTGGTCTGCTTCTACTTCTTGGTATAATCTGGGTCGCATTGCTTTTCTTCTTCACCCTTGAGTTTTAACAAATGATAACTCAGCCTCACTGCTGCTTAGCATATGTCTCTGAATTTGTTCTCCTCCAAAAAAATGTCCCAAATGCCATTCTTAACGCCTTAGGTAGAGCTCCATCCTTTTCAAAATCCTGCCAAGATTACCAACTTATTTTACTGCTTCAATGCCTTCAAGCATTTTAAAAAATAAAGTTTGGAGCTTTTCTGTCTTAATGGGATATTATTATCTTACTCTTTTTGAACTCCATAACAGAATACCATAGACTAGGTGGGTAAAAAGCAACATAAACTTATTTCTCACGATTCTGGAAACCAGGAATTTCAAGATCCAGGCCCCAGCAGATTAGGTGTGTAGTGAAAACCCCCTTCCTGGTTCATGTACAACTGTCTTCTCCACATGGTAGAAGGGGTAAGGGGGCTCTCTGTGGTCTCTTTAACAAGAACACTAATCCCATTCATAAGGGCTCCACCTCATCACCTAAGTAAGCAACCTTCCAGAAGGTCCTACTGTGTAATATACCCACACTGGGGGTTAGAATTTTAACATGTGAATTGGGGTGGGGGGAGACACGAACGTTTATTCTATAGCATTTATCAGAAGTGGAGATCAAATGGATTTTAAATGGATTAATAAAAAATATAAAGTATGCTTTTGGAATTAATGAAGGAAAGTCAGAAGAAAGGTAGGCAGGGGACAAGGGCACCCCACCCCCAACCATCCAGGATGGTGTAAAAGGAGCCCTCTACCCTTTCTTACCTGATAGGTAGATGAGCACATGGGCAAAAACCTGACTGGGTGACAGGCACAGCATTAATCAGATTAAAACATCCTGCCAACAAGCCCATAACACCCCCTAGATTTAGAAACTCTGGTGGCAACCCTCTCAAGTCCCCTCACTCTTCAGGAGCTTTGTACTATTGCTCTATAAAGTTTATTATCACTCAGTACTGTCCCCAGTAAACAGCTTTGCTGCCCAAAATTCTCTGTTTGGTCTACCTCTTCATTCTTCAAAGCTGTGTGACCAAGAATCATGGGCAAGAGAAAAGAAATCTTGCAACAAAGTGAGTTATACTGTAAGCATAGAGAACATGAGAGCAATTTGGAGTCTAGGGCATTCAAATTATGAGGGTTAATTTTCTGTGACAGCCGAGCAGGGCCATGGTGCTCAGATATTTCTTCAAACATTATTCTGGATATTTCTGTGAAGTTGTTTTCTGGATGAGATTAACATTTAAATAGGTGGACTTCAAGTAAAGTAGATTACTGTCTGTAATGTGACAGGATGTCATCCAATCAGCTAAAGGCCTTCAGTGAGCAATTGGGTGACTTTCCCCAAGCAAGAAGGACTTCTGCCAGCAGACTACAACTCTTTCTTGAGTTTCTAGTCAGCCTGCCTAATCCATCAATTTTGGGTTTGCCACACTTCCACATTCACCTGAGGTAACGCCTTAAAACATTCTTCTGTATACACACACACACACACACACACACATACACATACACACACCCACACATACCCTGTTGGTTCTCTTTTCTCTGGAGAGCCCTGACTAGTATGAATTTAAAATAAGATCTTAAAAAGGCAAATGGAGATGGAAGACAGATTTTAGACAATTTTATGAGGAAAAAAAAAAGTCTTTTTAATTAATTTTATCAGGAAGTAGATGTAGGTTTAAAAATGTGTAAATCTAGAATTCCTCTTGCTTAGAGACTAAATATTCAGGAATATATAAGCAGCACTTATCTCTTTAAGTTGGTAATTAAGAGGATTCAATAAATGAAGTTGCACATTAAGGTTTTTGGGGGGTTTTGTGTTTTCTTGTTGTTTAAAGATTTTATTTATTTATTCATGAGAGAGAGAGAGAAACAGAGACATAGGAAGAGGGAGAAGCGGGCTCCCTGTGGGGAGCCTGATGTGGGATTCAGTCCCAGTACCCCAGCATCAGGACCTGAGCTGAAGGCAGACATTCAACCACTGAGCCACCCAGGTGACTGTTTTTTTAAAAGATTGATTGATTAATTGGTTAATTTTAGAGATAGAGAGAGCACAGGCAGGGGGAGTGGGAGGGGGGAGATAACCCACCAGCACACCCCCTGGATGAGTGTGGAGTCCAACTCAGAGCTTGATCTCAGGATCCTAAGATCAGGACCTGAGCTGAAATCAAAAGTCGGCCTCTGTTTAACCAAGTGAGTCACCCAGGCACCCTACACATTAAGTTTTTATACTATTTCCAGCTCCCTAAAACACTCAATTACTTAATTCTACTCCCTGGAAAACTAGCTTATTTTAAAAAATTGAATAACAGAAATGTAATGACTTTCTTTAGAGTCTCAAATTATTTTGTGGCTGTAAGCAAATTTCAATCTTTGTAGATCTCAATTGGTTATACAAAATGTGATGCTACTTTTTTTACTGAAAGAGTTAAAGTATTCTCTGAAAACTTTTAAAAATGACATGACTGACAATGTCAATAATTAGAAAGTTGTTGCTCTTTGTAAAAATGTACTAAATAGAGCACTTTTGTTAAATATTTTCAAGACATTTAGAAACTGAATTAGTGTATGTTATAATAAAGAATAATGAAAGGAAGTTGAATGATTAACTCACTAACCTTGGATATTGCTAGCACTATGACCTTCACTTTCTGTAAAATGAGCACTGTGACCTTCACTTTCTGTAAAATTTCTTCACTGCTTCATGAGGGTGTTATGAGGATAAAATGAAATCACAAATATGGAAGCTTTGAAAAACTAAAGTACATACCAGATGTTATTAAATGATGGTAGTGAATGCTTACAAAAAGGAAAAATTTATTTCCTTGAAAAACCATTGTAAAGGGTTATAAGCAATCTAAGAATTTTCCCTAGGGTGGTTGGAGTCCTAAAGTGAATAGATAAAAATCTGTTAGCTTTGTTTTTAAAGCAGTTGCATTTTGGGCCCCATGGCATTCCTCCAAGGCAAATGCAAAATATGCATTACATCTTGTAGAAGAAAATTGCAGGCACAGAGAAATTTTAAAGTTTGCCTAGGTTACATTGAGTCTCAGTGGCAGAGAAACAAAGAGAACTAAAAATTTCCATTATTTATACCAGATGGGAGTAGTTGGTAAAGAATGTTGCTATTTGATGGCTTTCCTGTAAAGAAGAACAGCATTATAATATTTTCCTTGATCTTTAAAAATATGTACTTATAGAAATATGTTTATAAAATAATACATAATTCATATGCATATTTGTATATGTGTGTAAATATAATGTATATATGCAAGATAAAGAGTAATTTCGAGGGGCACCTGGGTGGCTCAGTGGTTGAGCGTCTACCTTTGGCTCAGGTCGTGATCCTGGGGTCCTGAGATCAAGTCCTGCATCAGGCTTCCCACAGGGAGCCTGCCTTTCCCTCTGCCTATGTCTCTGCCTCTGTGTCTCTCATGAATAAATAAAGTCTTCAAAAAAAAAAGAAGCAGAATTTCCAAACATCCTTATATCCAACATCTAGCTTCAAAAACTAGCATAATTAGTTCCTTTAAAGGTCTCAACATACACTGTGCCCTTACTAGTGTCTTTATATATTTGTCTTACATTTATGAATCTCCCAAGCATGTAATACCATTTTTGCTTAGTGTTGACTTACTATAAATGGAAAAAATACGTGTTGTTTTTTCTGAGTGTACATTTCATTTCACACTATGTTTTTTGATATTCATCTAGATTGATAAGTGAAACTAGAATTCATTCAGTTTAACTGTTTTATAGTGTAACATTACATGAATATATCACAACTCATTTATACACTTTGCTATTAAAAATATTTGAATTGATTCACTTTTATGCTGTTCTTTTGAACCACACTGGTTTTAACATTGTACGCATTTGTCACAGTGCCACACAAGTAAGAGTTTCTCCAGGATATGTAAGAAATAAGAATGAAGTTTCTGGGCCATAAAAGATATTTACCTTCAGCTTTACAAGACAATTCTAAATTGTTTTCTAACATGATTTCCCAAGTAGAGCATAATTATATACTCCCATTAATAATGTATAAGTAGTCCTAAAGCTTTCAACATCCTAATCAGTGCTTGAGTTAGATATTTTAATTTTCACCAGCCAGGCAGGCATAATTTTTTCCTCGATAATTTCTATGTCCCCAATTATTAATGAGATTCATATGTTGATTTACATAATAGTTTTTCTGTTCTGTGGAATTTTTGTTTCTGAATTTTTTTTCTATTGGATAATTTTTATTTGCTCGTTGGTTGCTATGAGTTTTGTGTATTCTAAATAGTAATCCTTTGCCAGTTCCTTGTGGTGCAGGCATCTTCCTCTAATTAATGCTTGTTTATTCTAATTTAGTCTTTTTTCTGACTTTTAAATCTTTTCTTATTAAAATATTTTTTATTTAGCATCTTTAGGAAATCTATACCAGTCTGAGATCATAAAGATCTTTTCTTATATTGCCTTTTATTGGCTTTGTATTTCTACCTTTCAAATTAACACTTTAATCTCTGAGGAAGTAATTTTTTTGATGGTACAAACGGTGAAACCAAGTACTTTTTTCCCTACATCAACGCAATTTATCAAAGAGTTTGTTGATTACTTTTGATAACAGAACCGTCTCCATAACATACTAGCTTTTCAAGAATGTATGCGTCTGGTTCTATGTTCTCTTTTTTTTTTTTTCCATTTCTCTACTAATCTACACATGAATCAATATTGCCTTAATTATTCTAATTTTATAAAAGTGGTTATTATTTTGACAAATTTGTCCATGTTTTTAAATTTGCTTTGATTAAATATTTTTTCTTGTCTAATCAAAATTTTAATGAATTCTGGATTAAAATATGAAGCATGTTATTTTTTTATGAACATATGCTAACTTATTATCTATAGCCTTAGTCTGTTTTCTGCTCTGTCTTACTCAAGGTGATTTGTGTGCTCATAAATTTTGAAATTTTTCAATAGGAATCATGTTTTCTGAAAGTCTTTTAAATATTTTATTATTTGCTATAAATATTTTATTATAATATAATAATAATATTATAATATTTATAATAAAATAAATATTTTATTATTTATTTGAGAGAGAGCTTGTGCACAAGTGGGGGAGGGGCATAGGGTGAGAGACTCTCAACCCTACTCTGCCCTGAGCACAGAGTCATTGTGGGGCTAGATCTCAGAACCCTGAGACCATAACCTGAGCTGAAATCAAAAATTAAGCGACTGAGCCACCCAGGCACTCCCTGAAACTTTTATTTTGGGAATCTTTGAGGTCTGAATTGAGATCTAGGTGTGTTTTCCCAAAGAGTGTATGCTTTTGCTTCTACCAGGTACCATTCCAGAACCATTTTAAACTGAAAGTTTGCTAAGGATTTTCAAGACTAATAAAAGAGTACAGTTCTGGTCTCAACCCTCCATGTGCAGGTGGATTCAAAGTTATGTACATCCTGGGGCAGATTCTTTGTTTTCCTGCTCCCAGAGTGAAGGCTGAGCATGAAACGTATTCCCAGTATATCTGAGATCTGGTTTTGTTTGTTTTCCTAGGAAGTTCACTATGGATATTACTGGAATCCCTTCTGCCTCCCCTGACTTTATAATGGGGCTTTCTTATTCAGGCTCCCAACCTTCTAAGGCCCTGAATTATCTCTTTTCACTTCATAAATTTATAGAAAGTCGAAACCAAATTGAAGACCAGCAGTCTAGTCTATGGAGATTCACCTTTCTTTCTGCTGATGCCCTGACAGATTAAAATGTAAACACAAATCAGAATTATAGGAAGAATTTTCTAGACTTCTAGTTCATGAGATGAGGAAATATAAGAATACTTGAACTTTAATAAGCAGTTATGTCCTGCAGTCAGTTTTATATGAGAAATTCTAGGATTGAGCCTCAGTAATCTACAAGCCTTATGAATTTTCCACTTCTGACACAAAATTTAATACTATGGTAATAATCTTAGTTTGAAAATATTTTTTGCTTATGGTGAATGATTTTATCTGTCTGTGTTTATCTAGTAATTTTGTTAGCAACAGCACAGTTTTTCTAAAAAAATCAAATTAGTGAGGTATAATTTTAAAACAATAAAGTGTATATTTATATGTATTTAGACAAAGTTTACATCTACATAAGCAATACTACAACCAAAATTAAGAAACTTCCATCACCACAGCCAAATGCCAGGTTGACCAGTTAAATTTAAATTTCAAAAAATAAATATATGTCATGAAATATTCGAGACATAGTGAAAAAAATCTATTTTTTATCTGAATTTAAATTTAACTGAGAATTCTGTGTTTTTAATTGATTGATTGATTGTTAAATTTGGTAACCTTACTGTACCCTTCCTAAATAATCCCTTTCCCCACACCACAAATCCAGGTAAACCTCAATCTGCCCTACTAGTATAAATTGGATTTGTCACTTTTAGAGTCATGTTCATGGAATTTCACAGGATATTGTCCTCTGTGTTTGGCTTCTTTCACTCAGCTTAATGTTTTGGGAATTCATCCATGTTGTTCTGTGTATTAGTAGTTCTTATCTATTTATGGCTGAATTGTATTTCATTGTATGAATATAACATAATTGATCTATTCAGCTGGTGATGAATACTTGGATTATTTCCAAGTTTTAGCTTAATGAATAAAGCTGAAATGAAAATTCATGTACTAGCTCTTTGAGTGGGCCCATAATTTCATTTTTCTAAGCCAAGTTTATGTTTAAATTTATAAGAAGCTTCAAAACTGTTTTCCCAAAGTAGATCTTATATTACATTCCCACCACCAACGTATGGGAGTCTCAGTTGATCCACATCATTGCCAATAATTGGTGTTGTCTGGGATTTTTGTATTTTAGCCATTCTGATAGTTGCATGAGCTATCATATCTCATTATGGTTTTAATTTGTATTTTTAAGGCAATTATTGTTGTCACACATCTTTCTATGTGCTTATTAGTCACATGTATCTTCTTTGAAGTGTCTGTTTAGATATTTAGCTTATTTTTTATTAGGTTATTTGTTTTTGTTTTTTTTTTACAATTGGTTTTAAGAGTTCTTATTTACTCTATATAAACTTATATTGAATATAATCAAGATATTTATTAATGTATATCAATATATTTATATTTCATATATATGTATATGGTTATATATGATATGGTGTTTGTGTGTTGAACCTTCCAGTGTTTCTGGCTTTCACTTTTTTTTAATACTCTTTTGAGGAACGTCACATATTACATTTTAATATATAATATATATATCCTACCAACATTCTTCCCAACATTTCTTTCTTTTCATTTTTTTAAGAGAAAGTAATTTTCATTTTGAAAAAGTCCAATTTATCAATTTTTAAGTGGTTTTGCTTTTTGAAACTTACTGAAGAAATTTTCACTTACCCCTAGGTTGTGAAGAATTTTCTTTTATGTTTTCTTCTAAAAATCTTATTGTTTTAACTTGACATTTGTATCTATGATCCATGTCAAGTTAATCTTAGTGTATGGCATGGGGTAAGAGTCAAAGTTCATTTTTTCACATGAATATCTAATCATTAACAAATTTTTGAGAGTTACCTTCGATAGGATACAGTTTGTGCCAAAGGTAGTAACTAATTTTATTGAGTACAAGAGGCAAGGAAATGAATGACCTTATTTTCATTGATATAAACTGAGTTTATTGGCCATAGAAATGCCCAAGCATAAGTCAAAATAAGGTATGTTTTACATTATATCATTTGCAGTTATATTTAATCATCTTGTCACTAATGTGTAAATTAGAATGATCCTTGAGTTTTATTTTCATTTTATCATTCTCAAAATTGTTAACCCTAAATCTCTGCCCCCTCTTACCCCCAGCACTTCCACGTCTCATCAGTCTAACTGGTTTTGGCCTAACTGGTATCCCAGCTTTCTTCCTGCCTCTCTACAATCTGTATTCAATGCAGAAGAAAAAAATTACTTTAAAAATGGAACACAAATTATTTTACTCCTTCAGTTTTCTAATGATTCCTCCTCTCACTTCAGAGAAAAAAGTAAATAAACAATAAAAAAGAAAAGAAACGGAAAATATACAATGGCTTTCAAATCCTTAAAGGATTTAGTACTTCCATTGCTTTTCTAAACTAATCTCCTATTACTCTCTTTCTCACTCACATCCCTCCAACCACATTAGCCTCCTTGATGTTTCACTAACATATCAGGAATTATTCTGCCTCAGGACCTTGGCATTTGTACTCTCTTTTCTCTCTGACTGGCATTTCTCCAGATATTTGAACACTGATACTAAGCATCCATGTTTGGTCTTTATTTAAGTATCTTTCTTTTCAAGGATTTTTTTTTTCCCCCTCTGGCTTTCCTATTTAAAATTGTCCTATCATTACCCACCTAGAGCCTCCCTGTTCTCCTTCTCTAGTTTCCTGCATAACACATAATGGTTTTTAAAATTAATGAATGTTAGGGGCACCTGGATGGCTCAATCAGTTAAGCATCCAACTCTTGGTTTCAGTTCAGGTCATGATCTTGGGGTTCGGGGATCAAGCCCCACATCAGGCTCAATGCTCAGCACAGGGTCTGCTTGAGATTCTCTTTCTCTCTCCCTCTGCCCTCCTCCCATTCTCTCTATCTCTAAAATAAATAAATAAGTCTTTTTTTTTTTTAAATGCTAGTTTGCCTCCCTCCACATGAATGTTAAGAATGTCTTAGGAGTTCCTCTTATGGACTCTCATAGCGCCCTGCAGTTTGTCCACAGGCAGAACTGATAACCTCTGATATTTGCTTCTTATTTATTTCTAAGCCCTTTGAGGTAAGGGTATATGTTATATTCACCTTTGTGTCTCTAGAGTCAACTCTCAGTAGACATTAATTTAATTAGGAATCTACTGAATGATAACAAATAAAAGAAAACAATGTCTTTACTGTTAATTGGGTTCAATTAATTGGGGAAAAATGTTCCCTAGTTTTCTTATTGGAAAAATAGAGGTGATAATGGGGGATTGAAATACTAAAGAAGTGACTATACTTAAAGAACTTAGAATAGGGTCTGGTACATAGTAAACATTCAGTAAATGTTGGCATTTTCCTTCCCCTCCTCCTCCTCATTATCATCATCATCACCAACAACACTCTATGAACAGACCGCATATTTTCTTTTTAAGTAATTCAGAATACTTTGTCACGTTCTCCTCTACCTTCAATAAGATCTTCCCACCAGGTGTGGTATACAAACAAAAGTAATTTACAAGTAAAGAAAAGAAAGCTAGATGGCTTTTTGTAGAAAATAAGTACGCATCCCAGAGAAGAATTGTCCAATATACCTGAACTCAGGTACCTTGGTCTATCAATAAATGTTTCTGAATTCCAAGTCTCTAAGGTGCATAATTAGCATTTTTTATCTCTCTTTTAGGGCATAAAATGATCCATAGAAATGTGTCTCCAGTCAAGTTAATATCTGGCTTGTTACATGGATTAAATTTGATTTGGCATCTCGGGCATCTCTGTTTTCCAAATTAGATCTTCTCCCTTATTTTAGGCTGCTTAAAAGGTTAAAAATCAAATTAAAACTTGTTTAATTAATTTAGGTTGTTTTAGTAGTCATGTGTATATCAAAGTGAACAAGGGCAATCATATTAGTACTATTTATAATTCCAAGCCATTGCATGACAGAATGAAGACAAGCTATAATTTAATCTAGCCCAATTTGAGAAAACCAAGCTCCAATCTTGGCTTTTGTTCAAAACCCTGAGAAACTGAAATAAAAATTTATCATTTAAAAGTGAAGCTCTGTCTATGGGAATGTTAAAGATTTTGAATCACTAATTCTGAAATGTAACTGGGTGCTTACTTTTGCCCCTGTAATCCTCAGACTAAAATGGCATTCTAGAAATAATAGCCCAGAACACAATAGGATTAGTAGCTGGTCTCTGATGATAACTGTCACAGATGTTTAAGAAAAAAGGTTAAGGGTATGAATCCTCCTTGCAGAGTAATAAGTGAGTCTGTGTGATATGACAGAGAATACTAGACTGAGAATAAAAGGCTGAATCTAAACAGAGTCTGTGCTGGTTCAAGTGAATTATTTTATCTCTTCAAGCTTCAGGACTAAGTCATGTCTGCTTGTTTGGGCTAAATTAAGGCAACCAGTGAAAGTACCTAGCATAGTGCCTGATAAATAGTAATAATTCAGATATTATTAGTATCAATTAAATATGAATCTGAAGTTTCCACTGCCACTATCATACCACCTAAAAAAATCCCATTATAACTTTGTCCCTAAGAATGAGTGTGAATTCAGCAACTAAGGACTAAGATTATTATAATAGGGGAAGAAAAAAAATCCCCCAATCTCTTACTTTAAAAATAATTTTTAGCCCCCATCAATACATTCCCTTAAATGTGAGTAGCATCGAGCAATTCTTCAAGCACAGATTGCAACAGTGCTGGTTTTGTAAAAAGAATAAATGTCAAGACTATGTTGGTCACTGGCAAAAGATTTATAGTGCAGATGTACTCCATAAAATGATGGTACCTAGAATTTAAAAATACTTTATCAAGTATTTTTCTATTCTCAGAACTACTTCTAATACTACTTCTATTCTCAGAACTACTTCTAATACCACTTTGACTATATTTACAACTCCAGGTTTCCTTGCAAACCTAATGATTGGCTAATAAATACTCTAACAACACGGCTGGTTATACATCACAGATGACAGAGATAAATTGTAGTACTGGACATCATAATAATAGCCAAAAAGAATATATGAGAGGACCACTAATAGGTTAAGGATGACTAGAGGTGTTGGGGATAATCTCTAATGACCAAATAGGGCCTAAATAGATGCAGAATAGATTCCTGAAACAGAAAGGGTTCAGTGATCTGAGGCCATACCTAGAAGAGATCAAGGGCCAGTCCATGCCTGAGATTCTATGTCACTTTTCCATAGGGTAAAATTTTTTTTTAAAGATTTTATTTATTTATTCATGAGAGACACACAGAGAGAGGGGTGGAGACACAGGCACAGAGAGAAGCAGGCTCCATGCAGGGAACCCAACATGAAGACCCAATCCCGGGACTCCAGGATCATGCCCTGGGCCAAAGGCAGACATTCAACCACTGAGCCACCCAGGTATCCCTCATAGGGTAAAATTTAAAGTGCTTCTATTGGATAGCTAGTACAATAGTGATCAAAGAAGTAAAACTATACTACTATCTACTTTGAATATGTCATCGAAATGCTATTTCCAAATCATCCACTTTCATGGACAGAATATCTCAGGTTCTATAGATTCTTTGCCCTGATGCATTTTTTTTAAGATTTTTTATATATTTATTCATAGAGACACAGAGAGAGAATGAGAGGAGAGGACACAGACAGAGGGAGAAGCAGGTTCCATGCAGAGAGCCTGACGTGGGACTTGATCCAGGGTCTCCAGGATCATGCCCTGAGCTGCAGGCGGAGCTAAACCGCTGCGCCGCCGCCACCGGGGCTGCCCTGCCCTAATGCATTTTAAGGTAGCTACTCTCAAATACATTTTTAAAGCCATAGTTAATGGGTAAAGTAATCTATGCACTGAAAACCACTATCGATGTACAATTTCAGACACTTACTTATTCCTCATCTAATAAACACAGCCACCAAGACGCTTGTCTTTTATTGCTCCATTAATTATCAGGTGTCATCTGCTCTTTTCATGTGTCACACTTTCCTTCGGGTCAATATGTTTTATGATAAATTAGAACTATTTCACTTGTATAAATATGAGTAAAGGAACTTTGAATTTCCAAACCTGATTATAAAGTTAAGGTATCTGTAAAGTGGACAAGTGTTCATTTGTTTTTATTGACTTATACTTTAACCTCAAATTTTAGATGTAAGACAGAATCCAAGATCTATTTTTCAGGATTACAACTTGTTATTTTCTGAATATGTACCTTTGGTTTTATAGTCAAATGCTAGTGATCCTAGGTATTGAGAATTACAAAATTATGACTTGTCATCAGCTCACCAGTAGTATATAAAATGGAACCTCAAAAAGAAAAGTTTTAGGAAGGTGGGGATGTTTACTTCTTTGGGAAACTCTCTTTCTCAAGAACTAAGTGTCTGACCTATAAATGCTTATAAAAAGAATGAAGTAACTTCCAGAACTCTGATGGAATGGCCTCTGGATCCATATAGCTAATGTTTAGATGTTTAATGGATACACTAGAACTGGTCTTGCAAACACATACTACTGCCTTATTTGAGATGAACATTTTTACAAGGTTTTTATAGATGAAGAAAATATCTGCTTCAGTTGTTTTCTTCCTCTCTTGTTTCAACTTCAATGTATTTTGACTGTATCTTGTATATAGTATGCAAGCTAATAATATTTATGTTAATTAATTCATCTGTAACATTTACTGTCTTTTTAGTGTTATATTGACTATCATTTATTTCAAAGCTAGTTTTATCTGTACATTTAGCTACTTATCAGTATGTTTTAAAATTTGGAAAGAGCATCAATTCCTTTGAATACTATGACTCTTCCTTTAGAATATTCAAAATACAATTTCTCACCAATTCTACTGCTATAAGCCACTCTTAGGGCATTATCTCACACTTGGACTGACTTGGACTATAATAAGTTTACCAATTGGCTTCCAGGCCCACCTTTATACCCTTCTCCCCCAACACACACACACAGACATACATAAAGTTATATTCCATATAGCATCCAAGATGGTTATTTTATAATTTAAATCAGATTGCATTTCCTCCTTTATGTCCCCACCTCTGAGAGGTGCTTTTAACCTAAGTGTTAAAAGCATTGCCTGGTTTCTCTTGCTGCTTATAATAAAATACAAGAGGAGAGAGTTAAACTGAAGTCTCCTGGTCAACAACTGGAAGAATGAGGGTTAAAGTGCATTCCCCCACCCCATCCAAGTCTTGAGAGGCACTCAAGAGAAACCCTGAGCCAAAATCACCCAACCAAGCCACTCTTGGATTCGTGACCCTCACAGCCTCTGAAAGATAATAAATGTTTATTGCTTTAGATGCTACAGTTGGAGTAATTTGTTCATTACACAGCAACAATTAGCACATTCAAAAAAGATCTTACATTTTTATAAATTTACCAGCATTTGATTTGTTTGTCGATAGAGTTATCACCTTAACCAGATGAAGAGCACATATGCTGGAAGCAGGGGGGTGGGGGTAGGGGTGAGGGGGTTGGGGGGTGTGGGATTATAGAGCAGAATTAGACACACTTTCTGGGTGATGTAGGCAAAGAGTTTCCTTCTCTCATTTCCTGAGATTATGGTGTTGGACCCTGGCTCACGGGTGCCAACGTGTCCCGGCGGACGCCCCAGAGACTCAGACCCCAGACAGGCAGATGCAATTAGCAAGAGGGTTTATTGGACGTTTGCGCAAACGGGCTCTCCGCCTCCGAAGAGGAAGAGAGCCCCGATTAGCAATTACAGGCATCTTTTAAAGGCAAAAGAAAAAAACCGCTTAAAGACAAAAGAACCGCGGGAGTCGCATAGCATCCAGGTTGATTTCTCAGAAGGTCAACATGAACCTATTCAGGGACATTCCAATCAGGGTGTGGGGGGGAAATGGTTTTCTTATCACAAACAGAATGCTTTTTGTTGCTAAAACTTCAGGAAGGCACCTGGATGGGCTGCCTCTGGATTAGGGCTGGCCCTACTTACAGGGGGGGTTTCTTCAATGGAAGTGAATTATAATCTTGTTTTTTATTGAGCCATTAAAGATTCTTCTTCTTTTGAATACTACATTTAGGATGCTCTTCAGGTTTTAAATTATAGATGCCTGGAACAGGATAAGTAGCCCTTGAGCTTAAAAATAAGCAGTATCATCTACTTTCTTGCTGAATGGTTTCCTGTGTATTTTCCTCACATCTTTTTTGATATTGATGTAGTTTTGAAATATAGGTGAGGTTTGAATGGGGTGAGGTCTGGAGCCAATGACCAAGATAGAATTCTTGAGATGTCTTTGGTGCAAAATGGTGATTTTATTAAAGCACAGGGATAGGACCTGTGAGCGGAAAGAGCTGCTGCCCCAGGTTGTGAGGGGTGGCTAATTATATACTGGGGAGTTGGGCTGTGGAGGCCAAGAAAATTAAGGCCATTCCACCTTAAGTTCAGCGTTAACACAAGTACAGCCATCTCAGTCCCCTGTGAATAAGAGCTGAACTTTACCTTACTTCAGTTACAGGAAAAAACAGCTTAACGCCCTTGAAAGCCCCATATTAAATGAGAACAGAGCTTAAGAAACTCCTCCACCCCTTCTGAAAATCCCCTAGACCAGCCCATAAAACTCAGCTGGAACCCACCTTGGGGTCCCAGTCCCTGCTCCACTGTGTGGGGGAAAATTGGACCCAAGCTCGAGCTCATGTGCTTGCATCGGTGTCAGCTCCTTGGTGGTTTCTCAGATTCGCAATCTTGGGCAAAACTGGGGGAGGTACGAAGAAGGAGGTTTCATGTTAAAGAAGACTCACAGGCTACTGGAGGTCTTGCCATTGTCAAGTTAAAAGATCATTTTCCCCTCTAGCAAGCATTAACATTAAGACAGTTGGGAACTTCCTGGAGGAATGTCACACAGATCCCACCCAGGTTGGGGGGTGGGGGGCTGCAGGGTTTGAGCTTCTGCTTTGTCCTCGGTTAGCCTTCTGTTCCTTCATCAATATCACTAAAGTTTTCTGGCTTCCCAGCACTATGCAAACAGGAGTTTTGCCGGGACTGGGCAGTGTAGACAGAGGGATTGCTTGACATTCTGGGGACATTATGTGGAAACAGCAGGACTAGTTCTAGTGCCAGAGTATCCATATGTCAAAATGCTACCCCTGTTCTTCCTCAGCCTCATCAAAACACTGATTGTGTTCCAACAAATTCTTCAAAATTTATTCTCTGCTGATATGTTCTTGATGAGTTAAATGGAATATTGACATTCAATGGTGTATTCGACCAATTTATTAAATGTATAGATGGCACTTTAAAAATAATGTTCTATTATTGAAAACAGTGTTGAGCAGCCAATAACTTTTATTCAAAACCTATACTAATTTCCCCTTACATTCTTCTCATTACCTCTTCGCCTTTTATTTGTTGATATAACATTCATAATCTACTTCATATTGATTTCTCACAGATATTAGGACATTAGTTTTTATTATAGAAATCAGGTTTCTTTTCAAAATGTAATTTATTTCCAATGCTCTACTATTTTGTTTAGTTAGTCTTATTTTTAGCTTACGATAGTTATTTCTGAAAGGCTAATGCAAACACTGAAAATTAGGGCATGTATTTTTTTTTTATATGCACAAAATGAAGTGAGAACCAAGGCAGAAGAAAAATTACTAAATTTTCTTACTAGCTACAGCCCATTGACAAGTCCTTGAAACAAGCAGAGTGACATTCCTCTAGGGACTCAACTCCCTGGATCTTAATACTTTGCTAAAGGCAAAAGGCAAACTTAGTCCAATCTCCAGGATCCTGTAAGTCTACTTCAACATATAAAAACTCCTTTAGAAATGTCCTTTATCTCTAAACACCCCCGGGATATGTGTTGGCAATCATCCCCCAAGCATATGATCCACTGATGTGTATCTGAAGAGTCTCATGACTAAGCTTTTATTAGATGGTAATAAGTGACCTTTTTCCAACAATAACTAGCCCCTTCAAGGTCCTGGAAATCTTTCTTCCAAATTCTTTAGAGACTTATGCTCTCCCCAATTCTTTAGAGACTTATGCTCTCCCCAAACTCCTTCCCAACTTGAAAGTACATATTGGGCCAATCTCTCAATATTTTGTATTTTTTAGGTGAGAAAAACATCATAGAAGGAAGCCCCAGCTTCTTTGCCCCTGAGAGAAGGACTATTAAAAGGAATTAAGGGAAACTTGTTTAAGTTGCATATAAATGTTAGAGGAACACTTTTACAAATAGTTAATGTAACTCATTCTGAAATCTTTGTTTTATCTGAGAAACCCTGAGGATTTAATAAAGCCTCTCTAGCACCCAATTTGCTGCAATGGTGGGACAAGGCTCTTTGGATTTGTCAGACTCTATCACATTTGTGTCACTTATATAAATCTGATGTGAAGTTGTTTGACTATTAAATCTACAGTGAGAGCTAAAAATAAACCAGGAGACTGTGAGTAGCAACATAAACTAAATTCTCTCAAACTGGCATAAATGACAATAGAAAAAACACAGAGATCATTGTAGAAACAAGCTCCAAACACACTCTGACTATAACCACTGTTCTTCATTCTTACCAGCACCGCTGAAACGGGCCATTGTCATTTCTCACCAAAAATAATAAAATAGCCTCAAACTATGTGCAAGACAAAAGGAAGAATATATAAAATTGAGCATTAGTATGAGAAGCTTTGTGTGTAAATAAAGCTAAATTAGTAATCCATAGACTTAGCATAGATAACTCCCATTATTTGGTATTCACCAATATTCATGGAACTGTGGCCTATAATTAGAGAAGGAAGAAGGTAGCTACTGTTTGCTGTGAATAGAAAGAAGGAGAACTGTAAATAGGGTTTATGTACCATCCATCCTCTTGATTGTGTTTAAATATTTACCAGCTAAAGGACCTATCATCAGGGAATCATGAAACTGTTCAAGAATGACTTTAAAAAAATTTTACATGCAAAAAAGGATTTTTCCGTGGTTTCTGGGTAATAAAAATGGCTAAAGGGTGGTGCAGAAGTGAGTGGGGCTTTTTAATCTTGCTTCTGCATAGATCCCAGCTTGCTCTGGCACCTGGAGGATCAGTAGCTTGAGAAGCTTTCACAGATAGTATATTCAAATGGACAATGTCCCGAGTAGCAGTGATGTGACTTGATGTCCAAAAGTGAACAGTCAAGAAAGAATTCTTGAGATGTTTTTGAGTCAAAAAAAGTAAGTACTAAAGCACAGGGACAGGACTCTTGGACAGAAAGAGCTGCACTGGAATTGTGAAGAGTGCTTAGTTAGATACTTCTAAGTCAGTGATGGGAGGGAGGCGCTGTCCAAAAGGATTTACATATGTTAAAGAAGACTTACAGGATCCTGGAGGTCTGGCTTATTGTCAAGCTAAGGTTGCTTCTTGCGTTTAGCAAAGCATTAACATGAAGACAGTTGAGAGTTCCTGAGGAATGCCACACTTTGCCTGTCTCAAATATTTGTCAATGGGCTGCAAGTTGTGAGGAAATTTAATTTTATCTACATTTTCTTTTGCTTTTGTTCTCCACACTAGCAGCATTGAGGACCTAAATAAGGAACTATGTGAAGTCGGAAGCCAGGCATCAGAAGAAGAATGTATTAGAAACTGAAATTGCCTGCACTTTATGAAACTGGTTTGTAAGCTGTATCCCCTTTGGTGGGGGTGAGGACAATTGGGAATAACGGGGGATATTTTTAGGAGTCCTACATATCTGTTTTGGTAGATTGAGGAAGCAGGTTCAGAGCCATGGTAATTTAAGCTTTCAAAAGTACATAACAGTTGATATCAGCTCCCATTTGAATTATGTATAGAATGTGATCATTGCATAAGAAGCATCTGTGAATTGACATCCCATCTGTGAGTCAAATAAGGCATCATTACTAGTTGAGGAATACACCTGCCATTTTAAATGTGAATATACAAAGAAAGAAGATTATACCTGAGGAGAAAGCTCTTTCTCTAAAATCTGTCAACAAAATATCCTGAAATTGTCACTGGTGTCATAATTGAGTGATATTCAATATGTAGTCCCAAACTAATAGCTGCTTTACCTGGTAACTTGCTAGAAATAAAATTCTCAAGCCTCATTCCAGACCTGTAGAATCAGATCATCTGGAATGTAGCATAGGGATCTATTTAAACATGCTTTCCAGACAAGGTCTATGCAAGTTGAAGGTTGTGAATTGCCCTAAAGAATCAATGTACTCATTCACCCTGATGACTTCTCCAGAGTCTTCTATAGCTGTTGCCCTTTAATGTCTGCCAATAGGCAAATAGGAAATGTACCATATGAACAAGTCTCTCGGAAAACAGTGGGACAAAGAACTCCAGACAAATAAGTTACTGAAGTTTAAGCCAATGGAAAGATATTTGATTTGTGCTAAAATTGAACCCTCTAATAAAGATATCCAAGTAGTATTTACATAAATGTAAAATAGTGGGGCAGGACAGCTGAAGAATTGAATAACCACGTGTACTACGGTCTAGGATATACCAAATATCTAGGTATCCCAGGAATGGGTGAGTCAGTCTGACATCAGAGATCTCACTCTACTCTGTCCTCAATAGTGCTTGCCCATAGTCCAATAAATGTAATGTTTCCAGCTGTCTTGATAGGTTATTTGGCAGAGATAGTTACATAGGGCATCGGCAAACACTTGGAAACTCTACAAAGAAAACTCAAGTCTATTCTAAATTCACAGACAAATCAAACCCAAATAGCTTAGGGTATAGTTTTGAAAGAAACCTGAGGAATTTGGTGGGGGATGGGCAAAAAGGGGAAGGGAACTAAGGAGTATAAACTAGTTATAAAATAAATAAGTCATGAAGATATAATGTACAACATAGGGAATATAGTTAATAATACTAAAACAGCTCTATATGGTGATAGATGATGATTTATGATGATCACTTCATAATATATATAAATGTTGAATGATTATGTTGTATGGCTGAAACTAATATAATATTGTATGTGAACTACACACTTCAATAAAAAATTATTATATATACAGTCCAAGATGAAAAAAAAAGAAAGAAAAGGAACCTGAGAGTACATCTCAGCTTAATAAAGAAGGAGGTTACTGATCAATAATGTCTGACAGAAGGACAAGGTGGGAGGATGGCAGGCCTTGTGCCATGCTTTGGTCATCTATTTCACAAACTTAGATATGATAATATCTTATTTGTTAACTGTTATTTATATTTCACCCAGTAGATTTAATACCTACTGTCAGGTTTGATCTGGTTGGTAGAGAAAGGAAATAAAGAGGCCAGGCAAAGGTAGATCAGGGCAAGCTATTAATGGAAAGTGCATGTAAGGTTCCATGGCACACAAGGGAGTGAGACTGGGGAAGTCACACATGGGGATCATACAGGCAGGTTTTTAGAGGGAAGGGTAGGGTGGTGCGGATATAGGGTGATAACTGCTTATGTCTATATATGGTAAGGGGTTAGGTATGGTTCGGTTTCTGTTTCCTGCGTAGGTCCTGTTTTCCCCATGATGATGTGTCCTTGGGTGGTCACTAGTGGCAGGAAGTCCTGACGTGAGGGTGACAAGATGGAGGGTCCGCAGCCATTCTGTTGGTGCCTCCCTATCCCCCTTGATCCCTCTGGCCCAACACCTACTATCCAGAAGGACGTTATTGATGATTAAGATAATTATATAGTTTTTTCAGGTATTACTATAAGCCTGATTTCCTGTTTTATCCCTCATTATGGTAACAATAATCTTTGAGATAGACATTTTCCCCTATTATTTTCCCTCATGAAATGAGACTACCAATTTATACAAAAAGATTAAATATTGATCAAGTTCGAACCCCTAATGTACAAACATGAGCTTTCAAACTCAGAACTGAGAAGACTTCAAATCTGCCATCTTGGAAAAAGCTGATCTAATGGCCAGTAAGTAAATAGAACATGTAAAATATTCCTCCACATATTTACCGTTCAATGTGGGTCACAATATGACAATGTTATACTGTGTAAACAGGAGTAACAGTGAGGTTTATTTATGACTCTACAGGGATATACTGATACACAATAAATTCAGTGAACCAGAATCTTGATTGTGATTCAAAAAAGAAGGGAACACAGATTCATTCAGTAGGAGTATTCAATAGGAAAATGACAAATAAAGATTCTTGCCATTACTTTATATAATTCCTTTAGTAATATGAAATACTTGGGAAAAGTAGGGAACAGTGTTGCATAACTTGTCCAAAGTCAGTCAAGGAGCGATAATGTGTATAATATCTATTTCTGATCTGTAGCTGCCAACCACTAACATGTATGATTTCTACTATCAGATCTACCCATAGCATGGAATGTAGGAAGACTGTTTCTTTTCTTTGTGTGTGTGTGTGTGTGTGTGTGTGTGTGTGTGTGTGTATGTTGACTAAAGCATGTTCATTTAGTGGCCATATGTTATAATTATCAATTTGAGGTGAGTTGATAGCAATATCAGATCACAAATTTATTTATTGAGACAGGAAAAACCTATTAGGGTTGGATATTCACTTTTGGAGGAAAAGCCATGAGAATGAATCAAGTGTGAAAGGTAGAAGATACCAGTTAAAATTTCATTTATTAAAGATATGGTAAATTAGGGCACAGCACATTGAGAATATGTACACATATTGTCAACAAAGTAATGGTACCTGAAATACCATAAGAAAAACTCATAAAACAAAATAGGAAAATAGGCAAATGATATTTAAATATATTTCATAGAGGAAGAAACATTTTAAAAGGCTCAATTGGATTAATTGTGATGAAAATGCAAAATAAGAAAGATAGGGAGATACTATTTCACACCTACAATATTGAATATAATAGGTTTGATTTCAATGGTGTTAGAGAGTAAACGCATAATAAAATCTCTCATAGGCTTTTTGGTGGGAGTTTTTTTAATGGGTAGGGTCACTCTAGATACCACTTTGTGATATATATATAAAAAGTCACCATAAGGTAATGAAAATGAATTCTAGCCACACCCATTAATAGGATAGGTCTCATGAATAATATGCTGAGAGGAGCAAGTAAGTCATTAAAGAATATGTATTTTTCAAGCATTTTATCTGAATTTCAAAGAAAAATTATTGGTCATTCATTTATATGAAATAAAACTAAATTGACAAGCAAGGAAAGAAAAACAAAATTTAGAATGTATGTATTTGGGAAGGAGAGAGTGCAATTCCGAGGAACCTAGAAGGGGTTCAAACTTTTCAAAGAAAGTAGAAGGTAGTAGGATAGAGTAATTTACTGTGCAAAGAGAAAATTCTCTTTTAGTTGCAGGAGCAGGGCAATGGTTAGAATGCTCATATGTGAATAAATCTTATTTCCATCAGAAAAGCAAATACTTAAGTGATCCCTGTCTTCTGTAGGATTTTCTATATTTTATAACAAGTATCATTTCTACTGTTCCAGTTCAATAAATTTAAAAATCATTGGATGAAGTGCAGTTATGGCAAAGCTTACTAACTATCGACAAATCTCTAGGTCCATTATACAAAACTCAGTGCTTCACTGATTCTTTCTTGGGTGAGTTCCATTACTAGTTCATATTCTGATTCTAAAAAAAGCCCTCCTCAAAGAATGTCTGCTATTGAATTTTAAAGTTTCCTGTCAGTATGTATTTTCCATAAATGACAATGGTATTTTAGTGTAGCATTTTCCTTACAAAAGGTCTTGCTCAATTTTTACTTATTTTCAGATATCATTGAACTCAGATAAAACTACTGAGGTTTATTATTGCTGTAAATTTTGTCTTATTGGAGGATGTTGATTGGGCAATACAGAGTGATGACACTAATTCAATTCAGAAAAGCAACTGTGTAGAAGGCTTTCTGCAGGGGGAATAAAACCCACAGAAATTAAAAACACACGATACAAAAATAAGATAGACACAGGTTTAAATCTCATCTCCTCACTAACTACTTAACCTCCTTAAACTCAAGGGAGTTTATGTACTACACTGCATTCCTTTGTTGTCCTAGACCTGGCTTGATATCCTTGTTGGAGGTGTTGAAATTCCCAGCAGAGTTCTTAGATGAGAGAAGAAAGACAATAAGCCATACTATTAACATTGAGAATATTGGTTTATTCTGGAAACAGTTGGAGATACATATTTAATTGAAAAATATTTGACATTTTCTCTCCCAGAACAAATTCCTTCCTGAAACTGTTTCCATGTGTTAAAAATTGGTTTCACCATTTTATGGGAATTTAAAAGAATACTAGTTGAAGGTTAACTTTTATAGCTTGATGTAGTGACAAAAAAAGGCTAGCTTTTTGCAAGATACATAATTTTAGTAAGAACCATTATCTCTCTTTTCAATGATACTGAAGAAAAATATTAACTGTCATCTGATTTTTCAATCTAGCTGAAACAATTTGCTGATTTGAACCTCTGTGGGCAGTTCTTGCCAAGAGAGCATTAGTCTTTATGTTAAGGTGGCATTTATTTCCCTGTCCCTTCTATCCTTTGCTTTTCCTTCTACCCACTGGTTCTATTTATCTAAATGCTCATTCATTCATTCATTCATTCACTCATTCATTCATTTCTATAATATCTATTGAGCATCTAATATGTGTTCACCACTAGTTAAAGAACATAATTCTTTATTTCCCTCAGGACAATTCTTCAAATGTTTTAAGACTACTATAAAATTCTTGCTTTCCCTCTTAGTTGAAGAAAATCCTTGCTTTTGTTACATACATATTATCTTGCTGTAAGGAATATTATCTTGAAATATGTTTGATAATTATGCACTTAACAAATGTACTTACTGGAGCTACTAGATTATTTTGTAATTGATTTAGATCATTGATTGATTCCCAATGTCCCTGGATCTAAGTATCCCTTGGGGGAATTTATTTATGTATAGACCACCAAACCTCAATGTTGGATATATTCATGCAGTATGTCTGGGTTGGGTCTGGGAATCTCATTTTTTTTTTCTTTTGGAAATAAGAATTCAGTTGATTCTTTTCTTCAAAATAGATTAGAAAACATTAGTATAATATATTATTATATTAATTACACCAGCAGTGATAATTACATAAAAATTAAATTCATTCACTGGTTTTGCATGTAAAAACATGGATTTTAAATTAATGCTATACTGAATATTTCAGAATGGTCCTATCTAACTCAGTGGACTATAGAAGCAGGGCCCTTAGAGAACCAAAAGCCCTAATCTGACTATGTAACCTTGGATCAGCCACTGCTTTTCTCTTAGCCTCATTTCATTTATCTATTAAAAAAATCAGATAGTAATATTTCTGTGTATATTTTTCTGAATCTTTGGAAGATAAAATGATATAATGTGAATATAAATATGTGATGGGATAGAGCTTTATATAAATTCAGGGTTGTTATCAGTATATACTCTCAACATTTCCAGAGATTAGGTAAAGTGTAACGAATTAATTGAAATTAAAGTTTTCGAATTTCTTTTCAATTATTAAAATATTTGACATTGTAATCTTATGTACATTCTTTTTTTTAAGAAAGATCATAAATCAATTGACACCAATATTGCTGATAAATATTTTTTAAGATTTTATTTATTTATTCATGAGAGACACAGAGAGAGAGGCAGAGACACAGGCAGAGGGAGGAGAAGCAGGCTTCATGCAAGGAGCCTGATGTGGGACTCGAACTTGGGAATCTGGGATCATGCCCAGAGCCAAAAAGGCAGATGCAAAACTGCGAGCCACCCAGGTGTCACTATTGCTGATATTATTAAATATATTTTTTCCTGGCTTTGGAACAGGTTGAAATACATACAATTTATTTGTTAAATGCCTATCAGTTAAACTGACCTCACGGTAGAAGGGAAGTATAATTAAACCAAAGGCTTTCATGTTGAAGCCAGTCTAGGGATCAAGTACACTTGACATTTAACAATGCCATGACTGGCCATTACATATTAAACAGGTAAAGTTCTTCTGTGTGTATTAATAAGCAGTCGGCTCTGCAATTTTATTTTAAGATTCTCAGTGAAAAAAAAATACTACCACAATTTTTTCTATAACTTGTTTGTCTCACCTTTCAACTTTTCTTTGTATGTGTCCCCTTTCCCTCTTCATTTTTAAGTATTATAGAATAAAATACTGTACTTTATAATCAATTTTTCCTTTCCTGTTTTTTCAGTTTCTCAAGGAAGGGTATTCTCTCATATTTCAGCTTATGTTAAAGATATCCGACCTTATCCAGGTGTTTGAATAGAGATTCATGACAATAATTAATTGTGTATTATTGACCAGATTCTTCTAATTCCTTCTAAGGTAAGGATGACTGGGATATGTATATAAATAATCATCTTATAACCTCACAAACACCAAAGTGTCTTTTTGAGACATACACTTTAGATATATAGTTTTTGACAATTTTACAAATGACAATATTCTATCTTAATTTCAAGTGTATTAAAATATGAGGGTAGTAATTAAATTAGAAAGATAAGGCATAGACTATGAATTATTCTAGGGTTTTATGAAGTAAGAAGATAGTTCCTATCCTTAGACTTTTAAATCTAAAAATAAAATAAATAAATACAAAAATAAATAAATAAAACAAAAACTGTCTTTTAGTAATCAGCTAAACTTATATTGAGCATCTTCATTCTGAATCCTTTGTTTTTTTTCTTTCATTCTGAGTCCTTTGAATAGTGTTCACAAAGAAGTGATAATCGTCCATATATGAAACACACAAAGAGTGATTATATGAGGCAGTGTGATATTGAGGAAGGCAGGTGGTCTTTAAATTCATAGCAAGATAGATTCACACCATGAATCTGGTACCCGCTAACTCTGATTTTTTATTAAATCATTTACATTTTCTGAGCTTCAGTTTCTTCTTCCATGGCTACATCCAAAAATTCAGATATACTCTTAAATTGAGATAACATAATCCTAGGAGATTGGTGCATATTTTGAAGTCTCGGGGCAAAGGTGGAGAAGGAACTGTCTTCCAATTTCATAAATAGACTGAGAAGAGGTGAAGAGCAGCTACTTAACAAAGAGGCATTTCAATAAACCAGAGCTTGGGTAGTTGCCAAATACCATCATAAATTCGAAAACATTCATAGGCTTTCTTCCTATCAGCAAGTCTTGGTGTATCTGGTATAGAAATTAGAGCTGGGCCATTATCTGGCTGAAGCTTCTCTCAAGAATCCCGATAAATTTCTTCCCATTGTTTCGCTATGCTTGATTAGGCTAAAACAGAAGGAAAAGGGGGGTACCTGGGTGGCTTATTCAGTTAAGCATCTGAATCTTGATTTTTGGCTCAGTTCGTTGTCTCGGAGTTCTGAGATTGAGCCCTGCATCTGACTCTATGCTCAATGTGTAGTTTATAGAGATTCTCTCCCTCTTCTTCTGCTCCCTCTTTCTTTCTCTCTCCCTCTATCTCTCTCTCTCAAAAAAAAAAAAAATTAAAAATAAATAAATAAAAAATAAAAAAAAATCTTTTTTTAAAAAAAGAAGTATAATATTCTTTTGGGGTAAATTAAAATTAGGCAAAAGTACAGATTTGGAGAGTATACACACTCTGATGTTTATAACATGTATAACATAACACATAACATAATATAACATACTATATGTGATATATATACACAATGTAATATTACCTAGGCATCAAAAAGAATGAAATTTTGCCATTTGCAACAACACGAATGGAGCTGGACTATATTATGCTAAGCTATGCTTAGCGTATTATATTATGCTAAAAAGTAGTCAGAAAAAGACAAACACCATATCATTTCATTCATGTGATTCATGGGATTTAAGAAACAAAACAGAAGAACATATGGGAAGGGGGGAAGAGAGAGAAAACAAATTGTAAGAGACTTTTAAAGAATAAATTGAGACTTGATGGAGGAAGGTAGGTGGGGTGACGGGTGATGGGTATTAAGGAGGGGACTTGTTATTAGGAGCACTGGGTGTTATATGTAAGTGATGAATCACTAAATTCTACTCCTGAAGCCAATATTACACTCTATGTTAACTAACTAGAATTTAAACAAAATTTCAAAAAAAAAGAAGTTAGGAATTTACAATATAAATACTGGTACAGGTCATATTGTTGTAATAAATGAAGACTACCTAAATGAGAACAAACAGAAACTATTCATTTAGAGCTTGCTATTAGCAAGGGAGTCGGACACCATCACCTCTATTGGGCAGAGACTTAAGTAAAATAGTGGGAAAGCTCTATGGTAAGGAAAAGGGAAAGGCTTCATACGTGCTCTGAGTGGAGGTTGCTGGTATCAGGAAACTGGAGTCAGGCTAAGAAAAGCAAGATGTCTTCTGCGATTGGTTTGGGAAGCATATTTGGCTTTCTCTGGTTGATGGACCCAAATTTGTAAGAAGGGGATGGGAGCAAAATTTAGGGAAGTGGCAGTTACTAAGTCTTCAGGATTCTGGGCTGATTGTTGCAATGGTTGTGGGTCAAAGTTCTATTTTCATGTATGGACTGGCCACTGTTCATTTGCATATTCTGTCTTTCAATATGCAGGGACTCATTGCCAAAGTAAAATCTATCAAGGGTTCAGCTGGTATAAATTACTGATAACAGATTCTAGGTCAGGCTGATTAACTAACATGGTTCACTGAAATCTCATAAGTGAGAAGGAGACAAAGGAAGATGAGCAACGAAGGTTGTAGTAGGAAATGTAAGCCAGGAAAGTGAAGAAAAGTGGCAGAAATCATGAATGAACTGGGAATAAATGAGCAGTTATAACTCAAGTTTAGTGATTATATGTAGCTCTGGCACATACATTCCATCAACACTTATTTATTGATTTCTTATAAGCAAAAATCTGCTAGAGACCGCAGAGAAATTAAAGTAAAATTGCATTATGATTGTTCTGTTACTTCCAAAATGTGAAGTTCCTTTATTCTATGAATCAGCCAGAATGCACTATATTCAATTTCCTTTGACAGGCGGTGCCAAGGATCACCAGTTTTCTCAGCTATCAAAATAGGCATTTCTCTTCCGAACGTGCCTCTTGCTCAGTGCTGAGAAAGCCACACTTGGACCTCCTTTCTCTCTCAAAGGCGCTCTGCAACAGTCCTCTGATACTTGAAACTGTGCCATTATTTTGAATTCAATAAAACCATGGACCTGAATTTGGGGAGTCAGTCCATATTTGTTTATTTTCTTGACCTGAATTTGGGGAGTCAGTCCATATTTGTTTATTTTCTTGAAGCTATGTAAATGGCAAAACTACTGTTCTAGTTACTTAAACTTTCAAGGGCTATGACCTTTCTTTACATTTAACCATTGCAGAGAAGGTAATTTATAAAGATATCCTTCTGTTAAATTTCAATAATGTTATATTTCAATACTGACTCAGTATCATGAGGGAATAGAGTGAGTGTTAATAAAAACACCTTAAGCAGATAAGAGCATAATATACATTTTTCCATCAAAGTCCAACCTGTAACATGATTCAAACACTTGCAGAGACTTTTTTCTCCCCAGCGAGACTCATTTGTACTTCTAAAGGACGCTTTTTAAATGAAGTAGCAGTGTTCATCCACTTGATCTTCACTCTTCTTTCTCCTTTTCTCATCATTCATTCCTTTCCCCTTTGCATTATTTTGGTAATTTTACTTCCCTTTCTTTAACACAGCATGGCTTGACCAAATGAATTTACTTTTGCTTAGTGAATCTCCAAACTCGTGAAAGGCTTATACTAGAAGCTTTTCAGAAGCAATTGGATATATAGTCATCACATAGGTTTTGCAGTGTGGATAATTTCATTATGTCTATTTGAGGGAGAAGGAAAAAAAAAAAGGCCAAAAGCCAGTGAACAACATAGCCCTGCTTTTTATGTAAGCAATATATTGTCATCTTCGGGACTTTTTTTTTTTTTATCACTGGAGCTGCCAATTTATTAACTCACTAAGTTGCTTGGTCATTGCTTCTATACATATCAACTTTTAAAAAGCAAACAACATTGAGAACAAAAAGCACTGAAATGAGATTCATTTGCCAATAAGATTAAAGAACTTGCTGCTTTTTAATCTGATGTTTTAGTTCCTAAATGGATGAGTTGGTATTCATTTAGTTCAGAGAGTACTTTTAGTAATCTTTTCTAAATTGTGTTTTTTTTTAAACCTTTTAAGAGTATTATTACCTATGTGACTCATGTGTTTGATTATACAGAATAGAACCTTTTATTTTTTTCTGAACAAGCAAAAGAAACAGTTGTTCCCCTTCAGTTAATTGAGAAGAGCATTCCTGGCTTGTACTAACTTTGACTCTCCCCCAATGCCCACCATGATATATTATGTAGGTCAGTCGTGCAATTAGATCATTATAGAATTTCACTCTTGGAAGCACATCTAACCTAAAAAATCAGATTATTTTTGGTCTGCACAGATGCTTTAATTAATGCTTGATTCTTTCATAACTATATAGCTTAACTGCAACTTCTAATACACTGAAAAATACAAGAATTTTGTAGAGAAATCAGGTTAGTACAAAAAGCCTGGCCCATCTGGTTTGAGTTCTATGATGCCTTATTAATAATTGAGTTATAAAGAGGATGTTAAAAAATTTTGTTATTGGATGAAGATTTGTTTCTATGGAGGAAGTAGTTGCATTAAGACAACCACAGAAGAGAGAGAGGCAAAGATGGCTTATTCAGTTGACTGGATTTACTGGAACATAGGGTGTACTGGAACAGGAAAAATAAGTGTGGAATGTGGGTTGAGACCAGAATGTGAAAGGTTTTGAATATCAAAATAAGCAGTTTGAATATAATCTAGCAAATAATTGAGAAATATTAAAGGTTTACATTGAGATGCTTGACTCCTCTAGTAGAAATGTGCCTTGTACATCGGAGGCATTTGAAATGAATGTCTGTGTAATATAAAATATAATCATAGATAGCTCTCTCAAGGTGATCATGAATAAAATTAAATCACTCAGGCTTTTGAAGATTTAGTGATGTTATAATGCTTTGTGACTGTCATGTCCAGGCCATAAAAGGATGCTAAATCTCTATGGTGGGGTTAAATTTTCCACGGAATATGATGGATGTTCCCAATCTCAATCATCCTTGAAAGATATTCAACCAAAAAAGACAATGAGGACTCAGGAAACAGATTTAGATAAATTGGGAGAAACATCCCTCTGTGGGCAGGAGCTGTTGGGGATCATATTTTGAGACGTGGAGAGGTGGTAAGTGGTTCTACTTGGAGAATACAAAGAAATTGGAACACAACTGAGGATCTGTGTAAGGAACCAGTTTAGGAGCAAACAGTAGAGGATTCTATTATTGCCTGAATTACATCCTCCTTTCGGTTTTCCCTTAAACTTCAGTGAAGCCCCTTTAAATTGGTATTTTGTGTCCTCAATGGTCTGTGCCCATGGTTTGGAAATGCAGAGAAGGGAGGGGTTTGCAGGAACAGCACAAGAGAGGGCAGTGTTCCCTTGCACAGGTCCAAGGGCATGAGTAACATCAAAGGGAATGGAAGACTACCTGCAAAGTGGCAGTCTTATGAAGAAATGGCTAGTGACACTAAAATGAAAATTAACATTAAAAATGGGACAATGAGTATTTAATAGTTGGCTTCAGTGACTATTAGAAAACATGGTTCTAGCCAAATCCTTTCTTATGATATTTAGGGTTGCATTGAGGGCAAGTGGTTCAATGCTCTCAAATGCAGTCAGGCACTTAAAATCCAGAGAATATTTATGGAAAGAAATGAGAAAGTGGGTAGAGAAAAAATAGCAGCTCTGGGCTGTAAAGCTTCATAATTCAATAAGACTGACTTTGGCTCAAATGATGTGTTGAGTAAATAGACAGTAGGGAGTATGATTTATTTTCCTTATTTTCTTGTTGAAATAGCCAGAGGACAATGTTGAGCTGCAATCATGTAACCATTTCTAAAATAGCTAGTCATCTAATTGAAATTCCCAAATATATAAACCAGATTTTATTTATATTTCTATAATAATCTTCTATCAATTGAAAATAAGTCACTGTGTATCTATGTATAAATATTAGGGAGCTATTGCAAAAATCAAATGTATTCCCATACTCCTTTTTGCTTTTCTTCATTCAGAAGGAAAGGGGAAATGATTGTTTTGGATATTTTTTTAATGGTTGCAAATTCTCTTTTCTCACAAATCTTTTTCAAATTTTGCAACAGCATCGGGGAACACTTATCTCATGCCATATAGCTTAATATCTGAGGTATGTTACACATTTTTAAAAATAAATGCTTGTAAGCTCCCATTCAATTTGAAAAAAAAGAGTTATTTATTTTAAATAATCTTTTAGAATGATTTAGAAATCTTTTAGAAAACATAGTCAATTTTCAATTTGAAGACTTCCATAAAACAAATAAATTACCCATTTTCCTTGAAGCGGAGTCACTAAGCTATTTATTCATATCTCCTATCTTTGCAACTGGAATGAACATGCAATTTGAGGTTAAAAGCCAAAAAAAAAAAAAAAAAAAAAAAAGGAAACATATAAACTTAGATATATTGGGGAAAATACATTGTGGGATCTTCATCCATTCAGTTGCAGTAAGTAATGGATATTTGCACTGTTATCAAAATAAGTTAACATATAACAAAATTCTTCAGAAATCATGAAATTCTATGGAAATAATAGTTCTCATTGTATTGACAAGTTGATTTAGCCATTAATGTTTTCTCTACTAATTAGCATGCTGATTCCCACTAAGTGGTGTTTTCTCAGTTAACAGATTTTGATCTTTACAAAGAAAATTGCATTGAAAAAGTTTGAGTCTTTAGGAACATAAAACCAAAGGAAAGGTAAATCTCCTTTATTCAATAGCATTTACTCTGTGAGATATTATTCTGGGTTCTAGAAAAATAAAGGAGAAGCAGACAAAGTATCTCCCTCAAGTGATTCAGAATTAAGTAAGAAACCAGGTATACAAACAAGCAACTAAAATGTACGGCAGCAAATGCAATGATAGAGAGAGGTAAGAGCAAGGTCTAGTGATAAGTGAAGAAAGTAATAAATTCTGCTTCGAAGGTGACACTGAATTAAAGAGAATGTTGCAGAGTAGTTAACATTGAGTGGGACCCACTTGCAGTTTTTCAGGAAGATAAGTAAAAGAAAGTCATAGGCAGATATCGTTTTATCTGTACACATGCATGGTTGAATGAGAGTGTTATATGTTCAAGGAATTTCAAACATAGTTGTAATATAAAATAAAGAAGAGAGAACATGATAAAAAAAAATACAGCTGAAAAAAATGGTAAGAAATTCAGTCTAAGGGCACCTGGGTGGCTCAATCTGTTAAGCATCAGCTCAGGTCATGATCCCAGGGTCCTGGATTTGAGCCTCACTTTGGGCTCCTTGCTCAAATGGGGAGTTTGTTTCTCCCTCTGCCCCTCCTCCTGCTCAAGCGCTGTCTCTTGCTCTCTCTCTCTCAAATAAATAAATAAAATCTTAAAAGAAAAAAGAAAGTTCAGTGTAGGCCAGGACTAGAGTACAGAACTTCAGCCATACTAACAAATCAGGACTTTTTTACTGAAAAAGATGGAGAGCGAAGATAGAACTACTTAGTCCTGGGGTGCCTAGGTGGCTTAGCTAAGTATCTGACTCTTGGTTTTGGCTGAGGTCATGATCTCATGGATCATGAGATCAAGGCCATGTTTTGGGCTCTTTACTCAATGGGGGAGTTGGCTTGAAGAATCTCTGCCTATGGGGCAGCCCCCGATGGCTCAGCGGTTGAGCATCTGCCTTCGCCCAGGGCGTGATCCTGGCGACCCGTGGTCGAGTCCCGCGTTGGGCTCCCCGCATGGGCCTGCTTCTGCCTCTGCCCCTCTCTCTCTCTCTCTCTCTGTGTGTCCCTCATGAATAAATAAATAAAATCTTTAAAAAAAAGGAAAAAAAAAGAATCTCTGCCTATGACCATTTCCTCCATCCCCCACATATGCTCTCTCTCTCAAATAAATACATACTTAAAAAAAAAAAAAAGGAACTACTTAGTCTCCATATCTGAAGTCTACCCAAGAGAATATAAAGGAAGATGGAAGTTTTTGATTTTACAAATTTAAGGAACTTAAATAAATGACAAGGTTTGTAGGAAATAGAAACTATAAGGATGTTTGACAAATGACTGCATGAAACATATGTACACAGCCCACATGCAAACAGATCCCTAGAGATAATGAGGAAGCAAATTGCCTACTCCAAATCCTACACGGTACTGAATGTACAATTAAATTACTTCTTAAAGATCATAATGTATAATTCTTCATTATAAAATTAAGAGCAGATCATTGAAAAGAAAACTAATTCCAATATTCTTGGTGCTCTTCACAGAATGTTTAAAGTCTGGATGTTTTCTAGTCATTTCACTTTAATACAACATACTTTGTGCTTGGACTTTGAATGAGGTCAAAGTATGATATTTTAAAGAATTCTACTTCTTCCTTCTTTAGGGAAAATGAAACAGTAAGTAGATGGCAAATGTTTTGTTCAAGTGTGACTTGAAGTTCATTTTCAGGGGTGCATTTAACCTGGTGGTGTCCACCTTTCCTCTGGAAAGAAGACATGAAGTTGTAAGGTGAAATAAGAATGTAGCTATTAGCTGTATCTATTAGCTCGACCCCATCTTTGCCAATAACATACCTGAGGACCTTACATCCTTTAGAACCTTCTGAGCACAGAGATTAAATCAAATATTCCCCATAGATGGCTTAGCACAATGCCTAGCACATGATAAGCACTCAGTAAATAATAGGTACTAGAGTCACTCTCTTCAGTCATACATTGTAATCTTTGGATTGCATGATATCTAAAGTCTCTTTTGGCTCTAATATATGATTTTTTTTATACTAGAAGTGAAATATTTACCAATTCTAGGTAATTTCTTCCTTTTTTTCCATCTTCGATGGACACTTTTATTCTTCAGACATTAATTACATAGCTTCAGTGATGTTGGGGTCACCATTTTTATTGTCCTGAAACTCAGTCTTTTCCAGGGGTAGAGGTCTCTAACTAGTAGCAGAAGAATCACTTTGGGAGCATGTTAAATATGTAAGTTAATGAGCCTCACCCACAAAAAATTCTGATTTAGGAGAGTTGGCACTGGGCCCAGATGATTCCAATCATGTGGTCCAAAGGTCACAGTTCACACAAGAGAAACACTGTACCAAAGGACTAGTATTGGTGGTGTGACATTGTATTCTAGAATAGAAATTTTCAAGCTGTGATAAAGATGGGACATTGCTATTGTTGTTTTTAAGAAATAAACAACCCACATTACCTTTTTTCCTAACAAAATAAGCACAAAATTGAAATTCAAGCTTAATTCCCATATAAGATATGATGATAGCCATGGAACTGCTTGCACCATTACTCGCCCTGACATAACTAGACTTCCCTTTTTTTTTTTTTTTTTTTTTTTTTTATATAACTAGACCCTCCAAGTGTCCTGCAGAACATTCCGGAACTGTGAGTTCCTATGATTGCAGCATTTTTCACCAAGCAACTATGGCTACATTCTGTTGCATTATTTACAGAGGAAGAGGAGGATTCAGAGAATCACACAGATTTCCTATGTACTTTGCAGCTGGAAATCTGGGGGAAAGAAGGAGCTCTTCAAGCATCATTTCAGTGCTCTGTCCATGCTACAAACTCTGATGACTTTTCATGGGGGAGGCACAGTTTCAGGTCTTAGCAAGAGTGTTCTTACTCAACAAGAACTGCAGAGAATACAAATGACCAGAAAACAAAGAAAAATGATGCTTTAGGTGACATGTTATTTCTGAGCAATTAGAATTCATAACTATTCCCTCAGTTCACACTTGAGGTTATCACCATATGCATTATAAAAGTCCCTGGAAACCTCTTAATTAACAAAGAAGAAATCACAGAAGACAGACCTATAATGCAAGGCTGAAGTACCAGAGAGGATCCGTGGGAAATGCTTACTTGAGGTTTTAAAAGGAGTGTTAACTATAGCTCGAAAAAAGAGTAACAATACAAGTCTTCTGGCAAAGATTGTCTCCTTAAAATCTTAAACTACTTCTGTTTTGTCATTCTATAGGGATTCGTGCTGAAGTATGATAGCTATCAATCAGAAATGAAACTACTCTATGAAATTGTTAAATGACTAATTTGTAAAGTGACAGCATCAGCAAAGAAAACAAAATCCTGTTTTTTTCAATACTACTTGCCCAGCATAGGCAAATTCTGAGATATTACAAGCTGTGTAAGATTCTGTGTGGATAGACCTTTCTGAAGCTTGTCCTCAGGAAATGGATTGTAGCTCAGTATGGAACACTCTTACTTTTGGCTGGAAATCAGGAATGTGGGATTGTGGAGTCAGGGCATGGGAAGAATTTTATCTTCTGAGATAGCAAAGGAGTGTGCAGAGCTGAAAACTGAATGGGGAACAGAAGCAGTAAATCAAAGAGGAGCATTCATGCCATTCAAAAACCTAATGATCTAAAAACAGCTATTAAAGCTAGGAGTTTCAGAGTGAGAGACATGAATATAAGGTGAAGGATCTAATTTAAGTGAGAGTGATTTTAGATGTCTATACACCATCAGCAATATTGTGCGTGGATGAAGCCATCTCTGGGTAATGAGCCAGGGGAAGAGAAAATGTCAGGAGAGGTCACTGAGGCATACTGGGAGAAGGCAGGTAGCTTAACCATCTTTATCACTGAAAAAATAAACAAGGTTGGTGGTCTTTCCCTTATATAAAATGGCATAATATAAACTTCCCAAATCCTTAAATTGCTCTCCTAGAATGAAAAGGAATCTATATTACATTTCCCAAGACTACCAATCATTGGTCCATTGGAATTATTTTTCATTTTTTCTTCACAGTTCTACAGATTGGATGATTTCCATGTATTGGTATGTCTTTAAGTTCACTGGCTCTTTTTTTCTGTCATCTCTCTTCAGCTATTATGCCCATCCTGTGGAATTTTTTTAAAAGTTTTTATTTTTTAGAACATTTTTAGATTCACAACAAAATTGAGGAAGAAAGACAAAGATTTCCCTGCTTCTACACATGCACAGCTTCCTCATTATTAAGATCGCTCACCAGAGTGGTACACTTGTTACAATTGATAAATCTACCTCGACAATCACCCCAAATCCATACTTTATATTATGGTTCACTTTTGGTGTTGTGCATTCTATGAGTTTGTACAAATGTATAATGACTTGTATCCATTATTATAGTGTCATACAGAATATTTTCATTGTCCCAAAATTCCTCTGTGCTGTGCCAATTCATGCCTCCCTTTCCCTAAGCCCTGACAACCATTGATCTTTCTACTGCCTCTATAGTTTTATCTTTTCCAGAACATCATATAGTTGGAATCATACAATATATAGCTTGTTCTAATTGGCTTATTTCACTAAGTAATACTCACTTAATACTCCATATCTTTTCATGGTTTGATAGCTTATTTCTTTTAGTGTTGAATAATATTTCATTGTCTAGTTATACAACACACAGTTTATTTGTACATTCATCTACTGAAGAACCATCCGGTGAGTTTTTATTTTTGTCATTGTGATTCTTGGTTCTAATATTTCCATTTGGTCCTTTGTTGTATCTATTGCTTTGATGAGATTTTTAATTTATCCATTGACTTGAACAGTATTCATAATTGCTTGCTGAAACATTTTTATAATTCTTGCTTTAAAGTCTCTTTTTTGGCTATTATCATTTGTTTTATTTAATTTTATTATAATTACAGTATAGTTAACACACAGTGTTATGTTAGTTTCAAGTATACAATATACTGATTCAGCAATTGCAAACATCACCCAGTGTTCATCGCAACAAGTGGACTCCTTAGTCCGCATCACCTATTTCGGACATTGCCCACCCACCTCCCCTTAGGTAACCATCAGTTTGTTCTCTCTGGTTAAGAGTCTGTTTCTTGGTGTCTCTCTCTTTTTTCTTTGCTTATTTGTTTCACTTCTTAAATTTCACAGATGAGGGAAATCATGTGGTATTTCTCTTTCTCTGACTGACTTATTTTGTTTAGCATTATACTCTAGCTCCATCTGTGTCATTGCAAATGGCAAGATTTCACAATTTTTTATGGCTGAATAATATTCCATTATATGTGTATATGTATACCACATTTTCTTTATCCATTCATCAGTCAATAGACAGTTGAGCTAATTCCATAATTTGGCTATTGTAAAATAATGCTGTTATAAACATACGGGTGCATATATCCCTTTGAATTAGTGCTCTTGTAATTTTTGGTAAATACCCAATAGTGCAATTTTAACAAAATAGAATGTAAACTAATGAAATAGTGCAGAAAAAAAGTTGATTCCTTGAAAATGATGTTGAATATGGGGAAAAAACTGATGAATGTTTGTTAAACTAAAGTTGATAATATGAAACTACTACTGTATTAGGTAGAGAAAGACAACTGGAAAAAGATGGGGAGAAATTGTAAAGATCTAGAAGGTTTCTATACTCAGATTGCTAAACAAATGCCTGCTTTAAAGTCTATGTCAAAAATTTTTAACATCTATACCAGCGTGGAGCTAGAGTCAATCAAGAGTCTTTTCCTAAGAAAGTTAGGATTTTCTAATTTTTTTAATGTCAAGCAATAGTAGATTGTAACTGGACATTTTAAATATGTTATGAGAACCTGAGTCTTGTTTACATCCAATGGAAAATAACTGGTGGTCTGTTAATTCAGTTCTTAATGCTTTGATATGCAAATATTATCAGAATTATGCAAGAGCATATTGATTTGCTCATGAGTTAAAACAACAACAACAACAACAACAAACTTTATGGTGTCACATTATTGAGCTCCTTCCTTTCCATAATTTTTCCAGGACTTTTGAGTTCCCTGGATCTTTTCTTTTTGATCTTTTGGTGGAAACTGAGATTTTAGTTACTTCACTCTGCTATGAACATCTACAACTGTGCCAATGTCTGGGGTTAAGCAACAGGGAGATGAAAACAAAACAAAACAAAACAAAACAATGGAATTCACCCAATCCTCTTGGAATCAGTGTTTCACTGAACAGAGAGGAACTTTCCTTTTCCTCAGGGCTTTGGCTTTCCACAGAACTGTTTCCAAAGTCTGTCATCACCAGTATGGCATTGCTTGGGGCCTGGGACATTAGGGAACAGAGAAAAGGAAAAAAGAAAAAGCAAAAGGAACCATTTGATTTCCATTATTTCCTTTGAGTGTTAGGTGTTCCCTTTCTTGCTTCTCAAGCCAGAAGAACTAAGGTGTTCTGGACATCGCCTGTGCCTCACCGCTCACTTCTGGTATGCTGAGCTCAGGCTGGGAGAGATTTAAAAAAAGAAAATGGTAAATTCACTGCTTGTTCCATAAAATTTCAGATTCAGCTTCTCTCATCTGCTTTCCATGGTTTACAGAGTCCACATAGTTGCTTTATGCATTCGGTTCATATACTATAGTTGTATTGAGTGGAAAGATAAGGTGGAACCAAAACTCCAGTGTTGTCTCTAGAACAAGTACATTAAACCAAATTTGAAACATTCACAATTTTTTGAAGAACAAAAAGTTAAGTGTAATTTTCTTGACAGTCAGAAAAAGAATGATTATATATGGTATGTGTGACAAAATAGGCATGTGTGTTGTGTGCACAAGCATGTTCAGAAGCAAAGGTAGGCCTACAAGTGCATAACAAGGAACTTAGGAGAATGAATTCATCCTTATGAAATTAAGAATTCAATGTCTGAATTATCACCATTAGTTATTGCTTGGCTGAGCAGTTTGGGAGCTGACATTAAATTATATATATTGGAGAAAAAATTCTAGCCAGCATTACTAATTTTCACTTTTTTTTTCCTCAAATAAATTCAACAGAGTAAATAGTCATTAACTTTGGAATGGGAAAAATTGAGTACATAGAAGAATGAAATCAAGGAGCTTGCTATTATCCATGTAATTTTCTTATAGAAACCCTCTCGCCACCACATTCATGTTTTCAGCAGGCACGAGTTGAGAGAGGTCCATCATGATTCCATAAGTCACTGGTGGAATGACTATCTTTTTTCTTGGACTGTCCAGTTAGGTGTATCAAGTGAAGAAAATAGCTATAGTTAGTGAAGAAAAAAAAAATGCTTTCCAATAGCCTTAAAGCTACACTTGAGATTTTTAAAACTAATATCTTTCAACTTAATATTTGATAATGCACCTATCACTTCACTTCAATTATGAGAATTGCCTGGGCATTTTCCTTCTGTTCATAATCAAAATACATTTTACAACTTTTTAAAAAAATCTTTTCTTTGAGCTGACTGTAACAAAGACAGAGAACTTGTCAGTAAGTATTTTGAATTTAGCGGTGTTAAATATAGTGTGCCTACCTCTAGGGGTTTTGAGTGAATAATTTTGGATTTTGAAAAGAGACAATGAAAATTATCTTCTGATCAATTTATGGCAGCACGTCAGTAGGTTTATGACTACAATGGCATCCTGAATACATGGACTGAGGATACAATAATGGAGGTCAGCAGGCAGAGCCAAATTTGGAAGTATATTTTGGGTCAAGGTGCTTTTATTTCATTTTCTCTTTTGGTCAGGGTTTAGATCATTGAACTAGGAAAATTAGTTGGAGTGATGCTATAAGTGCAGTTGAAAATGGAGAAAGAAGAGAGACTAGACATGCCAGAGACCTTTCAACTCTTCTTCTGAATGAGAAGGTATTAGAAAAGTGTCCAATGGTAAGGAATTAGAGGTTTGGAATGAGATGCTATTCAAAATAGTCTTAGAACAATTTTTAAAAAGATAAACTACCCTGTGCAAATGGAAGAGGGTCAGAACACAAGAGCAGATTTGTTTGTAGGAGAATGTAAACTTAGGGCTGACTTTTAGTTAGACAGCACTGGAATAATTTATTAAATACAGATTCAGTTTCTTATGCTGATTCATTCATTTAGTCCATTAATGTAAAAAGACAATGACATATCAATGTCTTTGTATAGAAAAGTATGAAGTATACATGCAAGTTCAATTCATAGACTGTGGGGCCAGACTGCCCTCATTTGAGTCTGAGCTCCACCATTTGATAGCCATAAAATTGAGCCAATTAGTTGCTTAAGCTCTCTCTACCTCAGTTTTCTTATCTACACAAGGTGGCTATAACAGAGTTGCTATGAGAACGAAAGTTCATACATATAAATTAGGATCTTGTATATCACAGAGTATGCCCTCATGAAAGATACCCCTTTAATATCACTCCACATGATTAAGGCCATTAATTGCTCTGAAAAAAAAATCAACTGAAGTGGAATACTGTAATCAAACAAAAGTATCTAATACACATAAGTATGTATATATACATAAAGTGAAACATCCCTAAACTCACAATGAATATTTTCTTTATGTAAATGAGATAAATATATAAACAGTTGCCAATTCACTTGAGGTTATATTGTATTTAAGTCCTTTAAATAGAGTCCTAGTCATCTTATTTTACAAACCATACTTAGGCATTATCTATGATTTCTAGTTTTGGTTTCCTTAAAACAGAGTGAAAAAACTCAGGCATTTGTTAAGCAATCTGAGGATAGAATCCTTCTAGATCCTTAAAATTTCTCCCAATCTTTTTTTCAGTTGTCTTTCTCTACCTAATATGGCAGTAAGATTTATAATATCAATTTTAGTTTAGCTAACTCACATTTATCAAGTTTTTTCCCCATGTTCAATATCATTGTCAAGTTCATCAAATTCAAGGAATCAACTTTTTTGCACTAAGGTTTTATTAGTTTACATTTTCTTTGTTAAAATTTGAATTTAAAATAATTGATATAACTAATCTAAAAATATCAGTAAACCAGCCCAGCTGGCACTGGTTAAGCACACAGCTTTTTCAGTCATGGATAATGTAGATTGAGAGTGGCTTGGCAGTTTGGTACCATGCCTGTACTGTGGGAAACAGTATGGGGCGAATGGGGAGCAAACTTGTTACTTGTTTGGTAGAACGAGTTAATAGTGAGTTAACTAAGTTTCTACTCTATATCTCTTGATTTATCAGATGTTCTTCTCTTCAAACTTACCTACTTTGCAGTAGGTCATAAATTTGGCCTCTCAAATTATTAAACAGTAAGACAGAGTCAATGTCAGAGAAATATTCATAGTATTTCTACTGATCTTGAATTTAGTAGCAAGTAGGAAAAAAAACATTTTGAAAATTCTTTTTGGACATTGGCAGGGAAATTCTGAGTTGAAATTCATTAAAGAAAGAATATCTAATAGTCCTTGGAAAGCCAAAAGGTGACGTGGAGGAAAAAAGAGCATAAAAATATTGGCTCCATACAACTGTAGAATTGAGCAAGCTTTGCCTTTTGTTTTACAAAATAACTAATTAAAAAATGTTATTAAGTCTGCTGGAAATTTTTTCATCACCTAGTATTCCATTATATAACAAACCAAAAACAATTTAGCATGCATTAACAAACACATCTTCATATTATCAGGAAAACTAAATTAAAAAATGAAATCTACATTCTGTCAAAAATAATTTAAAATATTTGGAAGTTTTAGAATAAAATCAATTTACCACTTAGAACTATCACTTTGTAACAGTACCAGTAACTTTGCATAGTAAAACTTGAAGTTACAAAATCCAGTCAGAGGGGCCATATTATAAAATCTTCTAATTGTCCAAAAACATGAATAAATACTCCACTGACACTGGACTTTTCCTTCCTAGGCTTCTCCGTATCCTCCTTTGTTCTTTCCTTTTGCATAAGGTCCTAATTTGGGAGTATACTAAAAAAAATCTTTACACTGCTGAGAAGCACAGAGGCCCAGTGAGAAGGAGAAATGACAGTGGCTGAAAAAGAGATAAAGAGAAACTTAACCATGATCACCTACAGAAAAGGAGTGAACTTTCTCTATTCCTGGGGAAATTAGAAGAAAGTCCCTGTCTTTTGTGGGCTTCTTTTTTTTGAGGGTAGTCTAGATAACTGTCTGGAAAGGGATAACTGAGCAAGGGTGATAGAGCTAGTGTGAGCAAAATGCAGAGTCTTTCTCAGTATTTTAGCTGTTTCCAGGTGTAGGAGGATAGGAGAATATGCTACCTGGTTACAGTCCATAAAATTAAGACATTATGTAACATTCCTTTGGAACTCAAACATTACAAAACCATTCCTGGGCACAGAGATGTACTCAGAAGTCTCTCTCTCTCTCTCTCTCTCTCTATATATATATATATATATATATATATAATTGTTGTTTTCAATGTTGTTTTGATCCGATTTTCAGGGCCTGACAAATGACTGATCAGTTCTCTTCTTGAGTAGTTGATTTTGTCCATACCCCAACCATTTCCTTTATCAGGCTTTCTCATGCTAGAGTCACTATGCTTGAGCTCAAACTGCCCCAGGCCACATACAGACAATGAGGGACACCCCCTATCCCCTGGAGCCCATGAAATTATTCACATTAGTCTATCCACAGGAGCCCTCAAAATTTATCTACCCCACCTCCTTTGCCATACTTGAGCTGCCTACAGCTTGCTGTTACCCGTCCCAGGATGCAGCCCCCTTGCAGTACTGCTTCTCTCATTTGGAGCTGGAAGTAACAGAGTTCTGACTTTCATCTCTCTGAGTATGTTTGCAGTGTCCTGCTATCCAGAGAAGCTGTATTTCTACCTGTATCACTCGGGACATATCATTTAACATATATCAATTTCCTCTCTGTATAGTAAGATTGTCATATGGCTTTAGCAAGATAAATAGGGTGAAGCACTTACATAATTATTGGAATAGAACTGCTGAATAAATGCTAGTTCTTATTATTGAGAGGCATACAATGTAGCCTCACATTTTGGCTATTGGCTCTTTGGCAAGCCTAGAATTCAGCTTCCTCATTCCTATAAATAAACATGATAAGAGCATCACTTTATACAATACTCTGAGAATGAAAATAGATCATGTGTGTGAAACTCTATGAAGGATTATCAACATGTTAGTATTATCTAATTAATTACCTATTGTCTTCCTTTGTTGTCTCAGAAGACAAAACTTAAGTGATATGTAGAATTTACTTAAGTGATATGTAGAATTTATTCAGCTAACATTTTGGCACCTACTATTTGCCAGGCACTATTTTAAGAACTATATTCTTCATTTGAAAGAGAGAGAGAAAAAAAATTGGAACAAATATATTTTGCTCAAGTTAATGCAAGCTTAAAAAATAGCATGATCTTTGTAGAAGGATAAACACATTACTTTTATTTGGCTTTTTAATAATAAATTTTAATAAGGGCCAGTATTTTAAGACACTGAATTACAAAACAAATTTTAAAGTATTCTGGTATGATAAAAATAAGCTTGAGTATCAACCTAAGAGAGCTCTGACATCAAATCTCAGTTTAAAAGGTTGGTTATAAAAGCATGAAGAAATCATAGCATATTTTAAAACTTAATTAGTATTAATTGGCAAGATGGATTTTATGAATACCAGTTTTCTATATCTGAACCCACTCTGCATTTATCTACGTTTAAATGTGTAATACTGAGCTTTTGTTTCTTTCCTTTATTTTTATATTCATTTATATATTCTTGACATGATTTCTGATTCCTGAATGTATAAGTTGAATGGAAATCAAGCTTTTCATTTAAATCCACAAGAGACAACTCTTATCATTCTGAATTGTAGGCCTGATATCCAAAGTTCTAATACAACTTGAGTCAGGTAAGGACTCTCAAATAGTGATTAGTATAGAGTTCTTAGCATCAGTGGATGAGACCAAAAGTAAAAATTGGAATTCAATTAGTTATATTTCCAGAATTACATCTCTGAATAATAGTTCACTGCTTAAAATGCTATGTAGCTGTCACAGTGGTGGGAGGGAGTTGAATTAGAAGGGAGTTGTCCAATGTAAGCAAACACATAGCCTGTATAAGTTTCATCAACGCATATAGCAGAGAACTCACTGAAGGCACACCTACTTATATAATCTCAATGATCATTATGAGAGCAGTAATTTTTACCAAGGTTATCCAAACTAAGTGAACTGCTGTTTTCTTCAACTCACTCCAGGAGTGAGCCACAGCTATTATAATATGATATGGTGGAGGGAAGAGGGGATCTGAGTGTCAGGAATTGGTTACATTATAGTAAGTGGAGAGATACTGTTTAGAATATGATTGTAATCATTTAATAAAATAATGAGTGCTTCATGAAATAGACTAAAAGAAGATATTAAGAAGAAATTTCTAACAAGCATCAAGAAACTTTTTCATACATAACATGTATGAATTGGATTAATAATCTCAAGTCCCCCTAAAGTTCTTTATTTTTATTTTTTTAAGATTTTTATTTATTTATTCATGAGAGACACAGAAAGAGAGGCAAAGACACAGGCAGAGGGAAGAGAAGTGGCTCCATACAAGGATCCCAATGGGGGACTAGCTCCCAGGTATCCGGGATCATGCCCTGAGCCAAAGGCAGACACCCGACAGCTGAGCCACCCAGGCATCCCCCCCCTAAAGTTCTAACATCCTGAGTCAGGGAGTGGGCAATATTTGCAAATTAGTGGATACCATTGCTATATTCCTTTGAAACTCGTTTTTTACTAGAAAGCATAATAAAGGAACCTAGGAAATCATTAAATTCAAGGTCATGATATAAAGCCCCAGTTCATTAATCCAGAGACTATATATATATATATATATATATATATATATATATATGTCTTTTTCCTTTAGGATGCTAATATGGTACCCTATGGGCATCCATAATGTCTTGTCATCATTCAAACATACTGGACCTCCAGCCCTCCTGAAATCATGTAGATCAATTGATATTGATTCACTTCAGTGAGAACAATAGTAAACAACTAAGCATATTCATTTTCCTTCCACCTTAAGGGTTATCAGTGTTAGGAAAATGAAGTGGGCATTAGTAGAGCATCTTGAAACTAAGGTACTTAGTATGATTAAACAGCTAAGGAATATTCATGAAAGAAATCATTGTGTAGAATAATTCACGTGAACTTAAAGTAAAAGCATAACTTAAAGGGGCTTGTTCAGAAATGACTCAGTTTTTGGATTTTTTTTCATATTGTTTTATATATGCCTATGTGATAAGTTGGTATAAATTTGATTGCATCTTGGATTTTTTTAAATCCATGTTACTATTTTTTATGTATATTCTTTAGTATCTTAAAACCCTGAAGAACAAAGAGGTATACTAACATATTTACTATAGGTCAGAAAGCAAGCAGTGGCTGACTTTTAGAAAATTACTAGGTTCAGAAGAATTTAAATATTTTGGGAATTCAGAATGTTCATGGAAGAGTTCAGGTGTTAGAGCAGAAGAACAGATTTCCCAGGAAGAAACAGATACAAATTAAAAAAAACGGGGCTTCCAGTGCTGGAAATGGAATAGTAGGGTGAACTCTAGGTGTAAGAAGATAGCAAAGGCATAATTGCCATAATACAGGTAACCTTGCACACTTCAACTAGGGTTCTCAGGTTCTCTTTAACCAAAGATAGAGTTGACCACAGCATTTCCAGTGTGAGGCTGAAAGTTAGTTCCAGCTAACTGTAAAGAACTAGTATATGCAGAGATCTAGGAAGCAGGAAAATTAATATAAAACCAATAAAGAAGGCCTTAAAAAGTACTACCCAAAGAAGTTTTGCAGGTATCTGGAATCACACAGGTTTATAATAGAAACAGTCTAGTGATTGAAGATTATCTTTAGTAATAAGTCAAATTCTGTATTTAATTATATTTTTAACATACCACATGTTAAATTATACTTATAAATATTTTAAAAAAACTCAACTGCATGGACAACCTACCTTTGAAACTGCCCACGTGAGTTTTATTGATAATGCTAGAAGTTACAAGGAAATTCAGTAGTTTGTTGTTCTATTCAGCATGGAAGCACAGACCATAGTAAACAAAAGAACAGGAAGAGAGACGTGTATTCATTAAAGGGGCAGACTTTTCCTCAACTATTGACACAATCAAAAGGGAAACAGAAAATTCAGAAGGCTAAAGAATGGTAGGGAAAGTAAGTGCCTGAACTGAACATCATGCTTTGCAGAGCTAAATAAAGAAAATTAAGCTTGTATAGTGCTATTCTCTCTCACTCTGAAGACCCCTTTTCATTTTCGACCCACCTCTACTGGTCCTTGACTGCTCTCAGGTTACAATAGATTACTCTTCTCCCATGCCTAGCCAGGAGCTGTATAAATCTTATTTTGCCTGTCTCCCCAAACCCATATTGTTTGTGTAGTTTCTTTGTTTTTGTTTTGGTGCTGAAACCTGGGTTATTTTGTTTGCTTTCTTCTTTTTTAAGTGCAGAGTCTACTTCTGTTCCTCTTCTACTTGTCTTCAGCACATAAAACTTTTACCTATCTTATGCGTCATGTTCTCAGCATAAGACTGGTTCAATATTTGAAAATCAATCAATGTAATTCACTCTATTAATGGTCTTAAAGGGCTTCCTTGGTGGCACAGCGGTTTAATGCCGCCTACAGCCTGGGGTTTGATCCTGGAGACCCGAGATCGAGTCCCACATCGAGCTCCCTGCTTGGGGCCTGCTTCTCCCTCTGCCTGTGTTTCTGCCTCTCTCTCTCTCTTGCTCTGTCTATCATGAATAAATAAAAAATAAAAACTTAAAAAACAACAACAACAACAACAACAAAAAAACAGTCTTAAGAAGAAAAGTCACAGGATCATATCAGCTGATGGAGAAAAAAAATTTGGCAAATTCAACACACATTAATGATAATAAATCTCAGAAAAAAAAGATGAGAGAGAACCTCCTCAACTGTTAATGAACAGGTACAAAATACTCTATAACTAACATTATACTTAATAGTGAAAGACTGAATACTTTTCTACCTAACATGAGAAACAAGGCAAATATGTCTGCTCTCACCACTTTCATTCAAAATATTGCTGGAGGTTTAAGCCAATGTTATAAAGCAGGAATAAATAGAAGGCAAGACAAGAAAGGAAGAAATGAAACTATCACTATTTGCACATGACATTGTTTAAGTAGAAATTCTCAAGGAATCTATCAAAATAACTCCTAGAACTAAGAAGTAAGAGGTCACAGGATTCAAAAGAAACAAAGTCGATTGCATGTCTACATACGGACAGCACCAAAATTTAAAAGTGCAATATTGTTTGCAATCACTTAAAAAATGAAATACTTGGGTATACATATAATAAAGATACACAGAAATTATATGTTGTAAACTATTCAATGTAATTGAAGATTATCAAAGACCTAAATAAATGAAGAAATATACCATATTCATTGAATGGATGACAGCATAGTAAAGATGTCAATTCTTCTCAAACTGATATGTAGATATAACAATGTTCATCTGAAAATTCCACCAAGATTTTTGTAAATATAGAATAGATTCTTCCAAAATTTATATTAGAAGGCAAAGGATCTAAAATAGGTAAAACAATTTTGAAAAGGAAAAATAAAGTGGGAAGAAATCAGTCTACCAAATTTCAAGACTACATTTTATCTATATTATTATTATATATGTATACACATATACATATTTAATATAAATATATATAATGTGTATAGCATTATATGTGTATAGCATTATCTGTGTATAGCACATTATATATAGCTGCATTATTCAAGACTGTGGTATTGGTGGTGGGATAGAGTCAAAGCAACAGAGCACAGTAGAGAACCCAGAAATATTTGCATACAAATTAGCCCATTTAATTTTGACAAAGGTACAAAACCAATTTAGTGGAGGAAAGATAGGCTTTTCAATAAATTATGCTGGTATAATTAGACTAATAGAGGGAAATGAGAGTCTCAATTTAAGTTACACACTTCATACAAAAATTTACTTTAAAATGAGTCAATGATTTAAAGTCTAAAACATAAAACTATAAAATTTTTAGGAAACCTAGGAGAAAAACTTCAGGACTTATGGCTAGGTGAAGAATTATTGGACTGGACATTCAAAACACAAATATTAAAAGGAGAAATGGACATATTGGGCTTCATTGGAACCTAAACTTTGACTTTAGGGAAGGCTTTAATTAGGGGACAAAGACAATACATACTGGAAGGAAGTATTTGTAAACCACATATCTGACAAATAACTAGTATCTAGAATTTAGAAAGAACTCCCAAAATTAAACAGTGAAAATATAAACAGTCCAATTTAAACCTGTGAAAAGGCACGCAGGGACATTTCACCAAAGACAATATATAGGTGAAAAGTTAGCATGGGAAAAAATGTGCATCATCATTAGACATTATGGAAATGCAAGTTAAAACATCTATCACAATGTTTACAATACAAAATAGCTGACAGCAGATTTTGACAAGGATACAAGGAAACTGGATCGCTTATGCTTTGCAATAGGAGTGGAAAATGGCACAGCAACTCTGGAAAATAGTCCATGTTTTCTTTAAAAACTAAACATGCACTTATCATAAAACCCAACAGTTGTCCTCCTGGGCATTTAACCCAAAGAAATGAAAACTTATGTTCACATAAAAACCTCCACTGTGTTTGATTAGTTTCTTTAACTCTGTCCCCATTGTACACAGTCTTAATTATTTTTGCTTTCTAATAATCAGTAATGCCTCTAAAGAATTTTCCAAGAGTTTCAAGTGTCTTGCCTTTAATAGTTCTTTGTATGTAATGTAGAATGTACCAAATACATTCTAGAATCACTTTACCAAGGAGCAGAAGAAAAACCCAAAACTTCTGGAAATTCTATCAGAATTGTACTGAATATTCAGATGTTCACATATCTTTAAATTTTCCACTTAAATTACTTTGATAGATTTATAGAATTAAATTTAACAATAAAGATACACATTAAGTCCTTCCAAGTTTGTCAAGCATTTTGAAATTTTCTTCTCGGAGATTTTCTGTTCTGTTAGATTTATTTCCAGGTACATTGTGTTTTTATTCTATTGTAAAAAACATTTATCTCATTGCATTTAAAAAAATTTTGTTACTGGCATTTTGAAATGCAATTGGATTTTATACTCTGATTTTGTATCCAGAAAATGCTAAATGCTCTGTTCTAATAATATAGAAACATACATGCATTGGTTGCTTCCATATGATTCTTTAGGTAGACAGCCATATAATCCACAAATAATGACAGTTTATTTTTTAACTTTCTAATTTATTATTTTATTATTTAATTTATATGCTTATGTATCTTTCTTTCATTAGTGATTTGACTACTTCACTAATGTTAAATTAAAATGATAATACACATGTTCCTAATCTTAGAAATGATAGTTCAAATTCATAGTATAATTTTAATTTTCCTGTAAAATTTTTATAGCTTTACCAGACTAAGGAAGTTCCCTTAAATTGCAAAGAGTTCTTCTCTATTTTTTCTTTTTAACCAGGAATTGATGTTGAATTTTATCATATGGTCTTTGTGACCATATGATAAATGATCATAATACTATTCTACTTTAATGTTTAATATGATAAATACATTGAACTTCTTATGCTAATAAAACTATGTGCTACTTGAATAAAGTAAGTATAGTCATGCTTATAATTTTATATATTTTATTCTTGGGCTCATTAATATTTTGTTAAAGGTGCTTGTATGTATATCTATGAATAAAATTGCCCTGTAATTTTCCATTACTCCACTGTTTTTTTTTTTTTTTATTTTAGTGTTAAGATTATGCTGGCTTCATAAAACAAACGTTTTCAACCTGTAAGGCAATATAAGTAGATAAGAAATTACAAATAAAGAATGTTTACTTCTCACTCAAAGATTTCTTTCTATTTTTCAACTCATACTGTATCTGACTTAGACAAAAGTAAATTTTTAAAAATATATCAAACATTTTTTTAATATCTTAATTCCAAATGATCTGTCCTATCTAGTCATGAATGGTGAATTGAGCATCATATCAGTTAATTTATGCAGGTTTCATTTAGTAAGTATATATATATATATATATATATATATATATATTTAAAGATTTTATTTATTTATTCATGATAGACACACAGAGAGAGGCAGAGACACAGGCAGAGGGAGAAGCAGGCCCCATGCAGAAGCCCGATGTGGGACGCCATCCTGGGACTCCAGGACCGCGCCCTGGGCCGAAGGCAGGCACTAAACTGCCGAGCCATCCAGGGATCCCTCATTTAGTAAATATATGTAAGTCCTCTAATAGTACCAGAAATCTACTGAAACACAAAATTTAATTTTTGTAGCTGAAAGCTATCTACAAAATGGCTATTTTTAGCACGTTAATATAAACAAAAATTAACTCAAAATCAGTTAAAGACTTCAATGTGAGACCTGAAACCATGAAACTCCTAGAAGAAAACATGAGAACAAAGCTCCTTGACATGGGTCTTGGTAATAATTTTTTTGGATATGACACTTAAAAAACAAGCAACACAATAAAAAATAAACAAGTGGGACTACATCAAATTAAAAGCCTTTTGAGCAGCAAAAAAAACCATCAACAAAGTGGAAAGACAACCATTCCCTAGGGCATAGGAAAAAATATTTTTAAACCGTGTATCTGATAAGGGGTTAAGATCCAAAATAAATAAAGGACTCATACAACTCAATAGCAAAAATACCCTCAAAAAACCCCCCAAAAACAAATAACCTAATTAAAAATGAGCAAAGTACCTGACTAGACATTTGTACAAAGAAATATGCAAAAAGCCAAAAAGGTACATGAAAAGATGCTCGACATTACTAGACATTAGGGAAACGCAAATTAAAACCACAATGAGATGTCACAACAAACATGTTAGAATGACCATCATCAAAAAGACAAGAAGTAATAAGTAATTAATGCTGGCATGAGTATGAGAGAAAAAGAACCCTTGTACACCTTTGGTGGAATTGTAAATTGGTATAGCTACTGTGGAAAACAGCATGGAGATCCTCAAAAACTTAAAAATAGAATTAACATATATCAGCAATTCCACTTTGGGGAATATATCCAAAGGAAATGAAAATACTAACTTGAAAAGATATCTGCACCATCCATGATTGATCATAACATCATTATTTACAATTGCTAAGACATGGAAACAAACGAAGTGTCCATCAACAGATGAATGAATAGAGAAATTGTATATATACACACAGTGGAATATCAATCAGCCATAAAAAATGAGGACATTCTACCATTTGATGAATGAACCTTAAATGCATAGTGCTAAGTGAAAGAAGTCAGAGAGAGACAGACATATACTGTACGGTTTCACTTGTATGTGGAATCTAAAAACAAAATGAAACTGAAAAAAAGAGATCAGACTTGTGGTTACCAGAGGCAGAGAGTGGGGGAGAAGGAACTAGAAGAAGATGGTTAAAAGGTACAACTTCCAGTTATAATTATTTAGGGATATAATGTACAACATGATTATTGCTAATGCTACCATATAATATGTAGGAAACTAAGAAGAATAAATACTAAAAGTTTGCATCACAAAGAGAAAATTCTTTTCCGTTTAAATTGTTTATTCTTTTTATTGTACCTATATAAGAAGTTGGATGTTAGCTGAACCTATTGTGGAATCACTTCACAATACATGCAAATCAAACCACCATATTGTATGGCTTCAACTTATACATTGATGTATGTATGTCCCTCAATAAAACTGAGGGAAAAATATTTTTAAGAGGCAATATACAATAGCAGTAGTAAGAGTTCCTGTTCTGAGTTTCAGTGTGGCCTTTAGGGTAAAAGTCATATCTGAGCACCCAATGCTCTCTATGACAGGACTGTTGCCAACCTTTCTTTAGCTTCATTTTCACCCATATGAGCCTTTTGCTCCCTTTCTATAAAATACTCTGAACTCCTAAACTGATGTTTATGGCACTGCATGCTTCCTTCTGCTCTCTTTTCTTGGCCTGCTCTTTCTCACTTTCTCTTTTATCTAACCAATATTGTGCTATACAGTTGGGTAATGTGTTGCCCGTCAGAATGTAAACCTCATAAAAGCAAAAATCTATGTGTTGTGCATCTCTGACTTGATCAGAAAAAATGATTGACACATTGCGGCTGTTCAAAAATGTTTGTAAAATGCCTACATGAAAGAAATGGTTCAAGGTGATTAGGATTGCTCACTTCTAGCCTGTTTGCATCCATTGCAATCTCAGACAATAAATTCCAAATTCAGGGTCAGAGTGGGTATTCCATTGTTTTAATTAATACTAATAGGTATCTGAATATAACATCTATCCTGATAGTTAAATTTAATTGTGTGTGTAAAATGAATTTGAAGTATTATTTTTTATTAGCCAGCTTATTTCTGAAATTCATGTGCACAGAGGTATTTATTATATTTTGAAAATCATAATAAGGCACTTTCAACTTAGAGTAGTACTTGTTGAAATTTAAATACTGCCAATGCAGTCAATTTCCTGTTGAAAGCATCTCTTCCTATATTGTACAGACATGCAATGAGTCTGCTCTTCTGTTCTGGTATACTTTTCTATGATGCAATTGAATATGAGGGTTTAATAATGAAACTCTCCAGCAGCATTGATTAAATGAATCTTATTTGACATTCATGAAATCAAAGGAATATGTTGACAAGGGCATCCAGATCCATAGACATCATAAAAGTTAAAAGGAATCACTTATAATGTAAATATTATTTATATGCAGTCTCTGACTCCTGAGCCTGTGAGTTCATGTTGAAAAGGTTGAAACACACAGACAATGCAAACCACAGAAAGTTTGTTTGTACAGATATTGCTCAGGAATACTTGCTAAACAACACTATTTTGTTTGATGATTCAAAGATATGAATAAATATCGTGAAAAGTTCAAACCTAGATGGGGATTAACAGGATTGGTAGCAGTTGAGTGTTTTGGATGAGGTTGGTTCTTGTTGCGGACGCAGCTAGCAGTGAATGGGGCAGAAGGTGGTTTTGGAGAGTAGACAGCATTTCATTAACTACGAACTACCTTCAAAGAACTGGATGGAATCATGAAGAAAATTTCAGTATTCAGCAACATTATAACTAACATGGAAGAGAGTTCTAAGTACAGGATCCATTTAATGGGAGCTGGAATTTGTGGGCTATCCCAGAATAGCAAGGATTGAGCATGCTTCATCACATGACTACACATGATGTTTGGAAAAGGGATTGGGGAGGAACACACTCTTTGTAGTATGAATTCTGATTGAAGGAGATGCTTTTAGGGAAGCTAACCACTCAAAAGTAATAGATAGAAGCTGCCATTATTCCAGTATTGAGATAGCCTCTTAGAAAGAGAGCCTGGGGGTGGCTTGGTGGCTCAATTGGTTAAGCATCAGACTCTTGATCTCAGCTTAAGTCTTGATCTCAGGGTCATGAGTTGGAGTCCCTTGTTGGGCTCCATGCTGGGCATGAAGCCTACTAAAATTTTTTTTTTAAAAAAAAGAGCCTAATTTGGTTTATTTTACTAAGGAGAGGAAGCAGGAGAGAAAATTGGTTAAGGGCATGGGCTTTGGGATTAGCCAAGCATGGGTTCAAATAATGTACACGTCACCTTGGCTTTGTAACAGGGAAATGCTTATGTAAATCTACTCCTCAGTTTCCTTCATTGTGTACTTGATATAATACCAACCAGCTCCTAGTCTTGTCAAGAAACCTTCATGATGTACCGTATACAAGTGCTTAATATAGTACTTCACCTACAAAACAAACCACTATACTACAAATCATCTTCTTGCAACTCCATTCTGTCAATAGCTGATTAAAGATGGACAGCTGACTTAAGGGAAGGCAGTCCATAGGGTAGAATAAACCATTCTTTTTCCTCTAGTAATAATTGGCACTATTGTCAATCTGTGCTGGGAGGTACAATTGAAGTGCCGTAATTGTAATGGAGCAGCAAAAGTTGTGAAAGAGTGGTCATGCCAACCCTGAGTAAGCTCAGAAAAAATAGTCTAGAGAGGGAGAACGGGGAGACAAATTCAGGAAAAGCATAAGAGAAGTGGAGGTAAGAGAGATGTCATAATACCTAAGATACTGGAAGTTATCTCAGTTTTTCACTTTCCAACCCAATTCCCTACAAATCTTGAGTATATTTTTGCCCTGGGATGATTGTCAAAGAGTTTATGTTCATGAGTGTGAGCCATGTGAAATGTAGCCTCTTCTGTAATGTGGGATCAATTTGAGATTGCAATTATATCTATCACTTTTCAGAGTGAAAGACATAATAATTTTCTTTTTTGGCTTGAATTAGAATAGGTGTATGTTTTTAAGATTTATTTATTTATTTTTATTTTAGAGAAAGAGAGAGAGCACAAGGTGAGGGGCAGAGGGACAGGGAGAGAGAATCTCAAATAGACTCTGCACTGATCATAGAGCCCAACATGGGGCTCAGTGTCACAATCCTGAGATCATGACTTGAGCCAAAACTAAGAGTCAGGTACTTAACCGACTGTGTGACCCAGGCACCCCAGTTTAGGTGTTTAGATGCATCTCTTCCTTGTCACCAAAACCTCAACTAGAAGAGAAATAAAACCAGAGATGTAAAAATGACCCATATGCAGTATCAGAACTCGTCAGTGCCAAAGGTGAGCATCCTCTGATTCTTAGTACAGAGTCCTTTATACCTTGTCATCCTGTTTCCTCACCTTTCAAAAATCTACTATTTGTTGAACATCTCTGTCTTTACATTATCTCACAATGGTCTAACCACAGTTTCATGTTAATTGGTATCTCAGTTTTATAACTAAGTAAATGTGCTCAGAGAAGTTTAGTAGCTTAAGCCCAAAACATTTGAACCCTGCTCCATCTGCCTTTAAGAGTTCTTAATCCTGCAGCTCCCTCTGCCTGTGTCTCTGCCTCTCTCTCTCTCTCTCTCTCTCTATCATAAATAAATAAATAAATAAATAAATAAATAAATAATAGTCCTTAATTCCCATAATTCCACTTCCTTCAGTCATTTCATCAGAAGAGGATAAAGGGAATCATCATTACGTATCTATTAGAATTGGGGAAAGGAAAAAACCCTCTAAATTTTGATCACTTTATGGCTTTCTCAGTCTTGATAACCTTTGGTCATCCCAGAATGCAAACCAAATATTTCCTTTTTTTCAAATATTTAATTATTTATTTGAGAAAGTGAGAGAGATCACACAGAGAGAGGAAGAGGAAGAAGCAGACTGCTTGCTAATATGAGGCTCCATCCCTGGAATCATGACCTAAGCAGAAGGCAGAGGCTTAACGGACTGAGCCCCCTAGACACCCCAAAACCAAATATTCTTAAAGAGAATATGCATTCACTAGATTGTTAATTATTGATTCCAGCATTTAAGTGGCATGCTGTGTTTGTGATCTGGAAAGAACCCATCTCAGTTAGTGCAGCCCAGCAGCCAGGCCTTGTGTGGAACCTATATTGTCTCAAGCATCTTTGTTGCCAGTGTTCTCAGGAACTACAAAAGCTGGCCAAAGCTCATCAACATACAGCAACAAAAGATATATTTCATCACATACCATCTTTATTGTAGCCTGCCTTGGGGTTAAGCTGAGTCAGAAGCATGAATGCATTGGTCAGTGCCAACAAAGGATCCCATCAATTTCCAGTTGGTTTTTAGAGACCGAGTTTACTCCAAAAGAAAAAAAAAAAAAAAAAAAAAAAGTGGAGCCAGAAAGCCTTAATGTAGAGCTTCCAGGAAAACTATACAAGTAACTTCTACTCGGGGGAAAACAGAGAGCCCTATATCACTTCCCAGTGTTACAATTTTGCAAATGGTGGTGCAACTTGATGCGGTCTTGGGGTTAAAAACATCATTTCAGGGCAGCCCTGGTGGCTCAGAGGTTTGGCGCCACCTTTAGCCCAGGGTGTGATCCTGGAGTCCTGGGATCAGGTCCCACATCGGGCTCCCTGCGTGGGGCCTGCTTCTCCCTCTGCCCGTGTCTCTGCCTCTCTCTCTCTCTCTTTCTGTGTCTCTCATGAATAAATAAATAAAATTAAAAAAAAAAAAACCACATAATTTCAGGTACTCTGAAATGCTAAATTTTTTCCAGGGTACTTACTGTTTCTGAGACAACTGGAAGTACTCAGCACCATCCTGACCTCTGTCTGTTCTCCTACCTTTACTCCAAATACTGGGCTCTAGTAGAAGCAAACCAAATCTATACCAGGACATTTGACTTTTCTGAAATGTCACAAAGGGGGCACTTGAAGTGCTAAAATTTGCCCTGAAGGGTCTAGTGTGTATGTCAATGATGACAAAATAAACAAAAAAATTTCTAAATCTCAAATTTCCTTAAGGCTATTTGGAGTTCCTACAAGTTGAATTTTAAAGTATTTTTTTTAAGCGTGAGGTGAATAATAAGATTTGAATCTTTTGCTTCTTATACAGAATATGAGTGAGATCAATGAGAAAAAAAAATTGAGAGTACTTTGGGGATTAACAGAATGCCAGAGAGCCTGTGTTTCAACAGCACAAATATAGGGGGCTCAGCCACAGGCATTTCTAGAATTCCTTGTTGAGATTCAGTAACTCTATGACATGTACTTGCTGGTCACATCAGATAAATTAGATAAGAATTTAATTTACATGTGAGATGAGCTCCATCACATTTGATAATTTTAGCTGCTGGTAATATTCTCAACAAGAAATAGCCACTGTTAAAAGTCAGACAATTCTTGCCACATGTCAGAGGTAAAAACAATACTGTGTCTCTCATTTAAAAGCCATTGTAATCCCTGGGAAAAGTGAAAGACTGGTTATGGCCATGCTTCTCAAATTTACAACATCCACAAACCAGTTAATGTTTTTTTCAGAATAGTCATAGACCACTGATTTTAGCTAATATTTTTAAAATATTACAATATTTTTTTAAATAATAAATTTATTTTTTATTGGTGTTCAATTTGCCAACATACAGAATAACACCCAGTGCTCATCCCATCAAGTGCCCCCCTCAGTGCCCGTCACACATTCACCCCCATCCCCCGCCCTTCTCCCTTTCCACCACCCCTAGTTCATTTCCCAGAGTTAGGAGTCTTTATGTTCTGTCTCCCTTTTCTGATATTTCCTACCCATTTCTTCTCCCTTCACTTCTATTCCCTTTCACTATTATTTATATTCCCCAAATGAATGAGAACATATAATGTTTGTCCTTCTCTGATTGACTTATTTCACTCAGCATAATACCCTCCAGTTCCATCCACGTTGAAGCAAATGGTGGGTATTTGTCATTTCTAATGGCTGAGTAATATTCCATTGTATACATAGACCACATCTTCTTTATCCATTCATCTATCGATGGACACCAAGGCTGCTTCCACAGTTTGGCTATTGTGGACATTGCTACTAGAAACATTGGGGTGCAGGTGTCCCGGCGTTTCATTGTATCTGAATCTTTGAGGTAAATCCCCAACAGTGCAATTGCTGGGTCGTAGGGCAGGTCTATTTTTAACCTTTTGAGGAACCTCCACACAGTTTTCCAGAGTGGCTGCACCAGTTCACATTCCCACCAACAGTGTAAGAGGGTTCCCTTTTCTCCGCATCCTCTCCAACATTTGTGGTTTCCTGCCTTGTTAATTTTCCGCATTCTCACTGGTGTGAGATGGTATCTCATTGTGGTTTTGATTTGTATTTCCCTGATGGCAAGTGATGCAGAGCATTTTCTCATGTGCGTGTTGGCCATCTCTATGTCTTCCTCTGTGAGATTTCTGTTCACGTCTTTTGCCCATTTCATGATTGGATTTTTTGTTTCTTTGGTGTTGAGTTTAATAAGTTCTTTATAGATCTTGGAAACTAGTCCTTTATCTGATATGAAAAGATGATAATATTTTTAAAAATAATACTTTTTTTCATATTGAAGAAAGAGATGAAATGATGATATTGTTCACCAAAGAATCTGTGTCTAGCTTTTTAATAGATAAGGTATAGTTCAGGCTTCAGTTAATTTTTTAACCTTCACTTCTACTAAATTATCGTATTCTAATTTAAAATGATAAATTATTATTGAGAAAAAACATCCAAGAAAAATTAAAAGTATATTTTTCAGAAGTAAAAGATAGAAGTTTTTGTATAGAAAGGACCAACCAAGGACCAGAATAATCAGAATAATGAATGATAAAACACACACACACACACACACACACACACACACACTCATTATATGAGTATCAGGAAAAAAGAGAAGACTCTAAATACTTCCAGAGAAGGAAAAAATAGTATACAAGGGATCAAAAGCCAAAATTGGAATTTTTAGCTAAATCATTGAAAACTGAAATATAATGGAGCAATGCTCTCAAAATGTTGAATAAAAACGGTACCAAATCTAGAGTATTATTCACACCCAAACTGTCCATTAAGTATCAAGATCAAATGAACACTTTCTGAGATTTACAGATTTTTTTAATGTGCCTTCCATGATCCCATTCATAGCAATCTACCAGAAGTTATTCTTCACTATTGCAATGGAGGAAATGTCAAAAAAGGAAGACCTGGGGTGCAAGAAATAAGAGATCCTGTGAAAGAGAGAAAAGAATGAAAGACTCAGATAGTGAAGTTTCAGAGTGATAGCTCAGCATTGGGCCTGGAGAGTATCCAGTATAAACTAGAAGAAAGAAGTCTCCAGAAATTATGATTCTAATATATTTTTTTGGTAATGGCTTTATTGATGTATAATTCACATACCATACAAGTCATACATTAACACCATTAAATATTAAATTCAGTAGACCTTTTGTATTCACAGATTTATGCAACCATCACCATCACCAGAATCTATTTTAAAACATTTCATCTCCTTAAAAAGGAACTCATCAGCCACCACCCTATAATTTTTACATGCATCCTAACCCTAGGCAGCTAGGAATCTATTTTCTGCCTCCATAGATTTGCCTATTCCAAACATTTTAGAAAAACTAAATTACAAAATAACGTGATCTTCTGTGATTGGCATCTTTCAGTCAGCATGATTTTAATCCATGCTGTAGCATGTAGCATAATTTCATTTCTTTTTATGGCTGAATAATATTCCATTGTGTGGATATACCACATTTTGATTATCTATTGATCAGTTGATGGGCATTTGGATAATTTCCACCTTTTAACTATTGTTAATGTTGCTATAAACACTCTGTACAAAATTTTGTGTATGTATCTTTTCATTTCCCATAGGTATAAACCTAGGAGTGGAACTGCTGGATCAAATGGTCACTATGATTAACTTTTTGGGAACTACAAGTCTGTTTTCCAGGTGACTGTACCATTTTATATTCTCACCAGTAGTTCATGAGGGTTCCAATTTTTTCATGTCGTGACCAACTTTTTTTATTATCTTTTTTGTCATAGCCATCCTAGAGAGTGGGACATGGTATCTTAATGTGGTTTCAAGTTGCACTTCCCTTCTGACTACTGATATTGAGCATCTTTTTATACATGTATTGTCAATTTATGTGCCTTCTTTGGGAAATATTCATATCCTTTGCCCACTTAAAAAATTTGTCTTTTTTTATTGAGTTGCAAGATTATATGTTCTAGAAACAAGTCCTTCATCATATGTGTGATCTGCAAATATTTTCTCCCATTCTTTGGGGTTATTTTTTAAAAAATTTTCTTGATGGTGTCTTTTGAGGTATAAAACTTTTTAATTTTGATGAAATTCCATCTATCTATTTATCTTTAATCACTTAGACTTAACTTTTGTCATAGTTAGGGAGTCATTGTCACATCCAAGGTCAAGAAGATTTACCCCTGTTTTTGTCTAAGAGTTTTATAGTTTTATCTTTTACTTTTAGGTTTTTGATCCAGTTTGAGTTCGTTTTTGTATGTTGTATTCTTATGATTTTTAATATGTTAAAGCATATTTGGAGCACTGTCAAAAAGTTTGAGAATTAATTATTGATACCTGCATAGAAAGAGAAGATAACCAAAAAGGAGGACACTATCAACTAGAATAGAAAAATAGTTCTATTAGTTGTGTTTCTTGGGTATGTCGTTGATTTCTTTCTCCAATGAATAAAGACAAAGATCAAATATTAAACAGGAACTGAGTTCATGAACTTTGCTATTTTCACTAGCATTTAATTATAAGAAGTCATAATGTTCTATCCTCAACATTTAAAATCTGATATTTCAAACCTGAAGTGATAAGCTCAAGCTTTTCAAAATATATTGCATGGTATATCAGTTGAGCACTGAGAAATAGTTACGTAGAGAGATTTCAATGTTATCATCATTTCAAAAGGTAAAGGTAAGTAAGCTCTCTTCCCCTCAGTGGCCAGTATAAAAATTTTTCTTGCATTCTGTAACTTGTTGCTCCTGCAACAAAGCACAAATTTGTGCTTATTAGCATAAATTTAGTGGCTTAAAACCACACTAATATGCAGGTATCTCGATGGGCATTTGGAACACATTCCTTCTGGAAGTTCTAGAGAAGAATCCATTCCTTGCCATTTCTAGCTTCAAACACCGGTCTGCATTCCTTTGGCTCATGGTCCCTTCCAGCAAGGGCATCTCTCTGACCTCTGTTTTCATTGCCCCTTCCTCCTCCTCCAGCTCCTCTTCCTACTCCAGTGGCGGCGGCTTCTTCTTCTTCTTCTTCTTCTTCTTCTTCTTCTTCTTCTTCTCCTTCTTCTTCTTCTTCTTCAGATTTTATTTATTTATTCATGAGAGAAACAGAGAGGCAGAGACATAGGCAGAGGCAGGAGAAGCAGGCTCATGCAAGGAGAGAGTGACAGGCAGAGGGAGAGAGAGAAACAGACTCCCTGATGAGTTTGGGGCTGATGCAGGGCTCAGTCCCAGGACTCCGGGATCACGACCTGAGCCAAAGGCAGATACTCAACCACTGAGCCACCCAGACGTTCCTCATTTCCACTTCTTTGACTTTCACCCTCATGCCTCCTTCTTATAAGGAACCTCATGATTTCCATTGGACCCAGCTGGATAACCTTTCTCCCCTCAGGCTCTTTAATTCAATCACATTGCAAAATCTCTTTTTGCATGTAGGGAAACATACTCTCAAGTGCCAAGGATTAGGACATGAACATCTTTGGGGACCATTAGCCAGGTCTACCACATATTCATTGTATATTTCTTTGCTGAGAACATAGAATGCATATTTACACAGTGGCTCAACTTTGATCACCTTTACTCTTTTCACTATTTTTAAAGTTAATAATGGACTACAAATTATTCTCTTGAATAAAGCAGTGTGTGAATTAGCATCTTAAGTGTCACCTTTTTAAATTGTATATAATTTCCCTTCCTCGCTATGCATAATGGAATACAAATGGATCTCCTAACACAATTTTTCCTCTTCCATTAACAAAGTGATATTCTTAAGTAGAATGAACTTTTTTTCTAATGGAAGGAATAAAATGCCATTGAGTACTTACATGCCATATAAGTACCACACATATGTTTTAATTGATTCTGGCTTTGTATATCAGTGGTTTCATATAAATATAAACAAATTATCTGTTGGTGTATAAAATGTGCTCTTTCAAATACTGTGTTATTGCCACTGATTCATAAAAAGAGTCATTTGATAATGGAATCTTGTGATCTTCCTCTAACCATAGTATCTGTCACTGTCTTTGCATCTATCCCTTAAGCTTTTAACTAGAATGCGCCCTGTAGTTCCTTTCCTTCCCTGAGCAAAGGTAAATTTGAAAGCTCTCTCTGTGGTTATAGTCTCTTCTTTTTTTTTTTTAAAGATTTTATTTATTTATTCATGAGAGACACACAGAGAGAGGCAGAGACATAGGCAGAGGGAGAAACAGCTACCAAGCAGGAAACCTAATGTGTCCTTGATCCTGGGACTCCAGAATCATGCCCTGAGCCAAAGGCTGATGTTCAACCCCTAAGCCACCAAGGCATCCCTGTAGTCTCTTCTAATAAGCCTTCAGCAATTAAGTTGATACATTTTGTACTGGAAAGCATTATTGTGTACTTTTAAAATAAAAACTTAATTGATTTACAGGGAAGTCACCATATTTTGTTCAAACATGATGGCAATACATCATTGATTTCGTGGAGTCTTGATAATGTTTCATAAGAGGACCTTCACTTGGGACCAACATTGAATGCAAAGCCAGTACAATATAGCTCAACTTTCACTATTTATCAGGGTACTGTCTATTTAATTTTAGTATTTTTCTGCCTTTTGTCCTAAATTGTCATACCACAAGATTGGCTTCTTTCCTGAAATACAGATCTAAATTCTTTATTTCTACTAATGTTTCTATTTACTCTTTATGTATATGATATAATCTAAAGTTGACTTTCTAAATCACAATTATGATCATTATTTTTACATGTCACATTTTTTTTTAGATTTTATCTTGAATTTTAAAAATGGTTATAAATATAACTCTTCTGTGAAGCTGCTGATTGTCAAGAACCACTAGATAGACTACTGGAATCATCATAGTCCAATATCCTCTTTGAGAATGGCTATTTGATAATGGAATTCTTCCATCGATATTTCAATTTTCACAGTAAATACAGTGGCCTAGGAGGAGCCTATGAAATCCTATAAATTTTTTTCAATATCTCACAGTTTGAAATCCCTCAAATATTCTCTTAGATGCTGGCAAATCTTCATGGTCAAGTCTTTAATTCAGGGAATTTAAATATCAGGGGATTTAAAGAGCTCTCTCTATATATCTGCTAAAAATATTGATATCTATTTGACTTCCAACTAATTAGAATATAAAGCATTCTCCAGAATGTATTTTATTTTTTAAGTTTTAATTTAAATTCCAATTAGTTAACACAGTGTAATGTTAGTTTCAGGTGTACAATATAGTGGTTCAACAGTTCCATACAACACCAGGTGCTCGTCACAATAAGTGCACTCCTTAATCCTCATCATCTTTCACCCATCCCCCTATCTATTCCCTCCACCAAACCATTAGTTTCTTCTCTATAGTTGAGTCTGTTTCTTGATCTGCCTCTCTTTTTCCCCTTTTGCTCATTTGTTTTGTTTCTTAAATTACACATGAGTGAAATCATATGGTATTTGTCCTTCTCTGACTTATTTCTCTTAGCATAATATTTCCTAGCTCCATCCATGTTGTCACAAATGGCAAGATTTTATTCTTTTTGATGGCTGAGTAATATTCTATTGCATATTTAGGCCACTTCTTCTTTACCCATTCATCAGTTGATGGACACTTCTACTGTTTCCATAATTTGGCTATTTGCCAAAAAATGCTGCTATAAATATCAGGATGTGTATTTTCCTTTGAATTAATATTTTTTGGTATTCTTTGGGGAAATCCCTATTAGTGTGATAACTAGATCCTAGGGAGTTCTATTTTCAATTTTTTGAGGAACTTCCATACTATTTTCCAGAGTGGCTGTACCACTTTGCATTCCCACCAACAGTGCAAGAGTGTTCCCCTTTCTCCATATCATTGCCAACACCTGTTGTTTCTTGTGTTGATTTTAGCCATTCTTTCAGGTAGGACGTGATATCTCACTGTAGTTTCAATTTTTATTTCCCTGATGATCAATGATATTGAGCATCTTTTCATGTGGCTGTTAGCCATCTGTATGCTTTCTTTTGAAAAATAACTATTCATGACTTCTGCCCATTTTTAACTGGATTATTCATTTTTGGGGTGTTGAGTTTGATAAGTTCTTTATAGATTTTGGATACTAACTCTTTATCAGATATGTCATTGGCAAATATCTTCTCCCATCCTATAGGTTGCCGCTTAGTTTTGTTGATTGTTTCCTTCTGTGTGTAGAAGCTTTTTATTTGGATGAAGTCCTAATAGTTTGATATTGTTTCCTTTGGCTTAGGAGATGTATTTAGTAAGAAGTTGCCATGGTGCGTGTCATAGAGGTTACTGTCTGTGTTCTTCTCTAGGATTTTAATGGTTTCATGTCTCACATTTAGCTCTTTCATCCATTTTTTTTAAAAAGATCTTATTTATTTTTTAAAAAGATCTTTTTTTTAAAAAAAGATTCTATCTTATTTTTAAAAATATCTCTTATTAAAAAGAGAAAGAGACACAAGTAGGATAACTGGTGGGCAGATGGAGAAGCAGGCTCCCAACTAAGCAGGAAGCCCAATGCAGGACTAGAACCCAGGACCTCAGGATCATGGCCTGAGCTGAAGGCAGACATTTAACTGAGCCACCCAGGTGCCCTCTTTCATCCATTTTAAATTAATTTTTGTGTATGGCATAAGGAAGTAGTTCTGTTTCATTCTTTTGCATGTTGCTGTCTAGTTTTTCCAATACCTTTTGTGGAAGAGATTTTTTTCCATTAGATATTCTTTCCTTTTTTGTTGAATATTAATTGACTGTATAGCTGTGGGTCCATTTTTTTTTCTATTCTGCTCTATTGATCTATGTATCTATTTTGTGCCAATACCATACTATTTTGATTACTTCAGCTTTGTAATATAATTTGAAATCTGGAATTGTGATGCCTTGAGCTTTGCTTTTCTTTTTCAAGATTTTTTTTTTTTTTTGGCTATTTGGGGGTCTTTTGTAGTTCTCATAAAATTTTAGGATTGTTTGTTCTAGCTCTGTGAAAAATGCTAGTGGTATTTTGATAGAGATTGCATTAAATATGTAGGTTGTTTTGGGTACTACAGATATTTAACAATATTTGTTCTTTGAATCCATGAGCATGGAATGGGATGGTTGTCCATTTCTGTGTGTCACCTTCAATTTCTTTCATCACGATTCTTAGTTTTCAGAGTACAGATCTTTTACCTCTTAGGTTAAATTTATTCCTAGGTATCTTATGGTTTTTGGTGCAATTGTAAATGGAATTGATTCCTAAATTTCCCTTTCTGCTGCTTCATTATAGAAGATATTTCTGTATGTGTTTAGAAATGCAACAGATTTCTCTATGTTGGTTTTTATTCTGCAACTTTACTTAATTCACGTGTCAGTTTTAGCGATTTTTTTTAGTGGAGTCTTTCAGGTTTCCTTTATAAAGTATCTTGTCATCTGCAAATAGTGAAAGTTTTAACTTCTTTCTTGCCAATCTGGATGCCTTTTATTTCTTTCTGTTGTCTGATTGCCGTGGTAGGACTTCCAATACTTTGTTAATAGTGATGAGAGTGTGTATCTCTGTCTTGTTCCTTACCATAGAGGAAAAGCTCCCTGATATTACCTGGGGGTTTTTCATAGATGGCCTTTATTATATTGAGGTACATTTTCTCTAAACCTACTTTGTTGAGTTTTTTTTTTTAAATCATGAATAGGGGATCCCTGGGTGGTGCAGCGGTTTAGCGCCTGCCTTTGGCCCAGGGCGCGATCCTGGAGACCCGGGATCGAATCCCACGTCGGGCTCCCGGTGCATGGAGCCTGCTTCTCCCTCTGCCTGTGTCTCTGCCTCTCTCTGTCTCTTTCTGTGTGACTATCATAAATAAATAAAAATTTAAAAAAATCATGAATAGATGCTGTAGTTTGTCAAATGCTTTTTCTCCATTTCTGTTGAAATGATCATATGGTTCTTATTCTTTCTTTTATTAATATGATGTATCACCTTGATTGGTTTGTGAATATTGAGCCACCCTTACAACCCAAGAATAAATCCCACTAGATAATTTTGAATGATTTTTTTAAATGTTTTATGTTAGATTCAGTTTGCTAGTATTTTATTGATAATTCTTGCATCCATGTTCATCAGGGATATTGACCTGTAGGTCTCTTTTTTTAGTGGAGTCTTTATCCGGTTTTGGTATCAAGGTAATGCTTGCCTCATAGAATGAATTTTGAAGTTATCTTTCCTTTTCTATTTTTTTGGAATAGTTTGAGGAAAAATAGATATTAACTCTTTCTGTTTGGTAGAATTTGCCTGTGAAGCAATCTGGCCCAGGACTTTTGTTTGTTGGGAGTTTTGTGATTACTGATTCAATTTTTTTGCTAGTTATTGGTCTGTTCAATTTTTGTATTTTTCCTGTTTCAGTTTTGATAGTTTTTATATGTTTATATGAATTTATCCATTTCTACCATGTTGTCCATTTTGTTAGCATTTAGATTTTCATAATATTGTTTTATAATTATTTGTATTTCTGTGGTGTTGTTTGCTTTTCATTTGTGATTTCATTTATTTGGATCCTTTCTCTTTTCTTTTTAATAAGTCTGGCTAGAGGTTTATCAATATTATTAATTTTTTCAAAGAATTAGCTTCTGGTTTCATTGATCTGCTTTGTTGTTTTTTTTTTTTGTTTTATTTTTAGTTTCTATATCATTTATTTCTGCTCTAATCTGCATTATTTTCCTTTTTTTTTTCCTTGCTGCCTTTAGAATTCTTTTGTTGTTCCCTTCCTAGCTCCTTTAGGTGTAAGTTTAGGTTATTTATTTGAGATTTTTCTTGCTGCTTAGGGTAGGCCTGTATTGCTATATACTTCCATCTTAGGACCACTTTTGCTGCATCCCAAAGGTTTTGGAGCATTCTGTTCTCATTTTCATTTGTTTCCATGTATTTTTTTTTAATTTGTCCTTTGATTTCCTGGTTGACCCATTTATTGTTTAGTTGCATGTTGTTTAACCTCCATGTATTTGAGGTCTTTCCAGATTTTTTTCTTGTGGTTGATTTCAAATTTAATAGTGTTGTGGCCAGAAAAGATGCATGATATGATCTCAGTCTTTTCGTATCGTTGAGGCCTGATTTGTGGCCTAATATGTGATCTGATCTGGTGGATGTCCCACGTGCACTTGAAAAGAATGTGTATTCTCCTGGGTTAGGATGAAATGTTCTGTATAGATCTGGTCCAATGTGTCACTCAAAGGCATTGTTTCCTTGTTGATTTTCTGTTTAAGATGATGTCCATTGATGTAAGTGGAGAGATAAGTCTCCTACTATTGCTGTATTATTATCGATGGGTTCTTTTATGTTTGTTATTAATTGTTTTACATATTTGGTGCTCCTAAGGTGGAGGCATAAATATTTACAATTGTTAGTTCTTCTTGTTGGATAGACCCCTTTATTATGATATAGTACCCCTCTTTTTCTCTTGTTACAGTCTTTTTTTAAAGTCTAGTTTGTCCTACATAAGTGTTGTTACTTTGGCTTTCTTTGACATCTATTGCATGATAAATGTTTATCTCCTCACTTGAGATCTAAAATAAGTCTCTTGTAGGTAGCATGTAGATAGGTCTTGTTTTTTTTATCCATCCTGACATCCTATGTCTTTTGATTAGAGCATTTATTCCATTTACATTCAGAGTAATTATTGATAGATATGTATTTATTGCCACTTTGTTACTTGTTTTGTTGTTTCTGGAAGTTTTCTCTGATCCTTTCTTACCTTTGTCACTTTTGGCCTTTCCTTTCCACTCAAAGAGTCCCCTTTAATATTTCTTGCATTACTGGTTTAGTGGTCACAAGTCCGTAAGTTTTTGTTTGTCTGGGATAGTTGTAATTTCTGATAAGAATGTTTAGGTTTTGTACATTTCATTTAGGACACGTCAATATTTTATTATTAAATTATCTTTTGCTACCTCTTTCTCAAGCTACTAGTATTTTTATAGTAATTTTGAGTTTCAGTTTTCAGAAATTATCACATTAAGTTAACATTTAGTTGGCATTTTTAGGAAGCTTCAGTTTCTTGGAATAGGAAAGCCAGAGTTATTTTAACCCAGGATACACAGGGTTTAGATATCAACATTATTAGTCTAAGGTCCATTTAACAAGTGTCTGGTGAGTTCTACAAAAGGAGATGAAACTTTTTAATGATAGGATGGCAAAGAAGCAGCCCACTGCAATGCTATTATGACCCACTTTCTGCTTCTGTGTGGCTTGAGATGAATTTCACCATGGAACTACTCACATATTTTAAAATTGGAGACCCATTGAGATGCCATGGCCATGAAGACAACAATTATATTCTATAGTCAGGGAAATGGCCAACATTTTATTGTTTGGAATTGCTAAGAAAGACTGTTTAGTTGATAGACCTGAGAACAACTTCAAGGAATATAAGCAAGGGACCTATACATAAACACCCATGGTATCTTCATTTTCTTCTATAAGATCCAACAGGTCACTCTGCATTTAATAAATTAAATCCTGAAAAATCATAGGATAGTTTTAGAATAAAAAAATTTACTTTTTATATATAAGCCTCATCTTTATCACCTTTAAAAGACTTTATCAAATTTACTCCCAGATAACCAAAGCTATGGTGGATGAAATTTAGCTCTATTCTTAATTCAAATCATGAGTCAAATCTCAAATAAAAGCTTATTTTGTCTTCCCAATCCAAATTAGAAACACCTACTCTGCATTTTGTTATGATCTAACTGACATTTCTTCTCCAATCTAGTTCCTCAGATTGTATCCTATAGGTCAACACCTTCAGGAAAAAGTGATACTGATTACAGCTCATGTTCTTAAATATCTTTCTTAGAAGCTAAATGGCACATGAATTCAAGGAAAATATACCTCTCTTTTGAAGCAACTGAGATTGGGATTTTAAATAAAATGAATATTGTTAAGTGAAGGGATTTTAAAGTGAAGCGGAGTCACTGGCTATATACTCCACTCTTTGGTATATCTATCCTTATCCTGAAAATAATGTTAGACATTCAATTCATGTCCTGTATCATTTTCAAGTATATTCCTGTCTCCCTGACTCCACTCCTGATAGTTCCTATACCCTTCCTCCTCTTTTTCTTGCTTCTTGAATATCCTTGATCTTTTGAGACTCATATTAAGTACCAAGTTCTCTTTAAATATTTCACACCATTTTGGCCTGCACTATCTCCACCTGTTGATCAACCCTAAACACTTATATACTCTGTGACTTATATACCCTAAGCAATTATGGTATGTACCATTCTGTTTACTTACATACCTGGGGATCTCTAATTGTTTTCAGATAGGCAAAATTATCTTCCAAATTACATATGGGTTCTTTCACTGCAGAGAAATAAATGTTAGATATTTTATTTGTTCATTTGTTTTATTTCATAGTACTTAATGCAAAAAAGGGGAAATAGTACTCAAATACCTAGAATCTTGAACCTTTAGAACTAGAATTGACTAAAAAGATACATACTCATATATATTATACCTGTATACTACAAAATATTTTGTGTGCATTGTAAAACCTGCAAAAGGACTGAAATTTCATTAATGACGTTCTGTATAAATGGAAGTTCTGATATCTTATTCCCAAACACTTCTAGATCACCCTTAGTGTTGACTTTAGAAATCACCAACGTACAACAGGTCTTTTTTTTTTTTTTATTGTATTTATTCACTTGAGACGAGAGAAAGAGAGAGAGAGAGAGAGAGGAGAGAGAGCATGGTGAGGAGAAGAGATTCCCCACTGAGCAGGGAACCTGATGCAAGGCTCAGTCCCAGGATCCCAAGATCATGACCTGAGCCAAAGGCAGATGCTTAACCAGCTGAGCCCTCGGAGTCTTTTCAAAATAGGTTCTGAGAAACTTAAGAGGTTTATTCAGAGATGCCTTAAAGACTGTGACAAGATGGAAAAGGGAATGGAAGTGAGATCTCTGATGTTTTCCACTTGTTGCCCACCCACAATCATTTCATTCAACCAAGTAATTTTATTATTTACTTGTTTCTATACCAGGGATTCATGAAATATTGTTTTTGAACAGTTTAGTCCAAAATCATGTTTTAAAATCATGATATGAATAATTTTTTATTTAAAAATGAATAACACAGGGATCCCTGGGTGGCGCAGCGGTTTGGCGCCTGCCTTTGGCCCGGGGCGCCATCCTGGAGACCCGGGATCGAATCCCACGTCGGGCTCCCGGTGCATGGAGCCTGCTTCTCTCTCTGCCTGTGTCTCTGCCTCTCTCTCTGCGTGTGACTATCATGAATAAATAAATAAAATCTTTAAAAAAAAATGAATAACACAGACATTCTACCTCTAGTAATGTACCTGTGAATGATTTTTCAAGGTCCCATCAATTAAAGCTAAATAACAAACTCCTGGTTGTTTGCAACAGAGCCTATCATATTCCATTTATTCCTGAAATATTTTCTGAGACTTCTTAGGTATCAACATAGAGACTCCTAATTTGCTGCATTTTTCACAATATCTCTCTTTCACTAGACATAAGGAAAAATGATATGGGCTACAGAATTGTGTTTCGAAAATTACTGTAGAGTTTCAAAGTAGATTAATGGGTCAGCCCAGATGGCTCAGTGGTTTAGCGCCGCCTTCAGCCCAGGGCATGATCCTGGAGACCCAGGATCTAGTCCCATATCGGGCTCCCTGCATGGAGCCTCCTTCTTCCTCTGCCTGTGTCTCTGCCTCTCTCTCTCTCTGTGTGTCTCTCATGAGTAAATAAATATATATATATATTTTAAAGTAGATTAATGTAGGGGGGAAATAACTTATGTTCAAGGAATGATTTACCCCAAACAAAATATGTGATCCAGAAATCTAAAAAAAATCCACAAATCTAAATGTATGAGGATTTAAAACATCAGCAAAAATAAAACATTATGAACAGAATCAAAAACAAGCAAGAATTGAACATTTTTGAACACAGACTTATTCGTAACATGTAAAGGTCTCCTATAAATTAATACAAATATTAAAAACTGGGCCACTAAATGGTAGGAGAGATGAATATTCATTCATAGAAGAATAAAAATAATTAGTATATAAATATATTGACATAATCAAATGCAATTTAAAATTTAAAAAGATACATTGTTCACTCAAATGGATACAAATTAAAATACTGATTATATTCATGATTCAAAACAATTGTGAGAACATTAACATATTCTTACACTAATATTGAAAATATAATTTGAGAGAACTTTAAGAAGACAATTTGGAAGTGCCAATCAAAAATTAAAATACCTATATCCTTTAATCAAAGAATTCTACCTCTTGTAATGTACCTGTGAAAACTATACATTTGCACAAAGCTATTATTAAGTACTCTATCAGTGAAAAACTGGGGGAAATGTGCATATGTAAAAATAAATTAATATAATACAATGCATCAATTTTATGGACTGTTATAATTATTAAAAATAACATGTCTTTATATTCCAAAAAAAAAAAAAAGAAAAAAATTGTCTAGTGAAAAAATATCAACACAAAAATTTATGTGGTAAGATCGCATTCATACACTCCTCCACAATAAAACAAAAAATAATACAAGTTTTCATTTTTTGTGAATATGAGTGTGTCTGTGTAGCTCTGTGCACATGCACCACAGTTAAATAATAGTGACCTGTGGGGAGGAAAGGGGATGCTTTGGTTGATTTCTGAGGTATCTAGAATGATTTGATAGTATCTAGCTGTATTTGAGAGAAGAGACAACCCTAAGGTCTTCCTATTACACTGCCATCTTAGCTCCCTCTGCCATGGAATGTTTTGAAATAAAGAGAAACTCTTGCTTTTTATTCTATTTTTTGCTTTTGTTTAATGGTTACAAAACATTGCTTTCTTTCTGTGATGTAAGCATCTAACACACACACTCAGATATATACATATGTGTTCATATTCTCTTTCCGTTGCACACACACATATATACATATAGACACATAAAAACAATCTTAGACTTGCAGATTGAGTATAAAGATAGTAAAATGATTGGTTTGGAATTAAAAATCAATTATTAGCTTACAATATTTGTAATTGTACTGGTATAAAAAAAGTTCTTTGAAAATTTCCCTCCCTTGACAAAATCTTACCCGATCCATCAATTCTTCAAGGCATACGTAACCAATCACATATATGGTTGGGAAAGAGAGGCAGGAAATGAAATGAAATGAGTACTCATTATGCATCAAACAACATACCAAACATTTTACCTGTGTAATCTCATTTAATTTGTATCCATCATAGTGAGGAAACTTTTACTGTTTTAATTTTTAGATGAGACATTCAAGACTCAAGAGACTAAGTCACTTGTTCAAGGTTACCAGCTAATGAATCTTGAAACCAGAATTCTAGATGAGTCTTATTCTCAAACCAGCCTTATTAGTCAAAATCTCAGCAGGAATGGCACACTTGAATCGGATAATTTGTGGAAGAGTTTAGAGAAGGGCATATTTATAAAAATTTGGACGTGATGTAGGAAGCCACAAGGGATAGTGCCTTTGCCAGGACTGGCAACCTCCAAACCTGAAAGGGCAGACAGCAGGACTGGTTATGGGAATCTGGAAGACAGAGTGTCTTTGGAGAGGCCATTAATGGGACCTGTGATTTTCCCTTTAAGAGATTACCCCTCTCAGGAAATTCTAATCACCCAGGGAAATATAATATCAATGAGTTCAGTGATTCCATTTTTTAAAGATTTTATTTATTTATTCATGAGAGACACACAGAGGGAGGCAAAGACATAGGCAGAGGGAGAAGTAAGCTCCCTGCGGGAAGCCTGATCCAAAACTCGATCCCAGGACCCCAGAATCACAACCTGAGCCAAGGCAGATTCTCAACCACTGAACGACCAAGGTGACCCTCAGGGATTCCTTCTATAATCAAGTCTCATTTGCCAGAGGCTTATTTTAGGACATCTCAACGAATGAAAACTAAAAGATCTCAAGTCATCTTTCTAGATTCCCTAGCTTATTTGCAAGTATCACTCTGTGAAGGTTTCATTCCTTTGTACAAAATATGGCAGTATTCTTTTGAAACCATTTCCTTTTATGAATCTCCATGGTGATCTTGTGAATGCATTGGTGTGGCCTAATCTCCAGAATCATCCAGGAATTGGAGAAGCCAAGAATTTGTTCTGCCTCTTTCTTGTTTCTGCTGCTTGGCTGAAAACAGTTCACTGTTCATTAAGATCTGTTCAGGAGGAGAAACCCAGAAGAGAAATAATTAGAAACTTGCTGACTGATTTGACTCTTATTATGAGCAAATACATAGGAACTTAAGAAAAGGCACCAAAAAAAGGTAGAAAAATAGGGGCGCTTGAGTGGCTCAGTCTATTTTAGTGTCTGCTTTCAGCTCAGGTCATGATCCTGCGGTCCTGAGATTGAGCCCTACATTGACTCCCTGCTCAATGGGGAGCCTGCTTCTCCCTCTCTTTCTCTGCCTGCCGCTCCCCCTGCTTGTGCTCTCTCTGTCTCTCTCTGACTCTCCCTCTGTCAAGTAAATAAATAAAATCTTTTTTAAAAAGTAGAAAAAATTCTTTAAAATTACTATGGCATCATGTGAACAAAGTATAAATTGAGAATTGGGATATATATAGAGGTCATTCATTGAGGGTAAGAATCCTATACTGGCAGACAGAATTTTTGAGATAAGACAATGCTTTATTTAATGAGAGATTATGTAATTGAAGCATTAGTGATTTATACTTAAAAATTGTATATATAAATGGAAAAATAAGGAAATGAATTTGAGGTGCTACTTTAGTAAAAAAAAGAAAAAGAAAGGCACAGAGGTTTAAAGTTTGCAAAAAAATATAAGAAAAGCTTTGAAAAACTAATCGTTAAAGCACTTGAGATTAGGGAGGAACTTCTCGTTATTATCCATTTCAAAGAATTAAAAAAGAGATCATAACAATATACTAAAAGGACAATGGTACTTTGTAACAGTAGCATTCATGTAGGTTAGCTAACATAAAAATGAGGAAAATATTCCCTCTTTTGAATTCGAAAGCTGTACCTGAATTGGTTAGCTTGCAAAACGATTTTCAACTACATATAAATAGACTCTAGTACGTCTAGCCACAGTATTAAATACCCCCCACAATGGTTTTCATTTTTCATAGTGAATGTACCCGCAATCTAATATACTTATTTATGCTCTGAAAATTTTTCTCAGTCCTGTAGACGTGTTATGCTCTTCATGAGTGGGAAGGTAAGCAGTCTTGGCCTTTCTTTGAGGAGGGTGTGGGCAGAAATTTAAGATGAGTCTGGACAGCAGAACGAGCTTTAATGCTATCAGAAAAAAAGGTAACAAGTGCAATATTGTGATGACTTTGTTCATGGCATCGCCATCCTCAAAGGCAGAATAATAGAGTGTTCCACTTATAAATGGGAATAGAGTCACCTACTTATTAGCTAACTGACTGCAAGCAAGTCACTTAAGGTCTTCAGTTCTAGTTTTCACATCTGCAAGAAACAGAATTACAGCACTCCCCAAAGCTGCCTCATGCAGCTACACAGACTGTGCATTGCACTCTTAGGTGCCAGGCTCTGCCCTAGGTATTCTTTATAATAGTTCATTTAATCCTCCTACCAGCCTAGGAGTGTATGACTATTAATTCCAGTTCACAGATGAGGAAACCAAGGCATAAAGAGACTAATGTTAAATAACTCTTAATATTTGGTCTGAAGAATCATCAGTCAATTACAGAAGTTAGTTTGCCCAATTTATTGTAACTAACTTTCAAAACCAGACAAAAATGGGAAATCAAATTTAATATTTAAATAGTATAGATGCTACTCAAATTAGAAGTGGTTCTACCTGTTGATATGACATTATTCTAATTGGCTATTTTTTTTTAAAGATTTTCTTTATTTATTCATGAGAGAGACACACAGAGAGAGAGGCACAGACACAGGCAGAGGGAGAAGCAGGCTCCACGCAGGGAGCCCGATGTGGGACTCGATCCTGGGGTTCCAGGATCACACCCTGGGCCGAAGGCAGGTGCCAAACCGCTGAGCCACCCGGGCTGCCCCTAATTGGCTATTTTGTTGCAGGAGAATCTCTATTAAGTAACTTCCATTTTTCTCACTTAGTGGATGAATTATTTCATCTATAAATGACTTTGGCAGCTAGCTATTCATAACACATTGTATTCTTTGTAGCTGTAGAGGTAAGGACACCCTATTTTACTATCCCCAGCAGTTTAGCTCAAGGCTTTCTAATAGTCAGCTATTAGAAATATATATGGAATATATATTGGCTATCCTTAAACCTATATATATTCCATTTTATCTGGTCCTTTACTCATTCAAAGAAACATTGTACAAACCAATACAGTGTGAGTGTGGGAAAAAAATGGAATTGTTTCCATGTAGACAAGTTATATGCTTTATTAGCACTTGTGATGACTCATTTTATATGTCAACTTGACTAGGATAAGGGATGCCCAGACACCTGGTAAAACATTATTTCTGGACGTGTTTGTGAGGTTGTCTCTAGAATATATCAGCATAGACAGAATAAAGATGATTGCTGTCACCAACGTGGAGGCAATTACTTGAAGACATGAATAGAACAAAAAGGCAGAGAAAGGGTGAATTTGCTCTCTTTGCTTGGCCTGGGACATCCATCTTCTCCTACCTTCACACATCAGTGCTCTTGGTTCTACTGCTTTTGGACTGGAACTAAACTATGCTACCAGCTTTCCTGGTACTCTAGTTTGCAGATGGCAGATTGTGAGATTTTTCAGCCTCCATAACTCCATGATTGTGAGAACCCATGCCTATAATAAGTTTTATATATGTATATATATATATATATATATATATATATAATTTGTATATAATATATACAAATCTCTGATCTAAGACACATTAGAAAAAACTGATTTTTTAAAAGATTTTATTTATTTGAGAGATAGGGAGAAGCAGGCTCTCCACTGAGCAGGGACTCCAATGTGGGGCTCTATCCCAGGATCCCAGGATCATAATTTGAACCAAAGGTAGACACTTAATGAACCACCCAGATGCCCCTGTAAAGTTGATCTAAAAAGAAATGATGTTGGGGTGCCTGAGTGGCTAAGCTGGTTAAGCAACCAACTCTTGATTTTGGCTCAGGTCATATCTCAGGGTTGTGAGAACGAGCTTTCACTCAGACTCTGCTGCGTGTGGAGACTGCTTAAGATTCTTTCTGCCCCTCTGCCAGTTCTCTCTTTCTCTCTCTGATAAATACATACATACATACATAAATAAGAAATTATCTTGAATTTGGTGTGAATGAGTCAAATATAAGTTTGGGGAAGGACTCAATCAGTATGTTTTACATTTAAACATAATGTTTAAATTAAGTGTTTATCATTTTATAAATTCTGTTTCAAATTGACTTATTCAATTAACAAAAAAAATTAGATGTCATAAAAGATGGTAGGATTGTTCTGTATATACTTACTTAGTCACTGTGACTTGCCAACCTGAAGTAGTGATCCTGGGGTTGTTTTTCAAAACTTATGTAGCGGAATTCATGTATCCAATGTCTAAACATTTAGTGCATTTCAAGGAAGACTCTTGCACAAGCTATAGATTTCTCTGTGTCTGTCTCTCTCTACATTTCTATCTTTAGGATAGAAATTACTATCCTAACTTCCTACATTACTAAGGAAGGTTTTGTGATGAATTTTTGAGATTTGCCTTGGGAATCTTTTTATTTTATTTTATTTTATTTTATTTTATTTTATTTTATTTTATTTTATTTTATTTTATTATTTTATTTTATTTTTTATTTTTATTTTATTTTTTTTTAGTTTAAAGAGATAATGAGCAGGAAAGGACGGAGGGAGAAAGTGAGGGAGAAAGTATCTGAGGTAGACTCTTCACTGAACTGGGAGCCTGACACGGGGCTCAATTCCATGACTAAATATCAGGATCTGAGTTGAAACCAAGAGTCTGATACTTAACCAACTGAGCCACCCAGGCACTCCTGCCTTGTGAATCATTTTTAAAGACACACAAAATATATTTATTGCATTATGAACATTCTATATTTTGGATCTTAAAGAGGTGTACAAACCTGGGAACTCCTCCTCTCCAGATTCTCCAAATCTGAATAACTAGAGGTATTTCTAAAAAACAAGACCACCATTAAGTGATGCCACAAGCTTGCAGAAAAATTACAAGAGGGATTTATTAAAATCATGTTTGCAATGAAAATGTCTTTCCTTCATATAAAACCTATCAACATAATTTTCAAGAGCAGTACTTATTTTTTATACTTGCTTAAAATAAAGTCACCCTCTCATATTACATCTTATTCAAGTAATTCTTTTATCATTGTTAAATGATAAATGCATTCAAAGTAACTCCTATTCTCTCAATAGATAGAGATTTGAAATGAGCATTGAGATGGCTTCAATTTTGAGGGACATTAGGTGTCTGGTATAGTCCTATTCATATTTGGGGGTTTTGCCGATAAATATGGAAGGAATTATACTGTCTTCCTACCCTGCCAATTCTACTTCTCCTTAAAAATATCATTTTAATGTCATAATGCTGTCTTTGATCATTCTGCCATGTTTCCATGCTAAGCACATAGAAATCACATGTACTCAATTGTCTAGAATAGTACCTATTTCACTCTTCCTAATAACAATAGACAAATATATGACTACATGTGATTAACATTTTCATCTTTGGGATGCTTTGTTACATAAATAAATTAAACATAAGAAGAAGTTTCATAGATTCCAAAGCCTTATCTTTTTGTTTGTTTGTTTTAGGAAAATACTGCCACAAGATCTATAATGTGTATCCAAATCTAGCCTATTCCTCTTGGTTGTAACCAACAAAACCCAATTGTGGCTCAAGCAGAAGTATTATGTATTGAAAGGATATTAAGAAGCTCATTTACATACATTGTGTAAACCTGAGCACCTGCTACTGCCCCAGAACTTTTAAGTCTATCATTTTTGCTGGACTTGAAATGTCACCAAACATTGTAATAATGACTATTTAATTCTTCTCTAATTTTTACATCCTTTTTCTAGTTTCAGTGATCTGGGCATAGATTTGATTAGCAATGCCTAAACAATTTATCTGCTTCCAATTATTGGTGGGGGTGTTAACTGGGAATACCCATCTCCTTTAGACCTTATATCCCACCAAAATTTAATGGGGGATTTCTCCAAAATAAAGAGTTTTTAATGTTTAAAATAATGAAAAAATATCCAGTAGTTAAACCGTATATCTTGGAAATTTTGGTACAGTAGGTCTAAAATTGAAAACCCATCAGTATGTCATGAAAACTATGAAATTAAGGAACCATAGATTCAAATCGGCATCTTAACAATTTTTATGCTTATAAGTACATAATATAACCCTCTTTCCAGTGAGAGTGAGTCCATTATGAACCTTAAGGGACATCCCTGAACATCCTTCTGAATGTACCAAACTGCACAAGAAGTGATTATCTCTGAAACTGAGCAGTTCATCTAGATGGCAATTAAGTAGGTTAAGGTGACCAGAGCATAACTGTCATACAACTGCTCATTCTTCATAGGAGAGGGACTGGCTTGTTTACTGCTTACTTAAATGTAGCTGAGAACTTAGCTCTTTGTACCTTAGTTTTTTTAAAGGTCAAGGGTTTGTGACTTTAAAAAAAGATGGCTGGAGAGACTATGGTCATGAGATTCACAATCACATTGCAGAGTCAAGGAGTAATACAGAAACCAGTTGTGACCTGAGAATTGAGGAGCCATCTGAAAGCTGGAAATAACAGAATTATCTGTTTTCTGAATCAAGAAATGTCCTTGTGTGAAGTTGTAAAACGGGGAGAGAGGGTAAAAGGAGAAAGAGAAGAAGGAGAAGGATATACGAAAGGAAGGAGGAGGAGGGTAAGAGTAGAGAAATTTCTCCTCATCTCATGTAATTTTATTTCAACTCATTAAAATAAAGTATGCCAGTGTGCGGAATGAGTATGTGAATGAACGCATGTAGTAGTTTTTGTATTAATAGCTAAGTCACCAGGAAAAAAAATTAGATATATGATCTTATATTAGCAATAAATGTGTTTCATAAAATGAAGGTATTTAAGGTAGATCTTGTGAGAAATACTTTTGGGGATTTACTATAAGAGACAGAGCTTTCCAAACAGATTGAACAAGCTACAAAAAAGTCATCAGAAAATGAGTTTAGTGTTAAACTTAGAGAATACTTTGACTAACTTAAAGGTAATATCCAACACTCAGAGAATTTAGATACTGAAGAAAACTTCTGCTTTCTTTGGGAATAAATGTTGGAGATACTCTTAAATTTAAAAATGATAATGCAGCTATGAGTAGATGAAAATAAATTCTCAGGTAAAGACTATGACAATTTAACAAGAAGAGATTAGCATCTATTGTTTGATTAAGCCCTTGATCAGAACCATCAGGGACAAATTGTCAAGGTCGTAACAGAGAGAGATTAAAACTATCTTTATATATTTAATATTTGGCATTAGAATAGTAAGGATTTCCCATATAGACTTTTACTAATGATAAACTTCTCAAGGAATAGTTCACTGTACGTTATTTAATTAATCTGCACTATGCCCTGAGAAGTTAAATTTAGATAAGATTCTCATTTTAGAGCAAGAAATTGAAGTACAGAAAATTATTAATAGCCTCATGAATAGAGCTCAAAGAAAACACAGGTTTTCACAGTCCCTCCTCAGAGCTGGCCTCAGTCAAAGAAAGATAAGCAATTTCCTATTCCTGAAATCTGAGGATCATTGAGAAAGTCCTCAAATGTTTCTCATCAAAAATGTCAAAATACTTATAATGCATTCTTTTGGATCAAAATGTCTTGATGACCAAATGAACCTACTGTAAATATCTCTGAGAGGATTAATGTATTACTATTTTAAGATTTACTATTACAGTACTTATATTTCCTTTGAACTGAAAAAGTTGTTAAGAACATCCGCTTTGGAAAAAAAAAAAAAGAACATCCGCTTTGATATGTTAGAGAGGCGGTTTGTTAAGAGCTGCCCAATGAGACATTGGGATAAGGCCCTTACCATATCAAAGAATGAATGAAAAAGAATTAAGAGGTAGGAACATCATAGTTAAGTAAAAAAAAAAAAATAGTCGAAGAAATTGTATACATAAATGTATAGATAAAATTTCAAAGCTTAGATCCTGCTAGATTAGGTGGGCCTTTCTCATTGCACATTATTATTGTTTAAACATATGTCTTCCATACTGTACCATACCTCTTGAAGCAAAAACCGTGCATTCATTTAATGTATTTATTAAATTCCCACCGTGTTTCAGACATTGCGATAAAGTGATGAAAACTTGAATCTTTGCCTTTTAGAATCTTAAGGATTACAGAGGAGTTCTCTGTCATTTATCTTTATACTTCCTGCACCTAACATAATGATAGGAACACTCAAACAATTCTAATTCTCTCATTAAAATGTATTCACTTGTTCTGTTTCCTTCAAAAGAGGATAATACTTGTCTCATTCATAGAGAAATAAATTCATTTGAAGAAATTGTTCAGAGGACATACCAAGAATTGATTCAGTAAATTACCCAACAAATAACTGGGTAAAATTGAATACATCTAATTATGTCAATAGTAAATTTGTCACTAGATGCTGTATGCTTAAGGCCCAGACAGTATCTATCACACTGTAAAGTCTCAATATTTTCTGATTGAATAAAGGGATGAAAGTAGTCCTGCTACTAAATATGTGATCTCAAGAAAGAATATCTGAGTTTATTTTCTTGTTCGTCGTAAAGACAAAAATCCTTGCCCTGCCCACCTCACAGTTTTTTTCCACCTCACATTTTTGTTCTAATCAAATAGAATAAGGAATAATTAATCTGTAAACTTATGAATATAAGTGATAATTTGTTTTGATATATTGTGTGTATATTCAAACACATATGCTATCTTCTGTAAAACTTTGTCACGGAAATGTAGAAGATGTTGGAAACTTGCAAAGGTTCACTTCCCTTCTCTACCTTCATATTCTAGTTGACATGAAGCATTAGGAAGCTTAAGTAGAAATGCTGAAATTCTGAGTATGTCTTAGATGTGATGCCTGCAAAAGTTAGGGGCTCTATCTGAAAGGACCTATGGAAAATCTATTTAGGTCCTTGCTATCCAATATGGTAACTACTAACCTTATGTGCCTATATGTAGTTATATTTAAATTAATAAAATTAAATATAATTGAAAATTCCATTTCTTAGTAACCCTAGCTACATCTCAAAAGTTTATTAGAGACAGACTATCATAAAGATGACACAGACATAGAACATTTTCATCACAAGTGAGAAATTCTGCTATATCATTGGTCTAGTTGCCACAGGGCTGCACTTTGAGGTGAGAAAACAAATTAGATTTTGTTTCTGGTGTAAGTTATACATTTGGGTTATACCTAAATTCACTTACTACAAAAAAGAGTACGAAAAATTTAGTTTTTCAGGGAATAAACAATATAGCTACTCTGAGCTGAAGCCCTTAAAGTGCCAGAAAGCATCATGTCAATTTAACTAATTGAATCTAACACTACTAAAATATAAGGGATGTAAATTTACATACTACTAAAAGCTATGCTAAAGGCAATCTAGAGGAACTAAAGAAGCCAACTCAATGTGATAGGAGTATATCTGTGCTAACCCCTGTCCTAGTCTTTCCTGAGAACAGTATTACATTTGCTATGAAATATAACCTGAGTTCAACCCAGTACAGGCATCATAATTTTATAATAGTTTATAATAGTACTCATGTATTTCTCTGATTTCATGCTACCCATTTCTGAATAACTATTTTCTTTAAGGGTGTAATGGGGATTATATAATCAGAGTTTAAAAGAAAATAAGTATTATATTTATCAAAATATTCTATAAGCTCAACTACCATTCTCTATTGCACCTCTCAATGGTTTGTGTTTTCATACTTGAAGGATGGGAAGTTCTTTTCTTCTCTGGGTAGTCCCTTTACTTGTTGAACATTGTAACTCTTTTATTTTTCTATAATCCTAAACTGGAAAAAGATAGCACAATCCTTTATCCAAAATCCACAGTCCTCCAGAAGAAAAGGTCATTTAGTCTTTGAGTCAACATTTCCAGTGATGCTTTTGAAATCACTCATATTCATTCATATTTTGTGGCTTTTTCTTGCACTAAAAGCTACCTTGATACCAATTATACCCATTGATCTATCCTTTAAGTCTCTAAGGATATACAGAGAAGGTTTTCTTCTTTCTTCCACATGATAGCACTTCATTTCCTTTAAGATAATTATCATGTCCCACTTCCTCCAAGGCTTCTATTCTTTCAAGGCTAAATGTCATGAGTTTCCTCAATCATCTTCTTTTGTCCAAGTCTTCTAGCTGTTTGGGATTCTTCTGTCAATATGACTTGGAGATCATTTCTTCACCCCTGATGAAATGCCAAAAGACTGAGTGCCAACCCTAAGCTATGCACTTCCTTAACTTTAGGTGTCTGTAGGAAGCAAAATCAACAACTTCAGTCTCTTTTTTCTGCCAACCAAGAATATATCAGGGAAACTATTAATATTAATCAGATCATTGGTGGGCCTCTGTCTTCTGCGTTTAGACACAAAGAAGTTTTAATGTTGATGAAAGTTATAGTTATTTTCAGAAAACCCATTCATGAGTGGAGCATCAGAAAAAATAAAAAGAAGATGAAAAAGAAATGCATTTTGGATTTAATTATGACCTTGGGTGTTGTCATAAGAAGGGGGAAAAGGCAGAAACATTGAAAGCAGTGTGTAAAGAAAAACACACATACTGCAGGCTAGTGTTGTATCACAGAGGACCAAGAGACATAAACATCAAAGGAAAAATTGGTAAGCTGGAATTTTTTTTTGGTAAGCTGAAATTTAATAATGTGAGAAAAATATTCATAAGAAAAGATTTCCTAAAGAAATATAAGGGAGGGCAGCCCGGGTAGCTCAGCGGTTTAGTGCCACCTTCGGCCCAGGGTGTGATCCTGGAGACCTGGGATCGAGTCCCATGTCAGGCTCCCTGCATGGAGCCTGCTTCAATCTCTGCCTGTGTCTCTGCCTCTCTCTCTGTGTTTCTCATGAATAAATAAATAAAATCTTAAAAAAAAAGAAAAAAAAAGAAATTTAAGGGAAAATCCACTATTCAGATAAAATTATTTTTAATCCATGTCAACTATTAAAAATAACTTGCCAACAAATACAAATAACTTATGTAAATCAATAAGAATAATTTAAAACAACCAATATGAAAAATAAGCCAAGATTTGAATTCATAGGAAGAAAATTCAAATGGCCAAGAAAAGATGTTTGACTTTACTAATAAAAAGCACCATAAACTATAATTAATTAAAATTACATCCATCTAATACATAACAAACATTAATGTAAGTGACTCAACAGTAACTCCCATTCACTATTGAAATGAAACCAAATTAGTCCACTAACTTTTTGAGCACTTTTACAATATAAAATAAATTGAATTGTTTGAAATAATGAAAGTTATAAACAATCCAAATATTTATTGAGAATGAGAAAGTATATTGTGATATAGTTACATAGTTGAATATGCTCAATAGTTGAAATTGATGAACCAAAACTCACCTTTGTTAATGTAACTAAGTCTCTAAAATATATGTTTAAATTTTAAAACACACATGTAAACTTTTGGCAAAACAATCATTGAAAGAAGTTTACACACCAAAATCTGATTGGGATTAATTTAGGGGAGAGACAAGTGATTAGTTTCAGGGAAGCTATTCAAAGGGCACTGCATAAGTATCTGGATTCTTTTTGTGTTTTTAAAAATATATCTGAAGAAAATACTGTAAAATGTTAAAATTTATTTAGACTTGGTGATGGTTTGTATAAGTGGTTTGTTTAAAATTTGTGTAACTTTTTAATAAATCATTCTCATACTTTATGAAATTACAAAAAATAATCACCAAAATAAGTGTATGAATTCTACCTCTAAAGGCAAAAACCATTGTAAAGAGTAAGAAGAGTTATACTTGCTTAGTATAGTTGAATATTATTAGAATTTCTGCAGTTAGAAAGTTTTCATACATTTATTTTCCTAAGTAAAAAATTGAAATAAATAAAAAATATAAAAACATACATAAAATGACACATGTGTATTCTTGAAACCTGTACTCTCTATCTCACCCCCCCCCACACACACACACAAACAAAACTGGATGGCCATGAATAGTGTGCCTTTGGTAAGTGCTAAAACATGACTTGCTGGTCATCATACTTACATGACATTTAAAAAAAATTAGGGCAGCCCTGGTGGCTCAGCAGTTTAGCGCCACCTTCAGCCCAGGGAGTGATCCTGGAGACCTTGGATCGAGTTCCAAGTCGGGCTCCCTCTATGGAGCCTGCTTCTCCCTCTGCCTGTGTCTCTGCCTCTGTGTGTGTGTGTCTCTCATGAATAAATAAATAAAATATTTTTAAAAATAAAATAAATAAAATAAATAAAAATTTAAAAAATCCACTTACCTTCTTCACAATCCCCATTATGTTATTTATAAATTGTGACAGTCCCACCAAAAATGACATTCCAAGTTGAGACTAGCCAGCCTAAATGAAAACTAAGATTTGAACTTTTTCTATATCTGTAATGTACTCTATGAACATAGCCTAATATTATATTTTTATTGTAATTTCATACAATATTTGTCACATATTGCTTTTAAGCCCTGAACTGAGTCTGTAGATCCACCATCTCTTTAATATTCATCCAATCCTCCTATAACATGGTGTACAGACCTTGTTACTCAAAGCATTGTCTCTTGGTCTCCGTTATGAAGTGGACATCTCTGGGCTGACACAGATATCTGCTATAGATCATGCCCTTGCGGTGAAGCTGAAAGGGAGGAATATATGCCCCAAGTTAAGGGAAACCAATATGTTCAGAGATGAGTATGTAACATTCAGAATGACCCTTAGCGTTTTTTCTAATTCTGGGAAACCAACTCTCTTTCTTTCATTCTAGACAATGTGGGAATGCATATATAAGTGTGAAGTGTGGAACTGCAGCCTTTTTGTTATCTAATCAAGAATAGAGTTCAACTTATTGAACTCTAACAAGAAGAGAGTGTCAGATTATTACCTTGACACTTGAACTTTCAAGTTAATGACAAAAAAAACTAATTCCTTTCATTATTTTAAAAAGTGGAGTAGAGTCTTCCTTTAATTATAAATGAAAACATCCTAGCTAATAACATAATTACACTTAAGGAAGAGAGCTACATATAACATGTCCTAAATATCAAATGGGTTGCAGTTAGGAGGGAATAGTAAAGTGAGCATTCTAGGTTTAAAAATCAACAATCTAAAACAACAACAACAACAACAATCTTTGCTATTAAGTTAATCCTTTTTCTCTCAAACAATGGATTATTGTTCCCAGATTAGCAGGGCATATGCTACAAGTCTACAGCATTAAGATATTTAGCAGGAAAATTTCAATGTGCTGGATGGATAGTGTAGGTTACTTGTAGCCTTAACTGTGTGCTGCTATAATGAATGTTTGCATTAATGTCGGCCATTCTGAGGTTAGAAAGGGAAGAAAATCTTGCTTTTCTGGAAGAATCCCTTTCTGAATATAATCTGTGACCCAAATTGATTGAGAATGGGAATCTGATCACTTATATTCAGGATTTGAAAAGCCAGATTTCTATCCTAGCTGGCTAGTACCTGCAGAGACAAAGAGGAAGCAGACATAGCAGAAAAAAGATCGGGGCCCAGGAAGAGTAAGCCCAGCTGCAGAGCACCTGTGTTAAGCACTGTCTACCTTACAGAGGTGTCAGGACTCATTAAAGAGTGTGTCTGAGTTCACCCTAGATCAAGGTGTAGACGATCTTTGCCTCACCACCCACCCTGTGTTTTTACATTGCTCAATGTAGTGGAAAGCCTAGACTTTAGGCAGTGCCAACTATACCAAAGCTAATGGTCAGGGACAAAAATCCCTAAAATTATGATAAACCATCTTTGGCTTTGGTTGTAATAAAGAAAAATAAATAGAACAGAGGTCTACATGTCTTTAAAGGAGTTGTCTCTCCAAAGAAGCCCCAATCTGATTTATCACTCCTTGTTATTGCTCAAATTAGGAGGCCACCTTAGTTTCTTAACTCACAGCGATAGAAACAACCAACACCCAGATTTTCACTTGAATTTTTGAATAATAAAATCACTCTTCTCGATTTCAACTAAAATATAGAGCTTGTCTGGGTCATTTTGAATCTTTATTCTGTGATATATATTTAAACCTTCTGTTCTTGCCACACTTTCCCCATGAATTTGTTTTTGAAAAAGTCAGTAAATTTCCATTACATGATAACTATGAAGTGGCAAATGGATTAGCAGCTCACATAACTCAAGCCAGGCTGACCTTTTATTCAGTGATTTGTTCTGGGAAATAGAGTTTGAAGGATAATGTGTATTCAGCTCAAAGCAACAAAAAGTGAGGGCAAATCATTCACTAGATTATTAGATTAAAGATATGGAATATAACAGCATTCATTGTAATGTTTACAGGAGGAAGCTACACATCTGTTCACAGATATTTAGAGTGGGCAGCTCTGACTCCAGAATAAATCTGTGCCCTGATTCACACATTTTTTTCTTCTATAAATCATATCTTTGGATTTTTTCATCTCTCATGGCTCATAATTTGTGAGACTTGATATAGGTGAAGCATTTTGCAAGTATAAAATGCTACATAAAATTTTAATATTGTTGGAAAGAAGCAAGAAGAAAACTCAGATTTCATGGAAAAAAATTTCTACTGATCTTATAGCACAATAGAACCATGAGTTAAACAAAATATATTTTATTTAGGAATTAACATTATCTAGTTAAAAATCACACATTACCGTTGAGTCAAAACTACTGAATATCAATGAAAAATAATTCTTTAAATTATACCATGTTGCAACAAAACATTACCTTAAATAAATTATTTAAGACCAAAGCAAAATCATAATAGGCTCATTGGCCGCAATAAAAGAAATTATTCTGATTTATCTTTGTCTTCAAGTGAGCCAAGTAAAGAACTTTCATTTATTTCTTCTTGTTAAAATTCACTTAAGAGAGAGATTCACAGGAAAACCTTTGCTTTTTAAAAGGTATGATAGTACTAAAAAAATTAAAAATAATAAAAAAAAATTAAAAAAGGTATGATAGTGACATCCTATGCCTAATTTTCTAAGCAGCTCCACAGACAGGGCCAGAACTTAGCCACAGTTCTGCTGACGGAAAAATGAGAATTTTTTTTCTATAGATCTAAAAAATGTGTTGATGGGTTACACACACACACACACACACACGCTGAATTGAGGGAGATTTTGCCATTGAGACACACACTGATACAGTAAATGAGAAGAAGCAGCCAGCTGCCTACTGGAAACCAGGCATCTGTGTTTAAAAGATCTACACTTGTCAGTGAATCTGTGCATGGTCTTCTGTTTATCTTGTGACCCTGAACTTCTTACATTCAAGAGGAGGAAAGAGGATATTGGGTTTTGAGGAGCAAAGAACTGAGATCTACTGGAGATGTAAAAATACTAACTGTCAAAGAGATCTCAAAGTTGTAGGCTAGCACAAGCCATATTTATAAGACTTTGTGTTAAATGTTAAAAAGTATTTGTGTTCAATTACATGAGTTAGCAAGCCAAGGACAACTGTTTTTCACTTAAGAAGGTATGAGCCTTCTGGCTTTATAGAATTCAGGGAATCTGGAACAGATTAGTCTTTGAATGTTCTAGGTTTATTTCTCAGAAAACATCTAAAACTTTTTAGCATTACTTTTGCAAATTTTCTGGCAAACTCTATTCGGAAAACTGAGCATGTTGAAGGTGGGAAATCATTTACACTTCACAGAAAGGAAATAAGAGATCTTGCATGTGTCTAATGTGATGGTTGATTTTATGTGTCAATTTAATTAGGCAATATGGTGGCCAGGTATTTGGTGAAATATTATTCAGGTATTTTTTGTGTGTGTGTGAGAGTAGTTTTGGATGAGATGAACATTTAAATCAGTGGACTGAGCAAAGCAAAGTGTCCTCCATAAGATCGGTCGGTCTTATCTAATAAGTTGAAGGCCTGTATAGAACAAAAATGCTAGCCCTTCTTCAAGTAGGAGAGGATTTTTCTCTTTCTGATAGCCTTTGAACTGGAACATCAACTTTTTCTTGCCTTTGGACTCAAACAGAAGTATTTGTTCTTCCTAGGTTTCAAGCCTGCTGGCCTTTGGACTAGAACTACATCATCAGCTCTCCTGGATCTCACTACAAATTTGGGGACTTGCCAGCCTCCATAATTGCATAAGTCAATTCCTTATACATCCTATTGGTTCTGTTTCCTTGGAGAACTCCAAAAAATACACATATCTCTATATGGAGAGAATCATATGCATATAACTACTTTTTTCCCCAACTGCAACATTTATAGTATGAATACAATGTATGTAATATATATGTGCTTACTAATTCATGATAGGAAAACAGGAGAAATCATTCTATATATCTATTCTGTCTGTACTTGTCTTGAATAGGCTTTACTTTGCTAACCATGGAAATAGGAATAAAACTACTAAACTCTCCATTATGCTATCTACAAAATGCTTGCTGATCCTCCTCAGAAACGTTTTTATATAAGTGAGAGTATGATTTCCAGAGTTCTGCCCTGATCCTTACTTATCACTTTGAAAGTATTTTGAGGAATCTATTATTTTTAACTTTTTATTTTTTAAAAAAGATTTCATTTATTTATTCATGAGAGACACAGAGAGAGGCAGAAACATAGGCAGAGAAAGCAGGCTTTCTGTGGGGAGCCCAATGTGAGACTCAATTCCAGGACCCTGGGATCATGCTCTGAACCAAAGGCAGATGCTCAACCACTGAGTCACCCAGGCACCCCCACTTTTAACTTTTTTTTTCACTTTTAACTTTTTAAACATTCCTTACAGGCATTACAAATTACAAAAATTAGAAAAAGAAGTAGGTCTTGGTTTGTGAAGGCAGTTTTTTGGGTTTTTTTTTTTTTTTTTGCTTTTTGTTTGTTTCTAAATATATGTAGAAAAGGTACTTGAAAGAAAAGAAAGAAGTTCATAATGAAAGTACAAACTATATGGAGAACCAGTTTCAAAAGTCTTTTCGGCATAACACAATTGGCTTTATACTATTAGAGGAAAAAGAGTGGGTGGGAAAGAATAGATTGCTGATGTCTAAGAAGCTACAAGAAAGCTTGAACAAGATAGAGCTTGCTGATCGATGAGCAAGCCAATTTCAATACAAGGCCACTGTAGTAGAATTTTTATGCCTGACCAGTACAGCCTCCTGCAACCCATGGATTTGCTAGACTTCCAGTCATAATGTTATCCCTCTGGCTACAATAAGTTTCCAGCAAAGTCTGTAAGACTGTTGAATGACTTTCACAGTCCTTTATAGATGGAATGTGGGTGACAGAGGCTCTCTCTTCCTCAAGATAACAAACATTGAGTTTTGTAAGCCTGGATCTATCAGCAGGCATACCCTGCCCTCCTCATTTCTTATCCTGGAAGTAGGAGAGAAAGTGGCCAACTCACAAACAGGGAAACAAGAATCTGAAAGAGAAAGATTACTGATGGCATCATTCAAGGTCCTGGAGTCCTTGACGCCAAACCCATCTCTGGACCTCAGAATAATTGTACAAGTTCAAGTTCTATTGGTGGTATACAATAATATAAAAACCCATAATATAGCTCTCTTTTAGATCGAACAGGCTAAATTATCTCCTGATGTATATTGCATTATTCTTTTTAAAATGTAATTGTAAAAAATATAATTGATAGTATCTTATTTTTATAACATCACCTTCAGTGTGTGTAGGAAACTTGGATGCAGGCATAAATGCCAATAATTCTACATTTTCTTTAACTGTAAAGATTCATGAAATACCATTTCTATAACACTTAATGATGAAAGGCAATTCAATAATAATTGCAATCTGGGTTATTACCACTATAAATCTTTAACAGTCTTACAACAGAAATTTCATTGAAAACAACAAAATGAGATATAAAGTCTGTCTATAGCCCCACTAGCCTTGAATTATTTTTTGAGGTAAATTTCAGTGACAGTTCCTGAATTGAAGTCATTGTCTTCTCTGACTGGGACATAGGTCTTGAAGTTGAATGATTGAGTGGTACATTTAAAGAATAACTTGAGACAGGAAAGTTACCTGGATTGATTTTGTATAACTCTAGGTTCTTTTAAAGAATATAATATATTTGTAAATCGCCAAGCTATATTCTTTTTTTTTTTAAAGGATGGAGAGACAGTACCTTTAATAGTCCTTTAAGTTAGTTTGCTTTTATTTTTTTTTTCAAATTTTTATTTATTTATGATAGTCACACAGAGAGAGAGAGAGAGGCAGAGACATAGGCAGAGGGAGAAGCAGGCTCCATGCACCGGGAGCCCGAAGTGGGATTGGATCCTGGGTCTAAGGAGGCGCTAAACCACTGAGCCACCCAGGGATACCGCCAAGCTATATTCTTGTATTTCTCATCCCCTTCACTATAATTTGGAGTATAATTGAGTATTGATAGTACCAGCAGTTGGGGGAATGGCAGGGAAGGAATACAAAATTATTATTGGGAATCTTTGCCTCTGTGAACAATGAAGTAATTAATGAGAATAAATGTGGTAGATATTAGTTAAAATGAGGCTAAAATTGGAGATTTCTACATTTTACATTCTTCTTTCTTAGGTAGTCCTTTTAAAAATAGGCAAATGTTATACTCGTTATCACAAAGGTTAAACTGGATTGTACAAAAAAGGAAAAGTTTATCTTCAACTTCACCTTGTAGGTTTGAAAAGAGAAAGCTTTTTTTTCCAGGACAAGATATTTCCATAAACACCTTGAAAGATGATTTTCTTTGAAAATTATATTAGAACATTTATCAGCATAAAACTTACAATTCCTCCCAGGAATAAAGTAAGGGGATTTATCACAACCTTTAAAAATAATTTCATTCACAATGGGTCCTAGTCAGACCAAAGAATTATAAAATGTTGATTCTTTCAGGTGTCACATTTCAGAATTTTGATATATGATAGGAAATATAATTTATTTCAAATTAAAATGGAAATTTATCTCAAATATCTTTTATTCTTGCTGTCAATTCAAGGTTTTTGGTGTTTTTTTTTTTAATTAACTGTTTAGATTATTTTTAAAATTATTTCCACTGGACTTTCAAAAATTTCGATAAAATAACCTGCTGTAATGTATGATTCTGTATATGTATATATATATGAAAGATTAACTATTATAAATATATATAATTTTTATGAAAAGTGCTTTTTAATCAAAGGGAATATTTTAGCCTTGATAATGACAGAAGTTAAGTATAAAACTTAAAGTAGGGATCCCTGGGTGGCACAGCGGTTTGGCCCCTGCCTTTGGCCCAGGGCGCGATCCTGGAGACCAGGGATCGAATCCCACGTCAGGCTCCCGGTGCATGGAGCCTGCTTCTCCCTCTGCCTGTGTCTTTGCCTCTCTCTCTCTCTCTCTCTCTCTCTGTGTGTGTGACTATAATAAATAAATAAAAATTAAAAAAAATAAAACTTAAAGTAATTTTGATATACTTCTTTTCATTTGGCATTGAATTTTTATCAAGAGAGTGAATTTTAACTTTTCTAGTTCACTGATCCCTTTGTAAACCTCATAAAATTTATATGTCTATAGCCAACAAAAAAGGCACATATACATTAGAAGTATATATCATTTATTGGAGATACATGAATTGATGGGTTAGGACCCAGATTTCAGACTGATTTTAAGTCAAACCTGTTTTTTAATGTTAATTGTAAAACTAATCACTTCCATCTTTATTTGATGGTTTATATGGATCCACTAAAAAATCTAAAACAGCTTTTTCTAAATGATTGAAGCAATGATTATTGATTTGATCAATTACCTGGAAAAAATAAGTTTAAAAAAGAGAAATAAACAGATATTCCACAAACCAGAATTCTTATTGGAAAGATAGCCACAAATAACTAATTTACAATAAATCAAAAACATATATTCATAGGTGTTCTAAGTGTTTAAAAATCCTTTCTTCTAAAAGAAAATGAAATACTTAACTTATATTTTTATGTTCTTAAAATATAAAGCTTTTCAACTCATGGTATCAATAAGAAACAATATTTTTTATATCAGTGGAAAGAAAAACAAATTATTAGGAAAAAAACCCTCTAATTTTGACCTGATTACAGTTTGTACCATTATCATTATCGGACATTTTCCTGCCTTCAAAAAGCTCATTTTTGTAAATAGAGTCAAAAGTATGTAGGAACATGCACACACACACACACACACTTTTGCTCTCTTAACTAATTTTCTCTTAGATTTATAATGATAACATATTAAGGTGGGTTCTAGAAAGATGCTGAAGTAAAAATTCTGGGTTCTACGACTTGCTAAATGCAAAGGTACTTATTTTCATCTGTTTCATCACCTGTAAATGAAAGTATGTGTTTCGTAAGGCTTTTGTGAAGAGTGAACAATATAATACTTTTAAGTGTTTATCCCAATACCTGGAACATGGTAAGTACTCACAATATTAACTATGAATAATACTAAAACTATATGGTGATAGTAGTAGTAGTAGCAGTATTTGAAGGAATGAAAATTCTTCCAAAACGTTTTCTAAGGAAATAGAGGACAGATAGATGGATACAGAGATAAATATACAGTCACGCACAAACCACAAGTCTCAAAGCAAGGTCCAGAGACCTCTGGAGGCTCCCAGATCCTCTCTTGGAGTTCATGACATCAAAACTATTTCATCACAAAATAAAGACATTACTTGGCTTCTTCACTCTCATTCTCTCACAAATGTAAAGGACTTTCTGAGGCCAGAAGGCAGAAGCAAATAAGAGAATCCAGCAATCCTTTATGAAGCAAGACATTAAAGACATTTGCACAATGCAAAACAATGCCACTATTCTCACTAAATTAATTTAAGAAATTTTATAAATTAAAGTTATAATTTAATCTATAAATATAGAATTATTTTTATAAAATATGTTAATATACATATACAATTGCTTCTTTATTGTTTTAAATGAGTTAATAAATATATTAAATATGTCTTAGTTTTAATTTCTAATAATTATGAATAGACATCAACATGCACAAAATATTTCTTGTGTCTTTCATGTAAAAAGTCTTGAAACTAAAAGAATTTAGGAACTGCTGCTGTATAAATTGCTTTGCAATGGTCTTTTTGTTATTTAGCAATCTACCACATCTATTTATCCATGTCATATCAATATATCCACATGTATAATTTCATTTCTACCTAGCTGAACTGTTTAAATGTACCAAACTTATTTAACCCAACTGAGAAGGACTGAAGTTTTAGCAGAGATAATGATTGCAGATTGCAGCATGTATCCTTTGAGAGGAGAAGAGAACTTGCTTCAGTTAAAAGGATAAGTTTTCAGTGGGGCCTGACCTATCAAGTGTTTTCAGTTTGGCTTCTTTTGTTTGGGGTTTTATCACCATGTCGATTCCCTGAGCAAATTTGATGACCACGAAGTCATGCAAGGAAAATGGAAGGCCTATCATTAACTAGGCATTTTCTTATCAGCTCTAACAGAACTCATATAATAATAATAGCTATGGGGAAGGTAACCAATGGGAAATACCAAACATAATTGCCCTTAAGTCCATGAGCACCTAATCATTATACATTTAATCAGTAACAAAGAGAGAGCTACCTTTTGTTTCACAAAGCTTGTGAGATAAATATAAGCCAAGTGAATCCAAATTATGGTTTAGTTATGAATGTTATTCAGGGATACTGAACTTAATCTTGAAATCTCTATTTTATGTTTCCTCTGATTTTACACATTTAAGGAGTAACCAAAATATTGGGTCATCTTTTTTGGAGGATGGGTGGCATTATTTTGTCCACCACAACTCTTAATGTTTAACCGATCATTTTTATGGAAAAAGATTCTTGATAACTATACTTCTACATCTCAATGCCTATTTAAAGCACCTATTATGAAATATATTAGATTTCCAAAAATACCTATAAATTGGAATAATTGTATTTAACTTTATTAGTATAAAATATGCTTGTAAATCAGGAATATCAGTTTCCTTGCCAGAATATAATTAAGTTATCTATAGCAAATTTTGGTTCTAAGTTTCGTTTGCCTGTTTTGTTGACATCTACATTCATGTTTTATGCATGTGTTGAAGATCAATTACCATGGAATAATCACTATGTTAAAAAGAATGGTATAATACATATTCTTTTCAGCAAAGGAAGGTTTGGGGTGGAGATGTTATCTATATTTGGATGCACATACACAAATAAACATAATCATATGCCTTTACAGAATAAGAAATCAGAAAAAAGTGTCCACTAAATGAGGAATGAGCAGTACAGATAGTGCAAAATGGAAGTGCAGAGAAGAGAGAAATCTGTTGCTGAGGTGTGTTTATGGAGGCTCTGTGGCAGGTAGGGTCTTGGGAACAGCTGGATGTGGAAGGCCAGAGGAGATCTGGCTGGGCTTGGGGACTGGAAGATGACCTTTCAAGTGCAGGTGACCACAGGCAAGGCGGAGATGTGTGTGGGTTAGGAAGCTTCTTTGAATTAGATGGTTCAGAGGGCATTGAGAAAGATAAAACACTAAATTTTGGCTAGACTGGAAAATGTTTTGAATGGCAGGTGCAGATTTGGACATTACTATTTCAACAAATGATACAGAGAGCAATAAACATGAAAGAAGCATAAGTAGTAGTAAAAAGAGCAGTAAACTGGAAATTAGAGCCTTGAATTTGCTGGCTGAGTTAGTGTGGCCATGAATCCTGTCCTTTCTGGGTTTCAGTATTTTGGGTGCAAAAACAACAGACAAGCCTTCTGCATCCTGTTCTCATATTGCTGGGAGGATTATCTGAGGCCCTACATGCTAAAATGCTTTACAATTGTAAAGTAGCATAAAATTAAAGTAGTAAGTATTATTAAAGTATTAGGAAGAAGATAATGCCCTGACATAATTAAATATTTTATTTGTTCCAATAACTGTTGATAGAGATGAATTTAGGTTAGAATAGTCATATTTTAGCCCTAAAGAAAATATGAACAAGTACATAAAAAGAGAAGGTGGGTGGAGGAGTGGAAGAGAGATCATTCATTTTATTTTCTTCCTATAGTGTTGTGAGACAGTAAACCATTTTAGCCCTAAGTTTAAGAAAACAGACAATAAACAAATAAACAAGATAAAGATATATTCAAATGAACCAGACCTTTACACTGTGTTTTCTTTATTTGATTCAGGCCTCTTCAATCTGGCACTCTGATTCAAAACTATTTCAGCATAAAATCTGTATGTTTTTAATAGCCTCTGTTCTGTATTGTCTCTTCTCTCGTCCATTAGAAAGGGTAATCAAGACTGGACTCTATTATATTCAGGTATCAACTGATACATTTTACATTCCACCAGCTTCAAGAGTTTTTGCCCACCAGAAAAAATTTATAGTGCTGTTCTTGTGGGAACCCTTGTGTGGAAATGTTCCTTCATTAAGAAAAGGAATGTGATCAGCACATTGGAATGTAAATTTCTTAGGCACAAGGGTTTCCTTACAGTGTTTTAATAGACCTTGACTTCATGGTTCCCTTAGTTTAAGAATTTATCAGGCATCAACAACAGTTCCAGGCATTTCTAATAAACCTATAAACAGATAAAAAATATGAACAAGGTACAAGAGATTGCATTTAGTTTAGATTTTTGAAACAACCTAAAATATAACAGTGTTAAAATGGGCCTGATTTAAATTTCTAAGTGGTAAAAAACACTTTTGAGATTTTCCCCTAGTTTTATTTCTACCCTTATCCTAGCCCATGGTCCACCTTGCCACCATGAGAACCACAGGCAGGTATCACTGCCCACTGTAGCAACATCATTACTTCCTTTTGGAACATTAGAAAATACTGTCTGCTTTACAGACACTTTCCCACTTTAAGTTACTTTGTTTCTCTACTTGTTTGTCATATGAAAAGAGGGGACTGAATACTTGCATGGGTGCTCCCAAAGGTATTTGCTGATCTTGATTCTTGTTCTGGATCTACTGCTCTTGAGTTGTTTGACTCCAGATGAGATATGAGACATTTAACATTACTGGGTGCATCAGACATGATAAAGCATTTCAAAGTAATTTGAAAACTAATTACTAGTGTAAGCTGTTCCCATTTGTACTGGTGTTGATAATAGCCTAGTCTGGCAATGCATTTCAACCATTCTCAACACACACATATACACATGAGAGAAAGACAGAGAGAGACAGAGAGACAGTGACACAAGACAGAGACAGAGAGAGCAAGAGAGGGAAAGGGGGACAGAGAGACAGGGAGAAAGAGAAACAGAGTGCAAAGCTTCTCCACCATTTATTCTTTAAAAGTGTTTTGTTTATACTGCATCTTAAAAGTTAGGAACAGAGGGTTTGAGGCCTGTGGCTGAGCCATCCTCATCCAAAAATGAAGGTGTAAATGTTAGGAGAAGCTGTGAAGATAGTTAAGATAATGAATATAAGATAGTACTTTATGGCAAATTAGCGCTATAAACAAAATGCACTGTTATTATTAGTGAGATTATTAAGTAAATAAATTTTTGTGAAAATCTTTTTATAAGCCACCTTGACGTAACGGGTTAGCCACTGTACATCCTATAAAGAATAATATCATAAAATGATACAGGATCCAGTTGCTAACCCTTGGGATTTAGCAGAACAGGTAGAGACCAGGAAAAAGACTTATCTTAGAGGAACTTCTGTACACAGTTTTGCAAGATCAGAAATCTGCATCCATTTCTTCTGGAGAAATCTCTATCCCAAAAAATGACTCTAACAGCCATCCTTATGTCCTGCTCTCTATTCTTTACGAGTACTGAGACCTCGAGTAGGCCAAAATTTTGTTTCACTGAAAATACTTCTTTGTAATCATACATGTATTTGTTGAGCACAATACATGCCCCATGCTCCTTTAAACATGCTTTTCACTTGGCCTGGGGTCTCCTCTTTTCCCTAGGTGCCTCCTTTCCCCACTTAACCATCTACACACTCATTTGTTGACTTCTTTGCTGAATATAATGAGGCAAACTGACATGCTTCCAGGATTTGGCCCCAACTGAATCCCCCTTGCTCAGAGTAGATTTCTGAGCCCCAGTCCATGTTGGGCCCTTGAGAAATGTCATAGATTGCTTCATGTCTCCCTCCTTGCACTTCCCAATTCATAGTCTTCTCCCAACTAGAAGTAAGCTCAAAGGGCTGAGGCATATCTACCATGTGCATCACTTTATTCTCAGTACTTTAAGCAGCACTTTGTATAGTGTATGTGATCAGCAAATAGTTGCTGAATAAATATGTACAGATGCTTTACCTATAACATTGCATTGAAACCACAAAATAATTCTGTGAGGCAGATGGGCGATGCCCATTACACATGGGAGAAACAGAAAGAACACATGTAAGTTGTCCAAGGGTTACATAATGAGTACAACAAAGAGACCTTTGTTTCAATACAGGCCTAGGTTTTGTTTTCTTGTTTTTGTTTCACCTGGAGCTTTATGGTTTGGGAGCTGGAAGTTTAAAATAAAAATACAATAAGTGAATACTTGTTTTGCATACAAATTATAAAAGTTTGGTCATGAAAAAAAGTGTTACTTTTTATTAACAAATTTAAGGTTTCTCTAGCAACACACATACAAATTATATTTACTAATAACAATGCCAAGTATCCTGTTTCTTTTGTCTTTTTTTAAAAAAAACATTTATATTTTATTTGACAGAGAGAGAGAGAGAGCACAAGCAGGGGAGGAGCAGAGGGAGAGGGAGAAGCAGACACCCACCCCCATGAATAGGGAGCATAATGCAGGGCTCGATCCCAGGACTGACTGAGCCACCCAGGCACCCCTATTTTGTCTGTTTATATCATATTATCCCAATCTTTTATATTCAATACTTAGCTGTAAATGATGATCGGGTTTCATAAAGGAGTTAACATTCTCAGTGGCTTTTTGAGCCTTATATCTAGGTTCTATATTTTCAACCAATGTCAACCAATGCACAGATTCTCAGTGGCTTTTTGAGCCTTATATCTAGGTTTCTATATTTCAACCAAAGTCAACCAATGCACAGAGTTTCTTTAACTTTTCCACCTAAAAAAATAAAAGCAACATAAAAATTGGAGGAGAGAAATCATGTAAGGACAGAAGTCGAGGGAAAGTGATGGTATTAATCACATTTTATCGTGTGCTTACTGTAGGCAATGCTTCATCTCATTCAATCTTGACAAAATTTTCAGGAAGTGAGTATTACTTTTATTTGCATTTTACATGTAGGGAATAAAACGAAGTTTGGAGAGACAACAACTTGCCCAAGATGAAACAGCTACCAAATAGGAGGAGATTTGTCTGACATCAGGGTCTGATTTTTTAACAATAACTGACATTGACTCTATAAGCATGAAACATCAAGAAGTTTTATCTTAGAGGGCCACCAGAATTTTAAGTCACTTCATTATGAACATATTTGCTTATTACATAAAAGTAATTGCTTATTTCTCCCCAAATCTTATTCACCCAAGACGGTGTAACAAGCTAAAGACTTTCTACCTTCTCCCCAACACACTCATAATATCCAGTTTGAAATGTACAGGATAAAACATTCCCTGTGACTATGATTTGGTTCAGCAGATGTCTGAACTGGAGTCAGAGGTAAAGGATACATAATGTATGAGACAGGAAAGGCAGAGGGTTAGGATATGCTCTTGAAGCCTCCACATTTATGTTGATCAGTCACTGACAAAGTCCTACCTACTCTCTACTTGGTGGAGAGGACAAGGGGAAGAAAAGAAAAGCAGGAAAAAAACAAAACACAACAATGCATGGGAACATTCAGGAGGCTATGCTTATCATCTGCTGCTGAATCCAAAACCATAAATCAAGCACTGCTTCCTCTTCCCCCCATACCATCCTTATCACAATATTTTCTAGTTGCTTTGGTTGTGGGGTATATTGGCTCACTGCATACATTTGATTTACGACTCAGAGCTAGATGATGAATCAAGAAAATATTTTTGCTCAAAGTTTCTGTGGCTGCTTGAAAATTCACTTGGGAAAAGCATGACTTTTGTCCATCTTTCATGGTAGTGAATTTAGTGACATGTGCAATGTAGTAAAAAGAGGATGAAAAGAAGAGGAAAAACAGTTTGGTGTCTGGAGATCAAGTCCATCAGACTCACAGCAAGAGAAGAAATCACAAAGATTTCTTTGTTTTGTTTTGTTTAAAGAATTTGGCTTTGAGGATAGTGGCATTTTCTGTCACCATGGGATAAATTTCTTTGGGGAAAAAAAAATCTCTGCTGGTGAACAGTTCTCAAGGTGACCCGGAAGGCTTAGAATTTAAACAAGAGATGTCAAGAGCAGAAATGAGTGCTGCAGAGAATAATGTTGATGCCTTCTGAGAAGAGAACACAGGGATTTCAAAATAAAGCAGAAGCTTTTGAAGTTTGGCACAATTTCCTCAAAGAAATTATGTTCAATTACAGTTCAGACCCAAGTGCTATTCCATGGTATGTAGGTGGATTTTCAATTCTCAAATCAACAGCAACAACTAAGTCAAATGGATTCTTTTAATTCTGAAGCTAAGGAAGTGTCAGGATTTGTTAAAGTTTCTGGAAGATGAGAGGGAATTTTGATTTTTGGCATGCACTTTGGAGGAAGGTTAGAAATATTAAAAACAATCTATTGTTGGAATTTAGACAGCTGAAACACACTCTGTGAAATTTTTTTGTAGTAGGCTGCTTGTGGCATAAGATTCCCAAGTAACCGAGTTGTGTCACAACACCAACAATCTTCTGAGGAAGGGCTTGTTTTGATTCCCATTTTATAGATGAGAAAACTGAGGCTTAAAAAGGTTGTTGGGTTTTGTTTTTTTTTTTCTAAATATTTAGATTGAATCTCTACCGTTTGACCCTGATCTTGAGTTCTTACCACCATGGGGATTGCCCACCTATCCTTCTGGGTTCTAAAGGTCTAAAATATTTTCCTTTTTCTTTTTTAAATTTATTTTTATTTATTTATGATACACATAGAGAGAGAGAGAGAGAGAGAGAGAGAGAGAGAGAGAGAGAGGCAGAGACACACGAGGAGGGAGAAGCAGGCTCCATGCCGGGAGCCCGACGCGGGACTCAATCCCGGGACTCCAGGATCGCGCCCTGGGCCAAAGGCAGGCGCGAAACTGCTGAGCCACCCAGGGATCCCCGGTCTTTAATATTTTCACATTCAACCACTCTTGGAAAACTCTGGATTCAGCAAAGTAAAAAAGACTTTTTCTTTATTGCAGGACTTTTGCACTGTGAATTTTCAAGTATGGAGTATATTTGGTAGCATATCCCACACTGGTATAATGAGGAAAATTTCAATTTGCTGCACACCTTCAGGTACTAGAGTTCTTCAGAAAGAATTTGGGAAATGACACAAGTGGTAAGTAAATGTGACCATGGATCACTTCCAATGTCTTAAGCCAAACACATGACAAAAGGATAATTTCAGCCACCAGAGAAAGCAGGTAAGGAAAGAGATATTTGGTGACCTTTGAGCTTCACCATTTAAATTTGCCTGCTGAGTTCATAAGGTGGCTTATTGAGTGATAAATAACAGTTGCATTTCAACCATGCTGCCTGGGTTCAACACTCAGCTCTGCCATTTACCTGCTATGTAAACTCAGATAAATCACTAAGCTTCTCTTTGCTTGTTCCTCCTCAGTCAAATAGAGATAATAATAATGCCTGCCTCATGGCAGTGCTATGTGGATTAGAGAATTAAATAATTCTGAAGTATTTAAAACAGTTACTGATACAGTAATTGCCATGTAAGAGTTTGTGAAATAAATTATTTAAGTTTGGCCTTATTGTTCTGGCATGGATTTAGATTTTTTAAAAAAGCCCCAAATTAATCCAGATGAAACTTTTTAAATGAATTACAACATCATGAGAACTAGCAATTGGATGTCTATAGGTCTGATAATAATTTCTCTGAAACTTTGCATAAATCTCTAGATTTACATGATTCCAATTACATGGGTTTGAAAGACAGGAAGGTCCAATTCTGAATTCTATTATTTACAAAGCTTGAGAAAATCACCTACAAATTATTCTTACCTTGTATTTAACTACAGTGTGTGTCATACTCTTGACCCATAGTAGACATTGGTTAAACTGTACTTTTTTATTTATTTTTTTATTGCTGATATAATGATGCTATTGCCATGGTAAGTAATATGAACTTGGCACTTCACTGGCCTCCTACAATACTGGCCATTTAGTAAGAAATATTTTTATCCCCTCAAGAAGTTATGTGAAGAGTAGCATAGTTGTCTGTAAACTTAGATTCTAAAAATTGAATGGGATACCAAGTCTAGATGAGAATTTAAAGAAAAATAATAAAGTGTGTCTTTTAATAAGTGTGTATCAAACTGTCTTTATTGCCAACTAGTCTCTAGCTGGGTATAGTATTTCTATATTGTTTGAATCCTTCCTTTATTTTCTCTTTCTGTTGAAGCTTTGGTAGCTTTTATCTACTAACAGCTAGTTAAGCTTTTAGTTGATTTATTGATATTTTAAAATAGTTGAACTAACTAAATTACTTGACTTTCAGAGTCTTCTGTTTAAACTAAGCAAATGTTATTTTAGAGTGCCTTTGCCCTCTCTCTAGTTCCTACTTAGTTCAAATTAAAATTTAACTCTTCAATAAGAAGAGAATATACCCTTAGCTAACTTCAAATTCTATTATTGTATTTTGCCCATTGTAGAAAGTTTTGTATGTGATGAAGTGGGATGCCACACCTCATGTATGTCCATCAGTGTCTTCAACTTTAGAGGTGGGGATTGAGGATAAGTCTTGGAATATCTGTGGTTGTCAGGTAGTATGGTAAATGCAAAAAAAAAATTGTTCTGGAGTTTAGAAGACTGAATTCCCTTTTTGTCAAGTCATTGTTTATCATTAGATTGTGATTCTTCATCTGCCAGGGAGGAAGCTGGGCTCAAAGATCTGTAAGGTCTCTTACAATCAGCTCTTTTTAACACCTGCTTTCATTTACTAAACTAATGTCTTTTTCTCAGAAAGCTGCTCAGTTTATAAGAAAGTGTTATGAAAATCTTTATTTTATTTATTTTGTGTGAAAGATATTTTTTAAAAGGTTTTATTTATATATTTGCGAGATCACAGAGAGAGAGAGGCAGAGACATAGGCAGAGGGAAAAGCAGGATCCCCATGGGTAGCGTAATATAGGACTCCATCCCAGGACCTTGGGATCACGACCTGAGTCAAAGGCAGACGCTCAACTGCTGAGCCACCCAGGTGGTCAAAAGACACTTTATTTTAATTTTCATGGCTAATTCCAAACACAGAGATGTGAGGGAATACTGAGTGCATCACTCAGTGGATCTAAAATACACTCTAGAAGACTCCAAACTAAAGGCAAATATGCAAATCCAGATGACTTTCAGTGTAGTAAATAGCCACATATTAATAAACCTATCTAACAAACTGGCCAGATGACCTTTGCAAAATATGGCTTCTATCTAGCAGCATTTCCTTTCCCTGAAAGTTCACAAAGAGTTAACTCAATTCCCACAAGGCAACTCGATTTGTCATAATATCAAAAAGCCAATACTTTCACCACAATACTGAGCCTGGGTAGCTCAGTTGGTTAAGTGTCTACATTAGGCTCAGGTCCTGAGATCAAGCCCCACATCAGGCTCCCACCTCAGCCAGAGGTCTGCTTCTCCCTCGCCCTCTGCTGCTCCCCACTGCTTGTGCTCACTGTCTTTCTTCTTCATTCTCTCAAATAAATAAATAAATAAAAACTTTTTAAAAAGATAAACATGATACTGCATTCTAGGTTGAATTCTGAAATTATATTCTAAGTTCTTTCATAGTTTACGAGGTTTATAAAATCAGTTTTGTAGCTACTAATTAATAATTTTGTTTTGGCAACTGTATATGTCAGATTTCTAAACCAGAGATTTCTTTGTGACATATACTTCAGTCACTACTTAATGACTTGAGTAACCCCATGTTATGCCAAGACCATGAATTCCAGCTCCATAATATTCACTTTAATCTCCATCTATTCACTGCTTGGCTCTAACCTGTCACTTTGCAAGAAGATGCCTTTTTATTCAGTCTTGAGAGAAATGGATAAAAGAGTAATGATAAATTAAAGCAAACATATTATCTGGGAAAAAATCTTTGCATATGTTAGGCTCCAAGATTTTAATATAAAATAGCAATTAAAACTAGAGCTAATTATAGTTGGTTAAGCATCCAGCTCTTGATCGCAGCTCAGGTCAACTCAGCTCAGGTCTCAATCTCAAGGTTGTGAGTTAAAGCCCCATGTTGGGTTCAACGCAGAGCATGGAGTCTACTTTAAAAAAAATAAAGGAAAAAAAAATAAAATAAAAATTAAAAAAAATAAAGGGGTGCCTGGGTGGCACAGTCAGCTGAGCATCTGACTCTTGGTTCTTGCTCAGGTCATGATGTCAGGGTCCTGAGATGGAGCACTCCCTTAGGCTCTACTCTCAGCAGGGGAGTCCGCTTGAGACTTTCTCTCTCCCTCTCCCTCCACCCCATCTCCCTCTCTAAAATAAATAAATAAATCTTTTAAAAAAATTAGAGCTAGTTTCTGGTTTTTTTTTTTTTTTTTTTTTTTAGATTTTATTTATTTATTCATGAGAGACGCACACAGAGGCAGAGGCGAAGGCAGAGGGAGAAGCAGACTCCTTCAGGGAGCCTAAAGTGGGACTTGATCCTAGGACCTCGGGATCATGACCTGAGTGGAAGGCAGCCATTGAACAATTGAGCCACCCAAGTGCCCTCACTAGTTTTCTAGTTTTGATATTTAAATTAATATGTATTCATTCAATCTAAGTGTACACACATTTGAATAATTGTCTACATAGATTGAGATATAATTTTGACATACACACTCATGTTATTGACAGTAGTTATTTGTTCCCTTTGGTAAGTGGGTAACCAGATCTCATGTATGATGCATTCACATTCTGTGTTCCCAGCATTTTCTATCTTATATGAATCATCCCTTGCAAATGCCCTATTTTAATTCATTTTTAAGTCTAGATATTTACTAAGAAATTTTGAAACTATGTATTATGGAAACAGTGTTCCATTGTGGCATGAGTCCTAATTATTAAATAATAATGCTTAATACCATCATCTTGCATGGTTTTTTTTAAAGATTTTATCTATTTATTCATGAGACAGAGAGACAGAGACAGAGAGAGAGAGAGAGAGAGAGAGAGAGGCAGAGACACAGGCAGAGGGAGAAGCAGGCTCCATGCCGGGACCGGAGGTGGGACTCGATCCAGGGTCCCCAGGATCACGCCCTGGGCTGCAGGCGGCGCTAAACCGCTGAGCCACCCGGGCTGCCCGATCTTGCACGTTTTTGTTTGTTTGTTTGTTTGTTTGTTTGTTTGTTTGTTTGTTTTGCTCTGTTTTATTTCTAACAGGGAATAAGCATATCCTTCTCTTTTCCGAGTCTTCTCATGTCCATGACCTCATTCACTGGTTATTATGCCCCATGGAATCTTAACTTTGCCAGTTTTCCTCTTTCTGCCCCCTGTCACATTGTCACATTCGGTTCCCCTCACACACCTTGACCGTCTCTTGCAACTCAAATGCCGCCCCCCACCCCAGGCGCGCACACACACACGTTTGTGAAAATGCAATCTCAGCCATAATGCTGCCCTTTACCATTCTTTCTCTTTTTGTTATTTCCTTTAGTATCAGGGACCTACATCACATGTAAACAATCAGCTGATAAAAGTTACTACTATCGACAAAATCAGTGAAGAGCAGTTATTAGTAAGACCTAAAAAAGGAGGTCAGGGAGGTAAGGAGTGTTGAGGAAAAATTAGAACCAGAATGTTGGTTGATCAGGACCTTTCAGCCTTCTAACTGACTTCCAAGCAAAAGCTGCTTTAATTCTCTCTTTGCTGGAATTTATACCTAAGCATGCACAGGCTCAAATTTATATTAACTCAAATATTCAGTGAGAGGTTTAAGGTTGAAAGGAGGGCTTGGCTGTCTTTCCACTTTTTACTTAGTTGCAATATTACTTAAGTTTGCTGTATTTAAACTGCATGAAATCATGACAATAATAAAGCCTCCAGATTCCCTGTTCAGCCTGTGCTATAATGAGGTTCCATTTCTACTGGGACTCTATCTCTGTTCTTTATACCCCTCTGTAATATGTGAAGTTTGTTAAAATGAACTCCAGTTTGGGAATATTAAGACAAGGTGTTTCAAAAACAGTGCCAATGGGAGATAAGTTCTGTGCTTGATATAATGGGAAGATAAAGAGATCACATCTTCTTGGATGCATACATAAAGGCAAATCATACACTGCACATAGCAGATATTCCTAACCCTTGGGGGCACATACTGCACATATTCAGATATATTTCACTGAAACAAAACAAACTGCTTTGAAAACTCATCAGGTAAATGAAAATACAAGGATCACTTTTGCCTCAATAACTTTAACAATTCAGGATCCCAGAACAGTATATAAGTCATGTAAGATGAGTGACTTGCAATTCTGTGCCCACTTCTTCAAAAGGTCAGCAAACCAAAAGAATATCCCTGTGATAGGACGTTCAATTATACAATTATATCATTTAGTGTATGAAATTCACAAACATTCATTGTATTTAATAACTTTAAAAATATCCACCCACCCACTCTGACCCTTGCAGCACTTTGGAAATTCAGCAGCAACCTAAATATTCTTGCCTTCCACCACCAATTCATATGTTATGAAAGCCTTATTGTTTTAAAACCTGTTTTATTTTACACTCTCAATTATAATCAAGTATGTGGGTAAGAACAGAGAAACACCTTGGCAGAAAGCTGAAGTGAGGAAAACAGAAATGACTTTTTAAATTTTGTTGTTGGAAAGCTGATGGAAAGGGGAGGGAGGTAGAAGGATAGGCAAATAGGTGAAGGAGATTAAGAGGTACAATCTTCCACTTATAAATAAGACACAGAGATGTAATGTACAGCATAGGAAATATAGTCAGTAATAGTGTAAGTATGATGACAGGTGGTAACTAGACTTATCCTGGTGATCATTTTGTAATGTATTTAAATATCAAGTTTCTATTTTATACACTCGAAACTAAGATTTTATGTCAGTTATACTTCAGTAAAAAAATTTTGTTGCTTGAAAACAGAATAATAATATAAAATTTGTCAAAAAAGAAATGTAGAATTAAACATGTTTGGGAGGGATGCCTGGGTGGCTCAGCTGTTGGGCATCTGCCTTCGGCCCAGGGTGTGATCCCAGAGTTCCAGGAGCCTGCTTTTCCTCCCTCTGCCTATGTCTCTGCCTCTCTCTGTGTCTCTCATGAATAAATAAATAAAATCTTAAAAATTAAAAAAAAAACATGTGTGGGAAATAGGTTTGTGTGTATGATGAAACAATGAATAACTAGATATTTTTAAAAGTTACCTGATGGATTTTTCCACTTTGTGGCAATAACCAGCTCTATGCTCCCATCTGCCTTTAAAATAGATAGCTCCTTGCTTAATTCCACTAGATTATGCTAACACGTTGAAGTAGAGTCTTCTCTTTTAGTGATGGTAGAACTTGGCTAAAGTAATTGGTAGTTACTTATATATGAAATCTCAGTTCACTAGCATCTCCTTCCTTGATACATTGATTTAGTGAAAAATATTTCCTCCCAAGATTGTTTTCAAAAGGGACACTTTGCTGTCATATAGCCTAAGATCTTACCTTCCCAGTAAAGTTAGCATATTGAGATTGCTGTTATGAATTAGCTCACATCCCAGAATCAAGATTGTTTCTGACTTCAGCAGCTTTTCTGAGTGGCAGTTTTTCCTCAAAATTCAGCAGTCTCAACTATGCAGATCATGTACCTTGTCATCAATTGGAAAAAAACCAGAGTTGCTCCAAAGTACAATTAATAAAGACACCAGGATTAGTGTTTCCTTCCAGAGAGCTAAGGGATTTCCAGAATACATTTGCCACATATTTCATGTGCTACAGATCTAGAATTGGCTTCCTGTGATGATTGAGAGACTTTTATGTTCCAAAACCAATTTCCCCTATTGTAGTTTGCTGTTGTCCAATATGGATTTTGTTTCAACACATGCACTTACCCACACACGCACACATACACACCCTCATTTTTCACATTTAAAATATTGCTTAAAGCTTCTGTTGATTTTGCAGAACACGTTTGAGATGATTTCTACCAGTTATTCCTGACTACCTATAAGAAGGGTCTGTGTTAAAATTTCATGTAAGGAATTTGCAGCTGTGAGAAGTTAAGTGGTTTTCCAGAACACCTTGGTAAATCAGAAACTTAACACAGATTACTACTTCCTAATGTGTTCTCTATTGCCATATTTCTCCAGAAAGGAGATCTGTGGGATCATTTGGGGCACACTAAAAGAAAAGAGAGATTGAATTTGAGCCAGAAACCAACTTGCTCCAGGAGACATCAAGTTTCGTACAGCTCTTACCAATAATATATGACGGTCCTCTCCATGATTCAATTTTTCCCATTCCACGTGACACACCCTGGTTACTGAACAAAAACATCCCTTCACTGTAAAGTAATTTGCTACGCCTAGAATTCCATACACATACAAAAATGTGTATATCTCTCCAGCATTGCAGCAAACTTTTAATGCATGTAGTTGGTATGCATGTGTTGGCAGTAAGATATGATCTGTGGTTTATTTGAAGCTATATAATACCCAGTAATACTTTACTGATATTCAGTATAGGATCAACCCTATACAAATCATTTCAGTGCATAGATGATAGAACAGACCTAGTTTGAATCCTAGTTCTAACACTTACTAGCTGTATAGATAGCAGTGTTTCCAATTTAGAATCTGCTGTGATATGGAGAGAGAATATATCTGCTTCACTTATAGAACTCACTGGAAATAAGAGCAAATGAAATTTCAGATATTCTGATAATGATATCTATTTTTCATTTTTAAGTTTCTTTTGGTTTCAAATCATCCCTAGTCAGAAAGTATACAGATGACTTAAGACTGCAAGTCTTACTAAGGTGCTTATCCCATCCCTCTTCCTTCTTTGTTTTTTTTTTTAATTTTTTTTTGTTTGTTTATGGTAGTCAGAGAGAGATAGAGAGAGGCAAAGACACAGGCAGAGGGAGAAGCAGGCTCCATGCACCGGGAGCCCGACATGGGATTCGATCCCGGGTCTCCAGGATCGCGCCCTGGGCCAAAGGCAGGCGCCAAACCGCTGCGCCACCCAGGGATCCCCCTCTTCCTTCTTTGGATGGGACCTATAAATAGAAGAAAGTTTATGGCTCCCATGGTATAGGGCTTACTATGAGATTAGGATTAGTGGCTATCCTTGTTTCATACTGGTCTTTAGGCTACTCTCCACTGGCCGTGTGGAGTAGGATATTCCTTGAGATGGTGTTAGTCTGTTCCTATGCACAAGCATCCTGCTAGTGTACCTTTATGAGTTTTATTCTGCTAACCTAGTCATCATAACCTTATAAATTCGCCCTCACTGCTGACTCATTTCCAGTGGAGCTTAAGGAAATCTGTGTCTTCCTGAACCATGACTGTCACTCCAATTTGGTCTTTGAAGTAGCTTACTCAGTAGCCCTTAATGACCAAGATACTTTGCCCTCACAGTAGTAACCAGACATACAGCTACATTTTTGCATTCTCTCCTAGAGAATATAGTAATTTCTAGGTCCCTATCAGGGCATGTGACTCCAGAAGACAGCTTGGAAAAGCCTAGGCTGGCATTTCATCTATCCCTTCACTGCTTCATTATTATCTCCATATTGGCACGTGACTCTCAGAATGACAGTCTCTTCCCAGGTGACCAAACAGACAAACTGAAATAACTTTCCTTTCAGATTTTTTTCTCAGCTATCCAATAAACTTTCTTACCCTGAGGATACAGTTCAGAAAGAGGTATTCTAGACATAGAGTTCTGTATCTCTGGTTCTCTTCCCTTTGCCACATGCCTTGGAAGACAGAAAAGGCAAACCACATTTTCTGTTCTAATGAGTATAATACTGAGATTATATATATATATACATTTTTTTCCATTCTGTAGTTGATATTTTTGTTTTCTTTATATAACATATATAAATATATACAAATATTTGTACACAGAATATATAAAGAAATATTACAACTCAATAATAAGTCAAATAATCCAAGAATGTTACCACTTCTCATTGTGTCAAGCTTCTTATGACTACAAGTTTAAGGAGATATATAATTGCCTGAACACTTATCAGTAAATGTGTTGTAGTACATGATCATCTCATTATCCCTTCTGTTTGCATAAAGTTACACAGTTATAAACCAAGTAAAGGGCAGCCCCAGTGGCTTAGTGGTTTAGTGCCGCCTTCAGCCCGGGGTGTGATCCTGGAGGCCTGGGATCGAGTTCCATGTCAGGCTCCCTGCATGGAGCCTGCTTCTCCCTCTGCCTGTGTTTCTGCCTCTCTCTCTCTCTGTCTCTCATGAATAAATAAATAAAATCTTAAAAAAAAATAAACCAAGTAAAATTAATTAAAGTTGATCCCACAATAACTGAGTTATAGAGGATTGATACTATTGTCTTCAATCTTTAAATTTAGAAATGAAACCTCAAAATTTAACATACTTCCATTACTTGGTATACATGTGTGCTGGAATGAAAGGGTATGGGGTGGTAATTTTTCCCTGATACATAGATTAAAATTTTGTCACTCTTAATTGAGCAGGTGTCCTACAATTGATAAGAAATTTATAAGTATAGCAGTTTAGGGGTTTTGAGATGGTTCTGCTCAATCCCATATAAGTACTAGCTTCATGAACTTTCTTTCCTACCAATTTTATCCTGGATCTTCCAGGTTTAGCACCCTACCCTCTCTTTTATCCAGAAGGTATAAATGTGCTAAGCCATTGAAAAGAGACTTTGTTTGGGAGGCTTATTTTGGATTTGGCTGATTGCAATCTTGAAATTCACAGAAGAGCATAGGTGTTGAAAGACCAAGGGGTGATATGGAGGCTGTTGCCTCAAGGCAGCTTACCTTGAATATCAAGAAAGGAACACTAATGGAGTTCCAAGCCCATAATGATCTGGATCTGGTCTTTCCATGATAGGCCACATCAGTTCTTACTATTTAGTTCAGCTAAGCTAATTCAGTCCTTGGGAACAGAACATCCTAGATACTTATCTAAACTTTTAAATATATTTTTAAATGCTTTCTTATTTGTAATACTCCAGGTAGGGGGATTCAGCATATAGCCACTAGAGGACAGCAGAGAGCCAGGAGCAGATGCAGGTGTCTTCAGGCATTGATACATTTGGAATAGAAGAATCTGTGACCAGTTATGAGGCTTCCACTTAACTAGAGAAAAGAAGAACATCTATGTGCTATCCACAAAAGAGGTGTAGGATATAGTCCTAATACTAGTATATAGAATTTAAGATACAAAACGGGACAAGCAACACAGAAAAAATGGAAATAATAAAGGCCTGGGAATCAGGCAAATGTCAATCTATTCAATAACATTTCTTGAATGTTAAGAATGCTGTACACTCAGCTAGACTTTGTAAATGGAAAGATATAATGAAGTCCAAGGAAAGAAGTTGGCATAATAAAAAGAATATTTAAGGCAAATCCTCATGGATGTAAGTAAAGACATAGTCTATATATAATTTTAGTTCTCATTTGTACAGGGTAGAATTTTAGGCCTTCTGGGAAGTTATTAACTCAAGATGATATTATTTAACAAAAAATAGGAAAGATTGAAATAATGAGAACCAAGTGGAAAGGGATAACATCTAATGAAAGATAAAGGAGAATCAAGAAGCATACCAGAATTAATGCTATAAAATGTAAACAAGACACAGGAGAATGTAGATGGTAAAACAAACAAATAAAAAAAAATCTGGAATAATGCTATACATTATTTGTAACCTTCCAGAAAACTGAATCTGTAAATTGGATATTGCTCCTTTTAAGTCAAAAGTATGAGGAAAGGAAATGAAAGTGACAGGTGAAGACTACTCTTTCACAAGTTCGAATTTAAAAGGAAGGAGAGAAAGGAGATGGTAGAGTGGGTAACGTTTTAAGATGGGAAAGAACATTTAAGAAACTTGGATCCAGTTGTTAGTTAAGATGTGTGTTAAATGCCTCAAACTTTAACTTGAATTCATTTTAGAAAACAAACAAACAAACAAACGGAGCCAAATCAAAACCAAAACAGAAGCACAAACAAAACTCTCTGTGTTTGGAGTGGGGGAGGAAAAAAGAATTTCCTCTCTACCCTTCTAGGTTCTTGACTGAGACTCCCAAGAGAAAAACAAGTAAAATGCCATGTATGGATGGCTCCTCTACACATAGGAGAGACCCAGGAAAACTGAATAACTCTCCAAAATGGACCAAGCCACCACCTTAAATACCATCTCCAGCAAAAGACAAAGGAAGATATGGGGGTGGCAGAGACAGTTATGGGAGGCTATCGGAATAAAAACAGCAAACAAGGGTAGGTTGTTATGCACATTACATCATTGCCTTCTCCTTTGATAAGAGTTAATAGAGATTTAGTCATCCTTCTCTGCCTGGTACTGAGAGGGAGACAGCCTTATAAATAGGAATTTCCCTCATAAATGTAGATATCTTTTACAAAAGGGCTACTTCTACTTTTTTTTCAGAGCTTTTCCTATGTCTGGCATTTCTTAAAATCATCACCCTAAAAATCATCCTTATGCCAAAAAGGCATATTTGGGGGTGGCAAATTCTGCTCCTCCCTCAGGAGTCCTAAATAACACATTGTAACCTGGTGCTAAAAATCAGCCCTATAGATTTATATTATAATGAAACCTTACAGGACTTTAAATATCTAACTGGACAGAGTCCAAAATGGCTTACATTATACAGAATCCAGGCTGTTTAGTTTACGGTCATGACAAAGTTTCATGTTCTAATTGTTTGGTGAATTGGATATAGCCCAAGTAAGAAATGTGTTTCTAGAGTGCATTTGGTTCATTTCATTAGGCTCTAGGAGATACTACAATAATGATATATTGCATTTATATGCAAGTGTTTTCTCCACAGAACTCTAAGCACTGTATCTTTCTTTGAAAGTTCTGCATGCTTATTAACTCCTGCAATACCCTTGAGGGGAGAAAGTGGTAAATATCATTTCTTTCCTTTTTGGGGGGCAAAGGTGCAAAGACACAATGTAATGCGTTTACAAAGACGCTATAGGACAATACTTGATTAGCTTATGATGGGGTTCCAGGCAGACTGCCCCAAAATATGCCACTTTGGCAAACTGATTATTTTGAAAATTACTTAAGAAGCAGCTGGTACAAGAAGGATACTCTGATCCTTTGTCCCCCTGGAAGCAGGAAATAAATCTCTCATGTGAAAGGTATCCTTCCTGTAACAGAAGGTAAAGACATGTCCCTATTACCAGAGGTAGAGAATTTAGAGCCAAGAGAACTGCATAAACAAACCTTACTTCTTCTTCATCAGTTTAATACTCCAAACCCAAACTACTTTATCTTGTCAATTCCTCACAAATCTATTGTTTCCTTGTTTAAAAGGAATATATATATGCTGTCTGCTTTGGTTACTTCTTTTCAGTTTCATATTTTTATGAGCTGCCATATTTATGAAATTGGATTTGTTTTTCTCCTATTAATGTTTTATGTTAATTTAATTATTAAACCAGCCAAAAACAAACCAAAAGGGAAGAAGGAAAAGCTTTTCTTTCCTACATTAACTGATCTTTATGAGACATAATTCATCAGTGTACCTAGTGTCTCCAAGGAGTATAACTTAGCCTCAAGAATGATCACATCTACTGAGTATGTGGCCAGCTATGGGAAAAAAAGGTCATGTGCTCATGACTTCTGTAATAGGAGTCTACTTAACAGGAAAAATCTTCTTACAAAGTCTATGCTTATGAAATAGAGAGTGAAAAACTGAAGTATCTAAGCAAGTATCATAATACACCAATTTCTATGCATATATTTGCTAGACTTTGTAAATAGACATGAGGAAAGTCTAATGAAGGCTTTGAACAAAGAACTGTCATTAAAAAAATAGGAGACAAAGGAATATGAGAATTATCATGAATGTAAAGACATGGCTATACATAATTTTAATCCTAATTTGGATTGTGTAGTAGGTTAGGCCTTCTACCTTCTAACTGAGGTTAGGCAACCTGAATATTAAATATACATTTATAAATACATGAGTTGGTTTATTTCCAGAAGCACAGAGGGGAAAATCAAGGTAATAAGGTGATCAGACGGATTTGGCAACTCTTATTTTTCATCTAGTTGGCCAAAAAGTCAAATTATAAATTATTCTTTTTATGTAATAATTAGGAAATAAGATAGTCATCAAAAGAACACCATTGGTGTGAAATACTTCTCAGCATTAAATGCTACCGCTTATTAAATATACATTTCTAAATGCATGTGTTTATTCTTGGGAGATCAGAGAAGGCAGCGAAAGTAATAAAATGACTGAATGGATTTGGCAACTCATTTTCCCCATCAGTCTAAAAGCTTAATTATCTCATTCAACCATAAAGTTTCTTTTTCAAAAGCCCCGTGGTAAAATTGTGTCACGTTCTCAAATCAATTCCTCCCAGATTCTTTTAAGGAAAAAAGGGAACAAGTATCTTGCAGGGGTTATCTCCATAGTAGATTTCCCATCTGTTATACCCCTCAAAATCCAAACAGTGATCCCAGCGCTTTGCTCTTCTATGATCTTGAGACTCCAGTTTTTAGGCAAAAAGGTGGCCTGATACGGCAGTAAATGCAGTACAATTAGATGATCAGTATTGCAGGGGCCTGCAAATGGGTGTTGAAAGGCATTGTCTCTATTTTGTATGTTGAACTGCTGGTTGTAAAATGACTCAAATCAGTCTAACTGCTTGTACTTCAGTGTAATGTATACTTTTATATAAACAACTATGTTGGAAAATGGCAAGGAAAATGTTGTCTATCGATCAACTGATTCAAAATGCCCTACTCCAGAATGAGAAAGGTCATGCCATTTTAATTGCTGCCAGTTCAAAAGACATCTTTCTTTTCTCCAAGCAACTCTGCTACTTTTATGTTCAGTCAACTTTGAAAAATAGTCATTGCATTCATTTCTATGTCCTGAGTAAATTAAATCAACCATTTAAAACAAGAAACGGGGAAAAATGGGGTTCTCAAGTCCAATAATGTGACTGGAAGCTCATATCTTGCAAAAACGAATGTAACAGAAATTATTGTCCTTTCCTGGGCATGTGAGCAAATCTATGTGACTATAGGTATGTGCCTTCTTTACTAAGTGCAGACTTATTTTCTTCTATCTTGGTCTAAAATGTTTAATTTTAACAAGACTCTTCATTAATTCCTTTTTTTAAATTTTACAGATGTTTACTGAATATCTACTACGTGCCAGGGACTGATTGTATAGGAATGAACAACAACAAAAAATAGACAAATGACAAATTTCCTTGCTCTGATGACGGTTTAATTCTAACAAAGAGGAAAGTGAATAAATATAATGAAGAATCACATTATTTGATGTGTTAAGAGTTGCTAAGTGTTGTTGGAACAAAACAGAATGGGGACTGCTGAGCCAGAGTAGGAATCGCAGTTCTGAATATGATGTCAGGATATCCCTCACCAAAGTGATATTTAATAAGGACTTGAAGGAGGCAAGAGAATGACCCACACTTCCCCAGCATTGGAGGGGAAAGCATACCAGGTATAGGGAACAGCCAGTGTAAATCCTCTAAAATAAGAGCATCCTGTCATATTTTTTAAAAAAAAAATCCCATCTGTAAACAGTCTTTTAGGAGTTTTGTACTATTCAGGCCAATTGTCCCATCATTATTTTTGGCAAAATCCACAATAGAAGTAAGGCTTTCTTAGGTTCTCAAATCTACTAGAGTACCTAGGCATGGTGGGGGGTTATGTGCCACTTCAGAAATCTTGTTTTCATGTTAGCAGACCAGATTTATGAGCTAGGACCCCTCCCCGAGATTATGTTCAAATGTGTATGCTACATAATGCTGCATGTGTCCTCTCTTAAATTAAAATATGTATATATGTAAAAATAACATTTACAATATTTGAATCTTGCAATGTTTTTCTCAGTTCTTTGAAATGCATTAGGAAGGAGATTTTGCATTTTTAATAGTTTTAACGTTAATAGTATTAATAGCCACCATTCACCAATCCTCTCCTCAAAAACTGTAGCCTCTAGAAAATAGTAATTTGCTTTCTTTCACTATGACTTCGAATTTCTAGAATTTGAGGGACACCTGGGTGGCTCAGCAGTTGAGCATCTGCCTTTGGCTCAGGGTGTGATCCTGGGGTCCCGGGATCGAGTCCCGCGTTGGGCTCCCTGCAGGGAGCCTACTTCTCCCTCAGCCTATGTCTTTGCCTCTCTCTGTGTATCTTTCATGAGTAAATGAACCTCTAGAATTTAATATAAATGGAATCATGAATTCTCTGGTGTCTGGACTTTAATTTTGCAAAAGATTGTGAGATTCAACCATGTTGTAGCAAGTACCAGCACATCATTTTTTTTTTTTAATTTTTATTTATTTATGATAGTCACAGAGAGAGAGAGAGAGAGAGGCAGAGACACACACAGGCAGAGGGAGAAGCAGGCTCCATGCACTGGGAGCCCGATGTGGGATTCGATCCCGGGTCTCCAGGAACGCGCCCTGGGCCAAAAGCAGGCGCCAAACCGCTGCGCCACCCAGGGATCCCCCAGCACATCATTCTTTATTGCTGAGTGACATTCCATGTTAGGGCAATACTACATTCTAGTTTATTTTGTTAAATAACACATTGTAAATATTTAAATATTTAAATGAATAATTTTTAATATTTATTCATTAAATTATTCATTTAAATATTAACATTTATTCATTAAATTATTCATTTAAATATTTAAATATTTAAATATTTAAATGAATTTTTTTTTTCCCCCGGAAACATTCATAAGTTTAATCCACGCCAGTAATAAAATCGCATTACATTTCTCATAAAATAAATGTTCCCATTTATATACAGAAGACAGACTGTACAGGCCCAGCCTGGCCCCAGGAGGGGTCACACACAGACGGGCGGCAGAGGAAGGGCCGTCCCTCCCATCGAGGACGGAGGAGTTCTAATCGGCAGGAGAGTGGCTGGCTGGCCAGGCGGGTGGGCAGACGGGCAGACGGGCAGACAGGCAGACGGACAGATGGGCCTGGAGGCCAGGCGCCGGGCATTACTGAACCTGGGATTCAAAGGTGCCATTGAGCTGTCCCTCCTCATAGTCCATCTGACACAAGATCATGTTGTTCTTCAGGAAGAATTTGTCTCCCACACAAAATCTCTGGTTGCAGAGCTGGCATGCGAAGCAGTCGAGGTGATATACGTTGTCCCGGGCTCGCATCACCATCTCGAAGGCTGGGATCAGCTTGCTGCAGGCGGCGCAGTTTCCTGTGGTGCCGAAAAGCCTCAGGTAGTCGCGGCGGCACAGGATGAGGTTGGCCTTGGTGTAGAGGGTGGAGCCCACCTCGCCCAGGCGGCAGTCACAGCAGGCGCACTTGAGGCAGTCCTCGTGCCAGTACTTGTCCAGGGCCTTCAGCAGGTAGCGGTCCTTGATCTTCCGGTTGCAGCCCGCACAGCCCTTCTGCTTCCCTTTGGGCTGGACGGAGAGCATCGGCACGCCTCAGGTTGCCATGGTCCCCTTCCTTGACGCATCTCGGTTCAGCCTCCCCTTTCTTTTTTTTTTTTTTTTTGTTTCCAAAAGACTATTTTATTTTAAAACACACACAGAGTTGGACACAACTGCCTTTTTAACTGTCGTGGTGGAGAGGGTCACACTGATTGCTTGCACCTGTCACCTCTTCCTTTCCGCTGAGCCCATGGCTCTCACAGACCACGAGCAGATGGCTCTCTTCTTTCATGTCCCTGCTTGTTGGAGTAAGAGTCCTTCGATGATAGCAACTATGTGACCAAACTTCTCATAACTGTTTGGCAATATTAAAGTTTTGCGGTTGCTGGCTTTCCTACTGGTGTCTTACAACCAAGCATCTCTTCTAATTTTGTCATGGCAGGTTCATTCACATTAAATAAACTGTCACCATTTACTTTCTTCTTTTCTATCACACCTAGCCTCACAAAAGCTGCTAAGGCATTTTTCTGTACATCACAAGACAGTACGTCGTAACACTGTGAGGTGCCTTGATCAAGAAGCTGATTAGTGAATTTTCGAACTCCAGCCAAGTACTGCTTCTCAGTGAAGTTGTCGTCTTCTTCATTCAAGAGGTATTTGCAAATTATCTGATAACATTCCACCATCTGATCACCATGGATTGTTTTACTTGCTACCTGTGGCAACAGGCTCCTTGGACAAACAGCAATCCCCCTAAAGCGGCGTGATTCAGAGAGAACGTGGAACTTAGAGACAGACAACCCCTTCCAGCCCAAGGTCTGCTGCCTATTACTGATATCATCTGGGCAAGTAACCTAACCTTTCTGCTTCGGTTTACTCCTCTGTAAAATGGGGTGATAGTACCAGCACTATCCTTGCCTAGATCAAATAGAATAGATGCTACATATCATCAACCTCATCCCCACCCACACCCCATACACACACACCAACATACACACACCCTGATGCCCAGGCTCAAGGAGGGAGAAAGATTGGAAATTATTTACTCGTCCATCTGGAGTGAGCTCACCTGGGCCAGCTGCCAGCTGTAGCCTCCTGTGCTTTTGCTTCCTTCCCTGCCTGATCTGGAAATGCTGAAGGCTCCAGACTGGGCCCTCGGGTCTCTGTTCTTCTTTAGCTACATTTCATCCCTGGATGACTTCATCCAGTCTCCACTTCAATTGCCATGAGTACTCTGACTCCCCAATGCACATTTCTGGTTGCAGCCTTGCCCAGATACAGACTGTATGTTGCCTCTTTGATGTCTCTTCAGGTCCCAAAATACACTTCTGGCACCATCCCCACCTCTTTCTCCTATAGTTTTCCCCAGGCAGTAAATGGCAGCTATGATGTTGAAATATAAGAAACTGCTGTTTTTATTTTTTTAAGATTTTATTTATGGGATCCCTGGGTGGCGCAGCGGTTTGGTGCCTGCCTTTGACCCAGGGCGCGATCCTGGAGACCCGGGATCGAATCCCACATCGGGCTCCCAGTGCATGGAGCCTGCTTCTCCCTCTGCCTGTGTCTCTGCCGCTCTCTCTTTCTCTCTCTGTGACTATCATAAATAAATAAAAATTAAAAAAAAAAAAAAAAAAAGTTCACCTGGTCCCCGGTGTGCCGCAACGACGTTGCCTGGAACTTTGAGAAGTTCCTAGTGGGCCCAGACGGCGTGCCTGTGCGCAGGTATAGCCGCCGCTTCCCAACCATCGATATCGAGCCTGACATCGAAGCCTTGCTGTCCCAGGGGCCCAGCTGTGCCTAGGCAACCCTCCTTTCCCTGCTGCTTGGCAGTCACAGCGCTGCCCTCTGGGGATTTCATCCATGATGGTGTTTCCTTGAAATCTGCATGGAGGAACGCCTGAATTCCAGGAAAGTCCCCTGAGCTGGGCTCTTCTTGTCCATCCCAGCACCCCCTCCCTAACTAGGCTCCTCACTAATAAAGTGTTGGCCGTCAGCAGAAAGAAAAAAAAAAATAGAATAGATTCTATTTATTCGAGAGAGAGAGAGTGAGAGAGAAGCAGAGACACAGGCAGAAGGAGAAGCAGGCTCCATGCAGGGATCCCCATGTGGGACTCAATCCTGGGTCTCCAGGATCATGCCCTGGGCTGAACGCAGCACTAAACCGCTGAGCCACCAGGGGGTTCCCTAATCTATTATTTTAAATTTCTACCTATTTCTTCTACATTTCTTCTCTCCCACAATAAGTAAGATTTCATGTCACCCCAGTTCTTTACCAAGTCAAGTTCTGACTTGAAAGTGTCAGATTTTTAAAAATTTTAGACATTCTAATAAGAATAGAATGGTATTTCATTTCAGTATTAATTTGTATTTTGCAGACAATTAATGCTTCTGTGCATCTTTTCTTATATTTAACACCCATGTCATTTCCTTGATGAGCTCTCGCTCTTCAAATCTATCCCCCATTTTTTAATTGGGTTGTTAGTCCTAATATTGAGTTATAAGTGGTTTTTATATATTTGGAATAGAAATTCTTTTTTTTTGTTTTGTTTTGTTTTTTTTTTGTTTTGTTTTTGTTTTTGTTTTTCTCAATGGAATAGAAATTCTTAATCTGATGTGTATTTTGCAAAATATTCTCTCAGTTTTTGGCTTGTTTTTTTTTTTTCATTTTATTAACAGTGTCTTTCAAAGAGCAGACTTTTTTTTATTTTGAAGAAGACCAATTTTTTGATATTTGTTCTTTTTATATCATATTGAAGATACCCTTGTTCAGCCCAAGACCACTAGGATTTATCCTACTTCCTATTTCTTTCCTAATTATCCTATATAGTTTTAGCCCTTTTTAAAAATCCATGATCCATATTGAGTTATTTGTTTTATATGATGCAAGGTGAGGATTGAGATTTGTGGTTTTTATACAGGATGTTTAGTTGTTATGGACTCATTGGAGAAAAAATCATACTTCTTTCCATTACACTGGTTTGTCACCTTTGTCCAAAAAAGTGGCTGTACCAATTTGCATTCCTGCTAGCAATATATGAGAGTTCCAGTTGATCCACATCCTTGTCAGCACTTACCAGTCTTCAAAAACATTTTAGTTATTTAAAGGTGATATTTTATTTATGGTCTTAATTTGCAACTTTCTAGTGACTATCTTTTCTGTGCGTATTTGATATTTGCATATTTAGATCAGTTTGGGAAAGAACTGGTATCTCTAAAATATTGAATCTCCCAATTATGGGGTTATTTGAGCTACAACAGAGACTTATTTAGGGGGATACAAAAATTGGCTCTAGAATAAGCTTCCAGAAATGATGTGCCAGAAATGGGCTGCCAGTGAACTGCTGTTGCATCACCACAATCAGAAAGCTCCAGTTCAATCCACTGTTGGTTATAGAATCATACCATCGCAGATTAGTTTCTCACCAGCAAAATAGAGGCTTCAAACCAGTCTCTGTTTTTGTGTAATTCAGTCTTGAATTAACATCTGTGGAAATGAATCTGACTGACAAATCTAATCATGTCCAGAACCCTGGTTTCAGGCAGCCTTAGAAATTTAGTTTTAGTTTCATTTTTCTAGCTTTTGCTAACAATAAGAACTCACTAAAGGACACTTGGGATTAGGTATTAGGCACATCAGTCTCATGGATCTGTCGCAAAAAGTAAATTAAGAAATTTGCCTTCTTAGTAACAAAATCAAAATTTTAGTAAGATAACACATGAATAAAAGATGCTATTTGCTAGCCTTTCTTGCAAGTAGGTGTGGCCAAGTAACTGAGTGCTGGCCAATGGGATGTAAGAGAAAAGTGTCGTACATTCCTTAAGGATGACTGGCTAAAAGGAATTGATCCAAATAGAAAGGCCCCCTTGTCTTTTTCTTGTTTCCTCCTTTTATTGGTCCACAGTACAAATAGGATGCCTGAAGCCCCAGCAGTCATCAGGGGCCATGAGGTGATCTTGCATACATTTACAGCACCAGAGCAAAAAGAATTAACATGATCTTTGTTGACACCGTGGAGTTTTCATGCCAAGCCCTGGACTTTTTTACTTCTGGTCTTCTTTATTTTAAAGAGAAATAGTCTCATCATGTTTCAGCCACTTTAGTATGGGGGATTTTCACTTATATGAGTCCATCATATTCACTTCTTAGTAATATGGACATCTTCTTCCAATATAAAAATATTTTGTTAGGGCAGAATACGTGTAAATGTCTCCCTGTTCTCATCACTCTAAATTAGGGAGATATATTGGGATTTTTGAGCAAGTTTTGTCTACTTTCTGAAAACCCTGTCTCTTCCTAGGGGCAGATTTGTCAGTTTGACTTATGTATCTTCTTTAATTAGTTGAGTCTATACTTAGCAGAAGTCCTTTTAGTTTCAGTTTCTAGGGATAATGCAAAATTTTCCCCTTAAAATAATTATTTCAATGAACTTTTAGTAGAATTGCTGCCTTACCCTGCTTTCCCCAATGTGCTCATTGTATGTATCCATATGGAAAGGAATATAATATATACATACATATAAATATGTATATATATAGTTTTTAATTTCACAAACATTTATTGAATACCTATTAGAATGTTATATAAAGAGGGAGACAACCTCTCACATGGAGATTTCCCTTATAAATGTAAATGTCTCTGACAAAAAGGTAAATTCTACTCAGTTTTCAGAGCTTCTCCTGTGTTTTATGCTTCTTAAAAAATAATCCATCTAAGGGGCACCTGGGTGGCTCAGCAGTTGAGCTTCTGCCTTTGGCTCAAGTCATGATCCCGGGGTCCTGGGACTGAGTCCCGCATCAGGCTTCCTGCAAGAAGCCTTCTTCCCCCTCTGCCTATGTCTCTGCCTTTCTCTGTGTATTTCTCATGAGTAAATAAATAAAATCTTTTAAAAAAAATAATCCATCTAAAATTATCCTTATCTCAAGAAGTCATATTTTGGGTGACAGATTCTGCTCCCCTTCACCTATTTATACTTCATTATATATACCTACAGTACAAAAGTTGTTCGAATTTCACTGAATTCTTCAAATTTTCAATATTTATTTTAACTAAAAATAATATCTATGAATATGAACTTGTATTGAGAAATCTAAAACACTACTAAAACTGTAAGTTGTTTTTCTTAAGAAACTAGCCTGGAAGTATTTTATAAAAGAGTTATATTTCTCTTTTGTAGGAAAGTATAGAAATGTGTTTTGTTAATTTAGAAACATCATACCTAGAATATACCTAGATGAAAATCTAATGAGTTCCAAATCTTATTTTTACAAGTGACAGAATTAGATGTAAGATTTCCAGTAGTTTGTATAGAAAATAATTTAGACTACTCAATAAAGAACATATTTCATGTATTAAATCAAGTCATCAAGGCTTGAATTGGTCAAATAAAGTAGCATTTTAATCACATTTGGTAGATAATCTATTAAATGACAGTGCTGAAAGAAACACATTTTTTTTTCTGCTTCAATGGCATCGTGTTTTTTATATATATTTAGTCACTTTAATACATCCAATGTGTAGAGAATATTTAAAACAGGATCATTTTAAACAGGATAGTATCAGTTGCAAGGCATATTCATTTCTATATGTCTTCGAAGAATATAAACATTTAGCCAATGAAGAGAGAGATTTGTGCATGCTACTGCTTCTCACTCACCAAAGAGAAAACATGTTTCGTATGTTTGGATGATGTTTGTTTGAATTAAAATCATGTTTAACATTAGAGGAGATTAAGCAGTGGCTCCAGTAACTGAGTTTCTCTCAATAAACAGCTAAATCTTAGGGCATCATACTTTAATTTTTTTTTAAAACGTACCTAACAAATCCATTTGAATGGGAACAATAACTGAATTAGCTCTTATTAAAGAAAGAAAATGTACTCACTACCTCTTCACTGGCCCCAGGATGCCAAACTTTGCTGTTTCATTTTCAGTTGCCATAGTGAATGACAGCATGGATTGCTAAATTTCCATGAAGAAAAAAGATTTTTTTCTTTTTAAAATAAACATGGAATTCTGAAGAACAATGCTATATACACAATACAGTATTTTGACACTTTGAGGATTCTGAACATTATGATTTCGTGGAGCATGCATAATAATCTCTTTAAAGATTTTTTTATAAAACTTTCTGGTGGATTTAAAATTTTATTTAAAAATATAGAAATTTCATTCCTAACCATATAACCACATCAGTGTTTGCCCATTCTCAAAAGTTGTCCGAAATATAATATAATAAAAATAAATTATAAGTATGATTTAGAAATTCTGTATTTGCTAGCTAGTTCTGTAATTTTATCTTACGGATATTCTTTCAGAATCTTTATGTGTTGGAACTCTAGTTTTTATTTTGAAACAAATGCATATATATGACCTGATAATCTTCCCTTCTATGATCTACTATAACAAAAAGATACTATGGTGCCTGTCTTGCTCAGATGGTACAGCATGTCACTCTTGATCTTAGGGCGGTTAGTTCAGGCCTCATGTTGGCTGTAGAGCTTACTTTTTTTTTTTTTTTTTTTTAGAGCTTACTTAATTAAAAAAAAAAAAGTATTCCCTTACATGAAGTGTTTAAAATAAGTCTCAATATTTAAACTAAAAACAAAAGCAAAAACCCAAAAAAGTACTATTGGATTTTGCTCTGAATGTTATGTGAACAACACACTCTGAAAATTCTCTCATGGTAGACACTTCTAGCTAACTCTTTTCTGTCATAGAACTAGAACCTCCCAATTTTAATATGGGTAATAGGCCACTGAGAACAAAGGCTACAATTCTCAGGCAGCTTCTGTGGTCTTATAACTAACCTCTGACATAAAAGATAAGAGATGCAAGTTTGGGAATGTATTCTCGAAAGGTATGTCCTTTCTCCTCCCTATCTCCATGGAACAGAGCAGGATATAGTAACTGATTTAGGACTTGAGACCTACAACTCTAATATAGATATTATAGAGCAGAAAGTTAAAAACAGCTAAAATTCTAGAGAAGCATAAACCCTCAGCTGCTGTCATCTAGATATTGCTTTACTTTTATGTGAAATAGGAAGAAACTCGTTCATGGCTTAACCATTTTATTTTTAAAGTGTTTTACTTTGAGACAATTGTAGGTGCACATACAGTTGTACAAATTAATAAAGAGATATCTTATGAACTCTTCACCCATTGTTCTTCAACGGTGACTTAGCCACAACCAGGAAATTGCAATCTTATTTTGCATCTCAGTTACAAACTTATTTATTGAATTAATATGTATTTGGAATGTTATTTGGAATGCACATTTCTGTCACAAAGTTAAGCCAAATATATGTCCTAGCTATTGTACCTTGTTCTAAAAATTACTTAAAAATAATTACTGGGTTAAATATTTTAAAGTTCTTAAATTTTTTAATCATTCTTGCATGAAATTTAAAAATCATCAGAGATTTTAAAAACTAGAGTATGACATTCTCAGCCTGAAGCCAAGCAGGACTGGGGTGGAGGTGGCAGGTGCTGGTCTCTATTACTGATGAAAGTGGGTTTTACCTCAGCTACAGTAGAAGCTGAAGATGTGACCTTTGTTCCTCAAAAGATGGAGAGTGGCTGTACCTTCAGCGAAAGGGTAGACTCAAATAAAATACACAGGAGGGATGGCCAGGAGAGGAAAGAAATGCCTCTCCAGGTGTTCACCATCAACTGCACACCTACCCAGAATCTGGAAGTCACATTTTATTCCCTGGATCCATCGAGAGCCTCCAAGATATATATATAAATAAACTAATTAACATTAAAAATTTAGTGATACCACTTGGGCTTCTGGAATAATGAGATGTGCACAATACAAAAGTATCCTGGACATGAGGAACTAATCAACCATGAGCAAGCGTAAGCAGAGACAAGAAAAGTGAGATTACAGCCTGTCTTAATTGCCAACAGATGCCTTTACAAATTGCCATGAAGTGAGAGGCTTAAAATGACAGAAATGCATCCTCCCAAGACCAGGCATCTGAAGTCAAGGTGTCAGTGGCATTGCCCTCTTCACAGGCTCCAGAGGAGACCCTGTTCATTGCCTTTTTCAGCCTCTGGTGTCTGTTGGCATTTCTTAGCTAGCAGCTGCACCACTCCAGTCTCTGCCTCCCTCATCTCCTCTCTGTAACTTCCCTTATATGTTATATAAGAACATTTGTCATTGGCTCTAGTGCCCACCCAAATAATCCAGGGTGGTCTTATCTGGAGATCCTCAATTTAATTACTACATATGCAAACACCCTTTTTCTAAATAAGGTAACATTGGCAGGTTCTGGGGATTGGAACAAGAGCAAAGTTTTTTGTGGGTTCGCTGTTCAACTCACTACACTCTCTGAAGAATTTCAGATAAAGAACGAGCAGAGAAGTTATGATATGTTTATTTAAAATAATTGCATTCTTTAATAACAGAGGCACTAATATGATACTATGGAAAAATACCTACCAATGTTACACAAGACCAAAGTGGAACTTCAGATTATAAATAATATAGTCATTGAAATGAAATAAACCAGTAAATAAATTACGTAGCACTGCTGAGCTCATTTGTTATTTGTATTATATACATGAAAAGTTATACAGAAACTATATACTAATTAGGTTAAAAGAATAAAGGATATAAGAAAGCTTTTTTGATATGTGTATACATATGTATGTACATATATAAATATAAATATATATATATAAATATATATATATATATATATATATATATATATATATATATATATATATAATAGAGCTTTCTGGAGGGACAGAGTGATTGGGAGAGTGAAAGTATAACAATGAAAATTTTCAAGAATTGTTGAGATACATAAATCCTTTCAGAAATCAAGATGGGTCTTAAAAAGTGTAAATAGAAATTAATCCACTCCTAGAAGTGAAAGCAAATCTGCAGTACAACAAATAAAAAGATAAGATACCAAGTACAACCACAGACCAAAAAAAATTTTTTTAAGATTTTATTCATTTATTCATGAGAGACGGGGGGCGGGGGGTGGGGGAGCAGAGACACAGGCAGAGGGAGAAGCAGGCTCCATGCAAGGAGCCTGATGCAGGATTCAATCCTGGGTCTCCAGGATCATGCACTGGGCCAAAGGCAGGAGCCACACCGCTCTGCCACACCATACATTGAAAAAACAGACTTCTTAACAGAAACAACGGAAAACAAATTACAATGGAATAATACTATGCATACAAAGATAGGCTTTTTCAATATTTTTCATTTGCTTTTTATCTTTATTATTTATTTGTTTATCTGTTATATTTTCTGACGCTTATTCTTAAGCTCTTTCCTTTATTAGAACTCAACATATACTATTCTTCAGACTCTCTTGCAGAGTTACAGATGTGTGTAAGATTCCACAAATCAGATGGGCACATACAGGCCTTATATTTAGAACCTCCTTAAGTGCAGTCCAAGGTAGTAGACTGTTACGTGTCCATTCCTGGTTATGGCAGCACAACTTGAATCAACAATTCCAGTGATGGTTTCCTAATCCCTGCACACAGCTAAGGTACCACGATCCTAAACCAAAAGTTGTGATGGCTATTTCCAGATTCTAGCAAAATAAAATTTCTATCAATGGTCCAGCTCTGAAGAGCTATGTAGGAGTCATTTTGAAGGCCCAGCATGGAACTTGCTTCTCCAGGTCTTCCAGTGATTTTACAAATACTCATTTCCACATATCAAAAATTCTTCTGCTTAAACTTACTGGAGGATTTTGTTATCTGAAATCAAATCTTTTCTTTTAAATTTTATTTATTTATTCAGGAGAGACACACAGAGAGAGACAGAGAGAGAGGCAAAGACACAAGCAGAGGGAGAAGCAGGCTCCACGCAGGGAGCCCAACGTGGGACTCGATCCTGGGACTCCAGCATCACACCCTGGGCTGAAGACGGCGCTAAACCGCTGAGCTACCCAGGCTACCCCAAAACCAAATCTTAATTGGTAAAGTATTTGGTAGCAAAAGCAGTTGCAGGTTAATAGACTTTTAAGGATGGGACGTTGATTGCTTCCCTAACATGGTTGGTTTAAAATCAAGAAATATCTCTTTTTCCATTACAGAATGGCATATGCATAATGCTCAGTGTTAAAAGCATTACTAAAAGTTTCACCTATGAATGTATGACTCTGGCAGATGACATGCTAGCTTCCATAGTGTACTGTAACAGCTACACCAAACTGGAAGTCTATGAGATATCCTGTTTCTAATAATACTGAATAACATACGGATGAAAATAATAGAGCCAAGGCTTTAAACTCTTGGCTCAAGTCACAATCAGAGAAACGGGAAATGTCTGTGATCCCTCTAAATTAATTTCTTTCCTGAATTAGCTGGAGGGCTAATACAGACAAAGATCAAACAAAATCTCATCCAGTGAGATGCTAAATTGCAAAATACACTAAATCCACAGACTCACTCAAGTCCCTAATGTGAAAGTTGGTTGAGAAAAAAAATGATAACCCCCAAAATAGAATTTGATATTTGAATGATTTATAAGAGCAAGATTTTTAAATGCCTAAAACCCAAAGAGTCTCACAGGGAAGCCAGAACAGCCCCTCATCTCCTGAATAGGGGCTTGCTTTATTGGAGAGCTCAAATGATCTCACAGGTCACCTTGGAATGGGATACCAATTATCTTCATGCTCTACCACTACTATCTAATTTCCTCCAGAACTATATTTAGTATCAGATCCCAGCATGCCATGGAGGCCAATTACAATGTCAAACCAAGGAAAAGGAAATTTGCATGCCAAAATTAGTGTAAGATAGTGGTGGATTATATTTTTGTTTAAACTATTTTCTGACTTCCCTCTATAGCAAATTAGCACATCCCTATCTGTTGTCTTGAGTCTTGGCCATGTGGCTTAATGTGACCAATGGAATGTGAGCATAACTGATGTATGCAAACTTCTGAGAAGCTTTGAGAATCCCCATGTAGTCGGCCATCATGTGTCTTTTCCCCTGCCCCCAGACTAACAATTTTTGGAAAGATTCTACTATTCCTTCAGCTTGGGCCCTGAGATGAAAACAATATAAAGCAGACTGTAGCAAGCCCACAAAGGAGATATCATAATATGAGAAATATTTTGTGTGGGTGTGGGCAAGGTGTGTGATTATGTACATCAGCTTTCCTGTGCTCTAAGTCCAACATGTAATTCACTTGGTCATTGCCTTTTTCTCCAGATTATCTTTTTTCAATGAAAATTGTTTTAGAAACAAATTAGAAACAAATGTTTACCTTAATGTAAATAACTTTATCAGTTGTTTTCTTTAGATGACAAGAAATAGGAAACATTTCAGTATCAAGAGAGACATTAAAAGAAGAGACAAGAACCTTTAGGGGCTGGAACACCAAAGAAAATTGCAATATTGTTTCAAGCCAGAGGGCTTGATTGTTATTTTTGAGTGAGGAGACACCTCTCAGAACTATTCCAATTCTGTTCAAAGCTACCCTTTGATGACTGTTAATGAAGACAATAAATATTCTTGCTTTCTAATCAGGGTTCTCTTTCAGTATTTCAGTGCAGTATTGCTAATATTCTGTGGCCAAACTTTAGAAGATACCTGATATATTTGCATCCGCTCATGGATGACACAAGCAAGCATTCTAACACCGTGACACTGCCAAATGTGCAAACATGGGTATCGGCAGTGCTGCAGTCTTCAATAGCTCTCTGATGTCAGATGCTCTGCACGCTGTACAGAAGAGCCTGGCAGTGAGTGCTTTTGAGGGTGAGAGGTTTGGTGAGGAAGGGCAGACGCTTTCTTTCCAGATAACCTCCAAGATGTAATAGGAGTGGGATTCCCAAAATAAGGTGGGATCTCCATCTTACTTTGAAATTTGCTCAAAAACAAGGCAAACAAAAATTAGAAACACAATACAAGCTTTATACCCATGATTAAAAATAAGAGATGCGTTCATAATATCCAAAATAAATGAAGATAAAGTATGGGATGAAAGTAGGTGATTTACCAAAGGGAAGACATTTCAAACTCCTATTACTATGTCTAAGTTCTGACTACTTCCAAATACACCTTTTGAGAATTGGGAACTAGAAAATTATCAAATAAAGATACTTTTTAAAGGTAATTATTACTATAGCAGTAAACTGATGCCAAAGCAGAGACTGCTAGTTGGTCATCCATTGTCAGTTCTGCACTTCTCCTTACTTATAGAACCTGATTGCATCCACTGCAGCAAACTAACTGAATAAAAGATTGTACTTCCCAGTCTTCTTTGGATCCAATTAAATATAAGTAGAAGTTGTCAGAATGGTTGTCTGGGAATTTTTTTTTTTTTCCAGAGAGCGTGTTGGGGAGGGAGGGGCAGAGGGAAACAGAGAATCCTGGGCAGGCTCCACACCCAGAACAGAGCCCAATGTGGGGCTGGATCTCATGACCCTGAGATCACGACCTGAGCTGAAATTAAGAGTCGGACACCTACCAGACTGAGCCACCCAGGCACCCCTAGGAAACTTTTGTAAAGACAGAGATATATTCCTTCAGCTTTCCCTGTTTCGTCTCCCATTCTAGAATAGAGATATAGATCGTCTGGAGGTGCAAGTCTTCTTGTGCCCTGAGGCAATCTCAATGATGGAAAACATGTGCAAGGAAAGGCAGACTAGAAAAATAAAGAGAGAGAGAGAGAGAGAGAGTCTTCCCTAATGCCAGTAAAGGTGCCATGTCAGTCCTGGAATCTAATCTTCACGATTTTTGTGAGACAAAATTAAGCCTCTATCCCTTTAAGTCCCTTTAATTTGGGTGTTGCATTTAAGCTGCTAACTAAAGTCAGTCCTAACTGGTACAGAGATTTCATCTGGCACATAATAAGAATATTCTTAGAAAAATTGGTGATGGAATAAAAAACAAAAGTTAAGCTTTTAAAATAATATAAATTCAGAATTTACCACAGAGCTTTCCACAAGAAACATTTTTCTGTTTGTTTATTTTTTGGGGTAAGAAATTTCTTTCTGTTTGTTTTATGATTATGTTTCTCCTCTGTATCACCAAACAGAGTGGCTTTTGTTTATTTCTTGTGAACCAGATACAAAATTTGAGTCCTCGCTTTTACTATTGTTTTTCTCAGTGTTGTGAGCTCTAGGCTTTGATCAAAATTTTTGTCAGCATTGCATGCCTCAGGCTGCTATGCGGTAATGAACAGTGGACCGTTGCCGCACTCATTATGTTCATAGTCAATAAAAATGCCATCGTGTGTGTTTGTTGGCAGTGCATGTATATGTGGGTTTAAAGATTGGGGGAAGGAACAACAACAGTAGCTTTTGTTATTTGAGTTCAAGGCTCTCTTTTTGAGGTCTTGTTGAAGTCTTGGGTACTTGAATATATGTATATCCTTAAAAAAATATATATATATATATATATTTTAAGGATATATAAAAATATATATAATATATATATAAATATAAACTAACTAAATAGTTTAGTTTATAACTATAATAGTTTATAGTTTATAACTATAATAGTTTATATAGTTAACTAACTATAGTTAGTTAACTATAGTTAACTAACTATAACTAAATATATATAGTTCCTTAGTTCCTATAAATATATATATTTATAAAATATATAAAATATATATATATATATATATATATATATATATACTGTCCTAGCTTCAAGTAACTTCAGAGATTTCATCATCTTACTGCCACATGGAGATCCACAAATAGTTCCTCAAATATTTAATAAAGGTATACATTTTTTACACAGACATATATAAGTCAGAAGAGGTTCTTTCACTCTGCATATAGCCTTACATACCTCACTACTGCACCTACATGATATGATAGGGACAAAGAGAAGATGTGGGGTGTTTGTAGAAGCCATTACAAAGACTAACAGAATAAAGGTATTTGCTACTGGAAATATGCTATCCATAAGGTGTACCTCTGATCATCTCTTTATGAGATTTTGCCTACCTTTATATTTCAAAACCAGCCATCAACACCAAGGGATCTAGACTTGACTGAACTTTTGCCATTTGAGTTTTTTGCTGTCTATGAGAATAACAAGATCTTGTAGTTCATACACATTGACCAGAATAAAGGAGGATAGGGAGTAAGCACTATTATCACCAAGTATCACTGTTAAAGAAAGAGAGAAATCCAGGCTGGAAATCCAGAAGTAATTTCTTCTGGAACACAGAAGACTTTCCTATTTGGTAGATGCTTCTCTGCTATTTTCACAGAAATACTGTTTTCCCAAGGGGAAATAATATGGGAGAAAGAGAGGATCTACAATATCTTTAGATGCAGGTTATCCCAAGCCGGTTTTCGTTCTACTCTGTCTCAGCTTCATTTTGGCAGTAATACCCTCCTTTAGAGAATGGGAGGAGGGGAATCAGGCCCAATTTATTCCCTGGTTTGGCAAAGCCAATGGAAGCTTGTGTGAATAGCAGTACTAGTGGCACAGGGATTCCCAAAGGTACAGCTATGCCAGATGCCTAAGTAAGTACCATACTTGTAGGCTACAGATTGGGTATTCAGGATAGAGGAGACTAAGCAAGATGTAAAATTTTACATTATAGGCTGGGCCAAAGTACCATGTTATAATAATAACCTTAAATTTTGGCTAGGTCACATATATATTATTATAATTAATTATCAAATATTTCTATGTATCAGCCCACATATAAACCCTCTGAAAGTTCTCAATGATCCTGGTCCTACGGCATACTAGGCTGCTTGATGCTATTCCACCTAACTTAGATACACTATTAATTTTTTGTGTTTCCATCGCATGGTTTCTATTGCTTGGACTTCAAGCACACTGATACTTTCCTTGATAGTGTCTAATCTGCTACATTCCCACCCAGTATATTTTTCACCTCAGACATATTGTTTTTATACCCTGAAGTCTGATTTGGATGTTTTGACATCTTCCATATCTCTATGTAACATGCTTGATTTTCTTCTACTTTCTTGGACATATGGTATTGAGTAAACATAGCTCTTTCAATCTCATTGTTTAGTATTTTTGTATCATGGACCTGCATCATTTCTGGGTCTATTTTATTGGTTGATTTTTCTCAGCATAATGAGTTGTATTGTCCTGCTTTTACATATTTGATAATTCTTGATTGGATGTAGATATTGTAAATTTGTTGAATGTCTGATACATTTTTATTCTTATAAGTATGATTGAGCTTTTTCCTGGGGCAGAGTTTTTTTGTTTTTTTGTTTTTTGTTGTTGTTGTTGTTGTTGTTGTTGTTGTTTTAAATAGTTGATTCTATGAAAGCTCTGCTATGAGTAATTTTTTTCATTAAGTTACAAGAGCTTTCCCTTGGCTAGGAAGACAAACCATTTGTGGTCCTGTGTAAGATTTCTGGTTGTCTGTTTGTTTTGTGTAGCTCTTGCCTTGACTTCAGGCAATTTTATCATACAAATTCATCAGTTCTCATTGAAGACCAGAGAGAGACTCTTGACAGATCTCCAATCTATTTTCCTGCTCTGCAAACTCTAGCCACATTGCCCCCCCTGGATACACAGCTTTGTTTCTTCATTTCAGAGATTGCCTAATTCCCCTGCTTCACCCTGCCCCAGTCCTCCTTGCCTGTGCTGTGGCTCGGAAATTATCTCTAGGTAGTAAACTGAGTCAATCACAGGGCTCATCCGGTTTGACTCTTTTCTTTCAAGAATCACTGTTCTGCATTATCTAACATATGATGTCGGGAAACCATTATCTTCATATATCTTTCTTACTTTTTGTTGTATATGTGCTTTCTCTGTGTCAAAACTTTTGATTTTGATGTGTTGTTTTGCCACATGTTTTATGAATTTTCTTACAATCTGGCATGTGCTATTTAAAGAAGGTGTGCATTAAAAAAAGTCAAGGCTTTTACATCTTAGCTTGCATCCTATGTATTTTTTAAATTTTATTTTTTATGACTTTTTCCTAAGGTAGAGGTTTCTCATCTCTATATTGACTGATATATTATTTTATTTCTATACAAACACAACTGAATCAACTATAACTTTGAGATGGGCTGGTTATGTTACTCGGTCATCAGAATTAGTAAATACCAACTTGTGCAGGTTGGGGCTAATGACTGATAAGAACAGTTTTATAAGTTGTGATTCTTACTTAGTATCATATGATCAACTGTAACTTCTCATGGTTTGAAGATGTTTTGCATCATCCATGTACAATTACAATCTTTCTCTTATCTCAGCCCAGAATTAACATACCTTAATTGATTCCTGCTGACAAGAACTGGTCTATGTCTCATACTCTGTCAGACTGGTTGTTTTTAGATTTGCTTTCATTATATTTAATAGCAATGATAATCAACAACCATCTAACTAACTATAATTAAATATTATAATGACTTATAAAAGACTTTCATAAATATACTACTTTATTTTGAGAACTCATTCAGTAAACTAACTCTGTGATGCATTGAGGGGACCAAAAATCCCTTTGCACAACTAACATTGAGCTTGATTTAGAATGTCTTTTTACAGAAGCACTTTGTTGCACTAACATATGTACTTTCTTATGAAGGAAAAATTTCTTGCTTTCACATAAGTTGGCTCTTAATAGAGTTCTATTTCTGGGAAACTGTATTTAAAAAAAAAACTTCTGAGTTTATTAGAAACAAAAAATAGAAAGCAGTTGGGAAATTTACTCAAGTCAGGTAGTAGCAATTAACTGTGTTGAATCTTCCTGAATGGACAAAAAAAAAAAAAAAAAAAAAAAAAAAAAACAACTATAGACCCTTAGTTATAGATTTGGAAAACCTTGTAACTCAGACACCTATGCCTACACTGTCCAATAAAGTAGCCCCAAGTAACGTGTAGATACTCAAATTTCAAATTTAAATTAATTAGCACTCAGTTAGAGTAGCCACACTTCAAAATGATGCAGATACATGATACAGAAATACTAGACAATGAGATTGAAAGAGCTATTATTACTCAATATCATATGTCCAAGAAGGTAGAAGAAAATCAAACATGTTACATAGAGATATGGAAGGTGTTTAAACACACAAATCAGACTTCTGGGTATAAAAAATATGTCTGAGGTAAAAAATATACTGGCTGGGAATGTAGCAGATAAGAAAATTATCAGTGTGCTTGAAGTCCAAGCAATAGAAACTATGCAAAGGAAGCACAAAAAATATTTAAAAATTAATAGTGTATTCATGTTAGGTATTAGGAACATCAAAAAGCCTAGTATACCCATCTTTGGAGTCTAAAATGCAGGAATGGATAATCTTTTCAACAAATGGTTTTGGAGAAATTGGATAAACATATACTTTAAAAAGGATCCTTGACTCTTCCTTTAAATTGTATACAAAAATTAATTCAGAATAGATCACTGACCTAATTATCAAAAATAAAATAGAAAACGTAAAACCTTGGTGATCTTAGACTCAGCAAAATGTCTTTAAAACAATACAAAAAGCATGAATTATAAAAGAAAGAAAAATAAACTGAACTTCATTCAGAGGGAAAATGTTTGTTCTTCAAAAGACATTAAAAAAAGACAAGTCAAGCATGAGAAAAAAATTTAGAAAATCTATATGTGACAAATAACTTGCATCTCAAATATATAAAGAATTCATATAGCTTAATAATAAGAGGCAAAAAAGAAAAAAATTAAAAATGAGAAAATATTCGACCTTGGACATTACACCAAAGTAGACACATGAGTAGTAAATAAGCATGTGGAAGGATATCTGCCCAATATCATTAGTCATTTAGGGAAAGGCAAATTATGCCCACAATGAACTACTGTTTACACACCTACTAGAATGGCTAAAATTAGAAAGATTAATTATACCAAGTATTCATGAATATGTGGGGTAACTGGAACTCTCGAACACTTACGTTTGGTTTATAAAATGGTAGAAGCATTCACCACTTTGGAAAACAGTGTGGCAGTACCCAGGAAGTCAGACATACACCTCTATATGATCTATTCCACTGTATTTATTCCAATGGTATTTACTCAATATCATTAGTGACCCAATTCTGGAAAACATGTATTTTATTAAATACAATCTAGACACAAATTCAATATTCAGTCAACAGAAATGTTAACTCTAGGTTTAAAAAAATAAAAATAAAATGTTTAAAATAAACTCAATGTATATAGAAAGTTGCTCTTGTTCTTTCTAGTCTTTGACAAAAAAGCTTCCCATTTCTTTCTTGATCGCAAGCTGTGGTTCCTACCCCTCTCTGCTCAGCCTGGGGATGCTGGCTGAGAGACAATGTGGTACGATAACACTGATGGCTTTTGGTACACTTGACCTATCATTTTGTCTTTCTGCCTAAAATAGAAAAGTATGAAACTCAACGTAAAATTCAATAAATCAATGAGGCCTGATAGGAAAGTGAATAAAAATAAGACCTTAAATAAATTTCTCAGAGCCCAGTCATTTTTTCAATACTGTGTCCCTTAGCCAATGTTTTTTATAACAGTTTTAGCTTAGCAGAATTGAGAAAACTATGACCAACTGAATAAAAACAAAAACAAATCTATTGATTCCCTTTACATTTTGAGAACTCTAAATAGGGTATATTGTAGGAAATTAAATAAGTCAAGAAATGTTTAGGCAGTAATATTTTTGGATTTTTTTTTTTAGATTTTATTTATTTATTCATCAGAAACACACACACAGAGGGGGGCAGAAACATAGGCTGAGGGAGAAGCAGGTTCCATGCAGGGAGCCTGATATGAGACTCGATCCCGGGACTCCAGGATCACTACCTGAGCCAAAGGCAGACACTCAACCACTGAGCCACCCAGGCATCCCCTTATCTGGAATTCAAAAGTAATTTAGCTTTTAGGGGCTCTTGTAGTGACCTAAAATTTAAGAAAGACACCAAGTTGTGAGATGGTGTTCAATTCACTGGTAAGAACTGCTATTTACCAAAAAAAGAAAAAAAAAAAAAAAAAGAACTGCTGTTTACCATGAAGCTTAGCTCCTCTGTGTTTGCTTCTGTGTTTCTATACTCATGCTAACCTGAAAACTTAATTCTAACTATTCTCTCTAAGGAATTGCTGAGGAAACAAACAAAATTGTGACCCTAACCATATGCCTGTATCTTGTAAGAGTTTGTACTGCAAATGAATTCACAATAAAACAGAGATAAAGGGAGAAAAGTCCTCTAAATGATTTATACCAAAATTTGTCTTTTCCTGAAGAGATATGGATAAAACTTGGGGGAGGGGAGGGGGTTCCACTGCTGTCTTTTCTTGTTCAATAAAATTCTGGAAGTGTTATTTTTAATATGCTTGGTTTAGAGAGGAATGAAAGTGGGACTTTCCATTAATGCAGTAGCTTTGGACTGCATAATAGAGTGCATAAGCATCTCCAGGGAAGCTTAATAAGCATACAAGACCTATTTACAAAGTATGGGGTAAAAGCTGAAACATGTATTTTAACAAATGGCCTGAAGATTATTCTTTCAAAGTATGATCTTCTTTTGGCCACTCTTGGTTTCATTCAAATGAATATTAGGTAAATTCCTTTCTCTTGAATTGTCATACTAGAAAGTCTTTTAGGAAGATGCTCATGGATTTTTGACTGTAAGACTTCAACCTCTTATATATAGGTTTTTTTTATACCTGAGTATTGTGACTGGCCAAAGGGTTTAATTCCCATCAGAAGAACCATGAAAGTGTAAAATATAGATAACCTGTGAGTTCATAAAACTAGCTGATTCTCCCAAGGAAATGTATTTAGTTGATCTGTTTTCATGCTTTCATTTTTTAAATAATTTTTAAAAATTATTTATTTATTTATTCATGAGAGACACAGAGAGAGAGGCAGAAACATAGGTAGGGGGAGAAGCAGGCTCCTTGCAGGGAGCCTAATGTAGGACTTGATCCCAGGACCCCGGGATCATGACCTGAGCCAAAGGCAGATGCTCAACCACTGAGACACCAAGGTACCCTGTTTTTAAGCTTTCAAAAGGCTAGCTAATTCCATTTCTTCAGGTGTGCATGTATAATGGCATATTGAGAAATCAGTTTCACGTGATGGTATCATAACAAGTTCACAATTGTTTCCCACTGTTCCTTTAACACTATTAATGAACAAGAAATGTGCAATGAAGGTCTTTCTCAGCTCAAACTGTGTTATGACATTTTTGGGCTACTCACAGGTAATAATGAGACATTCAATATTTCATTAGAATAAGCAGATACAAACTAAATTCAATAAACATAACCTCCAGCGACAAATAATAATAACAACAATAATAAATAATAATAAATCTGAACTTGTTCAGTCTTTTCTCCTCTGCAGCTGGGGTCTGCTTGTGAGCTGGCTGCTTGCAATGAGAGAAGGGAATGTGATACTTCCACTTTTCTCCTAAATTCTGCTTCTTTCCTTCTACTGACGCTAACAAGAATTTCTATCCTATTAGAATGGAACAAAGAGAAAAAGAGGCAAAATCATGTATTAAAAGATCATATGTAACTGGTATAATTATAAGGGGACCTTTACTTTGTGAAGGAGAGCTAGACTTTTAGGCAGATCTCTCTTTCTTAAACTCTTTCCTTAGCTCTTTGGAAAATCCCCTGCTGCCCCCTTCTTTCCCCACCTCCCCCCGGCCCTTCTACTGAGAAGGCAAGCAAACTCTTTCATCTCTGGGTTTTCCAGTGTCCATACCAAATGCTTTCTTTCTGTGGGTGGCCCTTCACTCTCCCAGATAGTTGCTTGGGCAAGATTTTAAATGACCCCAGGTGCCCATTGTTACTGGAAGTCTGATCCCTAGATTGTACGTAGCTTGACCCTTTCATTGTCAGATGGGAGGAAATGAGGGTACTTCCATGACATAACTCTTTGCCCTTCTGTCCCAAACTTCTTTCCAACACTTAACTTAGTAATTTGATGGCCAGTATAACTCTGTATCTCAGTAAAAACTTCTAAATTTATTGGTTTGTCATACAAAAACATATTATTTACAGAAAAAACAAATAAGCACTTTGGCATATCAATCACTTTATTTCCTAGGCAAATGTAAATGGCACTCATTATGACAATTCTGTGACAAAAATGACCTCCCTTCAAAAAAAAAAGAGATAAATGACAGTGTCTTTTAGTCTATTTTATATCTCGCTCCTATTTAAATTCACTGGAAGGTTTGTAATATATCCTAACACTTCCTTAATGAGAGATCGAATCCTGTCTTTCACTCCTACTTTTGCTTACCTTCTTTCAAAAATTAATCATATAATATTTATTCTTTGTGAAATCAAATACCTCATAAAGAGGACAACATATTGTCTATACCATTAACATTATTTTCCATGTTTTCTTTTTACATCTAGGGTAATATTGTTTTCTTTATTTTTCATAATAAACTTTTGGAGAAATAACATGAATTTTGTGTTTTTATAGGATTTTTTTGAGTCATGCGGAATGAGACATGAAATATGAATTATAGTTAGATTCTGTAGAATCTCAATCTATGTACTTTTTTATTTCCCTTTCCTTTCTTTTGCATTAGCTAGGACTTCCAGTACAATGTTGAAAAGAAATAGTGAGAGTGGGCAATGTTGCCTTATTCTTGATCTTGGTGAGCTGTTAGTTATAGGTTTTTTTCAGATATTCTTTATCAACTTGAGGAATTTCCACTCTAATCTTAGTTTAATGAGAATTTTTATCATGAATGGGTGTCGGATTTGTTCAATATCTTTGCTGTATCTAATGAAATGATCATGTGATTTTTCTTTTTGTTTATCTGTTGATAAACATTTTTTAATTGATTTTCAAATGCTGAGCTAGTCTTGTCTATCTTGGATAAATCCTACTTGGCGGTATTGCATAATTCTTGTATACATTGTTGAACAGACTTACTAATATTTTATTGGGCACTTCTGCATCTTGCATTGCTTTTATCTGGTTTTGGGGTTAGGATAATGAATTGGGAAGTATTTTAACACCCATTCCCAGATTAGGAAAGGAAATTGAAATTGTCTTTGCTCACAAATAATATGCAGAAAATTTGAAAAAATCATCAAAAATATTTGGAGTTAACGAATAATTGTATAACAAGGTTGCAGGATACAAAGTTAATACATAAATGTCATTGCTTTCCTATACAGCAGCAATGAACAAGTGGAATTTGAAATTAAGAATATATACCATTAATTAGCATCCAAAAGATAAAATACTTAGAGAGATAAACCTAACAAAATATGTACAAGATCTATTTGAAGAGAACTACAAAGATTCTGATAAAGAAGAACTAAATAAATGGAGAAACATTCCATGTTCATGAATAGGAAAACTAAATATTGTCAACATGTCAGTTCTTCTCAACTTGATCTAAAGATTCATACAAAATTCTAGCAAGTTATTTGGTGTATATTGACAAACTGATTCTAACATTTGTATGGAAAGACAAAAGACCCAGCATAGCCAACACAACATTGAAAGGGGAGAACAAAGTTGGAAGCCTGATGCTACATGATGTCAAAGCTTACCATAAAGCTTCGGTAATCAAGCAATGTGGTATTAATGAAAGCATAGGTAAATAGATCAGTGGAACAGAATAGAGAGCATAGAAATAGAGCTACATAAATATGGCAACTTACCTTTGACAAAAGAACAAAGGGCTATAGAACAAAGCAGAAACAGTGCTTTGTTAAATGGTTTAAAAAAAACACCATTTTTTAAGAAATGGTGCTGGAACAATTGGACATCTACATGCAAAAAAATAAATAAGTCTAGATTCAGACTTTTTATCCTTCACAAAAATTAATTCAAAATGTATTAAAGACGTAAAAGTAAAATGCAAAACTATAAAACTTCTAGAAGATAAACATCAGAAAAAACCTAAATGATAGTGGGTTTGGCGATTACATTTTAGATACAACACCAAAGGCAAGATTCATGAAAGAAATAATTGATAAGTTGGACTTTATTAAAATTAAAAATCTACTCTCCTGCAAAAGACAATGTGAAGACAAGGAGAAGACAACCCATAGATTTAAAGAAAATCTTTGCAAAAAACACATCGGATAAGGAATTGTTATCCATAATATGCAAAGAACTCTTAAAACTCAACTATACGAAATAAACAACATAGTTAAATAATGAGCAAAAAACCTGAACAGACACTTAACCAAAGAAGGTATATACATGAGAAAAAAAACATATGAAAAGATACTCTACATCATCAGGGAAATGCAAATCTTTTTAAAAAGATTTTATTTGTTTCTTTATGAGAGACACAGGCAAAGGGAGAGCAGGGTCCATGCAGGGAACCTGATGTGGGACTCAATCCTGGGTCTCCAGGATCACACCCTGGGCTGAAGGCAGCAGCACTAAACCACTGAGCCATCCAGGCTGCCTGGGAAATGCAACTTAAAACAGCAATGAGATACAACTGATAGAATGGTCAAAATCCAACACACTGACAACACCAAATGTTGATGAGGATGTGAAATAACAAGAACTCTGATTCATTGCTGATGGGAATGCACAATGGTACAACCACTGTGGAAGACAGTTTGGTACTTTCATACAAAACTAAGTATATTCCTACCTTATAGATCCAGCAGTCATGTTCCTTGGTATCTGCCCAAAGGGGCTAAAAATGTGTCCACACAAACCTCTGCACACGAGTGTTTCTAGCAGCAGCCTTATACAAACTCGCCAAAACTGAGAAGCAACCAAGATGTCCTTTACTAGGTGAATGGATAAATAAACTGTGGCTACATCCAGACAGTAGAATATTATTCAGTGCTAAAAGAAATGAGAAAAGACTCAGAAAACTTAAATGTGTATCACTAAGTGAAATAAATCGATCTGAAAATACTATATACTGTATGATTCCAACTATATGACATTCTGGAGAAGGTAAAACTATGAGACAGTTAAAAAAACAACAAACAAACAAACAAACAAAAACCCGGGGTTGCCAGGAATTGGGAGACGGAGGGAAGGATGAGAGCACAGATTTTTAGGGCAGCGAAACTACTCATTATGGTACTACCATGGTGTATACATGTCACTGTATATTTGTTCAAATGATTTCTGCCCTTAACCTTAGAGTTTGGAAGTTTGAGAGAAAAGACTAGTGAATTATAGTTTTAAAAATATTGACTTGGAGGACCGGAAACAACATCTAATTCTTAGTTCTGCTGGAAACCATTTCTGAGAAATTGTAAAAAATAACTTACATTTTCACTTTCCTTATCTGGCTTGAAAGACTTCTAATATTCCTTTGAACTCTGAAATTCTGTGATTCTACTAGATATAATTATTTTACATCTCGTGATGTGTGGAAGTATAGACAGGTTTGCGCTTCTTTTAGTTACTGGTTAGTATTGTTCTGCTTTCTCAAGTGTATAATTTTCTGCCTATCCTATTTCCTCTTGTCATTGTCATTCTCCTGAGGGAACAGTTTGTACTTTGATTACAGACAGCAAAGGCCATCCATGAGAGAGTACAAGTTGCCTGAAGAGAAGCCTGGCTCCATTGGATGTTTTTGATTTATTAATAGCCATGACTTATGTGAACTAGATCACCGATTGCTATGTAGAAAAAAAATCAAGAAACACTGGTGGCCAGAATGCCATTTAGAATAAGTGGTGTGTTTCACAGTACCAGTCTAGAGATAATTCCTTCTTCAAAAAGTGTTCAAGCAATCTAGCAGAGGCGAAATACTGTTACTCACTGTCTACTCATGTTTGTGCATGAATGCCTACGGATTTAACAAAAGGAGCACTTGTGTATAGGTGTGCGTATATATGTGCACTCCTTTTTTCAAAAAAAAATTTTTATTTATTTATTTGAGAAAGAGAGAGAGAGAGAGAGAGGGGGAGAGCACACTAGCAGGGGGAGGGGCAAAGGGAGAGGAAGAAGCCGACTCTCCACCCTATTGGACGAGATGTGGGGCTTGATTCCAGGACTTCAGGATCATGACCTGATCCTAAGGCAGCCCTTAACTGGCTGAGTTACCTAGGTACCCCTATGTACACTGCTTTTTGAAATCAAAATAACTAGTGTAATTTTAGGAATGATATTGGCAATGGCACTGTGCACTCTCAGTTTAAAGGGGGGATGTAGTAAATTTGATGTTTCTTATTATTGACAGGTATAAACTTTCTACAATTAGAAAAATAAAGTAATCTGCTAACTAAAAATAACTTAATAAGGGCAATTTCTCTTCAGGATAATTCTAAATATGTGGTCCATCAAAATCCGTATCACAAATAAAATAAATAAATTAAAGAACAATTTAAAAAACAAGGCAGCTGAGCCGATTTAACATGGTGATTGAAATATTTCTTATTCAATGAGAAATAGCTAATGTCAATCCTGGACAAATCCTTCACTTCCAGAAGTGACACACCTGAACCACATTGCACAAGTAAACGATACAAGACTGAATTAACAATTTCAAACATGAGATTATGGGAATTTGCTTTTTTTTTTTTCCCCCTTGGTGGGACTTCACCTTGAATTTCCTCTTCATAGGCCTTGAACTTGGCCAGGGCCCACCACCCTGGAAACCTTAGTTTCAAGCAGCAAGGTACAAACTAGTTTAGGAATGGCCTGGGGAGACTGCCTACTTCAACTTTATTAATCTTTCTATGTCTCTTCTTTCATCCTAAAACTATCTTAGAGGGACAGCATTATGGGTCCCTAAGGTACATGAAGTTTATAGGGATGTGCCACATTAAAGAATCTAAGCATCTCCATTCCCTGAAAGTAACACTTCCCACGTTGGAAAGATGATCAGCAACCCTGAGTGCTGCTGAATGTCCTGTGTCCCAGGTTAGGAGTACTGACATCCCCATCACTATGATTGAAGTTGAGTTGGCCACAGCAAACTTTTACCCCAAGTTATATCTACTGTGCTTTTATTCAGCTTGACTTTTATAGTCAGCTCAAGGATTTTATAAGTAATAAAGACTAGAAGGCTGAGATGTCAGGGGAACAGGCCTTCTTATCACCAGCAATGAAAGGTATTAATTGGGCACTATCTGAGTGGAAGGCTGTAGTCCCAGCTCATAACAATTCTAAGGCATTTTTATATTCCAGGATTCAATATTTCCCTTTAGGAGAAAGATAACTTGCCATTTGTCTCCAAGCTCTTCTAGCATCTCCTCTCTTCCTTTTCTGACTCATTCACTGTGTTCCAGCATGCCAAGCTCTTTTCTGAATGGCATGTACACCTTGACTTCACATCTGCCTCTGTCTAAAATAATAAGATTCTTATCTCTACTTGCTGAAATACTAATGGGCCATTAAGATCCATTATTTCTTCTGTGACACTTTCCAGACACACTTTGATAGAGACGACTTCCTTCCCATCAGGCTAATATAGCACTTGGGGGTACCTCTTCTATTATAACTCTAGGTACATTACATCATAGACATTTATTTGTCTGTTTCCTTGAGGATGAGTTCCCGCAGGACATGAACTACATTTATCCATCCTTACATCCTACTGAACAGCACAGGGCCTGGCACTCAATCATGAAAAAGTGAAAGAAGAAAGCAGTAGGAGTATTTTTTTGCCCTTAGCCTTCCAACTGGTGTAAGCTTCTGGAAGTTGCTTGACTTTTTCATTCCTGGATTGTACTTTCAGGGTCATTTTTGTTCTTTGGATATTCATGTTTTAATATCATGAATGCTTCTTAGGTATTTCCAAGCACAACACTCGTTAGGAGCAACACTGTATGATAATTTCTAATTACTGTCAATTGTCATTCATAAAAGGAGTTTTAGAACAACAAAAATTAATATAAAATTTTACTTCAATGGGGATATAATTTATATCTTCAGCATGGAGTCTTTACCAGACTTACTCAGATTTTGTAACCAAAAGTTTCCTTGATACTTCTACCTAAATGCTAACAACATCTCAAACTTAACATGTCCAAACCTGAGCCCTGGTCTTCCTCTTCAAATGTGCTTCTTCTTTGGCCTTCCTTACCTGAGTCAATGACAGGTCTTTTATTTCAGTTTCTCAGGTTGAACACCTATATTCATCCTTGACTCATCCCTTATCCAATTCATCAGGAATACCTGTCAGATCATTTTTAAATACATCTAAATTCTGACTTCCCCTTACCATTTCCCTCATCACAAACTCTTTTTGAGACATCACTTCCTGCTTGGGAGATTCTAGTAGCCTCGTAAATGGTCACTGGTTTCTGCCTGTGTCCCTGCCTCAAAGTCTATGTCCCACATGGAAGCAGAAAAATATTACTGAAATATAACCTAGGTGATATCTTTTTTCTGCTCAAAACCCTTCAGTGATTCTAAGTTGTACTTGGGGTAAAAGCCAAGGCCCTCATGACTTACAGGCATGAAACAATGTAGCTTCTTCTATTTTCCTCTCTAACCATGTATCTCACTACTTTTCTCCTGGTTCACTGCCTTTCAGCTATATCAGCCTCCCTCCTTACCTCACACAAGCTAGATATATTCCCACTTCGGGGCAGTTGTTCAATATGACCACTTTATCTGAAATCTTCTTCACATAATAACTATACAGTTAAACTCTTTCACCTTCTTCAGGTCTTTGTTCAAACATTAGCCTCCTGTGAGACCTTCCCTGGTCGCTCTACCTAAAATTACAACAACACCCCCAGCCCTAGTTGTGTCCTCTTCCTTACTTTGTTCATTAACATTCTCTTGTCTTAGCACTTAATGTCATCTAACAAACTCTATACATCACTTATTTGCTTTGTTATTTCTTTATCCAAACTAGAATACAAACTCTGTAATACCATAACACAGATTTTTTTTGTTTTATTTCAAAAGTATAATCCCAGATTCTAAAACAGTGCCTGATGTAATTGGCCCTTAGTGAATATTAGTTGGATAAAAGAATGAAATATACAATGTGCTTTTATTTCTGAATGCTTAAATACAATTATTTTAGCCTTATTTTTGGTTTAAATTCACTAATACTATAAACTTAACTCCAAAGTAGAATCCTCCATCACCCATCTTAAGGGTATAGAAAAGTCAGAAATCTAATAGTTAAAGAATTTTTGGACAGAGAGAGCCCATTTCAAAGTAGAAAGAGAGAAGGGTATCTGCTTTTCACCTCAAGGGTAGGGAAAAAATATTCCATATGACACTTGGAGAGTTTAAATGAAACATGCAGTGATCTAATGTATGCCTTGGAAACTTAAAATTTGAGAGGTTGGTTGAGGTATATTTCCATCTCAATGAGAGGTACCAGTTTAGTATATGCAGTCCTGATGAAGAGCTAAGGGTGAGTATCCCAGAGGTGGACCATGTGCATGAAAGAAAAATCCAGTTGGAGACTCATTAAAGTTTATATAAGAAGGTCAACTGAGCCCAAGCAGAGAGATGATCTGTGTGGAAGTGCACCACCAAGCTACCAACCAGTGAGGAGTATATCATAGGCATCAAGGGAATTTCAGGGGAGGGATGGGAGGCAATAAGGATCTCTTCTAAGAATCCATGAGTGTGTTGCACAAGACAGTACCAGCTTGAAATATGCTCAAAACTCAGAGAACATTACCATTATTCATAATAATATATGCCAAGTGAGAACTTTTTCTGCCCATTTTCTTCTCTCATCTTCTCTATCTTATTGGCCCTGGTGAAGCCAATAACTAACTATGGTTGGGGAGATGCAGAAGAATAAAATCACAAGGTAGGGAAAAAGTGATTCTACTACTTGCACCCCAATCCTACTGGTGCAGGATCAGATCAGGACCTAGAAGATGCTGGAATCAAGAAGGCTAAAATTATATTAATATCTTAATGGATATGTTAATTATATAAATTGATTTTAATTTCTGAAAATAACATCAAAATTATGAGACTATTGAATTTTATCTTAGGGGCAGAAGGAGATATTAACCCTACAGAATAAACTTAAACAAGAAGGAGAGTTAAAAATTAAGTTGCTTATAATTATATCCCATGAAACATGTTTGCCCAATGATATTGTTACACATTCACTGAGAACCAAAACAATGTTCTTAGTATAATCGTTTCTATGTAAAGTATTTGTATTGTTTGCAGATAAAACATTACCCTATGAAAAAAATCAGGACTCAATTTCCTTCTTAATAAAATTTGCTCAACTTTCACACACAAGAAGATTGTTGCTCTTACCTCACTCCTCTTCTTGACTAAGGAGAAAAAATACTCATGCCTCAAAAATGTCTCACCAATAAAGGGGAAGGACAGCTGTGCTCAGTGAAAAGGTTGACTATAACAGCTATTAATTGACCTTGGTGAATAGGAGGAATTAACCCACCTGTTCAGATTCTTCTATCAGAATACCATCAAGCTTAACAGAATAGTGGCTTTCAATGCTGTGGGATAAATTATAACTTCCTACCAAAGTATGTAAAATTGCTAATACAAAGTATAGTCTAAGTATAGCCTTCAGATTAAAGGGAGTAGAACTGTGATTTACTCTGTGTTGTTCAGATCACATAAAAAATACTGAGTTTCATTCTCAGTGTTGTATTAAAATAAGGAAGAAACCAATCAAAAGTACCTATAGGAGAAGTAATCCAAGAAACTATAATTTAAGAAACATTAAAGAACAGAAATAAGCAAAAATCTGAAAGTTGAGTGCATTTTAAAATGCAGTCATATAGAAGGAAAAAAGCATATTACAAAAAAGAAAATTCAAACAGCCAATAAACAGAGGAAAATATGATCAACTTCAATAATCACTCAGGACATGCAAATTAAAATTACACTCACTATGATGGGCAAAAATTTTTAGTCTGTTAGTACAAATGTTGGAAGGGTGTAAAGGAAAAGGAACCTTTGTGCACTGCTAGGTGGGAGTGTAAATGGCAAGAATAACTTTAGGGTTTTGATTCTTGATTTGTATGTTGGTTATATGTATGGCCACTTTAGAATCATTCAGCACACTCTTCTAAAATTGGTGTTAAAATTAGGACCATGGAGACAAAGTGATTATCATTTCACATGTTAAGAACATGAGAAGATGTAGTTGTTCTCTGTGATATAAGGGTCAGAAATTGTATGCTGGAGTACATGCTGACAATAATACAGACTCCATACTAGTGAAGAATGTACTTTCTAATATGTAGAGCAACCCATACAGAAAATGAGTTGCTTTTGGTCTTTTGATCTTCTTGTCACCTGAGAATTCAAGCAGGTTCTAGATGATCATCATTTGGAACTATGGAAAGAATGTATGATTTGGGTGAAGATATGACTTGTAAATTCTAATTTTGACATTTTTAAATTTTGTAATTCAAGATTTCTGTTCTAATCATGCTTGATTGGCCTGATAAAACTCATCCTGAGTGTTCCCCTGCTTGCTACATAAGCATAGAACATTTGCTGGGGACGTGTCATACCTTGTTCAGAATTTGAAGCCGTGGCTTACATGTTAGTGTCTCATCTCTGCTTTAAGGATTACAAATTTAGGACATTTTAAAAAATGAGTGTTGTCATCTAATAGGTGCCCTTTTGACTTAAAGATCAGAATGTAAATTTAAATCAATACTGTACATGAACATCAGCTGCAAAAATATGGGGAAAAAGGTCATTGTGCGCTTCACCCCTCTGAAATTAAATACTTAACGCATAAAAAGTGGCCCTGAAAAACATACTATTTTCTTCTTACTTGGCCAAATGATTTTTAAATGTAAAACTGAAGTAACCTCCTTGTCATTTGTAGTTCCTAAAAGTATGTGAAGGCTTTCTTGAAATAAAAAAACATTGGAAATTGATTCCTGCACTAAGCAAACTTAAGTAGATGAAATAAATGGGGGAAAATGAGAAGGAAAATGAATTAGCAAACATTGACAGGAATATGACAATGCCAAGAAAACAAGCAGAATTTAATAACTTCTACTGGAGATGCTTGTCTGTTTAGGGAAAAATAAATACTGGCTAAAACAATTTTTCTCTGTTTAGCTTCAAGAGAGGATGAATTAATATTTGAATTGTTCTCTGGTTGTTTTGCCATATGTGATATGTCTAGGAAGCAATACTTTCTTTGGATAAATCTATTTCCACATATAAAAATGATTAGATGTTCCACCTGATAATAAAGTTAGCATATCTCAGTAGTTAGGGAGGATAATAAGCAAAGCAGATGCACGGTTGTGTATCAGTCAAGTTGAACTAGGTTATTGTACACTTACAAATGACTCCCAAATCTTAGTACTTTAAGTTAATAAGGCACAATATATTTCTCACTTATATACCACATATCCATTGCAGGTTGGCTGAGACTTCATGTCTCATGCTCTTCGTGCCTTCTTGCTCTTCAATTTTGACTCAATTAAAATCTCAAATGCTATCAGGTTCTATGCCTAAGGGATACAGACTTTTGAAAGTTTTCAATTTGAGATAAATGCCACAGTTTAAAAGTGACACAAACCTTTCTGCCTACAATTCGTTGGCCAGAATTAGTCAGAAGGACCCACTTAACTCCCAGGAAGTCAAAAATTGTGGTCCTGATAGCATCACCCATTCTTTGACACTCTCCTCCTTGAGAAGTCGGTTCTATGACCTCTTCTCTTGAGTCTGTTCTTGATTTTATAACTACTTTTACAAATAGAATATAAGGAAATGACCCTCTACCAGTTTTCAGGCCCATCTTTTAAGAGATTGGCAATTTTCACTTCCTACTCAGAATACTCACTTTGGGAGAAGCCAGTTGCTCTGCAACATTTCTGACTACACTGACCCTACTCTAAGCAAGATCCATAGAAAGGATTTATGAAGTGAGTTGCCTGGCCATTAACCATAATGTAGAGAAAAAATAAAGAACGCATCCAACACCCTGATCTAAGGCTTCAGCTATAAAGATCGAGGCAAGTGATCCAGCCATGTCCAACCACTGAAGCCACCACAACTGAAGTGTCACCAGTAATCATAAAGCAAAGAGCCCTTCTTTAATATCTGACCCACATAATAGAAAATATAATGAAATTATTGTTCATTTACCCCACTAACTTTTAGGATTATTTGCTATGCAGAAATAAAAAACTAGAGCATGTACCATAAACCTAAAAGTAGAGAGCAGGAAATATTTTATACATAGATGAGTATCACGGTCTCTTTTTAAAATGCAGTATACCTTTGTGTATATATTATGAATAGTTTCTAAATGCTTCCCACATTTGGTTTCCTTATTACGATTCTTTCTCCTCCAGCGATAGGGATAAATTTCCTCTATAGAGATTTTAATCTGAGGATTTTGATTGCATCTACTATATTTCACTAGAAGAACTGAAAGATTATATGTCCCTTGAGCTCTATAATTTGGGAAAAATTGGGGCAACGACTCTTATGCTTTTATGCACAAATGGAATGGGAAAAAAGAAATAGGAAAGAAGGTTTATATAAATGAAGTGAAAAGTCTGGATATCGGAAAATATATTGTTCTTCCCCTTCTTCCCCTAGTCAAAAGGGAGCTGAGAATCTCTCTGAAGTCTGGGTAAGAACATTTTTCTGGTAAAACAGAAGAGGTAGCTGTCAGAATTCTGCAAGTTGCTGGCAAGATGTTTGTCCCTTCCTTGTCTATAGCACTTACAGCCTTGCTTCTACTCTACACCTGAGACCATCAGAACTAATCTCAGCTTGTCTTTCATTCCCAGGAAGCTGGTTCTCATTGGGTTTTAAGCACACTGGAAACAATAACCATCCATGCCCCATTGTGGCATTATTTCTCTTCTCTTCCCTTGAAATAGCATTTATCATGCATGACACGTTGAACTGTAAATTATTTACTTCACCATCTTTATTCTATACCCTTTTCCCCAGAATGTAAGTTCCATGTAGGTGTGGATTTTTATGTGCTCTATTGTTTGTGATACTCCCAAAACCCAGAAGAGCATTAGATCGGATTAGATTAGATTCCCACTAAATTTTGTGAAATGTGTGGTTGCATGGAAGATGAATAAATGTAAATGAAAAATAAATAAAAGTTTTAGTTCTTGTGGATATGACCCCAAATATTTAGTTATTGGAATTGTCCTGTAAAGTAGATGTATTCCACTTTTTTATTTGATTTAATGCCATAATCTCAATGAAGTTTAGGAAACTCTTTCTTTTTTAAGTTTTATTTAAATTCTAGTTAGTTAACACACAATATAATATTAGTTTGGGGTATACTATTTAGTGATTCAACACTAGCATATAAGACCCAATGCTCATCACAAGTGCCCTTCTTAATCCCCATGACCTGTTTAACCCATCCCCAACCCTCCTCCCCTCTGGTAACCATCAGTTTGTTTTCTATAGTTAAGAGTCTGTTTCTTGGTTTGTCTCTCTCTCTTTTTTCCCTATGATCATCTGTTTTGATTCTTAAATTCCACATATGAGTGAAATCATAGGGTATTTGTCTTTCTCTGACTGACTTATTTTACTTAGCATAATACTCCCTAGCTCTATGAACATTGTTGTAAATGAAAAGATTCCATTCTTTTTTATAGCTTAGTAATATTCCATTATATATGTGTATAGATAGATAGGTATAGATATCTCATATATTCTTTAGCCATATCAGTTAATGGACATATGGTGTCTTTGGGATCTTTTCAAATTAGGAAACTCTGTATCTTCATAAGTGTACTATGATTGTGAGAAATCTTATAAATAAATTATATAAAACACAGACATCTATTTGAGTTAGCCAGCAACCTTCTTGGTGACTGGAGATAATGCTGTTATGAGTTACTGTCTTGTTATAACTTTCTTTCTTTACTTATGGTACTCTGCCTACAATTAGGACTAACTATTCACCAAGCAAATGACGCCTAACAGCCTGTAGGTAAAAAACTACATTTCTGCCAGAGTTGTGTTAAAAATTTGAGAGATCAGAGCTGTTAACACATTTATTCATCATATCATTCTTTAAATGTATTTTCTTCTAAGTAGTAAATATAGCAATACTAACAAATTTTATAGTAAAGTGTGATACATATAAGAGACAGGGAATAAAAATAGGAAGAAATACCTATGTTTTCATGAAATATTAACTATTATAAATTATAATACATGACAGGTGATAAAAGTTACACGTATCTATAAGAAATGTTGAAGACACCAAAGTGGATACAAACCAGAGTAATTGAATTTCCAAAGAAAAAATTTGACATTTTTAGAATCATTTTTAAGTATACTTTAGGAGTGTTCTAAACGAAAGAGGAAATTTTAAAGAAAAAATAAACCCTATTCTTCTCATTGACATTAACTTCTTTAATATGAGTTATTCCTAGGAAATTTTCTAAACTTCAACTCTTGTAAAGATAATCCAAGTCACCTCAAATGCTTTTAAATTTGTAGACTACCCTGTAAACTTAAATAGTAGGACTTTTCTTACGCTTTTACTGATTTCCACCAACTAGCCCATCTTCCTACATCTTCATCCCAGTCATTCCCAGCTTAGGAAACAGTAAGTGCATTCTTCCAGTAACCAGTGGAATGGAAGAGAACCTAGGACTCAACATCAGCTTCTCTCTTATGTAATCCCAATTCATAATCAAACCATAATTGTTCTGTCATCAAAACACTTCTGTACCACTCCCTCCTGATCTAAACCACCGTTATATCTCTCCTGAATCATACATATCACTGTCGCATCTCAGGCAAACACCTTGTTTCCCCGTATTGCCTTCCTACAATGTATTCTCCAAGCAGCAGCCAGAGTAACCTTTCTGATCATGTTACTTTTCTGTTTAATACTCTGCAATGATTTTTCCATCTCAATTAGCTATCACCATGACTACTACGTCCTACTAGATTTTGCTATCGCTCCACACTTATCTCTTAGGATTCTCTCATCCTACTCCAGCTCATTCTAGTTCAACTACACTTGCTTGCCTTCAAAAATTCCGCACTTACTCTTGAATGAATATTTTTACTTTCTATTTATTCAGACTGGAAAAGCCTTCCCACATATAATTACCTTGCTTGTTCTATCATTTTCTTGAGATCTCCACTCAAACCTCATGTTATCATCAAGGAGCTTTTATTTCTTCATCCTCTTCCTACCAGAGGAGACATGCCCGTTTCACAAAAGTTTACATTATTTTATCCACTGTACATATCATTATCTGATGGTTTGCATATTATTTATACATTTGTTTCCCTCTCACCAATTGAAATATAAATAAGCTCTATGAAAGTAAGGAATTTGTCTGCTTTGATTGATGCTGTGTTTATAGTTCTCAGTATAGAACTTGACACTTAACACATTTCCTCTTACATATATTAGTGGTTCTGATTTGAAGACCAACTATATCCTGTGTGACTCAAAAAAAGCCCCCGAAGGCCTGTATCTGGAAGTCTCTTGGGATACCAGTGCTAACCTGTGCTTTCTTTCTCCTGCCTAACCATAGCCTTTACCTTTATTAAAGCCTTAGATGAGTAACCTTTGAAGAGTGTTGTGAGTACTTTCAATTATCTAATTCTGTGTAATTCGTGTGAAAAAATGCCATTGATATGCAAGAACAAACTCCAGAAAGAACAAAACTTTGCAATACATATATCCAACAAAAGACTAATATTCAGAATATATGTCAAGAAGGAAAAAAAACAGACACAAACAAAAATGTGCAAAGATTTCACAATGACTAATACAGTTATAGAAACGTGATCAAATTCATTTTACTTTAGGGAAATTCAAAATAACAAAATATGATACTAGTTCCTACCTACTAAAATTGCACTGCTTGTAGAAATAACACTGGTATAATCACTTTTGAAAGTTGCTTTAATAGCTGTGGAAGTTGAACCTCTTCATATCCAATGATCTAGTAGTTTCATTCCTACAAATATGCCCAATGGAAATATGCATATCTTTCTTGAATGTTACACTAAAAAAAAAGTCTCTAAAAAAAAATGCTACTCTTTCCAACTGAAAATATCCTGAATATCCTTCAACAACAGAATGGGTAATGTTTTGTACATTCATGTAATGCACTACTATGTAGCAATGATCATTAAGAAATTAATCCACATGCAACAGTATGGATTAAATATGCCAAATATAATATTAAATAAAAAGTCAGACGCAAAAATGTACATCATCTTGGTTTCATTTAGAAAAATTTGAAAAAAAAAGAAAAACTAAATTTCACTGTTAAAAGTCAGGGTGAAGAGAGCATAAGAGGAGCTTCTGGTGCACTGGTATTATTTTATTTATTGATATGAGTACTGGTTAAACATGTGCTTTAATGTTATAAAAATTACTGAGTCATGTCCTAATGATTTATACAATTTTAAGTGCTTTTATTTCAATAAAAGTTATATCATGAGTATTATCACCAATAACCTTTGAAAACATATTTATTTTTATAATAGCACATAGTGTTAGTGGACCAAATATATTGAGTTAATAACGAAATGTTAGGCATTGTTTCAAATTTGTTATTGTAATAAATGCAGTATATCCCTGTACCTACTTCAGTGTGGATCTCTCTGGTTATTTCTTTCTCATCAAATCCTAGAAGTGGAAATATTTAACACGTAGGAACAATTTTTCAGAAATTGTTGGTATAGTACTTCATACTTGGTATAAATAACAGATTTTCCTCTAGAGATTTGATGCTACTGAAGATTAATCTCTAGGTTATCTTTTGTACAATAACATAAAACCAAAGGAGTTGGGATAAATATGGAGTTGCACCATGCTGTACTCAAGAAGCTCTGAAAGATATTTATTTGTTTTAAAGTATATTGCCTTTGGCAGGAGATTTTTCCATCAAGAGTTTATCCAAGGCAACAGCGCATGAAAATTTCCACATTATAATCTTCTAAGCAGTGTTTTATAAACAGCATTATAATAGATTTCCATTCAAGGCAAAGGAAAATGACTTTGTCCAAGCTCTAATCATTTTCTTATATCTTGCTTTTCATTTGTTAACCATCCCCTCCATATAGATGTTTTCCTGTTCCTCTTCCCTGCCATACTGATTCCCATTTCCATGATTTTATTAATTTTGTTCCCTGAATCTAGATTTTCCATTTTCTACCAAACTATAAGTTACCCATCCTTTGAAGATTAGTTCAAGATCTGTCATATTCACAAATGTTATTCTTTAATCTTGTCAAATTTGAGACTTTTCTTTGCTGAATATCCAGAGCATTTGAACATAAACTGCTGCTGTGTCATGTTGGAAGCAATAGCCTACTAGGTGCCATTTTATATTTCTTCATTCAAATCAGTATTGTACATAGGTTTTATCTTCCTTGCTAGAATGAATATGCTTTGATAGGTCATAGCTGTCTTATTTACCCCCATATTCCAATGCCCTATCAAGAGTATGGCATATCACAGATGCTAATAAAACTTCTTGAAATAATTAATTAATAACTAATCAATTAATTATCTCCTCATATCAGCTACTCACATTGGTATATTTTACAGTAAAATGACAAAGAAAAATTTAACTTAGGTAAAAATTAGCTATGTAATTATAAGATTCAGTTTGGTTATATATGAGATACCATCTGTACAGTAAATCCTTTAAGTTTAAACAAACCAACATGGCAATCATTATCCACAGATGGCTATTGAGCACTTGAAATGTGGATAATCCTAATGGAGATGTGCTGTAAAAGACACATCAGATTTTGAAGATTTAGGGGAAAAATATAGCATCTGATTAATAATTTTTATATTGATTGCATATTGAAATGATAATATATTGGATATATTGTGATAAAATATATTATTCAAGTTAGTTTTGTTTGTTTTTATGTGTTTTTGACTTTTTAATGTGTCTTCTAAAAAATATAAAATTAAATCTGTGGTTTGCATTGTATTTCTATTCAACAGCATTTCCCTAAATCCTTTTAGGATAAAATCTATCATTGTAATACAAAGAAATATTAGGAAAATGTGCAAATAAATTTGTCTCTAAACTCAAGAAAAAATTGGAAGGATTGGATGGAAAAGTAAAAAAAAAAAAGCTTGCTAAAGTGCATCATAATGAACTAGAGTTAAGTTGTAAGAATGTTTGTCATGCCAAAGTTTATGGCAACATTCTGAATATTTATGTTTGTTCTTCCTGAAATATCTGACATATATAATTCCATGTTTTCCTTTTCTAAAAACTGCAGATAGTTTTACAAGAAATATTATGACAGACATCTACTTATATAACTGAAATCAACAAGATTTGTTCATCTTTATTTTTAACAAGAATAAAAACTGAAGATGTAAATACTAAAAATAAGCTTCCAGAATAGTTTCTTTTTTTTACAGTATATCAACTCTGAGTGTCATTAATTTCTTACACAAATATTTACTATTCTATTGGATTGTGAGGATTAGCACCATTATTTGAATTTTCTTCATGCTACTTGCATTCTTCATACTTCAATTTGCTAAGTGCGTACAAAGAACGATTTTTATAATTGGTAACAGAAAAGCGTGTGTGTGTAAAAATCCTCATTCTTGGATATAGACCTATTCTACTTGTTGCTGCCACCACTAATATTCCCTTTTAGAGGTAATTTACAAAATTTAGGTTATCATTCGTACTTCTCACTAAGTTCACCAATGGCTTTTAAATCGCCAATTTCAAAGAAATTTACTCAGCCTCTTCGAGCATTTATCACAATTGAGCATTTATTTGAAATTCTCTCTTCTCTCAGTTTTCATACTTTCTATTTCTCTCATTGTTTCTTCTTGATCTTTATGAAATCTAATGGTTACCTATATATTGACAGTTTTCAAATCAATGTCTTTGGACATCCTTCTTTCCTAAAATGCAGATTGATATGTACAGTTACCTACTGAGGTGATACTGAACATGCCCAAATTTGAACTCATCTTTCGCTGATAATATGTTCCTATCCAGCTACTCAAATCATATACCTGCAAGCAATTGTATATTTCACTATTTTCCTTGCTTTATTAATTCAGTTCCTAAATCCTGTCACTTGTCAATTCTAGTGCTTAAATATTTTAAATGTCCATTTTTAACTTTTCATTCATGTCTACCACTGCCCTAGTGAAGGCCCTCATTACCTCCTTCTGTACTGTCATGTGATAACTTTCTTATCAAATATATCATTCTGTCCCCAATATATTCTTTATACTTTTCCAGTGTTAATTGTTAACAACATGAAAATCCAATCATGTTTTTCCCACATTAAATTTCTTTAATGCATCCCCATCATCCAAATCAGCATTTCTCAAGTAGCACAGACCATCACCAACAGAATCTTTGGATCAGACAGACTAGAAATGAGCCAGGAGTTTTCATTTTTATAAATTTCCCAGGTAATAACATAAAACATAATTCAGTCTGAGAAACATTTCCATAGCGGGAAAGCAACCAATCCACTTGTAAGGCAGATATTGCCCTTCATTATGATTAATATATATATTTTTTTCTAATCTCTTTCATTACCCACCAGAGCACAGTTGAACTGATATGAAACCTTCTCAAGGTACCATTCTTTCTTACAAATGTATTCCTTTGCACAAAATTATCCTTCAGCTTAATATTTCTTTCCATGTTTATTTCCTAGCAATTAAAAAAAAAAGATTTTATTTATTTATTCATGAGAGACACACATAGAGAGAGGCAAAGACATGGGCAGAATGAGAAGCAGGCTCCCTGCAAGGAGCCTGATGTGGGACTCGGTCCCAGGACCCCAGGATCACTCCCTGAGTCAAAGGCAGATGCTCAACCACCAAGACACCCAGGTGCCCCTATTTCCTGGCAATTTTTATTGAACCTTTAAGTCCAGTTATTTGACATTGAGAAGTTATTTTGAATCTTTTTGTCCTTAGTGCCTAGGAAGTATCAAGCATCTACTGAAGTGCCTAACACAAAAGCTGCCCAAATTCACCATCCCCACACCCCATATCACTCTTGAGTTCTTTACTTTCTTATTAAGGTTAATTATAGGGGTCCTTTCTTCCTTTTCTTCACAAAGATTACACCATTGCATGCAGGGATTTTGTTCTGTGCCATATTCCTTTTACCTGGTCGAGTGCATGGCATACAAAAATGTGTTGACTAACTGCTTCAATTAATAAAGTAATGTTAGAAATAAATAGATAATTAATCCCCAGATTCCATGATATATGAAGAAATAACAAACTTGGGAGGAAGAACACTGGTCATCTGGAGAAATGTGGTCTAGGCCTAGGTGTCTTATTAATAAGCAGTTTGAGCAAATCTATTAATGCCCCCAACTCTGAGGCTTCTAAATGAGAAAGCAAGAGGCTTTGGAATGTTTGAATGGCTCTCGGTTTCATCTGGACTTTACAATGATGTGTAGGGTTAAAAGTCACTGAACTAATCTGGGTGTAAGGCCCTAACATCAATGGGTCTGAAGGCCTCTCACATGGTTTCAGAGAACAGGTTGAGCTCCACTGCAGCAGGGGAAGGTCTTATGGACTTCGGAATTTTCATGTGTAGGAATGTTTATTAAGGTTTTTATACATATGTGGAACAGCTAAATGATTTTCACATAACATTATTGCCTCTGGTAAAAAAAATAATTTTGTTTTAACCTGAAGTCTGATTTGAAACTGGCAAAATATCACATCATTCACTTGTGAGAAGCAAAACAAAGGCACAGAGGGGAACAAATGCATTTTGTTTTGATTTCTCCAACCATATATTCCTCCATCCATTTGCTGTGCTGAGAAGAGTGTGCTCCTAGACACCATTCAGAATCTGTCCTTCTGCCTGTCTTTGGGCCAATGGGTTCCATTGACGTGACATTTATGAGATGTCAAGAGAAAAGGAGATAAACTGGCCCAGACTCATTCTGAGATCAAGAATTCTGGTTCTCAGCATCTTGGTTTTGTACCTACACCATAAGCCTGTGAGCTAAAACATAGAAGAGGGAAAAGGAGAGACAAACCCAAAGATCATCAGAGGAAGCTAAGTCTGAGTCAGCATGGTCATATTCCATCAGTGAGATGGCCCAGGAAAGAGTCTGAACCATTTTGAGCATGGAGAGAGAAGTTAATAAAAACAAGAGGTACTATCTTTACTCAAAGAAAAAGCCAATACTCCTTACCCAGTATTCAAGGTTTTCTACTATTTGATCTCAGCCTTCTTCCAACCTTTTTATTTTTTTCCTTGCATTCTGATTCCAGGCAAGTTAAGAAAATCAGTCCCTATACAGGGTACATTACTTTGTTCTACTCATGCTATGCTCACTGTCTGTAATCCCCATTTTTCCAAAGACACAGAATCAAATCAGCTTTATTTCATTTTTTAAACAGATTTTATTTATTTATTTGACAGAAAGAGAGAACAAGGGGGGGGGGGGAGCAGCAGACAGAGGGAGAGGGAGAAGCAACTCCCTGCTGAGCAGGGAATCTGACGTGGGGCTTGATTCCAGGGCCCTAGGATCATGACCTGAGCTGAAAGAGGGTCATGAATGAGCCACTCAGGCACCCTTTAATTTATTTCAAAGTCACCCTCAAAAGCCTTCATCCATGCATCCTGACCCCTGCCATCCCAACTTCACATGGCAGGAACCATCTCTCTGTTGGGAACTATTTAAGCTTATCATCTCACATTTGGTATGGTAGTTATACTTGTAAATATATTATATCTCTAACTGTACTATAAGTTTTGTCAGTGTAGATAGACTGATTCGTGTGTATGCTAACTTTAATTCTAGTTAGACACTTCATAAAATTTAGTGATAAATGAAAGATGGAATAAAATTATATACAAAGTACATGTTGTTCCCTGACAAGAAGGAAAATATTGGCACTTAAAAGACTATAGGAAATACCAGAAATCCTTATGTTGCCTACAGAATAAATTGCTGACCAACACACACACATCCACACATGGATTGAATAGTAAATTTAATTAACATTTGCTATGCTATAGCTTCTGTTCAGAGTACTTTACATACATTATCTTTTTCAAACTTGACAGTAACCTCATGAGATAGGTACTATTCTATTTTAAAGGTAAGAAAACTGAGGCTTAGAAAAGTTAATAGTCCAAAATCACAGGCCAAGATAGAGCTTAAAACTGTTTTTTAAGGGATTCCTTAACCCTTGTTCTTTCCTTGTGCTCATTATTTGGATAGATGTGAAACCTGAAGTATTAAGATAGCTTGAGATTGATAAAATTTTTCCAAAATCTCTATGGCCTTAAATTTACAATCTCTTGAGTGAGAGCAAAAGACATGAAACCAGTAGAGCTTTTACAAACAGTACTTCACTTTCAGTACTATAATCTTGTTTTATTTTGAAAGAATCAGGTAATTATCACTACAGCTAACATAAGCATCTTATTGACAAGTACAGCCAATATATCTCAAAAAGCTATATCTTTTTTGTGCGTCTTGTCTGTGTAATTTTATTACATTCAGAGATCAAAATCTTTTATTTATTGTTTAAAAATACAATCAAATGAAACATAAGGATGATTAAAAAGATGTGTGGTTTACAAAAACTTTTCTGGAATCCAGCTTTTTCATTAAGTAAGTGAGCTTTAATTTTAAACATTTAAATTAGGTAATCACAGTATGAAAAAAATAACCCTGGTTTCTTATTCTATTTTCATATTCTTTGGCAGTTTGGAACAGCAGCATTTTGGTCTTGTTAATCCAAGGCATTCCAAGGTTGATTGGCACCCTAAGATTGGAATGATTCAATTTTGATGCAAGTGAGTCATCTGTGCCAATTGTCCCCTTCTGCTTATCCTATCGCTCATTTCAAAGGAGTATTTTCATATGAAGAAAAAATAAGGATGACAGAGTAGAAAATAGTTATGCAAGTTTTAAAAGTATTAGGCTAACCAAGAAGCTGAAATTTTTGCAAATTGAGAGTAATGGCATTGTGAAAGCAAAGTACCAAATTTCTGTATGCAATTCATTTTGTTATTTTTCAATTTTTTCATGATATGAAAGAATGATCTGATATTCAAGATTTGTAGGGGCTGTATTTCAACAGTGTGCAAATATACTGAAGCACGTGGCTTGGCTTCAAATTACCTCTGGAGGAACTAAAGAAGACATGGAAGATCACAATTCATCAGCACAGGCTCTTCAAATAGTTTTGTTATATGTTTAAATTTTATATGTTTAAATATTAATTTATTGGTTTAACAGCTTTAAGAGGAAAATGACTAACAAATGTTATCTAAACAGAGGAGAATCAGGCCTGTATTTTACAAATGCATACCCTTGTGAGGCTTCCATAAGAAATGAACAGCAACTCCAGAGTATATGAATTCACATTATGTTGACCCACATCTGTAATTATTCTCCACCAAGCTCTGTCAGTACTGATGCAGATTCTGTAAATGGTGTGCTCTCAAAAAGACACATTTTAGTGTATATCAATTTCAGGAAATTATCTTTAATGCAGTTCAACAAGTAATTGGATCTAGAAAAAGCCAAGGTCAAAATACCTGAACTTCAACAGAGCAATGTGTTTCATATCACACCCTGCGAATTAAAACTATAGCAAAATAAAAATAATACTGAATTGAGCCCACTGAGTAAACATACATATTTCCTAGTATTTTTCATATTATTCATTAAATAAGTTTTAATCTGTAATAAAATTAGCAATCTGTGCCATTACTTTCATGCGTGCTTCAGCTGTTTTGCAGAAGAAAATGATATGGTTTGAACCTACACAACACTGAATTTTTTTAATTTTATTTATTTATTCATGAGAGACAGAGACAGAGAGAGGCAGAGACACAGGCAGAGGGAAAAGCAGGCTCCATGCAGGGAGCCCAACGTGGGACTCCATCCGGGGTCTCCAGGATCACGCCCTGAGCTAAAGGCGGAGCTAAACCACTGAGCCACCCAGGCATCCCAACACTCTGAATTTGAGCAAATTTTCTTCCAATAGTCTTATCTCCTTCCAAATAAAATATTCCAAATAGGTTTATAGTTAAGTTAGATATGAACAGCAAATCCAGAAATGTTTCTTCTAGCTCAATCCTGCCACAAAGAAGCTTAATGAAGATTGTTACATTTTTCAAAAATGCATATTCTTTTGTTTCTTACATTTTATCTTTTTGCTTCTCAATTATAGAAATTAGAGACAACTTCCTTCCTTGGTTGTATTAGTAGCCAATAGCCAGGACTTCGATAATAGCCTTAATAGTCTTAATTCAGGACTTAAATAATTTAACAATATACAAAAAAGTAGGTGATATTAATCAATAATTTTTAAAAATTGAATTCACTATGTCAGTGGGAATTCAAATAACAACAGTATTCAATGAGTTAGTAGTAAAGTTATATACATTGTCATGACACGTTCTCTTGAAACCTGGAAAACCATCTCATCTTCATTTTTACCCAGAATTCTTTGTCACACTTTATATATTCAGAAAAATGAAAATTTGAGTCTAAAATTTAATTGTGGTGGATTGTATGCACAAATGACTATTACCATTCTTTTCCCCTTATATACCATTTTTGGCAATGTCACTTCAGTGCTCTTCCTATCAGAAGCTAGAGTCTGTTTCTCTATAACCTGAATCTAAACTGGGCTTGTGATTTGTTTGGGCCACAAGAATATGATAAGTGCCACAACGGCCCATCTGACCCCAAGTTTAAGGATGAAGGAAATTAGGTGTGTCAGGGTCGCGCAGTCGTTTGAGCCTCTGACTCATGATTTTAGCTCAGGTCATGGTCTTGGTTGTGGGATCCAGATCTGCTCACTCAGCATGGAATCTGCTTGAGTTTCTTTTTCCCTCTCCCTCTAGCCCTTCCCCTACTCTCTGTCAAATAAATAAATATATTTTTTTTAAAATGAAGGGAATTATATTTTAAGATCTGTGTGTCCTTCAAGTATTTCATATGTGCTATGATAGTTTCCATAGGTTAGAGTAGAAAAAAACAAAGTACTAAAAGATGCCTGAACTAAGAACATGTAGAAAGTGCACATGCATTTACTGAGTTAAATTATTATCAAAGCTTCTTGTAGAGTGAGTTCAAGTAATTTTCTTGGTTTTCTCTGGCAATATATTGCAAATTCTATAATAAAATTTCATGGGATGATAGAGTTTAACTTACAAAAATGAAGTATATTCTGGCAACTTTTTACGGGATTTTGCTGATTTCAAATACACATACAAATTAATAATCCTAGCTATGTATTAGAAAAATATTTATAACCCTATTATTAAAAATAAAAATGTCCCTATTCTATTGTTCCTCAGCACATAGCCAGAAATTGCCAGTTCTTACTGTAAATTTAATTGCCTGTCTACTTCAGAGATCTGTCAAGTTCCTTGAAAGCAGGGACTTTATCTTACTCAAATTGTATGTCTGGCACCAAATGAAAATGTGAATTCCAAGTACAAGAACAATGTGTTTTCATACAAATATGTCCTATATTCTAGCCTCTGTGTACCCTAATAATAATCACTGCTTTTTAGCATTAATTGTTGTTGGATTTAAAATGTCCCCAAATAAATGAGCCATCTGATAGCCATATTTGAATTACCAGATCTCCACCCCTTGGACAATGCTTAAATTCCTCTGTAGTTCTCAGGACCTTGGAATCTAATACTTATGTGGAGACAAGTTCTTTACTAAGGAAGTATAGGAGAGTAAGAAAATAAGGAAAAACATTATTACTACCTCTTCACAGAAATCAGCACAGACATTTCTCTCTCTTTATTATTTCTCTCTTTCCAATTCCAGTCAGGAAATGTAGATAAAATGCAGTTCATGAATATAAAGGGATATCAATACTCATTTGTAAATATCAAATCTCAACTTTATTTCATGTTTTTTAAAGACTTACTCATTTTAGAGAGAAAGAGGGAGAAAGCTTGAGTGGGGGGAGGGGCAGAGGGAGAGAATCTAAAGGCAACTGGGAGCTCAGCAGGGAGCCTGATGCCTGGCTCAATCTCATGACCCCAAGCTCCTGACCTGATCCACAAGCTAGAGTAAGTCATTTAACTGACTGAGCTTTATTTTACTAAAAATTTTAAGAAAATAATACATCTGATAATGACCTCTCTTAGAAACTTTCGTTTTGTGTTGCTAACACATTTCACTCATTACTGGTGCCAGTAGCAGAAGAAAGGAGTTCATAATTCATCTTTCTATTGGGAGGGCCCCGCTGGCAGCATAACTTGGTAATGCTGTCCAGATGATAGCAGCTTCTTTTGGGGACCGGAGGCCACAAGAGAGAAAACACTCAAATGAGACCTTTAAACCTTCAAGGAAGGGGCAAACAGAAAACTTCATTTTTGGATGCGATCCCTGAGATGGAGCTTCTGACCACACAATCCACTGCAGCCAGATTGAATTTGCTTCTGAATAAATTACTCCCATTGCATCCTCAGAGTCCTGTTTCCTTTCTTTGTTCTCTTCTCTATTTTAACCACCTTTACATGAATCTTCAGGCTGCTGAGCTTGCTCTTACACTCCTTAAAATAGAATACCTGAATTTTTCCTATGGATTATAGCAAAAATGTAAAAACATACACTCTTATTTTTATATCAAGACATATCTCAAAATACCTTAAATGGATGAGATACCATAGACTAAAAATTCACTTTGGGGATAATAAAACATTTAAATATGAAGCTTATAGTGAAAAAATAATGTCCCCATCTATCCAGATAATATAATAAATATATATATAAACTTTGCTTTGTAATTTTATTTTAATGTAATGCTAACAGAAGTTCTTGTTATAAATAAATTTCAGTTAATTTTTAGAGTCTCTTTGATTCTCTCTGTAATTATTATGGAAAAATAATACTTTGCAGCAGCAAAATAGTACTGATTGAAAGACTTTATGTAAATATTTTCATAGTGAAGAGATGTGATTGTTAAAATAGAGACTTTATAATTTTTGCAATATAATTTATCTTCTTCCAAGCAATAAAGATTTTATAGATCTTCAGTAGGACTTGCTTACTCCACAGTCATCCATTTATAAAAATAAAATTAATAATATATATTATTTATTTTGTTCTTTCAACTTGTTTTATAATTCTATATATAGTGAGGAAACCTAGACATGGCATAAATTGTACATCCTAACTTCTAAATGTTCTTATATTACATCAATAACTGAATTTCTTCCCCAATGTATTTCTTCCAAATTAAAAGTAGAAGAAACAGAGTGACCTTTATTCTGCCTATAATCACATATTTTCCATACCAGTCTACTTAAATCTGTCATGTTTCTCTGACTACAGAATATTTAAGAATAGCTTCTTCCTTTTATTTTTTAAACTGCCTTCTGCATTTAAAGAACTGAAGGGGGAAATTGCTTAACAGACCACAAACTTTTTCTGTACAGGAAAAAGTTTACACATTTAATGCAAAATAGAGTAAAACACATGACAAACTCATCAATTCAGGCATACAATAGTCACAAAACCAAGCTTTTGTTTTAATTGTCATATATCAGTCACTTAATAGTGATCCATTCAGCAAAAAATGGTCACATTTTATTTATGTAAGTTTTCCAGGATAACTTTAGTCTATAATGTTATAACTGTAATGTTTATGATAATATACATTTATTGGATACAACTGCAAATCAGCATCTTCTATTTTACTTTTAAATCAGTCACATTTTAATTTTAATCACATTAATTAATATCTTATTTTCAAATGTTTTTAAATAGCATTACTTAAAATAAATGAGTATCTGTAAAGCACTTTTAAACTTTTGATTTTTAATACACTGAAATGGATTTCTTAGAACAAATGATTTTTGACTCAAAGACATTTATAGAAAAGATGAACTTATCTGATTATAATATTTTTAATATTTTTAAAAAATCAGTCTTACAAATTCACAAATTAACTTTCTTAATAAATTTTAATGTTCTTATCTTTGTATAGTCTTTATTTGTCAAATAGCTTTCCAAAAGGAAGAATGATAAAGTCTTTGTGAACTTGAATCTAATTTCAAAGAATCAACAATTTTAACAGGGCCAGTAACTCAATGGCAAGGAGGCAAGGTTTACATCAATACTTCTTTCCTTTTTTGGTGATATGTGACTGTAGAAACATTCAGGAAATTCCTAGACCCAAACAACATACCAAATGAGACAAAAATAAAAGTGTTCTCCCCTGTACTCCTCAACTTTTAAAAAGGATTAATGGCAATCTAAATGTGCTGATTTTATTGCCATATAAAACAACAGGCAGATTGCATCAGCAAAGGCTTAGTGGAAAGAAACATCAAGGCTAAGATTTTGAAGATGTTGATATAAGAAAACAAATTAGACTGTAAGTTCATAATGGAAACAATTTGGGGGGAAAGTACATCCTAAGTGTTGGGAGATGGGTCTCACGCCATGTTACTTTGGAGGACAGCTGCGGGAATGTGGGCAAACCACTTTTTCTCTATTAAGGCAAGTTCTTTGAGTGATTACCAACAACATTGAGTTTAGAAGTGACAGAAAGATCCCTCTATTGTCCAAAATTTCTCAACTTGTTGTTTAGAGCCAGAATAGATTTTAGATTGCATCTCTTTTTACTACCGTCTTTAAAAATATTGAAAGGAAATATAGCACTTTAAATTTGGCTAAAAGATCAAAACACGCATTATCCCATTTTATTTTTATTTCATGTATCATTTAACTAGCCATACATATTTACGTCTAATATAATGTATCTAGGAACACATTTACTTATTCAATCAATGTTTATCTTGTGCCTACATGTCTCATATAGAGAATTAAAATTGTGAGTAAAATAGACACAAATCCTGTTGTGAAAAAGATTATGATCTAGTGAAGAATATGGCCATTAAGGAAATAATAGCACATTTTATTAGTTGCTACTATCAGCTACTTATCAGTTGTTACTATTAATATGGCATTATCAACTTACATTTCTCTTCAATTCTTTTATATAATCATATTTGCTTTTTGTCTATGTTTCCACTAAGGTAAAGGAAAGGTAATGTAACCACACCTCCACACCACCCCCAACTATGTATTCATTTTTTCTAATAATGAAGAAAGAGAGGCCCATTGGGAATAACAGGTATCCGTTGAGAGTCATGATAACTTTCTCCCTATCAGAATGTCAAGATGGCAGATAATAGAGACATCACTAGGTCCTAAAGACAGAGCTCACCAGTGGATGCCTGAGAGAACTAGAGAGAACTAGAGAACTAGCCCTTCCACATGAGGGCATGGAATTGTGGAATGCAGAGGGAAACAGGATGAATTTTTTATCTGCTTTATACTATTTTGTAGGCCCAACCCTGTGCCCTGAAAAGACTTGTCTACATTTGCTAAGACCTTGCAACCTGAGTTATCTTAGAGGGAATTGCTAACAGTACTATAATTTCTTCTGATGCATCTTACTGGAGAGAATGAAGATACGAACACTGAGAACATCTTAAGGACTGCACCCTTTCGCGTATTTTTTTCTCATTTAATCTCTACAATAATTGTATAGGTTGGGTATACCTATCTTCATTTTATGGATGACCAAAATTAAGCTGAGAGATGAAAATTGTTCAAGATAATAAACAGTAAAAAATTTTAGACCTGAATGTATCTTATTCCACTTCACCTAACAACTAAAATATCTTTAATAAATACTTGAAAATTACCTGTGGTAATGAGCACATTTTTCTTTCTTTAATAAGACAGAACTTGTTTGTGTTTCTAGTCAGTAGGTTTTAGAATTGTGTTATAACTTATCAAATTATTATCAAAGTCTAATTGCAAAAATTTATTTCTTTCATTTTTTTCATAGGTGTTTGTTTTGACATCTAGATTCATATGAGGTGAAAAGGAAGCTATGCCCAAATCTGCAAGGTGGAAGTCATCACTGAAAAAGGTCATATTTTCATTATGCCAGTTATTGGACCCAGTTCGACAAGTTACAAGTAATAAAAGTATCTTATGTGCTTTAGAAGGCAAAGCATTATAAGCTAAATTAGCATATTTAAAAAATACTTACTAGTGTATCTAGAGAGGATGCTTATAGGAATTGACACAAAGAATGTTATGATTTCTGCCAACTTTTGCTTATTGAGTATACAATCAAGCAAAAAGGGCAATATTTGAACACAACAGAGTTAATCATCTCCATGCTATAGAAATAAAGAAATTCTCTCTATGACAAAGAGTTCAATACATTTCATTATAGGATGTTAACTTTTTAGAAAACTTTAGTTTTGTCCTAACATATATTACCACAATAACCAAAACACTATGATGCAGAAACAATAATAGGCAGATCAGTGGGACAGAATATAAAGTCCCCAATAATCAAGAATGACTATAGATTTAGAATAAAACTATTTCACATAAGAAGCAAAAGAATCAGTTTTCAATAAATAGTAAAATGATTGTCTAGCTGTTAAAGAAAAAAGTTATATTTGTATAGTATACATCAAATAAATTCCAGATATATTTAAAATGTAAAGGCTAAAAAAATAAAATTATAAAAGTGCCAAAGATAACATGACTAATTATTTGTTATCTTCAGGTATAGGTTTAGTAAGTATTACCAAAAAAAGATAGATATCAAGATGAACTAGGAGGTGCCTGGGTGGCTCAGTCAGTTAAGTGTCTGCCTTCGGGTCAGGTCATGATCTGGGGTCCTGGGTTGGAGCCCCAGGTCGGGCTCCCTGCTCAATGAGGAGCCTGCTTCTCCCTCTCCTTCTGCCTGTTGCTCTCCCTGATTGTGCTCTCTCTCCCTCTCTCTGTCAAATAAATAATATCTTTATTAAAAAACAAAACCTATTAATTAAAACAAAAAAGGCAGTACACATATGAAGCATTTGAAAAGAAAGGCTGATTTAATCCATGTTATAGAATTGTGTCCCCTTGAAATAAGGTTCTACCCTATTACCTATTGCCTTATTCAAACAGATCCACACACTCACATTTATTGTGTCTTAGCCTCCCAAGAAGAAAATATTGATATACTGAAATACAGTTTAAAAACTTCCATGTTTCAAAACATTCATGACAATAAAATTTGGAAGTGTTTTTTTAAGATTTTATTTAGAGAGAGAGAGAGCACCCTGGTGCATGTATGCACATGAATATGGAGGGAAGGGCAGAGGGAGATGGAGAGAGAGAATCTCAAGTAGACACTGCATTGAGCTAAAAACCCAACACAGGCCTTGATCTCATGACCCAGAGATCATGACCTGAATCGAAATCAAGAGTCAGATATATAATCAACTGAGGCATACACACCCAGAGCTGCTGAAAGTATTTTTTAAGTCTCTATGTGTAGTAGGTTTTGAGGGTAAAATCAGTCCCTCCATAACTGACAGATCATGCAATCTAAAATTTCAAAATCTAACAGAATTTTAATGTTTTACTCCTTCAAACAAATAGCAGGACCTTTTCAGAGATCTTCAATATAATACTCCCTATTGTTCTTGGTAAATGTTGTCATTATTTTAAGGAATGTTTATTTACACCTCTCTTAAGACATCAGCACCATTTTCAAAGATTCTTTGAAGTTAGTAATTTGAAAAATTCATATTTTCCTCCTATGCTGATCATCAGGATGTCACATCTGCCCAACATGATCTCATGAGGATCTCTTCTTATGGGATCACAAGATAATTCTTGGAACAAATCAGTTTATAAAAGGAAGATGGTAATTTTGGTGTGTGAAGAACTAGGGTGCAGTGGTTTCTAACCACTATCTATTATGCCTTCTCTTCCTGCTTTCCTGCAGTATTACTCTTGTAAAGGACAGAGTCTGGTTCAAAATTAGTACAGTCATAATCTTTGTATCCTGTTTTTGAGTCTCATTTTCCAGGAATAAAACAATATCAGCTTCTCCATATAAAGGAAATATAATATTAGAAAATTAATATTGTCTTTAAGAATGGAAGTCAGCTTTTTAAAAATTTATTCATGAGAGACACACAGAGAAAGGCAGAGACATAGGCAGAGGGAGAAGCAGGGTCCTCGAGAGGAGCCCAATGTGGGACTCAATCTCAGGACTCCAGGACCACACCCTGCGTCAAAGGCAGATGCTCAACAACTGAGCCACCCAGGTGTCTTGGAAGTCTGCTTTTTTGTCCCTTAATCTTATTGGTCTCACATAAGAGTAAGATAAGAATTTTTCTAGGGTTAATAAGTTTGGTAGTTTTAAAATATATATTGACTCTTTATATTATTTAGTTGCTTCAAACTTTCACAAAACAGTTAACCTACATCCGAAAATACTGATTTCTGTGAAAATTAATTATGGTTAGAAAATAGTGTGCTAATTGTAAATAATTCTTACTAAATTTTTCTTAAAGGCACATTTTTAACCGTAAAAAATATAATTTTAATGTAGAAGTTTTTTGAAAAAGTTTTCCCATTTTTCCCATCCCCTGGAAAAATAAAGGAAGAAAGAAAAAAAGAAAAAACATTGTAGATACACACAGACATGTAAATTATAAAAAGTGATTTCTTACTCTTTTTCTAAAATCTAAACACACTCAATGCTTTTGTTTAGTGAAATGTTATTTGTACACTTGAAATCTCTGGGTAATAGTATAATCTGCACTTGGAAGCCTAACAGATACCTAAACATTATCTGGTCCAAAGGAAAGTTTTGTTTTTCCCTAAAACCTGTTCCTTCCACAGTCTTTCTTATCTCAGAAAGCATCGTCACCCACACAGTTCTTGGAGGCAGCAGTATAGTGCTCCCCTTTGATCTCTCTCCTTTTTCCCTCAATTCCTATCCAATTTATAAGCAAGTCTTGTGGGTTCTACCTCAAAAGTACATTTTGAGTCAGATCACTTTGTCTCTTCACCAAGCTTCCAAGCTACTAGCATCTGAGATTGTGCTACCAAGATTGTTTCTGAAATGATCTATCTGCTTCACTCCCTTATAGTCCATGCTGCACACAGCAGTCAGAATAATGTATTAAAATTTAGATTACATTATGATATTAAATAATTGCTGAAAGCTTACTATGTGAGAATACTGTTGCAAGCTTGCTACTTCTAAACATTTGCTCCTCAAAACAATACTTTCATTAGGTCCCATTTTACATATAAGGAAACCAAACTGTACAAAGTTTCAACAGTTACCCAAATTTAAAAATTGGTATTTCAAACCCAGGCAGCCTAACACTAGAGCTCAGAAGATTAACCACTACATCAATGTCTGAACATATCATTCTCCTTCTTAAGGATCTCCAATGGCTTCCATCCCACTCTTAATAAATTTCAATCCTTACAAGCCGTCATAAAATAAGCATGTCCTCCACAGCACCAAGCACACAATAGTGTATCTAATAAATGTGATTGTCATCCCCATGTCAAAGATTGCTGTTTTATTCCCAAAGACAACTAAAAGCATATTCTCACTAACTATTCCATGAGTTGAAATCCAGAGCAAGTCATTCATTAAGCATCCACAAATAAAGGTCATGTGTAAGGAAGGTTGTCATCTACATTCTTCAAGTTCTTCATGTTTCCTGGCTAAGAGAGAGAGAGAGAGAGGAGCTGACACACATAGAAAGGTCTCATAATTCAGTTTTTTTTCCAAAAACACATAATGAATTTAAATTCTCTCAAACCTAGAAAGAAGGGACATACCAAAAATTTTTGAGGAAGCAAAGGGTGAAGTATTTTATATTTACTCTTATTTTTTAATCTTTAGATTGCCATTCAGTGCATTATGTGCTATTTTTATTTTTCTATTTAAATTAAAACTGCACATACATACATACATACACACACACACACACACACACACACATTCCTAAGGCTTTCCTAGGTTTACTTGCATTCTGACTGTCAAACCCCATCTCTCTTGCACTTAAGTTCTCCAGAAAGAGGTGATTTCTGGAGCAAACCCTATATTTAAGAAAATATTCCTGGTTTTGTTATTTCTTTCAATAGGCCCAGTGTTGGTGTTAATTCATTGGAATACATTTAAGCCTGTTGAACCTAACTCTGGAAGCATAAAGAGCCCAACAGCAGCCTGGAAGCAAATGGGACTGCCCACCATAGAGCTCTCCATGGTCCTGCCCTTGATGCGTCTCTCATGCATCCAAGCATCTCAGGCGGTGAAAATATGACATAAGTCTGGTTGGCAGAAGATGTATTGAATCCTATTGCCTTGATTTAACAGTTACAACTACCCTACCCAGGTGCCTTGAATTCTAATTTCATTCATCTGGCTCATAATGTGTCTTCAAGTAATCTCATCAGTCTACTTCTTAGTTGTATGTAATAATCTATGGTATGAATAATTTGTGAAAAATACTAAAATACTAAAAATGTTGAGAGAGCAATTATGAATAAGACTAGGCATCTATTCTGATGAAGTGCTTACTATAGTGCAGATAATAAGATACATATGCAGATAATAGTATTTTAAGTAAGGAAGATACCAAGTGAAAACAAAAAAAATTTATTAGAGCAATGTACAAAATATGTGGAAACACATACATAAATTTCTGGAAGAATAACATACAAAGGTGAAATGGTGGAAAGTTGTATGCTGAGGTACAGGGAATTACTATTCAACAATGACATTTTTGTATATTTTTATTTTTAACATCTTTAACATTTTTTATAAAGCCGTAAATCCTTAAAACACAAAACTCATATAAGTATTTGAAATCCGCATAAAATTCAACATGGTGAAAGACTAAGAGACACTTTGATGAAATATAGAGTACTTCTTTTGCTAAGTGATCAGGCCAATGTTGTTTAGTAATATTCCAAAGACTTGAATTCTAGATCTTGTTCTACCACTTACTGCCTGCATGTTTCTCTTGACCCTAGTTTTCTTATGTTTAAATTGAGACACTTGAACTAGATGATCCATTAATTACATTTTGGTTTAGATGAACTACAGAGCTCTGATTTAAAATGTGCTTTAAAAATACTTATCTTAATAATATTTCTAAACATACAACCTGATATTTGATAAATTATCAAAGGCACATAGAATTCTTAAAGTTCTAGTATGTTTCAAAACTTAATTTCTAAAATAGACACCAAAATAATGTAATAAAATATTTAAATAAGTATAATGTAAGAATGTCACAAGAAATTTTATGAATAACACAGAAAGTTTAGAAAATAATAAGAAAATCGATGATTTAGTGATAAGCAATTAATTCAAATTGTAATTTCTTATTTTATTAAATCTAATATACTTATGTATCTATCACTTTAAAAAATACTGGAGCATATCATCCAAGTTATGATAAATATATGACTCTTTCTCTGATATTTTTAGATTAGAATTAAGAGGTTGTAGTAATAAACATTGTCCCCATGGAAGGTTCATACAATTTTTTACTATATGAGGTCCTTAGGGCTGCCATAACAAAATACCATAGACTGGGTGGCTTAAGCCACATAAATTTATTACTCACAGTTCTAGAGTCTAGAGATCCAAGATCAAGGTGTCAGCAGATTTGTCATAAGACCTCTTTCCTTAACTTGCAGATATGATTACCTTCTTGCTTGTCCTCACATGGTCTTCCCTAATATCTCTGTTTGTGTCATAGTCTCTTCTGCCTATTAAGCCACCAGTCAGATTGATTAGGTCCTGTTCTAATGGCCTTATTTTAACTTAATAACCTCCTTCAAGATACTATCTCCAAATATAGTTAGTTACATTCTGAGTTACTGAGCATTAGGACTCCCACATTTGAATTTGGAAAGGTAGTAAGGGGAAGAACACAATTTAGCCCATAATAACTCAGGAATAAGGCAGGGAGTCTCAGCAGTCATTCAATACCCCAATTTTCATAATGCATCTTTGCTTGCAGCTCTGTTTGCTGTCTCCAGCAGCAGATATGCTCTTCAGGTTTTCTAGAAGCCAAAACTTCAGATTTCTGCTGCTGTGGCTTAACTTCTTAGTGTGAAAGAGAATCTGAACATTTTTTCTTAAGTTCATTTTAATTTCTTCTTAAGCATCTTTTCATCAATCCCCTTAATTTTATGCCATTTCTGAAGTTACAGGTGCTTTCAACTTTTGCGCATTTGGGTTGTTACATGCTATTTAATTGGTTGCTTTGTGGCTTTCTCTCCTGCTGGCTTTGAGATCAGATCTCTAATCCTCTTGAGTCAAGATCATTTTAGCTGCCTGCTTTTTAGTTTTGAAATTGTATGAGCCTTATGTCCGCACTCATTCTTTTTGTCTTTATTTGCTTCTTTTGTAAAAATCCTTCCTCTGGCTGACATTTAAGTGAGGTTTCTAGAGAAAATAAATGTTTGAGTTCACTCTGCCATCTCAAGTCAGAGGTTACATTATAAAATTTGTAAGTGAAAATATTCTACCCCAAATGGATATTATTCATAACATTCAGATTTATACAATATATATACAATATATATTTACAATATTACTGTTCCATTTGCTATTCACTGCATATTGTAAAGTTTGCCTCACAGCGAAGACAGGGTCTCTTCTATTCTCTTCTTTTCTTGCTTATTTTCTGTGCTTGTTAAAATTTAGTTCTAAGTGGAGAAGTTGAAAGAAAGGCATACATTTAACTATCAAAGAATTGGTTGCCATTTAGTACAACTTTATTTAATTTAATGGCATGCTAACTATAAAGCAATTTAATTATGTTTTATATTATTGATAAGCAAAGTTACTATAGGAGAAAACAGTTTTAAAAACAAGATTAAATTGATAATTTTCCATCACAAAATATTAATATTCAATGTGTTTTAATACTAATTGGAGCAATTTTAATATTCAATAAATGTTTATTGAGATTATTAAAAAGGATAAGAACTTTTTATAATTCTAAACTACTTGTTTGTGCTATTAAAATGATTTTCACAGTTGGAAGGGTCAAAATTTCTAAAAAATTTAGTAGCTAACTGAAGGAGCAGTCAGTAATGTTGTTAGTAGTTATAGAGTCTGTTTGCCCCAATATGGGATGTATATGAATGACTTGGTGATGTAATTCTAGAGTTTGCTTGGATTTCTATTAAAGTGTTTCCTAAGATTATTTTCAAAGATAAATATTCTATAGGTAGCCTGAGTGAATCAGCAGTTGAGCATCTGCCTTAGTCTCTGGCCGTGATCCCAGTTCAGGGATTGAATCCTGCATCAGGCTCTCCGTGAGGAGCCTGCTTCTCCCTCTGCCTATGTCTCTGCCTCTCTCTCTCTCTCTCTGTCTCTCATTAATAAATAAATAAAATCTTTTTTTTAAAAAAAGATAAGTATTTGAGGTCATGACTGCAGCCCAAAAATAACACACAGCATAATAATATACATTTAAACCAATAAACTGCATAGATTGTGGCATTGGTTTTCAGGATATAGCTTGGTCTTAACCAAAAGCTGTCTTCCATGCAAGATGCATAATTTAATTTTGAAATTGAGCATGTTTAGCCTGAAAACTACCAGCTGTGAAAGCATAAAAATTATGTGTTTCAATATATCAAACTTTTTCAAGACTTCCATGGCAACTTAATTCTAAAAAGATGATTCAATTTGGATAAGAAAATGAAAATTATTTTAATTATTATAATTAAATAATTAAATGACATAATATAATGTATAACATAAGTAAGTTACAATGTAATTAAAGCAATTATAGATATATCTGCATATAGTACATGTATTATATAGAGAGAAATAGAAGGGAAAGAGACAAAGACAAAGAGAAGAAAGATATTAGTGAAAAGTCTGTCTTGCTGGAAGCCAGGTAAATTGAGGGAAATATCAATGAAGAAGAAGAGGTAATACAGGTACTCTCTTAAGTTACTAGCAAAGCAAATATTTTGGAAAAGCCCTGCTGTGAAAACTATGCCTGGAAACATGCTGTTATTATTGATACAGAGATATTAATGTGATGAATGCCAAAAAATTGTTGTGATCTTGTTTGGAAAATCACATCAAATACTGCATGTAATTTTTAAGAGGAAAAAAACTTGTTTTTTTTTCTTTTTTGAATTCTAAAAAGTATTTTGCTAATTCTAATTAAAGAATCGTAATTTTAAGCTCGAGTTTAAAAAACCTATTTATATTTTAATACCATGATCAAGATGAGAGAATTCTGATACATCTGCTCCCTTTCTTTCTTTCTTCTTTTTTTTTTGCCAAAAATATGGCTCCAGGGTTTTTAAATAAGAATTTCCACATGAAGATGAGAATTTTAATAACATATTGGAACAATTTTGTTCACTTTCCTCTTGCATCCAGATTGATTCACGGAAATAAATATTAAATTTTTAAAAATCATGCTCACATTTAGGTGATTATTTATTGAACACTGGGCAAGGGCTGTCTAGGGACAAGGACAGCTTTGGCTCTAGCCATGACTTCTGAAGAGCATCCAGGAAAATGTTCAGAAATAAATAAATGGTGTGTTATACAATTCCCCAAGATGGCTCAGTACATGATATGTTACATAACTATGTATTTTCACACCAACATTCCTGTGGTCTCATGAACAGCAGAACATTGAGGGGATAAAGCTTGATGCATGCTGAGACTGACATTTCTATCACAAGAGTAATTTTCTGTGCCAGACATTTAAATTTCCATAAAATAAGGCCATTTGATGAGCTCCTCAAAATCTAGGAGCTTAGGTCCAAAATAATATGTTCTTTAATTAGATAAATAGTTTTTTTCATTTTTATGAAAACTTACATTGTATTTATAGACTGCATCCATAATTTGAAAATCAGTGAGCAACAGGCATGAGCCATTTATGAGTAGGCACATTTTCACATCTTATTTAGACTACGTGTTCCCCAATGTTTTACCTGAAAGCTCAGAACAAATTAAACCATCAGGAAGTGTTCCATAGTCATGATTTCTTTTCCAGGCCATTCATTGAGCATAGCTCTTCCGCTAAGCTGTATATACATGCCAGTTCAAGAAAAAAAGTTCATCATCTTGCACTTCATCTATTAGTCAACATTCTTCACTGAATGTATTCATGCATTGACGCATATTTGGAGAATTTGGAAAATGAGTCACTAAACTGATTTCCTCTCTTCGGTAGGCTTGACTTCTACACTGCCAAGGTGGGCAGATGGGAGAGTAAAACAACAGTTCAGTGGGAGAAAATAAGGATATTAAGTTGGATTTCAAAGAAATATAATAGCACATTAATGAGTATTAGAGAATGGAAATCTAAAAAAAGTTATATATGACTAGTTTTTGAAGATTGTATGAATACTGAAAAAGAAGCCAGAAGCCATATTTATATCTATTATTGGTAATGCTCATGATTATTATGAAAATTTTTAAAGATTGATCTTTTCTTTGATTTTGTCAGTCTCTGATTCTTGCAAAGTGGTTGAGGTGGTGTAGTATGCACAGGAATGAAGAGATTTAAAAACCGAAATTAAAAATTGGCATGACTTTTTAATACAGGGTCTATAAGGTACAATTTATGTATCTGAGGCCATTCAAAAGGCAATGTATAATAATTTTTTAAAAAGTATGTATATGTATACCCAGGAAAAAAAGAGTCCCATTGGGAAGGGGAGAAATAAGGTAAGAAATAAGAAAAAGTCCTCAAAAACTAAAACGTAGGACTCTGTTACACTTCCTGTCCAACCAGGGTCAAATATCTGGGGCCACCCAGACACAGTAAGATTGTAAGTGGGAAGAGCTTTGAGTTCTTTAGAGAAATATAATTTATAAAACTATTATTATTAAAGCTATTATTAAAGCTGAGCCCTGGTTTTAGCTGATGTGTTTCTGGAGGCAGTGGGTGGGCAGCAACCCACTCTACTGCCCTACCAGACATACTTAACCTCCTCCTTGTTTCCCTTCATGCACAGCATCTCACTTCTATTGTTTTCAGTTTCCTTGCTTTCTCAAGGAGCTCACCCTTCCAGTTCTCACAGAAGGTCGATCCCCAGAGAGGAAGCCAATCAGGCAAGGAATCTCAGAAGAACAAATCAAAGTAGCAATTTTGGTAAAAATAACTGGATTTAGCCCATGATAAAATGTTGTGTTTTTTTTTTTTTTTTTTTTTTTTTTACAGAGTTTGCCTAGCGCACACATTCATTACTGTACATCTCTCCCACACACTGTAGGAGCCCAAAGTTGTCAGCTAGCAAGGAGTTTAAATTTTCCTCAAGTATTCTTACCCATGCCTGCAGCTGTCCTATAGCCACCTGCCTTGGGCAATGAGATGAGCACTTATCAATTGTAGCCCGTTTTAATTTATTCACATATATTGGCACATGTGCAACTTCTATATATCTAAGGCCGCCCAACTTATAGAACCATTTTGGGGTCTTTTCTTTTTCTCTTTTACAATAAGTGTTTGAAATTATAGTTATAATGTCCAAAATTTAATGTCTTCCCACACACATTTTAATTGTAGCTTGTACCTAGGTAGGTTCAGAATCATAATTGAAGCATATATCGATATAGAAAAAAATACACCAGTAGGTTTGGTTCCCACAAGAAACTCTGAAATGAGAAATTCCCAACAAAAATTCAAGATTGATGTTAAAATCTGCCATATTTATCATACTGTAATTTTTATAATTAGATTTCTCTAAATTCCAGACACTTTGAGATCATTATTTCAAACAGCACCCAGAAATGCATGAAATTAATCTCCTTCTCATGGGAGTTAAGTAACATAGTACAAAACAGTTCACAGAATTGTATGTATATGATGAACTCAGGTACATGACAGGAGGGTTTTTGTAGGTCATCAACCTCAGCCCTATCAGTTCATAGATGGAGAAACTGATGGCCACAAAGGTTAAGTCCCTCTGAATGACACTTAGTTTGGACCAAATCAGGGTTTTTGGAGTCAGTAAATTTTCCGTTCACTATGCCTCTCATTATTACTCTATTAGTTTTACCACTTTTAAGAAGCAGGAGAAAAAATTTCAAATGAAAATGCAGGATGCATTTCCTGAGGGTGGCTCAGCGGTTGAGAATCTGGCTCAGGGTATCCCTGAGTCCCACAATAGAGTCCCACATTGGGGTCCCTCAAGGAGCCTCTTCTCCCTATTGCCTATGTCTCTGCCTCTCTCTCTCTCTCTCTCTCTCTCTATCTCTGTCGCTCATGAATAAATAAATCCTAAAAAAAAAGAAAATGCAAATTTTAGTATTAAAATAAAACAGCTAATTAAATTAGATGTTTTAAAGATTCAAGAACTCTTTAGTTTCTCTTTGGTTTTAGATTAATATATTTTTATGACAAAACATATAAGATGATTGAATTAATTTTGAAAATACATTAAAAAAAAGAAAAAATAAATACAGAAAAAAATATATAAATAAAATCACCTCTCAGAGAGAACAACTGAGAAGATATGACCAGTGAGCAACTTTAGGAAATGTCCAGGAAAACCATGACCATGAGGAATCCCAAAAGACAGATGAAGAAGTGTTTCAAGAAGGAGGGAGAGACTGATGGAGTCAAATGTGAGACAAGGACAGAGAATTTAACTTTGGATTTAGCAATAATGAGGTCACTGGTTACTTACAGATTTATTTTGGTGGACTGATTTATATAATTTTAACTTAGACCACCTTGTAGAGCATCAAATGATGTTGAAAATCTGGGTAGCAGGATGTTTAATATTAGATTTGATAAAACTGCTATTATTTGAAGACATTGGCAAGAAAGTTTTCACTGGAGTGTTAAGAAAGCTTGATTGGTTTAAGAGAAAGCAGGGTGAGGCACAAAAGACACTAAAGAGAATGGAAAACAATTTCATGGAATTCTCCTATAGGAGAGAAGAGAGTACAAAGATTAAAAAGATACAACAAAAGTCCCCCCTGTTTCCTTGGTTTCAACCATTGCCTCTGTTTCCTGGTTGTTGTTGCTGCTATTGTTTCCCTTTCCTCCATTTTGCTAAATCTCTCACCTTTGAAACTTGTCTAACCAACAAACCACAGGCTTACCAAACAGCTGTTGAAAAAACCTGTTCTGACAGTTATTGGGATGTCATTGTGCCAACTGTACCAACTAGGAGAAATGACAAACTGGAACAATCTACTGCCTTCTCAATAAGCAAGTTTTACTGGACTTGGAGGTGAAAGCTGCCACCTGGGCCAAACCACATGTCCCCCTCTCTTATCTTTTCCCTATAAAATTCTGCTTTAACCCCGTGAATTACTTGTTCTTCAGATGCTCCCTGATGTGTCTTTAACCTTTACTTGACTTAAAATATTTTTTTTCCCTTGGCAAGAGAAATGGGGCAGTAACTGGAGAGATATTTGACCTCCAGGGAGGCATGTATAAATGAAAGCTATTCTTGTTTGTTTCTATTGAAAACAATCCCTACTGTAGAGAGGGAAAGACTTATGATGTGTTTGTAAAGGGAGTAGATAATTGCAGGAGAAATTATTTGTATCCAAAGACAGATGGGATCCAGTAGAAAAGTGAAAAGTAAAAAGGAGCAAGGACTTAGGAAAGGAGAGAACACCAATGCAGACCATGAGAGGATGTGGTCATGGGAAGATAAAGGAATTCTCTTCTGATGGCTTCTAGTTGCTCAGAGAAGTCACCAAATAAGAGCAAGGAGAGAGAAGGGAAGTATTGGCAGAGGATGCAAAGGAGAGAAGAGAGAGAAGAGAGAGAAGAGAGAGGAGAGGAGAGGAGAGGAGAGGAGAGGAGAGGAGAGGAGAGGAGAAGAGAAGAGAAGGGAAGGGAAGGGAAGGGAAGGGAAGGGAAGGGAAGGGAAGGGAAGAGGAGAGGAGAGGAGAGGAGAGGAGAGGAGAAGAGAAGAGAAGAGAAAGAAGAGAAGAGAAGAGAAGAGAAGAGAAGAGAAGAGGAGAGGAGAGGAGAGGAGAGGAGAGGAGAGGAGAGGAGAGGAGAGGAGAGGAGAGGAGAGGAGAGAAGAGAAGAGAAGAGAAGAGAAGAGAAGAGAAGAGAAGAGAAGAAGAGAAGGTAAGAAATGGTATTTGTGTATCACTGATAGCTGATTTAATGGACTGTGATCCTGGAGCTTGGGCTTGTGAATTGCCTGGGAAATGTGATAAAATTGAAAGGCACTGCTAGGATTCCATTTGAGATGGTGTGCTGGATTCAAATAGTAAATTAATTTAGATTTGAATAGTAAATGACATAAAAAGCATTTGAACGTTATCTTCTAATCAATGAGGACATGTGATTTTTAAACAAGTGCCCACAGGATCAGTTCTATTATAAATGTGCTGCTGCTTTATGATATATATATATATATATCTTTTTTTTTTTAATGTAGGCTCCACATCCAGCACGAAGCCCAACGCAGGGCTTGAACTCACAACCCTGAGATCAAGACCTGAGCTGAGATCAAGAGTCAGATGATTAACCAAGGAGCCCCTTTATGATGATTTTTGAAAATAATTTATTCCTAAAATATATTTATTTAATTAACTCCGTAAAATATTAATGATCATTGCTGGAGGCTAAAATAAATAACTTGTGTAAATGTACAAAATATATAGTTTAATTAAAATATATTAATTAATATAATTATTAATTATATAATATATATTATTTATATATAATATAATTTAATTAATATATTTTTAAAAATCTGGTTCTGTGATAACTTATAAGCCAAATAAACTACTTTTAATTAATTAATTGCATATTATTTTCTTATATATTCCCTTCCATAATATTTGCAAATATGAATATTTAGAAACAGATTAAGTCCTATATTTTTCATGAAGTGTGTTTCAAAACACCATGTCTTTCTGACCACAAAAATAATACATGCTAATCATGACAATTTGGGAAATCTAAAAATTTGCAATGATTAAAAGTAAAAAATATCCATAATTCAAAAATACAGATATAATCATTTAAAATTGCAGTATACATCAATATATACATATAACTTAATATATGTATTATATATTTTTTACTTTTTGTGGTTACATAGGTTTACTTAATTGGTTACATAGGTTATTTACAGAGGAAAATTGTATTTATGAAGGAATTTTCTTATAAAAATTGAAGACATGGAAAAGAGGGCTTTATAATTGTGACTCAAGAACAGATACTTTTGAAAACAACAGCAAATCAGACAAATAAAGGATGTAAAGTTTCGATGTCACCAGCATCGAAAGATTTACATTTTATTATGGCCTTCTAGAATGCAGCTCATCTCCCTACCTTCCCCCACGTTAAGTCTCCCACATGTGCTGGACCCAAATCAGGAATAAGCCTTGGTTCTCTCTGAATCATAGCAAAACATGTATTGTATTACTTTGGGAAACCTCAGATCAAATAAAACCAGGTCAGGTTAACCATATGGCAGTGTTTTTTAAGCTCACTGCAAGTCCTTTTTATCAATGCAGTTTATTATTGTGGCAGAGCAAGGTTTTCTGAGTCAGAAAATGCGCATGAACTGGGCCAGGGTTTTGATATTTCGAAAAATATTTTTAAATTAAAACATTATACATAAAATGGAGCAAACGTGGTTTAAAACAACATTTGAAACTACCTTCTGTCTCCAAAAAAATAATTACCGAATCCCCAGGATTTGAAGAAAAAGAGACATAAGGAAAAATAGATTCCCTTCAAAATCACTTATTCTCAAGGTAACCGTGTCCACATTTAAAATCTCAGGATACAAAAAAAAAAAAAAAAAAAAAAGAAAGAAAACAAAACCTCAAGTTTTCCTGTATTTTTGGCCTTACAGTAAAATCTGATATACCAAGGCAATCTATTTTGTTCATAGGTTTTCCCCTCACTTGTCAAATCCACAAACTCATGAAGTACAGAGATAGTAAGAGCAACATGTGCCTGGAAAAAATGAGTTCAGAGAACAACTCATTGAAGAGTAAAATAGATTTCAAGTTAATTTCATCTTGCTTCACTATCACCCCACTGAGGAAGTTAGTAGCCAAGAATGAAGAAAATAAACAATTGCAGATAAATGGCGAAAAGAAATACCATGTCCTTTCTCTTCTAGATAGCATTCTCCTAGTTATAGATGCTGGACATATACTTGTGTCTTATGCCTGGTTTGGCCTATTCGAAATAAAGCCAGTCTACTGAAGAGTGTTAAACACAGTGATCAGTCAGCCACAAACTGATAAAGTGACTTATCAAAATATGTAGGCATGTGAAAAAATCAAGCAATAGGGAGAGTTTTAATTTTTAGTAGAATGTGGAATTTTGAACTGAGTTGTAGCAGGAAACTAGTAGAGTGACTTTCAGGAGCAGGGACCAGTCAGGCAGCAAGGCTGGAATTTATTCCTTTAACACACCAAAGAGATGAACTCAACCTAGAGTTCTAGAGAGGTTCATATGATACAGCAGGGGCTCCTGCAAGCGAAAAAGATAACTCAGAGAAAGAAAAGTTTTCGATGTAGATTAAATCTTGATAAAATTTAGGAGAGTAGATTTTATGAACTGTTTTGTCTTACCATGATTCAATCAGTTTAAAATAATTAAGGATTAACTGAAAAGTAGTACTTGGAAATTAAGAAGTATTTTTGAGGGATCCCTGGGTGGCAGTGGTTTAGCGCCTGCCTTTGGCCCAGGGCGCGATCCTGAAGACCCGGATTGAATCCCACGTCGGGCTCCCGGTGCATGGAGCCTGCTTCTCCCTCTGCCTATGTCTCTCTCTCTCTCTCTCTCTCTCTCTCGCTCTGTGACTATCATAAAAAAGTAAAAATTTTTTAAAAAAAGAAGTATTTTTGGTAACTCTTGAATCAAAAAGGAAATCAAATGTGAAATTTAAAAACATCTATAAATCAAAGGAATGAATATTGGTTCATGCTTTATATCAAAAGTTATGGAGAAAATAGTAATCAGTCTTTGGCATTAACGATAAACAGAAGAAAATTTAACCAACGAAGAAGAGAGAATTGATAAAGATGAGAACTGAAATAAATAGAAAAAGAGCAAGTGAATTAAACACTAATTTTTGGTATTTGAATTAAGTATATTAATTATATAAACCTCTTAAAAATTTGATTGAAGAAGATAGATAGCAAAATGACAAGTTTGTAAATATTTCTTAAAAATTGTTAACACATATCCTAATAAAATCAATAGAATTAGAGGAGCACATTACCTGCAAATCTATTTGAAAATGTAAAGGAAATAGGTGATTTCCCAACAGAATATAAATTATAAAAATTAACTCAAAAAGTGAAAGAACTTTAACATGATGATTTCCATGAAAAATTTGGAAAGTCATCAAAGTTCTAAACAGGGAAAAGACCCCAGGACCAGATGTGTTCACAATTGAACTTCATTTAACTGTTAAATTTAAAAAGATCATTTCAAAGTTATTAAAACTCTTCCAGTCAAAGGCAAATGATAAGCTGTCCAATATTTTATAAAGCTGTTCAATTTATTTTATTTTATAACATATATTCAAAACCAAAACCTGTTAAGAGTACCCCAAAAAAGCTATTTACCTACATCTCTTGTGAATAAAGAAACGAACTATTTTTAAATTTCAAGAGTACCCCAAAAAATCTATTTACCTACATTTCTTGTGAATAAAGAAACAAACTATTTTTAAATTTCAAAGTATTTACAGATCACTACACTAGAATCAGGAAGGGCTAATTCCAGAAATGTTAGTGGCTGCAACAACTAGAAATTGATCAGTATAGTTTATCAGATACAAAATCTAAACAAAAGAGAAAAATATGATCATGCAAATAGATGCCAAAAAGAATTTGCTAAAAATCCAGAAATAAGTCCTAATAAAAAGGAGAAAAGATGAGGGACACCTGAGTGGTGCAGTCTGTTGAGCCTCCAACAGACTGACTGCACCTCTTGGTTTGGCTCAGGTCGTGATCTTCGGGTGGTGAGATCCAGCCCCAAGACCAGCTCCACACTCACTGGCAAATCTGCTTGAGATTGTCTCTCTTTCTCCCTCTGCCCTTTCCACTCAGGCTCCCCCTTTCGCTCTCAAATAAATAAATGAATCCTTTCTTAAAAAATTTTTTTAAAAATGAGAAAAGATGGAAACTACATAAATATGACAAAACAATTTATTAAAATACAATAAATACTAAATGTTAATGATAATACACTAAAATCACTTTATTTAAGATCAGGAATTAAGCAAGGGTGACTCTTGAAACCATTACTTAACACTGTCTTAGATATTCTAGCAAAAGCATAAGAGAAAAAAATAATTTACAAACCATAAAAAAAATTAATACATTTCTTTTGGCTAAAACACATATACACACTTTTAAAGGAATAGAAAACCTGTGAGTCTGTAGCATGTATACAAACCAATATACAAAAAATACTAGAATTTATAAAAGAATGTTTGGCACTAGAGGGATAAATGGGTCTTTTTTTAAGCTTTTTGCCAGTATCTGGTTCATTCAGAAGCTGAGCATTTAAAGATGCCAGATATGCAATGTCATTCTTAGTTTTAATTATATATTAAATCAAATGAAAGCATAACCTCATCAAGACTAGAGTTGAAAGTTACTTTGAAGATTTATTCATTTTAGTACTTAACATACTATGGAAATCCCTTCTATAAATCAGAGATGCCCACCGTGTCCATTCTTAAAGCATGCCCAGGTTCAGAAAGCTCTTCACCTCACCAAACTGTTCTACACAGAGCTGAAATATGTCTTCCTGGAATTTCTCTCTGTGAGCACCAGCTCTATTCTCTGAAAGCTTGTGACATGCTTTCAACAGCTATTCTTTTTCCATCTTTCATTGATATTTAGTCTAATATCAAATCAAACTCTTATTTCAACAACTATCTTGATGGGAAAAAGAGTACTACTGCTGCTCTATTTTTTGAAAAAAAAATATCATTTGCGAATGAACAGATGTTGGTACAGAGTTCTGCATTTGAGGACCAACTATTCACTGCTTGACGGATGGAGCTATTGTCTGCAGAGTCTTCCGTAACTGCCTCTTCAGTTCCTATCACCTCCCTAGTGTTTTATAAGCATAGCTGATTGGGGCAAATTTGAAAATCTTCGTTCATCCAACTCACTAAGACTTTGTCATAAGGCTCACCATTAAGCATTCACATATTTTATTCTTTCTGCTTTGGCAAATTTGAAGTGATATCGGGGAATTAGTGTTTGAAATTATATTAGGAGAAAAATAGAATTCCAAATCAAGGAATATCATAGTTGATGAGGAGGAGGAGAAGGAAGAGGAGGAGAAAGATGCATGCTCTTCTTTGGTACTAGCATCATTTTCAAAACTTTGTTTCAAAAGAAAAAGTAACTCAATGCAAGTTAACATACTAACCTAGCAATTTTGGAAAACACAACTTTGGTTTGTCATATCAAACGAACTTAGGTCAAGCTACAAAATTTGGTTCAGGTGGGAAGAGTGGAAAGAATGATGACTCTAGACTCAGTTACAATGGAACCAGGAGGTTAGGGGTACAGAGAACATAAAAGAGATCAAGGAAACCAGAGAGCAGTTGTAGCATGCCAGTGCTTCCCAGTTCTTCACAGATTCCACACAAAATTCTGATTCTTGGTGCTGTTGCTTTGGTGTAAGGACAATCTGCTATGTCACAGGGACTTAGAACTATGCCCTTTATTTCATATCATTAGTTTGAATGGCCACATCTGCATTCAAGTTGTTCACCCTCTCACCATTTAGGGAGATAGAAGGCTCCTGTGACATACCTTTAGTCTATTTGTTTCTACTCCAAAGAAAATACTTCTCTATTTTAGTAAACAGTATTTTAAACTTACCTGATTCTACAGAAGATTTCACCTACAGAAGCTTCATCCATGGAACAGTTGAGCATCTGCCTAAGGCTCAGGGTGTGATCCCAAGGTCCTGGGATCAAGTCCCACATCGGGCTCCTTTGGGGAGCCTGCTTTTCCCTCTGCCTATGTTTCCACATCTCTCTCTCTCATGAATAAATAAATAAAATCTTGAAAAAAAAAAAAAAAAAGAAAGTTCGGCCATGACCTACATGTCAATTCTGGGCAATCACCTGATTCTTACAATTGTCTTTTTAAAAAAATGCTTTCTGTTTCTAATCTCTCCCTAATTCTCCCACCACACCACCACTACCACCCTGCCAGGCTTTGGCAATCACTTCTCTATTCTCTGTTTCTTTGAATTTGAATCTGTTTGTGTTTTGTTTTTGTTTTGTTTTGTTTTTTTATCCAATACGTATGTGGCTCAAATTTGAGCCATAGTGCACCAAAATTAAAGGCCCCATGAGAAATGTTCATTTTGTTTAATATTACATTAACTTGCTTATCTTCCTCACTGCACTATGCAGTCCTCAAGGACAACCAGTATATTCTATTTATCTTTATGTATTTCTAGTCAAAAGAGCAATACATTAAGAGAAATAAATTAGACGTTAATTGAGGATACTCTTGTCTACAGCCATTGGATGTGGCTACAGAGGAGACACAAGTAGAATGCTAGAAATGTCACTGCACATTTGTTCAGGAAATGTGAACATCCTCAATAAAATTAGTTAGATAGACTAATGTCTATGTAAAATCTTGACTGTTATCCAAACACAAAGAATGGCAGTTTCCTTAGCTGATTTTTTTTCTTTCTGCTTCTAAAACTACCAAACCTACTACAGACATAAGTAATAAATAAACAAAATCACTTAATGGGCTTTCATTTTATCATGACACTGTACGGAGAGAGTTAAAAAACTATGCTCTCTGCTCTTTTGGAGTTCATAACTGATGGTGAATAACAACTTATAAGCAAATAATTGAAGATATACAAATGTGGCACAGAATCACACACACTCCTTTTGAGTTTTATATGCAGACAAACGTGAATCAGTCATCCTTTGTTCTTATGACTTTTTAATATAAGAGGAGGATAAAACATGTACATATAAGTCATACTAGATTTATCACTTCATGACAACAGAACTACCCATGTAATCTAAGTGCCTGATGGAGTGCTGAATAAATGAAGGAATTAACACATAATTTATATTTGTAGATTCCTAAATGGCTTCTGTCCCCTTTTGATCCAGGTGTAGCCCCACAGAGTTTTCCTCTCCAGAGTAGCCTGGTTTAGGAAGGACAGCCTAGATTTTGAAAAATACCTTTCAAGGATATTAGGAAGTAATGTGTGAAATGATCACTTACTTTAGATTTGAAGACCCTCCTTATAGGAGGTCTGCTGCATGTCATTTAGATTGCCCTGCATATAGGAGGTGGGAGCTTAATGATTTTAAGGTTCCCAACTTCAATTATCAATGGTTCTAAGATAGAAATCTTTCAGATAAGCTTGCCGATTTGTCTCATTTTTGATACCAACTAAAATTATTTTGCAAAATTATTTTGTTCCAAACAAATTGTACTTCCTATGTCTAAATTTTCTTCCCAAGTATCATTCTGTCAACACAGTCTGTCCTTGTGAATTTTTATTGCAGATCAGTATTGGCATAGTACAGGACAAATTGGAGAGAAATCAGAACGTTAGTATGAATTTCTATAAAATATTTTCAATAGTGCCTCACATTATCTGCAATATCCTATGACTCCAACAGTATTATAATCAGAGAAAAATAGAATACGTGGATATTGTTTTTGTAAAACATAATTACGCTCCTTTAAATGAGCCATGTTTCCACACTTAACCTGTGTGTGAATAATAGAATTAATTTTAAAGAATCAAAAACCTTATGAAATAGCCTTTGTTTACACAAACTAATTTCAAAAATGATGCAGCTCTCAGAAATCTCACTTTTTCCCACATGCCTTTTTGTCAATTAGATCTTTTATTTATTTATTTATTTATTTATTTATTTATTTATTTAATCTTTAAGAGTGAATCCTCTAGACTTGGTAAGCCAAATTTTTGTTAGTAAATAAAAATATTTCCTCCTTGTGCCTTCTTTATTCCTTTCCCATATGTGTTTGTGATCTTTATACATTTGTACTCCCTATTTAAACAATGTTGTAGACTGTGTTGGAGGGAAGAGAAAGGGGTCAGAGATGTGGTATTTTACTGTTTCCTTTGTTTTATTTTCATTGCAATTTATTTTCCACTCAGAAACATTTTCCTAGAGTATGATGTTTGCATCAATTAAAAAAGAGTTTATGGAACTAAATAACACAGACATAGGGAATGATGAAGATGTGTGTCTCATGGAGCATCCTAAATACTTAACTGAACAATTTGAACGATTTAAATATTTTCTTACTGAATAAAATTAGCTCCATGTATCTATCACTAGAGATGTTTGTTTTAAACTTATAAACAGTCCTGCTTTGTTTGTAAAAGTAATACCTGCTGGGCTTCACTGCAATTTTCTTTAAATATCCATGGTTGTTTTATATATATTATCATAGTACAAGATTAGTTATTTATAAGAAATGAAACTTAAGGAAAAATGAGAAAATAAACTTAGTACTCCCCTTATTTAACAGAGCTATGGGGCAGGGAAAAGAAGCAAGCAAGAAAGAGGAATATGCAGAGCCATAAAAAGGAGTTAAAAGGATGGGGCCAGTTCCCAGTGAACTATATATCTAGCCAGAGGATTGATGGAAATTAAGGTTGGTGGATCAGGGTCAGAGCTGAGTGGGGGAGAGGAATCAAAAGGGAGATGCAAGGTAGAAAACACTGAAAGTGAGTGTGGTCACATGGAATAAGGAGTTGGTTCTTAAATCTGGTGCACAGCATCATTTGGACATTAAAATGTTTCTCCAGAAATAGGTGTGTGTCCTGCAAGCTTCCTTCCTTGCAGACTGTCTTGAATGGTTATTAATTTTCTATTGTTGCATAACAAATTATCACATATTTAGTGGCTTAAAACAAAACTTGTTCATTAGTTCAAATCTTATAGGTTGGAAGTCTGGGTAGGCTTTTGTGGGTTCTCTGCTTCGGTTCTCATGAGACAGAAATCAAAATTTCAGTCAAATTAGGTTCTAGCTAAAGTCTCTGGGAAGAGTCCATTTCCAGGCTCATTCAGATTGTGGCAGACCCAATTCCTTGGGGCTAGAAGTCTGACATCCTTTTTTTGTTGCTTGTTGTCAGTCAGGGGACACTGGTGTCTCTGGGATGCCATTAGCATTCTTTACATGACCTCCTCCATCTTCCAACCAGAAATGGCCCATCAAGTCTTTTTCATGACTAACTTCCTATTCTGCCACAAGACCCAGAAAACGGTCTGCTTTTGTTTTTTTTTTGTTTGTTTGTTTTGTTTTGTTTTTTTCTTGTTAAACCTTCTGCTTTTAAAGGACTCACCTCTTTAGACCTGGTCCATTCAGATAACCTCCCTATCTTAAAGAAACTGAGTCAATGGATCTGTAACCTTAATTATATGCAAAATCCCTTGGCCAGGTAAAATGTGTAGTCATGGAAGAGATGTCCCATTGTGTCATAGAGCAGAGAATTATAAAGAACAAGCGTTATTGAGGATCATTCTCAGAAGTCTGACTACCACATCCCTTCTGGAATATAGATGACTGGATATTGTCAGACATGATTTTGTTTTTTGTTTTTTGCTTTTTTTTCAGACATGATTTTGAAAGTTCACTTAACATATAGATGATCCTACATAATCAAGTAAGGCTAAGTCATAGATTCTCCTTTAAAACAATAAAATAGTAATTACAGTGAACTAGCAATTAACAAAAGAAAGAAAATAGTTTCGTACTATACTCTTTGAAAAGTGGTTTTCTAGGGGGAAAAATGACAAATGATTCCAGGGTTTACTACTCTTTCCCCATATTTTTTCCTAAAGAAAGGATATGTGGTGGAGGTGAAGGTAAGTGGACAGAATGTAAAAATTTCACTAACAATTCCCCAGCCTGGAGACCAGCCAAATGGCAGGATGTGTGGAAAGCTCAGAGAAAATATGCACATAATTCCTTAGTGCAGAGAAGCAATGCTGGATCCACTTAGCAACTTACCAGAATCAAAAAATTGCTATGGCTTGCCATCAGCTTTTTCCAGAATGGGAAGCTAGCTAGAGGGAGCTCACTATTAATCCTAATTGCCCAGAGTTAATTATCCCCAGTAGGAAAAAAAAAAAAAAAAAAAGACACAGCAAAAAGAAAAGCAGGGAGGAAGAATGAATATTATAAATAAAATCCTTCACTATGGAAGAATGGCATAACCCAAACTCACATGCTTACCTATCATTTCATCACCTAGCTGGGAAAGGACTGGGGAAAGCTCCCGGAGAGGGAGAGGTAGGTAATGAAGGAAATTGAACTTCTGAGGCTGATTATCTGTCTGGAGAAAGTTTCATGCATTCCATCCTGAATTGGAAAGAATTACAGGAAGTCTGCGGAGAATACCCATATAAACACAACAAATAGGTCTACTGAACACTAGTACAAGGTTTTAAAAACAACTTCAGAATGAAAAGCAAAGACCAAGTCCATCAACCACAACTGTTCAGAACCCTAGCCAAAATATCCAGTTCCTCTCTTTGTGCCCTCAGCAATGGAATTGCATATAAACCGCAGTCTTCCAACTGAAGCTTTAGAAACTAAATAAACAGAAATGTAAGATAATGAGAAGGGAGTCAAGGGGAATTCTTAAAAAAAGTAATTCAAGGTCGTGAAGCAGTTTTCATGTTAATCACCAGTAGGATAAAGGATCTGATAGTGTAACAATGTACAGTAAAGCAAGTTTCACCGGTTTGTGGCTTAGCTAAATATGGGGCAAGTGCCCTACTCCATCCCAGATCTGTATGTACTCGGCAACCCCCTCAGCTGGTCTTGGAGTTCTGGGCAAGTGATGGAGGTCCTGAAGCCACTGTCAGATGGGAGGAACAGAGATCATTCTACATAATTTCCCTGTGATATTATCTGTGAAGAATGTCCAGCAAATACTTTGCAACTTACCTCATTAGGTTTAGCATATGCTTGTTTTCAACCTATCATTATAGTCTGTTGAATAAAAATTCTGCCTAAACCTGTAAGTCTATAAACATTTATCCTAAAGCATTCACAAACTTAGATTGAAATCAGTGGGACTGAGCAAGAGAGAGAGAGAGAGAGAGAGAAGAAGAAGCTCTTAATTACTAAAATTAATAATGTTTACTTAAAAGTATGTACATAGAACTCTGTAACAATATTTTTCTGAGGCACATGTGAAATATTTTCAAAACTTTATTCTGTATCAGGCTTCAAAAAAAAATCCCAAATTCATATAAGAGCATTGCCATCGTCAACATATGCTTTGAAGAATTTTTTTTTTTCCATTCTGATTTAATTAAAGAGAGATGAAGTCCCATTTCCATTTCTTGGGTGGTGTTTTCATGGGCATTTGCTTTATACATATTCTTTAAATTCTGTATTTGTTTTTTAATGCAATTTTCTGTATAAACTATTTTGCATATTGTAATTCACAAATTAAAAGAGCATACAAATGAAATAAATGCAAACAAAATATTTCACAATTAGTCACAATTTCACTCCAGATTTAAAGCACATTTATAGAACAATCTGGAGAAAAAAATTTTGTTTTAAATCAGTCTCTTTCAGATGCTGTATGTAAAAGATAAATGAAGAAGAGATTTTCACCTCAAAGCCAAGGAACATATGGTGTAAACACAAGAAAAGGTAGAATAGGACCAATTAGTGATATATACAGCCAATTAGAAATTGTAGGCATAAAATATGAACATTGAAATATAACACTTCAAAGTTCAATAGTATACTGAGTTCAACTGAAGCATTAATAATTAGAAGGAAGTTGTGAGGAAGTCACCTAGAGCCCTGTCCAGAAAGACAGAGGTAAAAATTGGAAGGACCATCTAAGAAGGATGGAGATGGAGATTACAAAATATTTTCAAGAGGGCTTTTGGAAAAAAGAGAAAGGTAGACATGTGCTAACAAATAAAAACAAAATAGGAACAGTGTAAATTTTACTTAAGTCCTAAAGTAAGAAATAGTCTTTAAATTTTAACAATGCACTAAAAATATCAAAGATGGGGGTGCCTGGGTGGCTCAGTTGGTTAAGTGTCTGCCTTGGGCTCAGGTCATGATCCCAGGGCCCTGGGATCAAGCCCCACAGGGACTCCCTACTCAGTAGGGAGCCTGCTACTCCCTCTCTTCCCTGCTCACGCTCTCTCTCACTATCTATCTCTCTATCTCAAATAAGTAAATAAAATCTTTAGGAAAAAATACCAAGGATAATAAATAAAAGTAAATTTTCACTAGACAAGTGGTAGTGAAACTACAGATCATTAAGTATAAAGAGAGATGCTAAAACAGAGAAAAGACAATCCAATTCACATATGACCATAAACATGTGGAGAAAAATAATATCATTAGTAATTAAGAAATGCAAATTATTCTCACATTTTTAAATATATTTGATCTTCTTCAGTGTAAAAGTTAAATAACAGCAAGTGTTGATAAGGATGTGAAAAAAGAATCCTCTTACACACTGCTAGGGCCAGCATACAGTGAAGGTAAAGTTGGTGGGGAATCTGGTAGTATCTAATAAAACAAAACAAAAAAATGTGCACATCTTATGACCCACTTACAAGAACACTATTGCAATGTTATTTATACTCAAAAAAAAAAAAAAAAGAAAGAAAGAAAAATAGCCCTAAAGAAACAGCAATTATTAACTAAAGAGAGGAAAATAGAATGAGGTTGGTTGATATGTTCAAACGTAGAAATGTCTGAAGAAGGAGATTTTTTCCAGTGGGAAAAAACACATCTTCTAAATATATATACAGAAGAAATACCATTTACTTTTTAAAAGACAAGTAAGAAAGATTAGCAATCTGATAGTGCTTACCTCTTTGGAGAAGACTGGATTTTGTACCTGATCAGAGAGAAAGTAAGCTTTATTTATTATATTTAAACATTATTTTTCAAAATAGTGTAATTTAAATATTTAATAACTAAATAATGTACTTTAAGTAATTAAATTATTTTTCATAATAATTTTATTTAAATATTTTTCACAAAAAGTAGTAAGTGTGATCCTAAGTGCAACCAGGAACAGAGATTTTTCAGATGTTTCTATGGAAGGAGAAAAAGCAAAGTACAGCTAACAAGTCCTGGTTAACTTCCCCACTAAGCCCAACAGTATATAAAACTTCATATACATAGATTTATTCATATTCATTATATTCTAGGTCATTCCTTAATGTATTTTTAAATGCTAATTATTTTCAAGTATCATAATATTAGTTGATACGTTGCATATGATTTCTGAGGGTAATTCAGCATTTAAAAGCATATAGAGCCTTATTTTTTTTTTTCAGTGAAAGTTACCTATTTCTCATCACTATTTCTTTTTTTATCTTTTTTCTAAAGATAGAGAGAGTGGAGTTGGAGGGAAGGGGCAGAGGGAGAGGGAGAGAGAGAGAGAAAGAGAATGTTCAGGAGGCTCCATGCCCAGCGTGGAGCCCAACACGGGGCTCCATCTCACAACCCTGAGTTCACGATCTGAGCCAAAATCAAGAGTAAGATGCTTAACTGACTGTGCCACCCAGGTGCCCCTCTCATCATTAATTCTGAGAAATACATACTTTGGTATTTGAGTATAGGCTTTTCTTCAAAAAGACCATGGTTTGGGGCAAAGCATTGAAAGCTATTATGAAATTTTTGCATTAAGAATCATATAAAATTTAATCAGTGAATAGTTAAGAAACTTCCTGAAAAGAACAGACTCTGTCATAGGACATATTTTAAATTTCAAATAGCGTAAGCAAAAGTGACTTTTCTGGGTTTATACCTAAAAGAAAATGATGGTTGGCTACAAATCACACAAGAAAAAAAAAAAGGCAAATGATATGATATATAATGATCCTATTATAAATCTCTCTTTTTTTTTTTTTTAAGAGAGAGAGAGGGAGAGAGACAGAGTATGAATTGGGAGGAGGGGCAGAAGAAGAGGGAAAGAGAGAATCCTAAGCAGGTTCTACATCCAGCATGGAGCCAGACCCAGGGCTCAATTTCTCAATCCAGAGACCATGACTTGAGCCAAAATCAAGAGTTGGGCACTTAACTGACTGAACCACCAGGTGCCCCTATTTTAAACCTTCAAAGAAGATTCTGAGCATTTCACTTTAATACCTTCATTATTTTGAGTGCTATTGAAAACATTTTAATTAATGCCATTAAAAATAAATAACCAGGTTTAGGAGAAAATGAGAACCAAGTGGATTATAAATGAGTTGAATTAATAATATTCTTAGTTTAAATCTTTTACCTTGCAAGAAGGCTATAATTCTGAATCTGAACTGATACCACTGCAGTGCATTTCCTTAGCAAAGGGAGGGACAATCTGGGAAGCAAGAATGAGTGAATATAACATGCTTCTTTATACATCATGCTTCTTTTTGAAAAGCACTAGTTGCATTTATGGAAATTATCTTTTTCACTTTATTATCTTTCTGATCTACTTAAGGATTGATGGTATTATACTCACACAGCAGGGGTAGACTATGAGGCTCACTGACACATGTGCCTTCTCAAGCTCAAAATGTAGCAGTGTCAAAGTAATGGCAAGTGATTCCAATAAAAAGTCAAAAACAAAAGTTCTTTTGCAAACTTTTGTCTGGAGTTTTTGTCACTGAAATAAAAATTCACAAATTTGAGTTTAGGTAATGGTTTATTATCAAAAAAAATAATGCTTTCCTCTGAATATATATATATATATATATATATATATGGAATTTTTGCACTAATATTAACATTTAAAATTAGCAATATATCATATAAATGGCAAGGGCCAGCAACACACAATATATTTCCTCTTTCTTTAGGATAGTATTACTAATATTTTGCAGTAGGTCTTCTCACTAGTGTGTCTTTATTTCTACTACTACATTTCCTAAGCACACTGAAATGGATAGTAGGAATAGCTGATAGATAGATAATCGAGAAAATAGGTATGTGAATGCAAACACAGTTCAATGGGGTGCATGTATTGATTGATGACTACACAAAATAGTTTTTAAAAATTTAGAACAACGTAATGCCAAATTTTCTACTTAGTTCTAGTAGTGCTTTTATATGTAAGTTCTGTATAGTCCTAAGAGAGGGAGAGAACCAACATAGTAAAATTAAGTAAAATTAATTTAATGATATGATATGAATCTAAAGTAGGGAAATACAGCATGGATCTCTAATGATTAACTTCTAGTTCTAGACCTAGTTTTATAGAAAAATTGTGCTTCCAAGCTCAGCCTATGTCTGTTATACTTTACCCACCAAACAATTACCAGGAATGATTCATAAGTATATTGAATAAATGGTTTCAAGATGGAAATGCACTCATTTCCATGAAAGTGATGATGACAGATGATTCATTTTCTTACTAGCTCCGAGTGTATAACTGTTCTTGTTAATAAAAATGAAATACAGTGGATTCATTGCTGTTTACTCTACAAGATTATGCTGATTTTTCTCCTATATGGGTATGCAATGCAAACCACAAGCAGGACATAGTTAACATAAGACATAAATAAGTTTCCCTGAGCAAAAACAGATCAGTTTTCAGGGATAAAAAGGATCATGACTCTAACTATTGTATAGGAAAGAATATTGAACATAATATGACAAAAATATGCAATTGCCATCATTTTTATATTTGCAGATATCTGAATATCCGATGACTTTGCAATTTTTGCTTGCAAAAGAAATTATTACAAATGATGCTGAAGGGAAATTAACATCTCAGCATTAACAAAAATGGTTTTGAGTTACCTTAAACCCTTTTCCTTCTAATTTTTGTAGCTTCCAAGTTATTGGAAGTTTTTTAAAAGAAAATTCAACACCTCAGACTTATAAATAAATATATTTTCTTATTTAAAAAAACCCAACAGATTCTTTGGCAGGCGAGATAATCTTCAAGCAAAAACCAGTATTTTAAAATGTGTTCTCAGGAAACCTAAAAGGCTTATTTTTGGCAATACTAGTCAACATGCTGTCAGTTACCTCCTCCAAGATGCAATTACAGTCAGCACTAAATAATTTTGAGCTTCCGGCAAGAGGCTATACAAAAAGGTTTCAACAGACCTATAAGCAAATTCGCTTCTTCTAAAAGAACTAGTACAGCAAAACCTCACAAACTATTTTCTGACGGTTAGATCATGGTGGAAAAGTTTGGATATTGGCTGGTTTTTATTATTGAGTATTACCTTCAAGAAGCAAAACATTAAGATTAATTTTCCTTTTATAAACTGCCAAGAAATTCCTGTCACCGATTTTAAATTTTCTGAGAAGAGAGCAAATTTAAAAGCCACCTGCAGTTTATTGTAGCTTTTACTATTACTGACTTACTCTTACTATGTGGACTTAAATTACATATCATCCCCCTAACTCCCAGATGCTTAAAAAATATGTGTGTATCCTCCAAACATCTCAAAAAAAGAAGTTATGAGATGACTAATATCATTTCCATAGTATATTTGCAGAAACTTAGACAAAGACATAGAAATGAATTCATCACATGTGTTAAAGATTTTTGGTGGTATAAATGATAATTCAACCCTTGTTTTCTGCTAAACCTCCAAACACAATTGTTATTGTCTCACTGGAGGTAAAATGTACTAGAGAGAAGTTGTTACAACAATGTAAGCAATGTTGTAATTTATGACTATATGTTCTAAGGGACATTGATTGCTAAGATCTTTTTTCTGAATTACGGGCTCATCAAAAGATGAAAACTCAACTTTATTCCATTAAATGATGGAATATAGTTAATAGACTGCTTAAATATGAAAGTTTTAAAAATAGGCTTTAATATAAAGTCCACTTTTGCATTGATTCATGTCATATAGAAGACAAATTCAGAATCTGTGAATCGGATGCCCTGTAGACATAAATTTTGATGTTCTAATATTATTATCTCAGCAAAATGATTCTATCGTCCAAGTGAGTAAAGGTGTCTTTTCCCATTGCATACATAATCATTCTAAGCTCACTTCATTAAGTCACTGCCCAGGAAAGTAACTTAACAATACTAAAAAATATAAAGTGCTATTTAAAGTAAAATTCTAATTTATTTCCAACATAGAAAATATTCTACAATTGGCATGATGGGAGACTAGAGAAAAGCTAGTATTTTTATTCACTGTTAAGTGATCCATTTAACTAACTAGACAGGCGTATTTCATTGGGGTGTCATAAAACATATAATATTAGCTCTTTCCTCTAAACACAGTGTTTATATAAATTGAAAAACACTGTCCCATTGATGGATACTATGGAAGAATGTTTAACTTTAACTTCATTTCTGTTTATTCTTTTACAACTCTTCATATGCTACATCAAGAGAATCAATTGATTTATTTAAAAAAAAATTATATTGAGCAGTTACTATATGTCATTCCCTGTAGGGATTCAGGGTTGATTCCTTAAGAAACTCATGTACAAATAATGAGCATACTAAAATCTGGTCATGTCTCAGCACTATAATTTGAAGTTTAGATGTTCTGCTTAAAATTATTCATATATAGTGCTAAAAGTCCTTCAGTAATGAAAATAATCCCAATAAATTCAGACTTTGTATATTTTCACTTACTTCATAATTTAGAAATTTACTATTTTGAGTCCTCTTTAATTGGATCATATCACTATAATGATATAGAGGCCAAAAAAAAAGGAAAGGAAAGGAAAGGAAAGGAAAGGAAAGGAAAGGAAAGGAAGAAAGAAAGAAAGAAAAAGAAGAAAGAAAGAGAAAGAAAGAAAGAAAGAAAGTAAGAAAGAAAGAAAGAAAGAAAGAGAAAGAAGAAAGGAAAAGAAACTAAGAGCTGGTTCTTTGAAAAAATAAACAAAATTGACAAATTTTTAGCTAGCCTCAGCAAGAAAAAATGAGTTGAGACTCAAATAATAAAATCAGAAATGAAAGAGGAAATATTATAACTGGTACCACAGAAATACAAAGAATCATAAGAGACTACTACGAATAATTATAAGCTATAAATTGGACAACCTAAAAGTTAATGGAAAAATTCCTTTTTTAAGGCTGAATAGTATTCTTTTGTATGTATATACCATAGTTTGTATATTCATTCATCCCTGATGAACACTGACACCTTTTAATTACTATGAATGGTGCTGCTGTGAACATGCACACACGTGTCTTTGTTTGAGTACCTGTTTTCAATTTGGGGGGGGTGGTAAAGAACTATCCACTTCAACATCTCCCTGGGACCACCCTTACCTACCCTCTTCTGCCTTAGAAATGCTTTGTCTAAATCATCATCCTAGCCTGAGAGAATCCTGGAGTTGAAGGAGTCTTAGACCATAGAATTGGGAAGAATGGAGGGATCATCTAGTCTTGCCGCCTGTTACGACAGACCAGGAGATAGGGGCCCAAAGTGAGGAAGGGCAAAACTGGAAATGTAGCCCTGCCCTCAGTATACTTCACTGCCTCTCCTAGGCATAAGGGGCCTCATGAAACAGGCTCAGGTCTTAAGGGTGCATATGGTCCTCTGCCAGCAACCATTTTGGGGGGCCATGAGGTAGAAGGAACACTCCTGCCTCAGTCCATGCCTTAGTAAGACAAACAGCCTGCCCGTATACTTTGGCCCCAAATTCAAGGATATCTAGCTCTTACGGCCTCCCTCCCTTCCCTGTCCTGGGAGCCTAGGGAAAGGGCTGGTCTTGGGAGCTGCAAAGGATATCATCTCTTTCTGCTGCTCCCATCTCCCTTCCACCTTCCCTGGGGGCTGCCTCACTGCTTCTGCCCTCAGGGAAGTCTCAGCCCACTATTGACACTTCTATAATCTAGAAAAACACTGAATAAAGCCATATGTGTTTGCAAAACAAGTCTAGGAGTGTAACTGTAGGGTAACACAGTAATTTTGTTTAACTTTGAAAGAATCAACAAACTGTTTTCCATAATGGTCAAACAGTGTTATATTCCACTAGCAAAGTACGAGAGTTCTGATTTCTCCACATTCTTGTCAACACTTTTTTTTTTTTAAATTATAGTATCCCCTGAAATTTTGCACTCTTTAAAATACAGTAATTGAAGTTCTAATTGCTTTTAAAGCAAAGACAATTAAAAAACAAATAAAACAAAAACCCAAACCACATTTCCTGCATGAATCCCTCCAAATCACCTTCTACTCCAGGATTTCAGAGTTCTCATTTTGATGATGGGTACACATGGATAGGCAAATATTGATTAGAATACTGCTTTTTTTTCTCTTTCAATGTGGTTAATGGAGCACTGTACATAATATAAAAGAAATGTAAAAGCCTTTGAAATAACTAAACTATTTATGTACCCTGGTGGGATGTTTCTCTGACAAAGATCAAGGAGGTTTAATTAACAATTCATTGACTGAACCAAAGTTAAATGCATTCTCTCAGTTAAAGCATGGGTGTAGCATTTAATGAGTCAGAGCTTACACTAGTAGAACCTAATTGCACACACAGTGATAGTAACTATCCCTTCACAGTAAACTTGCTCAACGGTCTGTGTCTGTTCAAAATAGAAAGTCACAGAGAGCAGAGTAGGAGAGAATTAGCCAATATGGCAGAGCTGATATAGAAACACATCGACCTCCAAGGGCTGCATGTGAGTATCAGTGAACATAATGCCCCCACATTTCAAGGAGGTAACACAGGTAAATAAATCAAGTACACGCACACGAAATTGTAAAGATTCCCTGAATAAACTCAGGCACAAGTTATAATTAAACCCTCCTCTTTTGGTACCGCCAGAATGCTACTAATAGATTTTCAATCACTTGTGCCTATAAGCTAAGGAACAATGGTACCCTATTAGTTACAAAGATATTCCATCTTTATCACAGTCCAAATACTTGATTTTATATGCACTTCTACTAGATTAAGCACTGCTTAAAAGAGCTGTAAGAAAACAAACATTAATATGCTGGGTAAAAATATATCGCACTCCTGGGCAGCCCGGGTGGCTCAGTGGTTTAGCGCGGCCTTTAGCCCAGGATGTAATGCTGGGGACCCGGGATCGAGTTCCGCATCAGGCTCCCTGCATGGAGCCTGCTTCTCCCTCTGCCTCTCTCCCTCTCTCTCTCTGTCTCTCTCTCTCTCATTAATAAATAAATAAATAACCTTTAAAATATATATATATATATATAGCACTCCTGATCTATGCTGGTCACTCTTTGAGGCACATATATCTCATTTTTACTTTTACAAATATCCTGTGAGGTAGGCTATGCCACAACTCCAATATTACAGCTGCAGAAAACAAATTTCAGTAAGATTAAATAACTTTTACAGAGTCACACATCCCACAAGACATATACCAGATATCAAATCCAATCTATCTGACCCCAGCACCTAGAGTGATACCATCTGAGTAATATAAGAAATTATACCCCTGCTACCATGACCACCACTTTATATTTTATTTTTATTTTATTTTAAAGATTTTATTTTTATTTGAGAGTGAGTGAGAGAGAGAGAGAGAGAGCAGGGGCAGGGAGCGGGGCAGAGGGAGACAGAGAGGCAGACACCCCTCTGAGCACAGAGCTTGACGCTGATGGCAGTGAGGCAGATGTGTGCTCCATCCCAGGCCCCAAGAGCATGACCTGAGCCAAAGGCAGACACTTAACCAACTAAGCCACCCAGGCACTCCTATACTTTATTTTTAAAACCAAAGTAATTCTATTGCTGATTATAAAGCAATATTTTATTGGTATAAAAGAAACAAAGTATAAAGAGGAAATAACCTCTAAAGCCATCACACAAAGATAGCACTTCAATATGTAGTCACATCATTTTTCTAAGGAAGTAAACATGTAAGTATATTAAAAAGAGAGGGAGAAAGGGACAGAGAGAGATTGCCTGGCATATATTAGGTATCTGATAATACTAGCACATTTTTATGATCATAATCATTGTTATGGCTGCATGTAGCTGTACTACATCTATTTTTATTGCTATGAAATATTCTAGTGTAGATATACCACAGTTTATCATTTCTGCCTTAGATGTACATTTAGATTGTTTCTGGTTTGAGGCTATTGTAAGTACTACTACTATAAACATTGCTTTACACATTATGTTGCTTTGCACATATCATGTACTGGTGCTCCAGAGGGGGGAAAAAAAGAGCCCCAATAAATGGCATTCAACAAGATTCTAATGTAAATATTATCACTGTGATGATTTTCAAGCTATCATTGATATAAGACTCAGACTCCAAGGTTTCTGAAAATTTAACAGCTGGCTTTTAAAGCAAGAACTAGCTGATTTGAATTTAACAATCACTTCCATATATACATGGAATTTCTAGATTGTAAACTATGTACTTGATCAACTGTAGTGAATAATCTTAAATGGTTTACCAAAGTAAATTACTATTTTATACCCCTACAGCTGTACATGAGAATTCCCCTTGTGTGTCAGACATCATACTATAAATTTTAGTCATTCTAGAGGTACATGGTGGTTTGTCATTGTGATATTATTTTCCATTTCCCCAATTACCAATGAGCTTGATCAGTTTTTCATGGGTTTATGGCATTTCCAATATTCTCATGCCTCTTCAAGTCATTTACTTATTTTCTGCTTACTTGTCTATTTTTTATTGCTGATTTTAGATCTTCGGTATTTCATGTATTTTATGTGTTCAAAATTTCTTTACCAAGACTATAGCTTGGTTTTCACTCTTTTAATGGAGTCTTTTGATTAAACAATCTTAATGTATTCAAGTTTATTCATCTTAGTGTCTTGAGTTTTTGGTTTGTTTAAGACATATTTTACTTATCTAAGATCATAAAGATTCTCTCCTTTGATTGTCCTCTATAGATTCTTTATTGTTTTGCTTTTCACATTTTGATTTATTTTCTACGTAAAAGATAGTTTTGTATGACATGAAGTAGGAGCCAAATTTCATTTTTATTTTTATGGATATAAAATGCCCCAGCATGATTTATTGAAAAATATTTTCCTTTCCCAGCTCTGGAGTAGCACTCTTTTTATAAATTATGACTCCACATATGCTTGGGTCTTTTTCTGGGATTTCTATTTTATTCCACTGCTCTATTTGTCTATCTTTACATGCATATCACACTATCTTATTTAGAGCAGCATTATAAAAAGTCTGGTTGGAACAAACCCACTCACTTTGTTCTTCTCCAGGAATATTATGGCTACTTAAATGTTTTTTAAAACAGATTTATTGAGGTATACTTGAGTTATCGTTAACTGCTCTTATTTAAAGTATCAATTTGATAAGTTTGGCATATGCATACGCCCATTAAAACATAATCAGAAGTCAAGATAATGAATATATCTGTAACACAAAATAGTTTTCTTGTGCCCATTGGTTGTCCCTCCAACCCTCTCTTCACTGTTCCCTGCATCCTCAGGCAACCACTAATCTGTATTCCATTAGAATGAATTAATTTGCATTTTCTAGAATTTTATTCAAATAAATCATAGAGTATATACTGTCTTTTGTTGGCTACGTCACTCAGATTCTTCCATGTTGTGTGTGTAACTAGTTCAATTGTTTTTTTTCTTTTCTAGATAAGATTTTAATGTACAGATATTCAACTACTTGTCCATTCATTTGTTGGTGAACATTTTTGTTGTTTTGAATGTTTGCCTATTTAAGTAAAGTTTCTATAACTATTTAAATATAAGTTTTTATATGGATATATACATGAGTAGTAAAATGGCTGGGTAATAAAGTAGCAGTATGTTTCACTTTGTAAAAAATTGTCAAACTTGTTTCAAAGTGGTTTACATTCCTGAAATCAATGAAAGTTGGCATTTTGCCACATCTTCAGCAACATTTGGTATGGCCAATCTGTTTTAGACTTTTTTATCCATGTGCAGTGGCAGCTCATTGTGGTTTCAGTTTGCAATTGTAAATAATTAATGTGGAGTATCTAAAAAGAGAACTCAGCTTATCTGCCATCCACATACTACTTTGGTGGAGTGTCCAAAATCTTTCACCCAGTTATTCAACTGGATTGCTTGTGGGTTTTTTTTTACTGAATTTTGAGCATTTTCTTTATATATATATATATTCTTCATATAGATTTTTCATCAGATATGTGATTCACAAATATTTTCTCCTTCACTGAGTTTGTTTTTATTCTCTTAACACTATTTTGTGAAGAACAGAGGTTCTTAATTTGCTGAGACTGATAAATGAATTTTTTCTTTTATGGGTATTGCTTTTAGTGTAGAATCGAAGAAATCTTAGCTTAACCCCCACACAAATAGTTTCTTCTGTGTTTCTTCTATATATTTTATGATTTTAGGTGTTACATGAATATCCATGTTTCGTTTTATTTAATTTTTGTATATAGTGCAAAGTATGGATAGATGTTCACTTTTTTGCAAGCAGATTGTACTTTGTCTACCAAGCACCTTTGCACCTTCATAAAAAACCCAATTGATGTTTTACGTACACATCTATTTTTGTATTTTCTATTCATCCCAATTGATCTCTTTGTCTATCTTGATATCAATGCCATACATTCTTGATTACCATAGTTTTATAATAAGGCTTAAAGTCAGGATGCTTGATTCTCCAAATTAAAAAAAAAATTATCAAAATTGTTTGAACTGTTCTAGGCCTTTTGTATTTGCATATTCATTTTAGAATCAACATGTTAATTCATACCAAAAAAAGTCTTGCTTGGATTTTGATTATGATTGAATCAAATCTGTAGATTAATTTGGGCAGACTTGATAGCTTAACAAAATTCAATTTTATGATCAATGATTATGATATATCTATTTATTTAAGTCTTCCTTCAAATATCTGTACAATCTGTAGTGATGTCACTTCCCTCATTCTTGATGTTAGTCACTTGTGTTCTCTTTTTTTCTTCCTGATCAGTTAGGCTAGAGGTTTGTTAGTTTTATCAATATTCTCCACAAATCATCTTTTGGTAATTTTCTTTATTGTTTTTCTGTCTTATGGTCATTAATTCTCACTCTGGTCTTTATTATATTATTTCTTCTGTTTATACTATATTTTGTATTATCCATTATTTCTCTTCTTTAACTAGTTTCTTAAGGCATATGTCAAATAATTAAATTTGGTTTTTATTGTAGGCATTAAGTTCTGTAAATTTCCCTTTAATTACTGCATGCCATGAGTTTTTTTTTTTTAAGATTTTATTTATTTATTCATGAGAGACACCGAGAGAGAGGGGGGAGGGGGCAGAGACACAGGCAGAGGGAGAAGGAGGCTCCATGCAGGGAACCCGACATGGGACTCGATCCCGGGTCTCCAGGATCAGGCCCTGGGCTGAAGGCTGTACTAAACCACTGAGCCACCCGGGCTGCCCCTGCCATGAATTTTTGTATTCAGAATAAACTTTTCTAATTTTTCTTTTTATTTTCTTTTTGATCTATAGATTATTTGTAAAGATATTATTTAGTTTCCAAAACAGGTAAATTTTACTGATATATGTTATGACTTTTAATCTATTCCACGTATATGACACTTTTTATATGCTATTTTTGTATAACTTAAATAATTTTCAATTTACTGAGATTTTTTTTAACAGCCCAGAATACAGTCTATCTTGGTAAATACTCCTTTATAAAGTATAGCAAATGTGTATTCTGCTATTGCTGTGTGGAGTTCTTTAAATGATCATTCCTTATCTCTTCAGCCAAAAGCAATAGCTTTTAACGTTTTGATGGAATCTATCATTTATTATTTTCTTTTATCCATTTATTTTTTTGTAGTTAACAATGATTAAACTGTGATTCTTAACATCTTCAATTAATAATAAAAACATTTTCTAACATCAATGTGTATACATTTTAATGCCATTTCAGGATGCATAGTATTCATCAGGTGCATAACCTATGTTTAATTATTAATTTGCCTTAAATACTTCCTAGAATAAGACATGCCAATAAATATTAATAAATAAATATAAAATTTAATTGTTAACTTTTAGATTATATTCAAATACTAAAATAAAGTTATCATTATCATCTTTGTGGAAGAAACATTGGAATCATTCTATTTTCTTTGTTTATGAATAAATAAAAATGAATTTTCTAAATGAAAGATAAGGCTGTTGTTCAGACTATTCATACATGTCCTCATACTAATTTCCAGAAAATGTGTACCAATTTGCCATCCTGCAGGTTTATAAATGCCTCTGTGTTTTTCATTAGTATATGATGACATTTCTTCAAATCTTCATTAATTTGAAATAGGAAATAAATTAGTGTTACATATTTCTCTGATTAATCAATTTTTAAATACATTTTTGGGCTTTTCTGTGAAAATTCTGTTTTTGATCCTTTCCTTTTTTTTTCTATTAAAGTGTATTAATTGCTTTGTGGATTAGGCCATGAAAGAAAGAGGAAAATGAAGATGACACCCTGAGAAAATATGAGTATTTGTAAATGCAGAAGAAAAATATTAATGAAATTTTGCTGTCCAAAGTTATTTAGTCTTTCTTCGAATACTTTAAAAAAGCACAAAGGAAGTTTTCTAAAGTTATTTTTTGGCAGTTTTATTTTTCTACAACATCGAGACAGTTTTCATAAGGAGAAAAGCTTAAGAAAGGTAATCATGAAACAGAAAAATCCCCTATAACTGTAATATCCATCCTCACTGTGATTTGTCTTTCTTCTTTTGGCATACATTTTTTTTCTATTTGATATGCATATTTCCGACCTCAAATATCCATATTGCCTTACTTTTATTATTCCTTTTTTTAGAATTTAAGATGTCTTCCTGACTTTCCTGATGACAGTGCTAAAAAATCCAGGCACTAGTACAGATTCTTTAGAGTTATATCATCTGTAAGCAGTGTCTTTCAAGAAAATCACTGCTTAGCTAATGTCTAACCAATGGCCACCCACTGCAACTCCACCTGGAATGTGCTATATTGAGAGTTGCCCCTTTGAGAAACAGACTTCAAAAACAACCAAAGCATCTGCATGTAAGATTTTGATTTATGGCTCCTATTTGAAATCCCTGGTGGTCTTTACAGTGTACAGTGTTAATGATATGGCATATTCTGTATACAACAGGTATTTAAGGATCACCCTCTATGTACCAGGAAATTTTCTGAGCATTGGGGTAGGACAGTGAAAAAAAGAGACAAATATCCCTACCTCATGCAGTATATATCTAGGATATATATCTCTGAATAGATGGCACCTTGCTGTACCTTGCTTTCAACTATTCCAAAAGCAGACATCACATAACTGAGTTGTCTAAGCGGAAGCTAACTTTGAATAGTCCCTGTGGCTTACAATTTTTTTTAAGTAACCCTAAATACCCCCTTTCACATGGAATAACACTTTAACATATTGAAATTTAATTTTATGTCTTCATATAAAATAAGGCTTGAGAATAGATTGTTTTAAGTGTTTTATCTGACAGTTACTTAGGAATATAGCTTTATTAGCTAGCCACAATGAAATCATATATATGAGGAAAAATAGACATGAAATCAAACTGTTATTAAAGTGAAATGAACCAATATTTATTGAACACTTACCATGTAACTGGCATTTTTCCAAACTAATTACTTATATTATGTATGAAATATGTACCAGAGGAAAGAAAACACAGAAATGTAAATAACTTGCACAAAATAACAGTGATAAAACCGTAGAAGTGGTGTATAGGTAAGAATTAACACTAGGGTCAGCATTTTTAAGCACAATGCTATGATGATTTCAGATATTTGTTTAGGAATGCTCTCGAGTATGATTTCAGATCAGTTTAAATCAAACCAGAATTACAAATACATATATATATACACACACACATATAATGAATATATATAATATGTAGATTATATAAATAATCTAGTGCTAAAATAATTGATTAATGAAACTCCAGATATATCAAGAAGAGATGATGCAAAAGATCTGAGAAAATGTATTTATGTATGTCACTAAGCAATTAGCTTGTTCTGACTTTTTGTATGTTGATCTTTATTGGTTCAGATTCGCCTACGTATCCTGGCAAGCAGAGTGCTATAGGAATGTTTTATTTTAAGATAGTATTCCTCTTTGGAAAGATACCTCCCAGGAGGGCTGCACACCACTAGGTTTTTAGAGCTCCCTGTAACTGACTGAGGCAAAGTCACAAACTAGATATATGGCCTTTCATCTTGGAGAATTGCTGTTAAGTGTCAGATGCCAGTGTTCATCCATCAGGTGGTGGTATCCAGAGGAATGTTCTATCTGAAGGAAGATACTACAAAACAAATAGAAGAGCAGGGAGCAGCCAAAGAAACAATAAAAACTTTCAGAAGCAGGTCACCAAACATTTAAGGGCATTTTCCGGGTGCTGGGGAATGCATGTTGAAGGCAGTAAGGGTGGGATCCCTGGGTGGCTCAGTGGTTTAGCGCCTGCCTTTGGCCCAGGGCGTGATACTGGAGTCCCAGGATCAAGTCTCACGTCAGGCTCCCTGCAGAAGCCTGCTTCTCCCGCTGCCTGTGTCTCTGCCTCTCTCTCTCTCTCTTTCTCATAAATAAATAAAACCTTAAAAAAAAATGAAGGCAGTAAGGGCTTGATCTAAGAATATGCTGGAAATTCATATGGCAGCTGCAACTTTATCCTCCTGCAACACATTCTCCCTCATCTGGTCTCCTCTTCATTATTTTTTTTGTTTTGTTTTTCTACAAATTAAAGTTCTTTTCATAGTAAAAATGAGTCCCAGAACTTTCAGAGTGCACATTAGAAGTGGAATTGCCATGTAGAGAGGGACAGCTAAACCATACAACACCAATTTCTCTCTGAACATTCCCCATCTCCTGATGGATGCTCACTGATTTCTACAGGCTCTGTCTCACAGACCTCCTGATCTTAATTCTTTTATTTAAACATATGGTCTAAACTTAGGTATATATGATGTTTAACACTAAAACATTTTGTTGAGGCAAAGGGTTACTTAAAAAAATTGCTGAGAGATAAAGAATAACTAAAGCAAAAGACACACAAGAATAGTATAAATCTAGAATATTTGCTTTGCAGTGCGTACTCTGTTTATTTCCAGGCTATCATTTACCCCATGGCTTTCTTCTGCCAAACTCTGGCTTCCACTATATAGGACCCTTAGTTAGCCTGTACCATGTTCAAGTCCAGGGTGTCAAAGTAATAGGTCTCTATGCTTACAGTTCTCCACTGGTTTCCTGATTTTCCAAGATAATGTGATATCAAAATTGATCCCTCTCTCTTGGTATATTAAAAAATTCCAGGGTCCTCATAGATGAATATTTATCACTATAATATAGCAACCCCAAGATTTATATAAAACATATATTCACAGTAACTAGAGGGGAAGATAGAAGGAAGCTTGAAGAGAGTCTTTTCCTGACCTTCGTCTCTCAATTTTGGAGAAGACTTTCTGACCAGAGAGTGGCCTTTGAAAAAGATGAGCAGAGATAATCAATGCTTTAAACCTTTATCAAGGTCTGATGATATCATGCTGTAAACAAGATACAGCTTAAATGTGATATGGTAAACTCTTATTTAAGCCCATTTAAACCATCACTGTAAAGAGAATTATTCAGCCACCCATAAGAAAGGACAGATGAGGAATGAAGTATTGAGATGACTAATGGAGAAAATCCCTTAGCCTGAACTGGTCTGATATTCACACCAGGTGGAACAGAAGGTAGAGAAGAGTCCTTTACTGTTGAGCTTAATAGTGTAGTGAATGCTAAATACTTAATGTAGTTATAATTCCCTCTGCAACCAATGGCAACCTAATAGATGAACTAAGAGGAAAATGAAGCAGCATATTAGAAATTTTTGAAAGCAAATTTCAGAAATTCTAACAAAATTAAAAAATCTCAAAGGCAGAGTATGAGGCAGTTATTGAAATTGTAATGCATGGTTTGAAAACAAACTAAGACCAAAATTCTGATTGCAATTTAGATAAAATTATGAACATCGCAGTTGGTAGGAAGAGCAAGCAATAACTACATTTTCATAAGCATCTAGAGAATTGTTTTACAGCTCAGACAGTAACAGCAAATTGGCTTTAGGGATATGATAAGAAACACCTGGAGCTGAAACCACTGGGCTGAGGGACAAACAGAGAAAGAGTGTAAGATGGTCTTAACCACAGAGCTCTGAGGGCAGGATCGAAGCTCTTAGTTCATTCTGACTAATAAAATGTGAAAGGAACAATATGAAAATGTGAATTGTACATAGAAAACTGGGATTTTTTTTTTTTTTTTTTTGAAAACTGGGATTGAAGATAGTAAAAAAATATAAGCTAATCAATGTGGGGAGAAGAAAGAGATGTGATGTAGGGTTGATGGTTGGGTGTGAAAGTAAAAATAGGTTTCAAGATTACTTTTTTCTTCTTCAAACAGTGCTGAAGAGTGAAGGGAGAGACAGACAATTCTTTCTGAACCAGTAATAAAATCTATAGCTGTTCTTTGTTACATATTCCCTGCATTTTAAATGGCTTGTCTGAGACATGAAGAAAAATATACAGTTTCCCGATTATGCATACCCACTCTCAAACCCCTGGCCCTACTTCTAAGTGGCCAAGTGACCCTTGAATCTTCAAACTTCACATTCGGTTTGCTCTTTCTATTCTTCATCCACACTGCCTCACCTCATACATGGACAACTTTGTTTGGGCATACTAACACTCTGCCTAGTATCTGTTCATCTTTGTCCTATTGACCAACATAGGCCTACTTCCCAATTCCTGCCCAGCTATCAAAGATGAGATTCAGATCCCAGAATTTAACTCTGCACCTTCATCAGATTATATGGGTTCTTTTCCTTCCTATTAGTTTTTCAGAAATAAAGTAAAAAAAAAAAAAAGAAAAAAAAAGAAAAAACAAAAACCATGCTATTTGAACAACTGGCAACTATACTTTGAATGAAATGGTTATTCATTATGTATTTATAAATTACTTTAAAATTTTATTATTCAGAAGTAATCTTGTATGTGGAAATGGAGGCGGCACCAAATTATAGAATCGCTCTTAGAATTCTTATTTTCTCTGGTATTGTGTTGGAATTTATTAAATTGGTTTCTGTGAATACAGAACACATAAACAATTTACGGAAAGTTAATGTCTTTTTTTGCACATACATCATTAGGTTTTGTTTTGTTTTGTTTTGAAGGACACAGTGACAATGGTAATCTATTTAGAGCTAATGATGGAGTGATATAAGAATTCCCTGATAATTTCATTTCCTGGTAGCAAAAAACAACTTCATTCCTATCAAAGTCCAGTGTTCCCTAATGAACATTTTCCCACACTGCTGTACTGTTCTAAACATTAAATACATTAACCTGTGTTGAGAACAGTGGCCACTCAGATCACACCATTTTATTTTGTGTCACCTTTCCCTCACATGGTTATAAGGCATAGGATTGATGTGGCCTTCTTAACACTAATTTAAAGGGCACATATTTGTAAAATTATGAAAATGATTATAATAGTATATTTAAAAATTGGGCCACATGTTTATATGTTCTCAAATAACTTTGTTATTGAATAATATATTTTTTCAAAGTGATCAACTGATTATAGGGGCTATGGAGTAATTGGGTGATGGGCATTAAGGAGGACGCTTTATGTAATGACTACAAGGTATTATATGCAACTGATGAATTATTGAACTCGACATCTGAAACTAATGACATGCTATACATTGGCTAATTGAGTTTAAATTAAAAAAACTTTTTATAAACATATATGTGATATATATAATTAAAATATATATGTGTATAAGTTATTGATTCTTACTATGTGCTCAGGCCCTGTGAAAAAGCAATGTACATATATTATCTAATTTTACCCCCCCCCCCTTAAAACACTATGACAAAAGGGGTAATTCTGAGAGTCTTTGTTTCAGCTCAGATCATGATCTTAGGATTTTGAGATGGAGCTCTCTCTCTCTCTCTCAAATAAATAAATAAATCTTTCTTTCCCTTTTTTTTTTTTTTTTTAAGGGAAGGGGAATTACTGAGGCACCGAGAGTTTAGCTAACTTGCCCAAAGTCACACAATTAATGCTGAGGTCACTACACTATGTATAAATGTGTCAGCAAAGATGAATGCCAACTGGGGACAGGTAGAGCTGCAACAAAAGTTCATCACCATCACAACACTTTAATTGACATTTGACTTATAATTGTTGATAGTACAGCATCTAACACAGACAACATCCAGTAAATGGAATTCAGAAGATGTGCTCTGATGGGAGGTTGTTAGAGTTAACTATACTCCCAAATTTCAGGCACCGGAGAGATGGGGTGGGATGGGATCATCCCCACAGCTAGCCAGTCTATCAGCAAGAACACAGTATTCTAATAGTCAATTACCAATTATTTTAGCATTTCAATGGCTATATATTTCCCAGTGTCATCAGGAGACTGTTCTATGTTCTATAGTGACAGGTCAAAATAAATCTTATCCAAATTAAAATAAACGAAAATATGAAAAGCCCAAACTGATTAATATATCATAGGTATGGGGTGCTATTTTAGAAGTTTTAGAAGTTGCCTTAGTCTTTTTCCAGGAAGGAATATATTGCCTCCACATTCACATTCTCTGCCAGGGAGAGACAGAAAGACTGTACTGTGAGGGCTCCTGATTTTTATCACATTGACATAACCTACACCTCATCACATTATATGCATTACTCAAGGTCCTTTGGAAGCTGTAATTTCTGTGTGAAATGATTGAAAGGATCTTTCCAAACTTCTGGGATGTCAAGTGTTCTAGATGAGAATTTGCTGATCTGGATTCACCACATAAATGGCATTATGCCATTCCAGCTATTTAAAAGTTACCTAGTTTCTAATATAAATTGGACTGCCACAGGAACACTCAGTAAAAATAATAAATCAGTATTTGTTATTTCTCCAGAGAAAAGTCTTAGCTAAACAGTTCTGGAACCTAAAACGTTTACCCTCAGTATAGTAGGACTTATTCTCCCTTACTAAGAAAAAATGTTATATGTTTGTGTTCATGTGAAATAAACATGCTAAACAAACTAAACCATTTTATCCTAACCAGTGTAATGCCAGGGTCATGTAGTTATAGTTCATATTTGTATGTGCTTGGCTTTGTTCTAAAACTGGGAGAGAGGAATGGAATCTGAGGGAATTTTAAAAAGTAGAATATGCTAACATTTCTCAAAGATTTACAATCTAATAAAAATACACTAACAAAGAAAGTGTCTTAAAATATCAGAGGAGGATGAAAAAGTAAAGACTGTTTTCTAATAACTCATTTAACAGATAAATAAACTGAGGCCATATTTTTCAGAAAACTACTCCAAGGCTATAGAATTAAATTTTGGCAGTCCTCATCTCTATAAAAAGCACTATCTGCTGTGACTAAAGCAGTGACAATCCTTACAAGATTGTCCATTATTAAATACTTTGACATTCAAATTGTGTTGTAAGAATTCAAAGAAAGAAAAATTAGTTTGCAGAAAGTAGGGCTTGGGCAAGGTCCTGAAATGTAAGAATAATTTGAGTGGGGAGAGATAAAGATGATGTGGTATACATACACAATGGAATAGTATTCAGCCATAAAAAAAAATAAGGGAATCCTGTCATTTACAACAACATAAATGGACCCTGAGGGCATTATGCTAAGTGAAATAAGTCAGACAGAGAAATACAAATACAGTATTATTTCACTTAATGTGGAAATAAATAAAACAGAACAAACAAAACAGCAAGCTCACAGATACAGAGAACAAATTAATGGTTGCCAGAGCAGGTAAGGGTGGGGGAGAAATGGGTAAAGTGTTCAGTAGGTACAAACTTCCAGTTATAAAATAAATAAGTCATGAGGATGTAATGTACAACAGGATAACTATAACTAATAACACTGTATCACATATTTGAAAGTTGCTAAGATAATACATAGTAAAAGTTCTCACAGGGAAACATTTTTTATAACTATATATAATGATGGGTGGTAACTAGATGTACAGTGGTAATCACTTCTGTATGTATACAAATATTGAATCACCTGAACTGATGTTTCAGGTGTACAACAGGTATATCAATTATACCTCAATTAAAGAAAGAACTAAACTTATTTGGTTTAAAAATTAAATTAAAAAAATGAAAGCGTCCTTTGGTCTTATTTCTATTACTACCAAGACCCCAGAACCCAAGTAAGATTTCCGACCCATTACCTGTGAATTGTCGGTATTTATGAGTGCCCCAAAAATGTCTGAATGAGAGAAATTTGCTACTTTGTGAGGAGTGAGCAAAACCTCATGTGTACAGAGGTAGCTGAATTGTAAATAGGATGAATAAGTTTCAGAAGAAGAGACTCTGTGACAATGGTACCTATGGTTTGGGTGGCTAGAAAAACTGTGGATGATGCCCTAAAAACTGATTTATATATCATAGTACTGTTTTATTTAGTTCTCATGAGTTCTGTAGGTAGGCATAATCATTCTCTTTCCACAAATGAGGAAATGAGTTCAGAGAGGCTGTTGTGCCTGAGGCCACCAAACAAGAAGCAGCACAGTCAGGACTCAAAGACAACTGTTGTGTTTCTAAGCCTAGGGTCTTTTTACTAACCCGACATTACTGGCCAGATCACAAAGAGATATTAAAATTCCCCCCTGCTAATGTATAAGGTACTCAGAGAAAGTTCTGGGAGTATGGGATGATTGAGGAAGACTTTGGTTAGGAGCAAACATTGGAACAAGAGCTATGAGGATGGGTTAGCAGAAGACAATGTAGCTGAGCACACCTGTTGAGCATCCAGGCTTGAGATGACCCGAGGACAAGAGAGAATCTCGTAGCAAATGCCATGGGACCCACCAACAGAGGACTGCCAGCAAGGGGTGTGTTTGTAATATTGGAGGATGTTTAACATGAATCACTGAGACATTAAAATGAATTTTTGCTTAATGAAGAATGTCTTCAGTGTGCTGACTTTCTTTGAGTTAAGGCAACTTCCATCTGCAATACTGTGCATCAGGGACTTACAAGTACAGAATTGGTGTGGGCTGACTGGCAGATCCAATGGAGCATTTCCTCCAATGTCCATGTGGGATTGGCGTTAAGAGAATTGGGACACCCCTGCAAACTAAATGCTGTCACTCTGCTACATAAAAATGCAAAACCACAAATGGCAAAATTCTTTGCAAGCTGAGACACTCTTTTAATTTCCAGCCTGGTAGGGTTATGAATATGACATAGCTTTCAGTTAAATATTAAATTAAAAATTGAAATGTTCTTTATCTTGAAGATTTTCTTTCAAGACCATATGTATTAACATTTCCTTTCATTTCTCCTTGACTGTGCTTCTAACAAATTCTCAAGCAGCAAAGTAGTTTCTCTTGAAAAGGGTCCTGAGATTTGTCTTTTGAAAGGCTTTAAGCAAATTTCCTATTTTCTTGAAAAGTTTTCCAAATATTCTCTTCTTTTTCTCTTCTGCTTTCAGAAATCTCTTACTGGACAATTCAGTTGAATTATTAGCTAAATTAATATATATGTATGTGAAATATATTAGTATTGGAATGTGTGCCTATAATCTCTTTACTCTTACAATTTTATCAGCAGGTTTTCAGAAGCACTTTGCACAATCCATAGCCCTGGGTGCACTTCTTATACACTGAAACATTTCTTGTATTATAGTTTCTCAGTCTTTTAAAATCCCCTGTTATATTATTTCATGGTAGCAAAATCCCAAATATTGTATCAGCTTATTAGGTGTCAGAGATTAAAACCAAAAAAATCCCTATTAGCTTGGATGGCAAAAGATGAAATATGAGTATTTAAGAAAGAAATGGAAATTGGCTGAATGCCTACTTTATGCACACACTTTCCCTTGTCTTCTACAACTTAACTCTCTTATTGATCTTGTGGGTTTTTAAATTTTATCTTTACAGCCCAGAATTTACAATGAGCTCAGAAAGGCAAAGTGTTTTTCCCAAACAACTAATAAATACCAAATGTGGAATTCAAACTCCCATGTATCTAATCCCAAGATTCTTATTATGTCCATGATGCCATGCTGATTTTCACAATTCAGATATGATCCCTGTCTTCCATACATGACATGGTGATCTTTGTTTTTTTTTCCCCCCAAAAGGCATAATGTTTAAAACCACTTTATAGAGGTATAATTGACTTGTTAGAATCTATGCATACTAGGAATTCCCAATGATAGGTCCTAGTAAGTAGAAAGTTGTCTGTATAATAATCGATTGAATTCTAAAATGTCAGTGAAATATAATAATTTTATCTGTATGATTTTTATTGTACATAGAGCATAATATTTAAGAATAAAATCTGGGCTCAATTTACTGTTTTACGACAAATACCCACCATTTGCTTCGACGTGGATGGAACTGGAGGGTATTATGCTGAGTGAAATAAGTCAATCAGAGAAGGACAAACATTATATGCTCTCATTCATTTGGGGAATATAAAAAATAGTGAAAGTGAATAAAGGGGAAAGGAGAGAAAATGAGGGAGACAGAACTTGAAAGACTCCTAACCCTGGGAAATGAACTAGAGGTGGTGGAACGGGAGGTGGGCCGGGGGTGGGGGTGAATGGTTGACGGGCATGGAGGGGGGCACTTGACAGGATGAGCACTGGGTGTTATTCTATATGTTGGCAAATTGAACACCAATAAAAAATAAATTTATAAAAAAATTTACTGTTTTATCACTAACTATTGGTGTAACTTCTGAATACTTCATTTATCTGTGCCTCAGTTCCCTGATCTGTGCAACCAGTAGTAAAAATCTCTGCTTCACAAGGGTAAAAATTAAATAAAATGATACATACAAAATGCTAGCACAGATTCTGTAGAGGAAGAAATAAATGTGAATACTTGTATAGGTAGGAAATTGGGAAATCAAAATCTCTTTCTCTGCATAGTAGGAAATGAGCTCTTTTTCTGAGAAGAATACCTAGATTACTGAAGAATTAGTGGGTTATTGAAGACCAGCAAAAATCTGAATAAAAAATAAGTTTTTGCTCTTTCTTGTGTGAAAATAATTTATATTAACATAAGAAACAAAAATGATTTTGAAAATCCCTTCAATGAACAAAGTAGGAAACAGCTAATATAAGAAGACTATCTGTCAAAATTCATATAAATTCAAGAAAGTCATCAAAATTGTGAAAAATACCACTAGCTCTCAAGCAGAGTGCTGTATTTCTCTGAAAATAATGATACCATCCTGGGGTACCTGTGATTCATTTCTTAGAACAATGAGGGCTAGAAACTTTAAAAAAAAAAAGGGGGGGGTGGGGGATCCCTGGGTGGCGAAGCGGTTTAGCACCTGCCTTTGGCCCAGGGCGCGATCCTGGAGACCCGGGATGGAATCACACATCAGGCTCCCGGTGCATGGAGCCTGCTTCTCCCTCTGCCTATGTCTCTGCCTTTCTCTCTCTCTCTCTCTCTGTGTGACTATCATAAATAAATAAAAATTTTTAAAAAATGAGGGCTGGGCATGAGGCTGACCAGAAGAGTAACTTGGGAATTAGTTTCTGTAACACAGAGCCTCAGACAAGGTGAGAAAGAAATAGTATCAAGAATGTCCCATTTATGTCACTAACCATGCCTCTTAATATGAAAAATAAGCCACAAAAGAGGCAGGATAGAAAGGGAAGGCAGAAATCACCTTGCATCTGCTAGCAAAATTTCACTGCACAGAAACCATGTTTCCCTGAGAAATCCAGGTGAGAGGTGTCAGAAACGAGCTTAACTGGCATCTGCAGCATCTGCTCCCTCTGAAGGAGAAACTCAAGAATGTGTCTCCAGTTCAGGACACAGGCCCATAGAACATATCTATTTGGAAAATGTTCTGAGAAAACAATCCCATTTGGAGGCTATTGACTGCTTCTTGCCATTACTTGTACAAAGAGCTGACCAGAATGCTGATGCCTAGGGGGTGGGGCAAATGGCAGAGGAGTAGGGGCCCCAAGTCTCCTCGTCCCACCAACTTACCTAGATAATTTCCAAATCATCCTGAAAACCTATAAGTTCAACCTGAGATTTATAGAGAGAACAGCTGGAACACTACAGAGAAAAGGGTTTTTCACTTCTAACAAGGTAGGAAGGCGGGGAAAAAATAAAAAAGAATCCAGTGGGGAAGGGGGCCCGTGAGGAGCTGGGCTAAGGGGGCGGGGAGAGCCTCCAGGCCAGGAAAGCCCAGTCCCGGAGAAGCAGGAACTTTGAAAATCTGCACTGGATTCTTCCGGATGGAGAGGCACTCAGGAGGGAAACCAGGCAGCACTGCAGGGGGGCAGTGGAGCCCCCAATCTCCCCGGGTCACTAACAGAGGAAGTGCGCCCAGGGGAGAGGCGCCACACACCACCGGCCCAGCGCGGTAAACGGCTGGAGAGTGCCCGGCGGGGCCTCAGGAGCAGCTGGGGGTGGGGGTGGGGACTCCTGCGGAGGGGGCTGCGCCTGCTGCCTTCGGGAGCTATGACCCCGAGACTGCAATTCCATCAGCGCAGGCCCCGGATCCCAGGGCACCGGGGACACAGTCCAGGATCCTGTGCTCCCACCTGGGACAGATGGAGGCGGGGAGGGCACAGGACAGCGGGACACTCCTGCCTCCGGGTGCCCCTGAGCTGTGCAGGTCAGCGAACCCCGCCCTGGGAGCATCCAGGCCAGTGCAGACTAGGAGCTCTGGGAATTACTGCGGGAGCTGACTCCAGGGCTGGAGAGCTGGCTGTAGCCAGTGTGGTTGTTCCTCCTGGGGTCACCCTGTGTCTGGGAGGGGTGGGGCCGCCAGGGAACAGGGGCCTCACAGGGTAAACCGCTCCCACTGAGCCCAGCACCCGGTGGGGGGTGAGGCAGCTCCCCCAGGTGCACACACCTGAGACTCAGCACAGCAGCCCCTCCCCCAGAAGACCAGCTGGAAGGACAGGGGAAGAGCAAGTTCCTGACCAAGCAGCACTGGAAAGCTCCAGCAGAAGTTGAGGGATTTACACTATATAGAACCAGAGGGTACCTTTTCTTTTTTTTTCTTCCTTTTTCCAGTACAACTCGTTTTTATATAAGACTGTAAATATCCCATTTCTTTTCTCTTTTCCACCTTAACTACAATATTTTATCATCACAGGCCCCCTTCCCCACTGGATTCTTTTTTATTTTTTCCCCGCCTTCCTACCTTGTTAGAAGTGAAAAACCGTTTTCTCTGTAGTGTTCCAGCTGTTCTTTCTATAAATCTCAGGTTGAATTTATAGGTTTTTGATTTTCATATTTCTACAATTACAGGTCCTAGATATATTTTCTACTTCTAGATTCCCTTCAACATACTCAACTTAATTTTGGGAGATATAGAAGTTATGTTTTGTTTTGTTTTGTTTTGTGTTTTTTGTTTTCTCTGCCTCATTTTGTTCTACAATGGTTACAATGGTGAGAGTTAATACCTTCTAAAACATAAAAAAAAAAAAAAAAGCCTTCTAAAACATGACCAGCATGCACCCAGAACCAAGTGGTATACGTGCTGGTTCATTCTGCGAGATTTCTCATTCCTAGTCTGACCCTCTCTTTTATCACATTTATGTTTTGGTGATCAATGTCGGGGCCTTCTACAAGAATTTCTGGTTTATATAAATTTGGGACTGAGCATATTCTAACATAAATAATTTAATTTACTCAGAAACAAGAGAATCACCCTCTAAGACCCCTCAGGTAGACTACATTCTCCCTCCACTACGACTTCTTCTCCACAACCATCTCCCAGTCCCCCCTCCCTTTTTTTTACTTCTCCTTTTCTTTTCTTTTTCTTTTCTTTTTTTCTCTTCTTCTTTAGGACTCTTGGCCTTTTATTTTTGTACTACATTGTTTTAAAATTTGCTTTTCACTTTAGTGTTACTTTTGTTTTATTTTGTTCTGATCTTTGTTTTAAATTTCTGGTCTCTGACCTCGGCAGAATCATCTAGGGTGAAATTTACTTAGGTTGTGGTTGATATTTTTTATGCAGCCCACTCATACAGCTTCTCTGCACTGAGCAAAATGATTAGAAAAAACTCGCCACAAAAGAAAGAATCAGAAACCGCACTCTGTGCCACAGAGTTACAGAATTTGGATTACAATTTGATGTCAGAAAGCCAATTCAGAAGCACAATTATAAAGCTACTGGTGGCTCTGGAAAAAAACAAAAAGGAATCAAAAGACTTCATGATTGCAGAATTTAGATCTAATCAGGCCAAAATTAAAAATCAATTAAATGAGATGCAATCCAAACTAGAGGTCCTAAAGATGAGGGTTAATGAGGTAGAAGAATGAGTGGATGACATAAAAGACAAGTTAATGGCAAGGAAGGAAGCTGAGGAACAGAGAAAAACAAAAGACCATGACATGAAGTTAAGGGAAATAAATGACAGCCTCAGAAGGAAAAATCTATGTTTAATTGGGGTTCCAGAGGGCGCTGAGAGGGAGAGAGGGCCAGAAAGCATATTTGAACAAATCATAGGTGAGAACTTCCCTAATTTGGGGAGGGAAACAGGCATTCAGATCCAGGAGATAGAGAGGTACCCCCTAAAATCAATAAAAACTGACCAACACCTCGATATTTAATAGTGAAACTTGCAAATTCCAAAGATAAAGAGAAAATCCTTAAAGCAGCAAGAGACAAGAGATCCCTAACTTATATGGGGAGAAATATTAGATTAACAGCAGACCTCTCCACAGAGACCTGGCAGGCCAGAAAGAGCTGGCAGGATATATTCAGGGTCCTAAATGAGAAGAACATGCAGCCAAGACTGCTTTATCCATAAAGGCTCCCATTCAGAATAGAAGGAGAGATAAAGAGCTTCCAAGATAGGCAGAAACTGAAAGAATATGTGACCACCAAGCTGGCTCTGCAAGAATTAAGGGGGACTCTGTAAAAGAAAGAGGATGCCCAAAAAATAAAAACAAAAATAAAAGAGGATACCCAAAGAAATAATCCACAATATAGGGACCGAATAGGTATTATGATGACACTAAATTCATATCTTTCAATAGTAACTCTGAATGTGAATGGGCTAAATGATCCCATCAAAAACGCAGGGTTTCAGACTGTATGAAAAAGCAAGACCCATCTATTTGCTATCTACAAAGATCACCATGTCATGTATGGAAGACAGGGATCATATCTGAATTGTGAAAATCAGCATGGCATCATGGACATAATAAGAATCTTGGGATTAGATACATGGGAGTTTGAATTCCACATTTGGTATTTATTAGTTGTTTGGGAAAAATACTTTGCCTTTCTGAGCTCATTGTAAATAAATACCCACCACTTTCTTCAATGTGGCTAGAACTAGAGGGTATTATGCTGAGTGAAGTAAGTCAATCGGAGAAGTACAAACATTATATGGTCTCATTCATTTAGAGAATATAAAAATTAGTGAAAGGGAATAAAGGTGAAAGGAGAGAAAATGAGTGAAAATATCAGTGAGGGTGACTAAATATGAGAGACACCTAACTCCAGGAAATGAACAAGGGGGTAGTGGAAGGGGAGATGGGTAGGGAGATAGGTGACTGGCTAATGGGCACTGAGGGGGGCACTTGATGGGATGAGCACTGGGTGTTATGCTATCTGTTGGCAAATTGAACTCTAATAAAAAATACATACAAAAAATGCTGATGCCTTCATTCACACACAAAGAAAGTTCATGAAGGATATAAAAGGGATTTTTCAGCATTGATGTAAAGCAAACAGGATAAAAGGAACACATCAAGTAAAAGGCAACAGAGAAGGGAAAGATCAGGAAAGAATTCAAGGTAGCGACACAATCATTATAGAAATGAACAATGAAGATATTAGATGTCACAAGACAAAGAAAATGAAAAGAAGGATTTTAATGATTATAATTAACATTCCAGGGAATTTGGTATAAAATGGAACCCAAAAAATGGAGTAGTAGCTAGAGGTAAACAGACAGCAATGCAGAAAAATGGAAAACACAGGAAATAGGGGAGAATAGCAAAAGAATAAAAGGAACCCAAATGCTCTTCAATAGACTAGTGAAATAATTATGGTACACCATATGATAGATCACTATACAGAAGTTTTTTCAACACCTGATTTCCAGTGAATAAATAAGGTATAGAAGAATATATTTAATAAACTCCTGTTTGTATAAAATAACAGGAGACTATATTACTTCTCCTGAGAGGAAGTGAGTATCTAAGGGGCAGAGTAAGCAAAGGGCCTTACTTCCTCATTATATGTACATTTATACTTCTAGAAAAACACTGGTTTTACTACATATATGTCTTATTTATAAATGAAAATAATACAAAATTTTAAAACATCAAGAATAAATTATCGACTCAACTTTCTCCAAAACCAGCAAGTAAGAGAGGAGGAAGAGAGAAGAAATGGCAAAATATAAAGCAAAATTAAAAAAATAATAATAAAACAAAGGCTTAATTAAAATTCTAATATATACTAGGATTCCTTAGCCACAGCCTTGATTTTAAGTACCAACAATGGTGATGCCTCTCTAAGTTATGCCTCTAACCCATACTCTCTGAATTTCCTTAAATTCCAGGGTGTTTTTTTTTTTTTTTTGTAGTCAACTACAAACTTGCATTTCCACTTGCATTTGTCAGAGGAAGCTTCAATTTAACATGCCAAAATATGCGCCTTTCCTAATCCTTGATATCCCAATTAAATGCACTATTTATTATTTGCCCGAGCCACAATCCTAGGATTTATTCTTAAAATATTCTACACATTCCTTCACCTCACCCACAACCCGATGCTAACTCTTACCTTAAAACATATACTAGTTCTATATGAACAACTGCTCTCTGCTCCAGATGCCCATCACCCTCCCAACTGATCTCCCTTCCTGCACTCTCACTTTATCCATTATTCATAGTCCAAGTACCAATACCATCCTGCCACCATGATAAATCCCAATTGACTTCTGCTTCTATCTATAGTCCACTCCACACTGTGGCCAGAATGATCATTGTAAACTTCCAGTTATCACATAAATAAGTCATGGGGATGCAACGTCCAGAACAGGGAATACAGTTCATAATATAGTAATAACTTTGTATAGTGACAAATGGTAACTAGACATACTGGGGGATCATTTTGTAGCATATAAAAATATCGAATCACTATGACATATGTATATCATATATGACATACATCTGAACCTAATAGGATACTGGTATGTCAATTGCATTTCAATAAAAATAATGAAAGTAAGATCATGTAATCTCAACACTCTCCGATGACTTCACATCACACATGAAAATAGAATCCAGGATCCCCGACTTAACGTAGGTGTCCCTACAGATACTGACTACTCTGACATTATTTTCAGCTTCCCTTTTTCTCTTTCTCTGATCCATCCACAGGGTCTTGATTTTTTCCTTGACAGTGCTAAATATGTTCGCCTAAGCTCATTTGCATGAGCTATTTCATTGCCCTAGAATGCTCTGTCCTCAAGCCACCCATCAGAGAGCCTTCCCTGAACACCAGTCTGATGAAACATCATCCCATCCATCAGGAGCACACTGCTCTGTTTTATTTACTTTATTGGCTTTATATGACTATCTCATGTTTTATTCTTCTGCTTTATTATCTATCTATTCTCATGTAAAGAATAAACATTGCCTAGAAAGAGTAGATTCTATTTTTGTTGAATAAAGACTGAATTCATTTTTTTAAAGTGTTGGTCTATCTAAAGATAGATCTTTCATAGGCACAAAAAAAAGTAGCTTAAAAGATAAAAATAAATAAATGAAGCTTGTGACTGGCCCTGGGAAATTGGATGGATGGCCTGGCAAGGAGGTGAACTTGCACTTTTAATTATATGTTATGTTCACAATGCTTTGGAGCTAAGTTAACTTCTGCAATGAAATTGCATCATTTTTTTTCTTATTTAACAAACACATAAAGCTTTTACAAGTGGCATGCCCTGTTCTAGAAAAAAAAAAAAATTCAGACACAGATTACTGGATAGAAAATACAAGAATTGGAACTGGTTTAGCTCAAGACAGATGGGCAGAGTGCAATAAAATCTTTGTTAGTGACCATCTTTCCATCTTTTATTCTAACCCCTTCCCTTTATCCTGCAAGCATTAGATTAAATTTTAATTGCTCAACCATATCCATTGTCTCTTTAAAACCAGATGTATGAGGTTCAAAATAAAGATATAGAGAGGTTCTATTTTAATATCAGAACAGCTTTTTCAACATTATGAATTTACCTAAGTTACATTAAATGTTACTGATATGCACAGACTGGATAAGAGTATATTTCAGGAGGTGCTATTTTGGATTTCTTAGCAGACAATGGAAGCTTCTATGATATGGTAGGTGGCAAAATGGGAATGTTATAAGAAGTGTCTTCATATTTTACCTGGATAATATTAGAAATTTCATAAGAAGTTGTAACATTTTAATATGTATTATTGATATCCAATTCTCCAAAATATTGTGACATGTTACAATCCCAATGCAACTCCACAGTAAGGATGAGATGATAAATTATTACATGTTGTCATAAGTACTTAGAAGCTTCTGACAACGTTACATTTATTTTTACATTGACCAGTGTGAGTCACTTGAGATTTAGGAATAGAAAACCTGAGCCCCTCTCAGAGAGGGAGTCTACAAGTTCATAGAACTATATCATCAAAATAAAATATCCAAAGGGTCACCAGAGGAGGAGGGATGGGCTTTTATCTATCTAACTACAAATGACAAAGCAAGGCTTCTGTTAACCCATATGGTACCTTTGCAATAACTTTTAAATGGTATTTCTTTTTTTTTAAGATTTCATTTATTTATTCATGAGACACAGAAAGAGAGGCAGGGACATTGGGAGAGGGAGAAGCCGGCTTCCTCAGAGGGAGTCTGATGTGAGACTTGATTCCAGGACCTCAGGATCACACTCTGAGCCGAAGGCAGATGCTCAACCACTGAGCCACCCAGGCGTCCTATGACATTTCTTTATTAATTTATTTTACTTACATTGGCCAGAAAAATTACTTTAGTAAACAAACAAATCCACAACATTTGGATCAGAGCAATGTCCCATTAATCAGTGCCCTTGTACAGTGCACAAACTAACTGTACATACAAACTGAGTGTAATTTAGGAATATTTGGCAGAAGCTATCAGGTGGCATTCCAGCTCTAAATTAGGAAGATATTTATAACATAGTGTGTAACAGTCAGAATGAACCATTTCAGAAAGTTCTAAGTTCCCCATCATCAGAGGAATTGAAACTCTGGCTTACTAAAACTCATATATTACATGGAAGTTACAGGTAAGATTTTAAACAGCAAATGGTAGTCAAACTAGATAATCTTTAAGGTTTTTTCTAATCCTGTAATTCAATATTCTATTTCAAAAGCATTTAATGAAACTTTAACAAAACATATAAAATATATCTTCTTTTATATATCCAGAAAAATATTAGTCATAGCTTTTAGGGAGGAAATATATCTAGTGCAATTTATTTCACTGAAAAATGATTCCTTGGTATCTTTTTTGAAAATTACCTGTGTTATCCTTCATATATATGGTGCTGTTAGTTTCTGAAAACAATGAGATAATGCTGTATCAAAGCAAATTCAGAGATGTGGTTACACAAGTAAAATTCTAAGAAGTGAGAGTCACACTCAGATTTTTGGTTGACTATCCTTTCTTTTTTATATCATTTTCACTCTTGAAAGCTTTACATTTAATGCTGGTCTTATAATCTGCCAAAGCAAAAAAAAATGGAAATATGATAAGCCACGAAATTCTTATAACCTGATAACAGAGAAGTTTGACAGGACAGCAAGTGAGCTAAACATTTTTACTACTACTAGTTATTGGCTTGTTCACTTGTTTATTGACTCTCTTTTCTAATGGAATGTAAAGTGATTAGAGGAAGGATTCTCTTGGGGCACCTGGATGCCTCTATCAGTTAATCTTAATTTTGGCTCAGGTCATGATCTCAGGGACCTGAGATTGAGCCCTCCCTCGAGCCCTGGGTCAACACTCCTCCAATCCCTAAGCCAGATGTTGGGCTCCTCACTTAGTGAGGAGTCTGCTTTGAGATTCTCCCTCTCCCTTTGCCCCTCCCTAGCTCATGAGCACTCTCTCTCAAATCAATCATAAAATAAAAAGCGGAAGGATTCTCTTATTAGCTAGTTTCTAGCCCTAGGCTCCCAAATATTAGATGTTTGAATGAAAAAATTGTTTAAATGATTCATTATGTAGTTCTATATACAATTAACCTTATATAAAATATGAGACAAGGGATTCAACAATGGGCTTATACATAAATCCACCTGAAAATATAATCAGAAGAACATGGGTTTATGAAATGCTACAAATAGCATGGCCTAAGTATTAGGATTCAATCTGTATAGACCATATAGACCATATGAGATTGACTGCATAACCCCATTTTAATAGGCTGTTTGGACAGTGTACAAAAATGGATTTTTGCAGACTCAAAATTAAATTTCAGTGCCAAATTCTTGGTCCGTTATTATTTTCATTGGGAACTATCTCTTCTTTCATCCACCTTATATTAGTTTCCTGTTATTTTCACTAACTGAATAGGAATAGAACTGTTAATCATGATTGAATTCAAGAAAAAATTGATCTTGAAAGATTAAGTAATATACAGACAGGGAAAAAATGAGATTCAAATGGCTCCAAATAGGATGGGACAGTGGCCAAACTGAAGAATCAAGAAGCTGCTAGCAAAGAATGCGTTGTAAATGGGACCTAGCATTGATGCTAAGGTAGATAAACAAAGGGTTTTGGTTGATTCTTCACATAACATCAAGTCTTCTTTCATTTGGTACTTTGAGGATAGATTTGTTAAATTTATTTATTTATTTACTTACTTATTTACTTATTTATTATTGAGTTTATTTTTCTAGAGTAGTTTGGGTTCAAAGCCAAAGTGAGCAGAAGATATAGAGATTTCCTGTATACTCTCTCCTCCACACACACAGCCTCTTCAATTACCAACATCTCCCTTTAAAGTAGTACCTTTATTACAGTTGATCAGTCTACATAGACATGTCGTAATCACCCAAAATATATAGTTTATATCAGGATTCACTCCTGCTGTTGTATTGCATATTCTATGGATTTGGACTAATGTCTAATGGCGTATCCACTATTATGGTATCAGAGTATTTTTGCTGCCCTCAAATTCCTCTGTAATCCATCTATTTATCCCTCTTCCTTGCCCCAACTCTGGAAATCACAGATCATTTTAATGCCTCCACAGTTTTGCCTTTTCAGGACTTCTTATAGTTGGAGTCATATAATACATAGCCTCTTCAGATTGACTTCTTTCACTTAATAACATAGGTTTAAGACTCCTCCATGTCTTTTCATGACTTAATAGTTTATTTCTTATTAATGTAGAATAATAGTTTACTCTCTGGATGAATCAGTAAAAGATATCCTGAAAGACATCTTGGTTGCTTCTAAGTCTTCAGAAATTATGAATAAAGTTCTGTAAATGTTTGTATGCAGGTTTTGTGAGGACATAGTTTTCAACTTCTTTGGGTAAATATCAATGAGTGTGTTTTGGGTCACATGGTAAGGATACATTTAGTTCCGCAAGAATTTTCATCCTGTCTCCCACAAGGCTGCACCTACTTTCATTTTCACCAGCAATGTATGAGAGTTCCTATTGCTCTGTATCCTTGTCAGCATTTGATGTTGTCATGTTCTAGATTTTGGCCATTCTTATAGGTGTGTAGTATTATCTCCTTGTAATTTTAATTTGCATTTCCCTGATAACTTGATGTGGAGCATCATTTTATATGTTTATTTACCATCTGTATATTTTATTTGGTGAAGTGTCCATTAAGGTCTTTCACACATTTTTAATATTTTAAATTTATTTTTATTTTTTAAAAAATATTTTATTTATTTATTTGAGAGAGAGAGAGAGAGAGAGCGAGAAAGGACAAGCAGGGGGAGAGGCAGAGGGAGAGAGAGACCGTCAGACCCCTTCTGCTGAGTACAGAGCCCCACATGGGGTTTAGGACTCAATACCAGGATCCCAAAATCATGACGAGCTGAAGTCAGTTGTTTAGCCTGCTGAGTCACCCAGGCAGGCACCCTTTAGCCCATTTTTTTAATCTGGCTGTTTGTTTTGTGATTGTTGAGCTTTAAGAGTTTTTTGAATAGTTGGATAAAGAGTTTGATCAGATGCTCCTTAAATCTTTTATAAAGGTTTTCTCCCAATCTGTGGCTTCTCTTCTAATTCTCTTGACATCATTTTTTTGTACAGCAAAAGTTGTTTTTTTTTTTTTATCTTAACAAAATCCAGCTCACCAATGATTTCGTTCATGGATCATGTCAATGATGTTATATCTAAAAAGCCATCCCTATACTCAAAGGCATCTGGGTTGGTTTCTTTCTTTCTTTCTTTCTTTTTTTTTTTCATCAAATATCTGGAAAGTTTCCCTTAGAGCTAAGGTGGTGACTTTATTCTCTTGAAGAAACTATAAAATAAAAGTCTTAGATATTAGTGCTATTATTTTCTTAATGAAAAAAAAAGCACTATTCTCTTCAAGAAAATGTAGTAAGCTTTCACTTCAGTTACACTCACTCCTTTAAAATTATGTTATTTCTTGGGGCACCTGGGTGGCTCAGTCAGTTGAATGTCTGCCTTCACCTTAGGTCATGATCCCAGAATTCTGGGATTGCACCCCACATCGACTCCCTGCTTGGTGGGGAGCCTACTTCTCCCTCTCCCTCTTCCACTTCCCTGGCTTGTGCTCCCTCTCTCACTCTCTGTCAAATAAATAAATAAATAAATAAATAAATAAATAAATAAATAAAATCTTTAAAAATAAATTTTAAAAATCAATAAAATTATGTTATTTCCCTTTCATTCTGTACCTGTCTCTGTGATGCATTTGCATTACTTAATTTTCTTTTTCTAATTGATGCCCTTAGATAAAGAGGATGTTGCTTTGAAAAGACAACTGACATTTCAAACGTTAAAGATGAAACTAACTAATTTTATAAGTCACTGGAAGAGCAAAGGCATAGAAAAAGGAGGGAAGCAGAATATTAATTGCAATAATAATTAACTTTTTAAAAGATGAAAAAGCCAGGCATACATTACTGGGAAACAATTGGTGTCATCAGAAAGTGTGTTGTTCATTTTATATGGGACACATAATCTTTGATGTTCTGACCACAGTTTCATTAAACATACTGCATCCTCTCTTTCTGGTGCCACAAAACAGCAAGTTCAATTAGTTGTGGCAGGACAAGGGTTGGAGGGTCAGCTAGATGATATAGCAATGATCTAAGAGAGAAATCTACAGGTACTGTAGATAGTAATGCAATATTGCCAAAGGGGAAGTATTAAGGGGAGTCTGTAGAGAATAGTAAAGAAGACAGAAACACATATGAAGAATGCAGCAAGACAAAAAAAAAATTCTGCAGCTCTGAGAGGAGAGCAGTTTGGTGGCAGTATCTGTCACTCTGTGGCAGTGGAGTTGGTTTGGCTCATGTGAACCAGAAGCCCTTCCCCTCTCTCCCCTCTAGGAGGCTTCCATCCCATTTGAGGGGAGCCATTGTTTCAGTAGCGACCCGTTTCCTCTGTGTCACTCTCAATCCTCAAGGGAAGATTTTCCACTCCCTTGACTTTCCATTGTATTCCTTAATCTTCTTTAATACAGAGAGTTGTGACAGGATTTCTAATTGATAATTTTTGGCATAAATGCAGCAGAGGACATTAGGAATAAGAGACTGCTGATCTCTGGCACTACCTTTGACACACAGCTGGTCATTTATTACTATATAAGCTATTGTGTCACTTAAGATGCATTACTACAAGGCAATCAGTGGAAGGAATATGGAGATAATGGAGGGAAAATTGTTCATGGAACTTCAAAAGTCAGAGAAGAATCTTAGCTTTTATAATAGTTGTAGGAAACACTTGTGCATGGTTTACAAAACGCCAGATACTGTTTCGAATGCTTTATACATATAATTGCACTCAGTTCTCTCATAGTAGGTACTACTAGTTTTCCCATTTTACAAATGAGTGAAGTCTACATTATCATCTTGTCTTAGAGACCATGAATGAGATTTAGAGGTAGATAGTCTTGATTTTAAGGTAGAAACAAGCACAAGTATGGATTTCTCTGTAAGGACAGCATTAGAGCTCAAGACAGAGTTTTGATGTGAGAAAAAACAAAACTTTCAACAGCAGAAATGAATGTTTGAAGGTCAAATTTAATTCCATTTTATTTCTTACACATGAATTACCTGATCACATTTATACAATTAAATATAGCTTCATTTATATTTTTCTCATTTTGACATTTAGCCTGAGAGCACTTCTGTTTTTTCTCTTATATTTTAAAAACCCGCTTTTCCCCATTTTCCATTATTTTCAGACTGAACTGTTGACTAGACCTTATTCAACAGGCATTGACATTATGACTTTTGCTACCACCCCTGCGGGTCCCATGACTGAAGATGCTGTTTTGAGTCATATGGATTTGAAACATTTCTACTTTTCAATTTTACATGTTCCTATTAAAGGCATGTGTTTTTAGGAAATATTTCATTAAAAGCTTAGAAGTTTGGTGTAAGGGAGCTATAATGAAATGATAATATTAGCAGAACAGAACATTGTTTCAAGATAACATTCAGCTCTCCCGCTGGAGCATTAAAGGGGGGGGCAGAGTGGAAGTACTGATTTTCCAAGCAAGAGACATTTTTTGGTGACAAAGTCTTATTACAATTACAATTAATTGACTTTAGTATACAAACGACTGAATGCAAGGGTAATTGTAGCTCCTGTGGATTCAGAGACATTGTTGTCCATATCCCTTTCTTCTAGACCAGGACAAGCCACAGTTGGCACTGCTTGCTGTGGTGCTTAATTTTTCCTTCTGCCTAATGGTGATGTCGCTCACTCTTTGCCATTACTACTTTTTTTTTAGCAATGTGTTTTTCCTATTCTCCCCCTCATGCCCTCTCTTTCTGTTTTGTCTATCTTCTTTGGCTTGTCATTCTTCTATTGATTTTTTGTTTATTTATTTCAGACTAAGAAATGATTTCCAAACCTGGCTGTACATCAGAATCAGTGATTTTTTTTTTTACCAGAATAATTATTTCTGGACCCCACCCTCAGGAGATTCTTTTTTTGTTGTTTTTTTTCAAGATTTTATTCATTTATTTATGAGAGAGAGGGGGAGATAAATCACAAGGTGGAGAGGCAGAGGGAGAGGGAGGAGTAGAATACCAGCTGAGCAGGGAACACGATGTGGGATCGATCCCAGGAACCAGGGATCTCCACCTGAGCCAAAGGCAGGCACTTAACCGACTGAGCCACCCAGATGCCTGCCCCCCATCGCTTCCCCCCAGGGGATTCTGACTCAGGAAGACTTCACGAGGCCATGAACATCAGCAGCTTTAAAAGTCCATTTTTTTTTTTTTTTAAAGTCCATATTTTTTTAAAAGATTCTCAGGTGATAATTGTTTGCAGTCAGACCTGAAGATCTTTATTGATATCCTTTAAGTTGCCTTAGTCAGCTTTCAGCTGGTTATTTCAAAGCAAGAGAACCTTTAAAGTGAAAAATCTGTATGTCGTCTTTTTCAGAGCAAATACCTGTACACAGAACCCTAAGTCTACCTGTTCCTCTGACTCCCCAAATAGCAGGTGAGCTCAGACACATTCCACATGGAATGTTTTTCTGGTTGCCTACTGTCTTAAGGAATGCAAGATTAATCAGGCAGTGGGCCTCCTGCCCAGAGAGACCTTTTTTCTTTTCTTTTTTTTTTTTTTTTTTTTTTGAGTAGAGAGGCCATTTTGAAAAAAAAACAGACCATGATTGCACAGCCTCCATTTGGAATCCAGTCATCAGAAAGGAAACTCTTCCAGATGAGGGAGCAGCGGCTGCTTTTTCTGAGATTCACACCTCTTTGGTCTGAGCCTCGCACACAGTTAAGGGAGATACTATGCCTCCCCACTCTCTCCCCCATGCATTTTGCAGAGTATCTGGCAACCACCTGACAAGCACAGCTATTATTAGGCTGGTTCTTCAGGGAGTAGTGTGGAGTTCAATCCCAAAAAGAGCACACAGGCCCCGCAGACAAGGGTATGCAGCACCTGCAATCGTGAATTATTGAGCGACTGAGAACATTGTGATCATGACACCAACTCTTATAATGCCTCTGGAAAATTCTATCATTGTGATTCTCCATGGAAATATATTATTTATAGGAAGATGTAAAGATGTTTTGGAAAGTATCTGAACTATACAGCTTTCAGTACAGTGAAGTAAAATTCTTATGTGATTTTTCCAGACAAAAGGAAATGCAAATATATATTTGTACTATTTAATATCTACTTAATTTTTTCAGGTGTAACACAGTGTGCTAGCACATGCCCAAACTCCATAGGCTAATTACATATCTTCCCTCTCTTTCAGGTAATATTTCCAAATAATGAATCACAAGACTCCATGTCACCTATAGTGGGAAACTCAGAGCTCCAAAGATTTCTGAGGTGTATCCAGCACCCTCCTATCTTCTGATTAGATCTTGTTCCATGGTTGATCTCTGCGGAACTTCTGTTTTAACTCTTATTAGAGTTGCTACTTTTTTTTGGCACTAGTTCTCACCAGAACTGGACCCTCGTTCCCATTCCCTAAAACCCCATCAATACAACATTGTTGCATGTAACACAGTTCACCAAAGATGGAGTATTAGCACAGAGGAAGCATAGAACAATTAAGAAAACTAATAATTTTAAGATTATATATTATCCAGCTCTCATTTTCAAGCACTTTTTGCTCTGGCCAGTCTTGGGTTTCTTACTATCTTCTACCATAAACGCCACCTTGGGACATGGTCACTTTCACCCCAACGATTTTCTCCCCAGCTGAGAATTCGAGTTGCTGGAGAGACTTTATAAAAATGTTGTTCAGCCCCACCTACACCAAGGCAGTTAGAATCTTTGGGGAGTGGAACCAAGAAATGAGTTTTCTAAAAGTTCCCCTTGTTAATTCTAATGTGCAACCAGGTTGAAAATTACTGTGTTATACCCTTCATCCAATCCTGCTCTTTCTAATTCCTGATTCCTACAATCCTTTGGCCTACCAGCCAAAACCTGTGAACTATTATTTCATGCTTTTGCTGAGCAAGCTATTTCTTTTTTATCTTTTTCTCTCTCCCCTCAGTGCCCTATGGCATGACATTTTCATACTCAAAAAGGTGATTTCCTAAATAAAAGTACAGCTCTCTCCTAAGGGAAAATATGCCATTCTTCAAAGGGATTTGGGTCAAACATCAACCACTTTTGACCTATAGAGGTTTTTCTTTTCTCACTCATTTCTATAATAGTTTTCAATAAATTTAGTAACACATTGGCAGATCCCTCAAGCAGATCTCATAATGTTTGCGGTAATGATGGTAAAAAAAAAATCTATTAAAATTGAAAAGGCTAAAATAATCAGTAAGAGAATCTTCTAATGACCATAAGGTTGTAGTCTCTGACTTAATCATAGGACCTATGGGTAAATGGTTGAGAACCAAGAAGTGGTCACTGAATCAGTGCAAGCTTTTCACAATAGCAGGCATTATTCCAGCCATCTCGACTTTACATGCTGACCCCTCTGGCTGACAAGTTTCCACACTGTCAAGATCACTCATTTACCTCCAAATTTTGTAATATTTGAGGAACAAAGTAAAATTTCATATTATGCCACTTTTAAATATATCAAAATTCATAGTTAACATGTTTTATAAGACAAACTCTATATGTCTAGGGGTCAAGCAAGTGGCTTTGACTCACTATAAACTTATTTTATGGTTTCATTCTACAATGCAAAAACACTACCCTCAAAAACAGGTTTCATTAATCATTTTTATAAAATAATAGAAATTTCCTGGTTCAGTTCTGCCCTGGAACTCAGACATAAGCAGCTATCCCTGACAGATAGGTCCAATGGATTGTTTCCATTATTTTCTTGGTGATGTTTGCCTGCCTTGCCTGTAAAACAAGGCTCAGTGTGTGTGTGTGTGTGTGTGTGTGTGTGTGTGTGTGTATATATATATATATATATATTTACATGTATGTGTATTCTACTTGACTATATATGTGTGTGTTGTTTTATACTTTTGAACTCCCTCTTGATTTCCTTGCCTGTACTGGGCATTGTCAGTATCCCAGATTTTGACCACTCAATAGGTACGTATGCAGACTTATTTTTTAAGAGAATTCTTCTCCCTACTATGCTCCAAATTAATGAATGGATTTTTTTCAAAGTCAATGGAGGTGAAATTTTCAGCATTAAAAAGACCTTTCAGTCAAATCCTTTTATTTCAACTCAATAGAACATAAAGTGATTATCAGAAACTATCATGTTTCTCAGTGCTTTGCCCATGACCTTATTTTCTTCCTTAATTTCTCTCACTCTCATCTTTTTTAATTCTTTCAGTCATAAGAACAAGACTGAAAAATGCATTCTGTTTTTAGGGGGCACAAATAGTAGAGTGGATATAATTAAAGTTTGTGAGCAGAACTGGTCACAGCTCTTCTTTTTTGAGGTTTGCCTTCATTTTTAATACACAGGACAACTGACAATGTTGACATAGAATTATAGCCTTTCAATTCTCCCTTAGGCTAGTAAAAGATACCTAATAGGTGTTATAATAAAGGGACACAATCTAAGATTGCCATGTACTTATTTTATTGCTTCATCATAAATCAAATTACTTTTTTGTGTAAGGTTGGAAGGTATAGGGCTATAGGTATAGGGCTATACCTTGTCCCACACTCTCCTGGTAGCAGATTTATCAAGTCCCCATGTTTCTAGATGAGTGACACATTCATACCCTGTGACAGGTTGCCTGGGATGCCCCAGAGCTGCAGCTGCAGGCTGGTCCAAGTATCTCCTAACCTTGGGCATGCCTCTGCCAGAACTCCAGTCAAGTTTAATAACATTGAGGGAGGAGAATAAAAGAGAATGGAGATGAATACCCTTTGTGTACAAGGAAGGGGAAAAAATCAAGGAAAAACTTGTAAGACTCTCATGAATAAATAAAATCTTAAAAAAAAAAAACTTGTACAAAACTTGTACCAGATGCCTTTAAGAGTTAAACTTTACTAAGACAAAAACACAATACATGGGATCTATAGACTTAATCTGAATAATAAGGATTTTTAAATGTTACTTTTGTATATCTAACAAAAGCAATATTTTAAATAGTCAATGGAATTCATAACATGTTTAAAACTCCTTCCAGGATAATTCAAATTAACCCAAAAACCATAAAACCAAACCACCTTCCTTTCCTTTGTCTGTAGATATTTTTTAAATGATGAATTTCCATTTGAATAGTCATTCAAATGAAAGGGTTTTTTTCCCCAAATGAAACAGTTTTGAGAATATTTGAGACACAGATTTCCTTCATCCTCCACCTTCCCCTCTGTCCTTCTTGTCTCTTTTCTTTTCCACCACTCCTATGCATACACTCCCAACAAGCATTCCTAGAACTCCTTGAAGAGAATTTAGCAGGCACACAAAAAGGAATGCCAGATGTAGCCACAGCAAGTCAGAGGAGGTCCACACACTCAAGAAGATCACATCTCTGAATACAAAAATAAATAAATAAATAAATAAATAAATAAATAAATAAATAAATAAAAAATCCAGAATTAAGAAGTCATTCCCAATGATGCATTTGGAGATTGCTTTTTCTATTATTTTGGTAGTGGTATTCATTTGTCCTTCCCTGATAAATCTGCCTACATTTCCATGTGGAAAATCAAGTTTGAGGGAGCCCCAAATGCATTTCTAAAGCCTTCATTTTCCCAAGCTGCAGCTTGCTGATGCCACAGGGGGTAGAAATATAAATAGCCAACAGATAAAATGTGGCTGATAAGAAGAGTCCATGGAAAGTTTCCTCCACTCATAATGTTTTTGCTTCTCATCCTTTAAAGGGCTTGCTTTCCTTGCTTGGATGATGGAGATGAGCCAAAGAATAAGCGTGATCATTTACTTTGCTCTTATCAGTTCTGTGATGTTACCCCCATTCCTTCGTTCCCAAAACATTGCAGCTCAAAGTAACAACATATTTTTCACTATAGCAGCATCAAAAAGTAAAGTAAAACAAGAATAAAAAGCACAACAAATGATAGCCAGATAAATGAATAGATAAATAGATAGAAAGAAAGAAATATATAGATATACATGGAGACAAAGAGACAGCTGTATTCCAGGACAAATTCTCTTCAGAGGGTCCCAGAATTAGAGATTTTTTGTAAAGAGTCCACATACATATAATGTTAATAGTAATGAGTCACAGGTATTGGGAATTTGAAACATGTTAACTTCATACATGTCCATGTCTACTACTTTTTGGCTCTTTGCCTCTTCCTCACCTGGGAACCATGGGAGGGATCTGGGAAGTTGCTCAAGGAAGCTTCTCTCTGATCTTCCCTAAAATCCTTCTCTACTGACTTCTGTTGTCATGTTCTTTATTTAGGAAACATGTCCTTTGCCTCATTTGTACCTCAACATAAATTATCTTGTTTCCATGGGCCCCTTTCCAGAGTGGGAGAACATTCATCTTCTGTCATCAACATAGAATTCTTAATCATAGTAGAAAAGAAGGGACAGATTTAAGTGATCCTTTTGAGGTAAAAAAACAATCAAACTTGACACTATGACTGTGGGAGGTAAGAGAGAAGAATGAAATCAACAGTGAATCAAATGTTTTGGATTAATATCTAAGCAGTTGTTGTGGAAGTTTACAATATATGCACTTTGCTTTTTAAAAATAACTTTAGTCACTCTTGGTCTATTGCAAAATTGTTTAAATGGCTAAAATAATATTTGAGCTAATCTAAAGTAGCCATCATTAGGTAGTAATGTATATGCAAAATTAAAGAGAGACTGAGTAATGATTCAGTTACCCTATAGATTTTCTCCCACTTCCCTTCTATTTCAGCCTTTATGTATTCAGATATGAGTAAGAGATCTTATCACGGAATATTTTGATGGAATTTATTGGCTGAGTGAAACTACAATTAGCCTTTACATTCTTGGACATTCATGATTTTCTAGCTGAGATCAATAAAAATCATAATTAGCATACATAATCATCACAATCTCTTATCATTTCCCCACTTTCTGATTTTACAGGGGACAGCGCACTAAAATATACTTAAGCTCATTTAAGCAGTAAAACAGTACTTTGAACTAATGTTTGCTGAGGTGAAGACACTGAGTAGCTCTGATGCAATGCCTGGAGTTTTCATTTCACACAATGTCACTTATGGATGTGATGCAGTCATCTCAGTAGGTAGAAGCCAACCTCAACAAGGACTGAGATTGCAAATATTTTTATTTAGTGTTCTTTCTGCTTATGTATGCTATGCTTGTGAGTGGGATTATACATAATGAAACTGGATTCTTGTCCTGAAAATAGATTTCACTATGTGGCCTGGGTCAAATTAATTTACTTTAATTTCTTCATTGGCAAAATGGGCATAATAACATCATTGTCCTAATAAGAATTTGGTAGGACCTGTGTAAGATAGTCTAACTAACTGGCACATCATAACCTTTTAATACAAATTATCATTATAATCATTAACAGTATTCTTTAGTTTTTTGATTGGACTATATTTTTATGATCTAATCCCTGTAAGGGCAAGTCTAAAAAGAAAACAATTTGTACTGCCCTGCTTCCACTGGCATTTGATATATTGTCTATTCTTTCCTTGTATAGCACAAGCTTAAATCAATAACTATCCTTCTATCACATTTAATGTTCCTACTTTGAAAATGTAATCAGAGTAAAGACATATAATATATACTAGGATAGTGATTGCAAATTTGTTTATTATGGAGAAAAAGCCATAATTTACAAATGATCTAAATGATCACCAGTGGAAAATTAAAGAAACTAATTATGGCTCATTCTCACAATAGAACACAGTATCATTTTTTAAGGACAGTGAAGATGCCCAATATACTTTGACATGGGAAAGTAAAACTAGGAAATATTTAATTAAAAAATACCTTAAAGAAAAGTATGTATACTGTAATACTATTGATATTTTATTTTTTTAAAGATTTATTTATTTATTTTTAGAGAGAGAGAGAGAGAGAAGCAAGTGGGCTAAGGGGCAGAGGGAGAGGGAGACTGAGAATCCTCAAGCAGACTCCATGCTCTGAGTGCAGAGTCTGACGTAGGCTCCATCCCAGGAACCTGAGATCACAACCTGTACTGAAACTAAGAGTCAGATGCTCAACCAGCTGAGCCACCCAGGTGCCCCTTTGCTATTGATATTTTTAAAAAAATTATTTATTTATTAATGAGAGATACAGAAAGAGAGAGGCAGACGTATAGGTAGAGGGAGAAGCTAGCTCCTCGTATGGAACCCAGTGTGGAACTCAATCCTGGATCTTGAAATCACGCCCTGAGCCAAAGGCAGACGCTCAACTGCTGAACCACTGAGGCATCCCTACTATTGATATTTTAAAATTAAAGATAAGATGCATTATATATAGCACATGCATATATGTACACATTATCATATAGGATAACCCGGGATCCCTGGGTGGCGCAGTGGTTTGGCACCTGCCTTTGGCCCAGGGCGCGATCCTGGAGACCCGGGATCGAATCCCACACCAGGCTCCCGGTGCATGGAGCCTGCTTCTCCCTCTGCCTGTGTCTCTGCTTCTCTCTCTCTATGTCTATCATGAATAAATAAATAAAATCTTAAAAAAAAAAAAGATTTTATCATATAGGATAACCCTATCATGTAAACATTATCTCTGGAGTGTGAGAATATTATTCTCTTTGATATTTCAGACAATCGTTGTATTATTTATACTACATTGTTTGTATTTGGCCATGCTTTGAAGGTATAAAATTTAAAAATGAAGAAAAAAAATATGTAAAGTCTATAAGAAAACTTTTGTAAAAGCAAATAAAAACTGATAGTTATGATAGAAATATTCTTGAGCTATAGATGTTTTTAATTTATTTTTAATCCACATGAAATAATAAAACTAATCCGCCCATACCATCCCCCTTATGCTCCTGTTGGTAACAACTACTAAACAAGCATCAAACAATGCCTTTTTTTTTTTAATTTTCAGCTTTCTGTATCCCCATTTCCAAATTTTTGTTAAACTCAACTCTGTTAAGAAGCTTCTTTGATTAACTCAATGCAAGAAATCATATATAGTCATTTCAAAGTCTGTACATTTACTATTATTTGAACATTCATTTTTAAATTAAAAAGGTTGTCTTTATTATGAGTGTTATGACAGTTCACAACCGAGCCATTGATACAGTGATTAAAAAATAAAAGATTCAAGAAAAATCTTGTATTTATTCAATCAGTCTCAAATTAGCACTATAAATATTTCACCTTATTTTCTTCTCAATTTTTCTTTATTTCATAGATTTGGATTTTTTTCATTTTAAATTGTCATCATAGTGATTTTACAATTTCCTCTTGTTATGGCTTATGTTTCCTGTATATTAAAATGGACTCATTAACACAATTTAATAACTCTGTTGTATTCTATAATGCTTATATAACATGCTTTATTTATCATTATCTTAAATAGCCTTGTCATTTTACATATTTTACTATTATAAATAAGAATATTATAAAAATCTTTGTGCATAAAGTCTTCTTTAAAAACTTAAAAGTGCCTTATTTGAAGATTTATTTATTTTTTTTAATTTGAGAGAGAGAGAGCATGAGCTAGGGGCGGGGCAGAGGGAGAGACAGAATCCTAAGCCGACTCCAGGCTGAGTGCAGTGTCTGACACCAGGCTCCAATCCAGGACCCTGAGATCATCACCTGAGCCAAAATCAAGATTCTTAACCAACCAAGCCACCCAGGGGCTCCTAAAAATACTTTATTTAGAACAATGCCCCAGAAATGAGAAAAGCATGTGCATAAAGATCTTAATATAAGTCTTCAAATTGCTTTCCAAAATTATTATGTCCATTTAACCTACATTGTTGAGCTTGCCTCTTTCTGCATATTGATTTTTAACATCTTAGGAACTTTTAAAATCTCTCTCAAAACAAAAATACTCTCATTTTTCTGTACTCCTGAATATTTTGTATATCTTACTTTACACACGATGGTATTTGTCTAATATCATAGACCCCAATGAATTGCCCTGTAAATACATGAGTACATCCAGTTATCAAAAGTATAGACCAAAAAAAACAAGAAAAAGCAAGTGATTCCCATCTTTGTGTGCCTCTGTCTACCACTACGATTTCCCTATTTCTAAGAAAGAATGAATAAGTGAAAGCAGAGACATAGGCAGAAAATAAAGAAAAAAGTCAGAATATTGAAAGGAATATACTACACTGATAGATTGCTGCAATTAATGTTTTAAATGTATGGATATGATTAAATTATAAATATTTTAGTCTATTGAGAAAAATCCTTACATAAGTATGTTTTATAACTCAGGATGGAATATAAGTAAAAATAAAACAAGAAATTTAATAATAGTGGTATAGAGAAGAAATAGAGCTTTTTTTTTGTAATATTACAATCACAATATTAAAATAGTGTTAATTGAAAGAAAACCAAACGACAACACAAACCAGGTGGGAATTCCAGTTGTGACCATGTTGCACTGAAGGCTTCTAGCACTGCCCCCAAAGCATTACAATGATAAAGTATTTTTATGTCATTAACACAGAGATACATACCCACTTTGAAAAATAATATGAAAAGAATCCTGGCCATAATTCTGAAAAATAAAAAATAAATGAGCTGAGGTTAGAGCTATCACAGTAACTTAGGCATCAGAGTGCAACACTGGGATGCTAAGTGAGAATCGGTGTTGAGGTGCTCCAGTAATAAACTCTTCTCTACAAAAGGACCAAACCAATTGGGAAATGAGAAAAAAGGAGCCAGCTAATGAAATGTGAAAAATTTGACTCTTTGTTTAAGGAAATGGGCTTCCAAAATAAATTCTCAGAATTCAATGGTCAAACAACCATCACTGAACCAGTACAGAGCACTACATAAGGCAGAAAATTGTTTCTAAAACACTCACTTTGCTCAGCATGAGCAAGCAAAGCACAATCCTTGTTTTATGGATAAGGCTGCTCCCAAAGAACAAAGAAATATGTATACTAGTTCCCTGGTCCAAAATTCACCAATTGATGATACATTTCTTCATCCCTCTATCACCTATCCATGCTTAAATGTGGGAAGAGGAAGCGCAAGAGTTTTGTCCTAGCGGAACTTCCCTGTGGAGAAGAAAGCATCAGGTATGGGGAAGAAGTGTGCCTCCCAGTGAACATTCTCAATCCTTTTGTTCCATTTTTCCTTCAAATTTAACCAAGAAAATGGCCAGCCAGTAATGTAGCCATTCCACGTATGGGAAGAAATCCAAATGCATCAGGGCAGTCTAGGCACTAGGCATTTATCATACCTGAATCCCTAGAGGCATCCCATCCCCTATATCAGGAATTGTACTTGAGACATTGCATCTTCTTAAAATACTCAGAAAGTTGCTCCGTCAGAGCTGCTCTTGCCTCTCATGAGTAGGTTTTTCATTCCTGTTTCACTGTGACTAACTCTACTATGCAATTACTTCAACTGTGAAGCTTTCTGTGAAGGAAGGTTCACATCTGGTCTTTATATTTTTTTCAACTGGAAAACTCACTCTCATGAGGTTCCTTAACAAGAGAAGGACACTGAGGAAACTTGAATCCGGGTGGATTCCTTTCCCTCTGCATTGTCAAGGGCATGAATAGCATTCTTTCTTTCCATTGTTTCTGCAATAATTGGAAGTGCTGCTTGTATATTCTTTACCTATTATTTACTTCAGATTCCTTTATCCAGGGTTAGAAGAGGGATAATAGGGAGTGACTACCAATGAGTGTTTGATTTTTTTTTTTTTTTTTTGAGGGAGGTTGATAAACTCTGGGATTAATGGTGATGATGGTAGCTGCCACTGGCGCTGAGACCAAGATGGCTGGGAGACTCCCAGGGAGCAGGTACTGGTCATGTCCTTCACCAGCAGAGGCCTTGCTAGAATTCTGCCCCCACTCTGCCCCTGCCTCTTCACCAGGTAGCCACACTGACCAACTAGACCATGCCCTACAACTGTCCCGTGCCCCCCCTGAGGTGATGGGAACATGTCCTGTGTGCCCAGGCATCCCTAGGAACCCCAGGACCTCCAGTGTCCAAGCTTGCAATGGCTGAAGAAACTGTGAGCACCTCCAGTGATAGGAAGGAGGCCTCCTCCCCAATGGCCAACAAAATGTGAAAAAAAAAAATAGCGATGATGATTACACAACTTTGTAAATATACTAAAAACCATTGAATTGTATACTTTAAAAGAGTAAATGTTATAGGATGTGTGTATACACACACACACACACATATATATATTCAAACACAACTTTTATTTTATTGATGGATTGATTTTCTAGCTGTTAACAAATATAACCTCAGCAACCTTAAAACTGTCCTCTGTATTCTAGGTTTGAACTTTTATTTTATATTAAATAGATAATATTTACATATGTAATATAGAATATGTTTTATATACTATACTCGTATATGTATAATATATATGCAATATATAACATAATAATGTATATAAAGGATAATGAGAACCAGTTTCTTCACTACTGGAAAGGTTAGTTACAAATATGGAAAGGGGAAATACTAATATGTTCCCTGTAGTGTGGAATTGGAATTAGCATGAATTCATATTACTACTACTATCTATTACAAGATAGATAAATCGAGGAATACATAGGTATGCCTGTACATATAGAGGTGTGTGTGTGTGTGTGTGTGTGTGTGCATGTGTCCATGTGTCCATGACTATACTTTCTAGCTCTGTTAGCTGGGTGTGCCTAGAGGAAATGACATACCAGTAACAATGAGTATATTTACTCCCCAGACTTTAGTCTCTAATAGCCATCCTCTACTAAAATGAAATTAGGACTCATTGAAGTAAATACTAATGCCAAGACTGGGACAGAGAAAATCCAACATGAGTCTGGAACATTTTCACTGTAAATTAAAAGAATGCTCAATAAATCATGGAGTTGGGGATCCCTGGGTGGCTCAGAGGTTTGGCGTCTGCCTTTGGCCCAGGGCGCAATCCTGGAGTCCCGGATCGAGTCCTGCGTAGGGCTCCTAGCATGGACCTGCTTCTCGCTCCTCCTGTGTCTCTGCCTATCTCTCTCTCTCTCTCTCTCTCTATCATGAATAAATAAAGAAATAAAGAAATCTTTAAAAATAAATCATGGAGTTGAGTCAAAAAGATTATAAAGATTCCCATAGCCAAGTTTAGGGCTACTTGAGCATACTACTACTATTACTACTAATAATAATAAACAATAAGTTATAATTGAATAAAATAGGAATCCATAAATCTATATGAATATACATATACACATGAATCAAACATAGAAGGGGGAAATAAGAAATCTATCAATGTCAATAAATATAGAAGAAATTATAGGGTTAGAAATCATCAACGTTTGCTAAATTTAATGGGTAAAAGTTTGATGAAGAATAGTCTTAAAGTAGACATCCACAAGTTACAGATCTTTACAAATAGAAAAATAATTTATCATGGACACTCTGCTGACATCACTTAATCCCATGACAAAAGTTCATGTTATCAATGTTGGAACAGTTATTATATGCCTCCTAGTATGAGAAGTGAGAAGAACACAGCTCCATATCTATGGTATTCTTGCAAAAAAATGCATAACCCACATTATATCATGAGGAAACACTAGAAACATTCAAATTACAAGGCATTCTACAAAATTATTTATTGTTATCATTATTATCTCTTAAAAAATGTCAAGGTCAAGAAAAAGAGAAAGTTTGAGAATCCTTTTCAGATTAATGGAGATTAACCGGAAATGGTAATAAATGCAACATATGATCTAGACTAGATGCTGTATTAAGGGGACAAAACTATACAATAGCTTGCTGGGACACTGGCAAAAGTTAAATATATAAATTAGATAATGTATTGCCACAATGTTCAAGTTCTTGATTTTTATTGGTATTTAGTAATAAGATATAATGCTTTCAATGATTCAGGAAAAAAATATATTTGCACATGTATCTGGTTACAAATACTTATGCAAACACAGAAGTGTGTGTGTGTATGCACATGCACACTGGTGTGAAGAGAAAGAAGGTGATACAGCCAATGAGGCCAGATTTAACAATTGCTGAATCTGGGTTAAAAGTATCAGGGAATTTATTGTACTCTTCTTGAAAATATCCTATGAATTTGAAATCATATCAAAACAAAAATTTACAAACAAAAATGTAATAATTTGCAGAAAAAGAAACAAAGTAAATGCACCAAAAGATGAACAGTAGTTTGTGCAGCTGCTAGGAGAGTGTAGGCAATTTTTACTAGCTTCCTCTTTTTTCATTTTACCCACACCCCCTTATTAAAAGTATGTTGTGAATCACCAACTGTAAAAGTAGTGAGCACTGGAGCACTTATCTCTTTTCTAAGCTCTGTATCAACATATTTTTAGCTTGACACTTAAAAAGAACGTGGCATTGCTGGACATTTTTATTTTTTATTTTTTCATTTTTTTTTTATCCTTTATTGATTTAGATCTTCCTACTGCAGTATTTCAGAAATAGCCTTTGGCAGAAGCATTTTTGCCAACATACACGAAGCAATGAATTAAAGCTTTCTTTTCTGAGGGAATGAAATCCTTAAATTATTTTAGGGATTGACAACAAAGTGAACAGAAGATGTCAACAGTAACACTGATTTCAGAGGCAAACAGTATTTGAACTGAGGCTATCTGTTCCTCCATGTCAATTTACCCCTGGCTATCCACTTTTTTCCCACTAAATAAAACAAGCCTGTTCCTGTGCTGTCAGATGTGCAAGGTAAATACACAATTCTCCTCCTAGCCCCACCTGGAAAAGTTAGTGTACGTGCCCAACTCCAGGTATCAGTGTTAAACAGATACTTAAACTTGTGCTTATCTGTTTTGATCTGCTCAGGAAAAGGCATTCTATAAGTGTGCCATCTCATCATTAAATATCAAGTTTCCCTTCCTATGTTTTGATCACTGACATTCAAACGGTTTCTAATTAGGATTTGCTTAAAATACCACTTGCTGAATTTCTATTAGAATCTATTTTGAAACTGGAAATATTGACAGAGGCATTTAAGAAATGTCCACAGAATAAGGAAAACATTATTTCTTTTGTAGCCATTTTGATAATGCAATTATTCTACTAAAAGTTTGGTGGCATCAGACTGAAAGTTTTATCTAGGGCAAGAATTGCTTTAAAAAATCAAGTTTTATTTTTAATTCAAAAAGTCTGTAATGCACATGCACTTTTTTAATCAGAAACAAAAAGTGATATAAAATGGCTAGTCTTAATTTTAGAATTAATTCCCTTGGGCAAAAAGTGATTGTGATTATAGAAAAATTAATCCTAAGGAAATTGACATTTCTAGTTATTATAAATAAAGTGATCTGCTTTGGCTCTGGTCTCCACCAATGAGACAATATTTTGTTTTCCTGAGGAGCTAGAAATTTATTTAATTTTATTAACAGAGGCCTATTTACTATAGTGGTGGTGGTGGTGGTGGTTTTTAAGATAACTAACATATACTACATTAATGCCACCCAATCTTCTTTCAAACCCAAAAGTTGCCAAGTAATGAAACTATGAAACTCTTGCCATTCCATCAGGTATTTGATAGAAACTATTGGGTGTGTGAGTGTGTGTGTGTATAGCAGAGATGCAAGAGAGAGATTAGAAATGACTTTCTTCATCCTAGAGTAATTTGCCACTATGTGGCTAATGTCTTTGTTCACTAAACACTATTGTGACCATTATTCCCATTTTAAAAGAAAGCTATGATATACATCTAGCATTAGAAACCCAGAAATTATAGATATTGATGTAAATAAATGAAGGAGAAATGTCATTCATCACAGAAAACAGGACCAACAGTCCACTTAGAACTGTCTCAATATTCTTTTCCTCTATCAATGTTTCTTTGCTGTCTTTTCTGCTTTAGGTAAAGGACTGGTGATCAGATCATGAAAACAAAGTATCTCCAAATGGTACTAAGATGTCTTGGCTGCTGGGCCAAAGGAAAGATGAGACAGTTATGGATGGAGATTAATGCCATGATACTCATCTGGCAAATATCCCATGACAGGAATTACTCTATGGGAATAATAGTGTTTGTATTTTAAGTCTTTATGTATTGCTCTCTCAGATTTGGTCATTCATCTCCTTGGCACAGCTGAAGTGTGGTCCATTCCCATTTTATCATACAGTACCTATTTTAAACGATAAAAAAGGAAATTAATATTTATCCAGCATTGTGTGCCAGTTCTGTACTTGTTATGGGACACACATTATTTCATTATGATAGGTAAAATAATGGTCCCACAAAGATGTCTATATTGTAAACCAGAGAGACAGTGAACATATTACCTTATATGGCAAAAGGGATTTTGCAGATTTGATTAAATTAAGGACCTGGAAAGATCCTTCTAAGTTATCTGTGTGAGTCCATTCTTATCTTGCATCCTTACAAGCAGAAAATCTTTTCTGGCTGGAGAGATGAAAGCAGGAGAAGGACTCTATGTAGACTGTCCTTGTTGGCTGTGAAGGTGGAAAGAGAAAGCCATGAATCAAGGAATGGGGGTGGCATTTAGAAACTCAAAAAAGCAGAGAAATAGACCTACAGATAGGCATGAAGCTCTGGCAACATCTCGATTTCAGCCTAGTGAGATTCATGTCAGAATATTCACCTTTAGAAGGTTAATAAACCTGTTTTGTTTAAGTCACCAAATATATGTTAAATGGTTACAGCATCATCAGGAAACCAATATACTCATGAAATTTCCACAAATTCATTTCAACTGCGCAACATTTTCTCCATTTCATAGTTATCAAAAATGGAGCAAAGAATAATTTATTTAACTTGCCAAAGTTTCCATAAGTAGCCAACTGCAAAACCAGAATACTTTAGCTTTGGAATTCTATAGTCCTTTGAGAATGTTGGGTTTTTCACATGTGATACATAGATATAATTCCATCTTTGAATGAACATGTTAGCTAAATAAATTAATAAAAGTGACAACCCAAATATAAATATGAGATTATACTATTTCCTTCGCTCAAAATGATGAAAATAATAGTAGAGAGAAAAACTTTAATCACTGAATTATCTAGAATAGTCAATGTCAATATGGAAAAGTCATTCTAATGGGTTAATTGGATTTTTTATTTACAAATGATGAATAGGATTGATATAATCAAAATATGGACAATAACTAGTGTTGGCAAGGATGCAGAGAAGTTGGAACACTCATACCTTGCTGGCGGGAATGTAAAAATATGCAGTGCTGTAGGAAATTCTTTGGAAATCCCACAAAAGTTAAACATAGAATGACCACGTGCCTAGCAATTCCACTTTTAGATATATAGCCAAGAGAATTGAAGACATATGTCCACATAAAAACTTGTACACAAATGTTCATTGTGGCATTATTCATAATAATGAAGTGAAAACAATCCCATCTGAATAAAAAGAATGTGATACATCCATATAAGGGATATTGTTGAGCCATATAAAGAAATAAAGTAATTGGTGCTATAACATGGGTGATCTTGAATAAATTATGCTAAGTTGAAAAAGCCAAACACAAAAGGCCATATATTATATGATTCTATTTTATACACCATGTCCTCAATAGGCAAATCCATGGAAACAATATCAATTAGTGGTAACCATGGGTTGTGGGGAGGGGTAATGGGAAGTGATTGCTTATTGCTATGGACTTTCTTTTGGAGATGTTTAAAAAATTTTGAAATTAAGTAATAATGATAATGGCACAACACTCTGGATATACTAAAAACACGAAATGGGTATAAATGTCATGATATGTGAATTGTATCTCAAGGAATAAAAGACTAAAGGAATGCTTTCAGTGAACCAAATGTGAAAAGGTGGATCCAGGGAGCGGAAAATTGTATAAGCAATTTTCATCACTGATGCTTACCAGGTAGTTTGAACAAGTTGTAATCATAATATTCAAATTTGGTATTAACTCCATAAGAATAATAAAGGCCACTCTGAATTAAATTTGGATCTTTACAATGTCAATTAAAAAGTTTTAAAAATATATTTATGATTTCAAAATAACAAGATATAATTACAAGAAGATGAGATACAAATTGATTTAAGGTAAATTTATAAATACAAATGCATTCACGTTTAAGGTTAATAGTTTGTCCTCTGAAACTCTCTTGCTTGACATGAATATTCTATTGATTTGCTATCTCAGGGTTTACTAGCATGCTGTAAAAGGGTTTTAGTCTCTAAAACATTGCTGTTTATCCTAGAAAATCTGCATGCACTATATCACATGAAATTTTAATTGAGACATGTTTTATAATAAACGATGTAACCTGGCATTGTTCTATTTGCTTACATAACAATATCTCAATTGACTATACTCATTCATTGTTAATTAGCTTCTTACCAAAGGGTATTGGCAGAGTTTCCATAATATTCTTAGCAAATAAAATAAGGGATATAAAGAAACTTAAGAGACTTTGAAGGCTCTTATTCCCAGAACTATTACTTCAGTGTTTAAGTATAAAATCAGTCTATTTTTGGATGCTGGGTCCTCCCTTTAGAAACAAGGGGAAAACCTGCTACCACACTAAGTCACATGCTTCATTAGCAAGAGGGAAACCTGCGAAAATAACAACATAATCCAGACCAGGAGCAATATTTAAGTACTTAAGCTTTCTAGAGAACATGTTTGAGAAAAAGTCTCTTTTTCCTTTCATAGAATATTTTTGAGAATGTATCAAACATATGTGAGGACTTTAAATGTAATCCTTAGCAATCCTCCTTCTTGTCTTCAATAATTGTAAAATTACCTGCCAATTTAGTTTGAAACATAAAGGTTGGCTATTTTAATTTTAATTTTGAGGTCACTGATAATATTCCATATGTTTTCTCTTGTTTCATAGTTCTCAAAACACAAATTCCAGGTTTTTCATTTGGTACCTGCATGACTTTCTGGAGTTGTAATGGATACCTTTTGTTCCAGGTGTGAAGCAATAGGAAAAATACACCAACGCCTAGAACTCAAATTCTCTTTGGAGTGCTGCACCTGACCGTAGCAATTTAAGAGACTGGCTAAAATCAATTTTGAAAGACAATTAGTCAGATGAAGGTGTGTTCCTTGGGGAGCATTCCTAGAAGAGAGAAAGTACAAAAGGCATGGGTGGTGGAAAGCACCTGGATGTATGATGGTTAGGGTGGTTCTTCTCCCTGTGTTACTCCACAGCTATATATGCCCCTTCCCCTCCCTGCTCTGTGCTCCAGAACTGCCTTTTGGCTACATTAGACAGTGCCTCAACTAGGCTCCTAGCCCTCTGGTGTCTAGTCAGACTTTCCCAGTGGGAGGTACCACAGGCATTGAGAAAACTGACGACAGTAAGGTCAGACTGCTTAGTCTTCATCTCCCAGCTCCCTCCTGTAGGCTGTGGCTTAGAACCTCCACTGCAGTCTTAAGTGGGCTGAGGTCTTTGACATCTTCAGCTCCAACCACCATTCTTTCTTGACAAACAGATTGTAGAGATAAAGACGGATAGGTTGGCAGCGACTGGATCACAATGAGACATAAATGTTATGCTACTGAATTCAAATACTTTTTGAAGATATGGGGCTCACCTAAGGATATTGAATAAGAAGGTGGTAAGTGAGATTTACTTTTTAAGAAGACAACGCTAACAGCAACAAGAAGAACAGATTGGAAGGAAGAGAGCCTGTAGGGAGAGAGGTCATATAAGAGTCCATTCAAATAAACCTGGCAGGCAATGAGGGTCTGAACGAAGAGAACAGTAAGTAACTAGAAAGGGATTAACCAGAGAACTTTGATAGGTGTGCATCTGTGCCCAACTGTACCGCCCAGTTACCACTGAAGTAAATGGTGGAGCTTAAGTTGTTTTCACTGATAAAACAGTTTTAATATCAATTGTTCAGGAAAGTTAAAGTAACCTGACAAATGTATAAAATCGATCTCTTTTATGACAAGTTATGAATAAGTTTATGGTTCCAACTGTATGAATTATTGTTTCCAGAAGAGAACTATTTTATAATGGTGCCAGCAGTTGTTTTTCATTTTTTACCATAACTTTTCCAGAATAAGTGCTAATTCTATTTGTTTCAAACTCTATTATTATTCAGTGTAGTAGAGCTGAGCAGTAGAGACTAAAGGAGCAAAAGGATTGCCATCCTACTACTCTCCTTTCTGGGGTACACACTTAAAAGTTTGGCATTTATTTTTCTGTTCTTTTTTTCCTTTTGTTGGTGTTATGTACACACATACACACACACACACACATACACATACAGGTTTTAAAATGTTTGTAAATGGCACCACACTATGTGTATTTGTGAGTTACTCTTAGGCTTTACAATTCTTACTGGAACCTCTCCTTATAAATACAAAGAAAATAAGGATGCTTGGGTGGCTCAGTGGTTAAGCATCTATCTTTGGCTCAGGACATGATCCCAGAGTTCCGGGATCGAGTCCTGCATTGAGTCCTGCATCAGGCTCTTGCATGGAGCCTGCTTCTCTTTCCTCTGCCTGTGTCTCTGCCTCTCTCTGTGTCTCTCATGAATAAATAGATAAAATCTTTTTTAAAAAATACAAAGAAAATATTATTTTTACCCCTGCATAGTAGTATCCAGTTTTACCCCTGCATAGTAGGAAGATATACTAATTTATCTAAGTCTATCTCTTTTGATGGATGTTTAATCTTTTTTAAAAATTTATTTCTGCTGTTATAAACAATGCTGCAATGAATATATATTTGTTCACCATAAGTAGACTTCTGTCATATACTCTGAACAGGAGCATTGTTGCATCATTGGGATACACATTCTAAATTGTACAGTACACTGGAGCACTGTACCAACATATGATACCCCAATCCATGATACATGGGAATGCTATTTTGTTGCATCCAGCCAATAGTAGATATTGCCACTCAACTCATTCATTATAATTTGACAAGGGAAAACATTTTACTATTATTTCTTTATCCATTGCTTTGATCACTAATGAGGTCCAGTAACTTGTCTTATGTTTATTAATCTTTTTTCCTTCTGCAAATTTTCTGTTCATATTGTCTGTTTTTCTATTGAGTTGTCATTTTCTTCACTATTTCAGAAGCCCTTTATATTGTTGCTATTGGTTTTATTATGTATAGAAAAAAATATTTTGTCAATATTCATTGCTCCTTCTTACCTGGAGTGTGGCAGTTTCTGTGATATAGAAGTTTTAAAATCTCATGTAATCAATTGTAAAACTTCTCAGTTTTTTATTTCCAGTCTTTATGACATGTTTGAAAGATATTTAATTTAAGTTTACTGCATTAATCAGCTCAGGATTCCATAACAAACTACCACAGACTGGTGGTTAAACAACAGAAATTTATTTTCTCAGTTTCTGGAGGCTGGAAGTCTGAGATCAGGGTGTCAACCTGGTCAGTTTCTGGTGAGAGCTTTCTCCCTGGCTTACCTAAGTATACCTTCTCACTGTAACTTTACGTGCTCTTTCTTATGCATGTGCACTATGTGAGAGATGTCTCTCTCTTATAAGGCTATCTATGCTGTTGTATTAAGGCTTCACCCTTATGACCTCACTGAATCTTAATTACATTCTAAAAGCCCTGGGGATTTGGGCTTCAACATACACATTTCTGGGGGACAGAATTTAGCCCAAAGCAATTACAAAGAGGCATTCTTCTGATTGTTTTAAAGAGATATTTAATTCATATGGAATTTTATTTTTATATATATACAGAAGTAGTTTTGTGAAACATGGATCTAACTTATCATTCGATCTTTTCCCAATATTACTTACTTAATCCGATTCTATTCTCACATATTGATATGAAATATGAGTATTATAGTGTAATATAATTCAATGGATGCATGAATTATTAGACTTTCTCCCATTCCATGAATTAACTAGCTTCAGCACCAGACACACATTTTTTTAATTCCTAAAGTATTACTGTATGCTTTGCCATTTATTAATTATCTTATGGGCATTTAAATTTTCTAGGCTATTTTTATCCAGTTTTTGAAATCAATTTTAGAATTTATAAGATTTCACTTATGAAATAAAAAAGTTTACTGGAAATTCAAGCCTTCTTTTATATGTCTTTCAGTAAGTTAACATAGCTTAGGAATTTTGTCCACTTTAGGCAGGATTGTAATTAACCAGAACAAATATGGTCAGAAATCTGTCCCCCCACCTCTGGCAGGTCCACTGCTTCCTCTCTTCAGCTCCCATCTAAACCATCCATGGCATCATCCCTCATAGGGTCAAGATGGCTACCAGAAGTGTGAAAATTCTATCACAAAGAACAGCCATTCTGAAAAAGAAGTATCTCTGTTCCAATAATTCTTGAAATTGTCTGTCATGATTTTCTTTTCAGAGCTCTTTGCCTTGTGTGAGCAACATGTGCAGCTCCCAGCTAGTCTCAGTCACCAGTGAGGTAGATTGCCCTGACTGCTCAAGTCCTGACTGAGCCTACCACTAAATGGATTGGGTTATCCCAACCTGCCCTATCCAAACTAGAAGTGGTATAGTTGTTCTCAAAGTAAAATCTAGATAATACTATCAGAATAAGAAAAAATTGGAGCCAGTAGTCAAAACAACAACAACAACAACAATAAAACACCTGTTCACTACCCCATGATAACCTTGTTTCCTTTATTTCTTTCTCATTTCCTTTCTTATACTGGATTGAACTTTCTTTGTAATATGTATCTTTATTTTCCTTTAGTAGTTTGGCATTTTAAGTCACATTTTTATCATTCTAGTGTATAATTTTTTAAATGATCATATACTAATATTACTTGACTGCTTAGAATCTGAAGCCCCATCAAATAATTAGAGATTCTCACAATGTGTGAATCTTCATGGAATCTAAAAAGTCAAATGTTTGTTCTCCCTGTACTCTGGAAACCAGGGGCAGGCAAGTGATCCATCTTCAACTAATTATATGTTTTTGCCTGGGATGTTGAATAGAAACAAGAAATAGGTATAAATTATAGTTCATTGTGTCAGTTGATGGTGGAGTCTAATACCAGTGGCAGCTGAGACAATGATAGTCCCAGTTTCTGTTTGCAGGATTAGCACCAGTGTGCTAAATAAGTGAGTTCAGTGATATGAGAGTGAATGTGCCTCTGGTCACAAAACCCCCTTTGGTTTCTGCCAATTTTCTGATCTCTCTTCTCCAATTTTCCTATTAGCTACCTAATAGCCTTTAAATCAATCCACTTCTGGCTAATTTAGGCATAATGAGTTTATGATGGTTCAAACAAGGATCTTGACTAATAAAAATTTAAATGTTTGTACATATTCCTAAATAGTTTTATCATGCATAGAATTACTTTTAAGTGGTGAAATAGAATAGGTGAATTAGGATGAAACATTATGACATAAAATTTGCTTAAATAAAGAAGAAATCATGTCTTTGGAAGAAGGCCACCAAACAAGAAATGCAAGAGATCAGGGTAAATGAGATGAAAAACTAGAAGACATTGAAATGTGAGTTGACAAAAAGTGAAATAGAAAGGAAAACAAAACCGACATGTGAATGTATAAAACGTTGTAGGGTACTACCATGGAGAAGGAAGTATGAAAATGGGAAAATTGAGAAAAATGAAACAGAAAGAGATGAAAAGGGGATCAGGGAGTGTGTGTCAAATAAGAGATAGATAACCAAGATTATCGATTGGAGATAACAATGATGGCAGTCAAAACAATAACCAAACAAATGCTTAAACCATGCATTAAGAAAACTTTTCTATTGGGGTGCCTTGTGGCTCAGTTGGTTAAGTGTCCGACTCTTGATTTCAGCTCAGGTCATGATCTCAGAGTTGTGAGATCCAGCCCTGTCAGTCTCCATGCTGAGTTCCAAGTCCGCTTGATATTCTCTCTCTCCCTCTGACCCTCTCCCTGCTCTCTCTCTCTCTCTCTCTCTCTCAAATAAATAAATACATATGTAATTTTTTTAAAAAAGAAAACTTTTTTGTAATAAAAGATTTACCCTTCCACAGTGAATACTGAACTGCAAGTGTTCAAGCAACATGTCTTGGTAAAATTATTGAGATTTATATTAGATGGCTATATAAAAATTCAAGATATTTTTAAAGAGAGAATAATCAAGCTGACCTTCGATCTCTTCACAGAAATATACAATAACAGATATGGTGGAAGAATACTTACAAGATCTATTGCCAAAAAAAAAATGTCAGCAGACATGGTTAAATTGACAAAGAAAATATTATTCAATTACTACTACCATAGTGAAGAGAAATCGAATTCAATCCTCACAAAACAACTAAAGTTTTTTAGTACTGAGGCAAGCTAGTACAAAACTACTGACGGGCATCAGGAAGATGGTCAATGTAAGGACATAGGCCATCTGTGTTTGCAAGTTGGCACATGTTGAAGTTAAGCTCCCACTAGTCCACAAAGACAGGGTGATAGAGACTCTATGTTTCCTGATGATTACATTTCAAAGGGATGGCTTCCAGGTCCTTGAGAAAGACATTTCTGGGTTATAAAACTGGTAAGAGATTAGAAGAAAATTTACATTTCAAAGGAGGCAGAGGAAGAATATACAATTAAAAGTCTTTAAAGTAAATGCTCTAAGAAAAGGGAATTCAGGAGCCTATCATCAGGAAGAAACATGTTAAAATTCCTCTCAAACCGAGGGGAATGATAAGGCTGTTTTGGTCAATATGAGGAAAGAAAAGTGTGATCTAAGAATTTTATATTTAACAGCCCTCATCCTGACCATCTCTGTGATGAGAAGAAAATTGGGTCCAATGGACAAGGGGGCTGGCCCCTGTCCTGGCAGGCGAGAGTATGGCGCATCCTTTCCTGACATATCTCTGATCCCCTTGAAGCCTGTACTCAGGTTGCCTTAATGTGGACTTGGAGGGAGCCAGGGGCCCATAGTGCCAGGGCAGCCTTCTAGCTGGCACTCACAGAAAGCCAAGCCTTCTTCCAGCCACAGGCCCTGCCCCTGTATCAGGGAGGAGAGGCCAGGCTCAGAGAGTGATGCTGCGGATTGTTCTTCCAGCGCCTTGCAGAACTTGTTTATAATGTATTTAAATCAACGAAAATATATGAATAACAAGTTCAATTCTGACCTTTTTTGTCTAGCTCCCTTTGGTGAAAGGAAAACAAGGTAGAATGCAATTTTAAGGATATTTAACTAGGCTAATTATGAACATACAAGGACCTATAAAATATTGTTGCCATGAATCCTTGGCAGGCTTGAGGAAACTAGTAGAACTTCAGTCATTGTGGAGAGGTGACAATAGGAAATGTGGCAGGAAACCTGGTAGTGAAGAGCTGCTATAAGAAGTGGGACTCTGGGCAGCCCAGGTGGCTCAGTGGTTTAGCAACTCCTTCAGCCCAGGGCCTGATCCTGGAGACCTCGGATCAAGTCCCACATCGGGCTCCCTGCATGGACCTTGCTTCTCCCTCTGCCTGTGTCTCTGCCTCTCTCTCTCTCTCTATGTGTCTCTCTGTCTCTCATGAATAAAGAAATAAAATCTGAGAAAGAAAAAGAAGTGGGACTCAAACAAATTAGGGGGCTTAGGTAGCAAAATGGAATTTAAGGAGTGTGTTCCTTGATAATGTGAAATGATACAACTAGTGAAACTAGGAAGGAGAAGAGAGGAAGAATATCAGACACAATTTATGTTTGATCATTGTCCCATCACTGATAGCTGGGAGGAAATAGGATAACACTTAAATCAAGAAACACAAGGTACTAATGCCAAGCATTACAAAAGTCAACTTTAAAAAGGAAGACATTTACTAAAGTTGGATGATAGAGAATAGAATAAGTCCAGTAGTAAAAGGAAATAAAACATTTGATTCATTAGAACAAGGATCCCATGGATGCTATATGAACGTTGGTACCTGTAGACACCATGGTCAATTATATTGCTAGAGAAAAACACCAGAACAAATTTAATAACTTTTTAAAATTTAAGAGCAATACATACACAAAAGAAAAGAACATATACCCTATGGGGTTAAATTTTTTAAAATGCAGAACATTTTTTAAAAATAAGCAACATCAGCACAAAAAGTAATAAACGCAGATATAAAGATCAGAACTTAATAAAGTAAATTAGAATATGCAATAGAGCAACCTCAAAAGTCAGCATTAAAAACTAGTAAAATTTTTGAAATTATGGACAACTTTATGTTCATTAATGGAGGAAGTTAGATGAAATTGACAAACTCCACAAGAAACACAACTTAATATAAAATGGCATGACAAAATGAAAAATCTCATAAATTATCAGTGAAATTAAATTATAAATAAAAATTTTCTTTAATAAAAACTTTAGGATAATATAGCTTCACCAGTAAACTCTCCTAAACATTTTAAAAAAAAATACATCAATCTCATATAAACTCTTCCAGATAGCAGAAGAAAAGAAAACATACCTAACTCATTTTATATGGCCAAAATAATTTTCATATCAAAAGCTGAAAGGAAAACTGTATGCTGATGTTACTTGCGGACATACACACATAGACAAATCCTAAAATATGAAAAAAAGAATTGCAACAGATCTTCATCAGAATACATTAATAACAAGACATTATGATCAACGTGGGTTCATACTAGGAATGAAAGGTTGGTTTAACAATCAAATCAATATAGTTCAACCATAAAATAATATTTAAAAAAGAGAAAAATTATGTCAATATTTTAATATTATAGGCAGAACAAGTATTTGATAAAACTGAACTTCCATTCGTGGAAACTAGGAATATCAAGAACTGTCAAATAAAATTAAATATCAAGAAAAAGTAATTGATAAATTTAGAGTACATTGGAGCACATCACTAATGATAAATGATGAATTGTCCTTTGCCTGAAATGGAGAATGAGACACAAATGCTCATTATTCATAAATCCATTCAACATTTTGCTTAATGTCCTAGCCCCAACAGTAAGAGAAAAGAAGATTTAAAGCTGGAAATGAAGAGATAAAAAGTGCCATTATGCACAACCAATGTGCACATGAATATTGAAAATATAAAAGCTATAATAAATTATTACAAACAGTGATTTTTTTAGTGTTGCTGGATACTGTAATGAATAACAAAACAAATATAGTTTTCTAATGTACTAGCAATAAACAGCTTAAGATATTTTAAAATATGCCATTTTAATAACATCAAAACCAAAATATTTTCCATAAATCCATAATTATATGAAATATAAATCTAATGATAGATGAATAAGACCTCTATATAAGAGACCTACAAAATATTATCAAGAAAACCTTTAAAAGTGGAAGAATATACATGGCTTATAGATTTAAAACCTCAAAAGTTTAAATAGGTCAAATCACTCTGTACAACCCAGTGCATTCCCAGTCAAAATCTGAACAGGTGTGTGTGTGTGTGTGTGTGTGTGTGTACACAAGGTTGATTCTAAAATTTACATGGAAATGCAAAAAGCAAAGAATTACCAAGAAAAATGAAGAAAAAACAGATATGGTGACTTATTTTACCAGACATCAAGACTTACTATAGACTTCCAGTAATTAAGACCATGTGATACCGGTTCAAAGATAGACATATATGCCAATGGAGCAAAATAGAGAATCTACAAACAAACCTGCTAATATGTGGGAATTCAATTTAGGGCAGTCTTTTCAATTAGGGCAGCTAGAGTAATTGGATAACTGTGTGGGAAAAAGTGAAATTTGACCCCTATTTCACAGCATCAGAAAATCAGTTAGTAATGAATTGTAAAAATAAACATAATAAGTAAACGCTCCTAGGCCATAAAACAGAAAACTATCTTATGAATTTATACTGCCTAAAATTTTCTTATATGGGATGCAAGACCATTACATATAAAGAAAAATTAATAAATTGGGCTACATTAAAACTTAGACTGTTTATCAAAAACATCACAGAGTAAAAAGACAAGTCACAGTATAGGAAACCATTTGAAATATATATATGCTTAATAAAGGACTCAGACATGAAATATGTATATTTTGAGAACCACCAAAAATTAATAAGAAAAAGAGAATAAATTATAAAAATGGACAAAAGACTAGATACTTCATAAGGGAGAATGCCCTAATGACTAATAAGCCTATTATTCATCAATGGTTAATCATTACATAAATGCAAATTAAAGCCATGTTGTAATAAATATCCTAAAACATTTGGAAAATGAAGATACTCAGGAAATGTTTATGGGAGTATCAATTGGTTCAATCCTATAGGTAAGAGAGTTTGGCATTCTCTACTAAAGACAAAAATGTTTGTATACTATGACCCAGCAATTCCAGCACTACTTGTAATAGCCCCAAATTGGAAACAAACCAAATACCTCCAATGGTAGAATGAGTAGACACATTCAGTGGAAGAATGTAGAGAAAATAAAATAACTACAGCTATAAGTAAGAGTTGTATCTAACAGATATATCAAATTAAAGTAACAAAAGAATATATACCATATGAATCAATTTATTAAGTTCAAATCAGTTAATGAGATGTGTGAATCTTGAATTACCCTTCATTTGAACATTCCACCAGATGCTCATTTGAAAACGGTTTTATTATATAGATGGCACCTACATTTCTGTTAGCAATTAGATTTATTATTATATGAACATATTGTGTACTAATCAATTGGAAGTATAAAAGATCTTAATCATGAAAGAACTGTAAAAGACATCCTTCTATGATTTTCTTCCTTTTAAATTAATTCTAGTATTATTTCTCATACAATGAAGTATGAAAGTTCATACTTTCATTTTGTTAATAGAATATTGTATCAAGTTCTGAAGAATTGAAATTCAGCATTTCAAAGGCTTTCTTTGTTTTTATGTTCACAGTGTAATAACGTGTCTGTTTTCTTCCCATATGAGAAATCTGTGTGCTGGGGCACCTGGGGGGTCAGTCAGTTAAGCATGTGCCATAGGCTCGAGTCATGATCCCAGGGTCCTGAGATTCAGTTCCACGTTGGGGCTCTCTGCTCTGTGAGGAGCCTGCTCCTCCCTCTCCCTCTGATTGCCGCTATGCCTGCTTGTGCGAGCGTTCTCTCTCTCTCTCTCTCTCTCTCTCTCAATATATCTGTTAAATAAATAAATAAATGGATAAATAAATAAATAAATAAATAAATAAATAAATAAATAAATAAAATCTAAAACAAAAATCTGTGAGCTTGGTAACCTGAAGTCTTCAAACTTTTTTTTTTTTTTTAGAGATTTATTTATGTATTATTTTAGAGAGAGAAAGAGTCAGGGGAGCAGCAAAGCAGCAGATGGAGAAAATTTCCAGCAGACTCCTTGACGAGTGCAGAGCCTGACTTGGGGCTCAGGGCTGATCTCAGAACCTTGAGATCATGACCTGAGTTTAAACCAAGTGTTGGGGGAGCACCTGGGTGGCTCAGTGGTTGAGTATCCGCCTTTGGCTCAGGGTGTGATCCCGGGTTCCTGCAGGACTTGTCCTGCATCAGGCTCCCCCAGGGAACCTGCTTCTCCTTTTGCCTATGTCTCTGCCTCTGTCTCTATGTCTCTCATGGATAAATAAATAAAATATATTTTTAAAAAACAAAAAACAAAAAAACAAAAAACAAGTTTTGGAAACTTAACTGATTGAGCCAACCAGGCACCCCCAAACTTTTAAAATTACAACTGAACAGTCTTTGTGGTCCATAAATAAATTCTGGCTTTCTCAACCCACCCACCCTTAGAGGACATTACATTATATCAAAAGATTTTTAGTTCAGAAATCCAAAGTGTCTGAATAAATATATTCAAGATGCAGAAAATAAGGTTGCCAGATAAAATACAAGAAGCTCAGTTAAATTTTAATGTCAGATAAACAATTTTTACTCTGAGTATGTCCATGCAATATTTAGAACATACTTACCCAAACATATAACTTATTCTTCTAAAATTCAAATTTAACAGTGTCATACACACACACACATGCACACACATGTGCACACACACCCACACCCACACATTAACTCTAGCAGTCCTAGCTGAAAAAAAGCTGTATTTTACTATAGATTTATACATAATTTCTACTATGTTTCTCTAACATCTGTCTCTTCTCTGTAAAAAGAACTTATGGTTATGACCTGAATTTCTATGTCTGTCTATAAAGGAATAGATAAATGAACAACCTAATTAACATTAATTCTATTCATATTTTTGCTTTGAACACTAATTATTTAAAGATTTAATTAAGACCTCGACTTAAAATTTAGTTCATGTGAGTGTTTAGATATTTAGATTTGTAAAATGAAATATAAAACTGGTACATTTTAATTACAGTTGTAAAATGCACGTACCATTTCATTTAACAATGGAGAGAGAGAAACAGAAACAAACTAAGCAAAAAGAAACTTACTTTGAAGTGAGGAGTAATTTTGCAAAGTGTTCCTTTCTACAACAAAGAGTAACCCACATTTTTTTAATTTAACTGTTACATCTACAAGGAAGAAATATAACTCCCATAATCTCATACTTCTTATGAGGAATAGTAACTCGTGCCCCAAATCTCTGCTATTCAAGCAATCCTCCTTTAGGCAAAGACTATGAAGTACCATGTGTGACTTGATTTTTTTTTTCAAGTTTTTAATTGAGTTAAAAATTGAATTAATTTTGGAATTAATTCGCTTTCTCTTTGGAATCAGATGACATTGATATAATAATTTAGCAATGTCTAGTTTTTCTGCTAATGGAACAAACACACAAACACCTTTCATACAGGCATAAAAAAGCTTGAAATTAGAAATGAGTGAAATTTGGGGCAGTTGGGTAGCTCAGTCAGTTGAATGACCAACTCTTGGTTTCAGTTCAGGTTATAAGCTCAGGGTATTGAGATTGAGCCCTGTGTCAGGATCTGTGCTCAGCACAGTCTGCTTGAGACTCTCTTTTCCTCTTCCACTGCCCCTTCTCCAATTTGCATGAGTGCTCTAAATAAATAAATAAAATCTTAAAAATTAATAAATCTATAATTCTTTGATCTAAATGAAAAATGATATACAGCGACATGAACATGTGCTTTCTGCAGCTCCACATGTAAAATTATTCTTTTTAAAAGTCTTCTTAAAATAATTATTAGCTCTTGAAGTAGAAGCAAATGCTTATTCAGTGGATTTCCTTTTTTTTTCACATACCCAGGCACATCACACAGCCCTAGTGAAGAATGATAAATGTTGACAAATAATTTGTGCAATTCAGCACTAATCATTAACTTTCTAGAAAAGTTCAAATGTAGTACTTATTTTTTAAATTTTAAGTGCATTTGTTTTTTGAGCTCATTGCTGCTTTGAAGAGTATCTTTCAAAAGCACAAAAATCAAATATTATAGCTTTACACTAAAAAATCACTATGATAAGAGATTCCAGACTATTTTCTGTAAACTCTATGGCTGAACCACTTAGCCTCTATTTCCTGTAAAAATAAATTTTACATACAAGTAACCTACAATTTCCAATATTTTCCACTAACGCTACCAATTGGTTGCCTGGAGGCCTTGTGTACTTGAAGCCATTGACACAGGCCACAGCACAACTGGCTTTAGCATCAAGTGGCTGGAAAAATCAAGCAGAATGGAGTACTTTTTTCCATTTATCAACTGAAATCTAGCTTTTCTTGTCAACATGCACTTTGTTGTATCAGCAAGTACCTGCTGGCTCATACTTAGATGTCGATTAATTATGGAAAGATGTGGGGTAGGAGAAATGGTTTATTACAGGTCTTTTTTAAGATTTAATGACATGTTAAAGCCAGCATTCCATTCACTATACATGTCTTTGTGCCTTTTCTCAAACACTATTAGATAAGACCATGATAGAAACTAGAAGCACAAAGTCCAAAAGTATAATAAATTCTGATTTGTCCAAAGTCACCCATAAAGTAGGGTAAATCTAGGATTAAATACAGATGGCCTCACTTCAGAGCTCTTGAATTTCACAAACTTTTAGAAGTCAATGATAATATATGTGGCCTAATGGGTTTAAAGATCACTAAAAATGGAATATTTTGCAACATCCAGACAGACAGATCTATTTTTCTTCCTCCTAGCTAGATTCTTTGTCCTCACACTGGCTAAGACTTTTACAGGCATCACAATCACTGGGCCAGTCCTTTGTAATGAGGATGAAAGACAGAGAACAATCCCAAAATACATTCTGTATCAGAGTATCAGGTCAGGATATAAACAGGTGGATTGGCAGAAAGAAAACGGGGAAGCTACCTTTAAAAACAGCAGACAAATCTCATAAGATAGCCCTCTGCTTTGCCTTGAACTGAATATCTAAAACCGCTGCTTAGAATTTTTATCTTTTTCACTCTACCATACTATTTTTGGTTTGTAACTATTGTGCCTGGATTATTAAATACTTTACTGAACCCTCTCCCTTTTCAGAAGTAGTCTGCAAAACATTGTCAGATTAATATTCCAAAAAACTTCTTTTGTATGAGCCACTTGTTTAGCTCAGAAGTCCTTAAGCGTTTCAGTACTATCCATGGAATAAAATTCACAATAAAGTTCAGGGTCCAACTAATCCTCTGTCTTCCATAATCATCCACTGCTTCTTTCCACTATACTCCCATCTTCCTCTGCACATATATATGTACATTATATCCTTTGCTCCAAGAATACTAATGTAAATGGTCCCCCAAGCCTGTCACCCACATTCATATCCCTCTGCCCTCATTCTTACTATTATTTCAAGCTAAAATATTCTCCACCCCACTCTCCATATATAAAAGCATATTTCCTCTTACAGACGTGACTCAAGTCCCACTGCTTGCCTCACCATTTCTGACACAACATAGATCTTGTCTGCCTTGTACCTAAACACCATTGTTATTCATATTGCCTTGTGTCATATTTCACATAAATAAACTTTCTCTTCTCAAAATGAACAGCTTCTTCAGACAAAGACCATTGGCTATACCTCACACAGATCTGCACGTATAGTCAGAGCTTAGTCAGAGCTTATAGTCAGAGCTTATCGTAGACCTATGTTCTATTAATAAAACCCATTATTCATTGGTTACTTCTCAAATGATCAATTGTAGGGTGTGTTCATCTACCGCAAGATTGTGACATTTTGACTTTACTCTAGGTAGAAAATCAGCACCATCACAGACTGAGTATCCAGCAACAGCAAATACATGAGAGATCTCTGTAACAAAATAAAATACCAAACTAGAAAAAACTTTTGAGGAACTTCTGATACATTTGTTTTCTGGGCTTTTAAACTATATACAGTGGCTCTTCTTTCCATGAATTTACATTTCCTCATTAAAATTTAATGCAGAATGTGCTTGAATTGTTTCTCATGCCATTATTAGATTAGGTATTGGCTTATCAAGACTAAAATCTAAAGTTAAAATAATTTTTAAATATCACTTCTCATATTTTAACACTGTTGAAATAAGGCATGACACACTATCACAGAGCTTTGTTCTAAATAACTACAGGTGTAGAAAAGGCAAAATAGTGTTTTTATTCACTCCCTGATTCCAAAATCAGGGCTATAGTGATGCTCTGGTCTCAATGTCAAACAGATACTCATCAGAAATGTTGACACTCAGAGAAATGCTGTCAACAAGTTTTTAAATATTAAATTGAATAAATGCATATTGATGTGTTTTATTCATTTCCATTCACTGAATGTAAGAGTCATGGACCCTATTAGAATCAATGGGAGCTTTCACATGAAAATGAGTTAAAAATAGTAATGGCAATAATAATGATCATTTCACAAATGAAGATAAAGGAAGAAAAAAAATTTGCGTCAAACAGACCATACCAACAACAACAACAACAACAAAAAATGAGAACAGCTAATTAGGGAAATTGTATCATTATTTTTTAAAATGTAAATATTTGATGAAGTGGAATCTGTCTTTTAAAAATGCTTAATAAAATATGTAATATTACCTATGGGAAAAATTAGGAATAAGAATTATTCACTCAAAATATTAACTGTGAGGCTAAATTCCATTGTTAGAAAGTTAAACATCTGCCCTAAGCCAATAGCTTTCTGGTTCATTCTGAGAAAGAATATTAATTAATGTGAAATAATTTTCAAACTTTTTATTTCCTAAAAACTAAAACAGAACAGAGCACAAATTAACCAAGAGAAAATAATTTTCACTTAATATTTTCCAAGTCTTACTTTTTGACCAGAAGTCAATTGATAATGAACGACTTGATGAAATGAATGGAGTTAGGATAAAGAACAATTATGTGGCTTTAGAACTAGGAGCTATCTTATTTTCTGGAACTGTGGTCCAGAAGGATGACTTTGGTTACTAAAATGTCAGGCAAATCCACAGAGAATTCCAAAATCCCACTAACCATATTGCTGTTCTCCTGGTACAGATTGATAGTAAAATGACTAGAGTTTATTTGACTATCTACACTCTGTGAGACAAGCATAAATACTATTATAAGATTGCTCTACAGTTAAGATGCTCTATATGTGAAACCAGCAGAGCCCAAGGAGAAGGATAAAGGCAAAGTAACTAAAATAACGTTATATTTACTGTGTGACTATGGATTACCCAGGTCTCCCAAAACTTAACTGTACCTGATCTAAAATCAGTCCACAATACTATATTCCATTTTCTTTTACCATCCTGATTGTATTGCAGGGATGCAGGCTACTAATTTCTCTTGAGGAAAGGAAGAGTTTATTTTGACATTTGGCTCCCACTGATCTATATGGTTAAAAAGGTAAATGATAATGTAGTTCAGATGGCTTTCAGTGGAGTTGTGCCTTTCTCAACCAAAGTGAAAGTTTATAATTTTATCATTAAAAACGAGGCCAATGAAAGGATTTTAGTGTTCTATTAATGAAGAAAATAGAACATCTGAAATGCAAGGAAATGAAGCTCTAAAAATTAGCAAATAAAAATCTCTATATTAGGGCAGCTCTGGTGGCACAGCGGTTTAGTGCCGCCTGCAGCCCGGGGTGTGATCCTGGAGACCCGGGATCGAGTCCCACGTCGGGCTCCCTGCATGGAGCCTGCTTCTCTCTCTGCCTGTGTCTCTGCCTCTCTTTCGCTCTCTCTGAATAAATAAATAAATAAATCTTTAAAAACAAATCTCTATATTAGAAAAATCCAGACATACATTTTTATAGTTGCATGTTAGTTCAAATCTGTATTTCAGAAAATGAGGGGCAGATTTTTAAAAATATGGCGTAGGAGGTAAAATAGCAAACTGGCATAAATTAAAGGCTATGATTGAACATACATAGAAGCAAATATACAGACACTGTCAAGACCAGAAGAAAAATAGGAAATAGTAAAAGTTATGTTGTTGCATTGTAACATACATGGATCTGACTTAAATTTCCCACTTTCAACATTGTCTTTATGTCCACCTATACCTGCTCTGTTCCCATTCACAATCATACATTATATAAGTGGTAGGCATCCAATTCAAACCTCTTTCTTTTCTTTTCTTTTCTTTCTTTCTTTCTTTCTTTCTTTCTTTCTTTCTTTCTTTCTTTCATTTGTAGCAATTTTTAAAACATAAGTGTCCGTGCATATGTAGTCAGATGTTTTTGGTCTCTGAAATTAATGGTTACACATCTGTACACCCCAAGTTATTCTCTGACTTAGGAATCTTTGTGAGTTTCTCAGATTATGCTTACCATGGTCTTCTTGCACCTGTCTTTTCCCAAACCTCTACACAAGAAGCAAACTTTTCTACTCGATGTCTTCTCTCTCAATCTCTCTCTCTCTCTCTCTCTCTCTCTCTCTGCAAAAAGTCCTATGTTTTCTCTTTAAGGCTTTGTTTCTATTTCCTAATGTTGAAAAATAAGTAAACTTTCTTCCCATACCCCCTGGCCAATCCTACAGAAAACATTCTTATCAAATGTAAGACCTCTTTGGGGGTTAGTCCCAGGCCTTGGAATTTGAGGTCTTGATTTATGTTGTCTTACCTCTAGAGTTCTAGAAGAACAATTCATATTGACTTGATTTTCAATCATACAGTTTAATCAACATTTGTTAGATGGTTATCATGTGGCAAGCTCTAGGCTGGCTCTGGGAAAATAGAGGTAAGACAAAGACCACTTGCTCTGGTGGCCTACTGAAGGAAGTAGGCAAATGCATTCACTGTTCCCTCAGTGATGCCAAAGCAATAGCAACAGGTGGCTGTATCAACAAGTACTTCTTGCCTTTGTGAGATCTGAGGCTTTACAGCTGTCTAGCACAGCATTGAGACAATGCCTGTCAGCCATTTGACACAAAGCTGCTGGAAAAAAAGACCCTGCGCCAACTTTTCTGCTCTGTTCCATCCTATTATCCTCCTTAGCTATAACTCCTTCTGACCATGGACCTTTCTTTCCCTCTCCTTGTCACTGCACCTGATGCTGGTATCATACTTTCACACCTGCCATTCTGCCACCGGTCTCTCTCTTTTCACCTCTCTTTGCCAAGAGGAGTGGTATGAATTCAACTGAGAGATGAAGCCATGGTGTCTTTATTTTTTAAGAAAGAAGGATTAGAGAAGAGAAGCGAGATTGAAAATGGAATATGCATCTTTAGAAAAGAATAACTCAGATTTCTAATTCAAAAAAAAAATCAAGAAAAATTATTTTTGAATCAGATTTACAGCTATATGTCCATCTACAAATGCTCAAGGTCATAAGCATTCATTACCAAGAAAGGAAAATAGAGCCTCTATCACATTTTCCCCTCTCCCTGGGTATTATTAGTCTAGTAACAATAAGATGCTAAGGAAAAGAATGTCACTTTACTTCCATGTTAGATCATCTTGACCCTCATTTACAATGATGCAAAATCCCCGATTTTGTCCTGTTCATTCAAGGCCAATATGCCATTGTTTAGAAACTATTGCATTCTTTTCAGAGCCCTTTACTATAGCAAAGGTGTCCCACACACTCGCCTAAAAGTGTATTTATATAGTTGTAGCTGGCTCCCTGGGGAGGAGCCTAGTGTCACTAGTTCAGGGCAGCAGTGATAGCTGTTATCTGGGAAAAGAAATAAGAATCAGGATGATACAGAAGGAGGTGTGTGTAAAATTGCCTTTCCCCGGGGAGGATTTGGGCAACTGACAGGCATTGTGTTAAATCTGCTACATGGAGCATAAAATCAGCTAGAGAAAATATTGCAGATTTTGTCAATATCTGAAAAAAAATTATAGGTAAAAAAGAGAAAGAAGGGTGCCTGGGTGGCTCAGTCAATTAAGAGTCTGCCCTCAGCTCAGGTCATGATCCTGTGTCCTGGGATCAAGGCCTAGGACTCCCTGCCCAGAGGAGAGTCTGCTTTTCCCTCTCTCTTTGCCCCTCCCCCCTGCTCATGCCTCTCTCCCTGTCTCTATCTCAAATAAATAAATAAATAAATAATCTTTTAAAAAAAAGAGAAAGAAAAGAAAAATCCTTCTATCAGAGAATATCTGTCATATGAAAAATAGAAGTTAAAGCCTTTATAGGATTCTCCTCACAGGACTTTATCAAGAACATGCACCTGCTTCACTGAGTATTCTCCTTCTGGATGGATTTTAGTTCCACTGTGATATGTGAAATGACTGCTATTATCTTATGTGAGAATACATTTAAATGCCATGCCAGCTCAAATAAAAATAGGGGGCATCTGGATGGCTCAGCAGTTGAGCCTCTGCCTTTGGCTCAGGGCATGATCCCGGGGTCCTGGGATCAAGTACTCCATCAGACTCCTTGCAGGAAGCCTGCTTCTCCCTCTGCCTATGTCTCTGCCTCTCTGTGTGTCTCTCATGAATAAATAAATTAAAAAATATTTTATAAATAAATAAATAAATAAATAAATAAATAAATAAAATTAGACTCTGCTGTTAGAAGGAGTAGCATGCTACAAGGTTTGCTTGTTTAGCTTCAAATTTCCCTTAAGGTATATAATGAGCTGAGGTAAGAAGGGATCTATTATGTACTAGAGCTTAAAGTTGAAAAATGACTTTCATTTCCTGGGTATGCTAAAATGAGAGCCTATGCATGTGTTCGTGTGTGAGTGTGTGTCTAGCAATAGACACCAATAGGTACACAGAAGCAATTTTGTTTATAACACTCCTTTCCTTGAATTCACTCATGCATGTGGTAAATTACATGACCTGCAATGAATTCATGTACACTGGGATAAAAATATGCAAGGGTGGGAAGGCCCCTGGGAAGGTAGAAAGAGATGCTGTAAGTACAAGCACTGCTTATTGCCTCATCCTTTCTTGACCTTTTCTTCATTTAAGGTATTGCAAATACCCAGTGCAAGGCTATTAAGTTAGCAACATGAGAAATAGTCTCTCTTTTCATGCAGCTGAATGTACCTGGGAAAGTAACCCTAATTTACTACCTACACTAACGCTGCCAGAAAAAACTAGGGGTGGGGGGTGGGGGCAGCCCAGGTGGCTCAGTGGTTTAGCGCCGTCTTCAGCCCAGGGCGTGATCCTGGAGACCCGGAACTGAAGGCTCCCTTCAGGCTCCCTGAATGGAGCCTGCTTCTCCCTCTGCTTGTGTCTCTGCCTCTCTTTCTCTCCCTGTGTCTCTCATGAATGAATAAATAAATAAAAATCTTTAAAAAAAAAGAAAAGAAAAAACTAGGGGGTATAATAATGTGATTTAGGATTTAACCTAGCATCATTTATTCAAAGATCCCATTCATATTTTGTTTCTTTATCTCTTTGCTCCATTTGGTATTGAATAATATTTTACAACCTTCAAAAGGAGGGAAACAAATACTCCTCTGCCTCTAATACTCACTTGTTACTACTAAGGAACAGAAATAAAAGTGCTCACAGTTGGCGAGACACAAACCAGAATATCTTGGGACCAAAGCCTTAATTTGAGTAAACATCATATTGTTTGGTTTAATCTGCAAATCAATCAATGATAGTTGATTGAAGAAAGGTTGCTTACCAATTGGATGAAGCTGGGAAGCAGGTTGTTGCTAACTCCAGGGGCATACATAAGCCCATCACCACCCTACAGAGTTGTCATCAGTGTGGGGTTGTGCGTGTAATGATGACTGTGCACTCGGCCACCAGACAGTCAGGACATGGTTGAGAGTCAAGTAGTCTGTGTGGGTAACACAATCTCATTCTATCCAGATAAACAGTCTCTAAGAAGACCAATGTATTCTCTAGTATAAAGGAAAAAGGGCACCAAAAACAGAACACACACAGAGGGATCCCTGGGTGGCGCAGCGGTTTGGCACCTGCCTTTGGCCCAGGGCGCGATCCTGGAGACCCGGGGTCGAATCCCACGTCGGGCTCCCGGTGCATAGAGCCTGCTTCTCCATCTGCCTGTGTCTCTGCCTCTCTCTCTCTCTCTCTCTCTCTCTGTGTGACTATCATAAATAAATAAATAAAATCTTAAAAAAAAAAAAAAAAGAACACACACAGAGCCGCAGGGGCTGTGATCTTAGGGTCAGGGCAGAAGCTCAGGAGCTCTCCTAAGCAGTGACTGGCTAGTTGGAGTTTGTGATAAATCTAGGGCAGTGCAAATGCCAGAGTCTTCTCCAGACTCAACCAGAGCTTGACGGTCCCTATCTTCTTGTTAACCTTATAGGGTATGACATCATCAACCATTAGCAAATGCAGAGTGTGCAGTGCTATGGTCCTACGGCAGTCACTCTGATAGGTCACGTTCTCCTGTCTCACCAGTTCGTGTGGCCATTCTATCTAAGAAGCACCACAAGCACCACAAATGCTGTACACAACAGAGCCTTTAAGTAGCCACTTCTCCATCTCCAGAGGTTTAAAGGATTGGGTAAGAATTTGACTTTAATTTGCTTTGGATAGAGGCTAATTACAAGGATATGTGTTCATGGGGTCTTAGTTCTTTGGTATATGGGATTTTTTTTTTTTTTGTACACATTCCTCTAGGGCTTATCTTTCATTTCCTACTGTTCCCACCTTCTCATCTACTTGAGATCGGGTTTATCTGAAAGTGATTTTGGCTTATGCATCTATAATTATGCTTATTTAATTTCTCTGTAAGGATAGGAACAATGTGTTAGCCTTATCAGTGCAAACTTGGCACTTCTTAACATCAGATTTTCAGCTTCCATTAGGATCATAGCAAGCTAAGCTAGAGGAAGAAAAGAAAATAAACTCTTTCTAAAGGTCAGTCTTCTTAATTAAATGAAAACTCAGGCAGCAGCATTATAAAATGACATGACTATAGCCCGTGCTCTTTCTGAAGAGAACCTACAGAGTATCAAGCTGACCCTTCTGAAAGTAGGGCAAGCTGAATTATTTTCCGATGGGTAGGAGGCTACAGAATTAAAATGGTGGTTCCTTTTTTACAAATGGAATTGATTGTTAGTGACTATGGCCATAATGGAGGCTTCAAATCTTGCAGCTGTGCTCCATGTCCAGCCCACCTCATTGTTCCATCATTGTCTTTGACTTACTATGACTGGCTGCCATTTCCTTGCACTTTCTGCTTTTGCTACCACTGCCCTTCAGCCAAAGCCACTGTGGAGGGGAAATCAATAAAGAGGCTCTAAGCTAGGTGTTTTCACATTTAGGAGTTCGTGTAAATCCTCGGAGGAAAAGGTATCACCATCTCCTTTCATAGAAGAGCAAACTGAAGTTCAGAGAGGTTAATAATTTTGCTCAAGTTCCCGCAGTTAGTGAATTGTCAGGCCCTGTCTCCAGTTGCCCATTCTCTTTCTATAAGAGCTAATTTCTCTGGTTCTGTTTCCACTGCCTATACTCAGGAATCTTCTGGATGGCATCTGAGGATGGCACTATACCCACTCAGTATCACAGCAAAGTCTACTCCATCTAAACTCTTAGCCTACCTCTGTCCTAGCCCTTTCCTGCTTTTGTTATTGTTTTCTAATAGATAAGACCACTTTTAGTTGGTAAGGAGCTCTGTGAAATCCTCACAAGAGTAAGTGAAGCCAAATGTTTTCCAAAATAGTAAGAAAACTGTAAGAATTAAGACTTCTCTACTTCGATGACCATATGATTCTGGCTTCAAATGAACAAAAGATTCCAATTAATTATACTTATTAAAACTCTTGGAATTGATTGTTTTTTCAGAGATGAATATGCGTTGAGATACAGCTGCCAAACTATACATCTCCGTGGGGCACCATCTGCATTGAGCTCCAGGGAGAGTCATTGAGATAGTGTGATGTGGTGACATCTTCCAAAACAGAAGGTGGTGAAGTAATAAGATGTGAAGCAACGGTTTGCATCTCTAGCTGCAATTAGAATTGCCAGGGGAGTTTTTAGAATCAATGCCTGAACATCGCTTGAGGCGATTAAGTCAGAATCTCTGGAGGGTGAAGGTAGGCATCAGTCATGTTTTAAACGCACGGGCTTAAACTGTGGGATCTGGAGCAACGGAACCTGAATTGGAATTCCAAATATTAAACTATCTAACCTTTACGCTCCTCTATAATATGAGGCTATGAGTTGTTCTTACTTTATAGGATTATGAATCTAACCCCATCATTGCTCTTCTAGTAAGCATGTAAAAATGATGATCAGTTCTTCTTATTAAGAAAAAAATCACTGCTGTTCTAATACTTTACTCTTTTGAAAAATCAAAGAAAAAAAAAAGAATACAAAGGTCCCCCTTTGTCTGTGGTTTCACTTGCCATGGTTTCTGTTACCTGCGCTCAACTGCAGTCTGAAAGCAGATGATCCTCCTCCTGGCGATATCAGGAGGTCAATGGTAGCCTATTGTCACATTGTCTACGTCATTCACTTCACATGATCTCATCATATGGGGCTTTTATCATCTGAGATCATCACAAGGAGAGGAAAGGTGAGTACAGTACGATAAGATATTTTGACAGAGAGAGACTACATTTCCATGACTCTTCTTATAATACATTGTTACTATTCAGCTTTTAATTACTTATTGTTGGGCAGCCCTGGTGGCTCAGCGGTTTAGCACTGCCTTCAGTCCAGGGTGTGATCCCCGGAGACCAGGGTTCGAGTCCCATGTCAGGCTCCCTGCATGGAGCCTGCTTCTCCCTCTGCTTGTGTCTCTGCCTCTCTTTCTCTCTCTCTCTGTGTGTCTCTCATAAATAAATAAATAAATAAATAAATAAATAAATAAATAAAATATTAATAATAATAATTACTTATTGTTGTAATCTCTTACTGTGTCTAATTTATAAGTTAAATTTTATCATAGGTATGTGTGTACATGAAAAAAAATACCATATGTAGAGTTCAGTATATCCATAGTCTCAGGCATTCAGAGGTGGGTTTTGGAATGTATCCCCTGTGGATAAGGCATTGTAATATACTACCAATTAGGCCCAATCTTTTCTCAGAGATTCAAGAGATATGTAAAATAGATTATATAAGAGAACTCAGAAGATAATTCATCCAGTCAAGCCTGCAGAAATCTTACTAAACTCTGAACATGCAGAGTCTACTAAAACCTAGCCAAGATCTGAAATGGAAACGCTGCCATTGGAGTTTTGCCCTTGGCTAATGTATCTTTCCATTCTAATGATACTCTGCTTTACCTGGCTCATACGAGTTACTTCAACTCTCTCAAACAGCATGCCTGAATTTATAGTGACCTGTTAGCTACCTGTAGTGACCTCAGGTACTTCATAGTTAACCTTCTCTTAAGCAAACCTCTTTACATTTTAAGCCCAACCAATAGCAAGTTCTATCAATAATGTTCCATAAAGTTCTCTCAAGTATGAGTCCTCTTCTCCATCTTCTTTCCAAGGCTGAGAACATTTCTTTCTTGCACCGCTTTACTTACTACCAGTGTCTAATTAATCCTCTGTGGGCTATTAGAAATAACTTTCAGCAAAACAAATACTCACAAACCACCTTCTGCTTTAAAATTCCCTTTATTTATGCTCTATTGCCTATAGAATCAGTCCAATGTCCTTAGGTCAGAGGACCTAAAATTCAGTTTTCAGAATCTTACTCCTACCCATCCCTTCTTTCTATAAACATCCTGAAAGCATTCTGAATTCCACATCTCTGCACATGCCAATGTGTCATTGCATATGATGTTCCCTTCACTTATTTTACTGTTCTCATATTCTTTGCATCATTAACTCCTAATTATCTTTTAAGTCTGAGATCAGACACCATCCCTGTGATGTCCTTTCCTGACTCTTTCAAGCAGCATATGTCCTTTCCCCTTCTGTGCTCTATAATATCTCACTTAACTCTGCCTAAATATGATTGATCCCAAATATCTTTCTCACCCAAAAGACAGAGGGTTCCTTAAGAAATCAGACTCACTAGACTGTGATGAGGGTCTTAAAAAGTGCTAGTGGAAACAAGAACTCAGACTATAGATGAATGAATGAAGTATTAAATGTATAGATGTTTCATTAAATGTGGATTGAAAAATGGAGCTTCATCCTTATGGAAAATCTTCATTGAAGCAGAAATTTTTTCTTCTCCCATATACAGCATCAATGTGACCTGGAAGAGCCATGAAACGTCTGGGATTGATCTTGAGTTTAATTGTTGAGTTAAAGAGGAAAAAAAAAAACAACTGTACTGCTCAGACATTGGTATTGACGTAAATATAAAATTAAAGGAAGGAAATGTGGTGTAAGTCTATTTGTGACCGTCTCTAGTGCATAATGCTTGAATATGAATGATGAAATTTGGACATGTCAGATCATGGGGAAAAGGCGAAAAGTCCCTTGTGAACTTTGTTCTTAATATGTACTTTGCTTTTAGACAATGAAGATTGAACGAAGGATTCTAAGATGATGGGAAATCTGTTTGGAAACGTTTTCTTTCCCTGAAATTCCAGATTAATCACATTTTAAGGAAGCTAAATTACTTAATAAAAAGTGATCCTTACTGAGATGATTAAAAATTCGCCATTCATGATGCTCTGGGACAATGGCAGAATAGGAAGCACCAGGAATCTGTCCTCACACCTAGACAACACTACGCTGGAAGAATCCGTCGGATGTAATTTTTTTCGAACTATGAACTCTGTGGAAAGCTTGCAACTTCCAAAGGAAGGCATGGACAGTCTATTTCAGCTCTTAGCACAGTAGCAGCTACCCATACCTACTCCCTGCTGCATGGCAGGCATTGAACATATTCCCAGGGAAGCTTACACACAGTTGGTGGAAGCCAAGTTGGGCAAAATGGACCCTGTCCTCCAAATATTAGGGATCTGTGTTCTGACCTCTGGTTGCTGCTGATGATCATACAGATGCATACAAAGAGGTAGCAGTCATTATAGTTTTACTTATCCCCATTATTGCAAGTCCCTCCCCCTCTGGCTGATATGACTCCCAGCAGACTTAAAGGGCCACTTCCCCTTTCCTGTCTCCTCCTCCTCTTCTTTTCTTTTCTTTTCTTTTCTTTTCTTTTCTTTTCTTTTCTTTTCTTTTCTTTTCTTTTCTTCTTTTCTTTCTTTTCTTTTCTTTTCTTTTCTTTTCTTTTCTTCTTTTTCTTCTTCTTCTTCTTCTTCTTCTTCTTCTTCTTCTTCTTCTTTCTTCTTCTTCTTCTTTCTTTTCTTCTCCTTCTTCTTTTCATTTTCCCCTTTTTGGGATCCAGACATTAAAGACTAGGACATTCAAAATTACTGCAAATATAGGAGATAATAGAAACTAACCACACATGCCCAGCAAAAGACCCAGAAAAGAACTGGGATGACTTTATGTTTAACTCTCAGGCTGATACTAAAAGCTAGCATCATTATAACTTTTCAGTCTACAGAAATCAAACAGAAATAAAACAACAAAACCCAGAAAATCTTGGGAAAGGAAGAACAGCCTGATTTCCCGTGTTTTCACATTTTTAGGTTCAAATTTCCAGTTTTCAACAAAAAAATCATAAGGCCTATAAAGAGATAGGAACTTATGGCCCATTCCAAGGAAATAAATAAATCAACAGAAATGTCACTACAAAAGAACTGATGGCAGATATAGGCAGACTTTTAAATAGCCATCTTAAAGATGCTCAAAGAACTAAAGATTTGGAGAAAATGTAAAAAAAAAAAAAAAAAAAAAAAAAAAAAAAGGACATATCAACAAAGAGAAAACCTAAAAAGAAATTCTTTAGCTGAGAAGTACATAATCAAAATGTTTTTTTGGAATTCAAAAGCAAATCTGAGTAAGCAGAAGAAAGAATCACCACCCTTAAAGCTAAAAGAGTGAAAATTATTAAGTTTGAGAAAGAAGAAGAAAAAAGATTGAAGAAAATTGAATAGAGCTTAAGGGAAATACAGCACATTATCAAGTGGACCGACATACACATTATGGGAGTCCCAGAAAGAGAAGAGAGAGTTATATGGGCAGGAGAATATATAAAGAAACAATGCCTAAAAATTCCCCAAATTTGATGAAATATATGAATATGAACATCCAAGAAGCTCAACAAACCCTGAGTAAGATGTACTCAAAGAGGCTCATATTGAGACATAATAAAATTTTAGAAAGACAAAGATAGAGGGAATCTTGAGAGCACAAGAGAGAGACAAGGGATCTTCATTACGATTTCTCTCCAGAAGTTTGACGGCCACAAGGCAGTGTACTGATATATTCAAAGTGCTAAAAGAAAACAACTGTCGATCAAGAATCCTACATCAGGCAAAATTGTACTTTGAAAGTGAGGGAGACATTAAGATATTCAGGATAAACAAAAGGTGAAGGAGTTCATTACCTCTAGACCTGCCCTGCAAGAAATGTTCAAAGGAGTCTGCCAAGATGAAATGACAAGATACCAGATAGTAACTCAAAGCCATATGGCAAAATAAAGATTTCAATAAGGGAAAATACAAGGGAAATTATAAAAGCTTGTAATCTTTTAACAACAACAAGCTTGTGGAGTTTATAACTTCACTTTATTTTCTGCATGATTCGTGAGACTAATACATTTTTAAAAAAACAATCATTAATGCAAAAGCTAGTATCGTTACAACTTTAGTTTATAACTCCTAATTTTTATTTCTATATAATTTAGGAGACTGATGCATTCAAAAGAATTATTAGGTTATATTTTGGGACACACAATGTATAAAGATGTAATTTTGTGACATCAACAACCTACATGGGAAGGGATGTAGCTATAATGAGCAGAATTTCTGTATGTTATTGAAAATAAGTTGGTATAAATTCAAAATAGTGTACTTTAACCTTAGAATGTTAAGTATAATCCCCCAAGGTAACCACGAGGAATATAGCTATAGAACATAAACAAACAAAAAAAAAATGACAAGAGAATTTAACTAACCACACATGCCCATGCCCCCCCCCCCAAAAAAAATCAACTAAACACAAAAGAAAGCAGTAATATAGAAAATGCAGGACAAGAAAAGTTATAAACATAGAGAAAACAAAAAGGAAAATGACAGAAGCCTCTCCTTATTAGTGATTACTAATGTAAATGAATAAGCTCTCCAATCAGAAGAGATTAGAATAGATAAAATCACACATTCCATTACATGTATATTCAGTTTATATAATATTCACCTTAGAACCAAAGAATTAGACCAAAAGTGAAAAGAAGGACAAAGATACTCCATGCAAATAATAACCAAAGAGAGCAGGGATGGTTGTATTAATATCAGATAAACAGACTTTAAATCACAAAAGATTATGAGACAAAGAAAGGCGTTATATACTTTTTAATCCTCAATACAGCAGGAAGACACAACGGTTATAATTGTTTATGCAACTGATGATAGATCATGAAAATATATGATGCAAAAACTGACAAAATCAAGGAGATAAATACACAATTCTACAATAATATAGACTTTGATACTCCATTCTCAGTAATGGATAGAACAACCAGACCAAGGATGACTAAAGAGACATTAATAATACCAACTAGAAAAATAAACCAACTAGATAGACATACAAAGAAAAGACTACAAAACAACTATAGCATAACACATTCTTCTCAAGCGTACATAGGACGTTTGCCAGGATAGAGCATGTTAGGCCACAAGTTAAGTCTCAATAGATATAGAAAGATAGATATCATACTAATTAACTTTTCCCATCACCTTGGAAGTTACAAATCATTAACAGAAGTAAAACTGGAAATTTCATAATTCTGTGGATATTAAGCAATGCATTCTTTTTAAAAAGATTTTATTCATTTCTTTGTTTGTTTGTTTAGAGATAGAGAGCATGAGTAGAGGAGGGGCAAAAGGAGAAGGAAAGTGAAAAGCAGACTCCCCTCTGAGCAGAGAGCCTGTTATGAGGCTTGACATGGGAGCTTGATCTGGGATTCCAGGATTCTCTCTCTCTCTCTCTCTCTCACTCTCTCTCTCTTTCTCTCTCAACTAAATAAAAATAAAATCTTAAAAAAAAAGAAGTAAGAAGGCTGTAATTGATTTACTCCCTCCAGCTGCAAGACGGGCTAAGGACAAGCTCTTATGTTACTTCTCTTACATTTCACTTACCATTGCTAGGGACACTGCAGGCTGATGTGTTCACCTCAGATCCTCTTCAGAAAGCTGAAAATTATGAATAGGGCCACCATGAGAAAGAAAAGAGGATACATCACGGGCCATTATTACTAAAATAGACACACATAAGTCATGGTCATCACCAAAAGAAGTTTTCTGAGATTGCTACTCAAGACTGCTGATGTTACAAACCAACTTTCCTCAACTGTGACCACATGCTAGAATGGCCTGGTAAGCTAAAAAAAACAAGATAAAACAAACAAAAAACTCAGACTCCGCCCCCTAGAGATTCAGATTTAATTAGTCTGAAGTAGACTTGGATATTTTGTGGTTCTTTTGTTTTTGTTTTTATGTTTTATTACTTCCTAAATGACTATAATGTGATCTGGAGCTTAGGACCACTTTTACAAAAAGAAAATTTCCAAACTATGCTGCATGCTTATTTGTTGCTAAAATAACTAATTATGACTACACTGTGAACTAGTAAGCTTCTCTTTCCTTGAAATCCAGGGACATTTTCTGAATGCTTTCATCTCATTCATCTGACAGCAAAAACAAAAACAAAAACAAAAACTATTTGTTTCTAACACACATTTGAGGTACTCTGTAACAACTTTTACATCTTATTTTATTTCATTTTAGCCATGACCTTATAGGGAGCTCAAGTTAGCCTGAATCCAATGCCATTGATCCAAAGTCTAAAATCATACCTTTTTCATTGCACTTCACAAAAGGCATTTTAGTATCTTCTCTACAGTTGGTACCATGCTATTTGAATGGAATGAAACTTAGGGAATATTAAGCCTTTAACAATCTCAACCTTTTCTCCTGCATTCATGGAAGAACACTTACTTATTCCAGAGACAGAAAAACCTTTCCACTGCTATTGTTTTTCTCATGTCTGCTATGAGTGAACCTTCTGGCAATACTACTTACTCAGCTTTTGAGAAGATACAGTGAGGATGTACCTATCTTCCTAAATCCTTACATCTTATTCTAATAGACTGTTAACATTCTTAGTTGTCATCATAGCAAAGCTTTAAGATTTCTTCTGTTTTCATAATCAAAGCACCTCATGAAGCACTTGAGTGAATGACGGGATTTCCCAAAGACAAGTTCAGGCACTTCTGATAATAGTCCCAGAATAGAGATGTTGGAATGAACAAGTGGAAAGAATCCTGGAGTTGCATTTGGAACATACAGGCTACAACTGATTTGGAATGCTTTCAAGCTGTGTGACCTTAAGCAGATCATTTAACACTTATGAGTCCCAATGTCTTTGGAGATGGTAGTTTCTGCCCCAGTTAGACCACAAAGAGATAAAGAGAGCACATAAGAGGCCCTCTTTGGAGGCATATTTTTTACTTTTGAAAAGCACAGTACAAGGGGATATTTTTCCTCCCCTTCCTTCTGTCTCCATCCTTCTCTGCAAGGTCCTGGGACTTTCTAAGCACCAGCAGAGCTGACTCAGCTCTGTGGCAGCAGAAGATTCCAAGTGGCTGAATAAAGCACCCAGTGCAGACAGGCAGAGGTCAGAAAGCAGCCAGGGATAAAGGAACCAGGAAAGATAGAGATACGATAGAGTAAAAGAAACAGAGAAAGGTAATGCATGCCTCCACTATGCTTTCTAGAATTTCTTTTGCAAATTAGTAAAAGTATTTATTTCTCATAAGGATATATACTTGATTCTAAGTTTCCTTTATAGAGTAATCAAGGACTTCTAAGAAGTAACAGAGATAAGGCTAATCAAAAAAGCTAAAATAGGAATAGGAAGCTCATTTGAAAAAACAACCATATTGGGAGAGAAAATCAACACTTGATCCCCAGATGCTGAAAACACATGACCAATTACAACCAACAATACAGCACTAGGAACAGAAGGAAGGGAGACAGCGTCAGGAGGCCTAAGACACTTATGGACATTTGTCGGACTTGCTGTAAAGGAAAGTAGATGAGGTAAAGTAAAATGAATGTTTCTAACACGCGATCAGAAACCAGCATGAGTCCAGGGAAGCTTCTTACATGTCGCTTAATTCTGCACATTAAATTAGCTTTTTGGCGACTATAACTCTTGGTCAAGAGCTGTACTATTGTTATCTCAAATAATTTTCAGTACATTTCACAAGATGATTACTATTTCATGCCTTCCCACCGTCATCTGCAGATTGGAAAATAGAGATGCAGAGAGGCAAAGCACCAAAGTGCACTGAGTCTAACAGGTTGTTTGTTTACACTTTATTATCTTTTCTTCCCTTAGAACCAACGATTTGTCTTGGTTTAATAATTAACCATAGAAGACTGCACTTTTCTTTTAATGAGCAAATAGTAAAGGAAAAGATTGAAAAATTCCCTCTCTATCTCCTTGGTTTCAAGTAAGTAAAAAAACTGGGGGAATTTTATGGCCCTATCTAAACTATTCTTATAGCCAGGAAATCGTAAAAATTAAATTTCCAGTATAAAGGAGCAAGTTTCTAAATTAATAATAGAAAAGTTATAATTACTAGTAAGGAAATATTGTTTTATTAGAAGATATCAAATGGCAGTATATTTAGACAATTAATATGTATGTCACAGAATTATTTTAGAATCCATGTTTATTTGAAAAAAGTATGACGCCTTTAACAAAAATACTTTTATTTTGCAGTAAGTATAAAAATAAAAATGTAAATGAGTAGTTTATGTAATATCTAATGCTAAAATAGCACTGAATTATATCACTGGTGATATTGACAATCTTAATTAAGAAGTCACTTAATGATCATGTTAACAAATCTGGCATATTTTTTTAGTCAGACTGACACTACTCAAGACACAAGCATAACTGATGTTCCTTCAATAAGATGCAGAGTAGAATCTGTGAAGGAACATCTGATGCCTATGATAAAATTAAGGTCAAGGACTTGGTAAAATATGTTATAAACTGTAACAGATGTTCCCAGATGAAATCACATTTCTATTAAAAACTATACAGATGCTCAGTCGATAGAACCCAGAGTCTCAGAATTGTAGAACCAGAAAAGGATTTTTAGAGACTAGTCATTCCCATCATTTTAAAGCAGAGGAATTGACACACAAATGTTAAAGTGGGGAGCACAACATTCCACAGTTGGTTATGTGTCTGGACTAGAACTTAAGTCCTTTCTACCATTCCAGATTGTCTGTCATTATGACAAACGAAGGGACATCTTAATATCTTACTTAAAAACATATTTAGGGTAAATTGTGTTGTGTGGTAAAATTAGGTACAGGAATATTAACAACATAGACCACTGCATCATTCGGACCTTTCCTGATTCCTGCTCCTGGATATTGCCCAGCCTTATATTGACTCTTAAAGGGCAAATCCCGGGAATCTACCATTCTCCAGGCATTATAAAGATGCCAAACTAATATTAAATCTGCAATGCATTTTTAAAATTTCAGTAACTATTAGGGATCAGCAAATATTAGCACCACACTAAATTGTGGGTGGTACCTCCTTAAATTCACACGATGAATAAACACTTTCTCAGTTGATCTTTCACAAGATTTAATATTATCCAGAGTTTGGATGCTAATACTAAACTTCTGTGAATGACAAAAGGTTTGGCAACAAATGGGCAAATACTTAACACTACTGAAATAAAAAAGCACTACAGTGAATTTCACATGCTTTCTTTCATAGATAAATCAAGTCGACAGTGGAGCAACACACTTAGAGGAAAAGAATATATTCTAAGATGCTTATAATTTATCACTTGTGATTTTTAAGACCTTATCATAGACTGTGAACTATAAAATATGAATTCTATTATAATCTCTTTTATTGTGTCAGGAGGGATTCTGACCCCAGATTTTCACTGACCAACTGGGATAGGTTTTGCAGAACATAAACACCAATAAAATGAGGAGAAAAGATTAACTTTAATCCCATTAATAAAGATCCAAAACTAATCATCTCTTCCCATTTCAACCAATGGCAGAACTAGCCATTGTTGCCATAACCTACAAGTTAATATGGACTCCTTACTTGTACCCATTCCCCACCTAAAAAAAAAAAAAAATCATTCAACTCTATTAAGACTACATCTCACTATCTTAAATTTACTTCAGTGGCTCTCAAATGTGGCTATCAGAATCCCCTGGGGGAAATTTGTATTGTTAAAAATATAAAGGCCCACAAGCTCCCCTACTTCAAGGAGCCTGTGCCTCTGTGGGCATTATTAGCTGTCCATGTGATGATGATGTGTAACGAATTTGAGAAACGCTACTTTAGTGTATGCTCTTAATATTCCTCTCCTGATATTTGTATTTGCATCTTAATTGTTCTTGTTTCTTTCTGTACCAATCCACTCTTCAGTTAGTCAACAAAGTTGAAAAATTCCAAGCTTAAAAAATATATATATACACTAATGGCTGCTTATCACACTTAAGAGTAAGTCTGGATTTGTTTTGCATTTAAGGCTATTTAAGATTTGGTTTTTGCAGTCTTCTCTAGCCTCATTTATCATCACTCCACCTGAGGTGCACATTCCCCTAATGCGCAATGCCTACCTGGAGTCCAGGCCATTTATAATCATCCCCATACTCATTCAAAAATTATCTATTGAGAGAAGCCCGAGTGGCTCAGTGGTTTAGCGTTGCCTTCCGCCTAGGGCGTGACCTGGAGACCGGGACCAAGTCCCACCTCAGGCTCCCTGAATGGTGCCTGCTTCTCCCTCTACCTGTGTCTCTGCCCCTCTCTCTGTCTCTGTGTCTCTCATGAATAAATAAATAAATAAATATATATATTTTTTAAATTATCTATTGAGCTCCTACCTTCAGTGCAGCACTGGATTTAATACTATGGGTCAAGCGGTAAAGAAATGAAAATCATATCAGTTCTCAAAAGGGGAAAAAGATGTAAGTGAATGTATTTAACTTTGTTAGAATTGTGATAGATGCTGCAAAAAGTAGTGGATTATTATGTCAGGATTTTCAGAGGTAGCTTCCTCAAGCAAGTGTTTTTTTGAGCTAATGCTTGAAGATTTTACAGAAAATAAATGGCAGGAGGTTCAGAGGGGCCTTTAAAGGTAGGGAACAGATTACAAAGGTCCAGTGGTGAGAGGAGAACTACATTTCCAAGGACTTAAGAGAAGATCATACAGCGATCCACCTTATTTGTGGGGATACTTTCCAAGACTCCTAGTGGATGCCTGAAACTGCAGATAGTACTAACCCTAAGTATAATATATTTTTTCCTATAATACATACCTATGATGAATTTGTAAAGTAGGCACAGTAAGAGATTAACATCAATAGCTAATAATAAAATAGACCAATTATAACAATGTAATGTAATAAAGATTATGTGAATGTGGTCTTTCTTTCAGAATATCTTCTTGTACTGTACTCACCCTTGCTCTTCTCGTGATGATGTAAGATGATAAAAATGCCTATTTGATGAGATGAAGTGAGGTGCACGACCTAGGCAATGTGACGTAGTGTTAGCAACTATTGACCTTCTGATGACATGTCAGGAGGACTCTGCTTCTGGATGACAATGAACCTGAGGTAACTGAAACTGGAAAGCAAAACGAAGATAAGGGGATGACTGCTGTAGACATTAAAACAAAAAAGAGAAAATGTGGGTAGCCAGAGGTAAAGTTGGTGATGGTGCAGAAACCAGTTCATATAAGTATTTGTTAGCCATAGTTGCTTTTTTTTTTTTTTAATTCTAAGGAAAATTGAGAGTTTCAAGGAGAAAATTGTCTTAGATTTGCATCTGAAAAGAACATTATGACCACAATGTAGAGGATGGATTAGAAGATGGGAAGCATGGGCCATATACCTCTTTATAGAAGCCCATTGCAGCAGTCCAGGAGAAAACAAATGCTGCTTGGAGAAAGCTCTAAACACCAGAACTGCTTCATGGCATGCTTTACTCTCCACTCAAAGAACCATCTTTTTCCCATATCATCTTTTGGTTTCATCTGCAAGGCCTAGATTATATTGGGTTTTCTTATCATTGGCCATTTACTCTTGCTACATTTTAATTTTTTATATTTTAATTTATTTTATTTTTATTCTATATTTTATTTATTTATTTATTTATTTATTTATTTATTTATTTATTTATTTATTTTAGAGAGAGATAGCATATGTGCACAGAGAAAGAGAGAGAATCCTAAGCAGGCTCCATGCCCAGCGTGGAGCCAGATTCAGGGCTTGATCTCATGACCCTGACATCATGACCTGAGCTGAAGCTCAGATGCTTAATCCACTGAGCTACCCAGGCTCCCTGACTCTTGCTACATATTAAATATTAATTTATACATCTCTCTCCTACACTGAAATACAAATTATTAAGAGCAGGAGCAATATTCTATCTTTATCTCCACTGCCCAACCAATTCTGTTTCAATAAATGTTTGAACGATTTGCCCGTAAATTGACCAGCCATGTGATGTTGAACAAGTAATTTAACCACTGTAGACCTCAATTTCAACACTTAATAAGTAATTTCATCTCCTCACCCACTGTAAGCCCTTGGAGTTAGCTACCAGCAGGTAAATATCTTTTTCTTGGAACTGAGGGTATGTGGAAAATCAATCAGGCAGATTCCAAAGGATAGATTTAACTGAAAAAGATTTTGTAAGGGGGATTTTAGAGCTATTTAGGTAGAATTCACAGTCCAACAAGAATATATGAACCACCCAGGAACTCTGATATTAGGAAGCCTCTACCACTCCTACACAAGAAAAGATAAGGGGAAGGAATAGTGCTAATGAAGCCTCCTGAGAAACGGAGCTATGGGTGTGGGTCTGTTCAACAGAAGTTGTGGCCATAAGGCAACTACCACCAGGACTATGGCCAGGCAAGGAGTGAGCTGGTGGCAGGAGGAATCTAGTACACCAGTCTAGCTCTTCTCTCAGCCATCAATACATTTCTACAGCTTCTTGAAGGACTGAGGCCATTTGAAAGCCAGAGGGCAGGTGTCCCGACGTTTCGTTGCATCTGAATCTTTGGGGTAAATCCCCAACAGTGCAATTGCTGGGTCGTAGGGCAGGTCTATTTTTAACTCTTTGAGGAACCTCCACACAGTTTTCCAGAGTGGCTGCACCAGTTGACATTCCCACCAACAGTGTAAGAGGGTTCCCTTTTCTCCGCATCCTCTCCAACATTTGTTGTTTCCTGCCTTGTTAATTTTCCCCATTCTCACTGGTGTGAGGTGGTATCTCATTGTGGTTTTGATTTGTATTTCCCTGATGGCAAGTGATGCAGAGCATTTTCTCATGTGCATGTTGGCCATGTCCATGTCTTCCTCTGTGAGATTTCTCTTCATGTCTTTTGCCCATTTCATGATTGGATTGTTTGTTTCTTTGGTGTTGAGTTTAATAAGTTCTTTATAGATTTTGGAAACTAGCCCTTTATCTGATATGTCGTTTGCAAATATCCTCTCCCATTCTGTAGGTTGTCTTTTAGTTTTTTTGACTGTATCCTTTGCTGTGCAAAAGCTTCTTATCTTGATGAAGTCCCAATAGTTCATTTTTGCTTTTGTTTCTTTTGCCTTTGTGGATGTATCTTGCAAGAAGTTACTGTGGCCGAGTTCAAAAAGGGTGTTGCCTGTGTTCTCCTCTAGGATTTTGATGGACTCTTGTCTCACATTTAGATCTCTCATCCATTTTGAGTTTATCTTTGTGTATGGTGAAAGAGAGTGGTCCAGTTTCATTCTTCTGCATGTGGATGTCCAATTTTCCCAACACCATTTATTGAAGAGACTGTCTTTCTTCCAATGGATAGTCTTTCCTCCTTTATCGAATATTAGATGACCATACATTTCAGGGTCCACTTCTGGGTTCTCTATTCTGTTCCATTGATCTATGTGTCTATTTTTGTGCCAGTACCACACTGTCTTGATGAAGGGCTAGTTTCCAAAATCTATAAAGAACTTATTAAACTCAACACCAAAGAAACAAACAATCCAATCATGAAATGGGCAAAAGACATGAAGAGAAATCTCACAGAGGAAGACATGGACATGGCCAACATGCACATGAGAAAATGCTCTGCATCACTTGCCATCAGGGAAATACAAATCAAAACCACAATGAGATACCACCTCACACCAGTGAGAATGGGGAAAATTAACAAGGCAGGAAACAACAAATGTTGGAGAGGATGCGGAGAAAAGGGAACCCTCTTACACTGTTGGTGGGAATGTCAACTGGTGCAGCCACTCTGGAAAACTGTGTGGAGGTTCCTCAAAGAGTTAAAAATAGACCTGCCCTACGACCCAGCAATTGCACTGTTGGGGATTTACCCCAAAGATTCAGATGCAACGAAACGTCGGGACACCTGCACCCCGATGTTTCTATCAGCAATGGCCACAATAGCCAAACTGTGGAAGGAGCCTCGGTGTCCATCGAAAGATGAATGGATAAAGAAGATGTGGTTTATGTATACAATGGAATATTACTCAGCGATTAGAAACGACAAATACCCACCATTTGCTTCAACGTGGATGGAACTGGAGGGTATTATGCTGAGTGAAATAAGTCAATCGGAGAAGGACAAGCAGTGTATGTTCTCATTCATTTGGGGAATATAAATAATAGTGAAAGGGAATATAAAGGAAGGGAGAAGAAATGTTGGGAAATATCAGGAAGGGAGACAGAACATAAAGACTCCTAACTCGGGGAAACGAACTAGGGGTGGTGGAAGGGGGGAGGAGGGCGGGTGTTGGAGGGGAATGGGTGACGGGCACTGAGGTGGACACTTGACGGGATGAGCACTGGGTGTTTTTCTGTATGTTGGTAAATTGAACACCAAAAAAAAAAAAAAAAAAGAAAGCCAGAGGGCAAGGAAATCCAGGTGATTATGTTTTTGAGGTTAATCTTTCAGGCCACTGAGCATGAAATAGAAAAAGGAAGGGTGGATCTAGTGATGCAAATAGAGAGAAATCAGAACAGAGAGGTTTCCACAAGAAAACCATGGAGATTCAATTTAGTAAAACAAAGGAGTCTAATAAAGCCTTCTAAATGGTGCTGTAGGCCAAATATGAGAAAAAATAAGAACATGGAGTACTCAGAAAGGTGATTACAGAACCATGGGAATAATGGCAAAAATTATGTAAACAGGCCAAGGGGAGGACAATATGGGCAAATATTCAGTCCTGAATTTTTTGCTTTCACATTTATGTCTACAACTGTGTTTGAAGGACAGCGATAAACTTTCCAATCAGGAAATCAAGTGATCTCAATATTCACATCAATTTATATAATGTTATCACAGCTGCAATAAAATACCTTTTTACTATCTAGAATTTAGACACTCTTGTCTTGTATACCCTATTTAATGATTTAAATTATTGAAAACTCCATGACCTGGGAGTGTAAAACTCAATGCATTGAGTATATCCAATATCAATGGAAAGTTTCTTCATATTAACACACATAATTACTACTCATCTCCAAAGAACCTATGTACTAGATAGGGAGTAGAGGCTTTCCAGATCTCATCCAGTCCTAGTATCAAAAGTGCACAGGAAGATGCTATAATCCACAATATACTGGAAAAAGCCTGAGGCTCAAAGAGGAGGTAACACATCCCATGTGACACAGAAAGTGGAAAGACTGGGACTCACATTCAGGTCTTTTAGTCTGGAGCTCTCATTCATTCCTTAATGTGCTAGGAGCTTCACGAAGCAGTGGAGCTGCCTATAGTTGGAGCTAAAGAAGTTGTTGATGATTTCCATGTTTAGATACAGGAGTACTAAGGGGAATTTCCTTTCTTTTCTAATTAATTGAGAAAAACATATGAGAAGAGATGGAAATTTTGAGTTAATTGGTTCAGGGAAATGAGTTAGCTTGATTAAGCAAGAGTACATGATACCCAATAAATGCTTATTACAGAGAGAAATGAACCTCATCTAGAGTCCTGGGGAGCATCAGGAGGCTGGGCCTGAAAAGCATGGTTTCAGCAGGATGGAATGATTGAAGGAGAGATTGCAAAAAGAGATATTCAGCCATGAGAAATTGTTTGTGGGAAAATAGGCTTTGCAAGTTTGCCTTCCTGGCAAACATCACATATTTATTTACATCACCCATCTCCTTGCTTTATTGACTCATTCAGTTTCTTTAATTCCAAAAGCAAATTTGATTTCTTTCTACATTCCATGCACACTTCTAGGTCCTGGGCATATAAAGTCAAAGTGACACATTCTTTCCCCTCATAAGAGTTTTATATCCAATGGAAGACACAGGGTCATAAACCAGCAAGTGTAATTTCATATGATTGTGTTAAAATAGCTGCTGAGGATGCTTCAGAGACACAGAGAAAGAATATTTTCATTGCTAAGAAGTCAGAAGGAGTCCTTTTCAAGAGCTTGGTCTTGAAGAATGGGAATTAAATGGGTAGAAAAAAATCTAAAGGTTTTAAGAAAACTATACTTGTGAAATTCTTGAAGACAGAGGCAGAGCTTGTAGGACCAGAGTAGAGAATACATGTGGGACTGGAATGCAAGAGGAGCCAAAAGAAGCAGGCAGGTGCCATGCTACATGAAGGAGCTTGGATAACAAGTTAGGGAATTTGAGAGGAACCACAAAGCTCTAGGAAGCCACTAAAAGATTTAAATCAGCAGAGTGATAAAATCTGATACAAGGTTAGAAGAGATCATACGGGATGCAGTGTGGGGTGGACAGAGGAGGAGGTCCAGGCAGGAGGCATGGAGACCAATTGGAAGCTTGGTTCCAAACCTGAGTGACTGTGCAAGTGGTTGTGAGGTTACTGACATGAGGAACATAGAGTGAAGAGTGGACTGGATTGGAGAAAAGAAGTTTCCAATCTAATTATTTCCCAATGACAAATTCTCATCATCCCTTCTTTAACATAATAACGAGAAGGGGAAATATATATAATTGATAAGAATGGATTAGAATATACTTGTGCTTATTTTCTGGCCCTGATCTGAACACCGGCTTCCAGGGAACTGTGTTTATTATACATTCACAGAAGAGGGAGACATGAACTAAGAGGGATCCTGATGGGCAATGGTCTCACCCCGTTTTCTCCAGTCTCCACTCCTCAGGATTTCAAAAGATAGGAAGGCATCTCTTCACAGTGACTTCATGGTGACCTTTGAGGGGGGGAAACCTAAGCCTCTGTTAAGGATAAATGAATTCACTGAGAATATGGTTTTTACTTCCGAGCACTTACCTTTTGCCAAGTAGTGTCTGTTATGCCAAGGTTCACATTAGCAGGCAGCGTGAAGGAGGGAAAAGCAACTCAACCACCACTTTGGAATGGATTTTTTACCTGCCTCATTGCAGATAAGGGACATTATTGATCTGATTAGGGTAGTTCAATTAGCAGAGCAAACAGATTCCTAGACTGGAGAAAAGGCTAAATGACTTTTGCCTTTGACCTAGAGAAATTACCTAGGCAACCAGTACTTCAGTTTTTCTGTCTCCTAATTGAGCCCGGTAAGTGGTACACTATCCAAATGAGTGGGTCTCGAACCCAGCTGATTTTGATGTGGTTTGGGAACCACTGCTCTACATATAAAGACTGTAGAGAGCTTTGCAAAACAGATCTATCTCATTTGGGCTCCCTCCCTCAAAATGGGGTAAGGAGGCTGCCTGTGAAAAAACAATGTGAGATCCAAGTAAAATGTACCACATCTCAGTAAATGAATGCTAGTGATTTGAAGAAATGTAACACTGCTGTAGTAAATAATGCTTGATGACGAAAATATTTGGTCATTTTACAGTATTGCTCAAGCAAGGAAATAGCACTCATTATAACACTTTCTTTTCATTCTGTGTAACAAGCAGGATTCTCTGGTGCAAACATAAGATGCCAATTCTATAATTTAAGGAGAAAATAAAAATATGGGTGGTTATGGGGGTGGCTCATGTGAGTGAAGGGTAGGATGACAAGGAAGCTGCATGGAGACATGAAACATTTGACTCTAGGGACCTGGGTGGTAGGAACCAACAGAATTCTTTCCCAGGGGACAGCTGAAAAAAGTGAAGTTCTCACTAAATCAAGCGCTTTTAAAAATAATGTTCAGGGTGGAATGAGCCGGCATGAAAAGGAGAGTTGTTTAAGAAGAGGGAAGTTCTTTAGAACTTTTGAGAAGCAGTTATTCAAAATACATTTTAGTTCCTTAGTGAGTGTCAATCCCTTGATGAATTATACTCATTTAAAACTGGAAACAGCCCAACAAATATTCTTTTTTTTTTATTTCTAAACTGGTTTTAATTGTTTTTTTAACAATAAATTTATTTTTTATTGGTGTTCAATTTGCCAACATACAGAATAACACCCAGTGCTCATCCCATCAAGTGCCCACCTCAGTGCCCGCCACCCAGTCACCCCCACCGCCCGCCCTCCTCCCCTTCCACCACCCCAACAAATATTCTGTATAAAGAACATACCTTAGAGGAAGACAGCATGAGAGAAAATAATAATTGTTTTTAAACCTGGCTGTGCTGCCTTGAGATCCAGCAAAGTAATGCAAAAAAAAAAAAAAAAAAAATAGGTTAAGTTGTGCAATGATAAACTTAAGAAGGCTGACAAGTCACAAGAGGTCATGGGAGGAAAGCAGGGAGGAGGAGAAGGAGGAGGAAGAGGTAGAAGAGGAAATCTACCTTCAAAGTGGTAAAATAAAACTTAATTTCAGCGGAATTTATAATGAACTGAAAATTCGTTCCTTTCCAGGTGTGTCAAATTTTCTTAAAATAAATACCCTTTCAGGGATTGTGAATGATATCCTGCCCAATGGATAATTTTCCTTAACTGCTATTTAGCTCAACAAAATTTTTAGATGATTCAGATGCTACTCTAGTATTAATTGTCACAGGATGAAATCTAGAAGTCTCGATGATGTAATGATAGAGTTTATAGGACTGATGGTATGCAATGAAGTATGTCATTTTTCTAATGCCACAGTAGAGGCAAAAAGTCTTTTTCATTTTGAGAACTTTTGCTCAATCTTACATATATTATCAATGTAGCTTTAGGCAAGCATTTTGATGTTTTTAAGGCTCCATCTCAACATACGAAAGGAGATGGTTAGGGACGCCTGGGTGGCTCAGCCGTTGAACATCTGCCTTCACTCAGGGTATGATCCCAGGGTCCTGGGATCAAGTCCCGTATTAGGCTCCCTGAGGGGAGCCTGCTTCTCCCTCTGCCTATGTCTCTGCCTCTCTCTCTCTCTCTGTCTCTCATGAATAAATAAATTAAATCCATAAAAAAAAAAAGGAGACGGTTAACTCACAACAAACCGTGCCTATCTCACAGGAACATGAAGTACGTAGGGCAAAATCATTGGTGGTAAAATCACTGCAAACCCTTATGAATTTGAGGGTTACTTATAGATATCTGGACATATTATTTAAGAGTAAAAAAATGGTAGTAGATCTCTTGACTAGAGGCCAGAAAAGCCGTAAGTAACAGAATTCACATTCATCACAACCATTTGGAGCAATATTTCACAAACTGGAGTGACAGTTTTGAAGAGTTAACCCCAAAGTGCTAAGTTTATATTGTAACTCTTAAAAGGAAGTAATTTGTGTCTGTAATATATGTAATCTCCATAAACCATTTCTTTTTTAAGATTGTGTGAACAGCACTAAGAAAAGCTGCAGTGGCAACACCACCTTTGATGTGACAGAGAATGAACATAATTAATATTGCATACAAATACAATCTCAAAGTATTAGATAGTGAGCTCACTGCTTAATTGTTCCGAAAATGATAGGGTATACTCCTTTTAGGCTACATCCCCGAGAATTTTTTTTAATTGCCCTTTAATAGAAATCATGCTTTATTTTTAGTCTAGAGAAAACAAAGTCTGTGGGAACCACCTTCTTCCACCCATGTCTTGGCAGTGGGAACTAGTGTCTCAGATCAAGACTATTTACCCATCCCCATGGCAACAATGTGTTCCTTCCTGCATAAATCCTAATATCATAGGACCCAATGGTTCTTTAGTATGGCATTTCAACCCCAAAATAACTATATTGATGTGAATATAAATGCTCTAAATAGAACTTTTTTAAAAAATTAAAATATTGCTATGATGCTAGAAAGTCTGATGTAGCCTTTTCACCAGATCTTTGTTTTGGAATAAACTGTCTGCCATTTCTGAGTATGGACACCGGATCTTCAAAGGAGTTGGACCTTTTAATCTGTTATTTGGCAGAACATTATGTGGACTCTAGCAATGTTGGGGTTGGAGCTCTGAATAATGTCCCTACATCCATGTAGCCACAATCCACGAAGACATTGCCTGTGGGTTGCCTTGGTTTAGGGGTCATTACCCTCTTGTTTGCCAGGCTCAACAAGAAATTAAATCCCTAAAAGCTTCATCTACCCTAAGACCTGGTCACTTTCCAGGTTGCTAGATGTACTAAAACACACTGGCAAAGATTCCAAATAGCAAAAAAAGATTGAGTTGTACCCATAAATTGCTTTGGGATCCTCAAAAGAAAAATGCTGTCCAAATACCAATAAGTGGTATTAACTATTTTGTCTCATGGTCAGACCTGACACTTAAGCCTACACACACATTTTAATAAAAGTAGTGTTCCACTACTTGTACTTCCTTCCATACAAATACATTATAATTTTTGTTTGAGGGAGTGTAGGTGGTGGCACAGATATTCTATTTCCCCCTGACAGCTTCCCCTCCAGTGTTTCAAATGTATTAACACTCAGCAGGTGAAATTAAAATACTTTTTATACTTTGAACCATTCCCTTGTAAGATCTCCTATGATTAAATCAGGGTTGAGTGAGCTGCAACTGGATGTGTCATTCATTGATTTTTTTTTAGTAGAGATTTAACATTTCTATGCATTTTAACACCCTCTTTTGGTAATGAAAGCGTTGGGAGCCAACTCTTTCTCTGTTCTCTCTTGAAGGCCTGCTGTTCTTTCTCATTTTTCAAGAGCTTCATGAACAAATAAAGTAACTTGGCATTGTCATGAAAAGGAATGTTTCAGTACTCTGGTCCCACTGATTGTACTCCAAATAATTTGCTCCTGCCCTTTGCATTATAAAAGCAACCAGATGAAAAAGAGTGTTGTATATCTAAGCATAGACAAAAGAGTCCAATAAGTAGAAAGGCTGTCCAGGCTCCAGCTTGACTCCCAAGATTCTAAAATAAGTGCACTTTTTTCTTTTTTTAATGAAATTGTCTAATGAGAATGCTAGTTGGAAAGGACTAGCTGAAGAAACAAGTGAATTTTAATCTCATTGAGGTCAAGAGCTCTATTTTATTCAAGTTTGTATTTCATGTGGTTAGTAGCCCATTAAGGCCTTACACAGATACAGGAACACAAGAAAGTAAAGATTTATTAATCATCAAGTGGTCATTTTTGCAATATAAATGGAAGAAAGATTTTTATTTAAAAAATATATTGTTAAGATATCCTAAACAAAGCACCAAGCATAAGTTAGGGGACTATTTCTTTTTTAAAAACATTTTATTTATTTATTTGAGAGAGAGAGAGAGAGAGAGAGAGAGTTCCCCCTCCATGCAGGGGGAAGGGGAAAGGCAGAGGGAGAGGAAGAAGCAGACTCTCCACTGATCAGGGACCCCAATGCAGGGCTCGATCCCAGGACCCTGAGATCGTGACCTGTGCCAAAGGCACACTTAACTGACTGAGCCACCCAGGTACCCCAAGATTGGGGAATGTTTCTTATGTAGTTATGTGCCTGTCTTTATGTGTTTGTGATATATCTGTGTGTGACATAAAAGTATGACTATAAAATAATGAGACCTAAAGAGACACATATCTTGGACAATATACTTGTGTTGAAGCGAAGTTTCATTAAATGAGGTATGCTAAGATACTGCCCAAACTCAAGTGGTATCTAAATATAAAATGTTGCAATTATAGATTATTCAACAGCACATCATTATCGATCCGCTCCTTTGGTCTATATCAATAAAATAATAATGTTGTCAGGGACCAGGAAGAATGAAATGTCTCTGCCCGTAGCTATACAAGTCCAGAAAACAGAGCACAACTGACATAAAAATTGATGGCAGGCTGTAGAGGCAATGCATATCCAAGACCATTTAATGATGAAGCATTCTTACCTGTCCGATACACAATTTGGCTTTGGAATATATTCTTTTTTTTTCCAAAGGAGCCTTTTTATCATTGTAATTTCAAATCATGACAGCTCAGAAGCTGTCATTAAGAATAAGAATAAACTGAAGAACTTTTTTCCTCCTCCACAGGATTGCAATCTATGGATGTATTGTGAATGTGGCAGCAGAAAAAGACATGAAACAAGACAGGTCCTCAATAACTTCATACCTGGAGCCACTAGTGATTGTGTTTGCACTCATTCTCAGCTGCAATCACTCAGTCTCACAGTTGGACAACACCTCTCATTCAAAATAAACCTTCCGTTCTTGATTGCTCCATATCACGTTGCTGCCATTTCCAGCTGTTTCTCGATCAGAATACATTGCTTTAAGATCTGCCTCTTTATGTCCTCAAAGCAAATGAACAAGCACAGGAATATTTTGAAACATTTTAGTACACTTACCAATGTTATTTGACTCTGTAACAAGTGAAAAACAAATTACAATGAGGAATGCTGTTCTTGAAGAACTGCAATTTCCATTTGCCTGTATTTGTGGATAAGAAATCTGGGGCTTTTGGACCAGAGACTCCCTCTGTTTATCATGGTTGAAATTTTACATGCAGGATGAAAAGACTGGAGAAAAGCAAAGTGATTTACTGAAACTTTTGCCTTCAGAAAGCAATCTCATTGGTAGTTCTAAAGTACCTCATATAAATAAGCTCAGGTTTGGAGAAATATAGATATATATTTCCATGTAATATCTGTGCATTTTCCTAAACGCTTGCCATGCCTTTTTACTATGTTAATGAATAGCTTAGATGATGAACATGCTTTATGGGCTCTGCTGGCTACTGTGTGAGCCTCTGGACATGGTTAGTTCCTAAGAAATGCTTAATAACATGCACTTTTGCAAAGTCTCTTGACTTTTTGGAACAATGGCCAAGGGTATTTGGAGAAATGCTTTCCTGTCTTTACAGACTCACAATCACCACTGAGTTCTTCTAAGTTTGTACCAACCTTACTGACCTTGCTAAGTCTGGCTCCAACTAGCCTGGGGGACAGAATGATTCCTCATTCATCAGTGCCTTTAAATTACCTTCTTTTGCAAAAATGTTCTCTGGGGTCCAAGTAGGATGTTGAGAAAGAATGCTATGGCATTCCAACATTTTCTCTTTACTCAAGCATCCAACAATTACAATCAAAATACTTTGAAATTGCTTACCTTTATTTCAGCTCATCTCATCAAACTCTGTCTACAGCTCAATGAAACATATGAAAAGACAAAACAGTACAAAAAACTTCTTCATTGTACATTAATGTCTCTACTTGTCCTGTAGAGATAAGCCCATGGACGTGATCATGCTTAACTGGGCTGTCTATGTAGAAAATAGAATAAGATAGAATAGACTTTAAATGATGCACTACTACAATTCATAAAGTCTTTTAAACACTGATTTTTTTTTTTATAGTCAGTATCTGGTGACAAAAAACCCCCCAAAATAACAGCAAAACCTGAGTAGATTAATGACCTTAATATTTTTTAAAATTTATTTATTTAGAAATTTATTTAGAAATTTATTTAGAAATTTATTTAGAAAACTTTAGGAATTTATTTGCTTAGAAATAGAATATTATAATAGATACTATAAATAGATTATATAGTATATACTAGGTTCAGTGCCTGAATCTAGGAATATTCTAATCCACTTTCAAAGAAGAATCTACAGTTTCAATAGAGAACAAAAATAATTGAATACCATTTCATTTTGTTTTGCTTTGTTTTTGCTTTTTAAGTGAACTATAGAACTAAACTCTCAAGTAACTATGGCTATCCCAACTTGCTTGCTTTCTCCTGGAGGGAAGTCCTTATGTTCCACATAACGTCAAGAGTATCATTGGACACCTATGATGAGCTTGAGATACTAAAGCCCAGAAGGAATATGAGACCAGTTTGGGCTTTCTATTCTGTTGTTCAAGGGCTCATAATTGGAAGATAAAAAAAAAATCTGCTTGCAAATTTTTTTTTTTAATATTTCTTGCAGATCATGGAACATGAGTTTAGAAAGAAGTGGAGGCAGGAGGGCCTATCATTTGCAAATGGCACAGAAGAGCAAAATCAAATCCTGGAAGAGAGCAAAAATGAGATGAATTTACTCAAGATCATCTCCCTGGAGACTGCCAGCTCGATTAGAGCCAAATTGCTATTGATGACTTCAAAGAATCAGATCATGTAATTTGACATATAAGGATATATGGCACAAATAATCAAATATTTAAATAATGAAAACACCAAATGAATTAAATATTCCTGTTATATAGAACTATTAGAATTACTTAAGAGACCTTCCAGATGCAATCTGTTATGTTAAGTACAATGATTCTGTGTTTCCATGTGCCGGGCAGAATTTAAAATACAAGGGATCATATAAGCATAGCAGACCAATTTTTAAACTAACTGAAGCCCCAACATTTCATTCTGATGGATGATTACACACTACTACATCTCTCCTCTTCGTCTTTCTTCTCTTCTAACATATTCAGCAGTTAATTTAGAAAGTAAGATGTCCCTTTAGAAACAAAGAAGACATTAAGAATTTTCTTGCAGAGGGTGCCAAGTAAGAACCTACCCACTTGCTCATCTCGGTAAACATTTGCTTTCAAGATTGCTGTAGTATCCCATTATCATCAAGTCCCATCAAGAAGGAAAATTAAGTCTTGTAAAAAAAAAAAAATCACAATTTTGATTGTGCCAAAACTCCTCCATTTAATATACCCCAAACCAATATGTGCAGTCTGTCACTTGAGGTCCTAGGGTTTCCTCAATCCCAAGCCTCAGCCAACCTGGACTCGTCACAATTTGTCAGGCAGATTGGTGCTTGACTTCTTGATTCTTGCTCCTGGGCAATGACTCAAACTCTGTCCACCTAGAATTCTTGACTTCTCATTTCCCCATTCATTCCCTCAAGAACTCAGGACATATGTACTTGTTCCTTGGTCTGTGCCAGTATCTGTCCCTGTCTCAATCCTGAATCCCTGCTTCAAGAGTGAGGTGTCTCATTCAAAGCCATACAATTATTCCATGACATCTTTCTTTATCTTTCTCATCAAGAGTAATTTATTGATGTATCCATTTCATCATTTATTCATTTAAATATTGTGTTAAATGCCTATTATATGCTAAGTCCTAATAATACAAGTACAAATGAAGTCTGTTCCCTGACTTTATAGAACTTGAAGCTGAGTTAAAAAGCAAACCAGTGAAACAGCAGGTACCCCATAATTATACAGTGGAAGAGGGCAAACATGTATAATGTGTGCCCCTAGAACTCTAAATCACCCAGAAATGGCCAGGGTCCTCTCTCTAGAGAAAAGAACTGATGATCTGAGCCTAGAAATTCAAGGAGATTTAGCTAAATATAGAAAAGAAAGAAGAATGTTCTTTGCAGAAAGAAAAGGCACAGGAAAATAGCATAAGAAGTATGAGGAAAACCATGGCATTCTAGAGGGCCAGGCTGCACGCACACGGTAGTCATTAAGGTGGCTGAAATGAAAGAAGCTTGGTGGGTGAGTGACCAGAGATGAGATTAAGATGTGAATTGCAAGTAAATCTTGAAACATGTCTGAGAACTAAGCTAAGACATTTATATTTTATCCTAAATGATTTGGGGAAGGATCGAGAAGTGTTGAGTGCAGAGGGGAAAAATTGGAATTTAATTTTGAATGTTACCATCGTCCACCGAGATACTTGGAGCTGAAGAAAAGAATTCCCAACAAAAGCCTGATCTCAAAATGTATGAAATCCACTATTTGTATTAATTATGCTTTTATTTTTCTCAAAGAACAAGAAGTCCAGGGGTGGGTAGTTTACTGCTACAGCAACTCAATGATGCTGTCAAGAGCTGATGTTCTTTCTGTCTGGTTCAGCCTCCTTACCTCACAGCCTTTTCTTCTCCTGCATGTCCCCTTCTGGTCACCAAACAGCTGCTGCAATTTCAGGTGTCAAGTTTGTTCTCTGGGAAGGAAATAGGTAGAAGCAGTATAAGGACAAGAAGGAAAAAAGCTAAAGCTAATGTTGTCCCTTCTTAACAGATAAATAAACACTTTCTTGAAGTGTCACTCAGGAGACTCCTATGTACACCTACTTGGCCAGAACAGTGTTACATGGTTGTCCCTAGCTGCAAGGGACAGTAAAAAAAAAAAAAAAAAAAAAAAGAACTTTCCTTTCAGAAATGGCTTATGTGTGCAGTCACCATCTGCCATGTCCATCACTGAACTACATTTGGTCAGGTTTTAAAATATCATATCTTGGGGCACCTGAAGGGCTCAATGGTTGAGCATCTGCCTTTGGCTCAGGTCATGATCCTGGGATCCTGGGATTCAGTCCCACTTTGGACTCCCCTCTCTGTGAGGAGCCTGCTTCTCCCTCTGCCTATGTCTCTGCCTCTCTCTCTCTGTTTCTTATGAATAAATAAATAAAATCTTTTAAAAATATATCACATCTTAATTTTCCTTTGATATATGTTATTATTATATAGGACATATATTATTATATTGATAATACATTATTATGCATATATGATACATTGTATAGATATTATACAAAATAAAATGTATTATTATACGGAATATATATATGTACATACACACACATATAGATGCCTGATTAAAGGGTTGGAATGGGAGGTTTGAATGTCAGAATGTTCTGAATAAAAAAAAAAAAAAAAAAAAAAACTTGCCCCCTCTTGTTCCAGCCTTAGTGCATTATGCAGAGATTACACAAATCTAGAATTCCTCAAACTTATCATTAATATATCTATTTTGTACTCTTCTCTCTTTTGTTTTGTACAAATTTTGGAGCGTACATGAAGTAGAGAGGATAATATAATGAGTTCCCTATTGACCACTCAACCACCTGCGATGGTTATCATTTTGCCAATCTTGTTTCATCTACCCCTCCCCTTTTCCTCTGAAATGTTTTAAGCAAACTAGTTCCATTTCAGTACACAAGAAAATGAGTTATCGCTGTATACCTCAAATTGATTTTTTTCTTCTTCAGACAGGAGATCCTATAAGAGTTTTAACATGACTTTGGGAAAAAAATGGTGAATGGAAAAATGTCACTTGGAAATTCTCTCTCATATATGTGTATATACACACACACACAAACATACACATACACACAAGAGTAAGAACAGACTGAGAAAAAAGAGAGAAATTTTAAAGCGGAAAAGCCCAATTTCCAGGAGCTGGAAGGCTAAGTGGAGTTTCCCCAGGCCCCTGAAGGAGTGCGTCTCACCTACATCTTTATTATCCAGAGCAGGACTCCTTCCCCAACCCCATCCTTGAAACTTAGGTCACAGTCATGTGTCATTTAAAGTATCGTTAACAAATGTAGAAATTAGTATTCTATCCAAGTGTATATTCTTTAACATTAAATTTCAAACTATATACTAGATGGTAGCTTAGTAGAAACTGCCACGGTATACTAAATGAGCAGCTGTTTAAGAAAGAACAAGGCCTCTCCTTCTGTCTTAGGGATTTTGATTACTTTGACCTTCTGGTCCTACCCGATCCTTTAAGACAAATAATTCAGAATGTTAACAACTACTCTTATTTTTTTAACAACTACTCCTAAATAAATACAATAAATATGTATCATATTCATTCACATACAGTGTCCATTCGTTTAACCATTCATTTATATGTTCATCCAGTCACTAAACATTGTGCAGGTCTTGTACATATCTGATTGCTAAAATCTTTAAGGATGAAAACCCTGGTAAGGAACTATAATTGTGCCTCTGTTTTCATAAAGTGAAGCAAACCCACATCCTAAAAGCCCTGTGTGGGAATTAGGGGAAGGGTGGTTGTTCTCTAAACGTCTGGGGAGTCGAAATGCCAATCTGAAAGTGTATTTCCAAAAAGGCATAGTGGCAGGACGGCAGGGTGGGAATTGGGCCTGGCTGGAAGGATCTCTATATGTGTATTTTTATCGTCCATGTGTTGGATGAAGCGGAGAGCTGCCAGATAGCTTCTTTTCCACAGCTTGGAGTTACTGTTGGGAACAGATCCATGTATGGAAGCGAAAGCCGAAAGGCACAGATAAGCAGCGATCCAGCTATGCAAACCATGTTTAGAGACACTTAAAGGACAAGCATCCCAGGTCCTTTCTTTCTGGTAAATTCGGAGAAGCCATCATCCCGGGTCTTTTTTCACATCCAACTCATGCGGACTGAGCAGCCCAGACTTGACAGAGGTAGGTGCAGGGCTTTTGTGATGAAACTTATCTAAAGGATCATTCATGAATATTCCCTCCCGAGCTCTTGATGTCCTTTAAGGGAAGCTGCCAAATGATATTTTGAAAAGGGGGGGAAAAAAAGAAAAAAAAAAAAAAGAAAGATTTGGGTTGGGGCTGGTGACCAAGAGGCATTTAACAGCTCTGCCTTCACAAAGCAAGGCAGCTTGGTTGCAGAGGGAAAGTGACAGCACAGAATTGCTGCCAAATATAATCCCTTTGTCCTGGGGTCACTTACCATTTGGATTTCTGTCGATACGAATCTTCCTGGATATTGCCAGCACCTCTGGAACGGGCCACAGATTCCCGTGGGTTCTGCTACTGAGTATTTTAGGCGGAGGTAGGTGGGATTTGCCCTTCTTGCTTGCTCCTCTGAAGCCAGTATAAACTCACACGTGTGGCTAGTTCTTCCTTAGACATGGAAGAGCTGCTTGTAAACGACATTATTATTTTTGGCAGGGGAAGTCATTTTTGCAGTGTTTCTCAGCAGATCGGAGGTTGATTACATCCTGTTCAAAGATTCTTGAGTTGCTTTCACAAACACGGGTCTTGCGCAAGTTGAAATTGCTGAAACCAGCTGTACGCACTGGACTTTTCTCCGTACCTTTAACATTTTTCTTTCCTTTTTGTTAATGACTGGAAACAGATGAACTTGAGGAGAGATTTCTCCAAAGATTATTATAGTTTAACTGTAAGTGATGTTTGAGAATAGTAGATTGTGGCAGAACCACAAAAGCTGTCTGTCTCAGGGATCCAAACTAAAAGTATAAACGTGAGGACAAAAACAATACCAGTATATATATATCTGACTCTAGTCTATTTTCTAAAATACTGGTTAATCCAGGCAAATCATATCAATAATACTTTGAAATGCTACTCTAGGTAACTAGCAAATTGTAATAATTAGATCATTAAAGGAGTCTTTTTAAAATTGTTGGCAAAAATCTGTGAACTATTACCAAATACTCACAAAAGTCAAGAGAAAAATTTATAGGTCATATCTGTAAAATGTGTGTGTTTTTCCAAGATTGAATTAAAATAATTTTTGCGCAAGAAAATGAAATGTGAATTTAAAATTTCTCTTGTTAAGAATTATGTGTCTATACGTCACACATGATTTGAACTCCCTTATTATTAGGTTTTCAATCTTATAATAGAGCATGAGAGGGAGAAAAAAAAGAAAGAAAAATTGAATGTGATTTTTTTCCTTTCCTGATGACAAAGCATAACATGCAAAATGATTCATAAACAAGTGTAAGAAAATAATAAAATGATTTGTAATACTGACCAAGGAGATGTCCTTTGGATAAATCGGATAGTGGGAAAAGCAATTGGCTTAGGAGATATAGGTAAGATGACTATAGTTATGCAGTGGGTTCTCTCAAATTGTGAATGTTCTGTAATACAAAAAAAGTGGCAGAGAAGGAGAAAACATGGTTCTATTCCAATAATAATACTTCATCATTATTAAAATAATTATAATACTAAAACATGGGTGTTTTTATCAAATTATTCCTTTTCATGTCTAGGTTATTTACACTGACAACACATTAAATTAACAGCACATTGAAGCTTACCCTTCATGCATCTCTAAATAGGCTATTTTACCTTACTTAAAAATACCAATATTCTGTAACTTTGAGAGAGAGAGAGGCAATAAACTATGCCTTCTTTTTTTAAACCAGCAGAGACAAGTTGTCATAACTTTGGCTAAAGTGGAACAGGCCTACAAAAGGATGGCTTTAAGACACTTACTTAAACACTACATACCAACCAGTTTTTTGAAAGGAACAGCACAGCAGGAGCCTGGGAAATTCTCAATAAGTAAAAGGTTATTATAAATTATGTCACTAGTATTTGTGACCAGACGCAATGCATATATGACATCATTGGCTGTTTTCTCAGTTGCTTACTGCCAAGTACATTTCAAGTGTACATTTCTCATGAGACATGCCTACTCCTGTTTTTCTTTAGCGAGGAAATTTGAAGGTGTAATATAAGTAATAAAGAAAGATTTATTACTATTTTTATATATAGTATGTAAATATCTATGGAAATAATTGACAAATAGTTAAACCACTTGACCTTTTGACTACACCTTCTTAAGCACTTAGTGGTATGTGCAGAAAATCTTGGGAAGGTCATATTTTGAGAAGAGAATTGGGAGTACTGACAGTCTTAGGTGAAAAATAAAAAGACTTGGATGCTCTATGCTATAGTTAGCTGAGATATGAAGGAAATTCATGGTAACCAAGAATGATAAAGAAGTCAAAATTTATCTAAAAACATACAGCACAGATTTGAGGTTCACATGTATATGACAGGGCCAGTCAGAATAGCTCCTGGGCCAGGACAGTTGTGCTCCAATGATCAGGAAGAGCAAATGCTTTTAGGAGCTTTGATGGAAAACAACTTACCTGAATATGTAAAGGGGAGTTGGTATGAAAGAAAGAGTAGAGGTTTACTTTTCCAGAGGTATGAAAGATTTTGACCCACAAGAAAGGTCATTAAGTTTCAAGGAAATGAGAGCATTACTTTTTAAAAATCCCTTTGGGAACTTTAAATAAAATAAAATTTTCTCAGATGGTTAGTCTCAGACTGACTGGTCTCAGACAAACCACTGATGATTTCAAGAACCTTAAAAGTGACGGAAGACATGAGACCAAGGAAGAGATTTGAATACCAGAGAGGCGATACAGTTTCTCGGAGGTTAATCAATGGTAGGTGAAGTTTCCCTAGAATCCAGATCATTTGGTTTTCTGATCAAAACTAATCTGCTCTTGCTGCACTTCTTTCTTTCTTCTTTCTTTCTTTCTTTCTTTCTTTCTTTCTTTCTTTCTTTCTTTCTCTCTTTCTCTCTTCCTTTCTTTTCTTTCTTTCCTCTTTCTTTCTTTCTTTCTTTCTTTCTTCTTTCTTTCTTTCTCTTTCTTTCTTTCTTTCTTTCTTTCTTTCTTTCTTTCTTTCTTTTTCTTTCTTTCTTTCGATTTTATTGACTTATTCCTGAGAGACACATAGGAAGAGGCAGAGACACAGGCAGAGGGAGAAGCAGGTTCCCTGATGTAGGACTCCATCCCAGGACCCTCGGGATCACGACCTGAGCCAAAGACAGATATTCAATCACTAAGCCACCCAGGTGCCCTGCTGCATTTCTCTCTTAATCTTAAAATTATACAGTATTTTCAAATGTAATGGAAAGATACTGGAAGAATTCTGTGACAGAGGAAAATTTTAAAGGTAGTTTTAAGATATATAAAATAGCAAGAAGGGAATAAATTCCTGTGGCACTTTAGTGCCAGTGAGGAGAAAAGGGGCTTTTCCTATCCCATCGACTTCTTCCCATGCTTCTCACCTCTACCTGCACGTGAGAATCACTTGGGATGAGATATGTCTACACTACACCTCTGATGAACTACATATGCTCATGGGGTCCAGGCAAAAGTAGTTTATTTTTTAAATCTACCCCATGAAATGTAAATACACAGCCAAGGTTAAGAACCACTTCCTTTGGCAATAAAAAAGTGGTAACCACTTCAATTTATTTCAACAGGGGGAGTTAACAGAACCACAACTGAAGATTAAAAATGAGCTCTTTCCCAAAGAGATTATTTCTTTGAAAGTTTTATTGATGTAATCTTGGCTGACAAGGAGTTCCTCTTTAGAAGTTTAAGCACATTTAAAAAGAAGTTTTCTCTATGCCAAAGGATTGATATGGATCTATTTGACATTTCTCATATTTCTTTAGCCTGAAACATATGTGTGCTAGCCACAATTATTGAAAGATAAAGAATAGATGTATATGCTACATTATGGTTTTGAACTACAGATATTAAATGAAATTTTATATTGTTTTAGCAAATATCAAATAGCCATCTTGAAAGGGCTTGTTAATTTTGGATAGCAACAGTTTTCTAAGGAATAGGCAAATCATTGCCTTTAAAAAATATATATTTTATTTTATTTATTCATGAGAGGCACAGAGAGAGAGAGAGAGAGGCAAAGACACAGGCAGAGGGAGAAGCAGGCTCCATGCAGGGAGCCCAATGTGGGACTCGATCCCAGGACTCCAGGATCATGTCCTAGGCTGAAGGCAACACTAAACCTCTGGGCCACCCGGGCTGCTTGCCTTTTGCCCCTCTAAAATGGCAAGTCCTTTAGAAAGAGGGTGCATGACTTTATGCAGGAGATATATTAATTTATCATACATCAAAGTACATGAATAAGAAACTAACACTGGCAAAAATTATGATGATATGTAGAGCCACAGACTTTTTCTATTTAAGTGGAAAATGAAGACTGGTTTGTCCAAACCCTGCAAGGAATGAGTCTAGGCTAAATGCAGGTAAATAAAATGTAAAACTTTTAGTTTTCAGCCCAGGATACAGAAGACAATACAAGGTAGTGGATGGAAGCAACAATCAGAGTTCTGACTGCTGTGGGTAGGTGGAATCAGACAACCTGAATTTCATTCTGGCTCTTCAATATACTCGTGGCTGTGTGACACTAAACAGATAACATCATCTTTGTGACCTCCATTTTCTTCTCTGTAAGTTGTGAACAATAACAGCAGAAACCACAGTGAAGGGATTAAGTAGTAAAATGCAAACAAGGAGTTTAACATAGTGACCAATAAATGGTGATACCATCCTTGTAAACAATATTAAAATCAAATTAGTCTCTTGAGGAAGTCTCTGAAACTAGAAACACCAAATAAAAGAGTGATCACATTTCAAGAAGAGTATAGATGAAATCTTTTTTTAAAAAAAGGATTGTATTTATTTATTTGAGAGAAAGTGAGCACACACAGGAACGGCAGTGGGGGTGCGGGGGTGGGGGGCCAGGGCAGACTTCCCACTGAACAGAGAGCCCACACTGGGCCTGGTCCCAGGACCCTGAGATCATGACCTGAGCCAAAGGCAGACACTTAACCACTTAACCCACTGAGCCCTTCAAGTGCCTCTAGATGAATTCTTAAATGCCTGCCTTTCAACCCAGTTTCTAAAATCAAGCACTAATACTGAGCCTTTGGGAGGCACTAAATAAATATACTCTTTGACTGTTGATTATGAGCATTGAATTCCTCTCTTACTCCAAATCATACCATGAAGGTGAGCCTGGAAACTGTCCATTTATATCAAGAATAAATAAATACAGATATATACTCACTCATGAATATTAAGAGACATACAAAATCAATTTCAAAAATGAACCAGTATCATAAATAGAAAAGGGTACCAGTTAAGACATTTCTTGAATCATTGTCTGAGTAAAGGTGTGTTTTAGATAGAAATAGAAGAATCCACTATTCAGAGTAATGCATTATGTTCTAATTAATAATATATATATATATATATATATATATATATAGTAGTAGTAATTATAAGTCTAGTCTATTCAGCAGCTTGCCCCTAGAGAGAAAAAAAAATGTGATCATATATGATCATATATACCAACTGCAAGCTATTCTTGAATTTCATTTAAAGAAATATAATTTTACAAACAATTTCTAAATCCTACCTAGTTTTACTGCTGTTTTACCCATATAGATAAAATACATGCTATGAAATAAAAAGTCTTTTTCGGGAGGGGAAGTAAAGCCTTGAATTCTAGACTCAGACAAATCTATTAACTCCCAACTATGCATCTTAATGCCATGCTGAGCATGTTTCCTAGTAACTATCTTGACATATGTTGAGCTCTATTATTTCCCAAGTATGCTTTTAAGCAAGTCACATATATTAATTTATTAATTCTGACAAATGCTCTGTAAGATAAGCAGCCATTTTACAAAGTGATACATAGAAAGGTTAAGTACTATGCCCAAGGTCACACAGCAAGTAAATAGAAGAGGCAGGATTTGAAGCCTGTGCTTAGCTTCTGTGTTACAACTGTCTTGCAATTGTTTCCTGGCCTTTTACAAATGGAAACAAATAAATTAATGTATGAAAAAAAGTAATGTCGAAAATTTTTCAGTATAGTGTCTGTTAAGAAAAACAAGCTATGTTATTCTTCTCAGATTACTGTTCATTCAGTTTAACCTGTTGAATGAGTAAGCCAGTCATTTAAAATAGTGCTTCTGAATAAGAAACAATAATAAGAACCAATATTTATTTAATATTTAATATTATTTATTAATGTTAAATATTTATATGTAACATTCCTGAAAAAGAAATAATATTGATTGTTCTTTGTAAGCTAACATTTACAATGCTGACTGGACGTTTTTCAGACATAGAGGTTAAATTATTATTTTGTGACTATATTCCATCCTCTTCTTCTCTCTGTTCATTACACTGTGTTTCAATAAAAACGTGTAAAAATTTTGACATCCTTCCCCCATTCTTCACTGTTATGTCACAAAGATGAGTTAGACAAAAAGTATAAAATGAGATAAGAATCATGAAAGTTAGTATTCAGAGGCCCATCTCACATACCTGTTAAATTGTATTGAAATTCCAATTTCATAAAACTAAAATGAAGAACAGGAACTCCACTTGACATTCAGCTTACATTTTAAATTATGCTTATAGGCATGGGACCTTCAGAAATTTAGCATACAACATTGCAGAATTATGTATTAGTTTTATGAAAATTAAATTAAATATATTTTAACTATGGCAATACAAATTGTACAGGAGTTAGCCACTTATTGATTTATTTTATTTTTGTGAAGAGCATGCAATGAAAACTTACCTCTTTTCTCCTCTTTTTATCATGCATTTGCAGAGGTATAAAGGTCAAATCCACTCTCTACCACTTATTTTGTTCTATCACACATGCAAAATCATTTATCTTATTGTTTCCCCATATATGATTTTGCTACTATTAATTTAAATATTCTTTTGCCTTAGATAGATAAATAATCTACCGTGATGCAGGTAGGAGAGAGAAAAAGCAAATAAGATCAGAGGCAGGCAAAAAGTGGGGCTCCTGCCTGACCCCATAAATATATAAGTCCTAATAGGTCACATTTTTAAATTTTTTTTAACTATCAATAGTCAACAACCATATCAGGAGTAAACAGCCATGATAATTCATTAAACTAAACTTTCTGAGCAACTCAGAGTGTGGAAAAACAAAAACAAAAACAAAAACACACCAGACACCAAAATTTTCATTATTAAGAAACTAAATTTAAGTAACGTTATATACTTAACTTAAATTCAGTCCCTGGATCCCAAAGCCAAAATTGAGGCCCATGTTTTCTTGGGAACACAGATGAAATAAGTAATATAGAGAATGTATGTCCCAAAGCTCTTTTTTTTCCCTTCAATCATCTATTTGAGTATATTAGGATAATGTCTAGACATCATGAAGACAACCTTTGCTGCTTCATGGTAATTGCTTGGTTTAGGATGAAGACTAAAACAGAGTGGGAAGACAGAAGAAGGTCCTTGATACTTTGATTTCCTGGTTACAGCACCAAAACCTGTGCCACTTACTGCATCCAAGGGATGGGGAGTAGGGGAATGAAAGATTCTCTCTCTCTCTCTCTCTCTCTCTCTCTCTTTCTCTCTCTCTCTCTCTCTCTCTCTCTCATCTTAACAATTTTAAACCTTATTCTTTTAAAATAAGATATTAGATGCATCTATGCAATTTGCCTGACCAAAAGGCTTATAAGTGTTTTTCTCAAAATAAATGGCAAGTCTGTCACCAGAGGTAAAGTCTCAGCAACACAATGAAATTGAGACCACAGCTTGTCTTGGCTGGGCCCAGAGGTCATTGAGCCCTAGGACCCCTAGGCCAGTGGTCTCTGCAGAGGAAAGTTTTCTCAGCATAGGATCCCAGTAGGGTTACTGCTATGAGTTGAGGTAAGTTGAAGCTACAGCTCCCCTTGGATGGTATATTCTTATTCTTAAGATTTGGTTAGGCCCCTCCTGTGTGGTAGATGAGATGGGGCCCAGGATTGAAATTGCTGCTAGGTGAGCCAGAGGTAGCTCCCAAAGGGCATGATGATGTCCACACACCCAGTCAAGGATTCAAAGGAACGCTACTCTTCTTGAGTATTTTCCCGATCTTACTAGGAGTCTTACCCGCTGATCTTTAGAAAGTTTTTTGTCTCCAACTGTCTCTGGCTCAATTACATATCAGTTTTCAAAAACAAAACACAGATTGAATCCATGTTCTTTAAAAGACTGCATGCATGTCAAAAGAGAGTATTTGCTAATCAAAGCACCTAGGACTGGAGAGATTTAAGAAAAATTGGTAACATTGTTTTAAAATGTCAGTTTTCTATGTCAATTTTTTTTCTTTCTAAGAAAGTATGTGTAATCATTTTTAATTATTTTGCCAATTTGTGTTGAAGAACTGAACATAGTAGAAATTGTATATAAAAAGGATGCATACACCTTAATGGAGGTTCCACAGTGCTAATATAAGTGGGGCATTAGAGATATAACTGAAACAATACCTACACCAAATAAAAGTACAGTAGGATAAAGAGAGAAAAAGAAGGAAAGCATTTTTTGATAGGGTGGTTGGAGGAAATGACCTTGAACAGAAAATTAAATATGGTTTAGACACAAGTCATGTGAATGATTAGGGGGAAGATTTTCAAGAGAGGGAAGAACAGCAAGTATAGACTCACTGAAGTAGGAGCATACTTGATCTGCTCTACAAACACAGTAAGGAGCCCAGTGAGGCTGCATAAAAAATAGGAATGGTAAAAAAAAAAAAAAAATTACATCAGAGATATAGATAGCAGCCAATTTATTAGGTCTTTGAAGCCCAAGATTGGGAAGACTCAGTTGTGGGACTTTAGTTCTGAGGGTACTAGGAATTCATTGGAGGATTATGGACTGAGAAATGAAATATATTAATTTACATTGTTTAAAGTTAATTCTGACTGCAGTAGGGAGGGTAAACTGTAGAAAAGCAAACAAAAGGAAAAAATGCAGGGGTACCTGGATGGCTCAGTTTGTTGGACATCTGACTCTTGGTCTCAGCTCAGGTCTCAATCTCAGGGTTGTGGGTTCAGGCCCTGCATTGGGCTCCACACTAGGCTTGGAGTCTCCTTAAAAATAAAATTCAGATGATAATAATAGACACCTTGCAGGTCAAATGTCTATACAATTCATGAGGACATTCTTGAGAATAAAAGGGGGAACTGTTAATAATTACACTGAATCAACAGCAAAGAACTGGGAATGTCCCAGGCAAACTGAAACATATGCTTGCCTTAAGTGAAAGACTATTTTCAAGAATAAATGAGACTGAGTAGGTGTTCAAGGAAACGCAGCTAAAAGTAATAGTTACCAAGTCTTTCACCAAATAAGATGTATAATATATTAATGGGCTATAGACTAAAAATAATTCGATGAATGAACAAACTAGGGACACTACAAAAAACCTAGGTAAATTGATTCTTGGAACTTTTAATAAAACAATCTGCCTTGGGAATATCTAGGCACTCTTTATGGTATACAGTATTGCTCAAAGTCATTTGTCCATAGATTTTATTTTTTCAAGGAGATAACATCTTGTGACTTCAGCCTTCTGTAGAATGATGTTCTAGGAGAAAGCGGTCATTTAGGGATGGAGTAGAATGGATGATGAATGCGATTTCAAGATTTGATCCAGAAATTTTAATGAGATTTCTGGGTAGATAACTCAATGGTATGAAAAACTGCAAACCACAATTTAGAAGCAGTGTCACACTGATTTAGCTGTTACCAAAATGTCAAGGTTGCTCTGATCTACTAGATATACAAATAAGTCTTTTCCATTTCCCATAAAAATCTAGTATTTGCTTTGTGCTTGTGGTTCTTCAGACTTCAGTTTATGCCTGGGAATTTTTAAAAGTAAAAGTTGCTTGATGCCTTTTCTTTTTCCTGGAATAGGACTTGGAATCAGTCAAAGATACTGAATTGCCATTGATACAGAGGTAAAAAACTTGCATGTAAAATCTAAATCTAAATCTGAAGTATGTAAAGTATGATGGCAAGATGAGCTCAGAAGTAAAAGAAGTATGGGCAGCCCAGGTAGCTCAGCGGTTTAGCACTGCCTTCAGCCCAAAGAGTGATCCTGGAGACCCAGGATCCAATCCCACATTGGGCTCCCTGCATGGAGCCTGCTTCTCCCTCTTCCTGTGTCTCTGCCTCTCTCTCTCTCTCTCTCTCTCTGTGTGTGTGTGTGTGTGTGTGTGTGTATGTGTGTCTCTCATGAATAAATAAATAAATAAATAAATAAATAAATAAATAAATAAAATCTTTAAAAAAAAAAGAAATAAAGAAATAAAAGAAGTACCTAACTTTGTCAGATACCCAAGCAGAAATTTGTCCTGAGCTCTAGGGTGGAGTTATTACTTGCAGCTGACTTCCCATACACTCTGATGGGAGTTGTACAGATGAACCAGCAACTAGAAGCCTTGGAAACTGTCACCAACTTCTATAAACTGGCTTACAAATAATTCATAAATTTTAAAAAGCTGCTTAAAGGGTTTCTCTTTAAATCTCTTTTTCTTCCTAGTATTTCCTTGGGGGTGGAGGGTAATTGTCCTCTATGTTCCTATAACTACTAATAACAATAGTTGCTAACACAAAGCAATTTCTATGTGGCAGGCACTTTTCTCACTGTGTTTACTTGTATTCACTCGTTAAATCTTGACAATAACCTTATGAGCTAGACCCTATCACCATCCTCATTTTCTGATAAGGAAAAAGAGATGGGGAGGAACTAATGAAATTTGCCCAAGGTCACACAGCTAATAAATAGTAAATAGTAGAGCTGGACAAATATGGGTCCAGAGTCAATATTATCCATTCCACTGTGGGCAAGTGCATAAAGGAGCATAATAAAGAAACGTAACTTCTTGTATCTAGTAATACTACTTTTAGTCTTTATAATCTTGCAAAACATAATTGCTATTCCAACTGACATCCCTTGGAGTCTCTGAAGACCTGCAGTTACTATATTTCCCTCAAACTTTCTCTATGGCTCCAGTTTCTTCAGTGGAGTCTCTTATAACATGTGTATGAATTCCAGCTTAGAATAATGCTTAAAAACTCTTCTTTAAATGTGCACTAGTTTCTTTCTATTTTTTGATTTACTTAGTTGATGTGTCAAGGGGATTGATAACTACAACTCACCCAACAAATATGTTGCAAATAATTTTGAGAGCTCCATGTGCAGGATCTTGAGACCTATCCCTATCAAATTTCATCTGTTAAGATCTTTGTGGATCCTAAATGTCATCCAGCCGGTTTTTGTTCTTCAACTTTGATATCTTTTGTGAGAGTGGCTTTTATGTCTTTATCTGCTACTCTGACAAAGTATTTGGCCAAAGCCAAGGACAGTGCCATGTAGCACACCACTCACTTTCTATCCATCCTGAGTCAGCAGTCTTTGAGCACAATTGTTTAGTAAGGATTTCACCTAATTGCATTATCAATCAGTCTGTATTTCTCCATTTGGTTCAAAGCACTTTTGTGTAGTTATGTAAAATATCATGATGAAAGTCAGAAATCATGTGCCAGCTAGTTTAAAATCCCTAAATGTTATAAGGTTAGGCTGATTTGGCTTTGATCATTGAAACTATATTGGCTCATTTGCAATCTAATGGCTGCTGCTCTTCCAATCTCCAGAGTTCCTCAGTCCACTGATTGGTTCACGATTTTCTTTTGAAAAGTTTTCATGCATTGGTATGTAATTTACTTATGCAAAGCATCTGAACGAATTTGGAGCAACCAGGTGCTATCTTACCATCACTTTTACCTTTGATTCTAGTTTCCCATTACTAATGTTTACTGTCCACACTCCTATCCATACATCCAACTGTCTATTTGACCCATGTCTGCAGATCCCTTGACTCATACTTAATGTTTTCTTTTTTTAAAGATTTTATTTATTTATTCATGAGAGACACACACAGATAGAGGCAGAGACACAGGCAGAACGAGATGCAGGCTCCTCTCAGGGAGCCTGATGTGGGACTCTATCCCTGGACCCTGGTATCACACCATGAGCGGAAGGCAGACACTCAGCCACTAAGCCACCCAGGCATCCCATGTGCTTAATGTTTTCAAAGTTAAACGCATTATTTTTATTATCCACCCGACTGATCTTTGTGGTTTATCTGACTCTTTGATTAACCTTAAACCAAAAAGTCAGCTTAGACTACTTTCCTTGACTTACTGTCCCCCTACCACAACAAATCAGTCCTCAAATCCTGTAGTTCATGTCTCCTAAATGTCTCTTATATCCATCGCCAGTGCCTTTTATAGTTACTACATGAGTTATTGCAGTAGCATGCTAAGAGATGCCCTTCCTCCAGCCTGGCCACTCCCAATATCCTCCACTTAGTTGCCAACACGATCTTGCTAAAACACAATTTTAATCAGCATCCTTATATGTAAAAAAAAATCTTTTAAAGAATCCTCATAACTTCCAGGATAAAATTTATTAGGTTAGTGCCAAAGATCCTTGAAATTGTAGGCTTGCCTATGTCTCTAAGCCTGTCCTCTATCTCCCAAAAAATGTTCTTTGTCTCAGCTTTACCAAACTACTGCTGATTCACTGAAACAGTCAAAAGGGCTCTGATCTCTATTTTCTTACTTGTTCATACCTTCTTTCTTTAGTGTTTATCTTTTCACTTAACAAACCCTGCCCTTGCTTTACGACTCAAAATAAGAACCATTCTCTCTGTAATGCCCTTCCCCAATCATATTCTGATCTGTATTCTCCTGTTGTAGGGCTCCTACTGAGCCCTGCAAAGATCTCCATTATCCTACTTAGTACTGTCAACGTGTATTTTTCTGCCTCCTCATTAGACTCTAAGCAACTCGGGGGCATGTACTTATCTTACCCATCTTTGTATATGAAGGGCTTGGCACAGTGTCTGACATACAGTGGGTGTAGTCCATAAATGCTTATTGAATAATGAAGCAAATGAGCCAAAATAATTCTCATCAAATGGAGAACTAGAAGAAAATGTTCTGTAAGGAGTTATGTGTTTCTTTAGTCTTCCACATGCCCCAAGGAGGCCTGTCCCTTCCTCATTTAGTTTTAAATTGTTAATTTTAAGAATCCTATTGGTTCTTTACATCATAAGGTCCACCCGACTAATAAACAGATTTTAATAACGTTACTCATTACACGTTGAAGGCTTTGGTGGTTGATTAGCTCCAAAATATAGTCCATTTATTGTAGGTTATCCAAACTCACCAATTGCAAAAGCTATCAACCTCACCAGCCTCAAAATGAAAGAGCTTACACGGAGGAGAGGGTGATTAAAATATTTCTCTTTTAAATGAATACTCTTTTCATTATTTTATATTCCAATACCCACAAATATTCTGAGAATAACTTTTTAAAAATGAAGTGTCAGTTAATCTGGCTATGAGGGCAAAAATAACATGATGATAGTGAGAACTTTCCATTAGCATTTTTAGCAACATTATCCAGATCTTGATACAACTGTTTGAAGTACTTGCCATAGAGCAATATTTTCTATCTTTAGATGGTTCTGAAATCCTTTTGTGTATTACTTTTGGAAATGGATTTTAATCTGACAGCACCAGACACCACTTGAGTAGTGCCTCCATTTGGATCTGGAAACTGATCTCAGTTTACCAGTGTATACAAGTAGATATGCCAAGTATACCTAGTCAAATAATCTATTTAGACCAATATGGATTTACCATTTAGATAACATCAAAAACTGAGATAGCAGCTAAAATTTGACTCAGGTGTCGTATTCTTTGATTTATTAGAGTCAAAGTACCTCCTGCCAATGAGGAAAATGTGGTAATGAGTAAGGTATAAGTGCCTGAACATAGCTCCTGAATGGGTCTGCTTTATTTTTTTTTTAAGGGTAAAATGATATCATTTGAGAGCCAAATAATTTCTGGCATCTAATAATTGAATAACTACTGACAGTCTTTTATGACAAAGACTAAGTCTATCCAAAAAGGAGGTAAATCTTTAAATAGGCATCAATTTCAATGTTTGGAGACTAGGAACAGAACTACTACACTCAAAATCCCAAGTCCTGTCTTTAAGGTCCAATAGTTAGCAAGTCACTAATCTTTTTCCAGACCTTTTTTTTTCTCTGTGGGATGAAGAAGTTGGACTTCATAACCACTGGAATGCCATTGTGCTGTAATGTTCATCATCAAAAGTGTATGTAACAGTAGAGAAATAGACTTTTAGAGAGGCTTTCATGATACATGTTGATTTTTTACTCACTAACTGATACATCCATTATTTGATCCTAAACTCACTCTTTGTTCTTGGTATCGCTTTTCATTTTACATGAATTATCCTAGTCATTGTCATCTGATGAAAAATAAGAAGGCATAAGTGTAAAAGAAGTAAAAATATGCTTTAAGAATTTGTCCTGACTTAGACCCTTCTCTTTTGTCCTATATATTTAAAAGATGGTTTATCATTTGCAACAACATGGAAGGACCTTGAGGGTATTAGGTTTAGTAAAATAAATCAGATAGATAATGACAAATACTGTGTGATTTCGCTTATATGTGTTATTTGAAGGACAAAACAAACAAAATGACACCCCCCAAAAGAAGATGATTTACTTTCAGACATAAATAATAATAAAAATTATTATGACTACCACTTGTTGAGCTACTACATTGAAAGTAGACAAGCCAGAATTTGAACATATGTCTACCTGACATTAAAATCTATGCTCTTTCCATATGTCTTGTGATCTGGATAACCATCATTCAAAATGGCAGCTTTTGTTATCATGAACACTGAAGAAATCATTTCTATGAACAATCATAAAATTGTGTATCAACTGATGTATAACTTTTCAGCTTTATTTAGCATAGTACTTATGTTAAAAGTAAACAGTACAAAGTTGATAAATCTAGTATCAAAATTCATCTCATAGTATGACTTTTCAGTTCACTTTTAGCTTCACCTCCTCCTTTGTAAATGAATGATAATAATAATGATTTCACTTCATTTGAGGGTGTGTGGGCAAATGAAAAAATGAATGAAAAAGCTTAAAAATATGATACATGACAAAGAGTTTTCTTTTGTTCCCCAGACCCCATATTTTCCTTGGAAAATACAACTAAGATCATCAGACAGAAGGACAGAAGCACTTGCTTCTGATCCCAGCTCTGCCAATGACCAACACAAATTACACTCATGAATGAATGACATGAGCTTTTCTGAACATCAGCCAAAGGAAAGGTGGAACTAAATAATCTCTAGGTCCCATTTGGCGTTACATAATTGTAATTGATTTAGTCTCAGAAACAAATTCTCATGCTTGTGCTTCCTCTTTGGAACCTGGAGCTTATTTTTAGTGTTTGCACTAAAAATGTTTTTCAAAAAAGCTATTGGATTCAGGACAAAAATGTCCAGGTACCTGAAAGAAATTATAAGTTAAATGGATGAGTCACCAAAAGGCAGTGGGACAGCCAGACCTGTCAGACCTGTTATTCGAATTTGGGCCAAATGATTCAAGTATTTGATTGTAGTGATTGCAGAAGCCTGCAGAGGGGAGATGGCACACACATTTGGATGGATCAGACCTGATCTGAAGTTTCGCAGAGCTACAAAAAGGGAAAAAGTATCAAGTGTGTTAAAGAAAAAAAAAAAAAAGCAGCTTGGGAGAGAGAAAATGAAGAAGATGGAAATCTCATCACAAAGAGAACATAGCTACTGACTGGTTGTCCATTGGCATACATAATATGGGAAAGACTGCTGGATTATGATGGAGGGAGAACTGGGATCTAGTTCTCCAGTTCTGTGATCTTGGTAAATCCATTCTCATTTTCTGGATCTAAGCTTCTTTAGGTTAGACTAAGGACTTGACTTGGATGATTACCTAAGGTCCCTCACAACTGTTAAGTTGTATGCACAGGAGAAACACAGACAATGTTATGAAATACCCTTTATATATATGTGGAGAGAATCTATTCTGTGTTGGTTTGCCTTTTGGCCTCATAACTTCAAAACAGTAATTTTGGGGGCTTGTTACTTTCACATTCTTATTTGAAGAAGTAGAAATTCTTGTTATTTTCACATTCTTATTTGAAGAAGTAGAACTATGATAGGGAGTAGAGTGAATGGCAGAGTTTTCAAGCCCAGATTTGAGAAAATATTGTTTGCCAATCTCTCATTGTTACTGATTTCTAGATATTCTTATTCTGTGTCTAGTATAATACATGTTTCTAACATGATTTTCCTCTTTGCCATATGTTCCAACTAGATGTCACTAGATGTCAATCATCATAAAGCTTTACTGTACTTTATAATTTTTGCTTCTTTTCAGTGATATTATTAATACCTTATGTTCAATATCTTTGCCAAATTGAGATCAGATGTCTTTCATTTTGAGTTTTATCCTTGGACATCCCTGGCTACCTGAATAGGTAATTCTGAATCTATGATTCCACCTCACACCCCACAAATCATCTCAAAATATTACATTACATTCAACTTTGCACCTTCACGATATACCTAGAATTTTTCATAATGAAGATTCATTAAGTACCTAGAAGATACACATCTTTGTTTCCTCAACACTTATTATTGAAACAGTAGGTATCTAGGAGGTTATAATCAGTCTTGAGTAAATTAATGTATTTACATTTATAAAAAGAAGCAAAGTAAATGCATTCCATATATGAGGGGAAGCTTTAGAAAAACAAACAATTAGAAGATATGAAAGGAATAAATGAAGATCTGAAAACTTATTATTCTGTGCTTATTACTTTCTGAAATACTAAAGTTTCTGTTTAGAACCCACATCAATAAGCAAAGGTTAAAATAATAACAAAAATCTCTCTCTCCATGCTTTCCAATGAGCCACATGTTTTAAAGTCAAGCACAGTGCATCTGCCCTCATAAATATGTGATTGCACATTCCAAGTGATTGATGATATTTAAATGATGCATATTTTTCTTGGGTACAAGTAAAATATCCACACTTTCACTAGTTTCTTGGTGAAAAAAAAAAACTTATACATAATTAATGTCATCAAATGGGTCTCATGAATGTGTCTTGATAGGTAAGGGGAAAAATATTTTTGTGTGTATTTGTTTTTAACACAGATTTAGCGGTACAATGTAAAATGTTAGAAATGTATCATCATGTTCCCCCTTTCCCCACCCCGACAACAACCATTCTACTCTCTTTCCTTTTTTTAACACCTTTTTTAAAATATGACCCTTCCGGGATCCCTGGGTGGCGCAGCGGTTTGGCGCCTGCCTTTGGCCCAGGGCGCGATCCTGGAGACCCAGGATCAAATCCCACATCGGGCTCCCGGTGCATGGAGCCTGCTTCTCCCTCTGCCTATGTCTCTGCCTCTCTTTCTCTCTGTGACTATCATAAATAAATAAAAAAAAAAATTAAAAAAAAAATATGACCCTTCCTTCTCTCCCCAGTTTCTGCTAAGTGCCTTTGTACTCTACGTTACCATCAATTCAGCTTTCTTTTCCAATTTTTGTTGAGACGTGATCGACATACATCACTGTATGAATTTAAGGCATACGGCATGATGGCTTGAGTTCCATATATTGTGAAATGAGCACCACAGTAGGTTCAACTTACATCCAACATCTCATATGGATATACTAAAAACAAAGAAAGAATAAAATACAAAAGAAAAAAATTCTCCTTGTGATGAGAATTCTCAGGATTTTACTCTCTTAACAACTTCCCGTGTACCATAGAGCAGTGTCAGCTGTAGTCCCCATGCTGTACATCACATCCCCAGTACTCATGCATCTTATAACAGAAAGTTTATACCTTTGGATCACCTTCTTCCAGTTCCCCATCCCCACCCTGTGCCTCAGGTAACCACAAGTCTGATCTCTATTTCTATGAGTTTGGGTTTGGGGGTTTTGTTTTATGTTGTGATTGTTCGGGTTTTTGTATTCCACGTGTAAGGGATATCATGCAGCTTTTGTCATTCTGTGTCTGGCTTATTTCACTTAGCATGATGTTCTCCAGTTTCATCCATGCTGTTGCAAACTAATTCTGGAGATAGACAGTGGTGATGGTTGCATAATAACACAAATTTCTTTAATACTGCTGAACTACACACTTCAAAATGGTTAAGAGAGTAAGTTTTATGTTAAGTATGTTTTACTGTAACAAGTAGATTTTTAAAAGAAGTGTATCCTCCTGTGAAGGTGAGTGAGTTCCTTCATTTCACATTGGGCTGTAAAAATCTGAGGATGGGCTTTTTAATAAGGTGATACTGTATTGGCTCCTTGGGGACTGCAAGAAGTGTTTTATTGGCTAAAGTTTTGGGATTGCTCCTAGGGGAAAATTCTGCCAACAAACCTGATCCTTTTCCTGCTCAGAGACCAACCCCACAGAGGAAGGGTGTCAGGAAGCCACTTAATGGCTCTAGTTAGAGCGGAAGCCTGAGAGTTAAGTGCTGTGTCTGTCTCAAGGGGGAAAACGGAATCAGTATGTTCTTTGGCCCTCCAGACTCTTCTACCCTCTCTCTTTCTCCAACCCAAGCGTTTTAAAAACCCAAAGTGAAACTAAGTCTCCCTCCCGCTTCCCCTTCCAGCAATGTGCCACTGTCCCCTTACTACCAGAGAGTAGACAAAGCTGCTCTGGTAACTCAAGGGACTAATGCTGAATGTCAGAAAAGCAAGAAGAAACTTCTAGGTTAGTGACAAGGCGTAGAACTATGGCCCTGGGAAGGAAAGTTCCTCCTACTTTCCTCTGCCTTGTACTTCGCCTTATGAAGAGCCCAGTTTCCATTCTGCACTTGGTCTATATGCCGAGTTGTCCTTAACACAAGGCTTTGGCATGTATATTTCTTTTTGGTTTAAAGGGCTTCTGTACTCCCATTTATGCACAGCAAAATCGGGGTGGGGGGGATTATACCTTTATTTTACAGATGGTGAAACTGAGCAGATAGATCTGATTTCAAATTCGGTTTCTGCTATAAATGACTGGCAGTGTGTCACCGTAGCCTCAGCGTCCTATCTGTAGAACAGGGACCCTGATAACCTCCTGGGTTGATGCAACAGCTTCATGAGATGTTTGCAAAGCACTCAGTGCTATGCCGGACACCGAGTAAGCACTCCATCAATGAGAGCTGCCGTCCGTACAGTATGATTATTTCCACAGTTATGATTATCTTGTGGGATTCTGGCACAGATCTTCCATTCCCAAACCCACCATTCTTTTTTCTATCACAGAGGATGAGACTCACCCAGCATTGCAATCGACCTTGGCGTAGATAGAAGTCTCCATCAGAGAACACTGTGGGTCCTCTCTCTGCTCTCACTGAAAGATTATAATGAGTAATTCATGAAGATGTGAGAGTAAGATATGAGCCCAGTCCTGAAAAACCTCAGTCAAGGAGAAAAATCAAATCATACTTCATACTAAGATTGCACAGAGAAAGAACTCCTGTGAATTTAAGTCACCTTTTGGTCTGGAGGAACACAAAATATGAATGAAGAGATTAATGGCTTAGTGCAAAATGCTTGGGTTTCTTTTCCTCCCTCCCCCCCCCCACCCCTTTTGGTTACTTCACTTAAAAAGAAAAGCAGTTGCTTTTGCTCAAAAGTACGCTGTCATCTGAGACTTCCCTTTTGACAGTTAAAAAGGAACATGCTTGTTCTTTCCACGTGCTGAGCAGCTCTAAACAATCCCACAAAACAAAACAAAACAAAACAAAACAAAACAAAACAAAACAAAACACAAAAAACTGGAGAGAGAGTAAGCAGTTTATGAATTGTGTTTCAAGAGAATTTGCCTGCATATCCATGAAAGGAGCCAGCAACAGTCAACCCTAAGAGCATATTAATGGGCCTGAATCTCCTAAAGTCTATCTCACGGCAGTTCCCTGGCATTTAGAGTCTTTTGCCAGCTTTCTCAGTGAACTTGGTGGGGCGGGGGTTGGGGGTGGGGGATTATGGACAAAAAAAGCCTTCACTTTCTTTTAGTCTATTTATTTCCATCCACAGAAGGTGTCCCCCTTGTGGTGACAGCAAAGGCTAGTCTGACATTTCATCTAATCTTGTGGTATTTCACACATGTACAAAGACCTTTCGTTTTCTGTCTATCCACCCTTTAATAGCGCGTGCCTCTAAGTGGGTAAACGTTTATTCAAATACTCATTCCTATCTGAAGGTTAATGCTAAACTCAAAGCCAGATATGCAGTCTGCTGGCTTTCATCTCTTTAACTGCTTGCTGTTATTATTTTAAAGTTCTCCTTCCCTGGGACTGGGTGTATCGTTTTTCCATGAAGTAGTATCAGAGATTAAGATGGTGTTATCTGTCCATTAACAATTTACTTACTGGAGCATGAAAAAGTGCTTAAGCACAAGTGTCTGTGTCGATGCCATGGCTGACCATTAAGCTGTCTCAGTTATGCAACCTGTGCTGCCTTCCTAGCAGCGATGGGAAAACCAGTCTGAGTCAGCAGGCACCGCAATGGGCTCCTTTCATTCCTGTTCCTCCCTCCTTGGAGTCAGAGTAAACACCAAAGTAGCGAGAGTTGGCAGTTTTGCTTATTTTAAAGGAAGTATCTCAGTTGAACTGGTGCTTGTCTATTTTGAGTTGTGAGTTGCAATAAACTTCCCCCCCCTCAGTTTACTGTGTCAGTATATCCAATTATCTTTGCCAAAACCTCAGGAATGATAAAGGCTTATATGCTGCTGTATTCAAGCAAAATAAAAGGTGATTAGGAGCTTGGAGATATTAGTTTTAGAAAGGAAATCCAAACTAGACTTACATCATTTGGAAAATCAAAAAGGAGAGGAATGTGAAATGTTCTTCTCAATCAGCTATCTTCTATATCTAAAGGAATTTCTAAAATACCCAGGGAAAATATATGTTATGGATCTAAAGTGTTGAAAATTGCTGAATATTAAGGAGAAAATCTGAGTAATGATATATCGGTGTTTAGAGATATGGATCTCTACGTCTTACATATTTCATTTCTAATGCCACCTTCTCAAAGAAGCCTGACGGAATGTATTTTTCATCTCTGGTGACTGGAAAGCCTGGCATGTTTCCTACATACAATGCATGGTGTAGATGGAATAATTGGGGAAAAAATGAAGTATATATTTCAACAATATTTGGTGTATTTATGCCATATTTTTCTCAAAAAAAGATTTATGGAACAATATTATATACAATAGATTAGGATGATAATAGTAGGAAACCTCACTAATATGGTGTTCTTGAACATATTTTCCCAGTTTCTACATATTCTTTCTAACTTCTCTTCATTGATATGTTATATTCTGTGTTTTATAAAAATGTTACAATTCTCAAAATTTTTAAAACATGGAATGACTCATATAGTATACTTTATGGAGTATGAGAATTATTTGTTGGAAAGAGAGATATACATCTTATTGTCTGAGAGTAGAATTATGTTTCAAGGCACGTAATCTGATTAAGCATCCGGACTCAGGCACCTGCTGAAATAAATTCCAACATATTTGATACTCACACTGAAGCAGAGGATTTCGATACTGTTTTTCACAGTCTATATTATTCCTCCTACATCATGAGTGTATTTTTCTGGCAGACATTGTTTGAGTAAATTTGTTGATCATTTGTTTAACAATTTGTAGCATAACCAATTCTATTGCTTTGTATCATTAGCCTGTCAAAGTGGAGAAGGTAAAGCAGACACATAGAGCAATCCAAAGCAATGGTTGATTGGTTCATTACCATTAACATTTGTGAAGAAAATGAATTGATAAAATATAACTGTGCCTTTGCCAGTGATCAAGCTCTTCATTTTCCTGTGGCATTTGGCACAGTCTAACAAAAAAAAAAAGTGTTTTGATCATGCCCTGTAATCTCAGGACAATCTGCCAGTGAGTTCATAGTGAATCCTGGGATCCTTATGAAGCTCATATAAGGCAAAATACCCACTGTTCAAAGCGCTAAATTGTTCGCCTGGGGAATCCTGTACTTAAGACACTGCATATTTAAAGAGTTACAATGTAAATGACCAGTAAAGCAAAACATCTGGAAAGAATGTCAGTGGCAAACAGATGAAGGAGCAGTGGATGCTTACATTGATTTGAGAAGGCATAAGAGCTTCCTTCCTGTATGGAAAGGTCCATCATCCAAAAATTGAGGGTTATGTTTAGAGTGTAACAATAGCACCCCACCGGAGATTTTACAGTATGGAAGAGCTCCAAACAACATAAAGAAATTTCCAGTAATTTGAGAGATACAGCAAGGAGCTATGCTTCCTTGCAAAGAAGTGTGTTTCTTAAGGGTGATTAAAAGTGTTCAAAGAGTGCCAGACAATTAATTTTCAGATGTGCTAGGGAAGGACATCTAGCCTTTAAGGGCATTTTCAACTCAAATAATTTAAAATGATCTGCTTAGCTGGCTGGTAAAAAGTTATCCAAAAAAAATGGAAGATTCAGAAGATAAATTCAGCTTCACACATAACAGGTGAAAACCGATACTAATTGAAGGAATAAAAAAGAATTATTCCTAAGGGGCCTGAGTATGAAATCTGCCATCTCACATGAGGGAGAATGATGGGTTGGCCAAGAAAGAGGATCCCAAATCATATTATTGCTGTTATATAATTTGCACAGTTAAGGGAAGCACAAAGTAGGTTCTCAATTATTATTTGTTGTGTTCATTTAGGCATGCAGTCTTTTATTGGGCACTTCACATAGGCCTGGCAATGTGCTAGGTGCACGTACTTTGCACAAAGGACTAAGCTAGATGCTGGGAACATTAGATTGAACATTCTTTGCCTTCGATGAGCCTATATTGCAGTTGAAGAGCTAGGTATTAAACACAAATTACATCTTTAACTCATTACAGTTATGGTAAGTGTATTTCTAGAAGTAGAAGGTGTATAGCAGGGAATCTGATTTGGTCCAAGTAATCAGGGAAAGTTTTCTTATGGAAATGACATTTTCCCTAATGAGCTGACTGATGAGAAAATAGCAACCAAACTTTAAAATGCTTATAGATAGAATATAGCAGTTCTATACCAACAGAGTGAAAATGCATAAATATGGACAATGGAAAAGCACGTGGCACTATAGAAAGTCACATTAAATATATATAATACAGTCATATGCTATTTATGTTATATCATCATCATGTTTATGATAAAAGCACATGTCCTGCAGGTAAAAAATTACATTTAGCAAAATATGGGCTAAATATTAGTGAAGTGATCTTAAAGAGCTCTTCCACATCTAAGACCATGTTATCTATGAGACAAACAAAAATGCAACCAATTAGGAAAAATACAGAAGATGTTTGACTGTGAATCATTAGCATTAAAACTAAAGTAAAAGATGCAGTGCTGAGGTATATTTAGATTTTATGTCATCCTCCACAGTGTTGATCACTTAACAGGATTTCAACAAATAATTATTTAGCAATTATTTCTTTCGCTAATATTTGAATTAATTGTTTAGAAGAAACAAATTTTCTCTTTTCTGAAAAATAGTGTTTTGTTAGTTTAATTAATTATTAATCCCTCCAAAAGTAATTATTTTACAATATGGATGATTTTTCATGACTAGTATTGGTTCTCCAAGCATGAATTGTTGATCTTGCTCCATTGATCAAACATCTGCTCCTACCTTCTACACATCTTCTTCTTATCCCATGAAAGTGCACTTTCCACCAACTTCCTTCGTATCTTGGATGTTTGCATTTAGATCACACCCACCAAAGGTGTTATTTATAGAACAGCATTTATTTATCAAATTAATTCATTCAACAAATGTTGAATGCCTGACATGCTCAGATCATATATGAAATTTTCTGCATCATATGTTTTGAGCATCACTAGAAAGGTACGGTATTTAAGATATCTTCTCTCTTTTGCTAGAAATTCCAGCATTGGTAGAATCACCTGCTATTAACTACCTTATACAATAAATATCCACTACAGGGACCTAATTTAGAAGAGGGTTATCCATGGAAGTTATCTGAATGCACTTCCAAAGGAAAAGCTTTAACATTAATTTGACTAATGGCGGCATGATTGGAATAATTATATTTTCTTCCAGATTGAGAGTTTATAAGGCATAATTTTATTTGGATGCACGATAATGATGCATTTGGGGGTTTTTTAAGTGTACTTACATAATGTTATTTATACCTACTTTCTACAATGAAATCTTAAGAAAATGATGGCTGGGGTTAGCATTCTTGGTACAGGTTTTTATAAGTTAGGATTAAATTCAGCTGTAAATGACAAAAACCTGAAATAAACATTTCTTAAATAAACAGTGGTCTGTCCTTCTCTGATGAACATAGTCTGGCAATAAGCAAGCAGTTCAGGGCTCATACAGTGGCTTTATGGCCGTTAGAACTCCTCTCTATCTTGAAGCTTTGCCAGCCTTCATGTGCTGTCTCACGGCCTATGGTGGCTGTTCAAATTCCAGTCAGTGGAAAGGAGAAAGAGGAAGAGAAAGGAACAAAGGGAGCATGGCAGCTTTCTAAAAAGAAGGTTTCCTGGAAGTTGTCACGTAACAATTCTGTTCATCTCATCAGGCGGAACTTAGTCGTGTGACCAGCCTTCCTGCAAAGTCATCTTTATTCTAAGCAGTTAAAATTGAGGAGTGTGTTGCTAAAAGAATATTGGACTAGACAATTAGCTCTCTTGTATTTTTTTCCCTTTGTTCTGTTTTGGTTTTGTTTCACGTCACTATTCCCTTGCAGAGGTTAGGATCATACTTTCTCCCATTTCTAAATGCTGAAGTCCTCCACATACTTCCTCAAGCTGCTAAGAAAGTTCATGGTTATCTCACCTTTGAGATATACTACCTCCCCCACCTCCATTCACTACCATGGGTTGTCTTTTTTTTTTTTTTTTTTAATTCATGAGAGTCTCAGAGAGAGGCAGAGACATAGACAGAGGGAGAAGTAGGCCCCATACAGGCAACCTGATGTGGGACTTGATCCCAGGATCCCGGGACCATGACGCTCAACCACTGAGCTACCGAGGTATACCACATCCTTGGCTTATTAGATATATATTTCCGGACGTGACAACTGTTTCTTCTTTTACTTTTAATCAACCAGAGACTTCATCCATCCACTGGATATGTATTTATCATATACATATTTGCATGTATAGATAGATATACATATATAGATGTATCTCAATATATATTCTGAGTGATTGTGTATTTTAAATTTAGATTTTAAAATATAAAAATATACAAGTAAATAGATTAATTTCATAGTAACAGTGCAAAACTACTTGACTAATCAATTTATCTTTTTTATTTATCATAATCAGCACTTTATTTCATCTAGTAAGACGAGGTCCTGTAATGTAAAGAAGAAGAAGTATCATCTTTCTATAGTTTTCAGAAAACAGGAAGTATCTATAAGAGACATTATGTTGTCATGGTAAAAAGAACAAAGGCTCTGGAAATAGGCTGCCTGGATTCAAACTTGTGCTCTGCCATTTACTAGCTCTTGACCACGGCGAGTTACTGCATGTCTCATTGCTCAATTTCTTCATTGTGTAAAATAGAGACAATAGCAAGGATAGATTGTCATGCTGGTGTTCAGAAGTTAATGTGCTGTTAAGCTAGGGAAGCTTCTGTCCAGGCACCCTCATATCCATCAGTCCCTTCCCAGGCCCCAGGAGAAGTCTGGCAATATATGTTCACGTGATCTTGAGCTTTGACATCATTTACAAAAGTAAGATACTTTTTGTTTCTTTTCTTTTCTTTTTTTTTTAAAGATTTTATTTATTTATTCATGAGAGACACAGAGAGAAAGAGAGAGGTAGAGACACAAGCAGAGGGAGAAGCAGGCTCCATGCAGGGAGCCTGACGTGGGACTCGATCCCGGGTCTCCAGGGTCATGTCCTGGGCTGAAGGTGGTGCTAAACCACTGAGCCATCGGGCTGCCCTGAGCCACCCGGGCTGCTCTTTGTTTCTTTTCTTAAAACAGACCCCAAACTATATAAGCTTCAGTCTCCACAAAACCCAAAGCCTCCCCTGTCAGTTCGGTTGTGTCAGAAGCCATATGACCCCACACTGGTTAAAACCTTCAATTAGACAGCCCTAAGGCAGGGGATGTTCTATGTGGGTGTGTGGGTGACTGAATCAGAGATACTTAGGATACTTTTTACCAGAAGGGAGGTGGGAGGTGGGAAGGTGAAGGGTTACATAGGTGACAGAGATTAAGTAGTGCCCTTTTGTGATGAGCACCGGATGTTGTATGAAAGTGTTGAATCGCTATATTGTACACCTGAAACTAATATTACACTGTATGTTAACTAACTGGAATTTAAATTAAAATTTTAAAAAGTGCAGGCACTGGGAGCCTATATCTCCAGAATGAGAATCTTTTGGGATAGGTCTTGCAAATCTCCATTTTGATCAAGCTTCTCTAGTGATTCTAATGTGCCTTAAAATTTAAGCCACTCTGTTGTAATAGCTCTTCCAAGTCTGAAATTCTAACTTTAAACTACATAATCCTGATTTAGAAAACACCAATCAAAAGAAGAATCAGAAGATTCTGTGGAAGAATCAGAAACTTGACCCCCTCCTTCAGGGTTTGCCCAAGGCAATGAATGCTCTGAATTTTGAGTGAGACAGACAGGGGTGAAGCTATGAAGAGCTGAGATACCACTTTTCAGCCCCAAAACACAACTTGTCTACAAGTGTTAAGACTTGTGAACCACTAGTTCTCCTTTGGTTTATTTTCAAGAATAAATAAATTATTTCATTTCCTTCCCCTACTCATAAGCCCAGTGGCAAAAATTATGATTATTCTCTGTAATACGAGATTTTATTAGCCTAAATCAAGCTATATTATTTTATGGGGAGAGAAAAGGGATCTAAGAGTTACTGTTACTTTTTCCCAGACACACCGTTAAACGTTCTACCAATGTGATCTTGATGAATGTTTACAACAATCTTGCAAGAAAGGTGTCATTCTTATTTGTGTGAATAAGAAAATTATAGCTCAAGCAGATGAAATAATCTTGCAATAATCACACAGCTAACATGTGGCAGAGATTCAAACCCAGGTATGACTGAATTCAAAACCTATTTTGTCTTCCCCACACCGTGGTGCTTACAAATAAATATGGCATTTATTTGTATGTGCAGTGACATTCAAAGCTAAACTTCAAAAAGATACAGTATGATATAACTCAGAACCAATAAATTACCCTCTTTTTTTTAAAATCCATTTCTCTCCATGGGAACTCATGCTCTTTAAAATACTAAAGAGCATGTTGCTTTTGTGCAAACACGCACGCGCACGCACACACACACACACACACACAAAAGGAGAACGTTTGCTCCCTTTTGGAAAAGGACTCTGAATGATGCCATCTTTCTAAAACAGTTGTATCTAAGAGCAAAGGATTGCTCTTACACTCCCTCTCCCATTAAAGGATATCTCTATAATTAAAAGATTGTGGATGTGATGTTTTGTATTGTTAGGTATTTGTACTTAAGCATCAATGCAATTATAGACAGTGATAAACCTCTTCAAAATATAAGATTAGACATTGGGTGCTGGTCACAAATGCTGAGCAATATCGTGGTCTTCATCTCTTAGCATATCGTTGAGTTCATTCATTCCTGACAAGGTACGGACTGGGAAAAGCGGTGTATTTTGGAGTGGTCACTCAGCACAACTTGAAAAAGAGCCCCTTTCATCCCTTTAAGACCTGTTGGTTAGGATTTAGCTAATACACTCAACCTCCTTCATCAAAGCATCATTAGGGTGATTAACAACTAACCTTTGTCAAACCAAAAGCACTTCATTTGGGGAAAAGAGCAACATTTGGCTTCCTCTTTCAAAGTTTCGTGAGGTTTTTTGTTCTAGTCCTAAAGAATCAATGTTTGTAGCCTCTCTGTTGGCACCACAGAAAATTAGAATGCAATTTGAGAAAACAATAATGAAAATATGCAGTTTTTTCTTATGATCTTTCCTTGTCCCATTTTTCTCCCATTCCTCAGTAAAATCAAGTCACTATGGAAACCTTATCATGTACCTTCAGTCAATTTTCATAGCTATATCAACAGATGTGGCGTCAGGAAGAAATTGCCCCCGTACATTAATTAGTGGCCAATGGGTGGGGACTGAGGATAAGCATTCACACAGCTACTAAAAGGACCACTATGATAAACAATGCAAAAGATGTTAAATAGGCTTGTATTTTTCTCCCAATAGTCATGGCTTTTAAAAGGGTTTTCACAAATCCAGAAGTGGTAAGATGTCAAAGCAGCTTGACTCAAAGCTAAAATGGATACATTTATCATTAATACCTTAGTGAATTTTCCCAATTAGAAATGAAACTAATGTTTTCAGAGATAAGAACATGAAAACTCTATTTATTGGCCCTGGAATTTTTTCTCTTTCTAACCAAGATAAGAAATTCCTGTTTCCTTATCTGTGGAATATAAGTATTTATGACTATTATCTCTATAAGAGGAAACCTTGAGAAAAAAATGTTATCCAGCCAACTGACCAAGAGAAAGGTTTTTATGAGTTTAAAGAACATTTAGATTTCCCTAGGCCTGAGAAAATTTATGATTAAAAGATAAATAGTATATACAAAAATTGGGCGTTCAGGTTCCAGTAAACAATGATTTCATTGTGATTTTATGCTATAAATATAAAAACATTATGCAAAGAAGTAATTATAAGTTAAAATTACATACAAAAAATACAAATTCTGACATCTCTTTAACATTTATTTTCTTAAAATATTGATTTAGAATTGAATTCTCTCAAAAAGGACTTCAGAAATGCAGTCAACTATTTGAAGTGTTTACAATAATAACCACTTGTTTTGAACATTTGCACATTCTGAATTAGTGTTCTGAATAGATGAAGCTTGAAAGTTTTCCTGAAATTTAAAATTAGTTGATCAATAATGAAATACAACATCTAGTGAAATGGATGTGAATGTCCTTGTAAAGTCTACCAAAGAATAAAATGGTATTGAAATCTGGTTGGGGCACCTGGGTGGCTCCGTGGTTGATCATCTGTGTTTGGCCCAGGTCATGATCCTGGGGTCCTGGGATCTAGTCTTGTATCAGGCTTCCCACAGGGAGCCTGCTTCTCCCTCTGCATATATCTCTGCCTCTCTTTCTGTGTCTCTCATGAATAAATAAATAAAATCTAAAAAAGAAAAGAAAAGAAAAGAAAAAAAGAAAGAAAAGAAAAAGAGAAAAGAAAAGAAAGAAAAGGAAGAAAAGAAAAGAAAAGAAAAGAAAAGAAAGAAAAAGAAAAAAGAAAAGAAAAGAAAAGAAAGAAAAGAAAAGAAAAGAAAAGAAAAAAAAGAAAAGAAAAGAAAAGAAAAGAAAAGAAAAGAAAAGAAAAGAAGAAGAATCTGGCTATCTCTGAGATCCTGTGGAACCCAACAAAAACTGATCTTTTAAAAGGGAGAGAGAAATGCATTCTATATGCACAGGAGTTTTTCAATGAAAAAACTAACCACTTGGCTTTTTACTACTCGAAATCAGGCTTTTAAATGGACAGTACGTTTGATTCTCTGACAAATGTTGCTTTAAATTCTTCTTTTAATGTTTGGATTTATAAATACAAAGATGACTACCTATTGCAATTTGTCAGATAGTTTAGCTCTGTAAAGGTCATTTTGAGTTTAGTTGGCCTCTACAATATGTAAACGGGACTGAAAGACACCTGGTTCAGGCTAGTGCTATGCTGATTATGTCTTAAATAACAATTGTTCTCACTGTGACAAGTAGGACAGCCTTCAACAGGTGGCTTATTTTGTTTTTCAGAAAAATAGTAATCGTGTGTGCATATAATGTGTGTGTGGAGAGTAGAAAAACTGAGAGAGAAAAGGACTTCTATCAAAATAAAGAAATTACCTCAAAAAAAAAAAAAAGAAATTACCTCTCAAATAATATTAGTGAACAGGAAAAAGAGAGGGAGAGTAAAATAACCGTCTAGAAGCTGTATCACTGTATTTTCACAGTTTGATCAAAATGTGTGGCTGAAGGAGGCAGACTGGAACGATAACAATGCCATGTATTAATACAGCATTTTTTTCTAAAAATCTGTTAACACATTGTGGTCATCTCTGGCTTTTTCCCAAGCTGCAATCTAAAGAGCTCCTGAAAAGTACTGAGTCACAACCATTCTGGAAATTTGCTATGCCATATCAAGCTACTCTAAAAATGGACATTTACTGAACATATTCTGGGCCTCGTGAAACTTTATTAACCAACATCTTTGCATTCAGTTCCTATGTTGACCAATTCTCTCCTTATACACAAACAGATACACACACACTCCCCTGTGCATGCACACACACACACACACACACACACACACACACATCTACTGAAACTCAGCAGTTCAACTCAAGGGTAAATTACTCATGCAGCTTAAGTGTACAGAGCAGAGAAAAATGCAGTTAAGTTCATCTTCAGCCAGAGGAAGGAAACTTTCCATGCCAGCTGACCTCTTTTCTTCCTTCAGCAAAAGGTCAAGAGTCTTTTTCATTTGGCTGGTGATGATAAAGTTGAGCAATGGTTTCTAGAATATTGTTTATGTGGCAAGAAATTATCTCTTTTTAATAATTTGAGGCAAAGAAATAGGGAGGGGCTTGGGGGAGAGGAGCAGGTGGATTGTTTTACAGATAACAACCTGAAGAAGAAAGGATCGAATTGATTTATTTGCATGCGTTCAGAGGGTTCCAGAAATAGGGAGCTACAAGACCTCAGCTTCCAATCTAGGACTACATTGAAAGGTACTCTGTGTTTTAAGGTAATAGAAACCTGACGTTTTCTTCAGACTTCATAGTAGTTCAGCTTACTAAAAGTAAATTTTAAAAGATTATGTTGCCCAAGAAATTTACCTGTTTATTTAATAAGCTCTCTACTCCTCTTTTCAGAGAATAGTGTTACATGTTTTTAAACATTGAATTTCACAAATAATGCATGACACTGTCATTGCCATATTATGTTTGCTATAGGTAAGAGGCACCCATTCATTAATCATAACCAGATTTTCCAGACTAAAATATCAGAGAAAATAAACTGTTAACTTTTATTCATTGATTTAATGGTTCACTCATCCCTTCAAAAAATTAATGTGTACTTAATATGCACTAGGCATTAGGCTTGGTGATATAAACAAAGGAGTGAACAAGACAGACTGAGGAAAGGTGATTATATTAGGCCATCCAAAATGGATGATTACTATTCCCAGAGACTCAGAAATCAGAAGAATAATGTGTGTCCTCCATCCCAATTAGCTTTCTCTGGAGAGAAAAGAAATGTACATTTATTGTAAGATACTCTACTCTTCTTGATATAGTCATACCCTCATGATAGAAGTTAATACTGGAGATGCCAGCCTCCAGTGTGCTCCCCACTTTTTATAGATTTTAACAACCATACACGTGTTGATGACGCTCAAAGCTTTATTTCAGGCCACAACCCTGTGTTCCAGACTCACAAACTCAACTGAGAAGTCAACATCTCTTCTTGGATACCTACTACTAGGCATCTCAAATTTAATACATTCAAAACAAAACTTCATTTGTAACCCCTGGATTCCCTATCTTAGTAAATAGCAACTACATTAACTCAGCTGCCTAGCTGAAAAATCCACTCACCCTTGTTGATTTGCTTTTTCATATCAGAGGTCTCAAAAATTCAGCCTCCTTGCAATTGCAGTCAGGCAAAGGAGTCTGGACAATAGCACATGGTGGCCCTGGGAAACTGGTACAGTATTCTGCCTTAGGCCTTAGGCCCAGAGATTTTATAGGGTCCTTTTAGAGGAAAACAAGGGAAAACAGGCTGTTGCAAATTGGATGATATGAAGAATATGCACACAGGAAAAAGTCATAGTAGTTTTTTTTTTTTTAAGATTTTATTTATTCATGAGGGACACAGAGAGAGAGAGGTAGAGACATAGGCAGAGGGAGAAGCAGGCTCCATGCAGGGAACCCGATGTGGGACTCGATTCCAGGTCTCCAGGATCAGGACCTGGGCCAAAGACGGCACTAAACTGCTGAGCTACCCAGGCTGCCCGATCATAGTTCTTGAAAGAGAATCTTACACTTGCGTAGAAAATCCAATGTTCCACAACTTCCCTCAAAATGTTTTAACTGACTTGTAAAAATTGCTTTTAATTTCTCATTATTTATTTAGTCCTATGCTTTGTAACCAAACAAAAGCTTTTAGAGATAAAACAAGTCTGGGAATACATTAAGATTGTTAACTACAGTTTGAATAGAAAATTGTTGAGGGTAGGAAAATTCCTCCACACTCCTTAAAAATTTGGAAGCATCATAGAAAGCTATGGCTTTTTGGCAAACAGAATTAAAAATAGGAGAATCTACAGTTTGTGTAATTATCTAAAGGAAATCCTAAAGTTTATTTTGGTTTTCTCCTAGTCTGTCATTGTAAGACAGCAATTCTCAAAGTGTGATCTGGGTGCTCCTGAACATCTTGGAAATTCTTTCAGGGGCCCCATAAGGTCAATGTTATTTTCTTCACCATAATATAAGATGTTATTTTCCTTTTTCATTCTCATTTTCTCACAACTCTACATAGCAGTTTTCTGGAGGTTACATAGTGTGTGATATTGTGACAAATCAGATTAAATGGAGAATCAGATATGCAAATGCAGCTGTCTTCTCTTAAGCCAAGCATTAGAAATATTTGCAAATATGAAAACAAGACCATTCTCATTGCTAAATATTTTCTTATAGAAAATGTAGTTATTTTGGTAAAAACTTTATCATTTATGTTAACATGCAGTAGATATGCTATTGTTCTTTTTTATTGAATAAATAACTACTTAATAAATTCTTAATTTCTAATAAATATCTATAGATATAAGCATATAACCAAAGCTCTCCCTCCTCACTAATTTTTAGGAGTATGATGGGGTCCATAAAGTTTGAGAATTGCTGATCTAAGACACTAAATTATCAACAAAATAGATTCCTAAATAAATATCTTATAACTTAAATTTAAGATGATGAAGACATAGGTAAAAATACCTTGGTTACTTTAGTTAGATTTGTTTCTGAGGGCTCCAAGAAAATGACGATTTTTTTTTCATTCATTATATCTTCCTCTTTCCACAATGTTTTTAGTGTACACTCAGACCATTGTTTCAGCTTACTTGCACAGGCAATTAACTAAAGCTTTCCAACCCGAATCCAAATGGGAACCCATGTGAAAATCTTATGATCTAACACTGTGGTCATGAGCACAGGCTTCAGGAAAAGTGCCTAAATTTACTCAGCCCTTCTACGCCTAGGTTTCTTTCATTTTAAAGTGTAGGTATCGCTAATACCTAATTCGGAGGGCTGGTAAAAAGATTAAATAATTTCATACTTCTAAGGTGTCCAGAATGGTGCTAGGTACATTTGATAAGTGTTAGGTACTATTAGAGTTAACATAGAAATGTTAGCTACTATGATGATCATTACTAGACTAATACCAAAATAAGGGAAGTTAACATCGATACTTTAGGAAGATTTAGGAGATTTCAAAGCAATTAGAAATTGAAAGATAAATTTAATCTTACCATTGAGACAATATCCTTTTCTGATAAATCATATATGTTTTTGCCCAAGAGTAAATTTCCCTTTCTGGTGTTCTCTCTCATAATCATGTGATAAGGCTTCATTATGTAGATTAAACATATGCCCCAAGAAGAAAACAAAGACTATGTATTTTGAAGATTAGTAATTATAGAAAAGATAATCTGTTAGGACTAAGAATATCATTTCCTGATAACATTGTTTCCCAAGCCAGAACACTATATTTAAAATTATCTAGCTAGAGGGCAATTATCCTGATAAAGGATAATTGAGAGTCAGTGAAACCAGCCTCCTAGGAAGACAGTCTATTGAGAGTCAGTCTCATCATTTGCACTACAGAAAGGACAGCAGTGGGAATAATCACAAATGGAATGCTCTAAGTCATGTAAATGAACCCATATGACTATGACTTGTCAAAGTTATATTCTAAGCATGTTTCCCATCCTATACTGGTTTACATCTACTTCTATATTGGATATCAATTCATATCAGAATTAGGATCAGTAAATAGAGTTTTCAGAGTGGCAGAATTTCGTTCAGTGGGAGAAGAAAACAGGAAAGATCAGAGTTGTCTACCCACTTTGCCTGAGAAAATGAGTTCCCCACCACTGAATGTATAAAAGGAAAAGTGTATTTTTCTATCAGAAAAAAAAAATCATAGGTCCATCTGATTATACTCCTTAACCATTGCATTAATATTCAAATAAACAAGTCCATTAACTTTCAATTGTAATAAAAACAAAATGTTCTATGTGGCATTTCATATTCTAGACAACTCTCATTCATTTATTCAATAAATATTTATAGGGCAGACATTTCTTCTAGGAACTTTAAATATAGCTATAAACAAAACATAAAATCTCTGCCTTCACATGACATTATTTTGAGCAAAACAGATTAATAATAAGTCAAATACACATTATCAGAAGGTGTTATGTGCTATGGAAAAAAGCAAAGCAGAAAGGAGGATAAGGAATGTTGAAAAGGAGAGGAGGGGATGTTAGCTGATTAAATAGTGAGGGAAGGATTTTTCCAGAAGACATAGAAGAAATGGGAGTGGGAATTTCAGAAAGATGTCAATTTGGCCATTGACTGAGATATGCTATCTGAAATCACACCAAATAAATTTATTTTATTTATAATTATGTATTATGTTTAAGTCTTTCATATTCCAAGATAAATATCTTCAGGTTTTTTTCATCATTTACCATGTGCTAGGATTTAGATAGGAGATCCTCTGTGTCTCAAGTCCTCACGTCCTTGCTTAGACATACTCAGCCAGGAACACTATATTCAAAAATGCCCAAGCAGAATGGGAGCATTACCAATACCTCTTCTCCATGTTCAGTCTTCTAGATTGTGCAGTTACGTCCTTCAGGATGTTCTCCTGACTCCTAAATCTGAGCTATGTGTCTCCTCTTTGCAGTATCTTAGCTGTAGTTTGCTGTATAGCAGCTCACTTTACACTTGGCAGACTCCAGCCTGCCTTCTAAGCCAGAAGCTTCATGACACATAGTACATACATTCTATTCATTCCATCATTATGCTTGATGCGTGTAGGTCCTCAGAAATATGTATTGAATTGGATGAATTAACATCCCTTACAAATCCAGTAGCCTACAATTTTAGTCTCCACTGATTGGATATGTAAACTCCAGAATAGCAATAAGTTTTATTGTGCTCTATTTGCAGCACCTAGCACAGGCCCAGTACATAGTAGGCACTCAGAAAACATTTGTTGGAGGACTATACATCTTTGAAATAGGCAAGAACATCAGGTGCAAGTCAGAAGGTTGCTGTTGACAGCACTTGGCTTTCTATACCACTTTGATTCCTCTGCTTTCATGCCCATGCTTCTAATCCTCCTGGCTTAGACACAGGTCAAGTTTGTTCACAGGGCATCTCAGTACACTCCAACCCCAAGCCAGAAGAGTGCTCTATCATATGTACTTGATGCCCTGACCTTTTCATTGATCAGATGATGTATCACAGATGGATAAACCTCTTTTAAAACTTATTTTTTAAGATTTGCCAGTGTGATATAGAAACATGTATATTACAGTTTTGTCTTAGAAAGTTTTGATTAAAAAATGACTCTTGCCCTATCTTGCTAAAGTTATCTGACTTTTTCACTATTTACAATTTCAAACAACCTGGTTCAGCTCACTGCAACTACAGTAATCATTTCAGATTTCCTGTCAACTTTCTTGCCTTGGGTTGCACGAATAGGGTATTTCCAGACAGTTGTCTAGGTCAGCTACTTCTTACTTTAATGAAGGGTATGCTTCCTCTATATAACTGATGGAAAAACATTATGTTTAGGCAGCAACAGCAATTCAGTGGGCTTGGCTCACAATTTCTGACTGGCTGAGTAGCTAGGGTGATGGAGGAAGTTGTATGTCCGTCTTTCACAGGAGCTGAAGGTGTGCTAGCACATGAGAGCTTAGACATTGATGGATAAGGTAATCTATTCCAACAGAAAAGTGGTGGCAGAGAATTAAGTAAGATATTCTCTGTGCGGTTAAGACTTGTTAGATAAGATTTTCAAGGTAGAACAGAGGTGAAATGAAACCAGTGGGGGATGTAGTGGCCAAGTGGGCAAGAAAGGACTTTAGAGTCAAAAATCCTGGGTCTGATTCCCAGCATAGGAGTTTATTAGCTGTGTGAATGTGGGGTCTCCTCTCATCTATAAAGTGAGGTTACCAATGCTTATACCACAGAGTGGTTCTAAAGAATAAGCAGCATAATATGTATAGAGTCTTCATGGACCACAGAATGTTAGCAGCCGCAAAGGCTTCTGTTTGAGAGACTTCACTTCCAATGTAAAGCTTCCAGCAGCCCAGTTCAGTATAAAATCAGCAATTTCCCTGGTGATAAGACGCATCAAGTCTAGACATCAAATTTTAGAAGTTGGAAGGTAGAATTCATAGCATAGCAATAGCAAAACCACTTCTCTGTTTGTTATCTGCGCCATGATGTTTAAGGGAAGAAGAAAGAGTGGTGTGTGTTAGCTTGCTTACAGGACAAGGAATGGGGATCTTCTTTATTTACAAATTGAAAATTGATTTATTGGGTGTTTTGGTGATTAAAGAAATTGTTTAATTGTTGATTAAAAATACTTCTTGGGATGCCTGGGTGGCTCAGTGGTTGAGCATCTGCCTTCAGTTCAGGGCATGATCCTGGGGTCCTGGGATGGCGTCCGCATTGGGTTCCCTGCAGTGAGCCTCCTTCTCTCTCCGCCTTTGTCTCTGCCTCTCTCTCTCTCTGTATCTCTCATGAATAAATAAATAAAATCTTAAAAAAAAAACAAAAGATAGGCTTTCTTAACTTTTCTATGTATATATCTATATATCTGTTTCTATTCTTATAAAATTATTCTTTTTATAATTATAGCATCTAACTATATATGATATTTTGTCATCTGCCTTTTTTAAAAAAAGATTTTATTTATCTATTTGAGAGAGAGAGAGAGAGAGTGAGTGAGAGAAAGAAATAAGCAGGGGGGAAGGGCAGAGGCAGGGGAAGCAGGCTTCCCACTGAGCAGGGAGCCCGACTTGGGGCTTGATCCCAGGACTCTGGGATCGTGACCGGAGCTGAAGTCATGATAACTGACTGAGCCACGCAGGTGCTCTTGTACCTACTTTTAACACATATATATTCATGTCAGTATAGATCTATATTCTATATTGATCTATAGATCATTCTGTTCATGTCAACATGGACCTATACATCTGTTTTTGATGGCTACTCATGGTTATTATAATGTGTTAGGCAGTCTACTGGTAAATATTTAGATTGTTTGCAATAATTTTTAGCTATTATAAACCACTGTGTTGAATTTCTCTGCATTTATATTTGTGCATACTTTTCAATTATTTTCTTTGGCTAAGTTGCTTGATGTAGAATTACTCTGACTAAAGGCATGTAGATTAAGAATTAAAAATTTGCCAGATTGACCTCTAGAAAAACTGCTTGGACTTAAACATAACAGGAAATGTTTAAGTCTCTATAAAGTACAGAGCTTTAACTGAATTAAAGCTGTTTTAAGTTTTTAATTAAATGTTGGTTTAAAGGGAGGGGGATACATTAAAAAGTGGATTCAGCCAAAGAAGAGAAAATAGGAAAAGAATGAGCATGAGCAGAATTAGTGAAAGTATTAAAACACTGTTCAAATTGAACTTCAGTGTAACCAAATAGTTGATGAGAGTGTAGAGGAGGAAAAATAATTTTCCCTCTACTTTTCTAGGTTCTTAGCTGAGACCCCTTGTAATAAAAGACAGATTGATAGGAGAAAAACAAACAGGAGTTTAATAACATGTATACCTTCTGTACACATGGAATATGCAGGAAAACTGAGTAATTCCCAGAATTAAACCATCACCTTAATTGCTCTCTCTAGATAAAGACAAAAGAAAAATGTTGAGGGTGGAAGCAGCCAGTTATGGAAGGCCATCAAGAAAAACACAGAAATCAGTTTTTTTTAAAAAAATTTTTTTTTATTTATTTATGATAGTCACAGAGAGAGAGAGAGGCAGAGACACAGGCAGAGGGAGAAGCAGGCTCCATGCACCAGGAGCCCGACGTGGGATTCGATCCCAGGTCTCCAGGATCACGTCCTGGGCCAAAGGCAGGCGCCAAACCGCTGCGCCACCCAGGGATCCCAGAAATCAGGTTTATTGTTATTTGGATTTAAGTACAAGTCTTCTCAGTTGATAAGAGTTTTTAGAGATTTTGTCATCCCCCTTCCCCTGGTACAGAAAGTAAGAGACAGTCTTACAGATGGAGATTTCCCTATAAATTAAGTGTTTCTTACAACATGGTAGCTTCTACTCAGTTTCAGAGCCTCTTCTACATTGTCTGCTTCTGAAAAATAATCACCCTAAAATAATCCTTGTACCAAAGAGACATATTTTGGGGTGGCAAATTCTGTTCCCCTTTAAGAGAAAGTTCTGCTTTTAAGAATTCCAACTAGTAAATTGTGAGTAATGACAGAATATTTTCTGTTTGAAATCTTTGATGAAATAAAGAATCCATCAATGGCTACTGAAAACACTAGATGGAAAAATTTATGATAGTTGAATCAAGCTGATGATACCTGAACACACTAAGTTTATCAACACAGAAGGAGAGCAAACAGGCTTTATTTGCTTGTTGATATGATGAAATGGAAGATATATACACAAGATTCCCTATTACACATTCATGCTAAATAAACAAGATTATAGAAAAGATATAAGACAGAAATCCATTAAAAGATACCACAGTGATGCATTCAGTAAATTCCAGAATGTATGAAACTTGACAGATCATAGGACTTGATTTCTTAGGATACTAAATTGTAAAAATAAAGAGAGGAGGAATTTATAGATAAAGAGCTTCTTAAAGACATTTCATATATACATCATGTTTTAAAGTTATCTGGATCACTATTCTCACAAACTAACTGCAAGCATATTGTTTAATCAGAATCAGAGAAATTTCTACACTGAATATCTGATGAAATTAAGTAATTATTGCTAATTTTTAAAAATGTGACAATGTTGTTGCAGTTATGAAAAACAAAGAGTCCTCTTTTAGAAAAATACACTGAAGTATTTACTGATGAAATAATGTAATATCCAGGAGTGGCTTTGAGATATCAAATCTGAATGGTGGGGGGAGATCTATATGTCACAGAATTGACAATTTGCTGTTGACTGGTGAAACCAAAGGTGGATATGTGGGGACTAGTTCTACTTCTCTCTCTACTTTTCTTATCTTTGAAACTTACTATGATGAAAAGCAAGGATTGTATTTAAACTTAGATTATTGTGTACAAAAGATTTATGCACACTGGGAATGCATGAAATGCAGAAACTTTTAATTAACAGAAACTAAAATAAAAACAGAAAATTGTGATAATCTAAAAATTCTTTTGGTTGCTTTGGTTGCAAGAGGAGTCTACTTATACTTAATGGGCAATGCCAGGAACCATGTGGAAAGACATGAAAAGTCTTAATAATCAAAATAATTGGATGATTGTTGACTTTAAACATTACTGTTTAGATGGATAGGAAAGAACACTTTTCTGTAAAAAACAATAGCAGCAAAGGGTTGAAAAATGCATTAACACTGCTTTTTTAAAAAATAAGTAAAAGCCATTGAAGTTAGTATTATCTGAAAGTGATCTTTCCGGAGAAAATGAATTACTATGTTTTTAACACAATATAGAGAATTTGCAATCATGGAGGAGGATACTGCTAGTTCCCTATCACTTCTCTCTTTAAAAAAAAAGATTTTATTTATTTATTCATGAAAGACACAGAGGCATAAGCAGAGGGAGAAGCAGTTCCCTCTGATGTGGGGCTCAATCCCAGGAGTCCTGGATCATGACCTGAGCCAAAGGCACTCAACCACTGAGCTAACCAGGTGCCCTCTATCATCTCTCTTATAAGATGCAGTGTAGAAGAAATAATGGAGCATGAGCTTTGAAACCTAGCGTAAGCACTGGAGACTTTACATCGTGAAATCTCAATGTTTTAATGGAAGAAAGGAGAAATCAGTTCCAGATACCAATTTTACAGATATTCAACCCGAGTTCTAAGATCCTGAAGTAGTTCGCTTAATGTTATGCACATAGTTAATAATAGTTAAGTTAATTTTTGCACAGTAATAGGGTCATATATAAAAAAAGTCTCCATTCCTATTTTGCTACTAAAAATTCCATTGTGAAGATTACAAGGTGATAGCCATACAAATTTAATATCATGAATATAAGAGAAAGATGGTGAGCACAAAGTAAATTCAAAAGTATCAAAGGAAATCACTATTGTTTTCTTTGGGAAAAAGTGGAAATTAATCAAGATTTAATTAAAGCAAACAGCCTTCTGGAGGGAATAACAAGGACAGAAGTTTGTTTATGGGAATGTCAGATGCAAAGAGACATTATAGGACCTTTCATGAAGGAGCAAAGCGTAGCAAATCATCTTTCTGTGGAAGAGACAAAAAGAGACAAAGATGGTAGCTAGCAATGTTTTTGAGAGGAGAAAGAGAAGTGAATGGAACAGTTTAGAGTTTGTTCTTCTTCCATCATCCTTAAACAATTAACAGCACCCTGCATCAGAAGCAACTGGAACCATCAGGATGCTGCCCTTTGTTTAGGAGGGCAGTGCTGCTGTGTGATCTACCAGCCATTCTCTATAATGCAGACCCTTTCACTTGGAGCTGCCCTTTAGCAGGGGCATTGGGTTACATCATCTCCCATCATAGTCTCAGCTGTATGCAATAGGAGACGTTTCCAAGATAGACAGCTTGGGCTTAACAGTGAAGTCGTTGGGTGGGTAAAAATTGAAGCTGAACAATGCTCCTGAGGGTCAGATACAAATCTAAAGGGCACAATAAACACTGTGTTCTCCCAGTTTAGACTCCAGCCAGCCTTCAGGATCCACTCTACTCCTTTCACAGGATTTAATTAACTGTTCCCCTGGTGGGATTTCAGTCTCAAATTAATCCATCTTTTAAAACACTTATCTAGCTTCTTCCTTTCTCTTTATATATGCTTTTAGAGTACCCATTCCTATAAAATATATGATTAATTCACCTCAATAGCTAGACACTACTATATTTAGTGCCTTCTTGGGCCCTTTATAAATGAGCTAATGATGTCAAGTAATCATAGCTTTTTCAGGTACATGATGCATGTGAATAAAGAAAGTAGCATCATCCATCAGGAATAAAAGACCAAGTCAGAATTTCCAGCATCTGTGCTTGCTGGGTTGAGGATAGGAGGAGTACATACTCAACCAACCAACATGAACTAAAGGTCTGAGTACCTTGGAATGTAAGAAGGTACAGAATCACATTTATTATGATTATAAACACTTTATGCACCAAATGATTCTCAGAATAATATTGAAAGAGACAGAAAATGTGTTAGTATTCTCAGTTTGCAGGAGAAACAAAGCTTAGCACTGCTATGACCTTTTTAAAAAAATGTATCTATTTATTATTGATTTATTGACTTATTTACAGACATGAGTGGGGAGGGGCCATGGGAGAGAATCCCAAGCAGACTCTGCAGTGAGCACAGAGCCCAGTGCAAGGCTCCATCTCCCCACCTGGAGATCATGACCTGAATGGAACCCAAGAGGTGGTTACTTAACCCACTGAGCCACACAGGTGTCCAGAACACGGTTATTACCTTTAGAAGAAGCAAGAGGTAGCAAATTATTGTTCTGTAGAAGATATCAATGGAGACAAAGTTGGCAGCAGCTAGTTAGTAGCAAAACCATAACTTCCAGTATGCGATCATTCAGTTGGAAATAAAAGCTTCAGGAAGAAAGATCCTTAAGTCATGTTGGAATAATTGTCTCCAGGGAAGCTCTGGTGGAGCTCCTTTCCTGCAGTGGGTCCCTAAAGGGCATAGAAGTTAAGAACATTTTTAGTCAATTTTCATAATTTTAAGAGCCTCATTATTGTAATTGACTCATTCATATGTATCATTGAATTTCAATCTTATAATAGATTAAAATTTCTCCCACAACTCCAGCCCTTGACCTCACAGGCTATATTTGCTTGTATTGGACAGTTATAAACTTGGAGAGGTTATCAAACCCTTCAGATCCAATTTCCCTCTTTTACAACAAATGTGCTGTGGCAATCTCTTCATTATTCTGAAATAAAATTAATTGAGAATATAATCTATTCCACATATGATTTTTAAAAATTTTATAAAATGTTCTAATTATAATATAAAAGGGAAATAAATGCCAACATTTTATGATGAGCTAATATGTTGTTCAATTTGTAAATCTTGTAAATCTCAGGGATGACCACTTCAGAAGATACGTGGGAGCAGTCAGATGCTTATCCCATTATGTAGAACTTACCCTGAGGACAACAGCTACAAACGTTGGTTAATAAGTAACATTGCCATCAGTGAAGTGATTTTCCAAAATGATGAACAGCTTTTGTTAAATTTCAAATAAAACAAAGTACAGTCTTTCCTCAATGTACACAGTAGTTTTATTCCTGGAAAAATCTGTAGAAGTTAAGACATGTGAAAAATGCTTAGGTCTTTCACAAAAACTAGAGTAAAGGTTTAGGCTCACATAATAGGTCTTTCACCTATATGAGTGATTCATAAGACATCTTGAAGTTATACAAAATGAAGGCAAGTTATTCACTGTACAGGACTGGCTCATGCATTATGAGATGTGTTGCCTCCCTGGCCCTAGCCCAGTAAATGTCTATAGCAATTTCCATACTATTGTGACAACAACAAAACTCCCCCATGAATTTACACATTTCCCCTAAGGAGCCCTAACACCCCAATTAAGAACCAGTGTTCTAGAGACTTTGGGGAAGAATGGGCTATTGTCTACCTTCCACCCACCCTCTTTCCTCGACACCCCTGTACTGTTCGGGCAGACAATGAGGAATGAGAACACCTCTTGGGGCAAAGCTGCACCTCCTCACGTTAGTTTCTTCCTGATGCTGAGCCATCTCATTGGTTATATGGTCAGTGTCGTTGGGTAAAGTCCTCAACTGTTCCCACTGGGGAGGGACCCTTTACTCAGCATCTTTTCCAGGCACTAAGGAGTTTCTGTACAATTGGATTATTATTTTGGGTCATCTGTCTTATTTCCTGTGGTGGAATCCATGGCAGGTCTACAGCCCAATCTCATTTCCCTCCTGTGGGCCCATTCCTGAGACTGTCACACTCCATTTCTCCCCAGTGGTCTTTCCACCATCCCAGGACTATATAATGCAAAAGCAAATGGAGACTAAGACTTGGAAATCAGCTAGCAGTCTCTGCTTCTTAAGTCTTCAAAGCAATTCTTCTGGGAGCCTCCACTCTTTACCTCAAAGAGGGAAACTGGTTGAGTACTCTCCTTCCACAACTCCTGACAGATTGTGTAACACATCAGGCATAGTTGCTTATTTGTTGATATGCCACAATGCAGAAATGTTAACTTTGAATAAACAGGTAGAAATATAGAAATCTTTTAGTTATGAAATGTGTTGTTGTCTCCATGCCAGAATTGAGCCAGAAGTAATTTGTTCACTTGGGCTATCAATATTTCTTCTTATCCATAAGTATAAGAGAGTAATTTAGAAGAGCATTTCTGGAAGATATGTAGATAAAAAAAAGAACAGACTCTTCTAAAAATGGTCATCTTCCTATTTTGGAAATTGTGTAATTTGGTTAATGTCTTTTTTTCCCTAAGATGAAAGCCCCATTTCTTCATGTGTTCACTGATGATTCCTTATGTCTAACATGTCCCTTGCTTAATAGTTACTTTTAAAAATGCAATCAACAAGTGATCACATGAATAAATGATTTTTATCTTTGATTGTATAGCTAGCAGGTAACTACCAAAATTCAAACCCACTTCCACAAAATTCAAGCACACATCTGCTCTAACCTTAAGATATTTTCTCTCACAAAAAGAAAGAAGAAAGAAAGAAAGAAAGAAAGAAAGAAAGAAAGAAAGAAAGATAGTTTCCAAACTTGTTAGAAAAACTCCTTAGGCATTTTTCTAATATTAGTATTTTTTTAAAGATTTTATTTATTTATTCATGAGAGACACACAGAGAGAGGCAGAGACATAGGCAGAGGGAGAAGCAGGTTCCCTGTGGGAAGCCTGATGTGGGACTCAATTCCAGGACCCCAGGATCACGACCTGAGCCAAAGGTAGATGCTCAACCACTGAACCACCCAGGTGTCCCTCTAATATTAGTATTAAAGGAAATTTTATTTAATTTATTAAAACTTAATAATCAAATGTATTAAATCTGTTTAAATAAAATAAGTGACATTTCATCTTAAAACAAAGGGATGAAAAAAAAACAAAGGAATGAAGATCTAAAAATCTAGCAAATGCTTTCCATTTTAAAAATATATCCTATAATGTCAAATAGTGTTAAATTAGCACTAGATTTCACCTAATCACAAATGTATAATGTTTTAGTTTGTATCAGAATAAGGGTGTGTATCAGAATAAGAAATGTCAGAAATACGTATGAAAAATCAAGGTAATTGGTACACTTGGATCTGTTATCCAACAAATAAGACTGCTTTTAGCAAAACAGTGTTCTTCTGGATGTGTGTGTTCAAAAGACAAAAAATACTTGATTAAATGTTCAGACTATATTCAGATTTCCTTATTGATTCTGTGTATTTCTAAAATAATATTTAAAGCAGCTGTAATTAGGGGAAGCAACAGGCTCTTCATAAGGCAATACTTTGTCAAACTTGGCTCCATATGGCCTTCCCACATAGTAGATTGAAATGTCTGGCTATTTACTAGTGGAGTGGTTGTGAAGGTGGGGTGATGGGCAAAGGATCTGGTCTCCTGTTCCCACTTATAAGTCAGTTCTATGTCATAGAAGACAAAACACTCTCAGTTTCCTATAACCTGTTAAAAAAGGCAGCCACACATCAAGAGGTCAGGCAGTGGGAGGAGTGACTCTAAGGTACAAAGAATAAGGGGATGCACTGTCCATAGAGACTCTAAAAATAATAATAAAATCAACTAAGGGTTGTCCACTCTTTTTTATCACCATGTAGTATTCCACTGATAAAATACTCTCCTTGCCTGTTGGAGCAGATGACCCCCACCCCTGCCTTTAGTATGCCACACTCAAAGGATACTTGTTTCCTAGAATACTACCAGCCTTTAGAAATTGTGTGTGTTCTAAATGGAACTATCCAGAAGGATTCCCCTGAAAGTGAAAACTCAGTAATTTTAAAAAGTACGGGGCTGAAAAAGGAGCAGTAATGAGACTCTGCTGAAGTTCTGAGCCAAGGAGAAAAATAACTATATTCTTCCCTTTCTTCTCCTGTCATTGCTTAAAGTCCTTCTACTGGCTGGGGTTTCTGTGACATGACTGTGATCACCATCTTACTGGTCTTTATATCCCTGACCATGCTCACTTGGACACATCTCATACCCTTCTCAAGATGTACCTTCATGAAGTACGTATCTGGCTATAGCATTCTCATACTCAAAAATCCTCAGAGTCTAATTCTCACTATGAAGCTAAATTCCTAGAGGTATCTAATTCATGTTTTTAATTACCACAGGACTTAGTTCATGGCACTGAATGGAGTGGTCACTCACTGTGTGCTGCCTGGATGATTTACAAATTCAGCCAATAAATGTACTACAAAGTTTCCTTTACATGATTGCCCTATAATAAGGCATGTTCCATTAATTTGCATCATTTATTCAACACATATTTATTGATCATTTTGAGTTGAGTTGGCATTTTGCTGTGAATAATTTCCATCTAAAATTTCTATCTAAAATCTTTCCTTGAGCAATTTCTAGATTTAGAGATTTTTTTTTATTTGACAAAAGAAACAGGAAGACAAAAACTAAAAATTAAATGTCTCTCAAGATCTGTAAGATACATAATTCAAGTATCTTTTTTAAGCCCGAAATCTATCATCATTCATTTTGAAAGAGAGCAGTGCATGGCTGATACTCTGCATTAGCCTATGAGCCTCTAAGTAGACATGAAATCAAGTATGTAAGATCTGGCCAATAAAAGACCATTAAGGTTAAATAAAATTAGGAAAAATAAGAAGTCAGCTGCTATTTCCATGTGTTTTTGCAAATTTGCAAACGGTGATTTTCCAATAATTAAGATATTTAGCCAGAGTTAAGATTTGTGTATGCAAGTGTGTGTTTGTGTAAGAGTGTGTGTGTATGAATGCAGTGTGTATGTGTGCATGTTATGTGTATTATGTGATCTCAGTTAAGAATATAGGAAGAAGGATACAGGAGGTGTGACTAACTCATGGAAAGAAGCCCTGGAACCATCCCTAAGCTACACATATGCTATTCCCCTCCCTACTCCCCAGTGCTGTTGACTTTGTGGTAAGAGGTTCACCCAGGAGAGCTCACTTGCATAAAGTTTGCCATCCAGTTGCATTAAAGCACCGTTCTTTAAATAAAACCTAAAGGGGTAGTCAGAACTCTTGCAGCAGCTCTGCCTTAGAAAGGATACAACCATTTTATGTGCAGCCTCAGGGAGCTGTCCGTCTTTTTGGAAAAATTCTTGGATTTATAACAGATGTACATGCACCTGAATGCGGAGGTGCAAACCCTGTGGCTGTGCCTCTGCAGCTGAGCCTCAGGAAGGCTGCTACTTAGAGGTAGGAATTCTAAAGCAAACTTGACTCCGAGCAGAAACAAAATATGAAACAAACAAAACATTGGGCTCTATTGCTTACCTGTTTGGGACTCTCAAAACAGGGATAGCACGTCCAGAAGAACTTCTCACTTCACTGAGGCTTCTGAGAAACTGACCACCTAAACTAGTACTTGCTTCCTAAAGGCACTAGCCTGTTTTCTTGCTTCATTTCTCCATAGCAGCATCTCCAGCTGATACCCAGGGTGAGTTCATTTGTTTATTTTGGTTATTGCCTCTTCTTTTTTCCAGTAGAATGTAGGTCCCAGAGGATGGGAAATTTAACTGATGTTTTCTCCATTGTATCTCTAGGTATGAGATAGTGCCTGGGCCAGAGTAGGTCCCCATCAATAGTTGTTGAATGAATACATGAAGGAATGAATGAAAACAAGAATTTCTATGATAATTCTCCACTGTGAACTCTGTTTTGTCTCTGCTCTGCCCAGATTTTTGCCTTTAATAAGAGTTGCTTGATGACTACCTTTGAACTATCAGAAAATTCACAGGTCCCTTGATTCTTGAAAAATAGTAAATGAAAAAGCAAGCACATATCCATAAATTATATGCCTAAAGAGCCTCTCTCAACAGGAAATAAGAGATTCTCTGACATTCTTACAAAGTGGGCCAAATGAGCTTATAAGTAATTCCTGAGATAATTGACAAAGGGTCAGCTTACAGGCATAAGCCTGAGGCTTGGTCAGATTGCCATCTCTGTGTGGTCTGGCCTCCTGCAATGTCACAGACAATCTGTCTGTCATCACAGAGCAGGTGGCCAGGCAGGACTGTGGGTGTGGATATGGTGACGATGTCAGTTGCTAACCAGGGCCTGCACTATAGCTACGAGGGCATGATTGCTATTGAGTTGCAAGTGCACTGGACAAGGGCCAAAGAGTTTACTTTACCCTAGAACCAAAATCCATCTTCTGTCAACACAGGGAAGTCCCTTACAGGGGACAATATGTGCTTTATTAATTCATCTACCATGTACCAAAAACTGCTCTAGATGCTGGGGATTGACTGTTCAACAAAATAGAAAGAGGCCACACAGTCAACAGACTCCATTTTCTTGATCTTTTCCAATCTGCTTATATATCTTTGTCAGGTCAATTACAAAAATCCAATTGTGCCCCTTAGAGATGTAAAAAGGCCCTCAAATATTTGTAAGCTCTCTTAAGTTTCCAAGAAGAGCCCCCATTTTTATATTCTGTTAAATATCAATGTTTGATGGAGCAGCAGAATACAAGCAACATTGTGGCAGATGTAAAGGGATTTTTTTTTTTCACCCATCTTTACTACTAATAAGCTCTTTGATCTTAAGCAAGAAGTTCTCATTTCTGGCTGAAATTTAGAACCACTCAGGGATCCTAAATAAATAAATAAATAAATAAATAAATAAATTTCCAATGCCCATACTTTACTTCTAATCTCCAAGAGTGGGTCTGAGCTTCTGTATTATTTTGGAACAACATGACTGATACTGTGTAGCCAAGGTTGGGCAAACCTCTTTGGTCTCAATCTATAAAATGAGGATAATCAGAATTCCCTCAGTAGTTCCTAAGGATTTCTTTAAAATAAGTTAGGTTGTAGATGGCAAATAATTTAATATCTACACAAATAACTGTCTGGTAAAGAGCATCCTGGGGGCTTTATCTGGAGTCTCTACTGGTAGAGAGTCCTTGAATTAATTGAGGAAAGTTTGTGCAAACTTAGTGAAGAAGTTTATGTCACAGATAAGATCATCTGTTAATATAATGGATAGGACAAGAAAAATGTTCATTGCAGTGAAATTCATTTAAAATGACTCTATTGGAAATTATGCCCTCAGATTATACAATGGAGATGGGTTCAGGTTAATACCCAGACATAAAAGAAAAGAAATATTTTGATCCAGCAAGAATGTTGTTTTGTTTTGGAAAGCAAATTAATGCTCAGAGACTGAGTTGTTGTTGTTGTTGTTGTTGTCGTTGTTGTTCTTTGCCAGCAATTTATTTAATGCAGTTTCACTGCGGAAATTTCACAAGTCAATAGCATACAGGATGTCTTTTAATAAGCCAATAAAGAAATAATATACATCAAGTCAATGATCCATTAATCACACTATTGTTCTAGGCAAAAGGAGAAGAAAGGAATAAAGTCCACAGTCAGTGGGGTTGAACCTTTACAGGAGTTGGTACTTGGGAGAGACAGGTCAGCCAACTATGAGCTGATGTCCAGCTGTCAGTGCAAAAGTTCCCTGTTGCTAGAGCATGTTGCTAGGGAACGGTAGCTCTGGTGTCGATGGGCAAGATGATCTTCGCCAAGGGCTGCTGCCTGGTTTTCACTGCTGCCAATAAGAGTCGCCTTTACCAAGGCAAGAGCTAATGCCCCAAGGTCTTTGGAGAGCTATTTTAGATGAGAAGGAGTCACTTTGCCCGGACCGAACACTCTCAGATGGTCCTCATAAACTCTCGGTATTTATAGTCTAAATGTCCTTTGCCAAGTTGCTTCTTTATATGTTTTTATCAAGAAGCCCCCAGGAGGGGCCTCTAGCAGCTGAGCTGCTGCATTCTTACTGGTGAGAAGAGGTGAGATGATGATGTCCTGACACAACATACTTCATTCTTATATCAAAATAAGTTTATTTCTAAAAACAACTTTTTGGGGGGCTTTATCACAAATAAGTGGATTTGAAATTGTACCAAACCAATATACAACAGATGTGGTGCCTCCTCTATCAAACATATAACTACACTCCATACTTACAAAATTAGAAAGTACGCAACAGCTTCTTTCATTACAGAGAAGGAAAGTACTCTCATACTGTAGAGGATTCATTTTCCTGGGTTTATTTATTGTATAGAATTCTGTATAGTACAAATGATAGCATAATTGTTATTGATAATGAGATGACCCGATTATGTAGAACCTAATCATATAAACACTTTTTATTTTTTACTTTATGAATATCACTTAATGGAACTTTACCAACAATAGTAACAATAACAGCATCATGTATTGAATAATTACTATAATCAAGGACTATGTCAAGCATATTGTATATATTTTGTCCTACCTATAACTCCTTTAAGGAGATTTTAAAACCTAGGCTTTCCAGACAAAGATACTGTGGCTCAGAGAGATTAAAAACTTCCCCAAGACCACAAAGTCAGAGGGGAGGTTCAAAGCCAGATATTTGGACTCCAAATTTTTAACTCTTAACCAGTTTCTGTTCTTTTCTGACCCATGAATGGCTCTAGATAATTATTCCGCCACGAAGTCACTCACTGGTAAAGTTGTGGGACACTGGATAATGAATGTCCTTAATGTAGTAAGGGGCAGAAATGGAAAAAGAGAGTGTCAGGATTTTGGACAAACCCAATCCTTGATGATAAATTGCTCGGATGTGGAAGTGCAGATCCCTGATCCAAACACTGTGACAAAGTCAAAGGACATGGGTGACCCCCCAGGGCAAGAATTCTGGGTTATAACTGTGAGTCTATCAGGGAGGCTGCTTCCACCCAGAGGCAGGGTCCACTTACTGGATGGAACTCAGGGTGGTGCTGAACCAGTCAAAACAAAACAGAGAAGTAAAAGTTTATTTGCAGGAACAGGGCCCCAGGGAGGAGGAACAATAGCACTTTGGAGTCAACAACAACAAAAAAATCCCTGCAGTCACCCTTGGAGCAAAAAACCCTGGATCCAATCAACAGCAAAGGAAACCCAAAGGACAAATGATGCCCATTCCTAGGTGTGGGAGAAGGACTAATGCTGAGCTCCACCTGCTGACCAGGCTCAGTGTGCTGTGCTATGCTACTTTTTTCTTATGTAGAAATCAGCATCAGACTGAGCTCAAGAATGAGCAGGTAGTGGAGTGTGAAGGCTGGCAGAGTAGGAAATGAGGTAGGGAATTACTAGCTCCATATTAGCACACTTGCAAAAAGACCCAGGACTAGAGAAACAATGATGGGTACCTCTGACTGAGGTGATTCAAAGTAAAAATGAAAGAAATTACAACGATGTACTTGTTTTTCTTATGATGAAGAGTTATTTAATATTTTACTAAAATACTCAATATTTTGTAAAATTTTGGTAGCCTTGATCCTGTGTCCAATTTCTCTGAGGACGTGATAAAAACACAGGGCCTAATTCACAACATTTATACTTGGTCTGAAAGTGAGTTTATTTGCTAAAAGATCTCCTGAAGGTTTGTATGAACCTGAAGATTTATTAGTTCATGAAAATCTGAACCATCTTTAGAATATATCAAATCTGGACAGCCCGGGTGGCTCAGCGGTTCAGCTCCGCCTGCGGCCCAGGGCGTGATCCCCGAGAACCAGGATCAGTCCCACGTCAGGTTCCCTGCATGGAGCCGGCTTCTCCCTCTGCCTGTGTCTCTGTCTCTCTCTGTGTGTCTCTATGAATAAATAAATAAAATCTTAAAAAAAAAGAATATATCAAATCTTAGTGATTTCTCTGTGGAGTCCCCAAAATTGTCATGCCCTACTGCTTTGGATACTTAACAGTAGAGACCTATAACTCTGAATCCTAAGCCCAGAGGAAAGAATGGTGATCAACATTCAAGAATACAATTAAGAATTACTGTTGGATTGGAATGTAAATCACCATCTTCCTACACGTAAATTTCTTCTTTCCAAAGCCACAGCCTGCAGAAACCACTCTATTTCCTTACCTGGAGCCTTGTGCCAGTGATGTAGCCTTTGATAATTCTTGCAATAAAAATCCAGTCATGTATGACATTTAGAAGGGAGCAAAAGGTTTGATTTGCCTGGGGCTCTGGAACCCTTATAAAATGCCTTTAATGAGAAATAAAAGACAAAAAAAAAAAAAAAGAAAAGAAAATTAATATATATATATATATATATATATATATATATATATATATACTCAGAGATTAAGCCAAATCAGAAAGGGTGCCAAATCACTAAGATGAGGTTGCATTTCAATGGTGCTAGGTAAGGAGAGGACCTTCAAGTAGATCCCCCACCCCCCTCAAATCCAAACTAATCTAATGGCAGACTAGACTGGGAAAGTAGAGGAATAACAAGGAGCAAGGTAGAGCCTTAATGCTTTGCCAGTTACAGACAAGGCAAACTGGGCACCACCAGGATACAGACATTTAAGAGCAGGACTAGTGTCACCCAGGTCACAAGCATGCTTATACTTCCAAAAAGTCTGAGCTCTCACTGAGTGGTCCTTAAGAGCAGGAACGGGCCACGCCCCTTCCACAGAAGCTGTTCCAATGACTTGTCGTCCACTCATATTTGCATTTAGCTCTATTGCTCAGTTCTTTCGCCTAGCCTGGTCCTATTTCCCGCGGGAGGAGTCCTTAGTTACATGCTACACTCTGTGTCATTTAGAAAGCAGCCACTTTTCTCTCCAAGTCCTTTTCACTGAGTGTGAGCCAAATGTCTGCCTCTCACACTCCCTTGAAATCAGTACCCTAAGTAATTTTTGGCTAAGGACATACTCTCACAGAGAGATGGTGACCTTCTGCGTCTCCCCCACATGTCATTCTGTTTACACCTCCTAGTCAGTGCGGTCTAACGAAGTCTGTGGAAAGTCAAGAACATTTAACTCCTAGCCAGGAAAGGAAAATGTTTTTAGGGGACAATGAATGATTCCTGGGAATATACAAGGAGTAGCTTGGTTTCCTCCATCAGGATGTGTATCCTTCACCACTAGATGGACGCAGCAGATCCTTGTTAATGAAAGCACAGTCCTCCTTCAGGCAGTACCAACATCACTTGTTAAGTTTGCTAGAAATGCAGATCCTAGGCCTGCTCCAGATCTGCCACATAAGAAACTGTAATTATCAGGTGATTCATATGCGCATTCCAGGATTGAGGGGGTATTGTGTCCAGAACAGTGGTTCTCAACCTTGGTTAGAAGTAGGAATCAACCAGTGAATCTTTAGGGAAAAAAAAAAAAAAAAGTTACTGAGGCCTGGGTCCTACCCCTCTAGAGATTCCAAGTTAATCAGTCTGGGGTGTGGCCTAAGCACTGGGATTTTTATAGTCCAACAGTGGGATTCCTGGGGTCAGAATCGCCTTTCTCCTGTGGCCTGGCCCCACAGAGCTGCACGGTAAGCAGTGCGGAGGACTGCTCTACGGACTTACCTTTCTGCCTGGTGCTCTGATCCTGTCATCGCCTCCATACAGCAGCCCCTGACCCCTCACACCAAGGCGAGCTACACCACTGGTGAATGTCAACTGCTGCTTTAAACACAAAAGCTTGGAGTCACTCTTGAGAACGACAACCACCAGAGTCTCAAGATGAGATGCTAAAATCTGCCTTTTTAACAAGCTTCCCAGGTGTGTCTCATGTGCAGCCAGGTTTGTGAACTCCACAGTGGGTCTAGCCTTTCATCCTGCCAAGTCATTAAGGATTTGTAAGGATGAATGAGCTGTCAAGAGAGCAAGGGCCTGGTGCAATGCTCCTTTATTAATTATGGGGAAGTGATGTATTGGCAATGATAATGCTTCTCTTGGAAAGGCCAATGAATGGTTCGTCGATTGCTGCATTAGATCTTTCCTAACTCAACCCTAATGCTCATCTTTTACTCCTCTGTGTAGCTTAGAAGCCGGCGCGGCTTTCGCTTTAAACAGCTCCTTGGCCTTTATTCCCAGGTGAGGAGCCGCAATCTTTGAGGGAAATACCAACCCGGAGCCTCTTTCAGGGATCCTGGCTGGGGAATACCTCTCCCCTCACCCCCCACATCCTCCTCTGCTTGTGTCAGCAGCTTCTCGCCACGGTTCTGCTGTGCATGTCTATACGTAGGAAAAACCCAGTGAAGATACAAGAGAAACATCATCGATCCATCCCCAGGTCCCTTTGCTAAACGGACGCTCGCTTTAGCAGAGGGCTGGAAGGCGGGGGACGAAAGACCTATCTGGATTAACCATTTCAGAGGTGAGACCTGGGCAGGCAAGTCGGGGTGAGGGTTTTCCGAGGAAGGTTGCACGGAAAAGTTGCAGCGGGGTCCGCGCGTGTGACCGATGGGCCGGGTGCCCGAGGGAGCCGGAACGCACTGCGGGGCCCGGGGCCGGGGGCGAATCCAGAAGCCTTCCCGGCGGCGGAGGCCGGGGGCCGGGGGGCCGGGGGGCTGGAAAGGCTCCCCGCCCGCCCGGGGCTCCAGAAACGCGCCGGCTCCTCTCCCGGGGCGGTCGCGGAGGGCGCGGGGGCTCGGCGGCGGCGGCGGGCGGCGGGCGGCGGGCGGCGGGCGGGCGAGTGTGCGCGGGAGGGAGGGGGAGCGCGCGCCCGCCCGGCCCCGGCCCTCCCAGCCTCGCGGCCTCCGCGCCTGCCTCCCGCCCGCGCGCACCGGCTGCCCGCAGCCGCCGCCGCCGCCGCCGCTCGCGCCGCGCTGCACGGGGGAGCCTGCCCGCCGCCGCCCGCTCCGCGCTGCCCCCGAGATGCCGGCGACCTCTTCCCCGAGGTCGGGAGCTCTTTAAAAGGAGGGCGTGCGCCGCGTCGCCTGCGAGCTGGAGGAGCTGCGGAGGGGCCATCCACACCCCCCAAACCAGGTGGGATCTCACGAGGGGCAGCGGGAGGGATGGGGTCGGCTGCCGCCAACTATTTTCCGTGTCTTGTTCGTGAGGCGACACTTCCCTCTGCTTTGGCGGAGAACCAGCTGCTCAATTGTGTGTGTGTGTGCGCGCGCGCGCGTGTGTCCCTGCACGTTTTCTGGGGTGTCCGCGCTTGTCGGGGAGCGAGATTGCTCGGGCTGGTGCGTCTGGGCGTGAGTGTGCCTGCCTTGCCGGTGCCGGTGCCGGTGCCGGTGCCGGTGCCGGCCGAGGAAGAAAGGGCTGCTCAGGGAGATGCTGCGCCCTGCACGGCGCTGGCGCTGGGCTCCGGGGCTTCGGGGCGCGAGGAGCTAAGTGCACCCGGAATGCAGCGCTGCTGGGGAGCCGGGCGTCCCCACCCACTGGGCTCGGCTCCGCGGTCATCCCTCCCGCCGGTAATCCCTGGGGTCTCCCCCCAAGGCCACGCTCGCGAGTCTCTTTTCCGGCCAGCTCCGGGTGCTGCTTCACCGCGGACTGCGGAGACGAGGGAGTTGTGGCCGGGGCGGGCGGATCAGGCAAGGGGGCGGGGGTGGGGTCGGGGGTGACAGCGGGAGAGTGGGCTGAAGGGTCCCGGTCTCTGGGCGCTCCGCAGGGGTGTGCGTTGGGGATTCTGCACGCACAGGCATCTTCCCCCCACGAGATTCAAAGGGAACTTTGCAGCTGCATTATCTGCCTCTGGAGCTTTGCTGGCTCTTGGGGAAATGGTCTGTGTTCTCAGATGTGAGGATATCCTTCTTGGCTCCTCCTTAATGAAGAACAGGGAGGTCTTATGGGTGGACATTCGGCTAAAGAAACCAAATCTGCCCAGCTGATGCTTTTAAAAATACAGTATGTGTGCATCCTGGATTTTAAAAATCCGCCTCCCCCCCCCCCCCCCCCCCCCCAGGATTCTTTTGACTATTTGATGAATGACTGGGGCTGGCAATTTGTATTTCCCTCTCCAGACAAAGTGGCAGTGGTTGGGTTGAAAGCAGAGTGATCAAATTTAACAAAGAATTTTTTTTTTTTTTTTTTTTTTGAAGAGAGCAATAGTGCATGGTGTCCGCAGTCATTGGAAATAAAGTCATGCTTTGCACTGGGTATCTGTTTAACCCTCCCTTAGCCTGGCTCCCTTGCTGGCGCTCTGTATCTCTCCTGCTAGTCAGCCACTAGTGGTTGTGACTATAACAATACAAACTTTGTCCTGCTGGAGGTGTAAAGACTAAAAAGAGAAAAAAGGATATCAGTAGGAGGTGTAGTGGAAGAAGCTTTTTAAAAAATGACAGATGTGGTAAAGACAGTGCTGGCATCCAGATCATGGAGGAGCTAGCAGAGTAGGTGGAGATTCTGATCAGATCTGGTTAAAGGCATAGCTTTGAGTATCTCCAAATATGAGCAATTGAACACCCACAATCCAGCATCTCTGTGAAGATTTGCTAAGGGAAATGGGGAAACGGGGAGCAACCAGGAGGGGATTCTGCAAGTATACCTCCCACCCACGCCCCCCTAAACACACACACACACACACACACACACACACACACACACTTACATGTTTTCTCTTTCTCTCTCAAAGCTACTCCTGCAGCAAGTCTGGAAAAGCGGGTGGAAATGTATCTAGATGTTTAATTCTTTTCAGATAAGAAAACAAAACCAGAATAAGGGCGATCGCTTTTAGGTTCCTCTTTCAAATCCTGTGTCGTTTGGATTTAGCTCTATGGGTTTTCTAAACTTGCTTAATTGGCTGCTTAGGCTGGTGTGAAAGGAGGAAGGAAGGGAGAGCTAGCTCCATCTTTGGGGCCTCTGAGTGAGAAGGTGGGGGAAGACCCACTCACTTCATCAAGGAGCAAGATGTGTTTTCTTAAATGGTTTTCATTTTACAAATTCCGCCTGCTTGAAGAATTCCATTTGATTCTGGTGGCTATTTTGCTAAGATTTTTCCCACCTACTAAAAAAAAGAGCCCTGATTTTTTCCCCCTAAAATGGCTATTGTCTTGTATTGAATATGGAATGATTAATTACTAGGGAAATAAGGAACTGGATAGAGGTAAACGATTATTGACTGTTGAGCTATGCAAGGGTTGCAGAGGATGCAAGGGTCCACGACAATCAGACTTAATTTACTCTGTCTTGAAAGCTTAATAAGGCTGAAGAGGAGAGTAATGAATTAAAAGAATATGAAGGCTGTGCTTTGTATCTGTCTGTCTGTCTATATATTTACCTACCTACCTATCCATCTATCTTTCTATTTATTTTATCATGACTATTTAATGGTTTCTGCTATATCATTTTGGATTAAGATTAAGAGCTAGCTAACCATTTTGTTGACCATGAAGGGGAAGAGAGTGATAGCAGTGCTTTCACTGGAAGGAAGATAAGGTGTAGTCAGGACTGTATGCAGAAATTACATTAATTGCTCTTTGAAGCTTACTATGTTTTGAAAAAAAAAAAATTCCAAGAGAGCTTCAGCATTTTGTTAGCAAGCTATATTTAACATGTTTTTATCAGACAAAAATAGACTTTTATTTATCTTGCAAAGTAAACGCATGGTTTCTTCCCTCTCAGTATTTAATCTGTTTCTTTGAAAAAATAAATAGTGATAAAAGCTCCGCAGATCCAATGAGGTTGCACTCCTGCTTTAAAGCAAGTTAAAGCATTCATTTAGGTCCTGGATATGTTTCCCCCAAAGTAAGTGCATTTTAGAACTTTGCCATCTGATTTTCGTGTTGCAGTTCAGTGAGAGGAGCCCTTTCTCCATGATGTCTTCAGGTAGAGGGAGCATATCATAAAGGTAGGTAGCAAGCAGTCTACCCCATCAGCATGGAAATAAACCAGGTGCAAGTTGAAATAAAAATTAAATCTGGAATAAGAAATATACGATTAAAAGAGGGTGGTAGACCTCTACCTTGTATGTTTTATATTTTTGCCGTGTGGATGTTTGTCATTTTGAACCAAAAATTAAATTGTTGCTTTACATTTGCTGAGAATTTAGGGATCAACGTGTTGCAATCTTTCTCTTCTTGTTGCTCCTTTCATGCCTCCTGCTTTTTTTTTTCTCACAAGGGATAGATGTCTCTTGCCAGAACATCTTCTAGTATTGTCCATACCTCATACTTAGAGCCCTCCCTCACCATAACCTATACCAGATAGTCTCCCATCTGATCAAATTCTCCTGCTCCCTCTTGTGGCAAATATTCTCCCTGACTTTCCCTAGATTTAAGAATTACAGCTCACATCACTCACAGCTCCCTTAGCTGTCTATCACTTGGGTTCTAATCCCAGTAATACTTGTGGCTAACCGAGCCAGTGGGTTCCTGAACTAGCCGTTTCCCGTTTTCTCTCTGAACAAAGGGATGTCTATCCCCTGGAGACATAGTTGAGATTTAGTGGAAGTAAATGTCAGATGCTTTCTGACCCATTGGGATGGAATAGATTTGGGAAATGTGAGCTTTCAGAGTTGGCCTCTGAGATTTTGATTTGGACTCGGAGCTAGTCCGGTGGGGCCTCATTAAATGCAGTGAGATGATTTTCAGTTTTCTTTCTTTCTCTTCCAAAAGATACCTCTTTCCCTGTGTGTCTATGTCTCTCCATCTCTCTCTTTCTCTCTCTCTCTCTCTCACTGCCTCCCTCCCCAGGCTCTCGTGCACACACACACACACACACCACAAAATATATTTTATACGACACATATTTTGAAGACTTAAGCTAATTAATAATTAGGTTTTCAGTAAGGTTTGTAAATCAGAAACCTACTTTCTGAACTGGAGACTTGTGGGGTAAACTACTCTCATTGGCATGTTTTCATCAAGAGCAGTCCAGAATACAAATGAGGAGATCAGGTGCCTTCTTCCAGTGTGTTGGCTCAACTTGGAAGACAGTTGCTTGCAGCCCTCACTGCCTCCAGTGTTTTGTGTAGACTCCTTGCTGACAACTCTGATTGAACTCTAAGTGTTTTATATCCACATCTCTGATTGTCCTTTGATCTGCGTAGCGAAGAGAGTATGGTACCTAACAAGATAGACAGAGGTTCAAGAGAATCAGTTGCTCTTTACCTGAAAAACTTTTTTTTTCTTTTTTAAAGATTTTATTTCTTTATTCATGAGACACACAGAAGAGGCAGAGGCATAGGCAGAGGGAGAAGCAGGCTCCCTGCGGGGAGCCTGATGCGGAACTTGATCCCAGGACCCCAGGATCATGCCCTGCACATGATCGCTCAATCACTGAGCCATTCAGGTGCCCCCTCTTTACCTGAAACTTTCTAGCCAATTTCAAGAGGAAGAGGAGGACATAGGGAAAGAGAAAATGAAGGAAATGTGTGTGTGGTCAAAGGCAAGTACATTTTAGGCAGCCGCCTCTAAAGTGATCTGGTGGGGGCGGGGGTGGGCAAAACATCCTTGGATTGGAAGCATTTATCCATTTACCAACATAAAATCAGAAATTCTCACTATTAGACATTCGCTTGAATAAAGTCATTCTATCTGGTAGATCTCTAACAAAATACAATGACACCACATAGGAAAGAGCCACCCTGAATTCTTATAAACCGCTGACATCTGTTCATTCGTTAACTTGTATTGGTTTATCAGGTCAGCTGACAGAAAAGTCCTGAGGGCCTGAAACACAGGAAGGTACAGGAGAAGTGAAAGTAGTTTGAAACTAGGTTGGTGCCCTGTTTGTGCCCTCAGTGGCTCCTTCTGGTGGGGAAGTGTGAGGGACCTGCCTGCCCAGGAACAGGGCCGCTGTGGGGGAGTAGAGAGTAGCCAGGCAGAGACAACATACGCTTCCATGCTGAAATTTTACTTCTGGCACAGCAAAAATATAAAAAATCTGATCCTTTCTGGAAAACTTAGCCTCTTGAATTCCTCTGAGAAGGGGCAAATTATGTTCCCCAGTGTGAATGTTCCCCAATGATATCCCTAAAATCTTGAATGGCTTCTACTATATGTCATCTTGGAATATTCATACCAGTACCCTACAAAACACACATGCGATGCCAGTTCAGACAAATGGCTGCTTGCGTATACAGTAGACATAGAAAAATAAATTTAAATATTAAAATTCATCTTAATTCAAAAAAAAAAAGAATCACTTAGGTGTCATTACACGTGAAGTCAAAAATAATTAATAGTTTCTTCATTGGATCTAAAGTGAAATGAAGTCAGACAGCCAAGAGGGTGATTCGGCAGTTTACTCCAGCCCAACCGTGACATTTATTGAGCACTTACTGTATGCAAGGCACTGTGCTGGGCTTTTCAGACAATGCAGATGATGAAGAGGAATTATTTGACAGCTCCTGAGTGCTCCTTGTATGCCCAGGGCCAATCTAGGCACTCTGAATGTGTTTTCTCATTTAATGCTCATAAGTGCCCTGCAAGGAAGCATCCTTATTATGATTTAAAGATGAAGACAGGGATCCCTGGGTGGCGCAGCAGTTTAGCGCCTGCCTTTGGCCCAGGGCGCGATCCTGGAGACCCGGGATCGAATCCCACGTCGGGCTCACGGTGCATGGAGCCTGCTTCTCCCTCTGCCTGTGTCTCTGCCTCTCTCTCATCTCTCTCTGTGTGACTATCATAAATAAATAAATAAAAATAAAAATAATTTTAAAAAAATTAAAAAAAATAAAAAAAAAATAAAGATGAAGACAGTGGCTCAGTTAAATAACTTATTCGAGAGTTAATAGGCGATAGTACCAGTTTTTGATACTGTTCACAAGCTACTTTCATTGTGCCACGTTCTCTATTCTTCAGGATGTCATGGTCTAGAACACCTAAATGCTGGGCCAATGGAGAAATATTGCTACGATTGTCTAATGAGCAAAATGCTGTAGAGTTGAAAGGAAGAAGAGAATATTGGAAGAGGCTTCATGGAAGAGGCATTTTAGTTCATTTTTAAAGAGTGAAAAAGGCTTCTGAAATAAAGCCCTGGATGGCACAGTTGTTAAGCATTCGACTCTTGGTTTCAGCTCAGGTCATGATCTCAGGGTCCTGGGATAGAGCCCCGCATTCAACCCCGAGTGGGGCTTCATGCTCAGAATCTGCTTGAGACTCTCTTCTGCCCCTCCCCACCATGCACACACATGTGCTGTCTCTCTCAAAAATAAATAAAATAACATAAATACAGCCTAGCCATTTTTGAAACATGTAAACCAGACCCAGCTAATTTATGCCAAGCACAACCCTGGGGCAATGTTAGGGCCATTTCTAGACTTTTAAAATCAGCTGTGTGTCCCGGTCAGAACCATGCCATGGGAACAGTGGATTTGGAACAAATGATAGCATAAGCCACTACACATGTGTATTTTACAAAATTCAGGATGAATTTCCAGCATGGCCTTTAAAGAGAGACACTGTAAAAGTCTGAGAAGTCAGACAAAGGATAGACCATCCTTAAATTTGATGGTTATGTTTTCTGGGCTGTTACAGGTGGTTTTTGTTTCGCCCCCCCCCCCTTTTTTTTTTGGCACTGAATGGCTCTGGTGCTTTCTCTCTTGAGCTTCTTGAACTTTGAACTTTTCCTGCTTCTCATAAAGCACAGGACCCAGGGTCAGCTGTGGCTCTGCCCTGCTCGATGTATAGCATCTAGTCCTAACAGCAAGTTTAGAGAATTCAACTGCTTACCCTTCCCACAAACCTAAACTTCCTGCATAGACCATGGTAGAGCCTCTAAAGTGAACGGCATCCGGCAGGAGTGAAAGGATAGAGTTTGGGGAGGTGCTAAGTCATATCAAATGCCTCTCAGAAGTTCCAAGGCCACTCTTCCAAAATAATCCACCTGCCAGATGTTGGGGGATGGGAGTTCCCTGAAGCTGAAATTTATGAATTGGTGCTGGGCAGAGTTGATGGCTCTTTTTCCCCTTTCTCCTCACTGCCTCTTCTCTCCTGGTCCTGCAACTGTTAACAGCCCCTTTTAGGATTAGCTTCTCCTTCTTCGTGCTCTTGCTGCTTAGAACCACAGCTTTCTCTGGAAGGGATCACAGCAGAGATCAAACAGTTTTTTTTAAACAAATGAGCAAATGAAGGTCATAGAAAGTAAATGACTTTTGAGAGGGAAATAGGAGCAGATTGAATTCATATCTAGGGCTCTGAGGCCATGTCACCAAAGTCACATCTTCCTTTTTTGTCTGATCCTGTAGAAGGCCTCCAGAAACGTATCTGTGATTTCTGGCCTCAGGAGTCCCTGGATGTCTCTTAATGATTCCCCAAGGTAGAAAGACAATGATGACTTTTCCTTCTAGGTTGAGGGTGTTGACCAACAGAATGAGGAACCCTAGAATAGTCAGGCTAAAGTTCTCTCAGGTCAATAGGCATATCATGACAGTCATAATATTTATTTGAATTCAACAAATGGTATATCTAACATCATGCTAGGTGCTTTCCTCTGCTTCATTCTGCTCATCTATCAAATGGAAATGATAACGGTAAGAAGCCATCTGGGGTTTTTGTGAGGCATAATACATTAATACTTGTAAAACATTGGGCAGGGTTTCTGGCATGTGAGTGCTCAGTAAGGATTTGCTCTTATTCCTTGAGATGAATAGTGAGTCTCTGTCTCTGCCTGTGTGCCTTTACACGTACATGCTGATTGTGGGAGGTTGCCATGGAGAGGAGGAAGATAAGGACATACATAATGACATATACCACAGGTCACAAAACTGTTTTTCAAATGGCCACATAGTAAACATTTTTGGCTTTGTGGACCACAGGGCCTGTCACAATTATTCGACACTGCTGTTGTAGCATGAAAGCATCCATTGACAATACTTAAATGAATAGGCATGCTGTGTGCCCTAAGATATTATTTATTGACACTGAAATTTGAACATCCTATAATTTTCACATCATGAAACATTCTTTTTTTGTTGCTTTAATTATTTAAAAAAGTAAAAAAAAATTAATGAAATGGGCCCCATAAAAATATGCGGCAGGCTACATTTGACCTGTTGACTGTAGTTTGCCAACTCCCGACACACTGCTAGATAGTGAGAGATGCAAAGGCAAAATCAGTGAGCTTGAAGAATCCTAGCAGTTGGGGTTGGTGTCCTGCGAAGAGAGGTGGCCTAGAATCTAAGACCTTGTGTTAGAGCCAAACTCTATCAAATTTGAGACGTGTGGCTTTGAAAAAGTCTTTTAAATTATCGTGGCCTGAGTTTTCGTGTTGGGGAAAGGGGGTAGAGGCAAAGTTAGATGGCTGTCAGGGGCCTTCCTGGTAATAAAAACAGTTTTATAAAGAGAAATTGGACATTTAAGATGGATCATGGAAGGCAGGTAGAAAAGCATGAGAAAGGAAAACATGGTGCATATTTGGGTAATTTTTATTTGGTAGCTTAGTTGACTACCAGGAACAGTAACCCTGGCAACATAGACATGTGCTGTATTATGATGATGACCTTGAATGTCAAAGCAAGGGATTAGGGTACCACAGTTTCCTATTGTTAGCAAAATTCCCCAGTTTTACAGGTTAGTCTGAGAAAGGGCAAATGCCATGTCCAGTGCCACAGGAAACCAAAACCATCATGACACAATTTTTATAGTGTCTGTATATTTGTGATGCAATGGTCTTGTAAAGGTTTTTACTGAAAAACTACCATTAGCCAGTCTTTCTTACTGACAATAAATTAATAATAATAAAAAAAAAATGGTCCTGGAGAACTGAGACCAGCACTCATTTCTTTTGGCTCCCAGACCAATGATCCTTTTTCCCACCACATTGCCCCCAGCAGAGTGGTACAATGAAATTAACTGCAATTACGTGATTGTGACCTCAGAGGGGCAAGTCAAAAAACTTACAGAAGCCATTTTGACTGTTTTCTTTTTTCTTTTTTTAAGATTTATTTATTTATTTATTTGAGAAAGAGCACACAAGAGCTTGCATAAGCAAGGGGAGGAGCAGAGAGAGAGAGAGAGAGAGAGGGAGAGAGAGAGTTTCAAGCTGACTCCACGCTGAGAAAGGAGCCTGTTGTGAGGCTGGATCCCACAACCCTGAGATCATGACCTAAGCGGAAATGAAGAGTCGGGCGCTTAACCAATTGAGCCACCCAGGTGCTCCTCCCCCTGGCTTTGGCTTTGAGTATTTTCTAAACATGATCTCATCTCCCAGCATATCTTAGAAGGTCTGTGAGTATCACCATTACACAGAAGGTGAATTGCAAAAAGTTTAACCCAAGACCTGGCAACCCAACAATCTTTTGCCTGGCTTCCTGCTGACTATCTTAATTTTCAGCTCACATGTTATTTCTTTAAGCAAAGCTTTCCCTAATACCCTAGGAGGTCAGGTCCTCCATTAGTTACTCTTGTAGGGCAGTGTTTTGCCTTTACAACATTTATTAGAGTTAATAATTACGTTTCTTTTCGAAATAATTTAAATTAACGTCTGTCATCTGTCTTCCCTGCTGCATAATACATTCCAGAAGGGGAGAGATTTGTCTGTTTACTTCATGGCTCTAGCCCCAGTGCCTCTCCCACTCCAGACACGTAATAGACATTTAGGGTTTGTTGAATGAATGAGTGAATGAATGTTCTTGCATAAGTCATTGATACAGATGAAAACATTTCTTGCTTAAAAGGCAGAAGTTACTCTCTTCACTTGCTAATTAAATAATCAGATGATTGGCATTTCTTCTTCCACTGACTTTTTTTCTCCAATCTTCCCCACTGGCTTTTCTCCAGTCCTGGCTTATCACAAGAAAACCATAACATAATGGTCTTGGCATAGTTACTAACATTAAAACCGTAACCCTTCAGCCAAAATTTAAACAATTCTTCAAATATACGTGTAAAGGGATTGGTGTAAAGGGCATATTCACTAGATGCTTTATCTCATGGAGAAACTGTATGTTTCATAAACTGTGCTTGGGGATTTGTGTAAAAGTTTCATGTTTTCGCATAAGCTATTCAATTTATTCCTCTAAATACTAAAATTTGGCTACTTCCTTTGTAAGCTGCTTCCATTTTAAAAACTTTACTTGGGGGATCCCTGGGTGGCTCAGCAGTTTAGCACCTGCCTTTGGCCCAGGGCGCGATCCTGGAGTCCCAGGATCAAGCCCCACCTCGGGCTCCCTGCATAGAGCCTGCTTCTCCCTCTGCCTGTGTCTCTGCCTCTCTCTCTCTCTCTCTCTCTCTCTCTATGTCTGTCATGAATAAATAAATAAAATCTTTAAAAAAAAAACTTTACTTGTTCTATGTACATATACACCTGGTTTTAAAGCCATGTCACTGTGTAGATTGTCAGAAACTTTAGAAAATTGTAGCACAGAATATTGATGAAGGGTCACCATTACATGAGCATCTATCAACTTGAGTGTTAAAAAATATTTCTTGGGTTCCAGGTGGCTCAGTGGTTGAGCGTCTGCCTTTGGCTCAGGGCATGATCCCAGGGTCCTGGGATTGAATTTCACATTGGACTCCCCATAGGGAGCCTGCTTCTCCCTTTGCCTCTCTCTATGTGTCTCTCATAAATAAATAAATAAAAACTCTTTTAAAAAATAAAAATATTTCTTTTTACTTCCTTCTTCTGCTTTTCTTAAGAGCATTTTATTCTTTTAAGGACTATGATTTAACACTATGCAGGAAAATTTAAAAGACTCAAACTTCAAGTTGATAGGGTTCCATCTCTTGAAAAGCAATCTACTTGAAGATGAAGTTTAATGACTCAGGGAAAAAGCTGATGAAATTCACCAGCCTCTGCTCACATAACCAGCATTTTCCTTGGTAAAAAAAGATTTAAAAAAAAAACATGCTGGATGTTCCTATCACATAGGTTGAAATTAGATTCTGTATTAAACATCCCTAGTCCCAAGAGGCAGACTAGAATGCAAAAGCGACAACAAAATTTACCCTTGAGCTGAGGTAAAGAGAGGGAAGGGTGATGCACGTAAAGACCCTATAATTTCAAAAGCACAACTTTCCACACCACCCAAGGATTCAGGTTTGGGGTTTCTATTTCTACATATTGTCTACTCTATTCAGGACTTGTGCATGGACCTTGGATGGAAGGTCTCCAAAGGCTTCCATTTATCCTGGATCTTTGTCACATGTTGGTTGTAGTGTCCTAGCAATCCTTAGATGTTTCTAATTTAAAGAGAGCAGAACTAACCCTTGGCAAATTTTTGTTTGTTTGTTTGTTTGTTTACATTTTTTCCTTTTTTTAAATAATAAATTTATTTTTTATTAGTGTTCAATTTGCCAAACCCTTGGCAGAATTATGAAGTAGATATGTTATTCCCAATGCTTTAACCTCCTCTTTGGGGGCCCATGAGATCTCCTATATTCTCCATTGTCCAGATCTCTTCTGCTTCCCCCTTGATTCACTAAGGGGTTCTATATTTTGATGCTATCTGCAGTCCTAATCTGTGAGAAGGAAAGCTCTTTTGATCTGTTATTTCACATCAACATTTTACTGATATTGCAAGAAACACTATCCTCTAATTTTTTTATATTTTTTTTATTTTTTATTTATGATAGTCACAGAGAGAGAGAGAGGCAGAGACACAGGCGGAGGAAGAAGCAGGCTCCATGCACCGGGAGCCCGATGTGGGATTCGATCCCGGGTCTCCAGGATCGCGCCCTGGGCCAAAGGCAGGCGCCAAACCGCTGAGCCACCCAGGGATCCCCTATCCTCTAATTTTTAGGCGCTGCTATCCAGTACCTCACCTAAGTGCTTTGCTCTGCAATCTGTGTTTGCTCAGAAGACCCCCTGCTGGTTCTACTCCCTACCTAGTTCTGCCCTTTATGCCGGTACCCTAAGGGGTGGTGCCAAGACTGCCTCTATCAAATCAGCTGGGTGCTTGCTAAAGTTCAAATTTGGGTTTTCTATTTAGAGATACTGTACATCTGGTGATGACACCCAGTTATCTGGATATTAATGAATTTCCCAAGTGTTTCGTAGGTGAACTTAAATGGAAACAGCAGCGCTCTATGCCTTATGCACACCATTCTTTCCTTCTAGAATGTCCTCTCACTCTTTCTAGCTAACTGTTTGAGTTGCTTGAAGACTGTCAGTTCATCTGGTGCAGGTGCAATTATCTCTATAATCCCCATAGTGCTGGCTTTGGTGCTTTGCACATATACACACACAGTGCATGCTCAATGAATAAATGACTGGTCCACTCTCTAGAGCTAGAAATACAGAGAGGGCTGTGCTTCACTCAGAAACACATTTCTTAAGGTGAAACGTCAACAAGCTAGTGTGGAAAATATTTTTAGGTAGTAAATCGTTTTTGGTGACCCAGATATAAAGGCACGCATATGACCTCATTTTTTGCTACCAGTGTGTAAGGTTGGACATCAAAGGCTGCTCTTTCTCTTCAGGGTGGATGGTGAACAAATTATTATCTGAAATAGTTATTGTTGTCCATCATGAGGCCTCTGAAAGATTTGCAGGGTACAATCAAGGTGCTCCAAGGCCTTGCTTCCAGGAGTTCACTACGCTTAGAAACCTTAGGTGGTGGAACAGTAGGCTGAGCAATCTGCGGTTTCTAGAAACCTGGTTGTATTAATCCAGGAGCTCAGGTGCATTAACCTGGGAATGAGGCGGTCTGCTCTGAGTATGTCAAGGTGCATCCATGATCTATCTCACTGTCTGAATGCCTGGAAAGCCTCTCCTTTACTGTGATTCTCTAGTAATGAAAGAGTTCTGTTCCAGAAAGGAGATTCACACTTGACTTTTGTAATACCTCTGTAGAATGTGAGCTTCTTGGAGGATATTATCTTATTCATCTTTTTAACACAATATCTGGCATATGGGAGTGGCTAAGAAAAGCTTGGCAGACAAAACCATGAATGAATGTGTTGTTTTCCTGTAGCTTTGGATTACTTACTGGTTTAAAAATTAAAATAAAATAGAATAAAATAAAAAGTATTGGCCCTAGGACAGCAAATTTGTGAGCTGCATTGAAATTCTTGAGAAAATACTGATTTATTGTTATTAAAGTATTAACTTGTTATGCTAAAATTCAGTATCATTCTCCCCAGCTCCACCCATCTTGTATTTTAGTTTTGCCTGCTCACTGCTAGGATTTCTTTCTCTATTTTCTTTTTCTCCTGACCAAATGGAAAAACCTTGAGATTATTACATGGCTTTGGAGTGATTTCAGACCTCAGATTTTAGCTGATGATCCCCCAAATGGATCATCTTTCCCTCGCTACGTGAGGAATAAGAAGGCTTACAAAGCCCTTACTCCAGGGGCTGGGGAGGGACGAGACAGGAGAGGCAAGCATGAAGGCTCTTGTTAAGATAGTGCAAACAACGACATACATTTATTCAGGAGGAAAGGAGGGCAGCATGGAAATGTTATTCCGCACTAAGTAGGGAGTTCTTTGCTAACCAGAGAACAGTATTGTTCACCTAGGTAGTGAAACCAAACAAAAAATGCTGCCATTTTGCAAGGCACGATGGTATAATTAAGACAAAGTGCCTGGATTAAAATCCCAGTTCACTTATGTTTGTACAACTTCAGCTAGTTTACTTTTACAAATCATTTATTTTTCTCATTTGTAAAATGAGAATGATAATACCTCCTTGCAATATTGTCAGAAAGGTCAGGGACAGTGAATGCAAAGCAGTCTGTAAAGCACCTGGGACAAAGCATGTGCTCAGTCAGTGGTTTTGGTCATTATTGTCAGAATTTGGCATTTATGACAATAAGGGGGGCCCTTACTCTGCCCTTGACACTGGCAAAATGAATCCAAGGACGGTCCTGGCCCAAGATTAGCAGAGCAGCTTCCCTTTGAATTCCTCTCTATTTATTTAGTATTGAAAGACTCTCTTTATTCTCCGGCTTTCTTTCTCTTATATTTCCATGCCAGTGTGCAGAGTTAATTTATTTAAATTTAAATTCTTGATGCACTTTCCCTTTTATGAGGCATCTGTAATGGAGCTGATTTTTGGTTGGTGCTTGACCAGATGTCTTTTTATTGTTCTGAAAGGAGAAGAGATGCTTAATTGAGGATGTCCAAAATATCAGGACCCTCTCAACAGAGCAGATGAACTTGGCATTACAAAAGAAATCAGCCAGCCAGGGCTCATGTAGGAAGACCCATCCCCAGGTGCCGGGGAAAGTGTCAGAGCCCCAGTTCCTCTATGCTGGAGGTCAGTTCTTCCAGCCTGAGGTTCTCTGCCTATGAGCCTGTATCACATTTCCTCTCCTCCACCCAATACCTATATTGGCTTTTCAGTGTAGTGTGATATTGGCCTCTGCTCATTTTAGGGGCATCCGCTTCACACAGGGCATGTTTTTAAATGCAAATGCCTAGTCAGAGCTCCCAGATTCTGATTTACCTTCAGAGATTTGGTGAATCAGCACATGACCCCATGAGGATTATTTTATTCATTCAATAAGCAGGTGCCATGTATCTTTTATGTGCCAGATTCTGCTCTAGGAACTGGAGATCCATCAATGAACAAGAGAGACAAAAATCTCCACCTCTACAGAGTTTATGTCTATCAGAGAAAGAAAGGCAATAAATAGAACCATTACATAAATTTTATTAACACATAAGCAGTAATAAGTTCTACATAGAAAAACGAAGTAGGAGAAAGGGCCATGGATGACATCTCATGACTTTTCAATAACTTCTTCGCTATTTTAAATCTGAAACTCACCTTTCTGCTTTTGGCCGCATTGCCTGACCATTACCTGAGGGGCTTCCTTTGATGAATGAGGTGACTGTTTTCTGACGTGGCACAGGATTCTGACTGTAGTCTCATATGTTCAACCGGAGGGTGTAGCCCCTTATATGACCTCTCTCTGCCTGTACTCTAGAGGACCTGTCCCAATTTACTAAGTAACAAAGAGGAAATTCTCTCTTTGAGAAGAAAAAAAGAAAAAGGTGATAGCAGAGAGTCAACATGGAAACAGAGCTCCCTAGTAACGTGTAGTCGTGGTCGGTTGGCCTGAGGTTGGGTGGTGTCAGAGCGGTAATTTGCCCCCTAGATGGAAGGTCAGATAAGGAAAGTCGTCTTCTGGCATCATCTCTTTGTCTAAAAGCATTTGAAAGTGCTTGTCTCAGGAGTGGATGAGAACTTATGGTTGCTTTAATGTTGCCTTAGAAACAGATTAATTGCTTGGCTTTGATGCTTTCAGTCAGCAAGAATTACATTGAAGGGAATTCCAGGTCCTGATGAGTCAAGGAGTTCCTCTGAATAACCTCAGCTGCCAATCAGTAGAATGAGATTATGCTACCTTGTGCGCTGGACTGACAGGAATGCCAAACGGGTTTCTTCTCTCCAAGTCAGGTCCTCCTTGGTGGTCAAAACTGGCTGTGGCTTCCCCCAAGGAACCCAGAGCTCTGCTGCCTGACTACTCTTTAGGACTCCCTCTGCAGTGGGGGCTCTTCCTCACTCTTTATGGAGGCAGTTTGATAAAAATCTGTCTTGCAGGTGTATGGTTCATTCCTTTGACCTCTCCTTTCAATGCTGGGGTCTGGGCTTTTTCAGTTGAATATCTTTTCACCCTGCCTCATCAATGCCATTCACAACTGTAATCTCTAGGTGCTGGGGTTGTCTGTTTGCTTCAAAATAAATAGTGAGCAGAAGACAATCTGGGTATTCTTAATACTGTGCTGAAAGCTCATTTGGATGATGTAATGGATGTTGCTAAGCAAGAACTGGCCCTAGATGTGAGAATTGATTTGAAGGCACCATGAAAACCAGCCTACCCCTTGTTACAGGGTACAGTAGATCAGGGCAGAATGTAAAAAGGCCAAGTGGATGGGGATTCCTGGGTGGCTCAGTGGTTTAGTGCCTGCCTTTGGCCCAGGGCACGATCCTGCAGTCCCCGGATCGAGTCCCGCGTCAGGCTCCCGGTATGGAGCCTGCTTCTCCCTCTGCCTCTCTCTCTCTCTCTCTCTCTCTCTCTCTCTCTCTGTCTATCATGAATTTAAAAAAAAAAGCCACATGGCAGAACAACATATTAACAGCCAGCCTCCATTTCCTGCTTAATTTTATGGAAATATAGTTTTGAGGAGACAGTGCGGAAGGCCAGGTGGATCTGCTTAAATCTGATGATAGAGAAAAGATCCTGAAACCAAAGAATGAAGAAGGAACTCTCATTCAGATGTTATCTGTTCCACATCCTCCCAAACAGTTGAATTTGGTATTAATTTAATAGAGAAAGAAACTGAAGTCCAGAGAGTTCATTCTAGTTGCTCCATTGCCAAAAATCTGTATCAGTGTTTTCTGTCCACTGATTTCACAAATTGTAATATTACCACCTTTTGAATGTAATTGTGATGTTTTGGAGTTAACCTCACAAACCTTTCCCTTTGTTTTTTTTCTCTGATAGAAATTTTTAGAGATGCATCCATTCTTAAACATATGTGCCCTTTTGGCTAAGAACAACTGTGAGATATGGGTCAGAGCAAGGCTTTTTTTTTTTTTTTTTTTTTTTTTTTTTTTGGCTGATTTAAGAGATTTCCCTGAGAGTATGTCAGGGAGAGGTGGCAGGTGGTTGCTAAAAAAACTGTCAGGTGAAGGGCAGCCATCTCTAGGAACGTGCCAGCTCATATATTACATCACAGCTGTCAATGCTTGTCTATTTGAGTCTCTAATCCATAAGATAAAAGCCAGACTGTGGGAAACTTTCCATGGGACTTTTGCTACTGACCCTCCTAACTCTGTGTGGAAGCCATGATTCTTGGTTTCCTACTTCATTTAGGATTATGCTCCAGTTTCACCTTATCAGAGAGTCCTTCCTTAACCATCCAGTATAAAATCATGCATGCCACGTGTGTACACGCACAGACTCCCTGTCTTACTTACATTGCTTTCTGCCCCCACCCCTCTAGCACTTTTTAGTATCTGAAATTTATACTTATTTGTTTCCTCCCCAATAGAATATAAGGTCTGCAAGGATAGGACTGTGGTTTTTGTTTGTTTTATTTATTTATTTTTTAAAGATTTTATTTATTTATTCATGAGAGACACAGAGAGAGAGGCAGAGACACAGGCAGAGGGAGAAGCCGGTTCCATGCAGGAAGCCCGACATGGGACTCGATCCCTGGACTCCAGGATCACACCCTGGGCAGAAGGCGGCGCTAAACCGCTGAGCCACTGGAGCTGCCCTTTTTGTTTGTTTTAATTCTTTGATGCACAATTAGGACTTAGAAGAGAGCTAGCAGGTGGTCCTAAAACATGTAGTTAGGTGGCACTTATAAATATTTGTGGAATAAATGGCTGCATCATAGAATTAGAACTAGCTCTTCCATGACTCTTATAGTTTGCTTCAGTGTCTCCTTGTTTTAAGTGGTGATCTCACCCAAGCCCTGTAATGATTGAATCAGTAGAATCACTGACCATGAACCTTGCATATTTTGAAGATACACTCTTTGTATTTCTCAGCCTTTTATGTGGAATGTCATTCTCCCATCACAACCCTCTGCTGTGTGTTAGTTTGGGAAAAATTTCAACTCTTATCTCCCAATAGTGATGAGCTAAAGGGGGCTTTAGGTTATAGAGGGCTCTTTGAGGTCTGCCAGAATGTGCTGGGCCAGGGGGGTTCTCATGGGCCCTGGTGAATTTCCACTCTATGCCATCAGCCGCAAACATGGGCCAGAGAATGCAGGTGAATGTGTGGGTGCCTCTGAGACTGCCCCAGACTATGGAAGGCTCCCTTCTAGCTCCATTGTTAACGTTTTATCAGGCCGCAAGGCTATGTCTGACTCAGGGCCTCTTCTTGCCACCACTTTAGCTGATGTCATAACTGGCCTTCCAGGCCAGAGTCACCCTGACGTGGAGAAGACCCTCCTGTACTTCAGCACCTTACCAAGCCTTAGAGGCAGAAGAGATGTATGGTCTGAGTGGAGTTTTGCCCAAGCTGGTGGGTGAATGTAGAGCCATGGTTTTTCAGTCCCCCACTTTGCTTTATTTACCAAGCTTTGTGTGGCTCAGTGACCCTGCTTTGGTATCTCTAATTGCCCACAGCCCTTCATCATATGGATACTTTGTGGTCCCTGCTGTCCTGCCACATGAGCTGATGCGGATGAAATTATTGCTCCTGTATTTTTTGGTCACTTGAACCCTCTGTAGAACTAATAAGTGTTTTAGAATGACCATGGAAAGGATGACATCAACACTGAGAAGGAACATTTTACGGCTGGTGAAGCTGATTTCACAGCCTGCCGGACAAGAGTCTTAACACACAACCTGACCCGGGCTTTATTTCCTATCTTGCTGTGGACAGCCTGCAGACTCTACAGCGAGATCTGTACCCAGATGCGAAGAGCTGTGCTTCAGCAACCAGAGGCCCAGCTGCTAACCTATCAGGAGCACGGGGCTTGCTGAAAATCAGGAGGAAATGTGCTCTCATCAAATTATTCTTTTAAAAACTGTACTTAATGTGTGGAAAGATTGCATTACAGCAGATCCCCCCCCCCCCCCCCCAAGTACAACTACAATTGACTTTGCAGAGATGTTTGAAGGTATCTCTGTTTCCAAGGAAGTTTGGAGCAATAGGGTGTGATTTTAAAACTTGCAGTATAAGGTCTGCTCCACAGTTTAAGATCATCAAGAGGTCTTGTGTTGGTTAAGATTTTAAGGTCTGAACTTTAAAGCATCGATCTTAATAAAGGGGTTTTGGTAATTTAACAGTTTCTGGGAGGTGATTGTACTGATCAAAATGTAAAAGAAAATCTGCATTAGCAACAAGGAGAAGATTATTTGATGCATCAGAAAGTTTTGTTTTTCCTTATTGGCTCTTAGAATCCATAACTATATATTTAACAAGACAAGGCTATAATTGAACTTTTCATTTCCAGTAAGTCAATTGTGTACATTGCTCAGTGAATGGAGATTACATGTACAAAACCGACAAGTGGAGAGATTGAGTTGTACATTTTGCAAAGGATTGCTTAATCACCTATGGATACTTGGAATAATGATTCACCATAGATGTTACCGTAGTCAAATATAAGCAAATCATTGGCAAAAGTAAAAAAAAAAAAAAAAAAAGTAATTGGTCATGCTTTGGATCTGGTTCTGATGATGTGATTTTTTTTTTCCCCCACCCTCCCTCCATCTTATTTTTACCAGTAGGTTGGGACACTTGGAGGTCTACCATTGTACAACATGCTGCAGTTAAGACTCTTACCTACCTTTTCAATGGGATGTCATCTGTTAGCCATTGTGGCTCTCTTATTTTCCCACGTGGACCTTATAAGTGCAGAGACAGAAATGGAAGGAGAAGGCAATGAAACCGGCGAGTGTACTGGCTCATATTATTGTAAGAAGGGGGTGATTTTACCCATTTGGGAGCCCCAAGACCCTTCCTTTGGAGACAAAATTGCCAGAGCTACTGTGTATTTTGTGGCCATGGTCTACATGTTTCTCGGAGTCTCTATCATTGCTGATCGGTTCATGTCCTCTATAGAAGTCATCACATCTCAAGAAAAAGAAATAACCATAAAGAAACCCAATGGAGAGACCACCAAGACCACTGTGAGGATCTGGAATGAGACTGTTTCCAATCTAACCTTGATGGCCCTGGGATCTTCTGCTCCAGAGATTCTCCTTTCGGTAATTGAAGTATGTGGCCATAACTTCACCGCAGGAGACCTAGGTCCCAGCACCATTGTGGGAAGTGCTGCATTCAACATGTTCATCATCATCGCGCTTTGTGTTTATGTGGTCCCAGATGGAGAGACAAGGAAGATTAAGCATTTACGTGTGTTCTTTGTGACAGCAGCCTGGAGCATCTTTGCCTATACGTGGCTTTACATTATTTTGTCTGTCATCTCTCCTGGGGTCGTGGAAGTCTGGGAAGGTTTGCTTACTTTCTTCTTCTTTCCTATCTGTGTTGTGTTCGCTTGGGTAGCAGATAGGAGGCTGCTGTTTTACAAGTATGTCTACAAGAGGTATCGGGCCGGCAAGCAGAGGGGAATGATCATCGAGCATGAAGGAGACAGGCCATCTTCCAAGACTGAAATTGAAATGGATGGGAAAGTGGTCAATTCCCACGTTGACAATTTCTTAGATGGTGCTCTGGTTCTGGAGGTTGATGAGAGGGACCAAGATGATGAAGAGGCGAGGCGAGAAATGGCTAGGATTCTGAAGGAGCTCAAGCAGAAGCATCCGGAGAAAGAAATAGAGCAATTGATTGAATTAGCTAACTACCAAGTCCTAAGTCAGCAGCAGAAAAGCCGAGCATTTTACCGCATCCAAGCTACTCGCCTGATGACCGGAGCTGGCAACATTTTAAAGAGGCACGCAGCTGACCAGGCAAGGAAGGCTGTCAGCATGCATGAGGTCAACACTGAAGTGGCTGAAAATGACCCCGTGAGTAAGATCTTCTTTGAACAAGGGACCTATCAGTGTCTGGAGAACTGTGGTACTGTAGCCCTGACCATTATCCGCAGAGGTGGTGATTTGACTAACACTGTGTTTGTTGACTTCAGAACAGAGGATGGCACAGCCAACGCTGGGTCTGATTATGAATTTACTGAAGGAACTGTGGTCTTTAAGCCAGGTGAGACCCAGAAGGAAATCAGAGTTGGCATCATCGATGATGACATCTTTGAGGAGGATGAAAATTTCCTTGTGCACTTGAGCAATGTTAAGGTATCTTCTGAAGCCTCAGAAGATGGCATCCTGGAAGCCAATCATGTTTCTGCGCTCGCTTGCCTGGGATCTCCTGCCACCGCCACCGTGACGATCTTTGACGATGACCACGCTGGCATCTTTACTTTTGAGGAGCCCGTGACTCACGTGAGTGAGAGCATTGGCATTATGGAGGTGAAGGTATTGCGAACATCTGGAGCTCGAGGAAATGTTATCGTTCCCTATAAAACCATCGAAGGGACTGCCAGAGGTGGAGGGGAGGACTTTGAGGACACTTGTGGAGAGCTCGAATTCCAGAACGATGAAATTGTGTAAGTTCCTTTTTGATACATAAGCGTGAGGTCGAGTGCGTTTGTGGATGTGAGAGTGCATGTAATTTTTTTTTTTTTTAAGCTAAATGGTACACAAGGAATGGAATGTGTAGTACGCAAGACCACTTCAAAACTGTCGGTGCTCCCTGCTTTCAATCTGCTCTATACAGAGATCTTAATTGGGTTTTATTTTTTTTACTTTCGTACTTGTGCGTATTTTAAGTACACTGTTGCAATTATGACAGAATGAGTTTTGTGACAGTTTATCAAACTGCTTATGATGGGTTGGAAATTTTGTATTCTATTTTGAATCACATCATAGACACACAGAAAGGGAATATTTACTTACTTATTTATCAAAAGTGAATGTTTAGATCATCTCATCAAGTCCCTAATTTTATTACTGAGTACAAATTGGGAAAGCCCAAAAAGGAAACACCTTTAAAAAGAATTTCCTGGCTACCAAGGCTGGCTGGAACATTTTTTTGCTGCTTTTATCTGATACTGTGTTTTTGCAATAATATAAGGTAATGTTTCTGCTTACATGCTCATTTTAATTATGACTTAAGGACCAGACCTGCTTTTTAAATTTTTATTTGGTTTTATGCCAATGTGGGAAAAGTCACATAGCTCTTACGTAGTTCTAGCCTGATTTTTCTTTTTGTGATTAAGTAAATGCTTTTACCCTACTGATATAGTGACGGGGAGAGAATAAGATTCTGTCCAAGCATCCTAGTTGACAGGGAACAGGTCAGAGAAAAAAACTGGGAACAATTTACTCTTCCTATTGGCACTTTACAGTGACACTTGCCAATTTGTAACACCAAGTGCCTGGTTGTACAATGATTCTGCCATTGACAGCTGCTGTTTAGAGCTGTTCTTCCTTCCTTGCCTGAAGGGGCATTACACTCACCAAATGCAAAGCAGAAGGCTGACTCAATGAGCAGTGTCCAAACTGGAAGGAAGGACGGAAGGAAGGAAGGAAGGACGGAAGGACGGAAGGAAGGAAGGAAGGAAGGAAGGAAGGAAGGAGGGAGAAGGAAGGAAACAGAGAAGGAAGGACAGAAGGAAGGAAGAAAGGAAAGAAAGAAACTATAATATCTGTAATACATAAAAGGACATTAAAATGAATGCTTATATTGGTTGAATCATTGGCAACTTAGGGATTTCCAGGAAAAAAAAAAAACATGCAGTTTGTTCTAAAAATGGTTAACTCTTGTGTAAACATTATGTGTTATGTCAAATGCCAAGTACCTTTTCTCCTAAATGAAAGAGTAGAGGGGGGCAGGGCAAATGGGCAGAAGGAAGAGATTTTCCTGCAGAAACCTTCCAGTGTCTTTACCTCTCTTTGATGTTGTATTATAGAGATGAGCAGTTACAGTGGAGTATCACAATGAAATCAAGCAAAGCAGAGATTATAATATCCACCTTCAGATGTATGGGGGGTAACTTTGGATGAATATCTAGTTTATGTTGGTTCTTATATTGTTAATGTTCCAAGCATTGAGGTGTGTTTTGTTGGATGTCTATTTTACTGAAAGATAGTAATATAAAAGCAAATGAATATCCTGCATACTAGGAAGGGTTTTCTCAGGGGCCTTGCATTGAATATGATCCTGCCCATGTTAGCTCATAAACTTTATTCCTTTGTTTGAAATTCTTTCTCATTATGTTTTCTAATCATTTCAGTTATTGAACCCTCTTGTATTAGATAGCACTTGTAATCCATGTGAAAATAATATTGCATGTTACTAAAGGGGTATTGAATATTATTAAAGAACTCACACGGGTAACATTTAAATATGACCCAATGGGTGTTTTGTTTTGTTTATTCATTTTACTTAGGATGTTTTCTCCTTAAATTTTGGTCTTGCTTTTGGTTAAGAATAATGGCTCTGTACTTATTTATTTGAGAGGCATTCTTTTCTTATCTATTCTGCTGTCCAGGACTTTTATCAAACTGTAAATAATAACCTTCTTTTGGACACAGTGTTAGAAGAAGAAGAAGAAGAAGAAGAAGGAAAAAAAAAAGACTGACAGTAATTTGATGGAAAAATTTATTCTGCCAAGTTCCATTTAAAACATTCACCCTATGCCATTAAATTGATTTAATTCTTGCTAAGGAAGAGAATATTGCCAAATTCCAGCTTTAAAAATTTAAATATCTTCTGAAAATTGGTAAGAATGGATAGAATTATTGGCATGCCATCTCTGTATGTGTTCTTAGGAGTATTCTAGATCAATCACTAGTTCCTAGTTTAATAAAACTCTTACTATATTTTATTTATTAAGTTGAAATGTGAAATTTTAGAAATGTCAAACATTTTATTTATCAGGGGAATAGAATCACAGCCCTCCATTTTTTTCTTTTTTTCTAGAATTTTAGTTTTAAAGAGTCTTTATCCTGACATTACAGAATACTAACAAGCTTTGTAGATGCTTAATCCATCTATTGCTTAAATAAATTTGTTTAGATGACTGGGACTTAGACTTCAACTAGGCATCAAGGATTCCAACTTAATGTTTCTAGAAAAACATAGTATTATCAAAGATCTCCTCCTCCTCCTCCTCCTCCTCCTCCTCCTCCTACTCCTCCTCCTTCTTCTTCTTCTTCTCCTATCATTCTTCCTCTGGGTTGTTTCTAATGCCAGGTCCACATAGTCAGATCGCAGTGACAGAGTTTGTCATCAGGCAGTGAAGCTGAACCACGTGGACTTCAACCCAGTTTTTCTTGAAGAATGAATTTGTCTCATCCAATTGCACAGTTAATCATGAGAGATTACTTTCTTAAAAACCTACAATGTATATAGATAGGACGGTGGATGTCACTGAACTTTATTAACTGCTTAAGAAAGTCTTTTTGCTTGTTTGTTTAATGTTGTGCAAGAAGCCAGAATTTATGATTCTTTCTAGAGCACTATAAAGAGATTCTTGGAAAAGCCTGGGTGTAAAGCTTACCTATTTCAAAAAGGCACTAACCAAGGTAGTTATTTCTACCTTGGGTCCAATGTAATCAGGGATGGAGATCAAGAGGTAATCAGCTTTATTGATTCTTCAGTTTCAAGAATAAGATAGATTCCTAATCTTTGATCTTATTTTTGTAAAGTCATTTAAATTTATAATATAAGCAAAACTATACTCATTCATTCACATTTTTATATAAATCACTTGAATTATTTCAACTTGATCTTTTTTAAAGATAAAAATCTGTATCTGAGAAAGATACTGATAAGTAATAAATGGTTCTTGTAGTTTTAAAAAAACTGTATTCTCAGCAAGACATTTTGAAACTATAATGCAAAACCTAATGATAAATGTAATAATTAGCATGTGCTTTTGTATAAACTCAATCAATGACAAATACTAAGCCCATGCCAGCTAATCTTGACTTGAAGAACATGCTAATTCAATTTGTGGTTTGGTAGGTGATATCCACAACTTTGATGTGCTACTAATAGTTGTTTTTTTAATGATGCTAGTTTAGCAGTAATAATTATTACAAAATGTTGTTTGGTCTTCCAAGGTCTGACATTAGCTTGACTGTTCTGGAAAATGTTAAGGTTAATTAGCTAATGTAGATACAATCAAATTCAATTACTTTGTTGTAACCCAATAACAATACTTTTGGAGGAGGACTCAAAAAGTCATGAGCATTTACTATTACATATTTAAAATGGAGAGTTGAAAGACAAGGTATGTAGGTTGGAAAATGCATGTAATATGTTGCTTAGCAAATCAATTTACTGGGGGTTCCTAGCTACAACGTAATTTATTAATCAATTGATCTGTCCAAAATTAATTTTGTTCTAACAACTATTATGTTTTCAAGTATGATTGTAACTTCATTAAATTTAGGAAAAATATCATATGCAAGACATCCCAACAAATATAGCTGTTTGACACAAAATTTATTGCCTTTTCTGGAGAAAGAAATAGAAAAGAAATAACACTTCAGTATTATATAGGTTCTATAGAATTATTATTATTATACTCCAGGGAAAATAAATACTTTGTTTTTGCTATTTATATTACCAGTATTCTTTTCTTGCTCTGTAGAATTCCATGGAGTGTAAAGACCTAGCTTTATGAGCGAGCAATTCAGTTCTGAGAGTAGGACAAATATGTAATACAAGAAAGCAGCCAGCTGTAAAAGAAAAAAAAAAGAGAGAGAGAGAGATAAAACAAAAATAGTAAGGAAACTTGAAGTAGTAAGAATGGAAGAATAATTTTGTGTGTTTGGGGAAATCAGAAATGATGAAAAATACTACAGAAAATAATGTTAGACAAGAAAAGCCATTAGCACATATTTGAATCCAACATACTCAAGACTTACTTTAGGAAGAAGAATTTTATTTGCTATGTTTAGCCTATTAAAATAACCTAATCATGATTTTATATTGATGTAAAATTTTCTTAGGTAGTACACTACAGTAAGAAATTTAGATGAAATAACTTTAGAATTTTAGGGATTTCTACTTTGGTGGATTATCTTTTCAGACTGGAATATTTGCCTCTTCTTAGATCCAAACCACTTGTAGTATCCTCTGCAAATATAAATTATAGCTACAAGAAGTGTTTTTATAAATGCATATGTTTTCATGAATGCACAACTATTATAAAAATAAGACAGGATAAGAGCCCAAAAATTTTTTGACTCCCCATTCAATATTACCAGGGGCCTAAATCGATTATGTGCGGCAGGCTTGTTTACTGTGTCAATCAGATTGCCATGTATACTGTTGTAATCTCATTTTCCCACTGCTAATTAGAGCTTAGGGTTATAACATAGTTATAGTAAAGAAGTTTTAGCTTTGCAAATGAGGAGATTTCATAGTTCAGACACACTGAAGTGTTTAAATTATGGACTCTTTTCTGAATCATCATTCAAGGCCATTCCAGAGGGGGGATCATTGGTTCACTTGGTTAGGGCTAGAGAAGAATTTATATATCAATTACTCTACACATGCTTAATAAGATACTGATTTGTACTCAGTACTGGGCTAGCGATTGTGAAAGAAACAGAAGAAATATACTCCTTATATTCTAAAATGAGAGATGACAAAATAACTCATGTTTGATAAGTACAAACATCATTATAAAGACATGGTGGAAGCTGTAGGAGAAATCTTAATTTTGAACAAAATATTTGAAGGACAGGAGGCGTAACTGGAGAGAAAAATGTTGTGTTTTTAAGATGGAGTAGTATTTTGGTAAACCTGAAAGTATGGACGATTTCACTAAATAGGATGGCTATCAAACTGAATAAAAGACTCAATGAACTCAATGAATGTTTATTTTCTTTAATGGAATTTTAAATCATCACAAAAGTATTTAAATTAATCTGAGTCTATATCCTTTTAAGCTAGTCACAGAAGAACAAATATCTAATGATTCTACTTATATGACATATCTCAAATAGTTACTTCTAGAAGCAGAAAGCAGAATTGTGGTTGCCAGGGGTAGGGGGAGGGTGGTAAGGGGAGCTATTAATCAACAGTTATAAAGGTTCATTAATGCAAAATGGTTAGGTTCTAGAGAGCTACTGTACAACATGGTGCCTGTAGTTAACACTATTGTTACCGCACACTTAAAATCTATTAAGAGGGTAAATCTCATGTTAAAAGTTTTATATTTAAAATTTAAAAATATAAATAGAATGGCTGATCTACTTTTTTTAAAAAAAGCTTATGTGCTTGCCCCTCTGTATCAGATTGCCTCTTGTATTTTTAAGGAAAATTTACAAGATTTCTAACAAAATGTGTCAATATTTTGTTTCCCACTTTGTGAATTAGTCCGTGATCTCTAGGAAAGGTTTGACAAACTTTAACCTATACCCCCTGGAACAGTCCTTGTGCCTTCCACTCTTGTCCCATTTTTTTAGAATTAGCAATACCTTGGTAAAACCTGAGCGGATTTTATACAAATTATGAAATGGAAAGGGATTGTCTTTGTGTTTTTTTGTTGGTGTTTAATTTTGTGTTTTTGTTTTTGTTTTTGTATGTTTCTCCTGAGGACACTGGTACCCCAGGGAAAGAGATTTAGGCATGCTTAATTCTTTTGTGTGGAGCAACCTTGAGGGTATAACACCTATCATGGGGTTATTTGTTGTTATGCTACTCTGTCCTTATCAGCTGAGGCTTAGAAACTTGCCTGTAGGTTATAGTATCTTGAGAACTGTAGAGGCTTTTCCATAAAATCCCTTTCTCCATCATGTGCTGTCCTGATGACTGAAATCTCCTTGGAGATTCATTTTGGGGAGGATAGGGAAGCTATTAGGCCCTTGTTACGTTATACATGCCATGCGATTCTTAAGTGTTAATCCCTGCAAGGAAAGAATAGAAGTGGCTTTGGGCCAAGTGGCCGGAAAGGAAGAGAAGACAGCCAAATATAGGGTGGATCAGTGGCAGTGGCAATGATCTTTATGACTGCTCAGGCCTAGCTGGTGGAGGGGAGGAGCATGGAAGATGCTGACCAACTAATAAGCAAGTGGCTTCGGCAGGCAACGAGGGGTTTAGCTGCTGGCTTCCCGCACTGCCTTGCACTTTCTGCTCCAGCAGTGGGGAAGTCCAGAAGGTCCTGGGAGGGAAAGCAAGCAGTCAACAATATGGGCAGAATTAAAGGAAATCTCCTCCTTTGCTTCCTCTCCTGGCTCGACACACTGCCTACGTAATACCCATCTATTTGCCAAAGGTTGAGCCAGCCAGGGCTCATTCTTTTCACAGGCCTATACAGCTGTCTCACTGTAGAGCCAGGCGAAACAAACAATGCCTTTTCATTTCCTGCCTTTCTCGTGAGGACTTGTGCTCTAGATGACATTTTCTTTGCTTCTTACAATGTTTCCACAGGATCAGATAGGGGAATAGACATTGTGTTCTTTGGTGACAGTTGAAGATACAGAGGCAAGGGGCAGAAACAGAGCCAAACACAGAACTTTGCCTTTCAGGCTGCTGTGCACAACAGGCCAACCAGGGAAATTTCACTAGACCTGGCAATTGAGATGTTAATGGAGCAGCCTGGGATATTTTATTTCCAGTAGGTTTAGGCTTGAAGGATCTAGAGTCCTGCATACTCTTGAAGCCCTGTGATGACGCTTGAGACTAAGACCACTCTGATTCTTCATGTTAGACTTCCTGAGATATAGATGGACTTGGAAGGAGTCCTCAACTTGGATTCCATGCTCAAGTTTGAGCTCTCCCTTAGTTCCCTACGAGCTTTGTGATTTTCAGAAAATTACTTAAACTCATCTCACCTGTAAATTGAGGATGATGGTGGTAGATGGTGGCAGTGGTAGTGGTGATTGTGGTGGTGATGGTGGTAGTGGAGGTGTGATTTTGGATATGATGGTGGTGGTGGTAGTGATGGTGATGGTGGTGGTGTTGGTAGCTTTGGATACAATGGTGGTGCTGGTGATGGTGGTAATGGTGCTAGCAGTGGTGGTGGTGGTGGTGGTGCTGAAGCTGTTGGTGATGATGGTAGTAATTGTGGTGTTGGTGTTGTTGGAGGTGGTGGTTCTGGATATGGTGGTGGTTTAGGAGGTGATGATCGTAGTGGGCTACAGTGTATTGAGAGCCAGGTTTCATGCTGTTTTTCTTACAATATTAATTTGGTTTAATCTTCACGAAGACTCTTTTAGATAGGTGCATTTATATTCATTTTACAGATGGAGAAATTGAGCTTAGAGAGTACTTTCTTAAGGTTACATATCTAATAAGGATGGATCTAGAATTTAGTAGTAGGACTGCCTGACTTTAAAATCTGCCCTGCTTCATGGGGGCTGTTCTCCTTTGTCATGGCTTTCATAGGTGAGGATGACCATGCAAGGGTGTTGTAGTGCTATGACCCTAACTATATCATTTATTCATGCAGCTCAGAAGATAAGAAACTAGAGCAGTCATTGATCTTTTCTGGAATTGTTGAACCTGCATTAACCACATTGTACCCCACCCCCACTCTCTGTTAACCTTAAGAAAAGCCATGATTAAACTGAGTTTGAAAAGCAAGAAAAATGCTAATGTTATAATCCCTCCATGTACCTGACCTGTTCAATTATTGTCTATTCTTTTGTCTCTTGTGGTATTTATTTCCCCTTTGTTCCTAAGTAAAAAAGAAACTTCTTTATTAGTACCTTTGTGACATTGCCTGCCCTGTACCATATAACTTCCTTATATGGCTGAACAATGAATGTAGCTTTTCCGTATTCTTAAAACAATAGTTTCTTGGCCTATCTTTTTAATGTATATTACAAGACAATGTAAATTAATGATAACAGAGAAGCAGTACCAGAGGATGCTTGTTACCTTGTGTCAGCACAACTGAGAGGTTACAAAGTTAACTTTTCTGCCCCTGGAAAGAAGGTAAGAATTCCTAGAACAAGTGATTCCCCATGGCAGTTCCTCTGATATAAACCATCTCAAGGCAAATGGAATTTTTAAATACTTTTTTAAAAGTCCAATTCCAAGTCACTCTTGCTTCCAAACTACACCGTCTCTAGGGAACAAAAACAATAACCAGAAAAGTCCTACCTACAATCAGATGACTGTCCAGTGACAACTTGTATACATTTTATACAGAATGAGTGTTCAAGTGTGTCTACAACTAATTTACTTTTGAATAGAGTAGTTTTATTTTGTTTTTTTTAAGTTTTGGAGGTGGATTATTGGTCTTTTGGAATAAACTTATTGTCACTATGTTTATAAATATAATTAATTATGACCTTTAACAGAAGCCTCCAAATGTTCCCTTTCAACAGAGAAATTTTCACACCCCCCCCCCCCCCCACAAACATATACTCATTTATTTACCAAGATAAAGGTGGGAAAGTAAAATTAAGTCCTGTTTACATAGAGTTTAATTTTTAGGGCACAATTAAAAAAAAGAAAAAAAAATCCCAGAGGACATCTTTCATTCTCACATACAAAATGTTATAATCTTGACATGGTTTTTATTTTTTTATTTTTTTTAATTAATTTTTATTGGTGTTCAATTTACCAACATGGTTTTTAAAATGAGCTCTTTAGTTCAAGGTGTAGCTCTCTGAGTGTGAGACTTATGTATTAGGGAGAGAGAGGAAAAGAGGGAGAGAGAGAGAGAGGAGGCAGAGAGAGATGGGGAGAAGGAGAGGGGTCAGAGGGGGCCAGATTGGGGATCAGGAAAGGAGCAGCAAGGGGCAAGAGATAGAGGGAGTGGGGAGGAAGGGTAAAGGGGGTGGAGGGGGGGTGGCAGAGAGGTGTGGTGATACCACCAGAGGAAGTGACAGAAGGAGGAAGCAGAGAGAGTGGGAGGAGGGGAAGGAGAGGGAAGAGAAGAGAGGCAGAGCAGTACCTGGAGTCAGAGGGAGGAGGAGAGGGATAGAGAGCAAGGGAGAAAGGGGGAAAAGGGAAGCTCAAGAGTAAGAAGAGGTAGGCTGAGAAAGTGGGAGGAGGAAAGAAGGTGGGCAGGTAGAGGGACAGAGACAGAGGCAAAGAATTTCAACCTTGATGAGATTTCAGTTATTACTAAAATGAAGTAAAGCCTGAAATTCATCCAGATTCTTGCTCAAGCAAACAAAAGGCAGTAGGAGAGTATGAAAGTAGACAGGGGTTCACTCATGCTGCTTCTTGATTAAAAATAGACAACAACTTTGTCCTTGAAATCAAATGTACCTACAATTGCCTGAGTATGTTTGGGGAGCCAGAGGAGGCTTGTGGAATCTTCCTAGGTTTGCTAGGATGGATAGGGCTGGTACCTTTCCACTGGTTCCTGCTTGCAGCAAATGTTTTATGAGCACCTGTTCTGTGTCAGGTTCCTTGCAAGATTAGGGAACAACAATGGAGATGAAGACCCGATCCCTGCCATGGAGAACCTCATGTCTTTTTCTGGCCTTGAGATGGGGGTGCAGACATTCAGTCAAAAACCAATGCGGATGTTTCACTATCTCTGTGCCTTTCTTGGCATCATTCTCTCAGAGCTCTGAGCAGTGATGGGGCTCTTGCTGCTGGTGGGGAGGCTGAGAACAAATGATAATGAGCCTGAGCCTACAGCATCGCCATCACCTCTGGCAGCAGCAACCCACTCTGTGCCTGCTCTTCCCTCCCTGTCTCCACTCCAGATGTCTCTTGTCACCGCTTGGCTGCCCTTTTTAATGGAGATCAAACAATAGATATTGGGAATGATTCAAATCCGATTCTTTGTTCACAGCAGTGATGAACTCAGAGGGATGTGAAGTAAGGAAAGGTGGCAATATTCGCTTCACCTGGCTTCACAGTTTGCTAATCTTGCGTGTTACGGGGGAGGTTATGCCACTCAGTGTGAGTCCTTCCTCTAAGTGAAATGACTTTACTGAGCGTGGACGAGCTAGGTGAAGACAGACACCATAGCTACCTAGCCAGGAATTCACCGGGGCTGGTCCCTTCAGGGTCTCAGACTCAGACTAGCACTCAGAATATCCTGATGTGGTGTTGAAGGATGACACCCAGATTACCAAGGAAAGAGTAAGCTGTGGGAGGTCTTTTTGAGCTGTGTTAATATGGAAAAAAAAAGAACTCTGTATGGATGAAGTCGGGGATGCTTTAAATTGATGTAGTATAGGAAATGATTCATCACATACTCTAATAGAATCATAGAATATGAACAGTATTAATATAATGTATAATCAACATAAAAATGAGTAGGATAAAAATATAAAAATCAATATCATAAAATAATAACATCAGGCATATTAAGTCCTCATCTGGATGGGTACTTGGCAATCTCTATGGCTAAAATAGCCTGTAAAACGTAGTAATTGAGTAATTGAAGCATATTCTATATGTTTGAATTCTTTCAGGAAGGGAACATCTCCCCTAATATTCCAATACTCCCCTAATGACTTCCATATCATTGTGTACTATAGTCTCTTAAATGAATCTGTTTTTATTTGGTCATTAATTTAATGACTCATTCCTGCATATGAAGCCCTTGAGTTATTTCAAGGTGAATCTGGGTCTTGGGCCCTACATTAAAGTTTTCCAGTCTTCTGGTCTACTGAGTTTTGAGTCCTTGCATGTGTCATATATATTTATTACATACGTAGCATAAATATAGAGAATTTTTTTTTCCTTTTTCACAGGGTATCAAGGTATCAGTGTGCCTAATTCTAACTATGTTCATTTTAAATTTGTTCCTTCCCAAACTTGCACATAGAATAAGAATGAATGGTAGGTATTCTTTATGGACACAAATAACAATATTATGAAGTCAAGGGCTTAGCATTTTGCTTAGTGGATGGGTTTCGTGACAGTTGTTACAGCCACCCAGAGACATCTTCTGCAGCAATATAATGATTGGGAGCACAGGCTTTGGAGCTAGCTGAGCAGGGGTTTAAATCCTCCCTCTCACTCAGAAATGGCATTAATGCATAAATATGTAAACTCTTTCCATTTCAGTTCCAGCATCTATAGAATGAAGGTTAATAGTACTTATTATAAAAGATTACATCCAGTTAGCCAGTACCTGCCTTATAATAAGTATTCAGTAAATGTTCATTATTGTTGCCTTTAGTTCCTTTCCAGATGATTGTTTGCACAAGTTTAATCTAGGCTTGCTGGGAATTCGGCACAGGTGCTTCTCCTTTTCCTTTTCTTAAAAAAAAAAAAGCCCCTTGTTGGGTTTTGTGATTCTGTGTATGGTGTGTATGAGTGTGTATGTGTGTGCATGCTTACATTTAAGGTAGGGACACTCAAGGCATATGGCTTTCCTCTAATAAAAATGATAGCCTTGGAAAGTGATCAAAATTATAACAAGATGCTGCCCAGAGGGTTCCCCATCAGTGCAGTCATCATTTTGGTGGGGAAGGGAGGGAAACAAGATCTAATATGGAGCCCAGGTGCTAGAGCTGCTATGGAACATGGGGGAGGGGGCAGAGATCAGACTTTTTCCTTTTACATAACACTGTGCTATTTACAAGGTTCCTGCATGTCTGTTTCATCTTCACACCATCCAGGCATTAGCACATCTATTTTAGGGCAGAAGGAGTGCCACAATGATTAATACCTAATAGAAGCTCAACAAATGTTTTTTTTATTAGACAGCAGAAAGAAAGAGGGAAGCAACAAAGACTTTTACAGATGGGAAATTTGAATTTGAAGAGTTCAATGAATTGTTCTAAGCGGCAGAGCCCAAACTGGAGACTAAGTGCATTGGCACCTCCTCTGGTAATCTTTTTTTTTTTTTTTTTAATTTTTAAATTTTAAATTTTATTTTTTTTAAGATTGTATTTATTTATTCATGAGAGACACAGAAAGAGAAGCAGAGACACAGGCAGAGGGAGGAGAAGCAGGCTCCATGCAAGGAGCCCAATGTGGGACTCGATCCCAGGGCCCTGGGATCACGCCCTGAGGCAAAGGCAGATGCTCCACCGCTGAGCCACCGGGTGTCCCTCCTCTGGTAATCTGATGTTCCCCCAAGTTGAGTAGTTATCGGGTCTAGGACTTCACCTATGGCTCTTTCATATGCTGCCAGCAAGTCTAACTCAGGAGAAGCTGCCTGACTGGGTACCTGCTCAGCTCCCACAGACGTTTCATGGCATCCTTTTAAAGAGTATTTTACAAGTTTCCATCTGGATTGAATTGTTTGTCCAAGGAGGGAAAAATGTGTTGCAATTTGATTCCCTGTGCTCTGCATCTCCTTGACTCAGAAGGTTATCCATGATGATGATATAAAAATGCCTGAGAAGCTTTTATAAGACACATCAAATCATTCAAGATTAGAGTTGGGGGAGGGTTATGAGTGAAATAGTAAGGATAATAATATGTTGTATAGAAGTAGTGGGATGTTCACTTCTATTACGGCTTCTGCGGAATGAAATTCCTCATGGGCTGCTGCCAGGATCACATTCTTACTCTTAGACCAGAACAAACCGGTCTGAGGAATTGGGTGATTCCTGTTCCTTTTGCTGCCTTAAAATAAGCTGGTTCCATTAGCAACTTACCCATGAGTTCTCCTCATGCCTGACCCGCTACTGTTGTCCTTACTGTCTAAACTTATATTTATCCCTCAGCAAGTGTGATTCTGCATCCATCATGTATTAGTTAACCACTTAATTCAGCACAAATCTATTAACTTCTCAATTGTAGCTTGTTTTGCACTTAATCTAGAGATTTGAAGAGGATTAAGAGTCTTTTTTCCAAGCTTTAGAATGTAGTGGGGAAAAAAAAGAAATATAATTACAACACAAAGTGCTATAATTTTGATGATAGAGAGACAAACAAAATGCCAGGGGAGTTCAGTAACTCTGGTCTGTAATTTATTACTTTAGTTTCTTGTCTTCTTTCCTTTCTTTTTCTTCTTTTTTTTAATGATCCCAGGACATGTTTGTTATAAACAACTAAATCCTCTTGGTAATTTGTGGAAAATATGTGGGAAACTCATTTGAACTGTCTGGAAGTGTAATAAATTTTTTCACAATTATGACCGTACTGGATATTCATAGCATGTTGACTGATTCCTTGATGGAAAATAATTCCTAAGTAAACATGATTCATCTAAATTTGCATAGGTGTAGGACAGATGGGGGTCATCAAATATATATTAAATCTTAATGCAAAAAATTTCAGTGTGTTAAAATCCAATTAGTGGAATGGCTTCTCCATGAATTTATTGATGATGTAAATCCTGTAAATAAACATATTTCCCTGATTTCAGATGCACATTCTAATTCAACTCTGTAACTAACATAATGCATAAATCTGTGTAAAGAAGGAAATAAAAACACTTAAAATGGGCTTTTTACTACAGTAGTTTTGTTTTAACAAGTACATTGCTTTGGACACATTTGCTTTTTTAAAATTTTACCTTTAACTCCTTTGGCAAAACTAATTCTAACACTTGCTTTAGAACCAATTAAACTTTGTATTACACTGAATGTTAAGAAATAAATCTTGACTATGTTTTTCTTAGTTAAATTCAGAATTCCCAGTAATGTCTGTGGGCCAGTCCTCCCAAAGTCCCTGCTCTTCTTTTGTTTTAAAGTACGTTGCATTGAAATCAGGGACAAGAAACAGAGCTGGGATAACCTGCTTTGTATTATTTCAAGAAGCAGTAAAATACCCACAGTCTTAAGAAATTTTACAATGCTAATTTATAGACACTACCTTACTTTGCCCCCTGAGAGAAAAGTTGGTAAATTAAAATTTTTATTTGGGGTCCTTCACTTTCTCTATCTGTCTTTCCCTATTGCAAAATGTAATGCTTAGGGAAAAGCTAGATTTTTTATGACTTTATCCCTGCCAGGACAATCATCAGTCATAAAATAAGTAAAGAGTATAATGAAGGAGACAGAATGGAATGCAGAAGGAAGCACACATGTTTGGACCTGCGTCCTCAGACCTAGCTCTGCACTAACCAGACCAGCGGCTTTGGGCAAGTCATTTCATTTCCCTGAGCTTTAGTTTTCTTGAAAGTAAAATCAAGGAGTTGAAGTGAACAGTCTATGTTTTCTTTTATCTCAAGAATGGTTGCTGTTTTTCTGAGAGAAAACATTTTTAAAAAGTCACATAACACTGAATAAGATTTACAGTCAAGTATGAGGAAACTTGATTTCTATTTGTGTTTTAAAATCACTCCCTGCCTTAGTTTTCTTGACATAGTTTTTTATTAAAAAGAAACATATTGAGGGGCACCTGGGTGGCTCGGTCAGTTAAGCATTTGTCTTCAGCTCAGGTCATGATCTCAGGGTTTTGGGATGGAGCCCTGCAGAGTCTGATTCTTTTTGTACCTCTGCCTCCCCACCCCCACTTGTGCTCTCTCTCAAATAAATAAATAAAATCTTTAAAAATAAAGAAACATGTTGAAAGACAAGAAATGCAAAAATCAATTAAGAGAAGCTTACATCCTTCTTCATGAAGCCTTGGTAAGTTCTGAACTTGCAAAATTATGTATGTCCACTGGATTGATTTGGTAAAGGAGTCATATCAAGTTTTGTTTCAATGTCTTATGTAAATTGACATTCCTGTCACAATGTATCTAAGGAAACTACTTAATTTATTGTCCAAATCAGAGCACTTTTTGGAGTAAAAGGGGGCACTATGAATAATTATGCAGGTGTAATGATTAAGAAACGTGGCATAGCCAAACTTATTTTAACCACTCTCTATGTGTGTGGTGTCTCAGAAAACTAGAGATTGCTTTTCTTTTAAAGACATTTGTAATAAGAAAGCAATAGTCCTAAGAAATGAAAGACTTTGATGTTTCTGTTTGCTTAACTTGTCCACATCCTCTCCATTTTTTTCAATGAAGCTATTAAAAATTCATCTTAATACAACTTGACTAGTAGACACATCTGCTGGAATGGAGACAGATAAGAGGAATTAATTAGATTAGAGGCAATGGAAGAGGGAATCCATTACACCTAAACCACAGCTCCAGTGGTTTGCTAGTTAAACCACATTCACAGGTGGATTTTTTTTTTTTTCTTTTTTTCACATGGATTAAAGAATTGACTTTTTTTCTTCTATGACTTCAGGGAACTTGTAGAGTTGCAGCTAAAACAGATCTGTGTGAGATTTTAAGTATAGTGTTGTCTCTGCATCACTCAAAAAGTTACAAATTATGTCTTTATTTTTTTAAAAAAAATTCTCTGATATCTCTTCCAGCTCTAAAATGTAATTGTTAGCAGTGTTATACCCTCATGAGACCCCATGACCTCGTCTTAACCTTATTTTGCCCCTTAGTCTTGATTGTCCAAGCATAGAGAAATACCTGGTGTGCTTCTGGTCTACCATGCCTCTTTAGGCTAGCCCCATCCTCTTCTTCATGCTGATGCTCATGGATACTCCTCAGGGCCCTGTCCTTAAATGTTCTTCCATTCTCTTCTACAACAACTATCTAAGCCAGATAGTCCATGCTCTGTCTTTGTCTTTTCTCCCCCAGTATTGCCATTTGCAAAGCGTTTTCTCAAATCGATGCCTTTTGTCCTCTTGTAAATATACCATCTTTACCTTTTTTATTTAACTAATAGCAGTCTTCAAGATGGCTATAGAGGTAGAAAGAATAATATATAGATCCCTAGGCATATTATATATATTATGTATATTACATATATGTGTATGTTCACTTATCTTAAAGGTATGACAAATGAAGCTTATTTATTGATTTAAAAAAAGGGAAAAGATATTGCAAAAGTACATGAACAATGAATGAACCTCCAAGAGACTAAAATAAGTCCTTATTTAAATATAAGACTGTGGATGGAACAGAAAAATAGTTGAAGAATGGAATATTTTAAGTAATGAAGTGATAGATAATTGTAGATCAGTGAAGGTATGGACAATATAGAATTTAGCACAAGGAAAAATCAATCAGGCAAGAATCAGAGTAAGTAGACCTAGAAATATTCTAAAGCAAAAGAATATCTGAGAGTTTTAATTCACCACAAGTTTGAAGTTACTCGGCACAGCATATGGGTAACACCATGTAACGGTCCTAGTACGGTCCTTGGTACGTCACCTACACTGGCTCATTAAGACATAGGTTGTTCCTATATCTCATATGGGACCTCATATGGATGCAGATGTGTACAGATATTTGCATCACCACAGTCTAGCTGTCTCTGTGGCTAGAACCTCAATAGTTCCCAGACTTTTGATCTCAATATATGTTTTCCAATAAGATCAGTACCTAAAATAAAAGACAAAAAAGATTGCAGTTTCAATCATGAGTTGTTCTGTATACATGTTGATTTGTGTTTCATTTTACAAAATACTTGAAGGATATGAATAATGTTTTTACTGCGTAGAAATCAAAGTAAACTTGATTATTAATTTTCTGTTTGTAAACTGTTAATATAATTAAGGTGCCATTTAGACATTGAGTTATTTCTCTTGCACGACTGTCATGAATTTTCTTTTTCAGTTGGTATAAAATACAGTACTCAAGAAACACATTTTCTTGCTGCTGTTAAGTGGTAAACCAGTATGTATTATTACATGCAACACGTGGTGAAATAACTCGTCATATGCCTGCAATGGGTCAGTCATAGTTAATGAGAACATAATGCATCTTCTTTTATTTACATTTATTATATCCCTATCTATTTATCTGGGAATGAGAAAATATAAATATCTGCCTTATAAACAAAAAAAGTTGGAATAAAACTTAGTGACATACGTTACACTTTTGCGTGTCTTTGAGTTCCTACCTAAAAGATGTTGATTTATAGCATGTTGTGCAATGTTTTTATATATAATACAGCTTCAGAGAAGCAATAGGACATGAGTGTTCTCACTTGCACTTGGTAAGAGATTCATACGGTATCTGGAGAGAAGGAAGAAGTATAAGGTATGAAGTAAATCCATGCTAGTAATACTCTTCCTGACTTTTTCTTTATTAAGAAAAAAAGGGATCTGGTTGTAAATAGATAATTTTAATAACCAACAATAACAACCAGAAAAAAAGCATGCTCTTTATCAGACTCTAATATTTCAGAGGATGCTTAAATGGAATCAGTAATAACAAGTGTCCATCAATAGTTTTCATCAGAAGTAAAATTAGGTTGTGTCTTCCTACTTGATACAGTCATTATCATACTCCATTTTTATTATCATGACTGACTTATACCTTTGCAGTTTTAGCAGCTGTAGTTTTGTGGACACGATTGCTGGTGAATATAATGGGAATTTCTGAAACCAATGAAATTACTGTGTTGTCTTTTGATCTATGAAGGTAATAATGTCTTAAGCTATTTTAGTAAGAAACATTCTGAATTTCCCTGCTTTTAAAACAGTGCTCCTTTTCCTGTGGTCAAGAAATAGCTTTAATTAAGACCACATGCCCCTCCAAGGTAGTGTTAAATTTATGGCAAGGAGAGCTAGCACTAGCTAATTATTCTTGACTTGAGTGCTCAATATACTGTAAATAGATGATCACAAAATGGACTTAAATGGATGTTAATATCCCTCTATGTTAAACAGCCTTGGTGTTCTCAGGATTAAGAAGTGACACGTTCATGAAAACTGTTTGTATATAAAGTACACTTAATACACCATCAGAATCACAAGCCAACTCACCAGGAGGGTTATAAAACTTCATAGGCAAGCGTCACAGGGATAAGAGATCACTTTCTCCATAACCTTAATGTGTTCAGACACATCGCTAATGTGTAATGTAAAGAGGATAGTATGTCCAGGAAGAGTATGAGTTCTGGAATCAGATGGTTTGGTTCAAAACCCAGCTCACATATTTACTTGGAAGGTGATGTTGGGCCAATTATTTAGCATCTCTCTGCCCTAGTTTCTCATCTATTAAAGAGGATAAATAGCTCTGTATCAGTAATTTTTATAGGAAGTAAATGAGATCATATGTGTAAAAAGGTTAGAAACATGCCTGACATATGGTAAAAATTCAATCCATGTTGACTATTGTTTAATTACTGACTTTAATTACTGAAAAGTAATTTCAGTGTCTGTATAAAGTAATGTATCCCAAATATTTTCAAAAGATAAGGAGAGAATTGTAAATAATCTCACAAACTGGAGATTATTACCTTTTACCTTTTAGTATATGTAATCTTTGTTTTGCTCTTGCAGGTCTGTGTTTAAAGTATTCTTAAATAAATGAAATTATCTTTAAAATAAGATCTTAATAGCTGAATAATATTATATTATATGCATACAGTCTTACTTAATGAATCCTCTATTATTGGTTTTTGTTTTATATTGTTTTCTTTTTACAAGTGTATACACATAAAAATGAATCCATGTGAACATTTAAACATTTAGTAATATTTAATACATTTTATAGTTTACATAGTGAACATTTAGAAAAGAAAATGTTGGTTGACATCTTAGAATAATTCTTTAGATTAAATCCTTAAATTGGAATAAATAGACCAAAATCTATAGACATGTTAAGTTATATGTTAAGTTTCACTTAGTTATTTTAGGAGCATCTGTATCAATTTGTATTTCTATTATCTATGGATAATTTTCTGATGACACTGATAATATATTAGAAAACTTCATCAGTGGGGCACCTGAGTAGCTCAGTTGGTCAAGCATCGGACTCAGTTTCAGCTCATGTCACAGTCTCAGGGTTATGAGATTGAGCCTCACTTGAGATTTCCTGTTCCTCCCCACCCCCGACCCATCACTCTATTCTCTCTTAAATAAATAAATAAATAAATAAATAAATAAATAAATAAATAAATAATTTTTTTAAAAAAAGAAAACCTTATTAGTGCTTGTATATGGAAGTGCTACCTTTAAAATTTTCCTGCTAGTGTTTAGGGAGTGCCTACTATGTGCAAAATATTATGCCAGTCATTATCATACTTTAAATTTGTTGCCTTTAAAGTGTGCCTGGATTCCAATATACCATTATTGTTCAGACATCTTAAATTCCTCTCTTGAAATTATCTTGTGAACCATAGATAATATTTGTTTTTTAAACATTTCAAATGGCATTATCTTTTTTTTTTCAAATGGCATTATCTTATGTGATCATTCACCTTATTCAAAAGTCTTAGTGCCAAACAACTTTAGGCTGGTCCTCAAATCAAATCCAATATAAGGAAATTATTATTTTTCAAAATTATATATCAAGCTTGCACCTGTATTTCAGTATTACAGAATGAGAACATTTTGGGGCTGAAAAATCTCATTTTAAATCCAATTCGCTGGCTTTAGGGCCACAGTTAATTTAGTTGTGTGTTCTTAAGACTCAGTTTCCTTTTCTGAAAAATCATGAAATTAGTTCTTAACCAAAGTGCTAGAATGAGTGTCATAAGATAAGGTATGTGAAAATGAGAAATGACAGAAAATGGTATTTGGTAATATTATTATTAGAAAATATTGGAGATAATTTGTAGGTAAGTTCAAAGAGTGGGAAGACATATTAAAATGGCATGTGAGAATTATGATGATGATTATATTTAAATAGTAAAAAAATCTCACTTGGGCAGCCCTGGTGGCTCAGCGGTTTAGCACCGCCTTCAGCCCAGGGGGTGATCTTGGAGACACGGGATCAAGTCCCACGTCAGGCTCCTTGCATGGAGCCTGCTTCTCCCTCTGCCTGTGTCTCTGCCTCTCTCTCTCCTCTCTGTGTTTCTCCTGAATGAATAAATAAAATCTTAAAAAAAAAAATCCCACTTATAACTCTACTTCCCACTGCTATTACTAGAAAGAGGTATCTGCAAAATGTTATTCTTTTCTGTAATGCACATAAATATTGAAGTATTGGTAGAACATATAGGCCTCTTACTAGTCACCGTCTAGGAAACTTTTAATAAAAACCAAATAAAACTACTTTCAGTTTGAATCTCTAGTATTGGATGTTGCCTTCACCCTGATTCAGCCAGTAACAAGTCAAATTGAAAGATTTCACTGTGATTTCTGTAAATTGGGATAGTTTAGTGTTGTGATATTGATTTTTAATTGCATCATTCTATTGCCACCAGAGGGTTACCGTAATAATTTAACAAAGCATTTCTAAGATTTACTGCCAAAGGTGTTAATGAAAAGAGGCCTGCATTTTTTCCTTTGCCCCGTGATTTATTGAGAAATTAAGCCAGAAAGTTTTATTTTGTAGGTTTCCCCTAGTATTTGCTTCCACTAGAAAGTTTACCTCTTCATTTTTTCTTTATTTTTTTTCTCCTCTTTCCTCTTTTTGCTCTTCTCACTCTTAATCCGTGGTTGCTCCAATTCATTGGGGCTGTTTTTCACACAGCACATTTTTGGTGGTAAAGGTAGGGAAGGTATAGAATAGCACCATTGGTAAATTTGCAGCTGGATTGGTTGGTTGATAGGCAGTTGTGAGACTGAAGGTGAAGCAGGAACAAGGGGCGCATATATGGAGGAGTATGTTCTTATCACTACTTCTGCTTTTTAGGTTAATAATGGCAACCATTGGACGATATGGCACTGGAATACATAATTTCCACTGTATTCTGAGCAAGATGATTTCTATTGCAATTACTTCCAAAACCCTAAGCATCTTATTTTTCTTAGTCATTTGCACTCTCCAGCCACATTATTTGCCACTACCTCCAACTTTTTTCTCCTCAGCCAGCTAGAGGACAGAGGGAGATTGTATTGTAAGAATTAGAGTATTCTAAATTGTTGACAATAAACCCACACTTGATAAGCTAAAGCTCTGATGTGGTACTTTGCAGGCATGTTTCTGAAGCTTTGTGAATTTAAAAATCTTTGGGGGGGGGGTGTTCAAATTTATTTCTGGCCAGCTGTTTGCTTTGGACAATTCTGAAGCAAGAGTTCTTGACAAGTTGCCTAAGAATCCATTATCTTTTGGCTATGAAGCAAGGCAGAAACCCTGATTTTTCTATTGACTCCAAGTGCATTTCTAAGCCTGAATCTGCAGATTTGTTTTTCCACCAGAAAAAAAAAGTTCAGGATATAGCCCTGTAAAAAAATAGGACTGGGTACTTATAGGTGTTATTTTATTCAAAGGATAGGCAATTTCAAATGAATACCAGAACAGAACCAGTGTGACTCTTTCAGAGAGATTTGTTCTCTCCAAGAAGAGTACCTTGTCTTCTTTGCTCAGGACCTCAAAAATAGGAAGAATTTTATAGACCTTTCTTGAATTGGTGTTTCGCAATCATACCAAAAGCAATGATTAAATGTAATCATTTACTCTGATTTAAACGTGTTATATAATTATAACATATTTTTCATTCCTGTGCATTTGCAGTTAGGTTACCAAGGAGAATTCATTTTTTGAGGCATCAAGGCTATAAATTATTCCTTATATTTATGTCTTTTAATTCAATATTGCAGTTCAAATGCATTCCGAGGCCATATCTTTCAATGTAGCAGAATTGGTCAAGCCCATGGGACAAGTAATTTATATTGCTAAACCTTGATCAAGCTCATGAATTTTAAGTATCTATCTAGAGCCACTCCAAAATATGGGCCTTTGGTGCCTCTTTACCACTTCTGTGAGCATGAAGGCATGCTTCAGCGTGCCATGATTTGTGAATTAGTAGTTCTGTCATTGTAGTTTCAGTTTCCCCTAGTTAGGGCATGTACCTGTCACTCTCTTATTTCCCAAAGCTATCTTAATTGCTATCTCCTTCACCCAGATTCAGGCAGTTGAATTATGTCGTATTGTGTAAAGGGAATGCCCAAAGTACTAAAACCCCATGTAGTTTCTGAAGGGAAATGTAGAAAATCATAACATGTACAGCATGCTGACTGTAGTTAATAATGCTGTATTGTATATTTGAAAATTGCTAAGGGTATAGATCTTAAAAGTCTTCATCACAGAAAAATAATTTTTGTAGCTATATGTGGTGACGGAAGCTAACCAAACTTACTGTGGCAGTCATTTCACAATATATGGTGAATCGCTGTGTTGTACACCTACAACTCATGCATTGTTATATGTCAGTTAGATCTCAATTTTAAAAATTGTTGATAATCCTGCCCCCAAAAACAGATAAAAGAAAATGTTGATAAATTAATGCCAAGAGGGTTCTCTTGAGTGCCTGCATATCTTACAGAGAGCAACATAAGATAAAGACTTTTAAGTGTATGAGTTCAGATTGAATGGGATCTGGTTCAACCCCAAACAAACTTTCAGTAAAAATATGTTAAACATAATGTTTGATGCCCCAGACAATGTCAGGAGCTGGGTATCTGGGACAAAGAGATAGAGAAGGAAATTTAGAGGGATGAAGAAAATATGGCCCTTTCCATGGCCAGCCTCATGGTCTAGTATGATAGAAGATTATTAAATTGTTACAGAGATAACGTATTTGTGACTTCATTACCTATGGGATATATCCCTTGGTGCTTGACACAGTTATTTACCTACACTTGTGAGTGAATAAATGTGAAGTGATCAGTTATTATAGTTACCAGGGAAGATCCACAGCTCAAAAAAGTCACCCCAGAGGAGGAAGGACACAAGTCTGGCTCTTTGTGAAGAGAATTGGTCAAAAAGCAAAGTTGACTCCTCTTGCCTCTTCCCTCTGCTTAAAGGGACCCTCCAGGAAAAGGTTAGAAAAATCAGTTATTCAGAAACTATTTATTGAATGCACGCTAAGTGTCACAAAGTTGGAAACGGGGAGGTCTTTGTTGAAAGAAGCTGGCAGTTTATGGAGACAGAGCAATAGAAATGCAACGGAGCCCAGAGTTGTGGGAGCTATGGTTACTGAGTGGTGGTGTTTTCCCAGGGTGTAGGGTGTAGAGTGGGAGAGATTCCACCCCAGTGAAAGATTTATGACTTCCTAAAATAGAAATGAAATAGACACAGGCAACAAGCAGGGAGAGAGCAAAGTACCAAGAAAGGAGAAACCATTGAAGTTTGGAAGTGAAGGCACTATGGATAGCACTGAGTTAAACATCTCCTTTCACAGATCAGGAAACAGTTTAAAAGAAGCCTTGCGAGTGACCTACTAAGATCACACAGTAGGAACTGCCTAGAACCTACTTAGCCTAACCTTCAGTCCTCTCTGCATTTGCATGATGAAGTAAGAAAATTATGCAGAAGTAGGAGAACAGAACACAGAGAGGGACTGACTTGTTCCTGTTTTATGAATATGCAATCAGCATGTGACATAGATACAGGGAATCTGTATCACATGCCAACTTTCCTAAGTTTAAACCCTAAGTGGGAAATGTGGGACATTAGGTTCTTCTGTGGATACCTTTGAGCATCAGAGAAGAGACTTACCAAAAAGTTTAGCTTGAAAATAACAGAGGATGAGTGGACAACAGTTACACCCTAAGGTTGGTAGAAATGCCCAGCCACACTGGCTCTGTCTTCATGACCAGGCCCTCAGTACCATACCATGTAGCATCGTTATGGGGCTGAGCCCTTTTGCCTTCCCACAGCTCTACCACACTGATCTCATCAGTTGGTCTGGGAAGACACTCTACTCTTCTAGCTTTCTAGTGTGCCCTCCACACTCATGCCCCTACAGGGCATGCATTAACATCCTTTCCTACTTTTATCTGTCTGGCAGTGAAAAGCTATAGACGTTGATAGCTCTACAACTCATTTAGAAGTTTTAAGATTCCCTGTGTGTCATTTATCTAGCTAATATTACATTGTTTGGGGAACATTCTGGCATCTTGCCAAAATAACTATGCATGCAGGAGGAATTAGAAAGTTCAGGAATGCACAAATCTCCAAGAGCAGTGATATCTTCTATTGTTTTTAAATTGTAAGTAAGTCAAAGGGAGCATGCTCTAAATGTTTCCTGAAACCACACGTAGCATAATCTTTGGCTCATTTGTATGGATTTTTGAAGAAATAGATTGTTTAAAAACTGGAGCTTCTTTGTGTATATTTGTGTACATGCATATATTGTAGAGATAACTGACGACAGATGAATCCAATATTAATTGCATTTTCCCAAGAGTGAAAAACATTTAGAATCTCCAACCTATGGAAAGAGGACGATGTATAGGTAGCATACAGTGATGTAAGACATAATGCATAAAATGATTTTGTAAAGATTGTGGTAGTCTTTGAGGACTCAGCTAACAGATTTTTCAAACTCATGTTAATTGCTTTCAAGGAACATGGCAAATTTATGGAAATTTAAATTTGATTTCATGTCAAAGCTTAATAATACAATCAGAATAATTTGCAGCTAGTGTGTTATATGGATTGACCAGAGTAGAAAAAAAAAGTAGAGCAGACAGGGAAATAAATAGAACACCTGTTGGCTCAAGTATAACATTACATTTTGTTAAAACTGTTAAACTTTGAGACCGTTGAAGAATTATCTCATCCTTTCTATTCTAATACTTCTAAGAAGGAAGCATGTCCAGACCAACCATAAACCATTATTCAAGCACTGCAATACAATGTAAATGCAATATAAAAAGCTGAAGTATCTTCTCTGTTGGAAATTGGAAGATGAATTGGGGCACGAGGTCTCGCAAGAATTCTAATTTGTAGAATGTGCTGGAAAAGGGACCAGCTGTTATATCATGACTCATCCATTTAATTTTAAAGGTAACCTCTTAAAAACTACCATTTACCAGGTATGGAAATATCCATGTCTTTTTCTTAAGCAGTACATATTTAAGACATTCCTTGGCTTTGATCTACAATATTTCCCATATTTATCTTCTATTATAGTAATTACTTTAGCAAATATAGGTATATGGCCCAACCTAATGCTAAGCCACTAATTCTCCCCTGACATCTTCACTTAGCTAACAAAAATGAGATTCATTTGTGCTCTGAAATGTGGCTATTCTGTCCAATAATTGGGGTTTTTCTTATGGGATATGGGAGGCATGTTTCTGTAGCATTTTTTTGCCTTCCACCTATGAGGACTACTTCATTTACATCATTGACTCCATTTCTCTGTTGAAAGGAGCTGTATCCTATGAGGCAGGGGAGGAGGAGTAGCATGGACTTGCTCAGTGGTTCAGTAAATTACAGAATTTTCATGGGATTATAAATCCACAAACAGAGATAATTGCTGTTACCCGTAAGCTTTCATCAGCTTCTGACAAAGGGGGGAAAAAAAAGGAAAAGTCTTTGTCAATTGCTTGGATTTAGCTTCTCTATAAAACAAAAATCACCCTGGCACCCTACTTTTCAGCATTCATTTGAACAGTAATGGGGTCATTTTTACACAGTCTGTTTAGCTGTTCAGCAACTAGTTTTCTGGTTAATTATGCATTTCAAGCCAGGAAGCAAAGTACTCATGCCAGCCTGACACGGCTGAAATGCTTCAGTTCTACTCTCCAATCGTGAAAATGCAGGAAATGTCACCATAAGTCAAACTCATGAACTTCAGTGCCTATATTCTTTTTTTTAATGAATCTAGGGCATTGATGAACAGTGAAGAAATGATGATTCATTAATTTAGTCAAATATTTCTTGGATTTGTTTCCCTAGTATGCACAAACTCTTTGGGATATTGAATTTTACAAATTTGATCGCCGTTGCATAAAATGATACATCTTAATATGGCCTTTTCAATTTACCATATCTATTTCAGAAAATATATGCCTGAAGGCATCAGCAAAAGCCATGCATTACAGATGGAGTGGAGAAGGAATCTTAGTGTTTGCAAATGACTAGAACTAGTGCCAGGTTTGATGATCATAGGCATACACACATAAGGACAAAAAAAAAAAAACAGAAAAAAAGATTTGTTTGTCAGATATGTATATAGAGAAGCATTTCTCCTACTAATGATTGACAAGTGAGAAAGTTGTAGAGAAATATATTAAAATTCATGGGTCTACTTTATCTTGATAGTCTCAGGTTAATATAGCTCTAGTAGATATCAGTGGATCTGCAAATTCATATCATGCAAATTTGTGAAAAGTTACATTTTAAAATAATCAAGTGAAATCGTGACACAATATTCAAAAGCAACAAAAGCTTTCCACTTATTTTTTTAAGGGCACATATGGCCCTGTCAGGAGTTTATTTTTATTTCATAGCTATATATTCGTGTTCTTGCTTTCAGAGACAATGCTATTATTATTCATTATTAGTTACACATTTGTTTTGGATGCCAGAGTGCTTTCTATGAATAGGTTCTGTACTTTTTCCATCTCACACAATAAATGTTCTCTTACTAGTTTGAAGCTAATGTTAAATTTCAACCTAACTCTGTACGAGCAGAGGAATAACAGAGAGAGGAAGTTATAACTGAAGAGCAGAGGAATAACAGAGAGAGGAAATTATAACTGAAGGGCTTTCCAGATGACTGTGAAGATTGCCTGAAACACCTAGGAGTCAGATGGACAATGACTTGACTGTTTCAGACCAATTAAAGGGTTCTACTGAATTTCCTCCTGTAGGGGAGGTGAGGGCAAAGACCTAAGATCTCCCTCGGTAGACAATAATGTCTTCCTCAATATGGAAAACTGTGGCTAATGGACAAAGGTGTTGGCTCCTGTGGCTTGGCGGGAATGGGGAAGCAGAATCAGAGTGAGGCTCTTTAGGAGGCAACCACTGAGAAAGCTCCCTGGGCTGTTTACACAGCTAACCATGGAGCAAATGAATTTCCTCCTTGAGTAATTAAGACTCTACTTTCTTCTTAATGTTTGCATTTAATGAGAGAATTTTTTGCTTTGGAAAATGTTTGCTTTTGAATAAAGGGAACTGGCTTGCTACAATGAATAATGCCAAATTGCTTGGTATTTTTCAAACTTGCCTCATTTTTAATGTTTCCTATTCAGTAAGGATTAACTTTAAATACCAATCTGAATCTAAATTTAAGTCCCAAAATGATTTCACGTGGTGCTATTGATAGGTATTGTGTATAGAACCTATATCTTATAACATCGGAGTGTCATTTGTGAAAGGCACAAATGCTTCACTGGGGGAGAAGTTCATGGCTTAAATTTTGTGAACTGTGATTTGGAGCAATAAGTTACAAATAAAAATCAAATGGTGCAATTGTGCCAGTAGCTAACAGCAAAGGCTTTAACCTGAGAGAGAGATATACTGAGCCAGAATTGAAAGAGTGAGGAAGTATAGTCAAGGTGAGTAGCTGAAGGATGACTCTAGAATAGCACCTATAAGCTTCCCCCCCTCCCCCCACTTTCCTCTGGTGGGAAAGGTAAGATGGAAGCACTGCAGAGTGATGTGGTGAAGATAATTTTTCTTTAGCACTGGAAACATGGCAGCCATAACTAAAGTAAAAATGAATACCAATCTGGGTCATGACAGAAGTCAGTTTGAAGTTATATTTAGTACCTATGTTTTAATCAATAAATGCCTAGAATTGTACACTTAAAGCTAGAAATCCAGATATGGGACAATTGGCACTTGAATTTTTGGTACCTGACTGAATATGATATTTCAGTGAGCACTGACTTCTGTATTTAGACGTGACTCATAAACTCAGCAGAGATGAAAATTTTTCACTCATTTTAATGAATTAAACAGCTCTACAACCACACACACAAATTGTTTTGTCATTATATAGAAATAGATACAGATAGTTCTTCATAAATATGGAATATAAAATACAGTTAGTACAACTTTACACTAATTGTGAAGAGAATTAGTTTTAGGGAATATTTTTCATTTAATATGCAAAGAAATGCATATTAAAAACTCAAAAAGTATTTTTTTTGCCAGTCCATTCATTCAAAACTGAGTTTTTATAATATGCAAAGAGTTTTATTAGGCATTACAATGAATACAAAGCTAAATTTCCTATGGGAGAAGAATTGTATATAAATATCTGCAATACAAAGAATCTTAATAAAAATATCATAGAAGGGAAACAATTAATGTGGGGATTTAGACCTTGAAAGACGTAGGTAACATTCTAACAATCCAGTTTGGACAAAGGAGTCCAGGATGCAGAAAATAGCATAAGCAAAGGCATAAAGGCAGGAAAACTTGCAGCATGTTTAAAGAATGATACTAATATAGTTTGTCTAAAGTATAGTAAAGTGTAGGATCCTGAAAACAAATGGTGTTTGGAAGATACCACTGAAGAAGTTAGTCAGGCTCAACTTCTCTAACTTGAATGCCAAGGTAATTTTTTGATATTCAGAGGGCAAGTGGCTGAGTAATTTTGAGCAGAAGCTTAAGATTAGGTTTATTTTCTATGACTGTTACTCTAATGGAACTTTAGTATAGGTTTGTTAAGTAGTTGGATTAGAATTGGAGAAAAAACTTTAACATCAAAGGAAGACAGAATGGAAAGAAGGAATATGCCTTGGTGAGATGCAATGACATTTAGAGATATTGTGAACTAAGAATGTATAGGGCTTGGCAACTGGTTGAAGTCAATAAAAAAGACATGGAAAGAATAGCTAGAAAGGAAATTGAGGTAGGAAGAAGAATTTTAGAGTTTCAGATCATGGATTTGAAGCAGTTCCTAAAGGATGGCTGTGCATGCACTAGAATAAAGAAAAGGACACTGGAATGGAGGGCAAGCTACTTCAAAGCCAGGGTACCAGAAGGTTCTTGACTCTATAGTTTGAAATGTATATTTAAACACAGAAAATACTAAATACAAATTTATTTTTTATTGGTGTTCAATTTGCCAACATATAGAATAACACCCAGTGCTCATCCCATCAAGTGCCCCCCTCCGTGTCCATCACCCAGTCGCCCCCAACCCCTGCCCACCTCCCCTTCCACCACCCCTAGTTCGTTTCCCAGAGTTAAGAGTCTCTTGTGTTCTGTCTCCCTCTCTGACATTTCCCACTCATTTAGAAAATACTAAATAAATATAGCAAATAAAAATACAAGCAGAAAATATCAAAATTGGACATCTTATATTGTGATTATATTCAAATTTGTAAGAATTTCAACCTGAAATGCCATATTAACTACAGTTATATGCATTGCATACAATTAAGACCAGGATTTTTAAGACTTTTTATTGCTAAATTTCATTAAGAAATGTAGATGAGGGATAAATGGAATTACTTGTCATTAGCTATATTTGGCTTACAGCTTTTGGAGTGATGAGTAAACTGTATAAAAGTGTGACTCTTCATTAGGTGGGAATGTGGCCTCTCCTCTCAGGCTATAGGGCCGCATGTGGAATTGAGCCTGAGGGCTAAGCAATAGGTTCACCATGTAGGGGAAGAAAGCCAAAGAACAGGTGGATAGGTAGATAAGACTCTGTGAATACAAACTTATTTTAAGGGCAAAATTCAGTTGTCAGTTTTATTCTTGGCTGGGACCCCAAGGCTGGCACACACAGGTACTTAATAAACATTTGTGGAATCATTGCATAAACCTTCACTGATCAATGTATGGATTGTCATACTTATAAAAAAATGTTAAAAACAACCTCTGGGACACCTGGGTGGCTCATTCAGTTAAGCATCTGCCTCTTGATTTCAGCTCACGTCTTAATCTCAGGGTTATGAGATTGAGCCCCACATTGGGCTCCACAGTTTGTGTGGAGTCTGCTTCGGATTCTCCTTCCCTCTTCTTCTTCTTCCTTCCCTTTGCTGTCTCTAAATAAATAAATAAATAATCTGTTTTTTTTTTTTTTAAGCAACTTTCAAAAGGTACTGTCCATCATCTTTGAAGTTTATAACGTAGATGAGGGAAAAACGATTTTCTGATGTCATGGAGAAAGCTGAAAGTTTTACAGTTCTAGATGCAGGGAAGGATGGCTTCCCTGTGTGCTGATTGGTTGAGATAATTAAGTTACCTAACCTCATTGAGCTTCAGTTTCTCATCTGCATGATGGGGTATAGATCTACTTTGCATGTTACATGCAAGATACTATATGTAAAGCACATGGCATGTAAGAGGTCCTCAAAGGCAGCTACTGTGAGGATTTTCTAACATGTCACTAGGAGATGGAGACTGAATCAGGCTTGAGACTTGGGTGTCTATCCTTGTCTGGCAGGCTGTTGGTGATGCTATATTGTTTCTCCTCACTGCAAAGTGGCAAAAGCTGCCCGAACCCAGATGTTCAACAAGGACCTTCTTCAACCGTAAACTCTGTGCTCTAGAGCAGTAGGAAGTTAAATGTGAATCCTCAACCCAATGAAATGAGTCTTTTTTTGAAACAGATATTTGAACACATGACAAGATCCAAACTGTACTTGGATTCACCTGAGGCCTCAGATTTGATACTGTATTCCCATTTATTTCCTGCTGTTACAGAATTATCACTTAGCTGTAGCATTATAAAGAGGGCTGGCAATACATGGAAGGTGTGGTTGGGGAGGCAGCCTAGTAAGATGACTTAGAAGGTAGGAGATATCCAAAAAAAAAAAAAAAAAAAAAAAAAGAAAAGAAAAGAAGGTAGGAGAGGTCAAGATCTGTCCTTTTTGGGTGACACTGATTCGGAGGTCAAAGGGAGGTCTCTTGGAGGTCAGTGGATGAATTATGTTTGGGGAGGTATCTTATTTTCCTTCTAAACTCAGAGTTTGTGTCTTTGTTCCTTCTACCTGTGCTACCTGTGGTAAGACTGTTTCTGGGTATGAACTGGCCTAATAACATTGCAAATAAGTATATTAAGTAATTGAAGAATTCATTACTGTTTGCAAAGCCCTCCTACTCATTCAGTGCAGGCCTGCCCCCAGAGAAGCTACTGAGGTAAACATAGTAGAAAGAACATTAGAACATCTGACCTGTATAAGAAGACTTGCAAGCCAGTGTATTACTTATTTCTGGATGGTAATTTCTTCATCTGGAAAATAGTGATAATCCTGCCTGCCTCATGGACCACTGTGAGGTTTCAACATGAGGGTCTCTGTGTTGTGTAAACTGTAAAACACAATGCAAATATAAAACACGGATGTTATCCTTCCTACCTGAGGATACCAAGACTCCATGGGGGTCCCTTTCTTTCCCCTCTCCTGTCCTTCAAAGGTGGATTTTCCCACTGTGTTTAATACTCTCTGCCCATTTCCTGCTTTCCTTATTACAAAGGGAATTGGCACTCTAGACTCTGGCCCCCACGCCAGTTGGCAAGGTCCTTAGAAGGCAGATGCTCCATTTCTGACATCACCACCAAAATCTCTCCCAGTGTTCTGAAAAGAGCCCTCCACTGTCCCCTACTTGCAAAGGAACTGGCACCTCTCTCTCCCCTGGCAGGCTGGCCCTCCCACTTCATTCTAGCCCTGGGGTAGGCAATTCAGTGACTGCTGCGCCCCAGCAGGGACACCCTCTAATTTCCTCCCTCTCTGCCTTCCTCTCCTTCTCCCCTCTCCTCCCCATCTGACCCATGAGAAAGTTTTACAAATGACCTTTACCCAGAGGCCAAGAGAAGACAAAAGATTGGAAAAAGAAGAATCCAGTGAATGTATGGTTTGATTTCATATGATTGTGCTATGTTGCTAGGGACATTTTGACTGGCACAGCTTCTAGTTTCCTTGGAGAATTCTCAGATAGCCCCGTCTGATTGCTTTTCTTTTTTTTCTCTGCTGGATGAGTCTTCCTCTCAATTATCCACCCTCATCTTTCCCTTCTAGGAGCTGCCTTCGGCCTCCTAAGTCTGTCCTCCTTAAACTTAATATACCTATTTGTGAAATGGAATTTAGTGTAGCGACTAGTGATAGAGGTTGTTAATTGGCTCCAGAATTTAGAAAAGTGATGATCTATATTTTGTCAGTTTGGGCAACTTAAAATAGCATCCAGTGCTTCATCAGGGATTTTATTTTTTCATGTGTTCTGAGTAAAAGAGAGAGGGGCTATTTATTGAATATTAGTGTTTCCCACAGAATAACATTTTGGGAAACATAACAGTTTAAGGCCCCCTAGGGAACATTTAGATAGTTTTTCATTCTGGTGAGAGTCAGAGAAAAAAAATGCAGTCTCTATTTTTTTGGATCCAGACCTCTAGAGACTGGGCCATTCTGGACCTGAGTAAAATTCCCTCAACTGACTTTTTCTCTAAGTGTTCTGCAGAAATTATGCTAGAGTAGCCCCAATGTGGAGCAAAGTCCCCATGACCATAACCATTCTGGGTATGTGGTCCTGCTGACATGGTTCCCCAGATGGCCCTGATCGCCAAATTGGGGATGTGAGGAAGGGAAGGTGAGGGAGGGCCTCACAAAAGTCATGTTAGCCCATCTCACCTTTGGTTTCCCCATAGTGTCTTGTTAACCACAGCCTACCTTCTCGGTTTCCTGTTGAGAAGCTCAAGCTCATGGAGAACCTTCTACAGTTCTCGTCTAACCCAGGCAAAGGAAATGAAGTCATACCTCAGCTACATTACTTCTCCTTTCTTTTTTTATACCCAGGGAAATGTTAGCAAATAGAAGTGGACTTTCTAAATAGCAGCTAATTGCACCTGATTAATCTCTGAGAGATGGTTTCCTGATTGAGGCTCTGGGCTATTTGTACCTCTACATTCCTCATTTCATTTTTAAAAGTCAGTTTTTAAAGTCTTTTGCCAAATATGTCTATCATATATCATATATATATATTTTTGCATTATGGTGGACTTTATTGTTGTCCCACTCTTAATATCACAGTAAAAAGGGATCGCCAAAAAAAAAAAAAAAAAGAGGGATCTCCAAGCTCTAGGCCTGTACCAATTGTGGCTACAGCAAAAACAGGACCCACCTGAACACATTTCCCCATCATCCAAACCTACTCACATGATAGATATGTGTTACAATTTGAAAAAAAAAAAAAAAAGCCCAGAACATATTAATAACTTCAGTGATAAAGCACTGACCATGCTTTGAAAAATAAAACAAATTTTAAATGGTAACAGGGAAAGAACTTAAGATTGGCTCTCCTCACCCATTTTCTTTCCCCAACTAATAGGAAATTATATATACATAATATATAGGGGATCTCTGGGTGGCTCAGTGGTTTAGTGCCTGCCTTTGGCCCAGGGCATGATCCTGGAGTCCCGGGATCGAGTCCTGCATTGGGCTCCTGGCATGAAGCCTGCTTATCCCTCTGCCTGTGTCTCTGCCTCTCTCTGTCTGTCATAAATAAATTTTAAAAAAATCTTAAAATATATATATATAAAATATATATATATATATATACACACATAAACTCTCCTTTCAGTGAACAGCAATGCTTCCCTCTTTCCAGGCATTAGCTATGATGATAATGCAGAGTGGCCTATTTCTTGATTAGCCACAGTGACAGACTCTGTAAACATCAGAATCTGTTGCTTCTTCCTAGGCCCTCAGCCACTCATGATGGCATAGTAGCAGTTGAAGAGCTTATGAGTATCACCGGAGCATAGTTTTTAACAGCAGAATATTCAAAACAACTAAATTGAGGTGGTTATGTAAGTTACAAGGAGAAACTATACATCCATGAGTTATAATATTCTAAATGAGTAATTATTGACAAATAGGTGTTCATATATTTTATGTCATGAAAAAGGAAGGTCATACAATATTGAGCATTTTTATGATTGCATTTTTGTAAAGACAAAAAAGAAGATATACATGGGAAAAGTGTTTGGAAATTGTGCTAACAGTTGTTAACCTTTTGTGGCATCAAAATGGACATTTTCTTACTGTTTATTTATATATTTTACAATGAACTTGTACTGATATTATAATTTTCTATGTTATTTTAAATTTAACAACATACCGAAGAAAAACCAACATACTACCAGTTATCAGCAACAGGAAAGGATCTAGATACTATATATTTGTTAGCAACATAGCTCAGAAGACCACTCTGTAGATAGTGCTGATAGACTTTTCTGGAAAGCCAGCCAGACTGGAGCCCAGTTCAGTTGGAGGAATTGAAAAAGCAGATCAGGTGTAGCAAAGAGGCACCAAAACATGCTTTTTGTTCCTGTTGAACCTGGAATCTGGTTTGGGTTGAAAATAAGCTGGAAGAAACTATGGCTCTGTATTTTAGGAGCTAAAAGGCTATAGGTATTGCTAAATTACCTGCTTTCAAAGGCTGCAGGGGAAAAATGCTGTTCTGCTAAGCTGACACCCATGTCAGATGCACAGAGGGTCTCCCCATCCTGTTATTTCTTTGACTGTTGAGGCATCCGTTGGCTCAGCTGTCTAATGTGTAAGTTCAGTGTCTCATGGACCATAGCAGCAGCTACCCAACCATGATAAGTTCAGTGTCAGGTCTGGATTCAGAGCACACTGTGTCCCACTTTAAGAAAGTGCTCTAGGTCATGTAGCCAGCCATAGAGATCTGTGCAAATGCTGGTGATTCCCAGAGGAGAAAGAATATTTTCCTTTGACCCATGATCTCTATTTCTATTGATTCTCAGGGTGGTCATCTTGGTAAGAATCCTTTCCATTTCAGAATGCTTTGCTCCACTTTTCTCAGGGCAGAGCCTGAGCATGGACATGTTTATGAAACTGCGTGAGTCCCATGTGCAGCCAGTATTGAGAAGATTTATCTGGAATGGTCAGGCCCAGCAAATGTATCCAGATATATAATAATGACAATATGAAAACTTTTGAATGCACAGATGGTGCTCATGGCCAGGATAGGTGGACAATGCCCCTTGCATTGACTTTCCACCAGCGAAAGCAGATTTGTAGCCAGTCTCTTCCCTTGTCTTCATTTTAAGTGATAGAGAACTTGGTTAAGATGCCCTTTGACTTTGGAATAAGACAAGCCAATTAATCCTTGTTGGAACTGATATTGAACTTTATTGGCTACAATTCTCGTTTTATCAGCTGAGAAAACTGGACCAGTGTCCATAAACTAAGCTCGACCTTCATATGAGCATGTTAGCTATTGACATGTTTACACCACTAATACCAAACACTGGACTGTACCTCAGAAAGAGAGAAAGGGAAAGAATGGAATCAGACACATTATTAGACTCTTGCTATGTATCAGAAATTGCTTTAAACACTATGTGTTCGTTTTTTTTTTTTTAAATCCATAAAACAGCACTTCAGTTTTTTTTCAGTTGAATGACACTTGCTGATCCAGCACCTACATGAAGTGCTGAGGGACTCCCATCACCCTTTTCAGTTAAGGAAACAAAGGATATTACTTTTGCAGGGCCATAGGAATTGCAGATTTAAATCCTGGTCTTTCTGCCTAGAACCTGTCAAAATGTATGGAGACTGACAAAGCACACTTTGCCTGCTCCTCCCTGAAAGGTAGGTCCCTATAGACTTGATGGAGGAGTGACCTAGAGAGTTAATTTGTCATCATGGTCATCATCATGCTGTCGACACAGCAACCTATAGTTTCTCTGGCTTGTTTCTTTCTTCCTTTCTTTCTTTTTTAAAGATTTTATTTATTTATTCATGAGAGACACACAGAGAGAGGCGGAGACATAGGCAGAGGGACAAGCAGGCTCCCTCCAGGGAGCCTAATGCAGGACTTGATTCCAGGACCCCAGGATCGTGCCTGGAGTCAAAGACAGACACTCAACCACTGAGCCACCTGGCTTGTTTCTTTTATATATATCCATGTATTTTACTTAGTTTCTAAAGATGATGGTGGCTAAAGGATGCTGCCTGACAAAGATAAAAAGTTCATTTACACCAATAACTTCTTTTTTTTAATGGAACATCAGGTTCTAGAAAAATTTAATGAGTCATTGAGGTACTTCTCACCACAATTTTCATTATCAACTCCTTTTTCCAGGCTGTGTAGTCAATTTTGCATTGCCTTTTATCCTTTTAGGCAGTCTTCTGTTTGTTTCAAATTTCTGCCATTGTTTTCTAATGATCTTTAATTTGTATTAGATTACTGGAATAGAGGGGTGCCTGGATGGCTCCATTGGTTGTGACTGGCTCTTGATTTCTGCTCAGGTCATGATCTCAGGGTCCAGAGATCGAGTTCCCTGTCAGGCTCCATGCTCAACAGGGAGTCTGCTTGAGATTCTCTCCCTCTCCCTTGGCCTCTCTGCTTGTACACACTCTCTCTCTCAAATAAATAAATTTATCTTAAAAAAAAGATTACTGGAATAGAATGGTGGTATTATTATTACTGACAACAGAATTGAAAGTAGGCCAACAAATGGTTTGTAGACCATTCATAGATTCATGTAACCTTGGAGATTGATGAATTGATACCTGACATCTGGAGGAAAGGTGATAACCTCTCAGTTCGCTGCCTATTTATTAACAAATGCTTTCTGTCTGAAGGGAAGATCTAAAGCAGAACAGTGGTCTTACTGCCATAGAATGCGTATTTGCTCCCAATGACACATTTCTCACATTTTCTCTTAGCAACCAATTGTTTTAAAAACATTTTGTTTTTGTTATTGTAACAAAGATTCATTCCTTGAAGACTGTTTCCAGCAAAACATCCAAGGTTTCGGGAAGTAATATCTTTCTTCCGTTTAAACCCTTTCCCATTTCCATGAAGTTGAAAGGAAATGCAGAGGCAGGTCTTTGTTGTGGAAAACAATAGGAAATGTGCTGAGTTTACAGGATGATATGGACGGTTCTAAGGCTCTATTTGAAAGGTGGTGTGTGTTCATTCTCCATATGTACTATTAGTAAACATGAATGTTCCTGCCCTTCATCTGTTCTCATTTATAGCAGGTCTTTTTTGGTTTAATTCTGTATAAGCCAGGATCCACTTCTGTAAAAGCCTTTGAGGAAGTGACAGTTTTATTTCCCCTTTTGAATCTTTTCTTTCCCAGTGCCTTAATTTTGAGTTCTCATCGTTCTGATAATAAGCAGACATTTCTGAATATTGAAAATCCTTCAGTTCTGCCTTTATTTGTCTTCCCTCCACTGCCTTTCTTCTCTTAAAACAGTAAATAGGTCTGAAATATGAGGGAGTCTGAGGTCAACCTTTGATCCTTCTTCCTCTGGCGCAAATGCTCTGGCCGGGATTGGTGGCATTTCCCATCAGGGGTTAGGCATGCATGTGGAACCCCAGAGATGGAACAGCCAGTGGATTTGTCTTGAGAAATTGGGAAGAATCTGTCCTTCACAGATTGGAGTGTCATTCATAAAAATCCAGGTTAGCATAGACCATTGTCATACAACAGGCCTGGACATGGTTCTGGATAGATATGTTTAGAGGCATTCTGAAGTCAGAATAGCAAGGCTGGATCAGATTTAAGATCTAATTACCTAATACTAGAAAGAATTTAGCCAGTCAGACTCCTGCAGGACTTTTTGTTTTATCAAGAATTGGACAGTTGATTTTTGGTTTCTTCAATAAGGTTTTCCTGCTCTGTATATCAGTCACTTCGAAGGACTTTTTTGGTTAGTTTTTATTTTTGCCCTTCCCTCAGGGGTATGTAGATGAACTTTTAAGGTTAATTCTTGTCTTAAAAAGTATTGTGTACTTAGTCACTGTTTTCTGGGCACCAGTGATCTTTTAAAACTATATCTAGTAGACAGACACAATATTGTACCAGGGAGTTTGAGGGTTCACACCTTGCTGGGAACCTTTGTGGGAAAGAAGGGAGATCTTAAAAAAAAAAAAAAAAAAAAAAAAAGAAGGGAGATCTTACCTCCTTAGCCCCAGAGTCTTTTATTTCTTTGTCCCATTTCCTCTCTGGGACTGGGGTAGAGTTTTTGACACAAAAGATACTAACAATTAACTTTCTGTAATCTTTGCATAAGTGACAACTTCTATGGCCTTCAACTTCCCTAAGCGAGCATAATGGGTAGATTAATATGTTCCTTCTTGGCAGGAATGGAAACTAATTTTTCTAAAAGAAGGAGGAGGAAAAAACATGTTGTTGTGCTAGATCAGTGGTTGCTATGGCAGCAGGTACCCTAGACATATTAGAAAAAGAGGGAAAATGCAATCATGGTTCTCTAGAAAGGAAGAGAGCAGACATCAGTTTAAGAACTTCCCTCCCCCTCCAAATCCATAAATATTCTGAAATCTACTACAGGCTCTGCATGATCTTAGCGAGGAGTGCAGCAGAAAATTGATGATAAAACTAAATGTCATTTGCTTTGTTCCAATGATCTCTATTGTAGAAAATCACACACATACAAAAACCAGAAGGAACATACATCATATTTTAAATATCATAGTTACATTTCACTGCCCTGATAAATCTACATTATAGGAGCAAACATCTTATTAGTTTAGAGGTCAGAAATCCCAAAGTGGAACAAATGATTCTTCCTGGAACGGCTGTCCTTCCCCAACCACAACCCCCTAGAATGTAGGGATTTGTGCATGATGCAATGGCATCAGATTCTTTTCGGTGTGTAGGACAGGCTTTCTCAAACCTGAGCACTCTTGGCATTTTAGCCCAGATAATCCTTTGTTAAAGGAGTTGTCTTGTGCATTTGGGATGTTTAGCAGCACTCCTTGGCCCTACTCCCTACATGTCAGTGGCATTCCCCAAATTGTGACAACTAAACATGTCTCTAGACATGGCCATGTGTCACCTAGAGGACAAAAGGAAATAGTCACTGGTTTAGAACCACTGGTTTAGAGTAACCTAGCTGTGTTTCCAGTCCTCACAACATCCAAAGGAGCCCACTGCTAAGCCAAGGGCAATATGCCTAAGTATGAAGACTGAACTTTTCAACTTTCTGGTTGATTGGGTGACTCAGACGATGACTATCAGTGATTTAACCCACTTGGATGACATTCATTCTTTGTCTAATGACAGAGCCTATTATATAAATAAAATGACTAATTTTTCCAGCTGTGGTATTCAATTGTGTTACAAGGTGAATTTTGACAAACCAAAGAACATGGAGAATATTCCAAATTTTTACCCCTTTACCTTAAAAAGTTTTTCCCCAATTGTTTTTGCTGGGAGTATCCTCATAAGGGTTTATACGGAACTGGAAAGGATTTACATAAATTGAAATATGTATTTATGGAATTAAGATTTCACAATGGAAATAAGAGTGTAATAATATTTTACTGCAAATAGGAGTAGATTGTTTTTATGGACTGAAAAACCATTGAATTAAAAGAGCACAGAAAAACATTTTGAGAATAGAAATCCCTCCTCTGATCTTTTAGTGCCTGGTAAATTTTATTTGTGAGATTTTATTATATTATAATGCCGGGTAAAGTGATCACAAGCAAAGATTGCTAAGTTTCTTAATGTACATGCTCTGAGAAATGACCCTAAAGTACAATAGAATATTCTTGGATGGTTGTTGGGATTTTTAACTAACTAAATAATACAGATCTGTGAGGGTAGAAGTATGTTCTAATCATCTAATTTTTTGAATTTTCAGAAAGAATTGAAAGGATGCTAACTTGTGTGTTTTAGATATTACTACTTTGTTCTTGACATTTTATGATTCTGTAAAGAGTTACCAAATACAAAAGATTAGACAGTTTAAGTGTTATTTTTAAAAATGTGAATGTCTTTATATATCTGGGTTAAAAATGAAAGGACACTAAAATTCAGTCAGTACTGGTACTGCTATGACAATTTATTTCTCTGCCCCATTTTGTCTATTGACTAATGTCACCAAAAATGTATGCATTACTAGTACACTATGAACATTAGGGTTCTCACAAGGTACAAATGAGTATTTGACTTCATGTAGGGTAAGAATAAGTGAAGCCAGAGGTGAATAGTATAATCTACCTCAATATTTGTTAACATTAATGCCAGAAGCCCTGCTTTGCTCCATAAATCATAACCACGATGTTTCCCTGTCCTCTTATCCACTCTCCTATCTTTTCCTTGAATACTTTGATCATCAGCATTTCATTGCAAACAAGCAAGAGTGGCTGTGAAGGAGGTAGACAGGATAGAGTAGGTAAAATCTTGCAAAGTCTTGGAAGTTTCAAAGATATTTTAATAAAAGAACAGAGCAAATTTGGTAGCTCTTCAGCAATTAGCACTTATCTACAACAATTGATGCCAGCTTGTTATATCAAGAGACACATGATACCACATAGTGTTACTTAGATGCAGAGTGATTTCATTTTGTTCACTTTCATCAGTACATAAGCCTACACACTTACATGTCCTGAATTTACCAAGGCATTTCTCCTTTCTGGAAATCTTTAGCAACAGAGAGGTTTTAGCTGTGCTGTTCTCTGTTCACTAATGTCCAGGTGCAAGGGGTAGGTAAGGTGGCCTCTTGAGATTTCTTCTGATCTGAAATTCTATGACAAAAAATCTTTAGGTATATGGATTTACGAGCATTTTGCTGTCTCCATTCGAGGACTGAAGAAGAAGAAATGATGTTGAACTTGGTCATGGATAACTTAGTTTAGCTCTGTGTAAAAATATCCCAGTAGTAACAATATTTAGTCACTAGGATGATATTGGTAGCAATGGAGAATAGTGTCTTGAGACTAGGGGCTCTGCTTGAATATGGGGAGCCCTGGCTCTTTGTCACTGTGTGGTTTGGGTAAACCTCTATGTCTACCTGACTTCATTGTATCAGCTGACAAGTGGTTTCAGTGCCCCCTAAATTTCTTCTAGGGTTCGGTGATTCTAAAGGTGTGGAGTTCTACAGTGTGAAGGCAGGATGATTGCGGAATGGCTCTTCCAGTCCCAGAAGACTTTGAAGTAAAAACTCAAAGAAAGCATGAAAGACATAAGGCTCTCATTAATCTTGGGAGATTTACAGGAGGAGTGTTTATGGTAGTGTCAAATCCCTCCTGGCTGTATGACTACCCCCACATTGAATGGGGGGAGAGAGATAAGGCTGTAAGCTCCGGGTTTACCATTAGCCTGAACAATTGGATTTTCTTAAATAAGAGATCAGAGTTTCCAGAAAGCATTTCTAGTTCTATACTCTACTTTTTTGAAAGGATGCATATTTTTATTTATACAAATCCCTTAAAGTCATACCAACATCACCTTCTCATTCTGAATAATAAACTACTTGTCCTCAAAAAAACCTTTCCCCTACAATGGAGTTACTTATATATATTTTAAAATACATTATAATACATATACATATATTTTATAGGAGAAAAGAACACTTGGCAGGAAAGAACAGTAGAGGAGCATTCTTTAGGAGCTACATTTTTCAAGTTAGAAAAAAATCAAAAGGAAATAAAACCAGTTTCTGTACAATGAACTGTCCTGTCAATAATTTGTCTAGATATAGCTTCACAGCATTCTAAACCTGCCTCAAGATGAGTGCACCAAGAATGATTTGGTAGCTTCCGTATTTACTATTTGCCCCTTCAGGCAGTTTCCCACCTGGGGATGGGAATGCTAGGATATGATAAAACCTCTGTTAAATTGGTTAGAGATCTTTAAAGAAATGTACTTCTTATTTTTTTTTTTAAGCAGCTCATTTGGAAAGATCACACCAAAGTATTCAGGTCAAGATAAATGCAGACTAGTGATATTAAAATGTTGCTTGGATGAATGTTATGCATCAGACTGTTAAAAGAATTGATGCATGCCTTGGTGGATTTATGCTTGTGTGAAAATGGCTTACCTCAACAGCATGGTCTATGTATAAGATAATGCTTGTGCAAGCATCAAGATCATCTGGAGGTTTGTTAAAATACCGATTGCTAAATCTAATCCCCAGAGTTTATGATTTAGTAGGTCTGGAATCGTGCCTAAGACTTGCCATTCTAGCAAACTCTCAGGTAACTCTGATATTTCTGGTCCAGAGATCACATTTGGAGGACCACTGGGATCATAATTATGCTCCTGTAACTATTTAGAATAATTAGCAGGAAGTATGTGAGAAATTGCTAAAGTTTTGTAGTTGAGGAGTCAGCCCCATTTAAGATAACACCTTGTTCACAATTGAAAACTTTGAAAAAAAAAAGCAGTGAATAATTATATGATTCTAAGCCAAGAGATAGTTGCAAGATAAACAGAGTCTTCCACTTAAGGAACACTAATTAAGAAAACAGGGAAAGGCAGCTGAATCTGTCACTTAAACAGCATCAGAAAATATTAAACTTTCTATGAATAATTCCTTTACTACTGTGATGAAGCAGTATAATCCAGATCTTCCAGAAAAATGCTTCTGTTACTGTTGCCCAACCATAAATTATGCTGTATCCATATAATAGAATATCATTTAGCCATTGAAAAGCATGATTTTGAGGAGTTTTGAATGATGAGAAAATGTTCATGACATGTTATTAACTGGTAAAATTCCAAATTGTGTGCATGTGTGTGTGCATGTATAAATGGGAAGAAAGTAACCAGGTTATTGGCTGTGGTAATTTTGGGGGAGACTGCCTTATAATAACAGTAATTTTCTTCACTATGCTTTTCCATATTTCCCAGGTTTTTAAAGTTTCATAATAAAAATGTATGTGAAAACAATTTCTCATAATTTAAACTTCCTTGCTTCCCTACTCCTGGTTATAAGACCCACAGACTGACAGGGGGGTCAGGAAAAGAGTAACACTGAGGCGATTGGGCTATTGCTTCAGTTGGATTGTGTGGGGCAATAAGTTGTTTTAGGTGAGACATAAGAGTAAGTCTAGGTTGTAGATTTGTGATTTTTGGTAACTGACAGAATTTTGTGACCCTATTTAGTCCCATCCATATTGTAACAACTTCATTTTCTAAAACTAATGCTTCATGGTGAATATTTTAAAATGTCCATTGTATCTATCAGGGTAAGAAAATCCTGGAAGCTTAGGTGACATTATAAATGGGAAATAAAAAAAAAATAAAAAAATAAAATAAATAAAAATAAATAAACGGTAAATATTGTGAATTAATGGTTTAAGATTGTCACCAAAGGGGTTATGAATTGAGTGTTCAGATCACTCTCTTAGTACATAGGGCATTCAACCAGCTGATTGGGGATAAGGAATTCTGATTACTAAACCATAAAGGGGTAAGAGGGTGTGTGTAAATATACATATATAATAAATATAAATAATTACATACACACATAAATATATATACACATAATTCATTTTAAGCTATCATTTGATTTAGCCCACACCTCTGAGCAAAACAAGATATTTAGAAAAGTAAAACATTTAACAAAAAGTGTCACAAAAGCAATGGGTTTAACAAAAATAGTTACCAAGGAACATGAACTATTCACAATATTACCTAGTGTTGCTTAGATGTGTAGGGTGATTTTGTTTTGCCCACTCTCACCAATAAATGAGCTTAAAATTTAAATATTAAATAAATAAATCTTCTTAATCTTAAATCTAAATCTTAAATCTAAATCTTCTAGACTTGTGGTCTAGAAACTTGAAGTCAGTATTGAAAGAGGTGTTTTTCAGTATTTTCTCTTTTATCAGTCATTTTCTGCATACTGTGGAGTGAGAATTGTGGTACTGCTGAGATAAATGTCATCTTCTATGAAGATGTGTTCTTCTACAGGAAGAACACAACATGCAACAACAAATACATATCTTATATTTACTCGGGACACACACACATTAGCATGATACATAAACATTTCCAAATGTCTGCTATATTTGTAGCAATTCCTGTTTTAATCACTTTCATGCATTTAATTACACTCTCAAATGTAGTATCTTACTCATTGTCCATAACGGCAATCCCTAAACAAGTTATGATGATTTCCTAGTAGCTCCACTCATCGATAGCATGAACATTTATTTATCTGGCCTAAGAGGAAACATTTTTCACAGTGACTGTATTTGAAAAAGGATCATATAGTTGCCAGTCACAATTTCCAGGGGTCAATCTGAGATGCTTACCAGGACTATGCTTTCATCTGTACTCTAATTTCTTCTATATATCAATTTGGCCAAATTGATTAATTAATGTGAGAGATTCCCTTAGTTAGTGGCCCATCAGTCTGAACTGATTTTTAACTCTAAATTAATAACCTGCTGACTACAGTCAAGTTCAACATAATCAGCATAACTAGTTACATTATGAAAATATAGCCTTAAATTCTGTGGTGCCCCTTTATGCAGATAGCAGTGAAAGTCAGAAACAACCAAAAAGGAACAATCAACTCCTCTTAGGTAGATTGGCTACGAAGCTGGTTTCATTTAGCTTTGTAAAGATGTGGAAAAACCTATCTGATGTTTGAATACTTTAGCAAGTTCATGAAAAACTTATTTCTTGGGCAGCCTGGGTGGCTCATCAGGTGCCGCCGTCAGCCCAGGGCCTGATCCTTGGGGACCCGGGATTGAGTCCAGTGTCAGGCTCCCTACATGGAGCCTGTTTCTCCCTCTGCCTGTGTCTCTGCCTCTCTCTCTCTCTCTCTTTCTCTCTCTCTCTCTTTCTCTCTCTGTGTGTTTCTCATGAATAAATAAATAAAATCTTTAAAAAAATACATTTCTTCCTACCTTTACCCCTGTGTGATATGTCAACTACATTTTTTAAGTAAGAGAATGTGTCAAAGGAGGACACATTTAAAAACACAAAATCAAAGTAAGAATCAACAGGTTCATTAATTCATTAATTATTCAACCATTGGGTACCTCTAATTTGCCAATCACTATATCTCATACTGATATGTCAAAATGCTTATAACCATAAGACAATAGACTGTGCATTAGATTATACCTAAGCAAATATAGTATTTATCCAGTATTCAGATGAATCCATCAAGTTGGACATAAAATAATTGCAATAGAATCCTTCTAATTTTATACCTGGTAGTTAATAAGCAGGAATTTTAAATTATTTTTTAAAGATTTTATTTATTTATTCATTAGAGACACAGAGAGAGAGGCAGAAACACAGGCAGAGGGAGAAGCAGGCTCCATGCAGGAAACCTGATGTGGGACTTGATCCCGGGATTCCAGGATCACGCCCTGAGCCAAAGGCAGATGCTCAACCGCTGAGCCACCCAGGCATCCCTGGAATTTTAAATTGATTTAGAATAAATATATATTTCATTTTAACCAAAACTAAATGTACCTTCATTCACTAATATTTTTATAGAATAACTAAAATATTTCTGTAAATAAGGTTCTAGCAGTAGTAAATCTTTGTTTTCTTATTTGTTTAAACCACACCCATAATGTATGATTTCAGTTTCTTTAGAGATAGTTAGTTGCAAGGCAATTTAATTACAGAGTTCATCCATATTTTTCCCATTCTTTCACAATTGTCTTTCTCACATAAAATTAGACATTTTTTAAAGAGGTAGTATTAGTCGAGTATTTATAAAGCATTCTACTTGATTGGCATAGGATTAACTGTCTTTTAAAATAATCCTATTGCATTAGTTCATATAATATTTGATCAAATTATGTAATGACAACAACAAAAGTGGCATAACATGTTGGGAATAAACAAATGGACCCCTGGTGTTGGTGTGGGTCTGCCATCAGGCACCTGAGGATAATATATGAGGTCCAGATGTTTATTTTTTTTAAGATTTCATTTATTTTTTCATGAAAGACAGAGAGAAAGAGGCAGAGACATAGGCAGAGAGAGAGAAACAGGCTCCATGTAGGGAGCCTGATGTGGGACTCGTTCTCGGGGCTCCAGGATCACTCCCTGGGCCGAAGGCAGGCACTTAACCACTGAGCCACCCGGGTGTCCTGGTCCAGGTGTTTAATGTATCATGGAGAGCATTAAGCTTATCATCAAGGTCATCACCAGCTCATCATTAAGTAGAGATTGGTTAGGGGAACTTCCTCTTTCAAGTCCCTACTGAGTGCCTGCAATGTGCTAGGCTCTGTGGAAGGCTGCTGGGTTTAGCCTATCTTGATAAATTCACAGTCTAGTGAAGATAGGGGTATAAAGAAATAATTACAATTAGTGTGTCAACTATACTGAAACTTAAAAAAAGAAGTAATTGTAGTATAGTATTAAGTGCTTCAAGAGAGGGATGCATGAGTGTTTGAAATTGTGGAGGAAGGTTAGACTTGTTGTATGGCGACAGGAGGAATGGCACACAGTAGAGAATTTTGCAAAATGAATAGAATTTTGACAAACCAAAGAGGAAGAAGTCTGTTGTAGAAATAAAGATTGAGGTTTACAAATTCATGGATATATGCAACAAGTAGCAACCATGAAGTTTATCACATTGGAGCCTCTATGGTTCTAGGCAGCTTGTTATAATCACTTGAAGAGAAGTATAAAAAAAAAAATGTTATGGAAAGAAAGAGGAATGGAAAGGTTAGTTCCAGCTGGGTATGTGATATGGGGGTTGGGGGGGTAGAAGATGTGATAGTTGGGAAGGCTTCCTGAAGGAAGTGATAGCCATGCAATAAAACATTTCAGGCAGGGCTAGTGGTGTTGCAGAGGACAGCCAAGCCCTGATTCCGATGTCTGGAGCAACCACAGAGGTTGTTGACATGGATATACAAACTGATGAGCTTGGCTAGCCTGCTTGGTGGAAAATTTTCTCCCTGTGGTCACATTCTCTTATAGGAAGCATAGAGGTTCGTTGAGCCCATAGATTCTGGGCTTTTTCATTCTGGGAAAAATTTCAAACTCAGATGCTGAAAAGTGTGGAAACTCAGTGAGTCAAAGCTGAGGGAGGGGAAGAATCTGGCATGTCACAGAAAAAGAGACATTTTTACTGCCCTACTTTGGGTCAGATATGCAGGGTGATTTGTTGAAAAGTAGCACATTCCCTAAAGAAGTAGGACACCTGGTAACCCTTATTTTAGTAGGAAGGCCAAATTTGGCTGTAGCCAGATTAGTAAGTAATTTCTGCTTTCCTGAAGTTGTGAAAAGCCCACTTAGATCCATGTGGACCCTCATTACTCAGGAAATTCTATTAAGTATAATCATTGAAATCCTAATAAGTGTAGCAATAAAGTAATTAAGGCACTCATCACTTGCCAAGTTACTTTATTTTGCTTTATTAGAACGATGAAGCATGTTTCAAGTGCAGCTGGTGGAACCCACTTGTGTGGAATAATTTGTGATGTTAAGTCAAATTTGACCAACAAATCAAAGAATTATCTAAACATCTGTCTTAGAGCCCTTGGCTTAAATAAAAAAAAGAAAGATGACACAGATATTTTTTTTTTCCTCATGAAACTTTTTTTCCTTGTGAGACTAGAGAGTGTCATGAAAAAATTGAGTAAGTCACATACCCGTCACACATTAATACCTACATTTGTGGCATTTAATAGAAATTCTTATGATTGATTCATCATAAGAATGATGGGGTTTTTGGGGTGTTTTGTAACATTCTTTGGAGGGAAAGAATGTTATGGCACCTTGACACATAACTGAATTTAACTCCTACTGCCTATCAGCATGGCTGAGAGGCAGGAGCCCTTGACCCCAGTTTTGTTATAAGGAAAATAAGTACAAGAATAATTGTCTGGGGGCACCTGGGTGGCTCAGTAGTTGACCGCCTGCCTTCGGCTCAGGTCATGATCCCGGGGTCCTGGGATCAAGTCCTGCATCAGGCTCCCCGCAGGGAGCCTGCTTCTCCCTCTGCCTATGTCTCTGCCTCTCTTTGTGTGTCTCTCATGAATAAATAAATACAATCTTAAAAAAAAAAAGAATAATTGTCTGGCTGACTTCTGAATACTGCTATTGAGATGAAGCAACAAAGAGTGCTTTGCAAATTGCAAAGTGCTAACCAAGTTAAAAGTATTAATTTGCAATTTTGTATAACGCTCATTGTGGACATTATAACACAATTATAGTGCCACAAAGTGCTGGTGTGTGCTATCAAGTTGCATAAACCAGATGTGAAATGCTTTATTAATCTTCACACCTCAAACTGTATTAGATCTACCAGAGCTCTTTCTTAATAGTTCCATGCTGGCAACATATTTGAGCGAGCTATTAAGCTTTTACAGTAGGTATGCATTTTACGTTAAATTTAGACTGAAGGACGCCTGGGTGGCTCAGTGGTTGAACATCTCCCTTCGGCTCAGGACGTGATCCTGGAGACCCAGGATCGAGTCCCACATCAGGCTCCCTGCATGGAGCCTGCTTCTCCCTCTGCCTATGTCTCTGCCTCTGTGTGTGTGTGTGTCTCTCACGAATAAATAAATAAAATCTTATAAAAAATAAATTTAGCCTGAGAACTTCACTAGATTAAAAAAAAGAATGAAGTTTTTATCTTTGTTCGCTACAACTTCTTGACAGATGCAGAAGCTAACTAGAGAGAAAAGAATAGTTATTGAAGGGTAGCCCGTGGAACAGCAGCACCAGCACCTGCGACCTCAAACCTGAATCAGAAATTCTGGACAGAAGGTCAAGCCATCCAGGTTTCTGCAAGTCATCTGAGTAGAGGAACCACTGATACTGGAGGAAAGAGCAATGGGGGATTTAAGCATTTGCATTTGTTCATTATTCTGTCAAAGAAGTATTAAAACAGCATGGCTTATGACCCAGACATTATTCTAGAAACTGGAGGATGTGCAGTGGAAAAGGTGGACAGAGAGCCTGCCCAGGAGTGTGCATTCTGGCCTGGGAGACAAAGAGTAAACAACTGAATAAGCAAATGATGTGATGTCAAGTGGAGAGAAATGCTGTGAAGGCAAAGCAGGATAGGGGGATAGAGCATGAGAGACTACTATTTTAGAAAATGTGGTCAGGAAAAGCCTGTCTGAGGAGGTGACATTTGAGCCGTGCCTTAGTAAAGTGAGAGGCAAGGCCATTTCAAAGAAGGCAGAGAGTGCGCTGGGACAGAAGGATCTAAGAAGAATAGGAGCATGAATGGGGCACCAGGCAGAGCACTCTCCCAGCCTCTGACCTCAGCTTTTCTCCACAGATCTAGCTCGTTCCTCTTTCTCTGCAAACGGGGCCTTTGCTTCCGTGCCACAGGATGAGGAGAGGCCACTTCCACTCTGACTTGGTTCCAACTTAAAACTCCCAAGAAACGATGTTGTTTTTCCTAGATGCTCATCTGCTCAAACCCCTCTCCAGGATTCCTGCCTCATTCAGAATGAAAGCTCCCCAAACTTGGTCTCCTGGTGTCTGGTGCTTCCTTCCTTCCTTTAGGCCATTATTCAACTGTCACTTTCTCCAGAAGGTCTTCCCTGAGACTCTAGGAAATCATGGCTCCTTTGTCTTTCCCTACGCTCCTTTTCCCTTTAGCACTTAACCCACATCAAATATTCTACATATTTTGATTATTTTATTTATTGTTGTTTCCTATTCATCAGAATTTAAGTTCAATGAGGACAGGGACTTTTGAAATTTTTTAAATATTTTATTTATTTGAGAGAGAGAGAGAGAGAAAGCACAAACGGGGAGGGGCAGAGGAAGTGGGAGAAGCAGATTCCTCACTAAGTGGGGAGCCCGATGTGGGGCTTGATCCCAGGACCCCGAGATCATGACCTGAGCTGAAGGCAGACACTTAACCGACTGAACCACCCAGGCGCCGCTTGTATTTTTTATTTTATTTTATTTACTTATTCATGAGAGACACACAGAGAGAGGCAGAGACACAGGCAGATGGAGAAGCAGGCTTGTGGGACTTGATCCTGGGACCCCAGGATCATGACCCAGGCCAAAGGCAGACGCTCAACCACTGAGCCATCCAGGTGCCCCTTCTATGTTTTATTCATTATTTAACTGCAGATCCTGGACCAGTATCTGCCATATAGTAGGTGCTTAATAAATATTCAATGAGGGACTGAATGGTTATCAAGGGGTACAGGATTAATTTCTACAAGGCCTACGAGTTTGAAGGTGAGTTTAGGTTGTGAAGTATAAGGCAACGAGAAGGGTTATAGCTCTGTGGAGTAACTAATCTTTCAAATGGCTATGAGACTTCCAAGATGTGAAGCTTTAGTCTTAGTCTTCAACTGAATGGCCTTGAGGAAGTCACTGAAAATTTCCGGGATGCTATAATAGGGAGAGGGTAGTAGAAGTAGAGAGGCAGGGAGAGGACTAAACACTATTTGTGTATACTTCAGCTCTTACTGTGTAATGTAATACCTAGAGCCCAAAGCTCAAATATGTGGGACAGAACATTTTTTTTTTGTCTGTGTGGATGGACATTTACTGAAACACACCCACGAATAAACAGTGTGATGCGTGTGTGTATTGATTCTTTTTGATCCCTGTTCTGGAGCTCTTAGCATCTGAAAAGCACCCATCCCAGCAGCGGTGCTTAAAGAAAGCACTTCCAGTCTCTTTCTCGTAACCCACATGTACCTGTCTTCTATTGACTCATAACAAATTGCCAGCAACATAGTGGCTTATAACAGCATGCATTTATTATCTCACAGTTTCCATGGGTTAGAAGGCCTTGCAGAGTTTAACTGGGCCCTCTGCTCAGGGTCTCACAAGACCGCAGTACGAGGTGTTGGCCAAAGCTGGGGTCTTATTTGGTGCTTGGGGTATTCTTCAGAGCTCATATGGTTGTTGGCAGAATTCTTTGACTTGCACCCATAGACTTCATGGTGGCTCGCTTATTCAAGGCTAGCAGGAGAATTTCTTGGAGTATCGTCTTCAGTGAAGGCCCGGACCACCTTTAAAAAGTTTACCTGATTAGGTCAGATCCACCCAGGAAAAACTCTCTTTGATTAACTCTAAGTCAGATTATTAGGGATTTAATACATCTGCTTACTCCCTTCATCTTTGCCATATCATATAACTTAGTTTTAGAAGTGGCATCCCATCACCTTTGCCATTTTCTATTGGTTAGAAGCAAGTACGTCTTAAGTGGAAGGCAATGGGAATAGACCTGGTTGTGAGCCATCAGAGGTCATCTTAGAATTTTGTCTATTATACCATAATAGAGAGTTTGGTAATTATGAGATAGAAGATCAGAAATAATTGTTCAGAATATGGTTGACCAGAGAGATTTTATGGGCTCCACTATGCTTATCTTAAGCATGTGTAGAAGCCACAAGCCCAGTTGCCCAATACCTTTCAAATAATTCTCTTGGTAAGAGTATCATTGGTCCTGAGGCGCCCAGGTGGCTCAGTCGGTTGAGTGTCTGACTCTTGATTTCAGCTCAGGTCATGGTCTTAGGTTGTGAGATTGAGCCCCAAGTCTCTGTCTCTGTCTCTCTCTAATGAAAAAAAAAAAAAAAAGAAGAAGAAAAGAGTATCAATTGTCCCATTGTCTAGAGGGATGTGCCTCCCGACTTGCCTGTATGGTTACCTGGTCCTTCTGTGCCAGATGGTTACATCTGCCTCAGCATGAGCATTTCTTATGAGGCACATATCAGAGTGTCAACAGAATGGGGGACTTCCCTGGGTTTACAATGCCCATCTTTGTGCCTGCTTGTGACTGGTAACTCAAAGTTTAGCAGAATTTAGCTTAAGATTAGCTTTTATGGAAAAGCCCACTTGATAGTGAAATTGTAGAAGAGACCATAGCTACCATTTACCTCTAATTTCAGGTGACCATGAATCTTTTCCAAAATATTAAGAAGTAAATTGGCTTAGGTCAGATTATATAAGAAATAATTCATTAGGGTATTTAACATTGTTCACTGTCACACACTTGAGGTTGCCAAGAAATACTAGAAGGCTAGGTTAACAGTTAAATCACAAATTTGTGTAGCAATTAGTGAAACTTAAAAATAGCATGATAATGATGTTGGAAAAAATGTACTCAGGGGAAACCTTTAAGTTGGAAACTTTGCCTCTTTATTCAGAGTTCTAAATACCTTGCTGAAGAAGTCAACCTACAAACCTAAACACCTGGGTTCATACATTTGCTGAATTTTTCAGTTGCTTTAGTTTCTGGAGGGATGGTTCTCATCCTATTTAAAATCTATAATACCTTTTAAGAGAATAATTGGCTAGAAAACTCAGAATCAATTTCATTTAATTCTGTGGTAATGATCTAGAGTCATATGTTATACATGCAAGTTTAATAAGGCTGAACAGTATTTGACATCATGTTGAAAATAGAACAGATAAAAAATCTTCTAAAACTACCCAATTAAAATGTATCTTAAAAATGAGCTGCACTTTACAAAATGGATTTATTGTAAGTTTGTTAGAAAAATCCCTGCTTCAGACTCCATTGTCTTATCATTCCCATTGGGTTGAAAAAGAAACAAAACAAACCAACAAGGAGAGAAATATTACCAAATTTTGAGTGACTTCTGCCTTGAATTCATCAAAGCCAAAGGCATAGATGTCTGAGTATTTGCTATTTGCTATTCTACAACTCCATTTTTGTGTCTGTTTGCTGTGTTTTGTGGTTGCTAATGAACTGATTGAGCACTCCTTCGATCTCTAAATTTCTTTAAAATATCAAGTGTGTCTTGTGACCACCATCAGCTGCAAACACAGCATCAATTAACTTACCAAAACAGAGCCTTTGGTGATTAATCCGTAATGACAGGGCTGTTCTCCCGACTGATTAAATTCATTATCAAGCAGCCAGAGGTAGAGTGCTTTCCATGGAAGATTTATTGCTCTGGAATTACCTTTCTCCCTCATCCTGATGAAGCTAGATTTGGTAAATAAGAAAGATGACAGTGCAAGGGGCTTCTTCTTCAAGGATAAGGATGGTTCTTTTTGAACGGCTAGTCTATGTTTCAGTTCACCAACTCCAAAAAACAAGGTACCTCCTTTTTTTTTTTTTTAAGTACCTCCTTAAACTTATGTCATCTTTGGTTATTATTCACAAAGCAGTTGAAACTGCCTTATGACCACAATGTGGAGTGATGGAGTTCTTGTAGATCCTGTGTGTGAGTCAGGCTAGGAAGCTGAGGGTCCTTTCTCTTTCTACCACCACCTTGGTACATCTTACCTCAGCAAAACTGGATTTGGATAATAGCTTCTAAATGGTTTCTTTGCCAGTTTTCTCCCTCTATAAGCCTAACTCATAGCCAAATTCATGTCTCCCTTGCTGTGATCTAGTCTCCCTTGTGCAAAATTATTTATACACACACACACACACACACACACACACACACACATCCCAGAGTAGCCTAAGCCTTTTCTGTATTGAAATTCTATTAAATTGGGATCCCTGGGTGGCGCAGCGGTTTGGCGCCTGCCTTTGGCCCAGGGCGTGATCCTGGAGACCCAGGATCGAATCCCACATCAGGCTCCCGGTGCATGGAGCCTGCTTCTCCCTCAGCCTGTGTCTCTGCCTCTCTCTCTCTCTCTCTGTGACTATCATAAAAAAAAAAAAAAAATTCTATTAAATTCTATTTATTCATTCCATTCTTTCTTTTAAGTTTTCCTGATCACCTGAACCTGAAGTGACTTCCTTTTCATTGTCTGTATGATTTTTGGCATTTATTTATTTAAAAATTTTTAAAAGATTTTATTAATTATTTATTCATGATAGACATAGAGAGAGAGAGAGAGAGAGAGAGGCAGAGACACAGGCAGAGGAAGAAGCAGGCTCCATGCAGGGAGCCCAATGTGGGACTGGATCCCCCGTCTCCAGGATCACGCCCTGAGCTGAAGGCAGACGCTAAACCGCTGAGCCACCCCGGCTGCCTGATTTTTGACATTTAAAGAGTTCTTTCAGTAACTTAACATTATTTCTGGATGTTTGTTGTGAACTTCAGTGAACTTGTGGATGCCTTGAAGGTACAAAAAGTCCAGACCTTGATTTCATTTTTCCTACTGGGTCAGGCAGGGAGTGTATCTGTAAATAGACCAATATCTATGAGATTTCTTGGGAGGGTGACATGAACTTTTATTGCCTCCCAACTCATATGATCCATACTCATTTGAAGATTTACTAAGAATACCTAAACCTACTGCTTTAGTGTTAGGAGATGTAGAGAACAAATAGGAAAGAGTGGGAGAAAGGAGGGGTGAGATATCTATATCTATATCTATATATGTACACATATATATATGAGTGATATATATATATATATATATATATCTCCCCAATACCTCCACACCATCTTTACCCTGTTTTGTTTATCTACTGGTTGGTTGGTTGGTTTGTTGGCAGGAGAAATGAGAATTCTGGGCTTCAGATCTTACTGTGCAATTTTGTTACTCAAATTCTCTGAGCATTCATTTCCTTATCTGTAAATTAGATATATTAATACCTATTCCAGCTAAATAGGGTGGTATGTGTAAAACAATTTGCAAAATGCCTACCTTAAAATAGACACTCAAGACATCTTAGTTTGCCTCTAAATTAGTCTTGGAGACATTTTAGCAGGAAGGAAGGAGAATGACTATAACTTTATTATTGGTGACTTAGGATGTTATTCATATTGACATTGAATTATAGGCTGTAAATTTTGAGCATGGGAGATTTAGTGACAACTGTGATTGTTTATTTTTGAAGATACATGCTTTTGCTGAGACTGACCCAAGCAGAGGACCTGTGGGTAGAAAAGCAGACATAAGATGATTTTTGTGAATTAGCAAAAGGAAAGAGTCATATTTGCAACTGACATTCACCCTTTTATAAATTCACTCTTTCACTCCCCCATTTCACCCCCCTCCACTCTGCACTCTGGTAACCACCAGTTTGTTCTCTGTATCTACAAGTCTGTTTCTGTTTCTGTTTCTGTTTCTGTTTGGTTTGTTTTGTTGCTTAGACTCTACATATAAGCAAAATCATATGGTATTTGTCTTTCTGTGCCTGACTTACTTAGCAGAATAACCTCTAGTTCCACCCATATTGCAAATAGCAAGATTTCATTATTTTTTTATGGCTGAGTAATATTTCATTGTATACATATACCACTTTATATTCAATATATACCACCACATATTCAATTGTCTATTCATCTATCAATGAACAGGTTGCTTGTATATCTTACCTATTGTAAATAATGTTGCAATAAACATAGGGGTCAATGTATCTCTTCGAATTGCTGTTTTCATTTTCTTTGGGTAAATACTCAATAGTAGAATTGCTGGATTGCATGGAGTTCAATTTTTTTAAAGACTTATTTATCTGAGAGAGAGTGTATGAGAGAGAAAGAGCATGAACAGAGGGGAGGGAGGCAGAAGGAAAGGAAGAAGCAGACTCCCCTCTGAGCAGGGAGCCTGATGTGGGGCTTGATCCCAGGACCCTGGGATCATGACCTGAGCTGAAGGCAGATGCTTAACCAATTGAGCCATCCAGGCGCCCTACATAATAGTTCTATTTTTAATTTTTTGAGAAATCTCCATACTCTGTCATAGTGGCTGCAATAACGTGCATTGTCACCAATAGTGTATGAGGGTTCACTTTTCTCCACATCCTCACCAGCACTTGATATATCTTGTCTTTTTGATACTAGCCAATGTGACAGATCTGAGATGATATCTTCCTGTGGCTTTGATTTGCATTTCCCTAATAATGAGTAATGTTGAGAATCTTTTCATGTGTCTGTTGGCCATCTGTGTATCTTCTTTGGAAAAATGGCTATTCATGCCCTCTGCCCATTTTTTAATTGGGCTGTTTGTTTTTTGATATTGAGTTGTGTATGTTCTCCATATATTTTGAGTATTAACCCCTTATCGGATATGATTTCCAAATATCTTCCCCATTCAGGAGGTCGTCTTTTTGTTTTGTTGGTGGCTTCCTTCACTGTGCAGAAGCTTCTCAGTTTGATATAATCCCATTTGTTTATTGGAGCTTTGGTTGCCCTTGCCTGAGGAGACTAGCCCAGAAAAAATATTGCTAAGATTGATGTCAAGGAGCTTACCGCTTATGTTTTCTTCTGGGAGTTTATGGTTTCAGGGCTAAAATTCAGCTCTTTAGTGCATTTGGCATTTATTTTTGTGTGGGGGGTAAAACAGTGATCCAATTTCGTTCTTACTCTTTTTTCTTTTCTTTCTTCCTTTCTTTCTTTCTTTCTTTGTTTCTTTCTTTCTTTCTTTCTTTCTTTCTTTTGGCATGTAGCTATCCTGCTTTCCCAGTAACATTTATTGAAGAGACTTTTCCCCATTGTGTATTCTTGCCTCCTTTGTCATAGATTTATTGACTATTGATGTGTGTGTTTTTTTTTCATGAGCTCTCCATTTTACTCTATTGATCTAAGTGTCTGTTTTTGTGCCAGTACCATACGTTCTTGATTACTATAGCTTTGTGGTATAGTTTGAAATCAGGAAACATGACATTTGCAGCTTTGTAAATTCACTCTTAATGTTGGAATAACACAAAATCTACAAATAATAGCTTTTTAAAGTGACATTCTTCAGAGCAAAAAAGTAATAAAAATGTTGATGGTAGAAGTATTTTGACATTTCTGGACTCTATTCTTCAGTTTACAGTTAAAGACATAGTTTAATTTTTTTTTCTAAGTTGGTTGGATAAGTTTCAGTGGAGTCTATAAGGCTGATATTGACATTTGGTAAGAATTCATTTTTTCAGTTTAGCATTCTTCCTCCTTTGTATTCCCTCAGCACCTCTCCTCATAAAACAACTGGGATTTTCCTTCCATTCACTAGTAGGTGAGGCGATTTGTGATCCCTTCCTATGTTAAGATCAAAGCCAGAGATAATGACTTTCCATTGTTACACTGGGGAAATGAAACAACAAACTATCATCCTATAAACAATGGGTTGTTAACTGCAGGGGAGGAAGTGTCTTCAGCAGGATTCCTTAGAACCCAAATTGATCTCGGAAATGTGGGAAATGTCTTCAACCTAGAAAGAATACAGAAAAATACGGTCATTACCAAGAATATTTGAACACTTTCAAGATACATTCTTTTGAACGAAAAGGCCACAAAAGGTAGAGAGAAGAAGGAGTGGGAGAAAAGGAGTAGAGACAGCATTTATAAAGTTGAACATAAGAAAAATTAATTTCTTTTTCCCTCTTTGGAGCTGTTAAACCCACAGAATATGTAATCCAGCTGTCTCTGATGTTTGTTGTAGCAGTTTTATCTGTGAAGAAAATACTTCAGCATGATAAACAGTGAGATTTCCCAAGGGGAGGGGAGTTTGTGGCTTCTTTAAACAGAGAGTGCTACGTGTGCTTGAGTAAAGCTGATTAATGAATCTTACTTGTAGATTTTGCCAGAGTTAACAGGTCCCCATGGTGGAGCATATACACAAATTATGAGACATAGCATCTGAGGTTTTTTTCCTCCTCCTTTTCATTTTTCTTCCCCTTAGGAGTTCTGTGACCATATATAGCCATGGCATCAGTTTTCAGTGTGTAGGATTAAAATTTTCTGTTTAGGTTCATAGAGTAAGTCTGGAGTTGAATGTGATTATTGTAAATATTTCTTGATTTTTGGTAGCAAGCTGTCTAATCCTTCCCGCATTAAGAGGGGCTTATCATTTTCTTCTCTTTAAATTACTTAGCTTTTGCAACTTACCTTGGAAAAGCATCGAATTTGCTCTGAACGGAATAAACAATGTTTAGAAAATAAGAAATGGGTAGGACGTTGCATCCCTATTTCATGTACGAATATAGACCTACTTTTGGATCTCCGTGCCTGCCCCCCCCCCCCCCCCCCAGGCTGACTCCAAACCTTGTTCTGTTGTAAAACTGTGTTGTCTGGCTGCTGGGCTGCTGCTAGGGCAACAGAGGAAGGAGCCAGTGATGTCACATGCTCAGAATCTGCCTGCCAGAGACAACCTTTCCACAGAACAGGGTCAACCCTACACACAGACAATTTTGCATACCCCATTCCAAAGAATTACACTTTAACCTTTCATTTTTTTCATGTTCTCCCTTTAAATATATTTGTCTTTGTTCTATCTGCAGAATCAGGTAACATCTCATCATAATAAAAAGAGCTAGGACTGATTGAGCATTTACTATGTACAAGTTACTCTGCATTGTGCTTTACTCTCATTAGCTCATTCAGTTCTCACAAAAATCCTGAGATAGAAGATACTACTCTTCTTCTGTCTTTTAGGAATGGGGAAACTGAGGCTTGGTAAAACTACAGCTAAAGCTTTGCCAAACACAAAAGTCTGTGTTCGGAAGCACCAGAAACTATACTTGACTTTCCCAGTCAGGTCCATAATAGTTGACTGGGCTGCCCTGGACCTCTTGCGCTTTTTCCCTTATTTTCCCCCCACCCCACCCCCACCAAAGCTTCCTTATTTCTGAAGTTGTGATGTTTATGTGAAAGACAAAATGTAGAAATTTTAAATTTTTTATTTTATTTTATTTTATTTTAAGTAAACTCTACATCCAGCATGGGCCTTGAACTTACAACCCTGACATTGAGAGTCACATGCTCTATCGTCTGAGCCAGCCAGGTGCCCCTACAACAATGTAGAAATTTGGGGCACCTGGGTGGCTCAGTGGTTGAACATCTACCTTCTGCTCAGGTCATGAACCCAGGGTCCTGGGATCAAGTCCCGCATTGGGCTCTCCATAGGGAGCCTGCTTCTCCCTGTACCTAAATCTCTCTCTGTGTCTCTTGTGAATAAATAAATAAAATCTTTTTAAAAATGTAGAAATTTAATCTGAGAAATTTTCTTCCACTTAATTCAAAGCTGACCCCCTACCCTTGGAATTCAGTTCTTATGTAAAGGTCCCCAAATGAAGTAAACTAGAATTATTCCAGGGTTGGGGTTTGGACCACTAGTATCATACTTAGAAATTCTTAAACACTAGGCATAATTCTGCCCAAAGAGACCCCTCTAGTTATTGCTGCTTTAAAATAAACTCTTCTGGGCAGCACTGGTGGCTCAGCGGTTTAGCACCACCTTCAGTCCAGGCGTGATCCTGGAGACCCAGGATTGAGTCCCACATCAGGCTCCCTGCGTGGAGCCTGCTTCTCCCTCTGCCTGTGTCTCTGGCTCTCTCTCTTTCTGTGTCTCATTAATAAATAAATAAAATATTAAAAAAATAGAATAAAATAAACTCTTCTGAAACTGGGAGGGGGTGGAGAGTCTTAAGCCTCCTAAGACTGAAATGAAATGTAGGTGGTCCTTCTAGCTATGGAGGTGGTGTGCTTTCAGAATACAACTCGTGAGCTGGGTTAAAGAATAAAAATGCACTGAATTTAGAATCATGAGCTTTGGGGTTAAATTCCCCAATATCCCAAGTTACTTTGCTTCGCTGACCTTCCATTTCTTTATTTGTAAGTTGGAGATGATAGTAGTAATGTGGTATTAAGCACATTGTTAATACTATGATTGTCTTAATTAAATACGAGTATGGATGTGAAAGTGCTTGGTAAATTGTAGAACACTGGAGCTGATATTAATTTCTGGAGACACTGACCCAAGAATACAATAGAGGCTTTCTTTGTTCTCACTGAAACATGTTTATTATCTTCATATACTTTGAAAATTTAACTTATTTTGTAATCCGTTATTAGAGGTAAACACACTTCTTAGCCAGAAGCTCAAATCAGTCTGATAAGAATAAGATACTTAAAAAATAAAATTTTCACCAGGAGATTGTGTTAGACTCAAAAGTAAAATAAGCTGTTAATTATACACAGCAAAGCAAAGTTACTTTAAAAGCAATACCAGGCCAGTGAGACCAACATACAAGCTTGAGGTAAAATCAAGAGGAAATGAGAAAAGAAAGCATTTGAGAGAAATTGAAGGGAGTATACACTGGAGGAAAGGTTGGAAATGTAAATTGATTTCCTAGGGATCTGGTGTGCAGTCCTCTGTTGAACCTCTAGAAAAATGCCCAAGCCCTAAGAACTCGCCAACGTATGGTAAAGTTCTGGGAGAAGTTCTCAAAAGGTTATCACTCTTGCCCCTGCAGTGACTCAGTGACAAACACAGAGAAAAGAGATCCTTTTCCTTAATTTTAATATGTATTATATCTCTGTTGAATCTATTTTCTAGAATTTATATCCAGAAATTATAGATATGCAGCTGTTTGGATGCCATATCTGTCCATGCCATGTTTTGCTAAGACTACCAGCATCACATAAGGTTTTATGTTCATCTCAACTTTATGTCTCTGTGGTCTTTATTTCATGCATCTTTATCCTTAAAGAAATATCACAAAGGTATCAAACCACAGGGGAATGTTTGAATTATTTTTTCAATGTTTCCAACCAGTTTTTTGCCTTTCTGTTCTACCCCAGCAGCAGTAAGCACCGTTCCTCCTCATGATGTTCATCTCTCAGAATTGGCTGCCAGGTTTAATTTATAGCTGATTCTCCAAATTAGCTCTAGCCAATGGCTCAACAATTTAACCTGAAAGACTTGTAAAAGCTGCTAAAGAAAATCAAAGTGGACCTACCAGAATTGTGTTGCCTGTGTACTCCTTTGGTGTTAGCACATTCTATTGGTGCTAGCACACATTGAAATGGCTGACAGCCACAGAAAGAAGGACAGGGGCCTTGGGGCTGGCCAGTCCATGACCCACGAAGCATGACATAGACAAGAGATTTGGCTGGAGTACAGTGAAACATCTCAGGACAACTGATGGCTGAAAAATAAGACACACTCCTAAAAATTAGCATGGCCAACACTATCCAGTTTTCCTTAGAAAGGAGCTGTTCAAGCCCCTGCACGTTAACAATTGAGAGATGATGTGCTGATGTTTCTGTTCCCAACTTAATACTATATGTGCTCAGCTAATGGTGTCATATAGTTATATCCCTGAGCATCATGGAGGATGCAGACACAGAGGAAACAACCCATCCTGGATGATAACAGGCACAAATAGTAATAATAGAAAAAGTTACCCAATTTTCATGAAAGAGGAAGGGAATTATCTGGGAATTAGCAAATCCCAGTTCTTCCCAATAAAATCCAAAGTCAGAATATTAATAGCTAGATTATATTAAAAGATTGAGGATTTTGTTGATGATTAAATTAACATTATTTTGATAACATTGATAATATTCTAATATTTAATTAATATTAAATAGATTATAGAAAGAATTCGGGATAAACATAAAGAGCTGAATTTTGATTTAAACAAAAATAGTAAGGATGTAGGAGACCCTTCACACCAGTTCCAGTGAAAAAGATATGGAAATTTTTATTGCCTTCAAGTTTCATGTGAATCAATGGGATAAAGTGTCTGTGAACAAAACTGGTGTAACCCTAGATGGCACTTAACAGAAACAATGTATCCAGAACCCTTAGATGTCATTGTCTCCCTCCCTACGCTTTGTACTGAGCAGACCACAGCTCTCATATTCAATTCCATTGTGGACCTGCATGTTCAGATGTCATTGACAATCTGGAGGATATCTTGATGAGATGGTTACCAATTACAGCAAAGTGGCACAGGCTGATAATACACACACATTTGTCTCACTTGGGAGTGAGTGGTTGGTATTCAACAGGATAAGGAAAAGACCTACTGCAGTTTAGTAAAAATTGTGTTTCCATTGGAAGAAGCAATTTGCCAGCATTCATCAGAAGTCAACAGAGCCGGGGTAGAAACGGGGCTGGAATAACAACTTGTTGGGAAATCAGTAAGGGCAAAGGGAACACATAGGTGCCAAGAACCCAGAGGGCAAAGGACGGGTCAGAATTGGATGTTACAAGTTGTAAAATGGTGGCAGACATGGTGAATGGGGCCAATGTCAGGAAATCCCAAGTTGTCTAGAAGATATAGGCTTGACATTTGATGTCCAGAAACTAAAGAAAGCAGAGTAGGAGGAGGAACAAGGAGACCAGAAGCTGCAGCTCAGAGTCCAGCACAAGTGAGAGAGCTGAGCCTGCAGATCCTACACAGTACCATCTATTTGCTGAAGCAGGAGTCAGTGTGAGCTTTTGCCATGTGAAAATTTGTCCCTGGGAACAGGCACACTATCAGGGGGCTGGGCTCTCTAAGGGGACCTTAAATTCTACCAGTTTGATTTGGTGAAAAATCCCTGTGAGATCACCCAGAACCAGAGCAATTCTTCTTTCTTTTTTGACAACACTGCCTTCAAATCTTTAAAAAGGTTAAAGTCAGGTGAAATTTTAAGATGTTTAGTTTTAATTTTTGTCATCTAAAACTAATAGATGAAGTCCTCTTAAGAGTGCTTTAGGTTGATTAAACTTGTTCATTACTGTCATTGGCTTGCTGCTACACACATTTTTAAAAATTCCTTGGTGATGACAGACTATCCCTAAAATATAAATTATATTTTTATCAACATATCAAATGCCATTTATTAAAAAAAACAAGCATAGATATAGTGTTATGGAGAGATCATAGCTTTGTATAAAGCAGTTAGGAAGTAGTGAAAAGGATCTTGGTATTGGAGGTACAAAAAAAGAATCCTGGAATTGGAGGTACAAAAAAAAAAGACCTATTTTTGGTCTGATTCTTCCTCCAAGCAACTAAATGACCTTGAGCAGTTACATAATCCTCTTTAAGCCTGTTGCCTCATCTATAAAATGGATAATCACATCTGCAGAACAGTGTATTTGTGAGGATGAAAATAGAGTATAAACATGATCATTAACATTTATTTCACGCTTTATAATTTATAAAGCATTTCTGACATATATTATTCCATTTGATCTTCAGAACAGCCTTGTGAAGCAGTTTTCATTGTTGTTGATGTTATATTCTTATTTTCCTGATGAAACAATTTTCCCATAGATCACACGTTGGCAAAACTGAGACTTACAGACTGTGCACCCCATAAACATTTATTTTGTGACTACTGCGTGCTAGAACTATCTTAAGAAGCATTGGCAAATGTCATATTAATTAAAATAAAAGCTAATATTTATTGAGTGCTTACTATAAGGTGCTTTAAGAACATATGTGGATTAGTGCATTTTACAGTACCCTCATAGAGGCAGGTACTCTTACTATTCTCATTTTACAAAAAGGGAATATAGAGATAAAGGAGGTATATCAATTACCTGTTTTTAGGGAGCTTATAATGGGCTGGAGAAGAATGAAGACCAGATTCTCTGGTTTTAAAATCTATTTTTAAAAAAAGTATGGTAAAGCATTTTTTATACTCTTAAGTACAATGCAAAAGAGTGACGTGTGTGTGTGTGTGTGTGTGTGTGTGTGTGTAAAAGTAGGTATGGTGAGGCTATTAGCTAAACAAGAAACCAGACCTATGCCTATGTCATTTGCCTGAGAAGGACTATTCCTGAAGAGATCTTGCCAAGGGGATTCAAAGTCTCACTACTATAAGAATTCTTAAATGGTGTGGTTAAGTAGAGAGAGTAGAAATTTGGCCACATATATAAGGATGAAAAGTGAAAGGGGCAGTTAATCATTTCTCTGTGATGTGTGAATGCCAAATATTTGGATAATTGTAAACACATAAGTCACTGATTTAATTTTCTGCAGGTTATTTAGATGTTTGAATTTATAATGACACATCTCTGAAGCAAATCCACATTAAGTGTCAAAATATGATATAATATATCAATATACGGCTGACAGAAGGACCAACTCAGGTACTACTAGGAAGTCTTCCATCTTTTTAGTCCAGTTGTATGTAAAATATGAATGTAATTCTTTCCCTGCTGGCCCTATGGTTTTCTGAGCTTCAAATAAGGGAAAGCATTTAAATACAGTCTAAAAATGGTAAAGTACCGTAAATACCTCATTGAGAAGAGGCCAGTGTGGACCAGTCCCAGGGTCGTGGTGGGCTCGAAAGAATACACACCATGTGATATGATAAGAATCTCCTACTTGATTTCTTGATTTAAAGAGACATGTGCTCTCGCTAGAAACTTAAAATCCCCTTTTCTTCTCCCATCTGTTATCAGCACAGACCCTCAAGCTGCTCCCTTTCTTCTCTCAATAAAAACAGTTAAAAAGACTTAAAAAAATGGTATCTGTTGCCTTTCCTTTTTCTTATCTCCTTATTTATTCCTCCTCATTTTCCCCATAAAAATAACCCAAGAAACAGGCTTGCAAGCGGGGATCTTCCTGGAGGGCATAGACGTCTTTAACAGATAGAGGAAAAGAGGCTGGGGATGGATTTCATTTTTAATAAAGAAAATATTTTCCCTATTGGGTATTGTGTATTTGTAAATTAATATTGGGGGAGGGGGCAGTAGTAAGAGCAGCTAGTACATTTGTCATCTTCCCAACAAAGGTAATCTAACTCCCTGAGGATGGAAAAATAAATTGAAAATATTTGGTGGACATACATGTGAATGGAACAAAATAATTGTTTAGAGAAGGAACAAAAAGAAAGTTACTCAGTTGTGTTAGATTATGAACCTTTAAAATGGAAAGGCTCTAATTTTTTAGTTCTAATTACCATATACCCTAGCTTATTTTATTCACATTTTAAATGAATCATTAAAGCCTATTACCCTAAAAAGAAGCTCTTAATAGTTACATGATTTCAATGAGTTTAAAATTTGATAAAGTTAAGACCTTATGGTTTTAGAACTATTTTTCTAAATTATTGTGTTTCTTTATGTTCCCATCATTTAATTCATCTCTTGATCATTGAGAAAAATCATTATCAACTGATATGTTTTAATTGTTTTTATCAACTGTTATTTCTTTTTAAAAATCTGAAAGATATGCTTTTATAAGAGCAAACTGTTATCAGGCAGTTGTCCTTTTATACTCTTATAGAGGGAGAAATAAAAGCTGCTCTTATAAAAACGGTCTTTAGTGCTATGGGTGCGAGGTAACAGGGTGAAAAAAATCCAGAGTATTTCTAATTAGCCATCTTTAAAGCTACTTATATTATGCTCACAAATTCTTTTTCTCCCCAGACTCACAGGCACACATGTAAACGCACCCCCAAGAAATCTCCCTTGGAAAATTTCTTGCCCTACTGCCCAGGCAAATAATGTGACTGTCCAGAATCAATCAACCATAAAGAAATGGATGTTACAACTCAGGATCCAAACAGAAAGCTACCATTCCCTGCACCAGGCAGGGTGCTAATGACAACCAGTTATACATAATCTAAGCCAAGCCCACGGGTTACTGCCTGCCAAAGAGGTGCAAATCTAAAGGAAGTTTCTGGCTCTGATGGGCTTGTTTCCATGCATATTTTAAGAAATGTATTGTTCATGGCATAAATAAATAATTACTGAACAACTGACATGACAGTAAGCCTTGTTTTTTTGAGTTATTGCCTCAGGGTGCTTTGGGATTTAATGATCATAGCTTTTGGTTTTTAACCCTTTACCATGTGTGAGATGGTAGGTCAGGATTCTGGTGGATCATCTCTAGACTTAACAAGGACGTCCCAAAGGAGCTAAGAGGGCTATTGTGTAGCTTATGTGCATTTTAAAGCACTTAGTTTAGGGGCGCCTGGGTGGTTCAGTGGTTGAGCCTCAGGTCATGATCCCTGGAGTCCTGGGATGGAGTTCCGAATTGGGCTCCCAGCCAGGAGCCTGCTTCTCCCTCTGCCGATGTCTCTGCCTCTCTCCTTGTGTCTCCCCTGAATAAATAAAATCTGTAAAGCACTTAGTTTAGTGGCACAAAAATAAGTGTTTAAGTAAATAGATGCTAACTATTGTCATATAAATCATCATCATCATTTCAGTGGGTCTAAACATTGGGCAGGAAAAGGACAGGAAGACAGTTTCTACTACATTTGGTTTTTATCCTCTGGGCAGTAAGCTTTAAGTTCGCGTTGAAAAGAAACTATGTTGAATGTATGGCTAATCTCATTGACTGGAAGAAGGGTTTTGTATCTTGGAGTTTTATTTATGTGAAGAAGAATGATTATAACAATCATCTAATACTAACCTGCACTGATAAAAACAATCTCATTCCTCTAGATCAGGTGAGTCCTAAGCCAGTAGTCCTAAATGAAAGCAGTATCTCCTGGGCTTACAGGCACAGGGGCAGGATGCTTTGGCGCATTTGTGGGGGTCTGTGATTGTTATCCTAGTGACTAGGAGGGAGAAGAGTGAGAATTTAGTGAGTGAGCGCTAAGGTTGCTGCATAAACTGCAGTGCACGGTGTGATCTCAAATAGCAAAAAAGTTCTTTGAGTTTAATGCCACTCTGAGTATCTCTGAGAAATCCACAGAAGTAAAAATTCAATTGATAAGCATCTGATCCATAGAACCTAAACTCAAAACACAAAGTATTCTTGGCAAAGTTTTAATATATACCGAATGTTTGAGTAATGCAATCATGTGAATCAAGGGAAGATCGCACTTGAGATGGTTTAGAAGTTTATAGAGAATTATTCACAATTTTGGAACACCACATCACCCAGGCAATACCAGTTATGGCATTTGAGTCACTAAGGCAACACATCCATATCAATCTGCAGTTATAACTGTCACATGCAAGTATGTAATTTTATTAACATTGTATCATGTTAATAATATAAAGTTGTGAAGCATTTAAAAATTTTGTTTTTTGCTATCCTATGTACTAAAAAAAATTGGTGGCACAATGATAAATCCTTTCTTTCTTCAATTTTAGTTGGTAATTTGTCCTGGACATATAAATTTATTTACATTTTCTATTTTTATGTAGACAGAAATCTGTCTGTCATTACTTATCCTAACACTGGTGTTTGGTTTTGTTTTCTTTTTCTCTTTTAGGACCTACCTACATATTATCTGTTTCTCATTTCTCAGTATCCGTTAGACAGGAATGGCTTCTAATCTTTTCTTTTACATTCATACTATTCATCATAGAGAGGTATAACTATGGGCTCTCTAGTGAAATTATTGTCTACTTACATATTTTATTATAAAGTATTATACAATTTTTATTATAAATTAATTTCTTTTATTTTTCATTTATATTACAATCTAGGCATTATATGTACATATTTGGCTTTGATTAGGGACGTGGATAAGTTTAATTATCTAAGAATTTCATTTCAAGATAATGAAGAAGGGTGTTATAAAATATTTGTTTTAAAGGGGAATTGGATCTAATAAGATTTATAGACAACAGTCTAAGTGAAACTATGGAAGTGCTGCTCATTTAGAACCAATCCCTTAAACATTCATTCATCATTATTTTTTTTTCCTAAGGAACGATTTTTGTGAGGTAATAATATGGAACTAGTGTTAAATGTGATAAAAAGATTATCAAATTTAGTTATAATTCATATGGGAACAAATATAATTTCCTTTCAGGATCTCCAGGAACTGGCTGTGAGGAATTTGAAGGGGTTGCCATTCCTTCACATTATGTAAAAATAGAGCCATAGAAATACTGTTGGTTCCTGCTGGGGTGGACCTGTTTTCACTTATAGACTCATGTGCTCTGGAAGACACACCTGGTCAAGGTAAATTGCCATATGGAGAGGAGACAATCCTGGAAAGGCAAGTAGGGCCAGACTGGGAAAAGCTAGGAGAATGCTGATCTGTGGAGTTGTGACTTAGACTGAAGTGACACAGGGCTACACAAGTTTTTAAGCAGGGAAGTGAAAGGATGAGGCTTTTATTTTATGAAGATAGTCATGACATAATGGGGAAAGCATTTTCAAAAAGGGAGCCAACCTGGAGAAAAGAAACCAGTTTTGCAAGTTATATAAATTTTAAACAGAGGTGCTAATGGGTGTGGAAATGTAGACAAGGATCTAAAAGGTATTTGGAAAGCAAATTGATAAAACTTGGTATCTGACAGGATCTGGGCAAAGGGAAGAAGGAAGCAAGAGAAAAACTTGGAAATAAACATGGTCCTGAAGTTCCCACCTTGAGTAAATGTCTTTCATTAAGGTAGAAAACTCCAGATGCTAAGGAGTCTGGGGGGACGTGCTAGATTAGTTTGGTGTGTGAGCCATTTAGCTTCAGATACTTACGCGATGTCCAGATGGAGACATAAACTACTCCCATAGTGGTTGAAAGGTTGGAAGATAAATCATGGAGGTGTCGTATAAAGCTTCAAAGTAACATAAAGTACATGACCTATCTCATGAAGTTGATCCAAGTTTCCAAACCATTTGATCTTCTAAGAGAAAAGAACCTGAGGAAGCACAAACACCTAGTTTTTATATAACTTTCCCCCTTGAACAAGTTTGCCATAGTCATTGGTTTTGTCTACAGCAGTCATTTTACCCAGGAGCAATGTGAAGTGGGGCCACGGTCCCCTCAGTCCTTATCCTCTCCTCCTTCCATGGTGTGGGACCAGTTCTAGAATATCCCATACCAATTACCCTTGAGGAGCTAACGTAAGTTACTACTGCATTAAAATTGACTGAAATCAAAAACAATTGATAGGATTTTTAAAAGAAAGAAGTAATATTCAGAGAGGAAGCTATATGTGTTTTGAAGAATCTTTTCCTAGGTGAATTATAAAAATAATTGTGTGTTAAAAATAATGTAGTATTCCTCTTTGCTTTATGTTACAACATACAAACTGCAAAACCTCCCAACCCCACCCCCACTCCCATCAATTCCTGATCTTCTCTCTACAAATGAAGTATCTAAGTAATTTTGAACGCCTTTTATTTCTTCACTAAATAAATCCCTAAGTAAATACTTCCAGTTACCCATTTCCCTACTCCATAACTCTTCTCTCTTCACCCCAATCCAGTTTATTACCAGCCTTCATTTTCTGGTCTTAGAATTTTGTCTGAACATTAGCACATTTAGAAAGGCCATCACAGAACATTTTGGACAATACATTTCTGGAACATTATTTTCATTCTTCTAAAACTGTTAATTTACTGACAACATCAAATGCAATGTGCAAAAGTAATTGTATTCATTAATTAACTGTGTGTCGCGTGTCTACTATCTGTCAGGCATAGTACTAGATGCTATGGGTATAATGATTAAAATGAGAAATGCAGGATTTGCCCTCCCAGAGTTATCAGTCTAGCAGAAGAGAAAATTAGACAAACAATTATAATATGGTATAAGAAGTTCTCTGACAGAGCAAGTGTTGGGAATCTTGGCAGAATTACTTCTCATGGTTGCTGAGTGGGCTGGGGCAGTCCTGGGAGAGTCTCGCCTGTCTGTTATGGATGGCCACTGAGCATATAGCACATTGTCTACTTCTATGATTCTACAGTGGCTGCAGATGACATCAATGAGTAGGGAAGGATCTATCTATAGGCAGTTAAACCACTCTATAATGAAGTCTAGATTGTACTTCAGACCATCCTAATGGGGCACCAGTGGGATCCCTTTGTATCAAACTGCCAAATACGGAATACCATTCTAAAATTTTTACAGTATTAGTAAGGCTATTTTTTTTTAAAGAAAATGAAAACAACAAAATCTGATTCCTTTAGGAACTCTACTAATGTGCATGGCAATTTTAAAGTCTTGAAAGAAGTAAAATGTTCACATTAGGCCATATTTGGCCAACAGATTTTCCAAATCAGAGCACTAAGCCCTCTTATCCAGGATCAATCTGTAATTTGACACTTGAAGTAAATGGCACATATAAAATGCCTGGATGGCTGGTCATAACCATCCAGTTCATTATCCGAACTGCTAGCAAGCACTTAATGCCCAGTGTGCTTAGAGAGTATCTTAACTATTAAACTCCATTAGTGAACAAGGGTCTCTTGAATTCTCTTGTTAACTCCCTACTGAGATGGTCTCTGCTGTTGGGAAATCTTCAACTTACTAAGGCTCTTGCTTCACCTCTTTTCCCTGCTCTATCTGATGCCATCAGAGACAATTGATAGCTTCCTGACAGTGGACATTTCAAGACCCAGGATAAATGTGCTCTTTGCACTGAATGAGATGCACACAGATCCACAGGCTCTCTTTGTACTCACTTTGCTCTGATTCTCCAAATGTCTGACTCACTATTTAGCTTTGAATGATTTCCTAGATTCACAGAGGGTGTGCCCTAATAAATCATCACACTGTGTGGCCCCAAGAGAGGGCACTGGACCAATGCCAGAATGGCAGATTTTGCCATAATCCTGGGGAGATCTTTGTAAGAACTAGGGTGCCATGGAGTAGAAGGCTGTCTCACAGTGGCTAAGAATGTGATAAGGGCTCTCGAATTAGTGACCTTGGGCATAATGCCTTGACAGCTGTGTGACTTGCGGCAAATGACTGAACCTCTTTGTGCCTCAGTTTCCCAGTTTGTAACACGAGAAAAAGAGTAGTACCTGCCTTGCAGGGTTGCTGAGAATGAAGCATAAATAAGATAAATCAAGTGAAATGATTAGAACAGTGTCTGGCACACAGTACATTTTCAGGAAATGTTGACAGTTTTTATTATTCAATGAAGTGTGGGATAGCCATCTGCCTGATAAAGAGCTCTTACATAAATACCTGTTAACCACATACAAATATATAGCTATCACTGCTTCTACTTTTTAAAAATTTTAATTTTGATACCCTGTGCCTGAGTGAAAATACCACAGAGTTGGAACTTGGTTCTACCCCTCATGACCTGGGTAGACTTTATTCACTCATTCTGCCTGTGTTTGTTGAGTATTCATTATATGCTAGGCAGTACGCTGGGCATTAGAGATATAGTGAGGTCCAAGAACAAAATGTCCTGTGTCTGTACAGAGCCTCTGTCAACTTTATAACCTCACTGAGCTTCATTTTCCTTATCTCTAAGATGGGATAATGAAATGACTTCATAAAGTTCTTAGGAGGATTGAATGAATCAGACATACAAAGCTCCTGGCACATGGTAGTGGGCCCTGAATAAATGTTAGTTCCTTTTCATTTTCTCTTGAAAGCCTTTCATAGTGTCTTGTGCATAGTTGACACTCATGTAGCTTTAAGCTCAACTCTGGTTAAAAGATACTTAATGTTCCAATCAGAATGCAATTTCTGGATGTGACGTTAGAACCTGATTTTCAGTGATGCTGTATACTGTGTAAAAAGCACTTCTTACCACTTTATTATGCTCCCACTGCCCTGAATTCAGACCTCTAGTATAGGACACCTGGTGTTACATTTTATATTTCCATATATATCTTTATATTCCCAGCTGGCCACCTCCCTGTGGAGGTTCTTGGTACCAGATCCAGATCCTCCTAAATATCTTTTCTTTCTCCCCACTTGTCATCTCTGTACTTCTTGACCCTAAACCAAGCTATTCTGAAGCCTCTGGCCTGTCTAGTGCAGTACATGGCTGATTTTCCATATCCCCTCTGGCTATGATTTCATCTGTTCTCTATCCAGGAGCTAGAACGATCCCATCATCCCTCTGCCTAAAGCTTTCCAGTGCTTCCCATTGTGCTCAGGTTAAAAACTCTTGTCCAGAATTCAAGGGCTCTGCATGTACAACTAGCACTGTCCAATAACAATATAGTGTGAGCCATGCATGTAACTTTAATTTTTCTAGTAATTACATTGAGTCAAAAAATCAGATAAAATTAATTTTAATAATGTACTTTACCCCATTGCATCTGAAATGTTATCATTTCAATAGATAACCAAAATGCACAATTATTGATATATTTTACATTTTTCATGCTGAATCCTCAAAGTCCAGTGTGCGATTTACAGTTACAGCCCGTCTCATTTCAAACAGCTACATCCATGCTAAACACTCCCTCCCCACCTTGAGCTTCACTCTCTCTTCTTTCCTGCCCATTCCTGACCTTACAGCCACGTTGACCTTCTTGCAGTACCCCCAACTACTCTCTGTCTTGTTCCGGAGGCTTTAGCACATACTGTTTCATGTGCATCCATCTCTACCGCTTCACCCAGTACTCTTTCATTTACTTCTTAGGTACAAAGTGTCTCCCTTAAAGCCTGCCCCTGCCTTCGTTGGTTTGCTTTTCAAGCTTGAAGAAGCAGGTCCCTCCATCAAAGCACACACTCTAATTTGTTATTATGAATTCACTAGTGTGGTTATTTTATCAGCATCTGGCTCCCTAAGAGGTAAAGAATCTCATGAGAGTAGGGGCCTTGTCTGTTTTTTCTCACCCTTGTATTCCTACCACACCCGAGAGACAGTACCTGGTCATTGTAGGGCTTGTTGGGTGAATGAATGAATGAATGAATGCATGAACTAGATGCTTGTTGCATGAATTGACTTTTTTGATCGTTGGTTCAGCTCCACAAAGTAAATAGAATAAGTAGGAAGTGACAGGGCTAGGTCTTACATTTAGGATTTTCATACTCCAAACCCCTCATTCTTTCCTTGACACTGCAATGAAGAAGGAAACCCAAACTTGGGAAGTTTCTGTTATAGGCATTACCTTTGATGTTCCCAACTACCCAGTTCTTTAGCTATCGGGATGTCTATGAAAATACGCTCTATGTGGACTATGGGTATTTCTGCAACCACACTTTTTAGGACATATTTAAACATAGGCACCATGTGGTAAGCTTTTTTTTTTTTTTAATCCTCTGCCTGGATTTTAATTTTAAAAAGTATATGCATTTGAGGAATGATGTAAAACCTGCATCTAGTTACTGAATCTAGCTTGAATGAATAATGAATGAATGGGGGATGGGGCAGGGAGTGGATGGATGGATGCATTCAGCCTTCCTCCTATTTCCCCATCATAACAGGGCGAGGTCACTACCAATATCCCCCCTCTTTATTTTTTATTTTATTTTTTTGCTTTGGTTGCATATAATTTTTGGCATTCAGTGAGCAAAAATAATTTTGTGATGGATTCACAAATGAATCAGGATAAAATATCTGCCAGTAGAGAGGAACCATGCAACTCACAAACAAAGACTTGTCTTCCTAACAGCTGAAGTCTCCCTCAAGTCAGGCGCTGGAGGAGAGAGGGAGCAGGGGAGCAAGAAGCCATTAGCTGGGCTTTCCTTAAAAAGAATGATGTGTACCAAAGAAGGCCACATGAGCCATGGGGTCTTAATTTATCTGAGTAGCATTCAGGGATATAGCTGGCATTTTATATGACGGTTAGTAATGTGAGGAGGTGGCTTCCACACTGAGCACAGGAATATTGCTGTTTACATCCTTTCTTGAAATACATTTAAATGTCTTTTAGAATGTCATCTCAAGGGTATGTGATTATCATAAAAAAATACACTCTCTAGGTGATTTGTTCAGATGAAGCAGGCACTCTTTTTTACATGCCTCCTACCTCAGTGTCCATTTATGAAAATCCTCATTGCAGGGTTCTGCAGGTGTCACTGGCACACTGACTGGTGTGTTGTAATTATGCTCTAAAGACTTGTGGAACGTCCTTGTTTACAATAGGGCAAGATGGTTAGTGAAGAGAAGCAGAGAAGACATGACATGTACCTTTTGTCTTTTTTTTTTTTTTAATAATTGAGGCTTCTGGAGATGGAAGGTATGTGCTTCTGTAATTAACCTAGAAATGTGACTGCTAGTGTCTCACACTGGTTTCTCCCCACATTAATAGACATGCAAAAGCAGAGGCAGGAAGAAATGACAGCCCCCTAAAAGTAGGCAGATTCAAATAGGAGAAAGTGCCAGAGGTCTCTATCAGCTGTGTGTGTGTGTGTGTGTGTGTTTGTGTATGTGTGTGTTTTAAGATTTTATTTATTCATTCATGAGAGGCACAGGGAGAAAGGCAGAGACACAGGCACAGGAAGAAACAGGCTCTCTGCGGGGATCCCAGGACTCTGGGATCACGACCTAAGCCAAAGGCAGACGCTCAACTACTGAGCCACCCAGGTCTTTCAACTGTGTTTTAGTCTGGTCTCACTGCTGGGTCCTTCTCTGCAGGCCCATTGATTGAGCTTGAGACCAACATCAAATAATTTTAACACTATCCAAATTATCTTTGAAAGGCATATTTGAACATTTCAGAATTCAAAACTATTAATGTATTTAAGAGGCGCTCATACAATTGGTATTTAAGATGTTATAAACATGTTACTAGATTTTAAAGTGACTTAGAAAAGCTGAACTAGATTTTATGTGATGTTTGAGAAAAAGAACTGTTTTCTCATACCTTAATCAGTTAATAAGTTACAAGTCTGAGTATGTTCTATGTGGCAGTCACTGCCATAGATGCCGAGGTGATGGAGATTAAGCAGGGAGGCACGTATGCAGTAGTAGAAGCGTAATGTTGTATCTGTAGAAGGAGCTGTTGGGAATGTGTGTGGAGGGGGATGGGTGGGTGGTGGGTAACATATAATACAGACTGAGGTGAGGTGAAGCAAAGGAAGGCTTTCTGGAGGAGGAGGCATCTGAGCTACCTCTGTAGGGAGTGTGGCACAGCATTGGGGAAAAACAGTGCATGCACAACCACGAATGCCTTTGCACCTTCAGCCCTCAGCAGAGTGCCTGGCATCCATAGGCTCAAAACATTTGATGACAGAAGTAAAGGGTCCAAGCAGAGCCTTAGGCTTCTGCAACAAGTCCCACTTCAGGGGTTTATAGAACCTGATTACGTCTTAATAATTTGGTGACATTGACAGATTAGAATCTCTGTTATAATAGTGTGACATAAAATGCCAGGAAGAGTGAATGCCAAAGAAACAAAATGATTGGAACCACCTGTGGGTTTATTTTGACGTTTGACTGATGAGCTGGCTCAGAGGACAGGTGTATGTTATATGAATGCACCACAAGCTAAGCAAAGCTGGATTCTGACTGACTTGGTCACCTGATTGTAGGGTAACCTGCTACCTCGACAGGTAAGTCCATGAAAATCAACGAGAAGAGGGCGGGCTCTGCATCTGAGAAGAAGGGTGATACGTGCCAAGTCTCCACGATATTGTGCAAGAAAAGAGCCTCAGTGTTTCTCTGACTGTTTCTTATGGCATTATAGAAGTGTTGACTCACTCCCTTTGGGTAGTGCCCTTGAGATAGACCAGGGGATCCACTTGCTGAGTGACTTAAAGGCTGGGCCATTTGGATGTCCTGTGTGGCACACTCCATCTTGTAGTTGGTCAAAGGCAGTGAGAACTGAAGGTGACCCTGTGGGAGTGCCCCACTTTCGAGATGTGTAACCTGAGTCCCGAGAGGCTGAGACATACAATGTGTTGTCACAACTCTGACTCCTCAGGATCCCCTCGTTAGATGCTTTTATTGCTATACCACCATTTCCCAGCACTACCACAAACATTAGATCCTTGTTTTTTATTTGTTTGTTTTGCTTTTTGTCTTTTGTTTTTCTGGGACAAGGATTCTGCAGGGAGACACCAATTACTTTAAGGCTTCTTCCTTTTGAAAGGCTTTGAGAGATCTTGCAATAAAACACCTTGCTTCTCTTTATTCAGTCCAGCACGTCCCACATGTATTTGCCAACAGAACACTTATTTTTTCAAGAAGCACTTATTACTAGTTTATAGAAATTTTATTCTATATAACGCTATAAGAGGCACTTCTCTATGCCATGCTGCCTGCTTACTCCTAACGGGGTTTCTGGAGGCAATCTGAAGGGAGAAGGTACCATCAGCACCCTCCACGTTCCCATGTTTGTCAAAAATAAACTACAATATGAAACTAATATAATGTTATGTGTTGATTATATCTCGGCTTAAAAAACCCAAAAGCCACAAGAGAAAGAAATAATAAATAAAATGTAATGAGGTGTGTCTGGAAATGGAATGCCATACACCACATGGAAGGTCAGGTGTGAGAAGTTTATCTTGATGTTTCCTCCCTTCCTCCCTCCCCCCCTTTCTTTCTTTCCTCCTCTCTTCCTTTTTTCTCTCTCTGTCCCTCCCTCCCTCTCTTCTCTTTTCCTTTCTTTTTCTTTCTCTCTCTCCTCCCTCCCCCCTCTCTTTCTTCTTCTTTTTATTTCTTTCTTCCTTTCTTTTTCTTTCTCTCTCTCTCTCCCCCTCCCTACTTCCCTCCTCTCCTCTCTCTCTCTCTCTCTCTCTCTCTCAGATTTGCAGTTTCAGAAGCACAAATACTACATTTCAGAAAAAGGAGAAGGCAAATCGTCCAGGCGACATCCCCAAATAGCACAGAATGTAAATTACAGAACAAGCAACCCCTCCTGACTGTGGTCTGCAGAGTCGCCTTCACATACTTCATTCAGCTTCTGCCAAACCAGTAACTAACAACTGCTGATGAGAAGTATGAAGGCTTTGAGGCCCTTTGGCTCTTCTGACACATGTGTCACATCCATCCTCACTGAATTCCCACAACATGTATAAGTAGCTTCGGCCTGATATATAGCAGATGGGTGGGCTGCCTATGGGTGGGACTCGGAGGTAAAGAAGCAGGGCTTTGGATTGAAAAATGCCTTCTGTCAAATACAGAAATCTAAGGGAGAATACAAATGGCCCATAAACATATGATAATCTCACTCATAATAATGTAAATTCAAACTGCACTGAGAAAGTATTTCTCATTCATAAGGCTATCAGAAATTCAGCCGCTTGACATCATGCTCGGTTGCAAAGCTGGGAGAAAACAAGCCCTTTTGTACATCTCTAGGATGCAAAGTGGTATAACCCTTATGGAGGACGATCTGGAAATAATTAACAGAATTAGAGATGCGTTTGTCCTTTGACCTGGCAGTCTCATTTCTGGGACTCTGTCCTATAAAAACATCTGCACAAGAATGAAATGACCTATGTAGAGCGCTTTTCAGTTTGGTGGTGTTTTTAATTGTTTGACCACTTACTGTATATGGGGTTGGTAAAATAATATGCGTATTAATTAAGTGCCTAATTGCCTTTCCCTTTTCTGAGTCGGAGGGCCATGAGGAAGTAACATCTACAATAATCCCTTCCTCCTTTCAAAGGGCTTTACATGTTTTGAAGGATGTACAGGTTGCAGGGTGGTGATCCCAGTTATGGTAGCATCATTTACCACGATCAGGGACCAACACCGGGAATGAAAATGGGACAGAAGCTTCCAAAGGTCTCAGTAGGAGGAGGCTTTGGGAGAGGAAGTAGAAAGGTGTGTGGGCAGTATTAAGGGAGAAGGATGGATTACATACCATGCCCAAAGTATACTACAGTTGGGGATTCTTGCAGTTTGCAGCTCCGGAGACACAATGTTTTGTACCCATATTAGACTCCTGGACTCTGAGTCTTAGTGATGTTACCAAGTGGGGAGGTGAGAGGAGCGAGGTTTGGGTAGAAATTGTTTAATAATGGTTTAGGGCCAGTTTCCTTAATGAAACACCAATAGTCCTTGGAGAGCCTGCAAAGAACAGGGGAGGAGCACAGAGGAAGCCAGGTTTTCATGGTTGAGTGACCAGCAGAGGGATGGGACCACAAGGAAGGGCTCTAGCAGGAGGACTGCTTTCTTTGCTTTGTTTATTATTTATTTATTTATTTAGGCGGTCAAGAGGTGGCCTCCAAAGAGACTCAGAGACCTTGCTGTATGACTGCCTGCACGTGTTTGAGGAAGGGCAGATTTGAGGAGGTAGAAGAAGGTTTCCTGAAAACATTCTCATCAAAAAAAGTATTGTTGTCTAGCTCTGAAAAAGATTTCCCCCTTCTCCCCCCAAATAATTTCGTAACTGATGATAGAAAGTTGTAGAGGAATCAGGAGTAAGTCAGAAGTTGAACACAAAAGCAGGGCTATGAAATCACCCTGTTCGGAAGTAGTCAAAGATAAGGACATGAAAAATAAGGTGGGGTGTGGACTTTCCGTAAGTGAGCTTTCCACCCTGCCAGCTTTTCACACCCTCCCTGATTTCTCATAGGTACACCAGATAAGCTACAAAGACTTGGAAGACTCTTACTTGTATAGACGTGACTGGAAAATAGGGACAAGCTCACCTGGATCCAACAGACAAACATCAGTGCCTATTTTTAGTGGCTTAGCACCCTGGTATTAATTTAAAATGATACTCTACTTCTTAAGTCAGTCAAGTTGTATGAAAAAAATTACTGTTTTTTCTGACTAAAATTAGACCATGGCAGTAAGGTCACTTAAGTCATTCTTTGCCCATAACCAAAATTACATCCAGATTTTTAGAGACCAAAGTTGTGTGTGATAGTCTTCCTAGTGTTGAGGAAACTAGATTCCACTCCCATTTGTGATAATGAATTCTGATGACTCATAGGCTTCTTTGAATTCCCAAAGATTATAGAAAGATAACTTACCAGCTTTTGGATAACGAGTAGAGATGTCCATTCCCCAATGGAAGGAACAACATGGGAAAACATATGGTAGCTATTTGAGATATTCATTGAAATCTAATGCTCCATCATAAACATAATGGATTATTCTTAGCTTTGGAAAATATTCTTTCAGAGATAATAATCTTAATTTTCTGGGATAAGTTTAGCTTCTGCTACTTTAATTCCCTAATTGAGTATGTTCTTAAATTGAATTGTTCACAGGATACATTGTCTCTAAACCCTAATACACTGCAAGTTTCTTCTCTGAATTCTTATGAATAATTTTTTAAAAAGGAGGCAAACTAAGCACCTAAAAACCACTTATCTAATTTATTACTGAAAGAATAACTTGTCACAGTTGCTAGATATAATTATTAGTAGATTTGATAGAAGCAATGTCCATTTAAAAAAACATTTCCATGTTCCTTATATTAGCTTTTTGTTTCTTTTGGAAAAGAGCTGAATTCTTTATAAATACACATACATGCATTTTGCATAGTACAAGCGGGATCTCTGAAAACCCCTTAATTTTATTTTTTGTCCCTTGCCTTTGGATCATAAGGGATCATTCAGATAATCTGCACAACCTCAAATACTCAGGTGAGCTAACACATTAACTGTATTCTATGGCGTTCTTCACTATTCTTGTCAAACCTCCCAGCCCTGTCTTTCTTCAATTTTATGAGAAAGGAGCAGATTTTAGCATATATAGGGTTGTTGGGAGTGTTTGGTCTGTGCGGGGTGGAAATGAGACTAAAATAGAGGTTTTCTGGCTCTTTGGTAAATGCAGTAGGCCAATCTCCTCAGATCTAATGTGATGCTGAGTACAGACAGGAGAGTGGGATTAGGGCACTGAGGCATCTGAGAAAGTAAGTCCTGGGCAGCCAGAAAGCCACGCAGAAGGGGCTGTGCTGAGCTGGAGCCTCTGTGACAGGTGCACTCTTCCCTCCTTCACGATTTCCCGTTGCACACACTGTCTTCATGTAGTTTGGATGAAACCCATATTCTCAGAGTTTGGATATCTACTCTGTACAGAAATATAATTCAGACTCCGTTTCTGCCTTATAAAATAGGTCAAATGTGGCTCCTGACATAAATAACTAACATACAAATATTATAAAATATGACACAAAGTACAGTGAGAGGTTTCATTCTCAGAGGATATCTAGTAATAATGGTTTACCTGAGATTGTCTAAATTTTCTTTTTATATTCAATATTGCTGGGAAGATTATTTAATCTTTTGCACCATAGGCAACAAAAGAAGGATATGACTGTGAGGTTCAGATAGACCTGCCTTTGCTTTCAGCTCTATCACATAATAGCCCTGGGCACTGTGACAGGTCACATCCCTCTTAAAGTCCCAATTTCATCAACTGTAAAGTGGCAACAGTAATAATATCTTCTCTGGAGGAATATTTTGAGGATTAGAGATCATTTATAATAAGTACCTACCAGAGAGTCTGGCCCATTATTGGTATTCAAAAAAAGGTCATTTATTCTCATTACCCAAAGATTGGTTCTTGGGCCTTTATAATTCATGACATCTTTCAATGTTGTACAAGAGGTATACTAAGATTAAAATAATAATACATACATAAAATGAATGCCAAATTATTGACCTTCTTCTTTCAGTAGATACCTAAGGGCTGGAGCAAATATAGCTGATGTTTTAAAACCTTAGGCGTGGGATGCCTGGGTGGCTCAGTGGTTGAGCATTTGCCTTTGGCTCAGGTCGTGATCCCAGGTCTGAGGATCGAGTCCCACATTGGGCTCCCCACAGGGAGCCTGCTTCTCCCTCTGCCTGTGTCTCTGCCTCTCTCTCTGTGCCTCTTATGAATAAATAAAAATCTTAAAAAAAAAACCCATAGGTGACTTTAAAAAAAAATCTAACTCCAATTACTTATAAATTTGAATGTGCCTTTTTAGACCAGACACACACACACACACACACACACACACACACACGCATGCACACATGCACACAAAGGACATACAGACTGTGAGCCATTGTTTTCTTTCTTTTCAAATCTTTATTATTAGTCATGTGGCTGATGTAAAGGTGAAAATACATGGGCTTTAGAAATAGAGAAATCCAGGTTTAAACTTAGGGTTAAATGCACATCTCTGTTGGCTTTCACATTTGATAATTCTAAGCCTGCTTGCAAATATGTAAAATGGGGATGATAATAAATCGTTGTACTTTTAGGAACAAAGAAGGTGATCTATGAAAGCAACTGGTAATCTGCTTTATAGAAGATGCTTAGTAACTTCTACTTCACTAAGTGTATATAATAGATGAGGGAGGTACAAAAATCTCTTTACTAACAGATTCCTAAATGGGATAAGATGGCATAAAGAAAGACATAATTTCCTAATTGTGCAGTATTTCCATTCAGTATCCTGTCCTACTAACTCTTGGGTCTTTCCTTGTCTCTAACATAGAATGTGTGTGTTCTCTCAGATTTCATTGCTGACTTTTTTAAACAAGGCTATTATTGTGTGTGACTGAAGTCAAAAGACACCATAGGCCATGAATCGATGCGTTTATTTAATTATGTCTTCTAAAATAAAGAATGTAACAGCCAAAAAGATAAGTAAGTGGAGACTAAATAAAGATCTCTCTTCTGGTCAATAAAGTTTGACACCTTTTTCAGGGGTCCTAAGTTAATGCAATGCACAATGTTTTGGAAGTATTTAGTTTCTTTTATTTGACAATTGTTAGTACGGAGTTTCATTAACACTGGTAGATGTTTTACACAGCTAAAAGAAATCTTAGTAGCACTGAAGGAAAATTACGTTTTCCCACTGAAGGTTTCCAAGAGCCCTGTGATGTGGGTGTTATACCTATAGACAGATAAGGAAACTCAGTGTCAGGGAGGTTAGATAAATAACTTCTCTGATGTCACATATATAGCAAAAGGTGGAGCTAGACATTGAACTTGAGTTGTCTGGCCCAGAGCCATGGGTTCTCATCATTGTTCCCTCCTGTGTGTTTAAATGTATGGGTTAGAAGCATGAAGTGTGGGTTTCTTTAAGAAGTGTTGAGATAGGGATGCCTGGCGGCTCAGCGGTTGGGCGTCTGCCTTGGGCTCAGGGCATGACCCCGGGGTCCTGGGATTGAGTCCCACATCGGGCTCCCCACATGGAGCCTGCTTCTCCCTCTGCCTGTGTCTCTGCCTCTCTCTCTGTGTCTCTGTGTCTCTCGTGAATAAATAAAATCTGAAAAAAAAAGAAAAAATGTTGTTTTTTTTTTCTTAAAAAAAAAGAAGTGTTGAGGTAACGCTGGTTGACTATTTATTGCAACCCAGTCTCGTTGTTCTTAAATGATCTTACTCCAGCCTGATAAAAACAACAACACTCAAGCCTCCCTTGAAGGTCTGAGATGCGATGTCTCCTCACTGATGATTTCTAGCATATTTCTTACACGCCTTATACTGTGCTCAGAGTTTCACATGTACTATATCCATTTAATGCTCTGCACACCTACTAGGTGTCTGCTGTTCACACTGAAGATTAGGAAATAGGCTTCTCAGATTCAACCCCTCCAAAGCAACCCCTCATTTACACTCCTTCCCTTCCCCAAAGCTGCTCCCCTCTCTGGGTTCCTGATTTCACCAAACTGGGTTACCATTCACCTTGTTCTTCAGAGCAGAAACCTGGCAGTCATCGACTCCGACATAAAAACCTTCTACCTGTCCTCTCTCATCTCCTCCACAGCTTGTCCAAGGCACCACCATCTCTCTCCAGTTTCCCTGATTCTCTGCTCCCTAATGTGAGCTCCACAGCGCGTCCTTACATAGCAGCTGGAATGATCCTTTCAAAGTCTAAGCCAGGTGCTAACATTGTCCTGCTTAAAAATCTCCAATGTGTTTCTATCACACTAAGTAAATAAATAAATAAATTAATTAATTAATAAACCAACCAACCAACAAAACCAAACCAGACCTGGGACAGATACTACATGATACCACATATATGAGGAATCCAAAGTAGCCAGACTCCTAGAAGCAAAGAGTGGAATGGTGGTTGCCAGAGAGTGGAGGGAGGGGAAATAGGAAAGGTGTTAGTAAAAGGGGACTGTGCTTCAATTTTGCAAGATGACTTAAGTCCTGGATATCTACTGCACAGCATGGTGCCTATAGTTAGCAATAGTGAATTGTCTACTTAAAGATTTGCTGAGAGGTTGGATCTTATGTTAAGTGTTCTTACCACACACACATAAAAATCCATGCCGGCTACAGGCCCCATGTGATCTAGCTCTACTGTCATCCTCCCTTATGCCTGTTGGCTGCACTGGCCTTCTTGATGTGCCAGTCATGCCACACTCATTTCTGCCCCAGGATCTTTGCACTTACTATTGTCTCTGGAATGTTCTTTTCCCAAATAGTGTGATTTCTCTCATTTCTCTCATTTTATTCAGCTCTCTGCTAATATTTCAGAGGCTTTTACTAAACCCCTATGTTTAAGATGGCACCTTATCACCCATTTTCAGTCCCCACTACCCCACTTTATTTTTATTTATAGTGTTGTTATTGTATAATGTTATTATTTGACTGATTTTTTAACCTTCCTCTGGAATGTTTGCCTTATGAGATTAGAGCATCATTCTTGTTCACGGTCTATGCATTCTGTATGTAATAGTTTTAGTACATAATAGGAACTCAAAGCATCAGTGTTGAATGAAGGACTCAATGAATGAGTCCTACAGAGGGTAACTTAGTTGCCACATTTCAAATAGCCAGTAAGTAGCAGAGATGGAATTTGAACCCATGCATAGAAGCCCAAAGTCTGTCTACAATGCTGTCTGTTACCTGGTTATTGTGGAGGGTGTTCTTGGCACATGCTATACCTTGATGTGTATACAAAAAGAGATGTGGGAAATAGAAAATGAAATGTGTGTTTCTTTTAACCTGTTTGTATGTGGGCTGATTACTCACGGGAGTAAAAGCCAGTCTAAAACTTTGTGGAAGACACACACTAGATGAAAATATGCTCAGATTATTGCTCAATTTAAAATTACTCCAAACTTGAAAGATCATTGAGCTCCAAGATTTTTTTGCCCTTCCCTTAGTTTATTCTCTGTAAATTTTGGTGCCTTTAGACAGGATGCAGACAAAACAACTTAGCCATACAGGTCATTCTTCTCTGTTTGGCACTCGGACTTTTTTTCCCTCTCTGCCTTCCTGTGTGCTGCATTCCATTTTGGGGACTGCACTTGAAAGGCCAGACTTGGAAATTCTGTCATAGCAAGAGTTCTGGTGGAAGAGAATAAAACATCGACTCCAGCTTTACTCTCTTTCCCAGAAAGGGCCATCCTCACCCTCACCACTGGCAGGCTGTGACCCTGGGAGGAATGGGGCCTTGACCGCAAAGCAGGGCTTATTACAACACTGAGTGCGGGGCCCGACTCCCAGAGATCCTAATTCATGGGGCGGGGGGCAGAGCCCTGGTATTTATATTTCCAACAAGTTCCTGGTGATGCTGATCCGTTTGATCCTGGGGTACAGTGCCCTTTCTCATGAAGAGGCAGGAAGCGCCCATCCCAACTCTAGCAAAAGAACAGCTCAGGAAAGGGAAGGCTTAGTTATCTTGTCACTCACTCCATCAATCACTCACTGTCTGCAATACAGAGGAACTACAGTGACCCCACAAACAGAGGTGTAGAACTAGGCTTCCTGAGAAACGAACTGCTTCAGAGTCTTAAACAGCTTTTGTTAGTTCTGAAGATTACATTTGAGAGCCTACAAGAAAATCAGAGGTTCTCAAAATGCAGATTTGCTTGCAGCTCATTGTTTAAAGCATATTGGTTGAGAGTTAGAGATACCCAGACACAAATTTGCTTTGGTTCTTTCTTTTATTCAGAGACTAACAACTCTGGGAATAAATCAGTGGTCCTGACCCTTTAGGGATTGACGGGTATCATTTTTCTTGTTCTTAACTGTATGGAATTTTTCCCCCTGACATTCTCCTTGGGCTCAGAGTAATCTTCTGACTGCTTTCATGCATAATTAAGGTATAAACATGTTTTCTTCCCCATCACTCTAGTTTCCTTTGCAGGAAAATGGAAGTAGAATTTATGAAACATCCCCAACATTTTTAAAGCATGTTTATTTTTAACAATTTCTGTGGTTATTGATGAGACAAGGGTGTAGTAATTCCTTTTAAGGCAAGGGGTAGGAGGTAGGGATCTGGGAAGAGTAGCAGGACCCACAGTGAATGGTTTTTGCGGCACTTGCTCTGGGACCAAAGGAGATGATGTGTTAAAATATCTAGCATCCACTGTGATCACCATGAAACATGAGTAGCCACCACACAGCAATTAGTGTCTGGACTCTGGAGGAACAAACAATATCGGAAAAGCTTTGCCTTCCAAGAGTGGACTCTAGTTGAACCAGTTATAAAAGGTGAAAATCCATGGCTTATGATGTTTGTCCCTTTCTGGAAACAGACAGACAAAACACTGCACGTGACTCTCAGAGTTCTTGACAGTTTGCTCATTCTGACCTGTGCTGATTGGTTCACAATGCAGGTGTCAGGGCAAGAGAGATGGGGTGAAGAAGCACATATATGTGCCCTGGGATCACACATACTTATTACTGTGTTTAATACTTGGTTTTGAGGCTCAGGTTCAAGACATCTTGGCATCAGTCTGGGAATCTAGGTCCTGCTAGGTACATAACCTATGCCCAGTTCTGAACAAGAGTTTCCTGGCAGGCCCAACCACAAGGTTTTAGATTTGTGTACATTGGGCTATTGGCCAAAACTAAGGCGACTGGGAGACCTGAAGATTTGGGATTTCTTTTTCCTCACAGCGTTTAAATATTGCTTCATAAGATTGCTTACTCTTCGACAGATGCTTTTTTGAGTGCCTTTCCCCCAGATGTTTTCCTCTGTAATAGTTTACATCAAAATAAATAGCTGATCTGGGTGTTTTACTCAAAGATGAATACTTTTAGAGCCAAAACCACTATGGCATGTTTGCAGTGCACACCTGGAGTGACCTGGTTTCCTGTCCCTTTGCTTTTGTGTCATTGGGGGCCAAGGGAGGTTCGGGTAGAAATCATTACAAATGTGTGCTGAATCCCTCCCTTCAATGCATCTTACCTCACCTATGTTGGTATAGACTCAGCCCTTGACACCATAAAAGAATGTCACAAAAAAATTACCAACATCTTGTGTAGTTAGCAGAGTTGATCTGAATGGATTGATATCTGTTAAGTGAACAGAGCAGGGCCTGGCAGATACTGACTGCTACATACATATTAAGTAAGTAGTTGTGCTAGTTAGAATCTCAAAGGGCACCTAGATGGCTCAGCCAGTTAAGCGTCTGCCTTCAGCTGAGGTCATGATCTCAGGGTCCTGGGATCACTCTGGTGTCAGGCTCCCCTTCTCTCTCACCCTCTGCCTCTCCCTATGCCTCTGCCTCTCCATCCGGCTTGTACTCTCTCTGTCAATCAAATAAATATATATATTTTTAAGATTTTGAGAGACAGAGAGAGAGAGAGAAGCAGAGACATAGGCAGAGGGAGAAGTAGGCTCTATGCAGGGAGCCCGATGTGGGACTCTATCCTGGATCCAGGGATCACACCCTGAGCCAAAGGCAGATGCTCAACTGCTGAACCACCCAGGTGTCCCTAAATAAATAAAATCTTGAAAGAAAAAGACAAAAGAAAAAGAATCTCAAGTGACTTCAGAGGTGATTAATCCAGAATTTCCTGAGGTGCTGCTTCAGACTTGAGTTTTCAGTTCATAGGTAATGTTCATAGGCATGTTCACAGGTGATGGACAAGAAAAGATGAGGCAGGAGGGGGTCAGCCTATGGCTAGACTGAGAAAATGTGTAGTTAAACAGAATTGAAAAGGTTAGTTTGCAGCTGAACTTTCTAAAGAGCCGAATAGATGTTGCTCTGGCTCTCTTTTTTAAATAAATGTTTTCCAAGTTTTATATTTGATCATGTATCTTTTGCCTTCCCTTTTTTGTATAGAACATTTCACAGAGGGATGAGAAATTTGAGTTAGCCCAATATTCTCATATTACTCAGAATTGAAATGAGGTCCTGAAACCTTAAGTCCTAAAAGCTCAAGTTTATGTGGAAATTTCAGGATACAACTGGAAATATTTGTATAGTCTCATATTGTACGTGATGAGGACCTCCACAAGGACACATTTCACCCAGGTATAAATCTTAAAATGGTTATTACATTTAGCAGAGTGTCAAGGATACTGAATACTGTTTGTATTTTCAGTGACCTGTCTTTTTGGTAACCCCTGAAACTCTGTGGGTCTCCACCATCTCGAACGTAAAGCATAAGGGGATGATAACGTTCCCTGACGTTCATTCTGTGAGAATTTAGAATCACAGAGTAGAGTTGTAATAGTATATATAGTATATATTCCAGTTATTAGTCAGAAAGTGCCACTATTTAAATAAGTTCCTTAACTTGTGACTGTAAACCATATAACAGCATGTTGATACCCCCTGAGAGGAATACTGAGAAAAAGGAAATTTTAACATTCATCATTTAAATTTTCCAGAAACTTTGTTCCTAGTTTGCCATTTATCCATCTCTCTTCCCATTCACATACTAATATTCTTTTTTTCCAACACCAGAATATATGCTACAATCTACCAAATCCCCTATAGCTATCTCCACAAAAACAAAATGTTTTTATCACAGTGAAAATATAATTTTAAAAAAATTTAAAACATGGCTTACATATATAAAATGAATATATGTCCAAAAATTCATTCAAACTCATTTATTACTCAGGGACCTAGTAAGTTGATGAGATCATTTTAAAGAGCTGAGTATGTATAATAATAATTATTATTATTTGTTATTCTAACATAATAAATAAATGTTAGAATAGGATTTCTATGTTATCTATAAAAGTAGTTAATATATACCTTATGGGGCAATAAATTGCAAACTTTGAGGTGATCTTCTCCACTAGACAAAAATTATTTGTATATCTACCAGACAAAATTCTTCAGGTTAATATGAAACTTCACTAAGTCTTGTACCTTTCATCAATAATAAAGAGAGTGAGTCAAGAAAATAAACTCTCCCTAAATAATTTAATAACCCTTGATTAAGTGTCTGCCCTCATATGCTATTGAAAGGAGAAGCTACCCATATTTACCCTTCTTTTTTTTTTTTGCCTCTTCTTTTTTTTTAAAGATTTATTTACTTATTTGAGAGAGAAAGCACATGCCCTTGTGAGCTGGGGGAGGGGCAGAGGGCAAGGGGGAGAGGGAATCTCAAGCAGATGTCCCCTTGAGCACAGAACCCAGTTCAGGGTTTGATGTCACTATCCTGAGAACATAACCTGAGCTGAAACCAAGAGTTGGATGCTTAACTGACTGAGCTACCCAGGTGCCCCAATATCTGCTTTTTTCTAAGATTATAAATATTTTTCCTTAATATGATAAACAGTGTCCATGGTCTAGGCAGGTGGGGTATATAATTTTAGAAGGACTTACTTACATGAAAATCTACTTCAATGATAAGAATTATGTTCTTCTGGGATGCCTGAGTGGCTCAGCAGTTGAGCATCTGCCTTTGGCTTAGGGCGTGATCCTGGAGTCCTGGGATAGAGTTGCACATTGAGCCCCCTACATGGAGCCTGCTTCTCCCTCTGCCTGTGTCTCTGCCTCTCTCTCTGTGTCTCTCATGAATAAATAAAATCTTAAAAAAAAAAAGAATTATGTTCTTCCTTGGTGGTCCATGCAGTGGGATTTGACCTATGATCACTATTGCTCTGTGGATGTCAGAAATGGAAGTCATGCCTAAAACCAACATTAATAATAATGTTCTAAAAATAGCCTTATGGTTTAATAGAGTACATTCACACACACTTGTATAATCTTAAAAACAAATTTAAGAAGTAGGTGATATTAATTGTATTTTATACATAAAAAAGACTCAGAGAAGTGAAGAAACTTTACCCAAAACATAATGTTAATATGTGGCAACGTTAAGGACTAGAATTTAGATCCAGAAGCATAATATATTAATTGTGTGTTGATATTTTCTTGAATCTCATAATACCTCAAAGACACCACAATTTGATTTATCTTCTATTTTGAAAACACTAAAACATTTTTGTCCCTTATAACAAAGAAAATATCCTTCATTCATAGAGGGTAAGTTAAGGAAGGACCTTGCAAAATCAGCAAAGTCATAGAAGGAAATCTCAATTTTCTAAAGCAACCTGCAAAGATTCCCAGAGCTACCATCTCAGTTACTTGATTTGGACTCCAGAGTCTTCTAAATGAGTTGTGATGTTGTGATTCTAATAGCAGGATGGTCAAGACCAGGTGAAAAGACAGCTCTTACCCCTGCCATTCTTGCTTATCTTATTTATTTCTCCATCCAAATTCGAGTCATGCATTTGAAAATCAAGCTAACCCGGGCAGCGCCGGTGGCTCAGCGGTTTAGCGCTGCCTTCAGCCCAGGGCCTGATCCTGGAGACCCAGGATCAAGTCCCACGTCGGGCTCCCTGCATGGAGCCTGCTTCTCCCTCTGCCTGTGTCTCTGCCTCTCTCTCTCTCTCTCTGTGTCTCTCATGAATAAATAAATAAAATCTTTAAAAAAAAGAAAAAAGAAAGGAAAATCAAGCTTACCACTAGGGAAGAGTGCTTGCTAATGCTCTTTAAGCTCCTTCCTGAAGATGAATTCACCTGATCTCACATTTCTGAATATGAAAAAATAGGCACAAAGGATGAAGGACCACGCAAAGCAAAGCTAGTGCTACACCAAACAAGGAACTAGGCCAGGTTGCTCCCTCTCCTCTGTGCCACTCCACCTCTTTTTACACTTGGGCATCGACCCCTGCAAGCTTTTTCTCCCATATGAATCACATAGAACAATGCATGGTAGATTTTAAATGGCTGTTAATAACTAAAAAGGTAAACTTTCTCAAGGTCATTTGTTATTTGGCAGGGATTGAAGCCTTGAGCAAGAAGAACAAAAACTCAAGCATAACTTTCCAGTGTGTTTTGGGCAGAGAGAGGGCAGCTTGCCTTTTCATTGTCTCTGAAATGAAGGCCTTAATTTCTTCCTACCCTCAAGACCCATAAGGCTGATTAGCATGATGAATTTGCATTTTCCCTACTCCCACACTGAGCTGGCAATTTAGCAAGAAATGGATGAGCCCAGGCCAGACTTAGGAATTAAATTCAGAATACCTTGAGCACTGTGAGGCCCTTATGCTGGGCAGAGGATTTGCAGAGCAAAAATCCTGAACCTGGGATTCTCAAGGAGGGGATGGGGAGCTGTGCTTGATACTCCCAGCCTCCCAACTCCTCTTTTGACCAATTTGCCCAAGTGATCCACAGAAATAGAACATTTGAAATGAACATATTCTTCATGGCTATTAAAGGTATACACGTTGGTCAGAATCACAGGCCACCACTTTTAATATCCAAAGAGTACCTAATATATCTTGACTAGAAAGCAAATTGGCCAAAAGTTACCAGGGGTACATGCCACAATGAGCAGCAGGAGGTTCTATTCTATGCATATGAACATTTTTGTTCTGCCTCACTATTTATTCTCAATAGACATCTAGACTGCAGGTTAAAAACTCTGAAAAGTCATGAACTAGGGGACTTTATTCTTTTTATTTCTCTATATTTCTCTTTATTGACCTAGCATTTTCAACTGAATTTGTGAAGGTATACACACAGGTATATAATAGGATATACTCTATGTTGATTATTTTCTGCATCATGATATTTGTTCAAGATTTTTCTGATTACATAGTAACATCTATCTAGATATGTTTTAGAAATTGAAAGTATTCCACAATACCCAACTCATCCTTCCTTAATCCAGTTCATTGCTAGTAATCAGGTGCTTTCAAAATTTCTCTCTACGTGTGCTAAACATTCAGTGGTTATATATAAAATGGCAAAATGGGATCATAGATTGCCTTCTATTTTATAACCTACATCATTCACTTCATAGTACCTGCCAGACAGTTTTTCATACATGTACGTGGCTTGTTTCAATTACTCTTTTCACAGTCTGGTATTGTGAAAAGGGTAACATACATGTTTCTAAAACAAATTCCAAAACAAAGTGTATATAAAAAAATAACAAAGCGAATTTTGGCTCTGCCTAACTTTAGAGAACCCTTGACTTCCCTGTAACTGGATTGCTATAGCTCCTGAGAGAGGCTCAAAGCATCCCTGCTTCTGCAGAAGTACAATGTAACAAAAGAACGCATATTACCTTTATCTAATCTGGGGCCATCTTTAAACAGGATACTGTGATCCAACATGAAACGTGACACCCTTCAAAACAGCAATTGCTGTTGGTAATGGCATTTTGGGAATGAGTGACCTCTTATTTCCATGCTTACTAAGAACTAAACAAAGAAACATGGAAGAAGATGCTGGAGGGAAATAACCATATTTGGTTATTAATTTGTCCAGTTCTTGAAATTTGGACAGATTCTCTGTGTGTGTGGGATCTGTGTTGTAGGTAGCCAGTGTTCTTTGTCTTAGGAATATTAGAACACCACATTATCTATGGCTAACATTTTACTTTCCGGGAAAGTTCATTGTCTCTGGCTTAGAGATAGTTCTATCAGAAGATCATGAATTAATTTGTCATTTAAATTTTAATCCCTGTTTCTCATTATAGTTATTTTTAATTTATGTTAGCTTGTATTTATAATGTATATCATATTGTTTTCAAATCTTTCAAAATACAGCTATGACTTCAAGCTAAGCTAGTATTTTATTGGATTCTGTAGTGTATAGTGTACATTTTCAAGTCCCTATTAGGGAAATTTTAAAAAGCAGAAAATCCAGTTACTGAAGACATTCACGTTTTAATTTCAAAATAAGAATAGCTACTAGTTTTTGGATTGGAAACTTGTTTTATTGTGACTTATTGATAGAAACATGACCATAGGAGATCCCTGGGTGGCTCAGCGGTTTAGTGTCTGCCTTCGGCCCAGGGGGTGATCCTGGGGTCCCAGGATTGAGTTCCACATCGGGCTCCCTGCATGAGGCCTGCTTCTCCCTCTGCCTGTGTCTCTGCCTCTCTCTGGGTCTCTCATGAATAAATAAAATCTTTAAAAAAAAAAAAAGAAACATGACCATAGTCATCAATTTTGCTTCTCAGTAATCATTTACATATATTTATTGAGTGCTTTCAGTAGGATCTGATGCCATGTGAAGAAGTTATTAGCACAGCAATGGAATCAAAGCCATGATTCCTGGGCCTGAAGCTTTGACTTGGGTTGCATTCCATTCCAGAGTAATCTTTAGTCATTAGGCTCAGTGTTCTCAGAATGGCTGAAGTTCATTTATATTATCCAGTTTATAGAAAGCTGGACTTGGAGCACCTGGGGGGCTCAGTCTGTTAAGCATCAGACTCTTGATCTGGTCATGATCTCAGGGTCACGAGATCAAGCCCCATGAGAGGCTCAGCACTGGGTATGAAACCTTAAGATTCTTGCTCTCTCTCTCTCTCTCAAACAAAATGAAACAAACAAAAAACTGGCCTTCATACATAAACATGCTATTGTTTGTTTATTTTTACAGATTAGGAGGTGCCAAAGTTATTTTCACGTGTGTCAGGATTTGTCCTACAGGCAGGATGTCCTACATGCCTCTATTGTAAATCTGTAAATATTCCTGCCTTCTAGAAAAGTTACTAGATACTGACCTCCTAGGATTATCCATTGACTGAATTTTAACCTCATTGAAGAATGTGTGTGTGTGTGTGTGTGTGTGTGTGTGTGTGTGAGAGAGAGAGAGAGAGAGAGAGAGAGACAGACAGAGACGGAGAGAGAGAGAGAGAGACAGAGAGAAGTGAGCGAGATTGGGAGAGAAGGTTAAGAGCACAGTTTCTGAACTTGCATATTTTCTATGTTTATATGAACTGGGTGATACTGTTCATGTTACTTTGCTTCTCTGTGTCTCATACCTCTCCTTTACAGTTACATCTCATGATAAAATGTGATTTTGTGAATTAAATGCCAATGAAACAGATCTAATTTTGATGATTTAGGATTATTGAATGGAAGAGAGAACTGATAGGTGAGAAGGAATCAAGGAATTTCATATTAATATGTACTTTGGAAAACAGTAATTGAAAGAGGCAGACTTCCTGGAGTCATCAGGATGGTATATTTCTCCACAAATAGGAAGGGTAATTTCATATAGTCCTACAGGCATAAGTAAGCACATAGGAATATAACTAAGAAGAAAAATAAATTGAATGGAAACCAAGGGGGAAAAGTCTAAGAGATGATAGGAAAAGAATATAGAGAAAGAGAAAAGTAAGAGATTAATCCATATGGGTATTATCCCTGCATGCCCACTATTTGGATCTACTAACTACAGGTGCATTATTGAGGATGGGCTGAATGGAGATGAGTAGTTTGTTGTTTTACTTGCCTTTCTTTTTTTTTAACTTCTTGATAGGCTCTCTTTTATTTTTTTCCAAGATTTTATTTACTCATGAGAGACAGAGAGAGAGAGAGAGGCAGAAACGCAGGCAGAGGGTGAAGCAGGCTCCATGCAGGAGCCTGATGTGGGACTTGATCCCGGGACTACAGGATCACCCCCTGAGCCAAAGGCAGATGCTCAACCACTGAGCCACCCAGGGATCCCTTGATAGGCTCTCTATTGAGTCAAATACTTTCTTAAAGCTTAGAGAATTCAGGGTCAGAAGGCAAGAAAGTGAAACTATTCTGCATGAATCAGCTGCTCAGAGCTGCATTCCGATATTTACAAAAGAATATCACTCTTGATGATGCATCCTTTCCTGGAAAGTCGTTCCTAACAAAATATTTCAATTCAGGTATAAATCTCAAAATACCATTCTGAGACAGTGAATTTATTTCCTTCCCCCTTTCTTAAAGTAAAAAAAGAAGAAGAAAATTTATTTTACGTTTTTAAAGATAAACAGCAGCTGAAAAATACACCCAGTACATTAATTAAGTAGTTAACACAATTACTATGTTTCTATTTAAACAGACATTTGCCTCGTTTCCAGCTATCTTGAGAAAAATTGGTTGGCTTTTGTGCATTGCAAAAATGTTCCTGTTTCTTAGGCATGAGGTCATTATTTACTGAGTACCTGTTTGGTACACTGTGTTGGTGTATCAGATTTGATGTTTGCTACCCCCTATGAAGTTAAGTACTATTATCCCCATTTTCCAGATAAGGAAATTGAGGCTCAGGGAATTAACTTACCCAGGGTCAAGCAGAAAGTGTCAGAGCCAAGATTCAAACTCTGATCTCTGACACCAAAGTCCATGATCTCTCTGTGAATTTAACATTATACGTTTTTATTTAAAAAAGGAAGCAGGAATAAAAATACTATGGTGTCCCAAAATGGAACATGCTGGCAGGAGACAGGGGTTTGTGCCTGTTTTGGTGGTGAACCAAAGTTAACCTAGCAACCCATGTCTATGATAGCATCTCCAGAAATGGAGCCTAGACCAAGAGCTGGAGGAGTCCCAGTGGAAAGGGCCAGTTTAAATAACCTCCCTAAGGGATGTGAAGTTATTTTTCAGAGAAGAGAAGTTTGGTTAAACAAGATTTATCTGGAACTCTGGGGAGCCCTATAGACTAATTTAGATCTTTCAGGGGTACTCAGAACTGGCTGTCTATAGTATGGGGCATTCTGAGCTGTTTTAGTGAACATGATTATAAACTGCAGGCAGAGTGGCCATTGCAAGGCCTTTGCTGTCTTGGTCAAATCTTTATTCATGCATTGACTTGTTTAGTCATTTGAGTATATAGAATATGTCAGACACTGGTGCAGTGTGATATAAATACATCTTCTGTCTTCAAGTGGAGGAGACGTGCAAACAGATGATTACAAGGCAGTATAATCATTGCTGTACTAGAGATGCTAACATCTTTGGGGTTCTACTCAAACTGGTCCTGAGGATGCCAAAGTCATCCTTGAGACTGGGGCAAAGTGGAGAATCTTAGAGGCCAGCCATTTGCCCTTAATCATAATCAGAGATTTTTAGTTTGTAACCATGGCATGACATCATACGGAAATATACGGCCCTATCTTCTCTGACTTGTAAATCCCAATTTTTTCTGGATTTAGCTCTAACATTGCCTTCCCTGTGGACTCATTCCTTTCTCCCCACTTATTCTTTTTTTTTTTTTAATTTTATTTATTTATTCATGAGAGACACACACACACAGAGGCAGAGACATAGGCAGAGGGAGAAGCAGGCTCCATGCAGGGAGCCTGACGTGGGACTCGATCCTGGATCTCCAGGACCACACCCTGGGCTGCAGGCGGCGCTAAACCGCTGCGCCACCGGGGCTGCCCCTCCCCACTCATTCTTAAACACTTGGTTTTCATAGACCAACTAACAGTGTTTTCCAAACTCATTCATTTATCTCTTTCTTGACTTTTTTCCAGTTTGTATGAAAAGGCAATCCTGGGCTGGACCTGGGGACCATGGAAAAGAATCATTCCCATTCTTCTTTCTGGGGCTGTCACAGTTCCGAGTTTGAAGCAAAGATACCTTTATATTATTTACATGGTTTTTAAGAAAATACAAGGGAAAGGAAGCTATGCTCATCATATTTCTTAAAAGAAGTTAGTTTACTGTCATTTCTATCTTATTTTCCTGCTTATAGACAGCATTCTTTACAGATTTAACCTGACAAGACAATGTAAACTTCATCACAGTGACAGAGCAACCATTTTTGCTTAATTAGAGGGAGTGTGTTTTCCAGATAAAGCCATATTTGAATCTGAAAAAAATAAAATAAATGGTAAATGTTCGTTCTTTGAGTGGTTATTAATGCTTTGATATTTTAGGAAATTAGAAAAATATATGAACATGTTGCTAACTTTCTGGGCATATATCTATGCATTTTGTTTTAACAACTTAAATCTCTAAGATAATAGGAATGAAAGCTACCTGTATTTCATATATAAAATATATATGAAATGTTGCTGCCTGGCTGGTTCAGTTAGTAGAACATACAACTTTTGATCTCAGGATTGTGAGTTCGAGCCCCACATTGAGGGTAAAGTTTACTTAAGAAAAAAGACCTTTAAAAAAATATAGACACATATAAAAAATATACATATACATATTATATATATGTATGTGTTTTATCTTACAGACACATATAAATATAAATCTATATACACAGTTATCTAGTTAACTAGAAACTCATTTGGGGCTCAGAATATGGCTGTTTACAAAACTGGAGCACTGGTGTCCACCTGGAGGTTGAGATCCATGAGTTGATCTAAATAAGATTTTTGGCTTTTTGGCTATAGGAGGGACAAGCAACCTTTACTGAGGCCTCGGTAGAAGTCAGAGGAGAAAAAGTGGCAGGATGCATGAAGTGTCCCACCAAACCCCAGCAGGCTGAGGGATGAGTTTTAGGATCAGAATGAGAGAGAATGACTACAGGAAGGACATTTCAGCAGTTCTTTGTCATTGGATTTAATTTAAATGTCCCAGACACAAATTAGATATATCTTTTCTCTTTGCTATTATGGTATTATCTTCCTGAAAATAGGACACATCACTTCATCAATGGTTTGAGAATTTGTCGTTAAAACCCTCCAGTTCAGTTATTCATATTTATGGCTGAATACAAATGTTTTGGGGGACGTTTTAAGGGCATTCTTCTTAGAGTGATTCTTGCCCTTAGAGTGCTTTTCTTCTTTCTCCATAGTAGAATCACAGCTGGTGCTTTTGGTACCGATACCAATAAAAACAGCTTTGGAGAGTGTGAACGCATATTTATCATGTATTATAAACTAAATTATATTCATAAATTTCATTTTTAGTATTATTTCAAAAATATGCCCAAGGACTGTAAAAAATGTTATTGTCTGGATATGTGAACTTAGGCCACACTAAGACATCTCTATATATAAAGCTGAAATGATAATATATATGATAGTAAATTGTTGAGTGTGTTTGAATGAGTTAAAAGGCATGGAAGCTTTATACAATATTCAGTACACAGTAGTATTATTTTCTTCCATCCACAGCATCATACTGGACTGGAATTTGGGGTGGGAGTGGAGGGTCAGATACAAGCTTTTCTGGGGGAAATGACCAACCTCTCTGAACCCCAGTTTATTTGCTTCTGAAATAAAGTGAGTGGATAATCTCTAAGACTCCTTGTAGTAACCCTAACATTCTGTGTCTCTATGTATATGTTGATGTTGGTACAACAAATGGGATATGCAGATAGATATATTTATAATGTGATGATTAATCCAAGCTATAGGGGACACCTGATTATAAGCTGAAGTAATAGTAAGTTATGGAAGTCCTAAAAATCAAAATCAAATAAAAATTTATTCTTCCTTATCCTAATGATAAAATAGGAGTGATCAGAAAAATGTATGTTTTCCATTACAAAGCAGAATAAACTCAAATGGGAGGCCTAGGTGTTGAATAAAATAGACCTGAGAATCCCCATAACACTGGTTGCCTCACCATTCTGATAAATGAAATTCTGGAATGAAAGAGACTTTTTATCGAGTACAACAGCATTTTTGTAAGAGTTCTTCCCCCCACGATTTATCATCCTCTCAACAAACCTTCAATCTAACTGGAAGCCCTAAATTCTAACATAATTTAGAAACATTAAAAAAAAAAAAGTGAGGAAAAAAGGCTGTATGTTTGTTTCAGCTTGCACAGTATTGCATTGAAAAGTACATTCATGAAGCTAATTTGCTTTTTCTGTCTATGAACAAACTTGGGCAGTCCCAGAGGGCATCTCTTAAGCTTCCTGTGCTCCACATTACCATTTTGGTAAAAAAGTATTCATGTAAAATATATTGCTTTGTTTATCTGATAATAGATAACCCTGGAGAAGCTAATCAATCTAACATAACTCAGGGAAATAGCAGAATGACTCAACTGGGTGGTTAATTTTGGTAGTCTGGGATTGTAAACTCAGTTTAGAAGATTTTTAAACAGGTTTGAAATTCCTTTCCCATAAGAAAGTCTGTATATATTTGACCTTTGGAGTTCAGCCAACTCCCTTTTTCTTTTCTGCAGCATGGTAGAGGATTATGTTCCTAACCCATTCTTGACTTACTGGTCTTTTCTCCCCGTAGCCTCACCACAAGGTGTTGAAGCATAAAGTTAAAAGAAGAGTCAGAATAAGGAAGTTTAGGGAAGAGTGAAATCCTTTCATTAGAATGGACTGGCTTGATAAAGGTACAGGAGAAGGCACAAGAGGGAAACACTCTCCTTGCCCATCCCCCTAGCCCCGCCAACATGTACTAGAGAGAGAACATAATCACTTTGCTGTTTGAATTGAATTATGTGGTAAAGTGAAGGGTAAATCCAGAGTCAGGACTTGCAGTGCCAAAGTTCAAAGCCACTTAATGAAAAACAGAGCTCTTTACCATCTCAAAAAGCATTTCCTAAGCAGCCAATTGCATGTGGTGCTGCAAAGAGAATTACATAGACCTAGTCCATGACCTTTACAAAGACATAAAAAGATTTAGAAATAAAATACTTATAGTTTGCCAAGTCACCACAGAAATCCTTCAGTAAATCTCTGTTTAGAAAAACCATCATAAAGGAACATAATTGATAAGATTCTATACAAAGCCCATTCCATTCAATGGTGTTAACTCATACAAAACCCCACTAATATATAAAACAGTTTCTGATTCTCCTGGGGGTTCTTCGCTATAGGGTTGTGTTTGCACCAAAATGGACCATGGAAGTGAATAAGAGAAGTATCAAGCACAGTTGAACACTGAGGGAAATATTTTCATTGTGTATGTGTGTTTAAACTAGATTATTCTATAAACTTCCTGTAGAATCTGAAGTTAAGAGCACTGTCTAGACTGTTCAGTTTTTCAGCTTCACTAATAATAATATTTATTAAAAAAAACCCACATTTATTGAGAATGTATCATATGTCAGACACTGAGCTTAGCATGATTTATGGCATTTTCTCAACTTTTATAACAATCCCATAACATAGATATTATCAACCTCATTTTCCAAGAGAGGAAACTGAGGTACAAAGTGATTATTAATTAGGTCAACTTCCTGAAATCATGAGCTGGTAAGTGCTTGGCAGAGCCAGGATTTGAACCCTTGACTGTGGACATACAAAGCTAGGGCTCCAAGCCTGCACATGTACTACTCTAAACAGCATAATAAGTACCGTATTACACTTGAAAAAAAGAAATGATTTGTGATTATCCTGAGATACGGTTTCTCCACTCCATGTTGTATGCGGCTCTTATTTACAGGTAACTGGATAATATTCGATCAGATATTTATCTATCAACATTAGCCTAGATTTAACAAATGCATTCATTAGATTCCAATTCTGCCATTTATCCAAAATGCCTTAATTTACTGAATCATAAACAGTCAGTTCCTTAGTAGTCAATGAGAAAAAGGGACCATGTATTTATTTTTTTCCTTTCCTGAGCTAGTTATTGGTGAAATGATAGTTCTACATTCAACTTTGCAAATACAAGCAACAAACTTCAAAACATGAGACGTTCTGTATACAATCTTCTCTCGGGATTGTCATCTGTTGGTGTATGTATATCAGGCTGGAATAACTGGCCGATTTGGTGATTCAGGGAAAGCTTTAGGCACCACTCTTCTGTCTTCTAGCTTTCTCTTTCATTTTAGTTGATTAAATATAGTCAGCCTTAGAGATTGTTTTTATCATTCGCTGGCTATTTTATTATTTTCATACATTTAATCCAACAACATGTGCAGTTTTTGAACAAATAAGAGAATTTCAGGAAATTCAGCCTGAGGAATAGCAGGAAGAACTGGTTTTAACGAGACATGCCCATTTATCCTCATCATTTTAATGTGTTTCTTCTACCAGTGTCACTTCAGGCAAAAGCAGATACTATCATTAACCTGCCTCTACTACGCAAATGGAAAAAACACACTGCCACCTAATGTCATGAACCCAGGAAGTCAGAAATGGGTCTTGTGAATAACCTTGAATTCTAATAAACAAGGCAGTATAGATCGTTCAAAAATATCATTTAAAACTCAGCTTTCTTAAGATATAGCATCTACTTTGAAAAAAAATCCTGCTCCACACCCTTTTTAATTTAGAAACATTAGTTTATGTTTCTGATGTTTTAGCTCCTGCTCTTTAAATAACTTGGTTTTTTTCCTCCTCTTTTTATTAACTCAGTACTTTCCCAGGGTAAGTGGTAAATAAAGTTGGAGTGTTAGTTGCAAGTTCCCTTCCCTCTCTCCCCTCTATCATACCTCAGATTTCTTTGTAGACCAGGGCATCTCAGGCATGCTAGGACACCAGTCAGCCTAGTGTGGAGTGACAAGGGATTGAGGAACACTTGCAGCTTGGGACTCTTGTGAACTTCAAGTTTTCACTTTAAAACTAAGCAAGGAGCCACGATGTCCTTTGACAGATGAATGGAAAAAGATGTGGTCTATATAAACAATGTAATATTACTCAGCCATCAGAAAAACCAAATAGCCATCACTTGCTTCGACATGGATAGAACCAGAGTGTATTATGCTCAGTGAAATAAGTCAATTGGAGAAGGACAATCATCATCTGGTTTCACTCATACAGGAAATATAAAAAATAGTGAAAGGGAATATAATAAATAGGGAAAGGGACTATAAGGGAAAGGAGGGGAACTGAGTGGGAAAAATTAGAGAGGGAGACAAACCATGATAGGCTTCTAACTCTGGGAAACAAAGGATTGTGGAAAGGGAGGTTGGTAGGGGGAATGGGGTAACTGGGTGATGGGCACTAAGGAGAGCAGTTGATGGGATAAGCACTGGGTATTATACTGTATGTTGGGAAATTGAATTTAAATAAAAATTAAAAAAACAAAACTATGAAAGGGCCTTGAATGAAGACAAAAGAGCCAGGCACAATAACTTGGATTTGCAATGCCACATTCTTGCTAATGAACTGCCTAGAATAAGTGATTAGAGATCTTGGCTTCATTTTGAAGATATGCCCTAGGGCTGATTAGAAAGAAAAATCATTGGTAACTTCTCAAAGCTTTTTCTCTTTTTTTTTCTCCTCCTCTTCTCCACACCTATTAGATGAAGATTCTATTGAGCATCTTGAAGGCTTTTAGGTTTAGCTGGTGATCCTTATCTAATAGCCATTTATCAAGTGGCAAGAAGAATCTCAGCCTTTGGCCAGAGAGATTAAGAATTGAAAACATACCTGCATTTATTGAATTTCTTAATTTGGCCTTCAGAAAGGGAACATTTTAGTTATACAAGATAGGAATGTAAATTACTTTGTGCTGCAGAATACAGGAAATTAGAATATAGGAGTTCAAACTGAGGAGACAGAGGTCTAGGAAAGTTTTTGCAAGTTGGTTGGATCTAAAGATTGTATATGATTTCAGTAGTCCAGACTGTGTGAGTGTTCACTTCAAAGGTAGTTGCAGAAGAAAAGGTTCAGCTTGCTGAAAGTCCATGTCTGTTTTCAGTCATAGGGTGGGGAGACAGAATTAGGGAAGTAGAAAGGTTCTAAATCATAAAGGACCAGGGGAGACACATCAATTTGTTTGGATTCAACTCTGCCTGCCAGTTATTCTTGGATAGACAAGTGACATAACCTACTCTGTGCTTTAGGAAGGTACCTGGTACTAGTGTGGAGCACAGATTGAGGGGAATGGGTCCAGAGGCAAGCAGATCAGATAGGAATCCTTGCAGTAGTCTAGGTGAGGGATTTTGATGGCCTACAATAGAAGGAAGCTGGATTTGCTGTGTTGTTAGGACCAAATTTGGAAACTTCACTGAATGTGAATTATGAAGATGAAAGAGCCAGCAAAGATGATGTTCTTCTGAACTGCAGTGCTCTCAAATGATCTGAAGAACACAGAAAGAGTTCGTTTTTGGAGATGAATTTTAAATGCTGTCAGTGGCAGGTGGTAATGTATGTATGGATGGGGCCAAAAAAGACATTTGAGAGCTGGATATTGGAGATTAGGGAGTTAGAAGCAAGAAGTTATAGTTAGAGCCAACATATCAAGTGTGGCATTACCTACAGAAAGAATATAAAGGTACAAAAGGACTGAAAGAGATCTTTGAGAAGTGCTTTATTTACAGGAGTTGTTGGAGGAAGAGCTTGAAAGAAAGAAGAGAAGGACTGGTTAGAGGTGGAGGAGGTGAACCTGCGTGGTATCATATCAAATGTAACAAGGAAAGAGGAAATTTCAAGGACAAGGTGAATAACTATTACTAGTAATGGTACTATCCTTCAGGAATTTGCAATCTATGTGAATCAGGCTAATGAGTTGCATTTATTCATGCGGTGCTTTGAGTCACAGGGAATTCCTTAGATTGCTTAATTTTCTTTCTTATCACACTATTTATCAGCCTTGATGTTCTCTCATCTCAAATCATCCACACGTATGAATGTCCTAAGACTCAAAACCCTTACTCTTCAGCTACTCCTGCTGAAAATGATCTTGTTCTTTCTTCCCTGAATCCCTGTCATTGATATAGTTAGTTCTCTTTTTACATGTGTATGTCTTATTTCACTGACTGGATTGTATGATTTTCAGGGCAAAGTCTGTATTTTAAACTTATTCATTTCTGCCTCAAAGTCTAGCAAAATGCTTTGTATGACAAAAGTTTTTACAACTTTTTTTTGTTGCTTTTTGGACAAACTACGATGTGAAATTTAGTAATATGTATTAGGTATAAAATGGTTACCACCATTGACACATTAATACCTTTTCTAGGACTGTACTTTATAAGAAGAATCTGAAATGTGAAAACATCATACACACAAACATACTTGCCAGAGTTCTATTCAAAATAATTCAAAAGTCCAGTATTGTAATAATGGAATGTTTATGTGAATTATATGAATATTTCATTCAATGTAATTATACAGCTATTAAAAACTATGAAGATGATTTACCAACTTAGAAATGTGATTATTATTTTTTTAAAAACAAGGCACAAAATAATTTGTGCACTATAGTTTGAAATATATAAAATGTGCATAGGAAAATATTGGAAGAGAATAGATGAAAATAAGAGGTAAAATTGCAAGTGGTTTCTTTTCTTTTTAAAATTTGCTGTAATATATTATTGTAATAAGTCATAATATATCAAAGTGATGTTTTGTTTTCTTATGGAGAATCTAATACTGTGTAGTAAATGTGGAAGGTTACTAGGGCCATTAGAAGTTTCTATTAATGAGCCAAGGTCTTGGGATCAATACCTCTGCATTCTAGTTAGGACCTTTCTCTCTTATTTCCACACATTCATCTTTGAGCTCACATTGTTGATGCAGATAGATCAAATACATGTGACTAAGGCCATTTACTTAAGATACAGACCCTCCTGGAAGTGGCTAAATGTATCTTATTTATTTATTTGTTTGTTCATTTATTTATTTATTTTTATTTAAGTATAATTAGTATGCAGTATTATATTAGTTTCAGGTGTACAATATAATGATTAAACACATTTTTCAGAGCTCCTCATGATAGGTGTACTACTAATCTGCTCTATCCATTTCCTCCAATGCCCCCACCCAGAAAGTGTCATTTGTAAATATACAGGTTCTTACAAGGCTGTCAGGATTCATTACTGGCCCATGGCAGTATTGATCAGCCCCATCACCATTGATTGGCACCACCGATTTGTTTCAGCTGATAATGTTGGACAAGGTAACCATCTTGTTTCTTAACGGTTGGCAGTTTTAAGGGTAAAAGAGAAAGAAAAAGTAAGAGGAAAGTCAAGAGGGTGGAAATCCAAGAAGAAGGGAGCAAGCCAATGAGTGGGCTGTGCGAGAAATAGGAAGAGACAAGAAAAGACCAAGGGCAAAGAAGAAAGATTTTTCACTCTAAGAGAAGTGTGTCTGCTTCTCTCTGATGCCTTTTTCCTCACTTCTTAAAAATCTCTTCCCTGCTGCTCAATGGAGCCTTTCAAACAGAAGCACTGTATTTTCAAAAGCCGTGACTATTTTTGATCTTTCCTCTAATCAATATTCTGAGGTGGTCTCAGCAAGAAAGAGACCTACTCTCTTGAATCACAGAGTATACTATGCCAGAAGTGGGAACCTCAGGCTCCCGGCCAAGACCTGGACAAAATAACGGGGTAAATAGAATACCCATAGTAGGAAGGGGACGTGAGAATGTAAGCTCATAGGGAAACTGTGGGACACACTCCTCAGACATCTTTAGCCTTTACCATGGTAAGGCCTCACTTCTGAATTTGAAAAGGTGGGTGCTGTCTCCCTCCTTACCTAGGCTTGCCTGAAAAATCCAGAACAAATGGTCCCTGATTCAACACCATACAAACTGCAGGATAGCTTACAGAGGTGCATAACATGTGCTTGTGAATTGAATTGGTTCTGGACAGTTCAGAGCTGCAGGTTTTCTCTCTTGGGCTATTGAAGAAGACAACCCAAGCTTCCTGACATAATGCAGGCCCGGTAGGGTACCCCAGCACATGGTTAGCCAAACTATTGATCTGCCCTCCTAGTTTGAAAAGGAAGAGCAACACCCCTGAGCCAGACTGAAACTCCTCCCTAGTTCCTGACAGTCCTCTCAAAAAAATGTTCTCCTTCTGACCTACCTCAAGAGGTCAAGTTTTTTTCTTGTATTCACTGGAAGGGGCAGAGTTGTGTTTCCCTTAAATCACCAAGCATCTACCAAGAGCCTCACAAGTAAACTGTCTGCTTGTTTTTCAGGCCATGAAACAGAAAATACGTTTTATTCTCCATACAAGAATTAATTGCAGATTTTCTCTACAGAGTTTGTTGGAAGAAAGCAGGCCTTTAAATAAATAAATTGGGTCATTATTTAAGGAAAGAGTAGGAAGAGATGTGTTGGGAATTTCCAGGGAATAGCATTGGAATACAGCAGGAGCACTGTGCTGAGCACCCCGCCAGGGTCTGCAGGGAATTATAGGAAGGAAATAGGCAGGGACTAAAGCTTGTGACACATACTATGGGCCGTGTGGTCTAGTAGCCATTCTGTCCCACCATAGCAGGAGCTGAGGCCGTGGCAACTCTCACCTGAAAACAACCTGCTCCCTCAGAAGATGCTGTGGACAGGCTCTTGTAACAAGTCGTGGCGCCATGACATTTCCAGTTAAACCAAGAGCTTGGCACGACACAGCTTTTATGAGTAGTCAGAAGTATTATGTTTCTGATGAACTTCAGATTTCAGACCTGTGTGCTACTAATTAAAAGAAAGAGAGGAAAGGAGGGAGGGTGGAAGGCAGGGGCACAAAGAGAGGGAAAAAAAAGAAAACAGAAAGCGGCCATATTGTGCAGACTCAAACCTTACATTCTTAATAAATGCATGAGCCACTTCACTTTGAATCATATTTAGAACAGGAATTTTTGACATTTCCTGTTATAGTGACAAGAAAGAGAAAGGACACTTCTGCAGAGTTAGAAGAAAAGAAAATGGAATGCTTCGTCCTATTTAGGCATACAACAGGAAATTTAAATAATCCTGCCGTGTAGATTTAGGAAGTGCCTCTGAGATCACCTCATTTTAACCTTGAACACCATTTTCCAGTTGTCTGTTAAAGACCAGATGTGCCTCTCATTCTCATTCCTTGATTTTTGTGATCATTTCCCCTGTTTAAAAATGTGGGCCTTTCTTATCTTCGCCTGTATAGTATCGATTAATGACACCTCTTTACCTCCCAACCAGTGTCTGTTGAGATGTTAAAAGCTCTTTACTGATTTTTAAGTTCATCCTGTTGCGTTCTCATGGATTTCTGTTTAAGATCTCCGTCTATTTATTATATAAGTTTATTTATAAATTAGGTGATTGTATGTCCCAGTTTCATGAGACAATCTCAGTTTACACATATTGTAATTATTAATAGTGCCCCTCTACTCACCAAATGTCCCACTTTGGAATGTAGTTATATGGTAACTCTTTATAAGTGAAGTGTGCATGGAAATGAGAAAAATACTTTTACAGACTACTTCTTACTCTAATAATTCTTTTAAAAAATTACACTCACAAAACTAGAATTGCCTCTCTCCTTATTTTCTGATTAGCGACAAAATAAGCATCTTAGTGAGAGAGCTATCTGACATCCTTTCAAATCACTTAAACAATTTGGAATATTTCTAAATCCCTACAATGCATTTAGAGTCCAGTTAAACACTCCCAGAGGCTGCTTGGGTAGGAGAGTTTGTTTTTGTTGTATTTCCCCTTCCAGAAACTGGGCCGTGGGACAAATAATCATAGAGTTGCAGCTGTTTTGGTCACATGCTCCTTTATAATGCTGCTCTGTTAATTTTGTATTATTCTATTTCCTGGTACTTGAATTCTGACATACAAATATTTGGGGAAGGGGTGTTAATAGAATCCTTAAATTGGGGATTTTAAAAAGAAGATTATGATAAGCAAGTGAGTCAGAAATCCAGACTTGTTTTTATGTCAGATACATTATTCAGTCAGTTATTTTTAGCTAAGGAAATTGACTTTTTTTTTAAACCAGGTGAAATAATTTGAGACTCCAAAATGACAATTGTATTTGCAAGAACTTTGAACTTTTCACTAACACTACTTTTTCATGGGGATCAAAGTCATAAATTCCTTCTCTTTGTACTTCAAATCTTGAAAAAAACGTATTGATAAAAATCAGGATGATTATCAGATATCTACAGTGTATGAATGTCACTCTTTATAGCTTTTCAAGGAAAATGATTATCAACTTTGTAATTTGTCTGTGATAAAGAGAGTAGAAGCTCTTGGGAAGGAAAGCATTGTGGGCCTATGTGGTGTTGCTTTACAAAGAATGAAGAATATTTCTATAAACATTACCCGCTCTGTCAGTAACCTGAGAATCTACCCATCATTAATTTTAACTGCTATTTAATCAATTGAGTTTTAAATTATAAAATTCCTTGGACCAAAATTTTGGTAGGAATGGAATGGAATGTATGACTCCTCCTTCCCGAACAATGTTAAATACATCACAGTTATCTTTAATATGGATTATATATCTATCACAAAGGATTGTTCTAAGCATTGAGTGGAAATATATATATATATATATATATACACACACACACACATATATATATATATACACACACACACAATTTATATTTTTAAGGTATTATATAATTACAAGATGATATGGTAGATATGTGTGTATAGTAATATATGTATATGTGTATGTGTGTGTATATGTATAAAACCTAATACATGATATATGTTAGGCACAATACAAGTAGCATTTATATGATCATCTTTGTTGTTATTTTATACTAAATTGATTAAACTGATATCATTCAAACTTGGCTTAATAGCAACTTGGGAAGTATTACATGTGAGAAAATCATGGCTTACTTGACCTTCAACAAACATTTGTGGATTAACCATGCTTACTGCAGGATAGTTCCTTGGAATTAAAAAAAAAAGTTTAAAATAGTTTTCTGATTTGAGAATCCTAGCTGTTGAACCAAGGGGGATACCTGGAAAACCCTGTTCATATATTATGTAAAGCCACAGAGCAGCCTTCCTGAAATCATTACCAATGCAATCTTTTTTAAACCTAATTCAGTACAGTGTAACAGAAGTAAGGAAAGTCTAAGAAATTGATTTACTGCTTAAGAATGTGTGAATTTTATGAATAAATGTAGCAGCATCATGGACCTTTCCATTTTCATAGAGCCTCAGCAGCAAATTTTAAGGTGACTAATGAGTAACAGGATTCCTTAGTTGAAGGAAGCTTCAACTATTAAGCCTCTACTGTAGAGACTTAATGAGTGCTTGTGAATTGATGTAATGAGTAGGAAATACTTCACGTATTTGTATCTCCAGTGACTCATGACATGGAAGATAATCCATAGACCCCAAGCCTTAGTGAGAGCCTTCTAGTTTTGTTTTTAGATCACTGCCTGTCTGAACATATCAATCTTGAGGCTCAGTTTCTTCTCTGATGAACAGAATCCCAGTTACAACTGTGGCAAATGGTCATGGTGGTCATGAATGTTTTAGATAATTGACTTGTGCAAACCATACACCAACATATCAGAAAAATCAAATACATTTCTTAACAGATGTTTTCTATGCAATGTTAAAGTAATGATTTCAAATGAAAATATCAAGCTGTTGGATTTATGAGACAAAAGGAGATACTGGGACTTAGGAAAAAATCAGGTTTCATATGCCATTTAATTTGTAGTTGAAGAAATTGAGACAATGAGACCATAAGTAGGTGTATGACCTTGAAAAATATGTAGAGCCAAATCTAACACAGGCTTTTTAACTCTCAACCTGGGGATTCTGTAGTCTTTTACCTTTGATTTGCAATGGCACTTTCTCACTCACATTCCTTCTACTTGCATGACTCAAATGGGAGGGCCAGTGGGATAGCCTATTAGGATGGTGGGATAAAAACTATTGATGACTAATGGCCAAATTGGCTGATTTTGTTCTGACAGGATGTTCTGAGGGCAGAAAGAAATCAGCCACGTTTGATTTTAATGCATTTTCAGGAGTTCACCAAGTTCTTTTTTGAGGAGAGTCTTAAAAGATCAAGTTTTAAAAATATTGAAAATGGAGGCAAATATCCCTTTTAAGTATGATCTATGTTACATGATCCATTTAAGATCAAGCCGTTCCTCACTGTCCTTAACAATGAGGTACACATCAAAGAGATTCAAAGAGGAAATGGTAAAGAATTTAAAGAAACCTAACACTCCTCATCTGAAAGTGTTTTTCTTATTATACTAATCCCCCCTTATCCTTGGTTTCACTTTCTGTGGTTCCCATTACCCTCTGTCAACCGGGTTCTGGAAGCACATGGTCCACCTTCTGACTTACCATCAGAAGGTCAGTAGTAGGATAAGGCTACATCATTCACCTGACTTCATCTTATCATGTAGGTATTTGATCTTTTCACATCATCATAAAAAGAGAAGGGGAAGTACAATGCAGTGAATATTCTGAGAATGAGAAAGATCATAGTCACAGAATGTATATTGCAGCATATCATTATAATCATTCAACTTATTATTACTGTTGTTAATCTCTTGTTGTGACTAATTTATAACTTAAACTTCATCATACATATGTATACACAGGAAAAAACATAGTAGTTGGGTTGGGTACTAGCCATGGTTTCAGGCATCTACTGGGGGTCTTGATATGTGTCCCTGTGGATAAGAGAGGACTATTACTGTATTTAGTACATTTCTGAGCTTAGGATGATCCCTTTCTTTTTCATTTTTAACATGAAGTTGTAATTTGATGTGGATTTGTTTAAGGTTATCCATAGCTTGAGACATACACGAAAGCTGACCACATGTTCAAAAAGGCATCAGCTACTCCCAGGCAAAGTGGACCAGCCAACTAAGCACAGGAGTTCTATGGGACATGATGATTTGGAGAATTATGTTATAATGGAGGACAAGGTTGTTGCCCCACCCCCCAGCCTATCAGCTTTACCATTATTTTAATGAAGACACTGGATGTTTTTTAAGTTTGTGTTGAACAACAGAATAATCACTCCATTTTTTTCTGGAATAAATTGAATATATATGTATATACATGCAAATGTATTATATGGCACTTAAGTTAAAAATGAAAAACACCTGCAACTGCACAGGCTATGACTTAGATAATGGTGATAATGGTGATGATGATGATGACAACAGTGACAACAAATACTAATATTAATTGAATCCCAACTCAATGCATGGTTGTACACTTGGCAGTTTATCTACATCCTGCACCTCACAACAACCTTATGAGGGAGATACCATAATCCCCACAAAAGAGCAACTATCCACTTATTCAGGAAAACATTGATTGAATACTTCCTCTTTGCTCAAATGACACAAAGACCAATGTACTGAATAATAGAGAAAGTTCTTCCTGGATCCAGAGACTACCCTTGTTCATTTTTCTTCTTCATATAGGCTAAGTGCACCTCCATTTCGTTGCACGTGGTAGGGATTCAAAAAAATAGCATTTACTTCCCATATTTTTGAAATGTAGCATGAGGAAAAATAATAATAAAAATTATAGTTCACTGTAAGCCATTGCTGATCTTAAAATAACCCATAAATTCTTGTAATCTCTGTTGATAAAACATACCATATTTTGGAGGCAGCAAGGGTGTTGAGGAGAAGAAAGGTAAAGATTCAAAAGAAACTACAATGTTCATTCAGCCTACATGAGGAATACTGTGCTGGACTCTTAGCACCACTTTTTCATGGAGACACAGTCCAACTCTCTCCAGAGAAAGGTGACCAATATTGTAAAATATCTAGAAGTCGAATTATAAAAGAAACACTTGACAACAAATGTGGAAGAAGAATTAGGATTTGGGAGTTCATCATAACTTCTTTCAGATATTAAAGGAGTTGCTTTCCAGGGGAGTGGTCTGTAGCTCCAGAGAGGAAGCGTGGTGGCTGATGGAGGGCTGAGTGAGGGAGAGTACTATCTAACGTGCGCAGCTTTATGACAGGCAGAACAGCTCACGCATGGGATTATGGCCTGGGCTGCTTAGTGAGGCATGCATTCTTTCATTAATTTAATTGTTTGTTCAGGAAACATGTATTGAACACTCCTATAAAGAACATATGGCCCAGGGAGGGATCGATACTGTCAAAGCTGGAGCACCCAGGTAACAAAGGAAGCTCTAAGAATTAACTGAATAGCAACTGTAGAGATCCAGGCTGCAGGGAACCAGAGAGGAATAAAAACCTAATGACGTGAAGTCAGGCAAGTCGGTCCCTTAGTCCAGCTGCCTCTGAGCAGAGTGAAGTAAAGCAAAATTAAATAGAGTAAGTGTTAAGCAATCTGTGTCTTCCTCCAAATGGTATTACCTGCTAGAGGCTTCATGAGCACCTGCTAATTGTTCCACTTAGGAAACTGGAAATTCTCACTGTAATTGCATTCATCTTGTAAAATGATTTGTCACTTTGATTTCTCTCTGATGTGAAATGAAGCCATTCTCACAACCCCCTATAAACAGGAGTATGCCAGGAAATAAAGGCCTTCTCATTGTGTCTACCTATATTACCTCCTCAGCTGCCTGTTCATGCCTTACTTTCCAAATCCAGTTTCTTGGAAACTGAAAGCCCTCCAGTGGGCTTTTTTTTTTAATAGTACTGACACATCCATGGCATTGTTGTTCAAATCTGAGTCACTCTAACATCCACAGGAATTCTTTACCCTGGGCACTGATTTTACATCAAATGTCTCATTAAAAGGATGAGAGAAAAAGAAAAACAACCTCCAAAGAATAACCCTTTCAAGTGCTACACATAGAAGACACTTAATGCAACAGTTAGGCTCCTGCCTCATCGATCCTCCTGTAACTCCAAGAGTCCTGATGACTGAATTTCAATACAGGTATTTTTCTGTAATGGTTACACTCAGTAGATAAAAATAGTAGCATTATTTTTGGATCAGTTCTCATAAATAGCTCATTTTTCTTAGACAGCAATGGTCTACATTCATATGGGTCATTATACTCCATACGGGTGGGAGCAGTTTGTATAGTGGTTAAGTGTGTGAGTTTTGAAGCAGATGATTCTAGTCTTTTCACTTACTGGTCATGTGACCTTGTGAAAGTTACCAAGTGCTGATTTCCTTCTCCTCAAGATGGGAATAATAATAATACTTGCCTCATAGAGTTGTAGTAAGGTTATTAAGCTAATTAATGTGGTACCTAGAAATAGTTTGGTACAGTTTATGGTACATAATGAGTGTGAAGTCTAAGCCTGAACCTCTGAAATTGTGCTGAGACTTAGAATCACCTATAATGGATTTTTAAAAATACAGATGTCCCCTCCACTTCATGAGAGTCTCTGGTTAGGCAATTCTGAAATGAGGGTCAGATACTCAAATTTTGAGTCATTTGTCCAGGAAATTCTCATGCACGCCAGAGTTTGAAAATTACCCGATGATTTGGACTTTGGCCGTTCAAAACTTAGCACTTGTTAGTATGAATCTTTATTTATTTATTTATAAATTTTATTTAAATTTGATTAATTAACATATAATGTATTATTGGTTTCAGAGGTAGAGGTCAGTGATTTATCAGTCCTATATAATACACAGTGCTCATCACAACACGTGCCCTCCTTAATGCCCATCACCCAGTTACCCTGTCCTCCCATCCTCCTCCCCTCTAGCAGCTCTCAGTTTGCTTTGTATGATTAAGAGTCTCTTATGGTTGGTGTCCCTCTCTGATTTTATCCTGTTTTATTTTTTCCTCTTTTCCCCTATGATCCTCTGTTTTATTTCTTAAATTCCATATATGAGTGAGATCATATGATAATTGTCTTTCTCTGATTGACTTATTTCACTTAGCAAAATATCCTCTAGTTCCATCCACATCGTTGTAAATGGCAAGATTTCAATTTTTTGATGGCTGAGGAATATTCCATTGTACATATATATACCACATCTTCTTTATCTATTCATCTGTCAATGGACATCTGGGCTCTTTCCACAGTTTGGCTATTGTGGACATTGCAGTCATAAACACTGGGATTCAGGTGGCCCTTCGGATCACTACATTTGTATCTTTGGGGTAAGATACATGTAAATAGTACAATTGCTGGGTCATAGGATAGCTCTATTTTCACCTCACACCAGTCAGAATATCTAAGTCAGGAAACGATAGATGTTGGTGAGGATGTGGAGGAAGGGGAACCCTTGTAGATCCATATTTAAACCACTCTTCTCCTTCTGAATCTTGGTCAGCCTCTTGTTGCTCAGCATTGATCCCACCAGGAAATCGGCCCTGTCAGTGCACACTGAATATCCATGCAGTGACATCAAAGAATGCAGATACCGCTTCAAGGTGGGAAGTAGATGCGAACATCATTTTTCTAGCATGATGAAAATAAAATATAATTTCTAAAAATTGAGGAAATAGCACAACTTATTGTCTTATTTACATGCTGCCATGATTTTGAGAAAAAAAGAGTTCTTTTACATAAGCGATAAAGGATTTGAGGAATTTTAGATTCAAGTTACAAATTGAACTTGTTTCAATTTGCAGTAGTTTGTATCTTTTAAAAAGGCAAAATGCAGAATAACCTTTTAAATAAATATTCCTTTCTTTCTAATTACATATTCTATTTTTAAATCATTGGCACATTGCCCGTGTGTGTTTTTGTTTTAAAGAATCGTGAGCCAACCTGTAATTAACCAATACTCATGTAGAGTGGTTGTAGGTTTTCTCTAATAAGAGCTGCTTTTAGTTTTTTATTTCCATCAGTGCCTGGTTTGCCAGTGATTTGTTGACATGAGTCAGAATTCTGCTCTAGCCTAAACCAAAACCACTATTTTTCCTAACTCAGAAAAATATGATTCATAAAACCAATATGATTTCATGTTGCGGTAGCTTGTTTTATTCCCACTGCCTTGCATCAGTCTGAAAAGTGATGGTTTCTGTGTATCTACAGCCTGGATAAAAATCAGGAAGAAGTTGAGCAGGAGAAGTTTGAACATGATACCTGTACTTGAGTCAGGGAGAATTAGCTCCAGTTCAAAGCTGGAATTTTTAGTAATTTACCAACTTAATTCTGGGAGAATTTATTTTCAGTGTTACTAATACTACTAAAATGAATTTTATCAGTTTAACAAGATTTTTGAACACCTACCACAAGCCAGTGGACAAAATTAATTCTCTGTCCCTGTGGAGCTTATATTTGAGTGGAAGAGGGCAAAAATAAATAAACGAGTCAGGTGGTGATAACATAAGGCAGGGTAAGGGGGATATAGAGAGTTTGAGAGAGGGCAGAGGCCCGAAATTAGATCTTGGCCACTGTGAGATTCTGAACTATTATGGGGTCAAATGTGAAGAGAAAATACCAAATGAGGCAGGGAGGTGTTTTGGATGATAGCCATGCAGGGCTCTGCCTGTAAAGCGAGACTCCCATTTGGAAATATGCTCAGAGTGGCTCTGAGAAGAAAAGAAGCAGAAGTGAGGAGGATTGCATAAGAATACAATCCAGCAAAACTGCAGGAGGGGGAGTCGCCAGCGGCTTCATATATAACTGTCTTTTGTTGTTTGTTTGTTTGTTTTTTCATATATTACTGTCTTCATTTTGCTGTGGCTCCCCTTTTCTTCTGGATTGTCTTCCTATTGGGGGAACTTGTTAAAAAGGCAAATTCCTGACCCCATCCCAGACCTACTGAACTCTGGAGATGGAACCCTGCCGTCTGTCTCTGATAGGATGATCAGGTGATTCTGGAGCCTTGTTTTTGAAGAGGCTCCTAGACTGTGAAGGAACTTTATTCTTAATCTCCCATTCCTTCTCTTGGAACAATTTCCTTAAATAAGGCTATTGACCAGCTCCCAGGGACCCCCTCATTAAGGTAAGGAAGCCTTTTGAAGTTTTCTGTAGGATCTCTGAGGATCTGATGGTGGGGAAAAGTCTTTCTTGCAGGGGGCTTGGGACCATTTCTTGTTTTCCACCCATGCATAACAAAATCTATTCAAGTGTTAATAAAATTGTATGATTCCATTAAGAGAAGCCTAGAATGAAAAGAAGGTTTTTTTTTTTTTTTAAAGAAGTGCATAATCAAATGGGCCAATATGGAAAGCACCTGTGGAAACAAAGCTAAGTTAAATTTCACAGGGTTTCCTAAGCTCTTAAGCACATCACATCAGAACAGTTGTGTCCACGATGCTGGGGCAGCCAGATGTGCTGAGAATGTATTAAAATGTAGCTGCCCTAACCACAGGCTCCAGCTTCCAATGGCCTAGGTTGAAACCTTTATTCTACAGCAGCACTTAAAAGTTAACATTTTTATTAAACATATTTTACAGGTTAGAAAATGGGGGCACTATAGCTCTATTTCATCATCTTTAAGATGAGGATAGTGTTAATAATGATAATAGTAGGTCAGTTTTGAATGCTTCCTAGGTACCAGGCACTGTACTAAGCATGTTAAATATATATGCCATTTAATCTTCCCAACATCACTGTAACTTAGATGCAATATATTATTACTCCCATTTTGAAGATAAGGAAACTAAGCCCAGGAAAATTAAATAACATGCTCAAGACTATAGAGTTAGCTTAGCGGAAGAACTAGTATATAGAACCAGGCAGTTTGGCTTACGTATTAATGTAATATTGCTATTTCTAATTTTAAATTCACCATTATTCAGAGGTAGTATAGAAATACATCTCAAAGTCATATATCAATGACTTCTGAATTATCTGCCAGCAGACACCTTTTTATTTTTCCAGGTACAGCTTCAGTACCATCATCTCTGTGAAGCCTTCTCCTGACTCTCCCTTGAAAGTTCCTATTTCACCCACTTACACTGATAATAAAATCTCTGACCAATAAAATGAAGCATAGGGGTTGTTTTATTTACTTGTCTATGTCTAGCACTGGCATGTATTCTTTCTTTTTCTTTTGCCACATCTTTGTGTTGGTGCACATGACCAAGGGCTATATTTTAAGGTGCAAGCTATACATCGTAGTGTGAATTGACATGCAAGCCTGTGGGTGCAGCGGGTGGAACTGTACATGGAGGCTTTCATTAAAAAGAGAGAGAGAGAGAGAGAGAGAGGGAGGGAGAGAGCGAATGTAATGGAGACTTTCATTGGCACTTGGTAAAAGACTTTCCAAAATGACGGTAGATGGTCCCCGGGCTTACAGTATCCTACATTAGACTTTAGCTATGCTAGCTTTCTGCACACTGATTATCTTTATGTTGTTTTTTACTAAGATATCTTTAAGCAGAGTTCTCCAAGTTTTTTACTGAATTAAGGTGTGAAAACCTGAAAAACAAACCCATATCTTACTATACTCCTTCCCAAGACTACATTTAAAACCCAGATAATGAGGGGCAAAGGGAAAGAGGGAGAGTTAGATGTGAGTAGTCTCCAATATGGTAATTTTTTAAACCTCATCAATTAAATGGAAGGGTCTGAGGCTCTCAAGAATTGGTAGCTTGGAATTGCAAGTAAACTTGCTCAACCCAGTGTGTTTCTATTCAAAAATATATCTGGAAGACACTGTAGGCAGATTCTGAGAAAAATACAATTCAGTCTCTAGAACACCGTACTGACCAAATCAACTAGGTTTATCCTCTATAATATTCCTGATAAGGTAGTCTAATCTTCTGTTTTCCAAATTCCTTTTATTTTTGAATTCATTTTGTTTATGCAGAAGTATTTATGGAACATAGACTTTTTCCTTGTCTGAGTTTTTATTGAGATTGACTAAATTCATTGAAATTCATGATCTCAGCTAAATTGTTATCATGCTTAAACAAAGAAAATATGCTCTTAATTTTAATATTTATAATGAGCTAAGCAGGCTTTTTATACGAAAGTATTTACTAGTATGTAACCGAATTCAATGTTCATATATGATGCTTGAATTAATGTGGAAAAAAATCCTTCTAATCCTTTAAGCCCTTTGACTGTCTCCAGGTCTTTTGTAGTAAAATGAACACATTGCTTTGTGGAGGTATCTAAACTTATTCAAGTGGTGTTCCTTTTAGTAAATTACTTTTTTCTAGCAAGATTACCTCTCAGTCTCCTAATGCCCTTAAACTGCAAAAAAAAGTCTAGTTTACTCCAGAATCATACTAGTATGAATAGATCTTGGCTTAAATACCAAATATGTTTTTATTGACTGTGATCAGCACAAACCAACACTTCCCCTTGCACTACACATACTATGTCTGAGGATTTCTACATACCCACAGAGGTTGTCTTGCCAACTGAAACTCAGGTCCTGCTGGAGAACAAAAGACTTTCATATCATGTTTTATCCACATAGTGTTTGAATACAAAGCCTGTGAACTTTTTTCTATATAGACAGTCTATAGTACACAATTTAAATTGGCCTGGGCCCAGTGCAATTACTTATTTTGGTTGCATGCCCAGGTTCATTTCTTGATACAGCCCAGTGATAAATATTCTCATTGCAAGAAGCTTTTGAATTTTACCCCTTTTTCTTTCTTAATGTATTGCAACCATGTGCCAAAGGCTACATAGAACCACAGTAAAATTTAGATAAATTCATATCTCTAGGACCCTGTTACTGGAAAATCATTTTCTAAGATGGTTGCTACTGTAGCTTCATGAAAAGACTCTAGATAAATATTCCAGAAGGTTTATTTTGGATAAGAGAGTGCCATTAAAGATATGTGATTCATTTTTGTTTGTAATTACCTATTTTGACTAGTTCTTCAGGCAGGAATCATGATTTGAGGTCACATTTTAAGTTACATATCAACTTTAAAATTCACTGCACATTTTCCCTTTACTAATACTAGTTTAGAACTAATTCATTTGCATCTAGCAAATACAGACAGAAAGGCAGTTATGACAGATTTAGACAATTGAAATCCAAAAGTGGTCCTAGGATAGAAAGTAGTTATTTATTTACTTAGCTCAGGCCAACCTAATGTTATGGAGGCAGTAACTTTCTGCTTATTCAGAAACTGCTTTGTTTTAGGATTTAACAGCAGCAAAAATAATAAACTAACCATATGATTATGTTCATGAGCCCATATTAACAAACTGAAAATGGAAAAACATATGATCATCTCAATAGAAGTAGAAAAAGAACAAATAAATTAAACAGCCATTCCTAATGAAGACTCAGAAAAACTGAGGAAGTTCTTCAATCTAATAAATGCTATATACAAAAAGTTTAAAACTAACATCACACATAATAGGAAAAGACTGAATGCTTTTTCTCTAAGATCACTAACAAGACAAGGATATCTGGTCTCACCAATTTTATTCAGCATTATACTGGAGATTTTTGGCAGTGCAAAGAAGCATACAAGTCAGAAAGGCAGAAGTAAAACTCTGTATTCACAGAAAACGTGATTGTCTATATTGAAAATTCAACAGAATCTACAAAAGTAGAACTACTAACACTTGTAAGGGAATTTAACAAGTTTATAGGCTTCAAGATCAGTATGTAAAAATTAATTGTGTTTCTAGATGCTAGCAATAAATATAGATAGACCTTAGAAAGACAGTGTCATGAAATACTTAAAGATAAATCTGACAAAAGATGGGCAGGATCTGTACACTGAAAACTTAAAACCTAGCTGAGAGAAATTGAAGAAAACCTAAATAAATGGAGAAATGTGGCTTCCATGAATGCTTAATATTTTAAGATATCAATTTTTTCAAATTAACTAAAGATTCAACATTAATTCCAGCAAAAATCCTAGTAGCCTTTTTCTGCAGGGTAGAAATTGTGTTCTTTCTAAAATTCATATGGAAAGGCAAAGGATCTAGAATAGCTCAACAGCTTTGAAAATTAAAAACTAAATTCAGGAATGACACTACCTGATTTCAAGACTTATTTTATAGCTGTAGTAATCAAGATAGTGTAGTAGTGGCATAAAAATAAAAGATCAATCAAACAAAATGGAGATAAAGAAATAGACCCACACATATGAACAGCTTTTTTTAATGAAGTTTTTTTTTACACAAAAAACGCAGAAGTAATTAAGTGAAAAACAAATGTTGCTGAAAACATTGGATACCTATATGCAAAGAAAAATACCTCATCCTATATTGCAAAAATTAACTCAACATGGATCATAAACCTAATTATAAATTTTTAGAAGAAACGGGAGAAATTTTTTGAGACATCATGTTAGGCAAAGACTGTTTTAATTGCTTCACCAAAAACATGAAAAAAATTTGATAAAATTCAAACCTTCTATTCTTTGAAGAAACCATTCCATGAATAAAAAGATAAGCAAGACTGAAAGAAAATATTGGCAAATAACTTATCTAACAAAAGACTTCTAGCCAGAATACATAAAGAATGCTCAAAATTCAACAATTAAGAAGATATAAAAGTTTGCAGAAGATTTGCATAGATGTTTCACTGAAGAAAATACACAGATAACAAACACATGAAAAGATGCAGCACACCGTTAGTCACTAAAGAAATGCAAATTTTAATCATAATGAAAAACCATTGCATACCAAAAAGAATGGTTAAGCTCAAAAGACCATACCAAATATTTGTGAGTATATGGAGTGACTGTAAATCTCCAACACTGCTGGTTGGATATAAAATGGTGTAATTTAGCTTAGGAGACAATTTCTTAAGAAATTAAACTTATCTCTACTATATGATCCAGCCATTCTATTTCTTGTTGTTTACCTAAGAGGAAAGAAAGCATATATCTAGACAAAGACTTATACTTCTAAAAACAACCCAGATGTCTATTAACAAGTGAATGAGTAAACAAATGGTGGCACTTTTATATACCACAATATTATTTAGGAATAAAAAAGATATACATTCACCACCGTGGGTGACTCAAAATAATGATGCCCAATGCAAAAGCCAGACTCATCCTCCTCCAAAAATATGTAACAATGGGTCATTCTATCTTTGTAAAACTATTGGAGAGTCAATAGAAAGATTAGTGGTTGCCTGAGGGGACAAATAGGTGTTTGAGGAAATTTTGGGGGTGATTAGATATGTTCATTATCTGATTGAAGCTATATTTTCACAGATACATATTTCAAAACTTGCCAGATTTATGAAATTGAATACTTTAAATATGTTCAGTGTTTTGTATGTTAGTGATATGTCAATAAAAATGTTTATTAGAAAGCTGAAGCTTTAGGCATTGAGGACATGAAAATAATTATGAAAAACTGTAATATATAAAACTGACATATATTTGCTACAATTAATAAAGTCTATCACTATATCTGACAAGCCATGATTCTATATCTAAAAGTAGGAGTTTTGTTTCTGTTTTTATGATCAACTTGCTATCCAATCGTATCTTGTGTTTTTCAACGAATGTGGTCCATAGGTTTTGGAATTAAAAGTCTACCCTTAAAAATATCTGTGAAATTTACAGGATACATGAAGACAGTGTGCCTGTACATATTGTCAAATACTGAATGAAAACAGAATTAGATTAAAATGTTACATAATGCAGTTTCCTGGACCATTGTCAGAGAATGTATACAACTCTAGAGAAAACCATAACTGTAATATATGGTGAAAATAGTGCCTTTCACAATTGTTCATCATGATGACCCTGGTAGTCTGAGTCCTTGGAACATAAACATGATCTGTTTTTATAGATTTCAACTTCATGAATTAGGAAATGGGGTGATTCAAAGTGCCCTATTATTAATAGGACTTTTCTCTGAGGTAAACATTGGTGAAAACAAACTCAGCAGATAGTCCTGTGGAAGAGATGAATCTGTAAAATTTGTAATAGGGCAGAGGTGACTTGCATGTTTCAGATGTAAGGCTGACAGCCTAAAGCTTGAGACTAAATTCTAAACCATGAATTATATGGCAGGGCTAGAGAGAAGACGCTGATTTAATAAATCAGAATAAATGAAAAGAAGCTGTACCTCTTTGAGCTAAAGGGGCATGGGCGCCAAGGGGGAGGCGTAAGAAGTAAATCAAGACCCCATGCATTTGTTTCCTTTTTAAAAAAAAAAAAAAGATTTTATTTATTTATTCATGAGAGACACAGAGAGGCAGAGACACAGGCAGAGAGAGAAGCAGGCTCCATGCAGGGAGCCCGATGTGGGACTTGATTCTGGGACTCTAGGATCACTACCTGAGCCGAAAGCAGACGCTCAACCACTGATCCACCCAGATGTCCCGGCATTTGTTTCCTTTACAAGCTTCCTTTTGTGTTGATTCATATTTGATGTAGAATAATTGAATATTTTCCATAGATGATGAGTTTCCATAGATGATAAGGATGACTAGGTTTCATTTTTTTGTGAATTATAAAATATATTTTTGTAGGAACAAGTAATAATGAACCAGTCTTACAATCACAATACTCAAAAGAAGGTCTATTTTAAGCATTTTTAATTATACAAAGGATCTGTTTTTATTGTGGAAAAATTAGAAGATTAAGATAAGAGAACAAAACAAAACAAAAACTAAATTCTCCTGTAATCCCATGTGGGAGTATAGTTCTTAATATGTTATGGATGTCCAGATAATATATGTGTAATATATATTTTATATTTATAAATATTATAAATTAATAAATTATATTTAGGTATATATTTTATATTTAGGTGTATATATTTATTTATCTCTATCTATATATCCATACATCTATCTATCTATTGACAACAAACCTTCAATATTTCTTAGTAGCCTTTAGCCTCTTAACAAATTGTCAAACTCTCCATGTCAATAAATATACATCATACCATCATTTTAATGCCTTCAGTTGTTTCATTGTATGAATGCACCAAAAATTCTTAACCAATCTCAAGGCTGTTAAGGTCTGTTTCTGTTTATTTTTAATTTCTCTTTAATTTTTCTGAAGGAACAAAGATTTCCTCTATAACATAATTTTAGCAAAAAAAGATATTAAAAAAGTACAACAGTTCTGAATTTTAAACGAAAAAGTGCTTTAGAGTCAGGCCTGTTGAACTGTTAATTTTCCAATGCTGTTGAACACTAAGCACTTTTTAGTGGTCATCACATGATATTTATGTGCAAATTCTGGCCATCACTGTTCTAACCAGTAACAGAATTAGGACTTTTCCTTTGACCTCTTGGGGAACCTCATTCATTTTCCTCAGTTTCTAAATCTATACATTGATACTAATTTATGAAATTCATTTAAAATATAAAGGAGGGGATCCCTGGGAGGCTCAGCAGTTTAGTGCCTGCCTTTGGCCCAGGGTGTGATCCTGGGGTCCCGGGATCGAGTCCCACGTTGGGCTCCTAGCATGGAGCCTGCTTCTCCCTCCTCCTGTGTCTTTGCCTCTCTCTCTCTCTCTCTCTCTCTCTCTCTGTCTATCATAAATAAGTAAGTAAGTAAGTCAATAAATAAATAAATAAATAAATAAATAAATAAATAAATAAAATGTAAAGGAACCTCCTATGTTTAGACAATTAGCCAATAAACATTAGGTTAAAGGACACCAAGTTTTTCTTTTAAGCTAATGTAAAAATATCTTAAGACCTTTAGTTGGTTCTTGTATACCATGAAGGTATATGAGTATATCCCTGCTAAGCTACATTTTGACACCAACATATGACCAAATCCAATTGTTGACCTTGTGGCAATTAGTTATTGTGGAAAATGTATTCTATGGGGAGAAAGGAGACTAAGGGGGTAATCCCTAAAGTCTGTGAACTTGGGGAGGTCTCAGCTTCTCTGGGGCCCATACTGTTCATCTTTGAAATAATGGAGTTGGAGAAGGTAGCTCTAGGCTCCTCTAGTGTAAATATTCTCTGGTTCTGTTACAGAGTACTCTGGAGCCTATCCTGTAGTCAGGGCTGCTGCTACAGACCCAGAAACTTCAACCTTAGCTGGTTGGCTTATATCCCTGGCCATTGACCTCATCTCACCCACTATTTTTTCTCTATTATTTGGTTTCTTACCTGTGCACCTAGATCATAACTATGCCTCTTGGATACTTCCTTTATTTTGCTTTTTCTTTCCTCACTTTCCAGTTATGCCCTATCTCTTGTTTATATTCTATGAAATCCACCATGCCCTGTTGAGTTAACCCAACTGGTAACCCTTGGCCTGTACCACAAACATGTAGCCTGTGACCCATGGCATCCACGGTTGGTGAGGGTGAGTTAGGTGTGTTTCAACTCCATACATCCAGAAGAAAAGAAAAGCTTCAACCCCTAGCCATCTCATACATAGTAATTGCTTATAAGACATAAGTACTGACACATGCTATACTTGAACTTGAGAATATGATGCTAAGTAATAGAAGCCAATCACAAAAGCCATATATTGCATGATTCCATTAACAAGAAATATCCAGAAGAGGCCATACATAGAGACAGAAAGTGGGTTGGTGATTGTAGGCCTGGAGGAGGGGGAAAAGAGGAGTGATTAGTAATTGGTACAAGGATTTCTTTCTTTTTCGGGTGATCAAAATGTTCTGGAATTCCAAAGGGATGATGGTTGCTCAGTCATGTAAATACACTAAGAACTACTGAATTAAAGACTTCAATAAGGTAGATTTTATGGCATGTAAATTATATAAAAAATTTGATGAAAATACTCAGGTAATCATTATTTATATAATATGAATTGCTTGGACATTTGGAAATATTTCAAAAACCAATTTAGGGAGATGGTCAGGACCATGGAGGTACAGCCAAAAACACAAGTGCTTTTTATCTCGGTGCTTCCCAAGGCCTAGAGAGGTGCTTCTCTTGGTTACTGTTGAGAGGGCACAGCAAATGTCTGCAAACTTTATTCCCAGGTTGGTAATGTAATTCCTGTCTAAAACATTAAAATGCATTTTGACTAAGAATATGAATAGGGAAGAAATGAGATTTTTCCTGAGGCCCTGATCCTTTGGTATCTGTCCCCTCAAAAGCTAAATTCAGCAAAATAGATAGATATAGATAGATAGATGATAGATAGAAAGATAGATAGATGATAGATAGAAAGATAGATAGAAAGATAGATAGATGATAGATAGATAGATAGATAGATAGATAGATGATAGATAGATAGATAGCGCCTGTGGCTCAGTGGTTGAGCATCTCCTTTGGCATGATCCCGAAATCTGGGATCGAGTTCCACATCAGCCTACTTGCATGGAGCCTGCTTCTCCCTCTGCCTGTGTCTCTGCCTCTCTCTCTCTCTCTCATGAATAAATAAATAAAATCTTTAAAAAAAGATCTAGATAGATAGATAGTGATAGATAGATAGATGATAGATAGATAGATAGATAGATAGGCAGATGATAGAGAAGGAAACATCAGCAACAACAAAAATAAGTTGGTTTTCACTGGCAGAGGGTTTTTTTTTTTTTTTTCAAAAGAATTCAACTAGATAGTTCACAGGGTCCAGGAGCTTTAGGCTGAATAAACATCATCTCAAAATCTTCAGTCAGCTTTGGAGTCCAACAATCTACAAGACCCAATGCCCCAAATATTTTGAAAGGCCATCTTCCCTATCCACTTCCCCCAGATAGGTTTATAGCTTGTCATCTTACCCGCTGAGAGCATGTCCTATTTTTAAAGGCCTCCAGAGAAGACACTTCTTCAAAGAGATGGGATGACAGAGCTTTGTCCTATGCAGCGTTCCCTGTGGAGCTAATTGGCCAGGTGTCTGATCTCCATGGCGTCTACCTGGCTCCCTCCTCCCCCACAGGACTGAACCACTCTCGGAAATAATTATGAGCCCAACACACCTTTAGGGCTTTGTTGTTATTTTGTTTTGCTTATTTTCCCAACGGAGAAATTCCTTCTGCTCACAGACTAAAGTATAGCATTAGGATATTGGTCTTGATCCCCAGAAATCCTGGTGACTCTGAGTTTCACAGCATCACTTCTCAGGCTGCTACTTTTCATTTGCTGCCCCACACAAATGACCCAGGTTCACCCCAACTGAGGAGTCACTGCTTACTTTCCATCACACGTTGCCTCTGGGTAACTTCTGACTCTCCTACTTTACCCCCTTGATCTTTTCCTGGCAGATTGGAAGGCATCTAGTACAGTCTTGCCACTTCTCAGAAGAAGTGAAGATGAGGTACAGACTTGCCCAGGATGATCCAGTGAAGTAGTGATTGATTGAGATCCAGATCTTGAAGCACTAGCTGAGTGGTTCCCTACTCCCAGCATGCCAGGCTGCCACTCTGTTAGATTCCTATCATTCCACTTAGATTCATGCTCCTTTCACAACAGTAAGAATTATTCAGATGATATCACTGCAGCAAAACATAGGCAATTTTCTGTTCTGAAACCAGCAAAAGACAGATTCCAAAAAAAAAAAAAAAAAAAGAGCCACTGTGCTTTAATAGGGACCAGAAGTTCTCTGGTATATTGAGCCAACATGGGTTTCGTAGGCATAAGAAACAAAACTCTCTTGAATAGTGTTTGTTTTGATTTGTGTCATTTCATTTCCTTTTATTTATTTTTTTTCTGAATGTCTTAGTGTTTTTTTCTTGCTCTTAATGACACAGAACTGGCAGTTGTCTTCAGAGTTGGTTGCTCTGGATGTTACATAATTACAGCCCTGTGCTGTCAATGGCAGCCAACCCAGACTCAGTACTGACTGTCCATTTTCTCCTCTGGATGGTTCCAGAGGCTTTGCTGTTATCACATGCCACTGAAAGGCACAAACTAGATAGAACATGGGATAATAGTCCTAAATTGACATTTGTGGATTTACTTCCTTTATATGAGCTGTGTTACTAACCAGACACCTCTGATAAGCAGAGCATAGACTACCCTTGCTAAGAAATCTAACCAGAGATTGTATCTTTCTAGCCAATTTCTGATACTAAAACCAAAGGCCATTATTATAGGGTTTTGGGTGTGGGGTTTTCTTTGGTTGAATTATTTACATTGCTGTTTTCAAAATTTATGGATTAAAACAGAAGAAGCCATTATTATATTAAATGCAGTAATGCTCTTCATTCAGTAACAACAAAAAATTAGAGATTTGTCCTCTGCTTTATCATGATATTCATTTAGCATAGATTGGTGGAAAGGATTAGCTTTCCCATTCTCCAGATAGGAAAATTGGAGCAAGATTGTTGTTTCACATAGCCAACCAGCCCTGGAGCCTGGCCTCTGCATCAGATCTGCTGATTTCCACTTCTGTTCAGGAACTGACATTGGTGTTTAAATTAAGAAACTGTATTCTAAAAGGAAAGGTTTGCCATTATTTGGGCCAAGGCATACTGACTTTGGCAACGGGACCAAGTGTCACACTTTCCTTTGGCAACTCTGGGTATTCCAGTCCAATTGTTATATATTTCCAAGAACTTTCCCCATGGGCCTATTTTGGGCTTCCATTTGCAAAATGTTAAGGGATAATAACATCTACCAAATACGTGTCTAAAAATTTGCACCAAAATGTTCCATGCCATGCACCCCCTTCTCCACTCCTCTTCTTTTCATATGTCCTCAAATGCCCTGGCACCTCTGTAATCTCCAGTCACAGACTCATTGTTCTGCTTCCAAATCACACTGTTCTCCATGGCTGCCTCCTTAATAAGATAAATCACCCAAACATCTTCAACTTGCAACCCTATTATATGAATCCAAATGCTGACATTATTTTTGCTCTACCACTTGATGTGAAGACCACAGGCCTACAGCTCTGCTCCTCATCTCCATTCCAGAGATGTTAACTCTCTCCAGCTTCCCTCTTATGTGGATTCCATAAGCTTATCTGCTTGCTGGGTTGCCATCCTTTTTATGCATGGTCAGATGTCAGATGCATCTGTGTAGGAACATGAGCATCTCAGAATAGAGTGTCTTGGAAATGCATTCATCCTCACAAAACCTGTAGGGGAAAAGACACAGCTGCTTAAGAGAATGCATTAAGGTGAGCCAAGCTAAAAATGCACCATTCTGCTTGAATTCATTTACAGAGTTATATGTATACACACTCTGTTTTGTCATTTTCTAGTATGAATGTGCTTATTATGTCAAAAAAAAAAAATACCCAGTAAAAACTACCTTTAAAAAACTGTTCTTTATTATTGGAAGAGCCTCATCTTTTTATGAATAGTCATACCCCATCTGAATTATGAAAAATAAGCTTTCTTTCTTCCCTTTTGATGCACCTCGTAAATATGTGGAGCCTATTTGATTTCCTTGATGGAAATTCATCAAGTCAGTAAAGTAGTTAGATATTTATCTTTGGAATGTGCAAGTATCTTTTCCGCTGAGGCCAGAAAGGTAAAATGTTAATAGTTACCAGGGAATGTGAGGACCTCGGCAGTTCATTTGTTTACCCAACAAACTTTTCTTGAGTACTTACTATGTGCCTGATGCTCATCACACACTTGAAATGTGAGTAACCCCTTCTCCTAAATTATGCTCTTTAACTTGATCCTTCATTCCAATTATTATTTACATGTCTGTCTCCCACCTAGACCAAGGATTCTCAACCAGGGACAGTTTTCTCCCCCAGAGGACATTTGACAATGCCTGAGGATTTTTTTTTTTATTGTCACAATTAGGTAGGTGTTTCAGTGTCCAGTGGGTAAAGGTGCTACTGGTATAAAGTGCTTAGAGGCCAGAGAGCCAGAGATGGTGCTAAACATCTTACAATTTATAGGACAGCCCACCACAACAAAGCATTATCAGCCCAAAATGTGAATAATATTGAGAATGAGAATCCCGACTTAAACTGTGTGCTCTTGGGAACAGGGACTGTATCATAGTCATTTTTAAAATCTTAATTCTGCTATAGTTAACATACAGTGTTTATTAGTTTTAGGTGTACAATATAGTGATTCAGCAATTCTATACATTACCCAGTGTTCATCACAATCAGTGACTCTTAATCCCCATCACCTATTTCACCTGTCCCTATACCCACCTGTTCTCTGGTAACCATCCATTTGTTCTTTACACTTAAGAGTCTGCATTTTGGTTTGTCTCTTTTTTTTCTTTGTATGTCTGTTTCGTTTCTTAAATTCCATATATGAGTGAAACCATATGGTATTTGTCTTTCTCTGATTTATCTCACTTAGCATTATACTCTCTCGATCCATCCATATTGTTGCAAGTGGCAAGATTTCATTCTTTTTATGGCTGAGTAATACTCCACTGCATTTCACACCACATCTTCTTTACCCATTCATCTAACAATGTGTATCATAATTATTTTGTACCTTTACTACTACACATGTATTGGTGGCTGTGATAATAAGGTTGAAACTCCAGGAGTGCGAAGGGGAAGAGGAGGTAACCCCTTTTTTAGAAGCTTATTACTCAAGGTTGATCTTGAATCAATCAAATTGCTGCCACCTGGAGAAGTTTTTAGAAATACATTTCAAACCCTACTCTAGACCTACTGAAGCCTAATCTGCATTTTAACAAAACCCTCTGGCAATTCATACGCATATTAAGGTTGAGAAGCCCTGACCAAAAAGGTTTCAGAGTTAAATGGATGGAGTGCAGAGGCTGAAGGTGCTCAGAAGCAAAGGTCCAAGTTCAGGAATTCCAACTGGATCTGTCTGGGTAGTGCAAGGTTTAGGTGAGCATGGGTGCAGCCTGGAATACAATTGGAATTGGGGGCTGAGAGTCACAGCTGGTAGCCCAGGAGAAACAATGCAGTACCAATAGACTAGAAGGCAGAGGTGGTGATGAATGGGTGATGCTGTGTCACAAGTGGCAGTGTCTGGGTCAAGGGACAGAGGTGGAACAAGACTCAGGCAGTCGATGTGGAAGAGAAAGACTGCCAAGCTGCGCCAAGGAGGCTGACAGTGGGAAAGGACAGGCCATGTGCCAAATCCGGGAGAGGCCAAGGCTCTGAGACTGCGGGGGTGAGAGGCAGCAGCCCAGACTGGCTACAGGCTGTTCATTCCATTGTCTGGGTGGCTTGAGTTCATTAGGGGAATCGAGTTACTCAGAATCCTTATACAATAGCTCACAGTCCCTTCCAGGACCTGATAATGTGGTAATTAACATGGGGATTCCAGGAATGCCTTGGATTGGAGTTCTGTCTGTAGCAGGCTGATATGTCTGGAATCTGGATATTGGAAATTGCTATCCCAACATCCTCCTTATTTCCTTCACAAAGAATCAAGTGGACTAAAAATCTGAGCAAAAGGGCAAATATGAACTAGACGAAGAAAATCTCTGAGGGGCTCTTTCTGGTAGCATTTGTCAGGTTTCTCAATAGCCCTTTTTTATTTGCCTGTGGTCAAAATCTTACCATTGTTTTGGAACATTGTGACATTATTAAAACATATGACAGATGTTAAAAGACTTTGATGTTGTGTGTTTGCTCAGCAGCCACTGGAGCCCTTTCTTAGGGAGATGTTGACTTAACCAAGGTCTCTCGGTAAATGGCATCTTGTTCAGGGCTCCTATCACAGCCTAACCGTGGCCTGGGCATTTTACTTACTCTGGAAGATGAAGGAGCCTGTGGCTGGATGAAGACACAAGTCCCTTCATAGAGTCACTGACATTACTTGAAGGAACATAGCATCCCATGGTCAGCTGAGAATTGTACCTCTGGAAACAGCCACTTGTCCAAAATAAATCAGATTCTGGCAGAGTATAGCACTCAGATTCAAGGCGTTTTACTAGTGCTTATAGTCTACAGAGGGAAGAATTTGAAAATGCCTTGTTGGCTTTGCCTTTTAAATGTTTAGGTCTCCATGGTCTCCCAGAACTAGGCTGGCAAACTCTCAGACCCTGTGGCCCAAGTTCAGAATGTTATGGATAAGGAAACAGAGACGTGAAGATAGAGTAGTCTAAAGGCCATGAGTTTGAGTGTTGGATTCATTATGTTCCACTGCTAGCTTAGCCACTAAACTAGCTTTGTGACCATGGGCAAGTTCTATCAACTCCTCCACACTAAGTTTCTTTATCTCTAAGAGATGCCTTATAATGCGTAGTTTATAGGGTTGATCTTAATCCTAAATGAAAGAATGCATATAAAGTACTTAGCAATGCTTGACATATAGAGTTCAAGAAACAAAGCTTATCCCTATTTTATTGTTGTTATTGTGCAAGGTCACAAAGCTAGTCAGCACAAGAGGTGAGATGCAAAGCCTGACTGCCTGACTCCGAGTTGTGGGAACTTACTTGACCTCCTCTCTCTGTTCCTATAAATTGTAGGGCCTAATCACATTTTCCTGTCTCTCTTCATCTTGAAAAATTCCTGTCCTCCAAAAGGATGATTAAATATTGATTTTTCCCAAATATGAATTTAATTGCCTACCAGTGTGAGACATGTGGTGGTAACCCCTTCCCAGTACTTTGGTCTACATATTTGGTTAAATACTTCTCCATATGGCTCTTTAAGATCATCAAAGCAAAAAGATTCTCTGTAAGGTGAAATAAAGAATGAGCACTGTAGCTGGAGTAAATTCTCAGAAGGCTACTGTCTTCAGCCTTTCCATGAGGGGAGGCTGCTTAGCCCACTTTGTTTCTGGAGAGCCACCACTTGTCCTAACACTCTAGTCTCTCTCAGAGATCAGGATGACTGGGTTTCTGGTCCCAAGTTTGAGCTCAATTTCTAGGCTGTGGCAAAATTTAAGGCTGTAGCTCAGAGCTTGTGTTCTGAGGCTTGAGCTATAGAGAATTCCTTCACTCATGGAGTATAGTGGGACTCAGAAGAATTCTAGTCTCCTGTGCATCTCTTGTTTCAGCCTTATTTTGAGAAGCTGAAACAATACTTTATCATGAGCCAGCCTAGGAAAAAAATAGCAAATGCAGTGTCCTCTCTATAGACTAGAACATTCTAGATTTCAAGCATCCAACTTTCTAACACAATGAAACATAAAGACTCTGGAATCATCCAGAGCTGGATGGAACTCCTGGCTTCGCATTTTACTGCTTTCTTGACTTTCCGTGAATTACGTGACCTCTCAAAGCCTGTTTTCTTGTGTGTAGTGTATAAAACAATAATGACTTTGTAGGATTGCTGTGAGGATAAAATGAGATAGTATTCAACACACGTCTGGCATATGCTAGAGGAACTTAAGTGTCCTAGATTTTATTGAGAGAGCAATTGGTGCATAGGGAATTTGAAACCATGCTTGTTTTCGATGTTTGTCACCAAAGCAAGTAGTTGGTTTGATGTCTTTTCCTTTTGGAAGTACTAGTGCAGTGTGCTCATTTCTTTCCCAGGAGCCAGGTTGTGATGGACGTGGCTATGTGTGCCTGGGATTCAGTAGTTCAGGAGGCTTAGGAGTGCTCACAGGGAGATTCTTCTGGAGATTTTGCCACTGTTTTGTTACCACTGCCCTAAACTGATTAGTATGAAGAAATATCTGCTCGTTGGCAAGTCACTCAATTTATTTTTCTCTTAAGTATAGAATATGGCTTAGGGCTTTCTGTGCTAAAACCCTCTTCCACTCAACTGCATTTCCACTTTGGACGATGTCTTGACAGAGACAGGTGGGAAGCTCTCAAAGGAGAAAATATACAGCGATGGAATTGAAGGTGAAGGAGGATGCAGGCAAGAAGCCAGTCTTCCAGGTCCAAATGTTTCCTAATCACTTCTCAGTCCCCCTTCCTGAGAAGTGAGCCAGCAATTTGTAACTTTCTTACATCACTCTCTGCTCCTTCGTGTCACATCCAGTTTCAGGATAGGATTAAAGGTTGTGCCAGGGATGTTGACCTCAAGATGAACAATTCAAGCAGGGAATGAGTTGATCTACAATTTCTATTAGAGAATGAGGATGAGAGAGAGGAAGAAAGAAGAAGAGCCCAACTGCTGACAATGCAATCTTGTGGCTAAAAGTGCCTTTAATAGTTTTTCCCCACTCTGGAAAGCAGGCAAATCACTTAGACAATCAACTCCTTTCATGAATAATAAGTATGGACATCTTTCCTGGGATCCTGATGGCACAAGATGTAGAAACAAATTGTTTATGACACAGAGCCACAGAAATATTAGCTGGTAGGCGTAGCACAACCACTTCACATGGCTCTGCTGCCCAGAGAGCTGGGTTGTGTAGTGCCCACCAGCCTCAAACCCAGGTCACTGGGGAGAGGTTGCCTGAGTAACTGCCTTGCTGGAGAATCAAGTCTGGAACATTGTTTTCTGTTACTCTTTGAATAGTCTACATGTCTGGCCCCAGTGGATCCAGGTTTATTGCCACTCTTCTCACTACCTATATGTGGCTGGGAGGGGGTGGTGGAGGGCAGGAAGGATGACCCCAGGACAGGGTATGGACTAACTGAATAGTTGCTGTAAATATCTAAATCATTCAGTTGGAGTGCTCTATATTAACATCTTTAAAGTCTAAGTAAACTATCATCTGTTATAGTTCACCATCAATAATAGTACTCTGCAATTATATTTAATATTCATATGAGCTTTTATAGTTTCAGCCTGCTTTTCTGTGTTGTCCCTCACATCATCCTTACCATAGTGTCCCAGAATATGTAAATTAATTACCATTTTACAAGCTAAATGTTGATCACAATGTTGAAACCATAGCTTTTTAACTTCTTTCAAAATGGAGTAAATGGTAGAACTTCTCTGCAACTAATCTAAAAAGATTAATTCATCAGCTTGAGGGACAGCAATATGCTGGTGAATATTGTCTTTGTATGTTTTTTCCCTGAAATTAATACCTTCATCCATTCCCTATATGCCTTATCCCATAGTAAACTGCACTTTTAAAAATAATAACAGAAGATTTCATTCATAAACCTAATTAAATTAAAGCTGCTGAAAATAAAATATATCCAATTTTCCAAGCCTTATAACTAAATCCATTTATAGGAAAAAAATAGCCAAGAGGTCAGTGTGACTCCCAGTAGGAAGCAGGTGGAGGCAATTTACTGGACAGAGTAGCCAATTTGTGTTTGGGGTTTGTTCTCCATTTCTACCACCCACACACTAGTTAACCATAGTAAACAGACACTGGAGTTTTTTTAGAATATGGATTTCATAATTCTCCCACTCCGTATGAAGCTCATTCTTAAATCATACCTCTTTCTCTCAGTTATGCACAGAATTTTTTGGTTTAACATATCAAAGTAGTAGCCCCTCCTCTATAAAGGACTGAGTGAAGATGAATCATTAAGTGTTTCTTCATTCTCTGAAATTACCAATCTATATCAATCTAAAGCTAAGATTATCACACTTCCAGGAAAGTGTGTTAGGGTTTCTAAGTTTGTATTTACATATGTTAAACAGCTGGATGAAAGATCCAGACTGCATTATTTTTCCAAGCTTACAAATGGTTTGGCACCATAGTAAGTTTTTAGACATGTGATTAGATATTTGCTTTACATATGTGGAGATAGCACACTTGCTTTTATCTCAGGATATATTGACACACTAAAAATGTATTTTTAAAATTTCTTTCAGAAAAATACATAGGGTCAGAGAAATAGGTCCCCATTCCACTTTGTCACAAAGTAAAGAGTGTTCAATCTAGGTAGACTCATATCTGAAAGAGATCTTAGAACTAGATTCTTAGAGACTGCGAGTCGCACAGTAGTCACACAGAAGATGGCACAGTTAGGACTACAAAGCAACTTCTTTAAAAACCTGAGATTCTCCCAGTAATAAAAATTATTTAACCTATATTTAATGTCATGTGGTCACTGGGCCTGAAACTGGGAATTCAGAAACAATAGGATATAATGTCTGCACTTAAGGAATCCACTTGATATTTCTTGTCTTTGATCTACCTCCTAGCGGGAAGACCAGGAGAATACCATATGTATTACGTGCCTTTGGTTCAGTAAGACATTAAAGAAAAGTTCTCATTATAGTCATGTGACCAAGATGAAAAGCTATGAGATTAGGGAAGCCTGGATTATGGAACTGTTAAAGAGCAACCACACCAGGTATGGTGCTCAGTGTCAACCTGGCCTAGGGGGAGTCTCTAGTGGAGTAGCATAGAAGAGTCCTTGGAGAGGTCCATCCAATGCTTTGTCAATTATTTGGGTGTCAAAACACTGGGTGATTAATGAACTTGATGATGACATAAAAGAAAGAAACAAAAACTCTGTGTGATAGTTTCAGTATTAACTAACAATTCCTACAGGAGGGAAAATGAGTTAAAATAAGGAAAAGTAACAGGAATAACTATAAAATATTACATGGAGCCATCTAGCTTGATGATAAATACATTTAATTAAAATGGCATAGCTGTTTTGTTTCCTTTGAATATTTTTAGCAGAGTTTTGCCTTTCTTTTGTTTTATTTGGTAAAAAGAGAAATAAAAAAGAATGTGAAATTTTGGAAATTATACTATGAATATATATTAAGGAGTGGGTTTATTACTGCCTTAAAAGCAACAGTTTAAATTTTGTTCAATTAGATAGTGAATCTTTTATATTCAGTATTTTGTTTCAAAACATTTGCAGAAGATATGATAGATGTGTTAAGTACATAGTAGCTACTTCTTGAGTTTCATTTGTTAGCAGGAATTCGTCTAGAAAACATAGTTTAGCCTTTAGGTCCAACATCAAATGTCCACTTCCAAAAGTCACTTAGTTAATGGAGCATTTGAAGAGACCATCAACTAGTTTTACCCACCCGTGTGGGTAAAATAGGGGAAAATAGGTAAATGTTTCTTAAAGCTACAGAAGGCAACAAAATCTCATTTTGATTGGAAATTTAGTAGATCTCCTAAATGAGGCAAGGATATTCATAAAAAAGAAATCAGTTTACTGCTATTGCTTTGCTGGTGTTATCTTTACCCCCTCTTTAAATAACTGGAGTGTCTCTTAGGAGTTAGACTGTAGCAACTGCATATTTCAGGTTGCTCCCTACAAGGAGATGTCATTCCTAGAAATTTGGGGACCTACTCATTCTGCCCTTGGGCTCTCCTAGTTAAGAAAAAAATACCTGAAGCACTTTCTGGCATACTTTTTTTTCCTGGAATCACTTTTAATATCCTTCAGTTGCCATGGAGTGAGTACTAATGTATAATGAAAATCAGATCTGACTAAATGGGTTAAGAAGAGTGGATTTAGGTGTATTCCTCATTTCTTTGTAAAACTGAGTAAAAGATTAGGTTTTCTAGCCAAAATCTCAAGAGCAGTGACTAGTTCTATAGGGAGTGAGGGCACTTCTCAAATTCTCAATATGGTGCATGAACACTCTGCAGTTCTCTCTTTACAAGCAGGCACACCTCCATCTCTTGCTCACAAGAGTGAGGACTCTGCTTTTCAGTCTTCCTGTAGCTGTGTCTCTAGACATGATATATTCTAAATGTATATTGTTTGTGGATGGACTGATAGTAAAGTGCTTATGTTCACAAGAGCTTATTAAATTGAATTGAATTTAAAGGGTTAATAATCTTTTGACTACATTATTACTATAAGGACTTATCAAAATTCCATGTCAACATGTCATGATTCACAGGTATTTCTTGTTCCATATTTCCTTCTTGTGATTGAAATCTAGTCTTGAGCTATAATGCTGCCTTCCAACATTCATCACATAGATGGATTTTAGAGCATCACACTAAACAAACACAATGAATATCAAGACAAAGAAATTTCCCATTTATTCAGTCATGTTTTATAGATAGATATTTTAAAAATAAATGTAAAAAATGAAAATTTTAAAATTTCAAACTGAATCCTCCAAGCATAACTATGGTATACAGCAAATCATTACAATTCCCATTATGACTTTTCATTCAATGTATTTCTTTTAAATCCATTATTAAGCAATACTGTTATCTTTATGTGTTCATTGTGTCATCATTTGTCTCATGCATATGCTGTGTGTCTAAAAAAATTGGGGAATAATTCTGAATTTAACATAATCTAACTTTCTTTGTTTTCTTTTTTTTCTTCCACGAAAGTCATCTATTCAAGACTACATTTGCTATATACAGAATTCATGTACATGCGAACGTAGACTATATAAAATTGGATTCTTTAATAACACCTTTTCATTATTAGGAAATAAAAATACAATCAGTAAATGTTATACTTTTTAATCACTGCCTTTAAGGCAGGGGTGGGAATGTGGATTGCATTTAATTTTAATAACCCGGGAACTCATTTCTTTACCATTTAAATATATAAAATTAAAATAATTCAGAAGTATAAAAAAAGTAAAGGATGCAAGTCCACTTTAAAACTCTGCGTAAGGGATGCCTGGGTGGCTCAGCGGTTGAGCGTCTGCCTCAGCCCAGGGTGTGACCCTGGAGACCCAGGATCAAATCCCACGTCGGGGTCCCTGCATGGAGCCTGCTTCTCCCTCTGCCTGTGTCTCTGCCTCTCTCTCTCTCTCTCTCTCTCTCTCTGTGTGTGTGTCTCTCATGAATAAATAAATAAAATCTTAAAAAAAAAAAAAACTCTGCTTAGAAATAAGAGTTAACAGCTCATTGGTTTGGATAGATATTCTAGATCTTTTCTAGACACATATATGTATACATTTAGAGTGCTATTTATTTAGAACTATATTTAATATGCAACTTGCTTCTTTTTTGTAATCCAAAAATATGTCCTGGATATTGTGTTAGTAAATTTAGGTCTACCTCATTTTTTAAAATGTTTGCTTAGATTCAAACCCTAGCTTAGCCACTTAATATCTCTGTGGCCTCCCACAAGCTACTTTACTTTATTTTTAAAGTGGAGACAATAACTGAACATTGTCATTATGAAGATTAACTGAATGTGTGAAAAATACTTTGAATAATTTCTGGCAGAGAGCCAACAATATATGTTAGGGGAGAAAGTCCTATATTGATTGACATTTAAGCTGTTTCTAGGGTTTTTGTTCTTCAACAAAAATGTTACATAAAGAATTTTTATACACTTGTGTAACAATCTGTAAAATAAACTTTTTGAAGTAAAATTGCTGGATTAAAGGGCATGCATAAGTAATCTTACTACATTGACAATAAAGGTATCTTACTGCGGTAATAGGCAAATGGTAGCACATTCTAGTTGATTTCTCTCCTACCATTCAGTGCTTTATTTAAAACATTAAACTGCTTGTCATGGACTCTATTAATCCCAACATTTTCTATATGTAAAATTTACTAAACCTGCCACATAAACCTTTGTATAATAATCGAAAATGCTTTGAACTCTGTACCAATCAATACTGTTTCTAAAGTAACATCCAGATACCTTGTTTTACAATGGATTCTTTAACATCAAGAATTTGACCTTTTTTTTCTTCTTGATGACAGAAAATTATGTAAGTGAATAGAACATACATAAGTCTATAAAACCTACTCTAGCTATATGCATCTGACCAGACAGCAGTGTAAAGCCACCCTCAAATTGTACCTAGTTGAGGACTTTTCAATTGCCTTAAAGAAGCCAGAGAGAAAGAAACTAGGTCAACAGCTTAATAGAACTGCCTTCTCCTCTACCCTTCGCTTAACATCAATACAGTGATTTTTCTTGTACCTACAAAGCCCTATAAAGCTAGCTATTAAAAATTCTCTGATATTGCAGGAAGATAGAAGTGTGTAAACTTCACCTAAAGGACATGCCTTCTATTGAGAAAAACGGGATTTTAAATATGTATGATTGAATCTCCTGATTTGTATACAAACTAAACTCTTAGTTTGAAGTTTACTTAATTGAAAACAATGACATCAGTACAACTTTACTTAAAATCCACAATTAAGGAGGGCACATGATATGATGAACACTGGGTGTGATATGCAACTGATACATTATTGAATACTATAACTGAAATTAATATACTATATGTTGGCTAATTGAACTTAAATGAAAAAATATAAAATCCACAATTATTCTTGCCACTTTTTTTTCAGAAACTCTATTTATTCATTTATTTTTCAAAAAAGAATTTTCTTCCTGGGGTGCCTGGGTGGCTCAGTAGGTTAAGCATCTGCCTTTGGCTCAGGTTATAATCTCAGGGTCCTGGGATCCAGCCCTGAGTCAGGGTCCCTGCTCAATGAGAAGTCTGCTTTTCCCTCTCCCTCTACCCCTCCCTGTGTCTCCCCCCCCATCTCTGTCTCTCTTTCTTTCTCTAATAAATAAATAAAAATCTTTTTAAAAAGTTCTTCCATATGGAAAATATTTCTTAACTCCTACTATGTGTTAGCTCCTCCTACATGTTCCTTTGTGAGGCTTTCATGCCCATGACATATTCAGAAATAAGAAAGGAGACAAACCAAAAGTATAAGTGGATTGTGAAAAAAAAATGTACAAAATTAAAAGGTTCAATGAAAGACTAAGCAGGGCACCTAATTTAGATTCCTTGCTAGGGAAGTTGTATTTAGATGGAAGCCTGTAGTATAAGATTTAAGAAAATGATCAGTAGAGAGGAAAAGCATTCTAGATGAATAAACAACATGTGCAAAGATTTTGTAGCAGGAAAAAAAATGTGCTTTATTCAAAGAAGGGAAAGAAGGCCACTGGAACAAAATGAGGGAGAAAGTAGACCAGAATTAAGATGGAGAAGCACACAGGTCCTCTCTAATGTGACTTATGGTTTCTCAAAGTCAGTTGAGAATGAATTGCCAAATGCCTGTTCTCTCTGCCTTTCCTGTTAGTCCACTACATAAAGGAAGAGAAGCTTGGATTACTGAGTTTGGTAAGACAATAGGCAAGATAATAGAACATTCTTTTTATCCCATGTTAACACCATTCAAGGTCTAAAATCCTCTGGCCAGGCCCTTTGCTCAGAATGGCTTAAGAAAAGACAAATCAAAGAATACAGTGGTGTGTTGATAAGGGAACCATGATTTTCTGAGGTCAATTTACAGAAGGTTTCCAAGGTTTTATTGACTTAAGAGATTGCAATCACCCCTTTGGGTGCACTGCTCTCTATTAGGACTGCAATCCATACCATATTCTGTTCTGAAGTGAGCTTTCCTTGAATGCATTTATCCCTATGTTGGAGAACCATGTAAATTGTGACAGGTGACCAGGTAGGTCTCTAGAAGGATGCCTCTAGAAACAGCTGTTCCACAGCAGTCTGACTCCACACCCAGCTCAGACACTGGAGACAAAGCCCTAAGCCCCACATGAGATTCTCTGGTCCTTTGGCAGTCTTAGCACCTTGGTCTCTAAAGGCCATTGTGTTACAATGCAGGGGGAAGCAAAATGACAGTGCGGTTGGGTCAATAGTCTGACTTGGCAGTAGTTGGCATTTGAAGTGTTCTCCAGTGTGTGTTAGCATCGTCAGTAGAAAAGTCCCGAAGAAATATATTTTCATTTATCGTTGCTTTGATGAGAGCACATGGGTCATAGAGAGAGAAAACTCTATATATTGAGCTCAGGCTTGGTTTTTCTTCCCTCTTTTCTTGATTGCTTTCCACTGTCTCACATGTAATACTCTTCATATGGTCTATATTTAACTAAGTACATGTAAAGACTAAAAATAAAATAATGAAAGAGCTAAACCATGTGGTGCTAGAGGTTAATGTGACATTAGATCTCAGGTATGTGGCTTGTACAGGTGGGGTTTTTTTTTTTAAGATTTTATTTATTCATGAAAGACACAGAGAGAGGCAGAGACATAGGAAGCAGGCACCTTCCTGGGAGCCCAATGCAGGACTCGATCCCAGAACCCCGGGATCATGACCTGAGCCAAAGGCAGAGACACTCAACTGCTGAGCCTCCCAGGTGCCCCAGTACAGGTGTTTTTAATGATTGGCAACTTGTAGGATTTTAAAAGTGAGCGGGTGGGTGGTGATAGAAATAAAGGAGCCTTTTCCAATAATCACTGTATTTTTGTGACTCAGTAGGACTTCAGTCTCACAGCAAAAATTAAGAGTGAATCCATTTTCCCTTGCTTTATAAAAATATAATAAGAAGTTTCCATTAACTGCAAGATCTGATGGATAAATACATTAATGTGAAATAACAAAGGACCTTTTGAGAAACAATGGAAAGTTACTCTTTAAATATTTGAAGTCATATGATTCTTTCAGAAGTGACTGAAGCAACACTGGACTGGAGTGACAGGGTGGCAGAGTCACCAGAAGGCCCTTGCACAATGCAGATCCCCATTATGACATTTATAGAAGCGTACCCCACTTTCCCGCCTCTTTGAGGGGAAATACACTAGTGACTCATCTACAAATGGGATGGGAGCATATCATGACAGTGGAACCCTGGGTTTTATCAAGGGACTCCTAGTTTAGGATCAGGGAACAATCCAGAATTTTAGCAGGGAAACTTACCTCCCTATTGCTCATGGACAGACTTGGTTTTCATTTTTTAAATTTTGTTCAACACAGTAAAGTAAAGCCTCGAGTCATAAACTCTCAAAGCCATCCACTTAACACTTGGGAGCGCCTTCCCTTTGTTTCATCTGTGGCTTTACATTGTAGGCTGGCAAGTTTGAGAAAGCTCTTCTTATGATAAAAAACACAGATGTTTACTTGGCATAAACTTTACCTGCCTGTAAATATTGACTTTTTATTAGAAAATATTCCCAGTGATTATACATATCTGTCATGGGCACAAACCATGGAGAAAATATCAGAGTTGCTGGGGGAGTCAATTAGAGCTTAACCAAGTTGCTTGGAATATTTTTGGTTTCATTTTTGTTATTTAACTGCTGTGTATCAAAGGTGAAGACCGAGAAGTACTGATATGAACCACTTTAGATTATCTTTGAAAACAGAGGAGAAAAAAAAAAAAACAGCGAAGTCATTACTTATTATAAAATGTGGTAATGGGATCTTTAGGGTCCTTCAAATCCTGATGACTAAAACATAAAATTACCTACAGTGACTAAACTCCAATTCGTTTTCTGGTTTTAAAAAATGCATGGTTGTTTTTTAGAGACCTAATTTCCCTTTGCTATAATTCTTTTATTTTTGAGCATCTAACAGAGCTTCCTAGGGCAGTGAACCTGGAAAATGAGAAAGCAACATGACATCTCAGGAAATACATTATTGCAAATGTAGCCCTGGTTCTGGCATGGGATTTCTCTCTTGACGATTTATCAGCTTGGCTTCCTCATCTATAGGAAGGGAAGGCATCATCACTGTAGAAAGAATCTAAGTTTAAAATTCGATGTTATCTCCACACCTTGTGAGAATTGATGCTATTGATGGGTCAAAGAGAAGACATAGAACTCGCCTACAACTCTCCTAAAACCAATATTACCCTATATGTTAACTAAAATTTAAATAAAAACTTGAAGAAAAAAAAGAATTTTCCCAAAACTATATTATCTCACTTATATTCTAAACTATGACATAAAGGGGCACCTGGGTGGCTTAGTGGTTGAGTGTCTGCCTTCAGCTCAGGTCATGATCCTAGGGTCCTGGGATTGAGTCGTGCATCAGATTTCTCCCTCTGCCTATGTCTCTGCCTCTCTCATGAATAAATAAATAAAAATCTTAAACTGTGACAAAAAAAGAAAAGCATTGAAAAATAGTAATTTTTTTACTTTGATACCGCATTCCTCATTGATTCAACAGAATTTGAACTTTAATACAATCCAGGTGCCATCAGGGCACAGCGGTGAGGAAGACACAGAATCCTTGATTTAGTGGAGCTGACTGTCTACCCTTCAAACTGAGACCAAATCACGGACAAATCTTCTGCCTCTCTCAGGTTCCCTCCACGTGCCCTTACATTGCCCTAGATTCGCTATTCTGGATCTCTTACTCCTATAAGAGAATACTTGCTCAAGAATTCTCCTAGGTCCAGCTACCTACCAAAATATGTTTGTCCTCCACCCCACTCCTCAAGCCCTATCTCTGTCCACTAATCTGAGAAAAAATATATTATTTTTGATAATCTTTTATTGCCATGTTACCTTTCCAGGGTACCAGTGTGTATTTTAATGAGGCTGTCTGGACACAGTAGCTCAATGCTGTGGATAGACTAACAAGACATTTAGGGCTTTAAAGCACATAGGCAAAAAATTCACCAGAGGCTTTTGTGATTCCCTCACCTCCCCCCGCCCCCAAAATGTGAAATTATGTTTGTAACTTGAAGAGGAAAAATTTTGCCCTTTGTATCATAACACAAGCCACACTCATAAATCTTATAGCCAGAAACTGTATTCCAAATAATTTAACATTTTTATTAGACTCTATGAAATTCTTTTTTGATAAATTAGGATTTGGTTAGTCTACTTACTCTCCTATTCTTTTATAGCTTCCATCCCTATACTTTCCCCAAAGGGGGAAAAATGATATCATTTATGATTTTATAGTGCATTCGAGCGACAAAGAAAAAAAATCACTGTACTTGAGCATGAATTTCAGCTCTTAGACTATGTTTTTATAGAACATGTACTTATATTCTAAGTCAAAATATCAGGTCATTTAGAAGAGATATTTTAGAAGTGAAGTACTTGAGCATGAACTTCAGCTCTTAGACTATGTTTTTATAGAACATGTACTTATATTCTAAGTCAAAATATCAGGTCATTTAGAAGAGATATTTTAGAAGTGAAGTACTTTTTGAGGTCCAGAAAAAAAGGTGTTTTTTGTTTGTTTGTTTTTGTTGTTGTTGTTTTACTTTTACCCAGTGGTATGCTGGTAGACTGTCCCCTCCAAAGAAAAATCCTGATTTGTGGCAGTTGTCTACTTCCATGATGTCAATGCTTACACGATGGATGATTTCAAGCTACCAACATGAATTTACTGAACATAGAGTTGGAAGGGATAGGCATAATGGATTCTCAAGAGCCAGGATGTGCTGGCTTCTGCACAACACAGGAGTTATAGTCACTTTGAAGTCATCCTCCGTGTGGGTGTTTCAGCTGAGCGAGAAGTGGAAGTCAGGGGGCAGGAGGTTGGGGAGAACTTTGCCCAAATTATGGCAAGCGGGAACATCTTATCTCATACTCAGGAGCCAAAATGAAGCCAGAAATTTCCCCGGTGGAACTTCTGGCATTTTTCATTTTCTTCAACTGAACGTACATTCCCTTTGAAGGCTATTTTTAAAACCCTCTTCTCTGTGTTAGGTTTTTTTTAATGACAAATGACTTAGCTTTCCTGAAATGTGGTTCTTTTAAATAAAAACAAAGCAGATGAGAAGTTCATTTCGCGTGTGAAGCCATAGGAATAATTCTCCAGGAGTGTATTTATTTGCCTTTTAAAAGGAAAATTCATGAAAACACTGTCATGAATCCAGGCTCCATGGCAGTTTTATTATCAGAACAGACCACCTTGCCTTAGCAGCACATAAGGTTTGCAGAGTCTGCAGGGGGCAGTACGGCTGAGGACAGTGGAAGGGGAAAGAAGTGGTTTCTAAGCCAGAGGATCAGGAACTGCTTTCACACTAAATTCCACTCCTTTTTCTCTTTCTTGTTGCTTTAGGCCACCACCTACTAAAGTTTTATAACCTGCTCTGTGCTCCTTCCCTTTCCAGAATCCCTGCAGGAACCATAATCAGGTGTGGGGCTTAGCGAGGCCAAGGGTGTCAGTGAGGAGCAGTGAAGCAAAGGGAAAGTGCCTACTGTTTCCATCCTTCCTCTCTGCCCTCTAGAAGCAGCCAGGAATTAAAGAAGTAAACAACGGTTTACGCATTACCGCTGTGCTACTCTGTCTTTATGTAGAGGAAGAAAGTGCCTGGCTCAGAGTCACACAGCTGAGTTAATGTAGAGCAGGTGGGAGGAGAGGAGACAAACTTGCATCCTCCCACTTGCCAGGATGGCTCCTCATTATCACACCCTGCAGAACCCCCATTTTAGTTTCCCATCCTCAGTCTCCATCTCATCCTCCCTGTCCCTCACTCCAGCCTCATGCCCCTGTCCTCCTAGTGTGGTGAGTAGAGCTATGAACCCCCTTGTCCTTGTCCATATACACGCATACAGACACACAACCTCTTCCTTGCTGTGTTGGCTGAGAGAATCAAGAATAGAATTATCCTCTGCAGCAAGCTTCTGGGCAGGAATATTCCTGGCATTCCAGATATTTTTCCTCTTGGAACAATAAAACACCATGAGTTTGTATTCTTAAGTCTCTGGTTCAAGGGCATTATATATAATGTCAGCTTTTGTAGGTTCCTGACTCTCATTATTTTTCTGAGACCATATATAGACTGCTGCCAACTCACAAACATGTGTTGGAAGCAGAACAGTTTTATATGCTCTTGACTCACTGACATCTCAACTAACCACTTAATTCTACATCTAGGCTCTCTTCTATTGCTCTATAATTATTACATTTGTGTTTGTCTTTTCTATTCAACTAGATACCAGTACTGCATGTTATACTTTGCTTTTGTCTCAAGGTGGTATTGTTCAATACATAGTTACTGACAGACCAGGAACATGAGGAGTCTTACATCCTTTTAAATATTCTCTGCCAAGTAAGCAAGATTTGGAAGTTCAGTATACCATCACTGATTCAGCTCAAATTGTTTTAAGTATCTTTTAGGAAGTGAGGGTAGGGGAGCTTGATGGCGGCTTGCATCTCTGGAAGAGGGCAGATGCTCCTTATATACTCCTTTAAAAGTCATCTTTTTAAAGTCTGACTCTAAACTGCACTCATAATGACCTGAAGGCGTGACTCCATACTCCCCTTGTCAAGGGATGCCAAAGTGAAAAGTGTGAAGAAGAACATATGTGTAAAGCTGGTTCAATCATAACTTCAGTCTGACCAGTTAAATCCATGTCACTTAAAAAAAAAAATCCATGTCGCTTAGAAGACATGATCCCTGCAGGCCAAGGATCATCAGTTGTTCCAAGTTGCACATAGAAGGTTCATGGTTATTTGGGTTCAACTTGAAGTTACTTTAAGGACAATTCTCAATGGACTGTGTGTGAATATAGTTGCCCATCTTAACTCAAGACTATGCAGAAGGTAATCAGTGGAGAGACACCAGAATAAGTTGCCTGATACAAGTACCAGTTGCCTGTACTTCAGCCCAGCCGCCTTAGGACTTGACAGACCATCTTACAGACAAACCATTAATGTGCAGCCAAGTCTTTCAGTTAGGAAAAAAAAAAAAATATATATATATATATATATACATATATACATATATCTATTATTTATATAAATAATAAATAACTTTTTAATTAAAGTCTTCAGAAGAAATGAAAACAAGATTCATGTGCAGGGCTTTATACAGATAAAAAATTTGTTTTTAAGATTAACCTCCTGAGCATCTGGGCAATGCATATTTTCAGATACAGTATATAATATGGGCAAGACAACTGCTTCTCTTAAATCGCTAGAATTACATGAATAATTACAAGCCCACTGTTCCCAGATTCTGCCAAAATCCCCTGGTGAATGGCCATATAGTTTGCTTTTCAGGAAAAAAAAAAAAAAGAAAATTGGGGGAGGGGATGGATAAATACGCCAAACCAATGACTGTTCCGATTATTTTCCTTCTGTCTGTTCATAGCTCTGTTCACAAAGGCTTCTTTGGCTGTGAAAGTTTGAACTCTATCCCGTCTTCAGTGTCCGTTACTGAGAAGGCTATTTAAGGATAGGGTAGGGCATTCAGGTTCTTCCAGAGATGGAGTTGTTTTGCATGTGGCAAAAGGGACAGCCGAAGTGAAGCCAGGATAAAGAGCTTTGGCTTTGACGGTTTAAGGACTGGGTGCAAGAGAAAATGAAGCAGCATCCATTTTCACTCTTCGTGCTTTGTCTTGGTTTTTGTTTTCTTTCATGATTCTGAAAGGGCAGCCATAAGACTGTTGGATGATGTAAATCTTCCTCGGTGTCATTGGTAGCTGATGGCTCTTGTGTAGGTGTCTTTGAGAGGGAGGCTCTGAACAAACACCTTTAAAGTGATCCCTGATGAACCATAAAGCACTCTCCAGATTAACTGTTTGTTTTTCTCTTTTATGTCATTTCTGTCAGAGATCCACGTGTTTTGCCATTTGTTTAACTCGTTTTTCAGGTTTATCAAAAAACCCCACAAAGATTATACTAGCATCCCATTCTTACTGTGACACCAGGACAACTGGATGAGAAGTCATGCAATCAGTGGAGACACTAGCATTAGGTTCTTCACATTCCTATCCTCCTCTTCTCATTGGGGAGAAGAAAAGGGAAGGTGTTAAAAGTTTTGGGATTTTCTTGGGCATTGTTTTCACTGAATGGGCCGGTTTTTCTAATATCATGTTGCAACTTCAGTAGAATTGTTTTGAAATATGTTAGAATATTTAACTTAGTAAAGCAAAACCGGTGGCTTGATAAAGAACCAAGGCTGTTTTGATAATAAGTGAAGGGGAGAGAAAACTGGTGAAAAAAGATCCTTCCAGGATCTTGGATGTATGCTAAAGGCCATCACTGTATGGTCAAAATAATAAGGCTAGCTCCAGGGTTTTCAATATTCTTGCAGGGGAGAGGCATGCGGTCAGGGACATGGGAAAGATGTCTGCATCTGCTGGGCTTATACTGGCTCAGAGGGTCAAGGTCCCCTTGCCAATCAGTGCTTGGATACTTTTAATAGCTGTTCTTTGTTACTGGGCAGAGAAGATGGTGACCCCTTTTAAAATTCCTGGTGACTGAACCCAGCAAGAACAGAACCTCACCCTTCCCCCAAAAGAATAACGTTTTTCTTTTGGTACCAGACTGAAGCAAGCAAAAGAAGGGTGTGAAATGAAACTGATACATCTCACCTAGCATTTCAGTTGGTGGAAGGAAGGTCTCTTGAGAGCAAAGTTGTTCAGTTTCCATTTATATTTCTAATCTTGGATAATAATAATAATGTTAGCAGCCTGTATGCACCAGAGTGCATGACCAAATGTACAATGCAACCTTCAAAAGTAGACAGCCTTTGCATTTCAGTAAGTGTTATGCTTGCTCACAATATGATACTCTGTTCTGGCTAGCATAGAAACACAGAAGACCTAGTCTGCACCCTCTGCTGGGTGTGAAAAAGACTTCATGTGACAACTGTAACACCTGTTCTTTCCTCTTCTAAATGTTGGTTGGCTTTATTGTGTTTTGTACCTGGGGTAAGAAAGCTGATTAGTGGAGCTGATCCTGGATCAGAAATTATTCCTCACTACTACTCCAATCCTAAGGATTTACAGAATGTTTCCTTTCAGATCTAGTTAGATTTCCCAGCATGCTTCTGAATTAGATAAGAAAAATAAATGCCCTAGAAGAAGCAGCAAAAAAGAAAAACAGAAACGGTGGCATTTTATTGCCTTTTTTTTTTTTTTTTGCTGTTAAAAGGAAGAAAGCTGCTGTACCAGCTCTAGTCATAAAGCTGTACTCTTCTGTTGATAGGACTGGACTGAAGCATAGGAGCCAGGAGTGAATCTACCGTTACTACACTATGGAAGAATAAACAGACTCCTGTGAATCACCGACTTTGAGTATTAGATTAGAAAGAATCCAGGAGGGTTTTTTTCTACCCAGGTCTCAAGTGAAGACAAAGCCTCAGAAGCACCAGGATGAAAAATCACTTCCTGAGGATCAGGGAACATTTACCTTTAATAAGCATCATTAGCTGATTCTGGCTACAGACATTCCCCTGAGAACTGGCATGGAAATAATTGCAGCTTTCTGTTTTACTTCCTTAAAAAAATGAACTTCAGTTTTAGATGCTAAGACTCCCCTTTTCCAGAAATTCCCAGCTCCATATATTTAAAGCTTTACTTTGGAAGTTGCCTAAAGGGAGCAGAACCCTGCTTTTGCTCTGAAATGAACATCTTTCCCTGTGGGACCTGGCCAGGATCCTGGCTGTCCCAGGAAAGGTGGCTTTCCCTTCAGAGTGACTTTCATGAATGCTGGTTGGGACCCCAAAGTTGTGAGACAGAGCTCACCAGCCCTGGTTGATTTGATTTGCCACCCTGGAGCTATTCTTGGCATGGGGCCTGGTTGGAAATGGTCTATCAGACTTTTCCCTGTTTGTAGCACCTTTCAACTCAGGCACTGAGAATGCTAACCAACACTGATGCTTTTTTGGTTCTTATTGCCTTTCCCAGAAACTGTAGAAAGGCAAAAACGGTTCCCATTCCTCATTCCAGCCATGCCATCTGAGAGCACATTTCCCAGACCCTTTTTTCACATGACCACAAAAATGTCTTGGGGATGAGATCCCTTGAAAAAACTTCAGACTTTCTCCTGCCCCTGCCCTGGGAATGGGGCCATGTTTGCAGAAACCCAAGAGTTTCCCTTGTTAGTGAGTGGTTCAGCGGATGTTTTGGCTAAGTATATATTTCACAGGTGATCTCATTAAACCTCACGGTAATTCATTTGTTCTTTCCATCAAATCTATGCTGGCAAGTTATAAGCACGAGCCGAAATAGGAGGTACAAAGATGGATCGGCCCGCTTCTAAGCGTTTACTGTCTGTCAAGGGCGACATGTAGATCAATGAAAATAGGCCTAAGATTCATGCTAACAGGACTCTAGACAATGTGTTGAGGTGCTGTATATGAGATTGATTAATTCTGTCGGAGAAATGGCAAATGCATCTTTACCCATCTCTGCTTTTGCACAAATCATTCCTCCCGCCTAGAGAACCTCTGCCTAGCTATCTTTACAGGGCCTTCAAAGACACCATTCAAATGTCACCTCTTCTTAGGAGCTTTTCCCAATACTGCTGATCTGGATTCCTTGTCTCTCCTCCATTCACTCCTGTATTTATCTCTATCACAGAGCTAATAATATTGCATTTTAGTTGTTCGGTGCTTGACTTTGCGATGCAAACTCCTAAGAGTGCAAACTCCTAAGAGTGCAAGCTCCTAAGAGTAGGGATTACATTTCTTATTTCAGCATTCCCAGTGCCTGGATGTCACTCACTTTTCAAAAGAAAAGAATGGATAAGTGAATGAGTTCAGGAAGCACAATGCACTGCTACTCTGGGACTTATCGGGCTTTCATGATTGAAGGCAAATGTGATATTTGTGCTTTTTCACCACTGATTTTTTTACATCAAGAAAGAGTAGTTATCTAAAAATGGAATACATATTTCCATCTACGCATGTGAAAAATTCTCTGTGGGGCTTTCAGAAATGGATTTTTGTTATTTTTCCATTAGAACAGATGTTTTATCCTGTGACTATGCATGGTGAAATTAAATTTCAGAACTTTTAAGGAAGAGAAAATAACCTGCTATTTTCTCATTCTAATATTTCCTCAGGTTTTATTATCACTAGAATCTTTTATAATAGCAGACATTCATATTTTAGGGTCCTATTTTAGCTGGGTCCTATTTTAGTTTACACTGTCAGTGTTAATGTCTGCTTTTGCAATTTACGTGGGCCAGAGATAATCCTAAAAAGCTGCAACCCATATCCAAATGTCTAAGATTTCCAATCCTTTATTGTCCTCATCTAATTTCTCAAAATGGCATTCAGTGCTCTCCATAATTTGCAATTCAGAAATGCCTTATTCTTTAAAAAAAATGGATTCCATGATTTTAAATATCATATGGTCTGTATGGCTTACCACACACAGATACAATTTTGTATTAATCAGATTATTTTTTGTGAAAATAGAAAAGAGGCAGGGGACTTTTTTTTTAAACATTTTATTTATTCATAAGAGACACAGTGACAGAGACATAGGCAGAAGGAGAAGCAGGACCCCTACAGGGAGCCCAATGCAGGACTCGATTCCAGGACTCCAAGATCACGCCCTGAGTCAAATGCAGACACTCAGCCACTGAGCCAGCCAGGCACCCCAGGGGGCATTTTTTTAAATCAAACATTTATACAGTGCCCTCTCTGTGCCTGACATAATTCTAATGTTTTATAAATATAAATGAGTTTAATGTTTATAATAATCCTATGATATTATTACTACCATTTTATAGATAGGTAAAATAAGGAATAACATATTAATCAGAGGGTTGAAGCATAAGTGATCAAAGGCTAAAAGCAAATGCAAACAATAAGAGGGTCGAGCTAGAACTTTTTAGTGAAGTCTGCATGTTGGAGGCCAAAAACCAGAATGTGTCCATTTTTCACCCAGGTCACAGATTACTTTGTATACCAGTGAATGTGAGGTTTATCCCATTTTCAAGACTGATATAATGACTTTTTTCCTTAAAAGAAGGCCTGGAACAGGATTTCCAGTGCACACTTGGGAAGAGAGCTGTCAGGACCTATCAAACAGAATGAGATAAAACACTTCCAAAATCATGTCCATGTGCAATACAAGTTGGTTAGTTTGCCGTAAAAGTCTTGCCTTCTTCCTTCATGACAACATTAGGAGTCATTCCATTAGGTCTCAGATATCACAAAGCCCAAAACTGATTATATTAATCATGTCTCCTTACACTAAAGAAGTTACTGACTCCGACACTAGTTTATGCGATTTTTTTTCTCAGTCTCTGGCACTTGCTTTTTTATCCAAGACTCATTTTCTGTTTCACCAGTGTTTGAATACACCATTCGTTTTAAAAACCTGTATTATAGATCATCGCTAAATTGCCCAAGTGCCCTGCAAATGCCTGAATGCCGTGAGGCTATAGTACCCATAAGAGAGCCAAAAATTGATGGTTGAGGGAAAAGCTGTCTAAAATGAGAATGAAATTAATAGCAGCCCCAGGAGCATCAACTCTGGGCTCTCCGAGATGTCATGCACAAAGAGACCGCAGCTGTAAACCACTCATAAATAGCTGTGGACCACACATTTCAAAATGTCTACATCAGTGGGAAAACAGTTTTGATTCTTAAAATTACAGACTTGATTCAGGGTTTTGGCCTTGTAAAATAATCAAGCTGTCACATCTTAAAAGTTGGAGATCAAATTTAAAATTCCATGGCTCTGGAGTAACCATTAAGACCCAGAGCAACCAATATTTAAGCATCTGGGCTTAGAAGACAAGGGAAAAAATAGTAGAGGGAAATCATTATAAATAAGAAGGAAGAGAAGCTGTATAAAAGGAATATTGATGAAACTGTACAAGATTTTTAAGATCTCCAATGTCAAGTAGGGATGGTGGCAGTGTGTGTCCGTTTTCTTATATGGGTATTAGTTATAAAGTAGGAGCTCGATGTACAGAAAGAAAAGACGGATAAAGGGCTACCTTATCATAGGTCCAAGCATCCCATCGGTTTATGCCTTGTAAGAAAAAGTAGAAGAGAGATCAAAATGCCTTTAATCTCTAGAGCTCACTCTCCAACACTGAAAGGATATTGCTTTGCCTACATTTGGCATGAGATACTTTTTTCCCCCACATATGAATGGATTAACATACAAAGCAACTCTCAATCCCCCATATCATCATATTGTGATGCCTTTATTCTGAGGGATACTAATAAATAAATTGGAGAGCTGATGGCTGCTATCCAGTAACCATTGAATATTTTAAAAGACAGAAACCAGTGATGTAATAAACAAGATTCTAGAAACCCAAATGTGCTCATTCACTTCAGAAAAGATTAAGGTATCTGCGGATTGCCTAGCCAAATCCTAGCTCCATCATGAAGACCTGGGTAAGTCAGTTTGCCTTTCTGTGCCTCAGTTTCCCTGTCTGTACAATGAGGATAATAGGTACCTTATGAAGTTGGTGTTAGAATTAGATACATTAATAGTTATAATGCTGGACAGTGCCCAGCATGTAGTAGACAAACTATATATGTGTTTGTTATTCTCATTTCTTTCTAGTTTTTATTTATTCAGGCATTCGAATGAATAAGTGTTACTGATCTTACAGCTAATATTTATTGAGTAGTTACAATATTTCAGACCTTATGCTAAGTATTTTGCAGTGATTATTTCATTTAATTTACATTACAACTTCATGAGGTAGCTACTGTTTCTATCCCTATTTGAAAGATGAAAAAGCCACAAGTGGGGCACAGGGAGGGAAAGTAACTTGTCAGAGTAGCAAAGCTTGCCAGTGATAATAGTGAAACTAGAATATGCCCATCTGATTGCTGTTATTATCGGCATAAGCCACTTAGACTTTTGTAATATTTGCTTCCTCTTCCTCTACCCTGTACCTTGTGTTATGATGTTCATGCAGCAGGATCCCACTGTTGATTTTTAATTTACATGTCAATATTATTTTTAGTTGAATAACATTAGGCTACTAGGTAGAATGTCACTGTCCTTCTATCTAGACTTTCTAACCTAGACCATTTCACTCAAAATAGCCCTTCTAAGCTGAACCACCATAATAAAGGGTTAAGTTTTCCCCATAAAATCCTCAATATAAATTGGGCATTGACAGTGTCCAGAATAGATCCCCTAATGTGAATCATTTTGACCCTGAGAAATGCCTAGTAGACATATAAACACAGCAGAGAAACAAAAAAATTCTTGCACTCTGGAATAAAGATATCCTGTAAAAGCAAGAGCCTCTCTAAAATGCATTTTGAAAGATTGACGAGGTCCCCATTTCCTGAAGTTATCAACACACTGAATAAGACAAAGAAGAAGTCCTGTGCTTCACCACACCCCTCCCTGAATATTTTATATCATCCATTTTGCTGACCTTGATAGGAGGTGAAATCACTAGACTGTTCTGGTAGCTGAGAGTTTCTGTCCTTTAAAGCCAGAGTACCCATGAAGAAAGAACGAGCTGGCATCTTTTTTCTGTTGACTAGAGAATAATGCATAAGGAAGAGACATTCTCTGAAAAGAGGAAAATGCATGGAGTCTTTTTAAGGCTTTTTCGTTTTCACCCATTGTCTCATGAAGCCTCAGAGATGTGATCGGGAGCCTAATCTCACTGTTGAATCCTTGGGATTCACCACACAACCCAGCAGCTTAACCGATTGCTCTTAGGAAGACCTCCGCTTAAGGAACAGGTAGATGGTCCCAAAGAGAGGCCCTTGCTTGCTGCTCTCGCTTCTCACTCTGGCTTTAGAACAGGTGCAGGAACATGAAGCAAAGGGAAAGCAGCTGTTAATTAGCTCTCGAAGGTTCACTTCCCAAATATTTGTCAAATTTGCCAATATAAAGCTGTTGAATTGGCAAAATTGAGACCAGATTTCACCTGTTTGATTTTTATGACTGGCTGTATCGATGTGTTCATCAGTTAGAATAGAAATATCCTTGGTGCTCAGTCGGCTCTCGTGATGGATAACAGAAGCTACAGCACATGAATCTTTCAGAGTCTAACTGCACTGTGCTGTGCACAGGGGTCCGGCCCAGGGGTGTTCATCACCCACAGGTTGAAAGAGGTAACTATCCAGCGGAGAAGTTAGCGCATCCCTCTCTGGACCCCTTGCCTTGCATGCATCTGGGCTGACTTCCCTGCAGAACATCCAGATTCGAATCTGGACGACCCAGTGCCCTGCCTTATTAAAGTATTTCTCACTTTGCAAAGCACCTTTCACATAATTATCCCATGTGATCCTCACAACAGCCCTTCGAGGTAGACAGTGCTAGGTTCTTTTATCTTCATCGTAAAGCCAGGGAAAATCAGGCTACTTGGGGACTGTGGCTTACCCAAGCTTATATAAAGGCCAAGTGATGAGAAGGGCCTCAGACACAGGCCTTCTTCTGGCTTTAGGTCCCATTCTCCTTCCAGTCTTCCAGACAATCTGCTACTGTGGATGAAAGCAGGCTGCACCCCAAGCAACATAGGATATATTCCTTTTGGAAATTAATTTTAAGAATTTTCTCCATTGGTAATATACCAGCTTATCTGCAAAAACTTGTACACTATTAAGGTTGGAGTGAATTTGTAGCCAATGGCTAAATCTGTGGATCCTTAACATAAAACAATTCTCTCCTTTGTTCAGATAATAAGGATTTGAGGCTCATGGCCGTTCTATCCTATAGGTACCTCCTGGTCAGACACAAGTATATATTTCTTATTCCATTTATTTAAAATAAGGCAATATTGGGGAATTTAGCCATTTGTCTTATATTTTAATACCAATTTGATTAACCTTTGTATATTAAACAAAAATACTTCAGCGTTGATGTACTTCTGCAGTCAAGAAACGAATGAATTCATATTTTCAGAGTCTACCTACTACTTATGAAAAACAGGCACTTTGTGCCATTATAGTTACATATCTATATAGCCTCAATTTAATATAAAGGGAAAACCAAATGGTCTATGCACAACACAGCTTCAACCCTTGTCCATTTGTTGGGAGACCTTTGGATAAGCCAGGCCCCACTCAAAACAATCAGATTATATGTAGGAGCACTTTGAGTTTTGTGTTTGCTGTTCTTTTTTCTATGGAGATGTGTAACATATTTTTTTTACATTTTTATTTATTGAAGTGGCCATGGAGCATTTTTGATTTACTATCAGAGTGAAATTAGTTTTCTGATAAAAAGAATGAGAATCCCTATGCCTGGATTCTCTACAGAACAAATAGAAGCCTGCTGATACTCTGATACATCATTTTACCTATTCTTTTGCAAAACTGTTAATGAACACTTGTAAAGTCAAATGGTCAGGAAAGTTTCCCATTGTTGATCACATCCTCCCACACAGAATCTCTAAGTGTCTCTGATATTCTCATTTTCCAGACAGCCCCAATCTGTGGCTTTTCACGTGGCTGTGGTTGGAAAGTCTTGGCACACAATTTCCACAGCCCTTCAGTGTGGAAGCTGGACAGCCTAGCTTTGGTGTTACTCATTTATTTTTAACCCTAGAAATTATATTTATTTACACAACAAGCAAATTTGAATAAATCAATACATATAGATAGGGCTAAGCCCATAAGATGCTATGCCCGGGTTTCTTTAGTGGAAGACAGTGTGTGAATGTCCTCACAAGAGGCAAACAGCCGGGAAGAAGTGGTACCCAGTCTCTTCTGTCCAGAAGGATTGCTCCACATCCTTCTATGGTCCTCTCCTCCAAGACTCCTCAGTGAAGAAATGGGCAAATGTGACAGAATGATCGAAAAGCCCCAGTGCAATGCTTTCTTTATAAGAGGCTGAAGGTCAGGGCCATAGAGGGTACACAGACCCTTCCCAGAGTACCAACACCCAGCAGTCCTGGGGGACACAAAACCCCCCAAAGAAGCAGGACCACCTCTCTATGCTCCAGCCAAGACAGAATGAGCTGCAATGAAGAGAGGAACATGATGTATTAACTATTTCTTCCTCCTCCTCATTGCTGTGTGAGTTGCTGTGTGGGTGTTCCTGAATGAATGACTTAGAAATTTTGCCCCAACCTGAGGCATTAAATCAGAGAGAGGAAAAGTTCATAGAAATGCTGTGGTATTATTTAACAAACTTATATGTGAATTACTGGTTATCGAGCCTCACTTTCAAAGTATAGAGTTATGCTTAGTCCTTATTTGTCCTTATTAGGACCAATAAATGATACCAAATTTTGGATACCCTATAAAGTACTTTTTGGCTTTCCACATTGCTTATGCTTCAAAATAAAGTTTCTGACATCCAGCTTCCCTTCCCCCTTTCTTTCCTACCACAAATTAGTGAGCAGGATGAAGATGTGTGTTGCCCTGTGTAGCTTCTTCTGGACTCTTCTGTTCATAGGAAGCATCTCCTTGTGTATCTTAATTATTAAGAATATTTGAAATATGTTCATCTTCCCGCATACAGCCCAGATTAACTCTGCATAACACATTTTGTAGCACACACAGGGCATGTGTCAATGCTCCCTATCTGATTTGCCAGAGGCAACAGGGTGAGCTCAAGGTTGAAATTAGCTCAGGCTAATTTGGAGACACTTATGTAGCATATGTTCTCTAAGAAAAACATAGAATTACAAGCATAATGGTGAACAAGAAGTGGAAAAGGTTAAAAGGTCAGTGCCTAGTGCACTGCCACCTAGGCTGGGCTGGAAATTAGGATTGCACGCCTATTCCTACTTGGCCATTGATGAACTAGGGTGACCTTCTAGATCCAAGTGGCAGGATCTACAGAGGCACAGTGACCTCACTCCATCCCCATGGCACAATCTTTGCATTGTTGGTACTGGGATTATGTCTCCTGTCTCTTACACTACTGAAATACTTTGATTATCTAGAAAGTCTCTGCTGTCATTTCAAGACACTTTCAACTTTGTCTGCAAATAAATTCATAGGAGAAAAGACAACATATATAGGATTAGAGGAAGGAGAGAATGGTTTGAGTGTGTATAGAATCTTTCTATCCCTTATCTGCTTCTCGTTATGGCCACCAGCAAAAGTAACCTCCCTAACTCATAACATTCTTGTTTCAGGGACAGGGACCTATTATGGATCTAGCATAGGTGCTCAAAATAAATATTCATTGATTAGATGAATGAACAAAAGAATGAATGCGAACAGGGGAGAGCCATAAAATGGAAATAGGAATTAAAAAATAACCTTAGGTCATCAGTAAAACCTGACTCTGGACAGGAAAACCAGTCAATGGGACACTTGGAGAAAAGGGTAGACCATGTCTGTCTTTTTCATTTGCTATATTAACAGTGTCTTTCACAAAATTGATCCTTAACTGATATGTGTTGAATTCATTCAAATGGCAAATATTTGAGTGCCTCTAAGGTATGAGGCACTGTTATTGGTTTATGGGAATTCCCTGCCCTGAGGTATCTTATGCATTCTGGTGACAGAGATAGATAATCCACAAGGAGAACAAGCAAACAAATGCAATGTCAGGTAGTGTAAGGAACATGAAAAATAAACATGTTCGGTGAGAGGGATTGATAGTGAAGGAAGGAGTTGGTCAAAGGGAGTGAGAGTGTCAGAGTTCCCTGAGGAGGTGACATTTTATCTGGGTCTGGGAAGAAAGGAGAGAATAAACCACTCAAAGGGTTCAGTAGGGACCAAGGTGAGAGCTGGCGTGGACAGCTGGAGGAACACCAAAGAAGCAGTGACCCTGGAGACAGTGGGGTGAGGGCGGATAGGAGAGGAGTCCTAGGCCAGGCCAGCTGGGGCTCTGTTGTCCATGGTGAGGGCCTTGGGGTTCATCTTGTAAGTGGAAAGAAAGGTATTAAAGAGTTTTTTAACATGAGAGTGACATAATATGACCGAATTTTTAAGGATAATTCTGACTGCTATGTGGAGAATAAGCCTGGGGCAGGACAAATTTGGATGTAGGGCCACAGGGGGGACCAGTGAAGAAGGATTAGAGCATAATCCAGGTGAGAAGGGATGGGCTAGGATGACAGTAGTAGCAGTGAAGGTAATTATGGAAAAGTGGGGACTTTAAAAAACCAGTCTGAACTATTTAAAGGGTCCTGGAAAGATAATGCCAACCAGAGACCCTGCAAAGATAGAATCCCAGCTAGCTTCTTACTAAAATTCTTTGAATCTCTGGGAACCTCCTTCCTCACCACTTTTTCCTCCATGTGGTGGGCAGAAGAATGCCCCTACACACACACACACACACACACACACACACACACACACACACACACCACATACATACACACACGTCCATGTCCCAATTCCCTGCACCTATGAGCGTGTTACCTGACTTGGCAAGGGGCACTTGACAGATGTAATTAAATGAAGGACCTCAAGGTGGGGAAATTCTGGATTTTCCAGTGGGCCCAGTCTAATTGCATGGGTCCTTAGAAGCCAAGAACCTTTCTTGTCTGCAGTCAGAGGGAGATATGCTATGGAAAAGTAGAGAGACGCAGTGTTGCTTGCTGGCTTTGAGGAAAGGGCCACGTGCAAGGATGTGTGTGGCTTCTAGAAGGTAGGAAAGACAATGCAACAGATTCTCCCATACAACCTCCAGAAAGAAGCACAGCCCTGCTGACACCTTGATTTCAACCTGATACCTGTCTAGGACTTCCAACTGACAGAATTGTAAGAGAATAGATTTGTGTTGTTTTAGGCATTAAATTGTGGGAGTTCATTACAGGAGCATTAGAAAATGAATACAACATCCTATACCATCCCTTTTTTCAGAGCCCCTGGCACCACCTTGAACCTGATGCTAGATCTAGAAAGTTCCTGATCTCGTGATAGAGAAAGAAAAAAGATTCAAAACTGGGTTCGTGAATTTCCCCAGGGACAAAGTGGTGGTAATTTGAGGGCTTTGCACTCTGCCCAATGTCTCAAGGATAGTGTGGCTTACACCAGTGCTAGCTTGAAAGCCTACTGATAAGTTATCCTCTGGGGTTTTGTGCAATTTCCCACTCTAGACTAGGGGCTTTAGTCTAGGAACTCTTCATTAGGGAGCTCTCAGACTCTCAGACACACCAAAAGGCAAATGTATAAGATATGCCATTCATCCTCCCTGCCACTTGCCTTGGGAGACTTCACCCTTTCCGTGCCCTGGCTTAGTTGGTACTGTACAAAGAGCAACAGTCAAAATGACCCATGAGAAGTGACTGAACAGCAGTGTGGTGAGAGGAAGTAACAACCTATAAATTTTCTTGAGCCCAGTACCCACCAGCCCTCACACTCTATTGTAATCAATAGTTCCCTGCTCTAAGACCTGACCAATATTCATATCCAGACTGAGCTTGATAGGTCCTCTCTTGCCTTAAAATTTCTCACCCAGTTCTGTACTTTCTCTCCTTTAATAGAAATAGTCAATAATAATGTTGAGTTCTTAAAGCCTTATGAATGTTCACTACTCTTTTCTGCCAGGTTCCCTGACTTTCTCAGGGCTTAGAGACCCATCATCCTCATGCTTTTCATAGGAACTTGAGTGCCTGTAAACCTCATGGACGTCATGAGTTCATATCTGGAGTGCTTATGCTGTCCAAATTGTGTTTCTTAATTTCATGCTGCTCTCTAAACTGCAAGTGAGGTTATCTGGAGTAGAAATGTGTTATTTGGGGAGGTTAATAGCTTTTAACAAGCTTATTCCACACTTTATCTTTTGGGGACGATTTGCTTTATGTGCTTTCTTGCTATTAAAACTTCATTTCCTTAAATTTTGGACTCTTTCTGACCTCTCTTTAGCTTTGGGACTATCACTTAACTGAGGGAGGCCAGGAGAATAGGGGCCCTTTTAGGACTTTGAAGTTTGCAGATACAATGCAATTGTTTCCAGAAAGTAGCTTACCAACTGTGACCTATTTTCTGCCCTTATACATAGGCATAGGAATCCAGATGGTTTGATTAAATATAGCCTCTCCTGGCTCTAAAGGGAACACTTTTCAGCATGGAATATAGAGAATTAGCCACATGATTCCCATTAACATTAATGGGGAGTATGGAGGCATTCCTCATACTCCAAGCCACAAATGCAACCCTAATGCTCGCTAAAGGGACATATCTTCCATTTATAGAACATCTGGCTCCTAGTGTTGTGCAAGGGCAGGAAAAATTTCTTGCCCAAGAATATGCATTTAGAGGCAGCTGGACGTACACCAGCACTTCTCAAACTTTAGTTGCCACTAGAACCATCTAGTGAATTGCTAAAAATGTAGATTCTGGGGCCCCATTTTCAGGAATTCCACATTAATGAATTGGGCAGGGCTCGGGAAGCTTCATCTTTAGCACCCATAGCACAGGCACTGTGGATTAGAGTCTGGGAAAAGCCACTTCTTCTCTCCTAACTTCTGGTCACTTATTTGATTATAAGACTGCTAGTGTCCACATGATAAGTTTTTTTCCAGGATTAAACATGATAAAGTATGTAAAACACCCACCATGATTCAGTAATTATGCTTTCCTTCTCCATCCCATCCCACTGATCAAGGGGCAAGTGCTCAACAGACAAGGCAAGCTGTCATTAACCAGTCGTTTTCATGCCATCCCACTGACCAGACACAGAGATTCAGGAAAATATATGGGAAGGGTTCTGATTGTCATAGGGGAGAGCAATCACTGCCCAACAGCTCCCAACCATTCAGGACACACACCTGAAAAGCTCACTGAAGCTGTTTCTTTTCCTATAGTACAAGACAAATAATATCTACTTTGTAGAGTTGTTAATGAGAATCAAAATATGGTTAATATAATGCCTTGCATTCCCTACCCTACAGTAGGGGCTTAATCAATGGCAGCTTCTATAATTTTTTTCTCATTTATTGAACAAACAGTTGCTGAATATCTCCTGCCCATCAGGCCCTTCAGTGACTGCAGGGATAGACAGTCAATGTGTTTCTTGCTTTCACAGTGCTTGCAACTGAGTGGGGGCAAGTAGGCTAGGACAGTACTGTGTGTTGAGTACTTAGTGTCTTTCTCTGGACTGGTAATGGTAGAGGCATCTCTAGGCCTGGAGAAGAAAAAAAAAGCATAGCATGCAGAAAGTGCATTGACAGGAAAATATGAATGAAAAAAATCGGTCATTTTTATGTCTTATGAGCTCACTTACTAAGCAAATATTATTATGTTTCTAGGACATCAGTCCATATAGTCTCCAGCATACATCCCTTCTGTTATTTAAAAATGTTAAGGGGTATAGCTGAAGTTATCTGAAGACATAAGACTCATCAAGGTCACTCAAGCAAATATAACCTTTGTCCTACAGGGGAAGGATCCAGGGTCTTGTTAATACATCAGCAAAGCCCTGTTATTTTGTTTTCCTGTTTTATATTCCAGTTAATAAAAAGTGTCTCAGCATCACTGGTGGTAAAAGAGTCCTTTTTTTGTCTATTCTTTACAACTTTGCCCACCTTTTTGCCCAACAAACCTAATGAACTGGGATTCCCAAAGTTTGCTGATAGGTGATGAACACCAGGCATAAAACAAACTACAAACAAGAAAAAAAGCCCCTGACTTCTGCCCTTTGGTTGTGCATCTTTTATTTGTACAAGGCTTAACAAATAGCCTGTATTGACAGGATATTACATCCTTTGTCATACCAGTTCAAGCCATTTACTGATGAGCTAGCCATGCCTTTTAAACAATCCAAGTTAGTTGAGAGTAGAAGCAGAGTACTGATTTGATCCATAACCCGCTTGAGGGTTATGGCATGCTTAATGATGCAGGTAATAGTGATCCATAGGCACCAACCTGCAGCTTAGCCAATATCATTAGCCTGATGAAGAGAAGACATGCACTGATCTAAGAAAAAGGATGTGGTACGAAATGTACATGAATTGGTGAATGGTCTCTAGTGTGGATCTGGTGATTAACCAAGCTGACTTCTCATTGTTCCCTCAGGAAATTTTGTCCTAGAAGATGGTAAAAGATAAAATGGCAGACACCATTCTCTGCAGCCTTCTAACTTTCCAGTGTCTAGTAACAATGGGCAGACTTCTTTCCAATGGCCTCGGAGTAGTTTCTGTTTTCCCTCTTTGCTATACAAGGTCCTTACCCCAAACCTAAAAGTCACAGGTGAAAAGGAAATATAAAGTAACTCCTCATTATCAGATGCTTGTGGGTCCTGGGCTAGGAGTCTCAGGGCAATATGGTCAATGAGAAAAATTTGAACTTGGCATTGAGTCGAATCCATTCTCAGAGAGTGATAGACATATTGGTTCAGGCTGGCAAGGTGAAGAGTAGGAAGTCTGAGGATATAGTTCTTCTGTGGTTTTGAAAAAAAGAAATACCAACATATGGTGGCCCAGAGGAGACATTTTTCTAATATTTTTTAAATGCCACATTTATATAAAATTAAGTTGAAATATACTATGTGCACCAAATTCTAGAAACTTTTTGAAATTAGTCTTCTGGGGGAACAAAAACCAAAGAAATTCTAAATTCTTTATCCTCTCATGGTTGAAGTTCATAGTGAATATGAATTGTTATAAGAATGGCTCCCCTTGGGAAATTAATTTGGCTTGTTCACCTTAAATGGATTGAACTGAATAGATTGGAAGATTTGGCCTTGGAAAGTTTTTACAATGGTTATTTTAGTGCATGTTGAGATCTTTGGCTTTAAGTATATATTTTTTTCTTTTTGCCTGAGACTGCCCTCAGTAAATAATTTCATGCTATAGACATGTCATGCTCTCAAATCTTGTTTCTAGTAATGTATGAGAGAGGCACGGTGTAAATAAAAATTAATCATTTTTCAACATCTAAGCAGCAGCCTGAGTGCCACGTGGGGAATGAATTACTGCCTATGGTCCTGAAGAACATCACATAAATCATTTAAAAATTGATTTTGTTGCTACAGAGTTGCAAGCTTTTGATAAGGGCCTCCCTTCATCCCATGTAATCTTCAGGTCATGAACCTGTGGGAAATAAAGAGTTCTGCAAAACGAATGAATTTTTTCAAACAGTTTTATTATCTGCCCACCTCTTTCCAACTTTTTAGTTACCTTCCATTGACCTTTGCTCAGAGAATTCTCTTCCTGCATCTTTGGGGAAAAAAAAAATAATAATTTTGTTCCAAGTCAAGGATAAGAGCAATAGGAAAGTCAGTTTTCTCCTGAAGAAGTTACATCCACTGGGTCTTTTATTAGTAATAAGCAATTAGAATATCTGAAGGTGGTACAAGGAGCATCAGGTCTCTCTCAGTATCATAAGACCTGAGTTTGACTCCTGGATCCAAATAGTTTTAATGTTAGGCTAATTAGAATAAGCCAGGTTCTGCTTCAGTGACAGGCAATTCCAAAAAATCTCAGTGGCAAAAACAGCAGAGATTTCTTTCTTGCCCATGCTACATTCCAACAGCATCCGCTGGGGGCTCTGCTCTGCACTGTCCTCACTTTGAGATGCAAGACGCTGGACGATCCTTCTTCTGAAACGTACTGTTCATGGTGGAACAGAAGGGAATTTGGCTTTTAAAGGCTTCCACCCAAAAGCAACACGTGCCTCTTTCCTAATATTTCATTATCCAAAGCAAGTTGCATGACCATATCTAATTTCAATGGAAAGGTGAAGAGCACACCTCCCCTGTGCCCAGAGCAGTTAAAGTATTGATATTTTACCCCTTTAAGCCTCAATTTTCTTACCTACCAATTATATATACTGTGCTTTTCTGAGTGTTGTGATTAATGAAATGTGGGCTCTATCTCTACTGAATAATAATGCATTCAGCTGCTATTATATGTCACTTACCCTGCTAACAATGCACTATATTATTTTATATTGTATTCATGACAACCCTATAACCTAGATATTATTATCTCCTCTCTACATATGAAACTGATGCTTAGAAACATAAAGTAACTTTCTCATGAATCAATCAGCAAATAATGAAGCTGTGGGCTTCAATTTATCCTTGACAAATGACTCCCCAACCTGCTCTGTAAGTTGTTCAAACTTTAGATCATTCATTGAAGGGAGGTTTATATTATGGAACCACTCTAATAGAGTTGGCATGGCCATATCATGAGACCAATTCAATACTTAAATATATTACCTTCTGGAAAAATACAGAGGACCAATTGCTAAGAACAACATTCCTGTACTGATCCCTAGGTACCTCTCTTCCCACTTCATTCTGTGTTTCTAGGTGCACCTCTTCCGATCCAACTTAGTTGGTGAGAGAGGAGGCAGGAGAGCTAAATATAATCAAAATTGTAGATATTCCCCCATGATAGTCACATCATTTGTTCAGAGCAGTTTGGCTTAGAACTGCTATTTTGGACTCCATGCCCACCAGTTTTAATCATATATGCATTATTAGACTGAAAGCTCCGTGAGCGACAATGTGCCATATTCATCAGGAATCAAGAACAGTTCCTGGCACCATGTAGGGTCTCTGGAAATATTTCTAAACTATATAAATGAATGCTGCTATATCTTATATTTAAAAAGGATAGAGTTAGGGCAGCCCTGGTGGCTTAGTGGTTTGGCGTGGCCCTCAGCCCAGGGTGTGGTCCTGGAGACCCAGGATCGAGTCCCACGTCGGGCTCCCTGCATGGAGCCTGCTTCTCCCTCTGCCCGTGTCTCTGCCTCTCTCTTTCTCTGTGTCTCTCATGAATAAATAAATAAAATCTTTTAAAAAGTAAAAAGGATAGAGTTAGTGTTTCTATGCTATGGCTTAAATATGTATTTACGTATTTAGTACACTAAAATGTATTAGGAAATATTAGAATTTTATTCATTGAGTATCCAAGTCAGATATTGCTAGAACTTCCAGTGAATCAGAGACCATGTTTACCAGATAATTATTCCACTACTGGCTTTGGTCATTATCAAACCTCAAGAATATCCATACCAACTTCAGACTTGGAGAGGAATGAGAACTAGTGGTTTAAAGGAGACAAAGTATTTATTTGTCTTTTCTTGCAGTGTTCCAAGAACTGTGGTTGGTATTGGCAGTATAGTAATGGACAGAGCAGACACGTTCTCTGCCTCCATGGAGCTTACAATTTATTTGTGGGGCAGGCACCCAAAAGGCAGGACCCAGGGATGCCTGATTGGCTCAGTGGTTGAGTGTCTGCCTTTGACTCGGGTTGTGATCCCGGGGTCCTGGGATCGAGTCCTGCATCGGGCTCCCTGTGGGGACCTTGGTTCTTCCTTTGCCTATGTCTCTGCCTTCCTCTGTGTGTCTCTCATGAATAAATAAATACTATATTTTTTAAGAAGACAGGACACAAAGGAAGACAAAATTGTCAACTTCAGTAAGAGTAATAAAGGAATGTCCTCTTATCTACCCTAAAACTCCCATCATCATTTTCTATTTGCCATAGGAAGACAACAGAAGAAAATCTTTTGTGTTTCTCAAAAAACCCAGTGCAGTCTGAATTGCATTGCTATGCTGTGCCCACTCCCACATTTTCCTCTTTAAATAATTCATTCACACCTGCACACAAATGCAGGTATAGTATTTTGACATCCAGAATAGCATGGGATTTTCCACCACTGAATGGCTGATGTAAAGCTGCCTCATTTTCAGAATCTACCAGACCTCTGATCTCAAACTAGCTTTGCCTAAACCTCTAAGAGCAGGAAATCAAGTCACCCTAGTAAGACCTTGGAGTTGAAGTCACCCAAAACACCCTAAAATTTTCATCACATTTTGTTTGAGCATTTCAACCCCAGTAGAATTCCAGCAAAATACCAATCGAGCAGTTTCTAATGCATTCTCTTAGATTGGTGTCTCTGCTTAGTATGAAGGAGAAACCTTTTCAGCCAAAGGGGAAAATAAACAATAAATAGAATCTGAAAGCAGCTGAGAAATGATTGCCTCTGCGAGCACAAGCTGTTAGTGTGTGTGTGCGCAGAATACCAATGGCCTAGGCTTCCCCTGTTCCGTAGGGAAGCTCCATAGGGACTTGTGGGTAATTGATCTCAATACAACCAGTGAGCACACCCCGGACTGCCTGCCAGGTAGTGTGATAGACCCACCTGCCTTTCTACTATAGAAGATCCTTACAACCAAGATTTCCCCAAGCATGGGCAGCCCGGATGGCTCAACAGTTTAGCACCGCCTTCAGCCCAGGGTGTGATCCTGGAGACCCGGGATCGGGTCCCACGACAGACTCCCTGCATGGAGCCTGCTTTTCCCTCTGCCTGTGTCTCTGCCTCTCTCTCTCTCTCTCTCTCTCTCTCTGTGTATCTCATGAATAAATAAATAAAATCTTTTAAAAATTAAAAAAATATATATTTCCCCAAGCAGGTCAAGGGCCATTTTGATCTAGTTCTGTTGCAATCTTCATGTGTACAACATACTTAGATTGTAAAGAAGAATATATAAAAGTCCTTCCATTTCTATTCCTTTGTTTCTTCACCCAACTTTATTCCCAGCTGTGACTACATAGAGTGATTCTACCCCCTTTTAATTTGTATACGGAAACAAGATGAAAAAATCATGAAAAAACTTTGAATTCTGAAATGCTTGCCACATGTCTTAGGTATGATTATGAGGGATAGAAAACTGCATACCTAGTATTGTTGCCTGAAAGAGTCCAGATATATAAAATGAACCACTTTGTTTCATGTAGATCTAAAAAAAAAAACAAAACCGAACACATACATGCATATTCAACTTCATACCTCAGAAAGGAAAGATAATATATTTCAGTCATATCACATGTTAGACTACATCATAATTGGGTTTGAAAGGAACCCAAAGTTCTCATTTAAGCCTCTTCTTTACTAGAAGTATGGGTTCATATTACCTTTCCTCCAGTTACTGTAGATATAATTGATATAAATTTAAATGTTTTGAACAAGAGAGAAGGCTTCTAAAAGATAGTTCATTTATTTTGGTTTTTACTGCTTGCTTTTGTTTCTGATAAGCCTAGATCAATCAGGGTAGGTTGGGAGCCCACAGGACAAAATGATGCTAAAATTGATTTGGTGAGGTTGGTCGAGAAGCTGTGAGTTGTTCATTCTGTAGCTGAGATGGGTTTTCAGTGAGCTCTGCACATCCTTTACCCGGTCCTTCCTTATGAATTTTCCTTTTCCCTTGAGAAACCAGCTGCCAGAATTAGATGAACAGGTTGTAGGGTATAACTCATATTTGTCTATGAAGAGGAATGAGAAAGAGAAAGAGAAAGAGAAGAGAGAGAGAGAGAAAAAAGAAAAGAAAGAAGAAAAGAAAGAAAGAAAGAAAGAAAATGAAACCTCTGTTTCCTTTGTTAGCTAAGGAAATGAGTCACTGTTTATGTGTAAATGTTAGTTGGGTTACAATATATTAAAGCATCCTTTTTTTTTAATGTTCTGATAGAAGCTGTCAACACCTTAGTTTAAATTAGTCCATTGAATTTATTATCAACCTTCTCGGTTATGAGACACAGGACACGTGAATTCTGATAGGAAAGACGGTTGGAAACGGTCCTAAGTGCCATCCGCTAAGCCTTAACCTAGTGAGAGGGCCCCTGGGCAGCCAACAGTCAGCATGGAGGTATTGAATGCCTTGTGGGAAGGTTTCTAGAAAAAGATACATGGTTAGGGGGAAATTGGCGCTCATTTACTCTGTGTGCTAACCTACATGACTTGCTATATTTCAAGTAAAATGGTTGTTGGCTGTTTCTAAAAATCAAAATCTAAATAAAATGAGGATTGACTCTACTGATGATACTCAGTGACTGACCAAACTGTCACAAAAGAGGGTCAAGAGAAGGAAAGGTTCTCTTGTGAGTGTAAAGATTAAGGAAAGGGTGATGGAAGGAGTGGGAAAGAGCCCTTACAAGAGGATAGAAGGAAATGGCTATTCAAACAAGGCAATACATAGGGGGCAGGGGTTCTCATCCTTAAGTGGATCTTGATGTCTGAATAGGATAGGACGAGGGGTTGTTGCAGACACTAAAGATCCAAATTTTAGGTTTTTCAGCAGCCAGCTGTTTGGCAGGGAAGGGCTGCTTCATCCCCATCCTTGGAAACATTCCAGTTCCCAACCTGAGCCAGAAATATCATAGACAGGATTTGTCTCATTAGTTGAAAAGGTAGATTATATGACCTCCAAGGTCCATTTCAACACTTAGCAACCCAGACATCTAAGTTAGAGACTGCCTGTGGACTCTATTAAATCATCATATTAGTACCTTACGTCTGTCTCATTGGCCCAGCATCCCTGGAAGGAGGTATCCTTGCAGTACTTCTCAATTTATAAGAATTTATCTGTAGAACTGTACCAAACTCTAAAGAAATTAGATTAGAAAAGTATTGTTTCTTTTTCTTTCTGGTTCAATTACAGCCATTGGGGACATCATCTAGAAGGTTGATTTTATATTGAAAAGATCAAAGCCCCTTAAAATACACTTTAACCAAGTCCAGGACCCCAAACTGGGTCTTGAGTGAAAAGGGTGGAAAAGGTGATGGTAGGAGCCTTGGTGCAAAAGACCATATTTCAAGTTCTAGGACCCATGTGACCCAGAGAATCTAAGAAGGAAATGTGGATGGCAGTTATTTCATTTTGACATCTGAAAGGCAAGTGGCTTCCCATGTACTGAGAGGTGCTTTGTTTCTGCTTTTGGCACACCAGCTCTCCCCGACAGTGGCTAGAACCCAACCCAGCAAATGAGGGAAAAAATTGCTGAACATTGTATCTGACATTGGAGATGTCAGTCTGCAGGCAGACAGGAAAGCCGGGGGTTGTAATTTGAACAAAATGTCGCTGTTTATGGAGATTTTTTTTTTTAATGTACTTTTTCTGTGATGATAAATCACAGGCCTGTGCAAGGGATAATAACACAAAATGTTTGACAGCTTTTCTTATGATTGTTTGGCATTCTGTTTGCCTAATTATTGTCAGCATCACCCACACTGGTAAATTGTTGTTGAAGAGAACTCAGTGGTGACTGTCAGGGTGTATATCCGCCATTCTACTCCTGTCACTGGGGTCACCCTTTGGACGTCACCGATCTTTGCTATGTGAAAGGCTTAATTAACCTTGGAGTCCTGTGTCTGTATGGAGATGTGGTTCTACCATCCCACCAGATAGGAAGACAAAACAGAAAAAGTGGATGGAGAATTTCTGAAAGGTCATATTTTAAAAACGGATAATTTAGTTCAGTTAGGTTTTGACACACTGAGGGAGGTGCAGAGAAATCACTTGCCTTACGGGTATGGATTGGGAATTTATCTATTTATGTAATCACCCTGCTTTGAAAGGGAAGGGAATTAATTGCTTTAATTAACTCCAGTAAAAACTAGATTGTCGCAGGGGGAGTGTTGACATAATGTGCTTGGCCATGATCTGATATGCTCTTGGAAATAGCGGCTATCTCTCTAATCATTTTTCTTTCTCTGGGACTTCACTTGATGATATTCCTGCCATAAACTAAGGCTTGCCTATGAGAAGGGTCCAAAAAGAAAAAAAAAAGAAAGAAAAAAAAAGGAAGAAGGAAAGGTCACAGAAAGGGTGGTAAAGAGCTCATTTCCGTAACTGTCACTGAATTTTTTTTTTTAACCAGGAGTTTCATTATTATTTTTTACTTTTCCTCTTTGACCCATCTAATTCTCCCCCAGTAGCTGATGACAAGTGAATGGGACACAATGAGTCAAATGCCATCATCTGTTTAGGAGCTGCATGAAGGGAACTTGTTAAAAAAATATTCCCCTGCAGTATATCTAAAAAGGTTTTCTGAAATACATGGAAAAGTGCTGGTGGGTTAGGCAGCCTCCATACTACACCAGTGTTCATTTAAAATCAGCTAAGATTTGGGCGCCTGGGTGGCTCAGTCAATTAAGCAGCAGACTCTTGATTTCAGTTCAGGTCATGATCTCAGGGTCCTGGGATTCTTGGGCTCCCCTCACAGTGGGGTTTCTGCTTCTCTTCCTCTCCTCTCCGCCCCTCCCCCCACTTGTATGCTCTTTCTCTCTCTCTCTCTCTAAAATAAGTAAATCTTTAAAAAAATAATAAAATAAAATGAGCTAAGATCTGCAAGTAGTTTTCACCATGCTGTTAGCTAAAATGCAACTAGAAAGATTATAGCAGGCTATAAGATTTAGGCTGAAAACTATGAATATATGTGTATATGTACCTTAACACATATATGCCCATATATATAAAATTTATGTACACACATATATATACATATAGGTAAATGTATTTTTTCCTGTGTAAAATGTATTTATTTCTTGATGGACTCAGTCCCATATTTGGGCAGGTGGAGCTACAGAGATGGTCATCTGGACTTGTGATGGGCTAGCCTGCTGTTATGAATTGCAGCAGTATTTTTCCCTCCTACCCTACCCCCATTGCTACCCCCAACTATAGAGAGGGAAACAGCAGAGTGTGGTGTGACAGACCGTCCTGTCTCGTCTCAAGTAGCATGTTGGAGGAACAAATCCAGCATTCCCAGGAATGTGGATGCAGGAGGTGCCTTTGGCCTCAACCATACAGTAGGCCTGGGTGTGTTCAGGAGAATGCCCAGCTTAGGACTGAGGACAGGCTTTGTGGCTTCCCTACAGACTATGTTTCCTCTGAGTGCTTGGTTTAAGCCTCGGGGAGCCTTGAGTGATATCAAAAACAAAAACAAAAACAAAACTTATTAAGCTCATGTGTAGTACAAAAATGTGCCCTAAAGGGAATATATAATATAACATAGAGGAAACAAGAAATTAAGTAGATCCAAATAAAGACTATAGATGGTAAAGACAGAATTATTTCCATTAAGGGCATTTGAAACAAGGATTGGATTGTCTTTTACATTCACTTTGGCATTTTTGTCATATAAATACATGCACATGTATAGCGCTATGTCATTACCATTATATATTCTCAAACTCAGGAAAGTGTATCTTGGCCAATGAGTCTTGGTTTTAAAACATATTAGAGTTAACACGTTAGAACTCTAAGCAGCCACCCCCCAAAATAATTGCATATTTCATATCTCTCCTGGCTTCTTCCACAAGAATTTCTGGAGTGTCCTTAACACTATTGATATGACATTCAATTAGGAGTGGAGGGACCAATGTTCATTTTAGGAATTAAACTAAAATGTTGTGTATCTTATGGTTTTATTACATTTCTTAAGAGGCTACAAGGTGGCTTTTCATACAAATATTGCCATGTCACTACTCCATTGTACTCCATTGTGGTTAGCCCTCCTATGGCTTATGTTGGATTTTTGTGTTCCTGCATGGTACCAGGAATAGCGCCTAGGGCCTGTCAGCCCCACTCTCCCTGTTTGCAGACCAGGATGATTGTACCATGGCCCTAACTTCCATTCTGGCACACACATGGACACAAGTTGGCGCCTTGCAGGAACCAAATTGACCCATTGCCTCTATCTTTTTTAGCAGAGTCTCTTGGGCTCAGAGTAATCATATTTCCTCAATTAGCTGATGGGAAGGGTATGGCATTCTGTTTACTTTTCCACCACAACTCTTGCCTCAGGGACGTATTTTGGAAGTGCAGTGATATTCTACTCTTAACATAATTTGTTGGGGCACCTGGGTGGCTCAGTGGTTGAGCATCTGCCTTCAGCTCAGGTCATGATCCTGGAGTCCTGGGATGGAGCCCCACACTGGGCTCCCTGCTCAGCCGGGAGTCTGCTTGTCCCTCTGCCCCTCACCCTGCTCTTGCATGCTTTGTCTCTCAAATAAATAAATAAAATCTTTTAAACAAAACAAAATAAAATAAAACATAATTTGTCAACCAAGGCGAAGGAGACCTCCCTAAACTATTTTCATCCTTCTCTTAATTCTGCATGTATTTTCCATTACAAAATCATGGGATTTTAAAGCTGGAAGCTGTCCCTTTTGAAATGAGAAAACCAGACTCTAGAGAGATGAAGTGATAGACCTAAGATGCTCAGATTGCAAATGAAGACCCCCAAGGACTTGGTTCCCGAACACTGAGTCCAAAACACCATCATCCCCTACTCTACCTTAGCCTTCTGTTTATGGAAATCCTCTCCATATGAAGAGTTTGGAAACATGTTTTACATTGTCCCCTTGAATATACATGGCAAGAGATAATCCAATAGCTGAGAGGCATCTTGAGCTTCTAGGACCTCCCAGAAGCTGAGGCTCTGGATCCCTGCCATGGGCTGCATCTCCAGCTGGTTTTCTACCCACTCAACAGCCTGCGAATGTGCAGATGGTGAGGATATCATCATTTCCACCATGGAGGTGGGGGAGAGAAGAGCCGCTGTTTCGTGTCAGTTTATTTCTAATTCTTTGTTGTTTGTCATGTTAAAATTCTCTCACATTTGCAGATGTTAAGCAACAACTAGGAGGAAAGATTTCTTGTTTCCAGTGCAGCCATAGAGATGGCATTAAAAAAAAAGTCTGTCATTTATTGGGGGGTAACAAAGGAAAGAAGAGAAAGAAAGTAAGAAAACCTAGGAAGAAATAGAATAATCTGAGAAAAGACAAGGTGGAAGGGATGGAAGAATCAATGACAGAGCTCAATCCCATACTGTTCTTATAATTAAATGGTGCCTTGCACATCAGCCCAAATGTTCACTCTTTGATATGTCTCCTCATTAGCATATGCAAAATTACAATTGCACAGTATGAGCTCTCAAGTAGAGATGTCCGTATTACCATAATGAGCCTGTCAATCTTGTGAAAATGAACAGAAACCAATATGCCAGCAGAAGTTCACAATCTCCTGAGAGTTGGGTGGATCTGATAAGTTTACCAGCTACTCAGACTGACTAGATCTCACTAGGATGGCATTGTCTTGGAGTGTGTGTCTTGATGGTTAAAACATAATTTTCTGGAGCAAAATTTGAAATGAAAACACAGGGTAACGTTTCACCCAGTTGTATAAAGAAAATGATATTTTTGAGAGTTGAAAACAGCAATTCTTTGCTACATTTAACTTCATGTTTCCTGATGACCTTTCTGAAGAGGCTGTCCGTATGATCCAACAGCAGAACATCCTACAAAGAAAAAAGCACATTTAACAACTCAAGTTAAGAGCAGCTTGATAGGCAGTGTTATTAATTCAACTTGCCAAGTCAACTTGCCATGACTTAAGACCCCAATCTCATTTCTATTTTGAATCTATCGATGACTTAGCAATTGGAAAGGACTCTTTTTTTTTTTTTTCGTTTTAATGTGTAACTACTAACACTTGCCTTCTGATTAGGTGGAAACTCTGCAATGAAGTAAGAGCTGGTTTGCAATCTTATTTTATCCCCTTTCAAAACAAGCAACTTCTATGGTGACAGGTTTGAAGAAACACATTTAAAAAGGAATTTTCTTAAAAAAAAAACTTGCAGACAAATATGCAGATGTAGAAAGAACTGTTTTATATCTTGATTTTGTCAAGCTTCATGGTGCTCACTTCAGACTCTATAAAAGAATAAACTACAAAGTTCAACATCTGCAGCCAAATTCACATTAATAAACTATAAATTCTTATATGGGCACACTATAGAAAATTTGGAGACAAATTAAAAGGAGGAAGAAAACGATAATCCCTAGTTTTCATATCCATCATTAAAGATCACTGTTTACTTATTGTTTGCCGAAGAGTTCTACAGATAAGTAATCATACTGCATGTATGGTGGTGTAAAAACAACATTTTTCTCTCTAAAGCTTATAATGAGAGCATATTTCTATACCATGTGCTGCAAACATCTTGAACAGGATCACCTGAAACTCCACTGTATTTATATATAATACCCTGTTTGTGTTGAGATTAATGCAGGGGAAATAATTGCATTTAGGTATGTGGTTAGACTAGATAAACTTTTAAGAGGAAAGATCTGTAAGTCAGATGGGGCCTATTCTGTATTTACTTATTAAATGGTGACCTCCAGCAGTCAGACAGATTCAGTTACTCACCCTTTCCCCCAACTTCCAGGCATTGCCCCTGCATGGAAAACACAAAGTAAACATAGGTTGAAAGCTTGAATTAAAAGATCTCCTTTGTGGGGCGCCTGGGTGGCTTGATGCATTAAGCATCTGACTCTTGATTTGGTCTTAGGTCCTCAGGTCATGATCTCAGGTCCTGAGATCGAGGCCCCTGGGCTCTGTACTCAGCAGGGAATTCTGCTTGAGATTCTCTCTCCTTCCCTCTCTGCCCCTTCCCCTCCTTCTAAAAAAAAATCCCTTATGAGCCTACTTCCTCACGCAGCTGATCAAAGAACAGAGTAGTCAGGGGATTGTGAGACAATCCATAGGCCTTCCAGGCTTTATTTCCAAGTAATTTACTAAGATGTCATCCCGTGTGGGCTACGTTCATCCCTCAGGGACTCAGATGCCCCTCTTTGGAAGAAAGACCCTTCTATTCTTGTTTTCCTTCCTCTCTGCCCACCACCTTTTCCTGCTGTTCTGAAAAGAAGCATGCCACACAACAATGAAGAGGTTTTCCACATTAGCCTTATTGCCAGCCAGCCACTTCTCTTTGTATAAGTCTGTTTACACCGTCTCTCTGGCAACATGAAGTAGAGGTTGATATTTTTTTGTGTCACTGATTAGCAGATTTGGTTTTCCCTTTGTCTGAAGCTTATCCACCTCATATGCTGAGTTTTTTCTAGTGAGATTTTTCTCTTTCTTTAATGTTAAAAAGAGAATTATTTTCATACCCTAGTATTTTAGTAATATCCCATTCAGACACCCAGTATTTCAGGGGGGCTCTTTAAAAAAAACAAACCTTCAAAATGATTATCGAAAAAAACACTTTTTTTTTTTTAATTACCACTTGCTAATATTTAACTCTTCCCAGTAATTTCAGGAGGTTCTGTAGATCTGTATACACTCTGCTGCCTGATGCCTTCATGCAATGGCTTGTAGGGGGTAGGTGTTGAGAAGCTGAGAAAACTCAAAAGCCTGAGTGGGAATCAAATTCTTACCTCCCATAGTTCCATGATCCCATTAGTGGAACTACTGGATAGACATAGGCACTTTTTCACATACAAATATACTTAAGTTTTTTTGTTTGGTTTGGTTTTTTGTGGGTTTTGTTGTTGTTGTTCAGCTATATAGCACTGAAGTACTCTGGGAAAATATCCCAACTGTCCTTCCCCAAACCCCAAATTAAATAACTGGCCATAGAGAGGCTTGGTTAGGAGAAAGTTTCTTCAGTCCAAGGGTGTCCAAGAAATATTTCATGTGTACCTCTATTGAAAAGATGAAAATTAACTGAACTAGTCATTCTTTTTTTTAAAGATTTTATTTATTTATTCATGAGAGACACAGAGAGAGAGAGAGAGAGAGAGAGGCAGAGACATAGGCAAAGGGTGGAGCAGGCTCCCTGTGGGGAGCCAGATTCAGGATTCGATCTCAGGACCCTGGGATCACAACCAGAGCTGAATGCAGCTGCTCAATCACTGAGACACCCAGGTGCCTCTGGACTGGTCATTCTTAACCAGAGTGTGCACCAGAATTATCTGGGGAGCTTTCTCCAAACACAAAAGTACCCCTCTGGATTTAGACTTTCCTGTCATAGAACCAGGGCATGTGCATCTTTAAAATTTGAACCGATTATTTTATTGTAAAGCCCTAGTTAATAATCACCAACTTTAACGGCATGATATATTAAGCACCTGCTACTGGCAAAGCATATCTTAGATTGTTTCACCTATTCAATATCTATAATCTCTTCATAATACATATACTATTCTCACTTTCTAGATTAAGAGACTGAGCTCAAGATGTTAAGTAATTTGTCTAATGCCACTTACTGGTAGGCAAGAATTTTTAACTCAACCTAATTCCAAAATTGTGTTCTCCTTACACCATATTAAATTTCTTCCTTTCCCAATAAGAAAGCAATACTGAAGAAACCATTCTCTGTATTTCCAGACAATTTTTGTTCTGCTAGAATTTTTATTTTTTTTTAAAGATTTTATTTATTCATTCATGATAGTCACACACACACAGAGAGAGAGAGAGGCAGAGACACAGGCAGAGGGAGAAGCAGGCTCCATGCAGGGAGCCTGACATGGGACCCGATCCCGGGTCTCCAGGACCGTGCCCTGGGCCAAAGGCAGGCGCTAAACCGCTGCGCCACTCAGGGATCCCCTGCTAGCATTTTTAATATTCATCACAATGTCTATTTAAGAATTAAGGAATTATTTCATAGGTTGTCAAGTCCAGGTATCAACAATGGCTTGAATTACTTTAAGAATGTCACACACACATTTTAAGAGTAAATACCTCGATTAATAGATTTGGAGGTGTACTTCTCAATATTGACTCAACACTTTCCTTTGAAACAACTATTGCTACATATCAAAACACATCTTTTTTTTTTCCAAATAAAATCCACAAACTGAACATCCATGAGTCATTTCCAGTGAAGTCTCCACCCTTCCTAGTCTTAAATATGATCTTGGTAGCTAATCAGATTGGAAAACAGCTTGAGCAACAGAGTATACATTATCGTTTGTCATTACTGTCAGTATTTAGATGATTCTTTGGCAATTTTAACTATGATACAACCTGAGAAACAAAGCAATGATAATATTTACCTAACTTTATATTAAAAAATAAAATATAATAAAAAACCCCACATATTTAAAAGCTTAGATAGTTTTGGAAGATTCATCTAGAATAATGCTTCTCAGGGTGAGAAGAGCAATAACTCCTCTCTGTCTTACCCCGCTGTTGGAGACTGGCAGAGTAAGACCGAGGCCTGTCCACCCACATGAAAACCTGAAGGCTTATGAAAATATGAAACATGGTGAATGATGGGAATGAACCACGCAGGCACTGAATTTTGGAAACCACTGATAATAAATGGGACATGTCATTTTGTTTGTTAGCACTTACCCCAAGTAAAGATACTTAAAATTTTATAACTATTCTATTTATTTCAAAAGGTCTTGAGAGAAGCTCCTTTCAACAATGTATGGGCATCTCTAGAGCAATAGGCCTGTTTTCCATTTGAGTGACATTGTAACAGAGACATTTCTGATGAGCTCATGGCAACCCTGAGAGGTGCCACACCAAATGAATCCATCTGCTTAAATTGTCAGGGTGGTATGCATCTTAGTGTGGTCTCCCTCCTCAGTCATTGTTTTCTGTTTATAACATCATGAAGAGAATTGGAAGGAGCCATAATTCCATCTCAAGAACAATTGACTTTTGTGAAATTTGGGTTTCATCTGTGTGTGTTTCCTAGAGGTATCACAGCATAGGAAAATTGACACAGTCCTGTAACAATTGGCTTATCCCATTTTCAGCTCTGCTACCCACCCTGCTCCCACTGAATGTCCCTAAAAATAAAAATCTTTTGCCTCCGGTGATGCAAAAAACAAGATAGAAGACTTCATTGGGTATAGATTTGTTTGTTTTTAAATTGCTTATGGCCAAAATGTTACTTTGCAATAAATAAATAATACCACCCTTCAAAACCAGAAATGACCTAAGGTTCTTAAGATTAGAGCTAGATCTTCTCCATTAATAGGTGGTAGCCCCACTTTCAGGCTTCTCCTTGGCTACTGTCATCTTAATTTGTTTATATATGCAGTCCATTTATTCCCAGCTATATATCACTCAAAGGAAATTTATTAAATATAAAAAAAACTTACAGATTTTCTTTTCTCTCCCAATAAGACCTCAATAGGAAAACATTATAATAAATTTCAAATAACTGTGAAAAAAAGGCACCCTATAGTTTGTACTTTATTTTTAATCCACAATCTGGAATATTTCATTTGCTTAATATACCTTAGTGTCCTCAAAAGCTGAAAATTTTATTTATCTCCTTGAAAGTGATTTTTAAAAAGTCCTATAAATAGGAATGCCTGGGTGGCTCAGCAGTTGAGCGTCTGCCTTTGGCTCAGGGTGTGATACCGGAGTCCCGGGATCAAATCCCAAATCAGGCTCCCTGCATGGAGCTTGCTTCTCCCTCTGCCCGTGTCTCTGCCTCTCTTTCTCTATGTCTCTCATGAAGAAATAAATAAAATCTTTTTTAAAAAGTTCGATAAATAGTTTTGGTGTAACAGAGAACTACGATTCAAAAAATCAAGCAATCATTTTAATGGACTCAGAATCATTACCTTCCACCAAGTATGAAATCAGGGAATACACTCATCAAGGGTTGTTGCAACATTTTATTGGGAATTGCGCATAGCTGACACAAGTTAATCTTTGCCTCTAAATCTATTATAGCTGATAGTGGAAATAACACTGAACATAGAGTCAGAGAATCTATATTTTAATCACAGTTGTACCTTCAATTACCTGTAAGACATTTAGCAAGTCACTGAACTTCTCTGCAATTTGGTTTAATTCTTGACCTCACCTTTAAAATGAGGGCTGGAGGAAATAATCCCTAAGGTCCTTTGCTCTTGTAAAGTCTAATTATTTATGCATTTTTATTAGAATTCTATGTGTGAATTTGCATTTTCTATTAACATATTAACAAAAAATTTAAAACAGTGCTATAACCTAGGGTGATGAAAATGTTTATCATTTGAATGCAGGCCAATATAGCTAATGTGACATATATGCCCTGAGCCTTTTTTCTTCATTTTTGTAGTGCCATCTGCTACTCTAGCATTTGGGAGAGTTTATTTAAATAATCACATTAGTGAGATCCATGCCTCAGACTCCTCTCTCTCTACGTGCGCGCGCATACACATACACACACACACACCCCGAAAACCACACATACACTTATACACACACCTCTGCTGTGTTCTAAAGTTACTTTGGTCAGTAGCATTTTCAATCATCTGTCAACAAAGCCCTCTGTGATTAGGCCTAACCTGGAGTCTGACTGGTCAGGACCATGGTGGGCCATAGCTAAGCAGTGCACCTCGCCCGCACTTGCCATGCTCTCTGGAGGACAGTAGACTTCTTCATTCCAGGCTACAGAAAGCCAATGCCCTGTGCTTGGAAAATTCACCAAGGCTCAAAGGCTTCAAATAGCTCAGAGTTTATTCAAAGGTACTAACTCCCCACTTCTGCCAAAGATGAGGACCAAATTCTCCTCTAGCGGTAGTCTGTAGGAAATGGCCTTTCCCCTCCAGCATGTTTTCCCACTAAAATGACTGTTTCCCACCCTTAGATGTTACATTCCAGAAGATATGGGGAAAGAAGGAAGAATCTGAGGCAATGATGGAACATGCTCATTTGTTTTAAACAGAAGTCTATTAGACTGCAAGTTTTGTCAGGCAGTGAAAGCAAGACCACATTTGCCCAGCCCTAGTCACATCTGACCATTTTCCTTTAAAGTGACAGCATTGAAAACAAATTAAAAAAAATATCTTCTCTAAAGTGTTGGAATAGAAGCCCATAAACAAGTAGTCAGAATTTTTTTTTTTTAAATTGCATGCTTAAGAGAATGCAAACCTCCCATGAACAAACAGACTTCGTGTGAAGGCATATCAAAGCAAAACGTGTTCACCATCTTCTTTCTGAAATGAATTAAGCAGCAGCCACTTTTCCTTATAAAATGTCTATTTGGAAGGCAACGCTGGAAACACCACACACTCAACTGGCAGATCTTAAAGGTGATGTTCAGGAAGATGAACTGCTGAGCAGGCTGACCAGCCCAATGTCTGGGCCACACTGCTCGGACCTGAGGTTCTGCTTAATGAAAGTCAAGAAGAACTACAGTGAACAAAGTCTGTCATGGGGACTAGTTGGAAGCATTTACAAATGAACCATGTTGAATAAAATCCAAGAAGAAAAACATCTTTGCCTTATTTTGACTCTGGCTAAAAGTTGCATGATTATAGGGGAAACCCAATAAAAGCAGGCATTATTAAGTGGAATCAAGACCACAGTCTACGTATTTCTAGTTTTCCCTCTTCAAAATGGGTTTCTAAAGCAAGGTCTGGATGGATGTGTATCATGTGCTTTACAGTGTGGCTGTAGCCACCCACTGGCAAGAAATGCAACCCTAGTCTCTATCTGGAGCATGTATTTGGTGTTTTTTTTTTTTTTTAATCGTAACTTATGTGTGTCTGCAGCTTGAAAATTAAGTTCTTGACTAGCTAGGAAAAGAAATACTTAAAATCTGCTAAAACTCTTAAAGTTTTAGAAGAGGGGTTAATTGAAGAGCTATTTGATAAACTAGTCCAATCTAGTCATACAGTATAACAATTACAATCATAGGCTGCTAAAAAAACAAACCTATGGAGTCTCAGTTCAGCTACTTATTAACTATGCAAACGTAGACAAGTTGCTTAACTTCTGTAAACATCAATTTCCTCATTTATAAAGTGGATTTTCTGGAATAAAATAAGGCAATGTATATAAAACATTCAACATCTCTCTGACACACATATAATACATAATTATAAATGATTATATTAAATATAATAATACATAAAACATTGCAACTCAGAAATTGGACATGGTATCTGTTTGGGGATATTTGGTATGATTTTAAAATATTTGTTTGCATTTATCATAATATGCATCTCAAGAGAGCAGCAAATAGTGCAGGGAAGGAGTAATTTATTTACTTTTTAAAATTTGAATATAGTTGACACATGATGTTACATTAGTTTCAGGTGTACAACATAGTGATTCAATAAGTTTATACATTATGCTGCCCTCACTACAAGTGTAGCTTCCATCTGTCATCATACAACTCTATTACAATATCATTATATTCCCTATGCTGTACCTTTTATTCCCATGATTTATTCATAACATAACTGGAGCCAAACTGGAAGCCTGTATCGCTTACTGTCCTTTACCCATTTTGCCCCTCCCCTTACCTCCCTTCCCTGTGGTAACCATCAGTTTGTATTTATAGGTCTGATTCTGTTTTTTGTTTGTTTGCTTATGTTTTATTTTTAAAAATTTTTTAAATATTTATTTATTTTAGAGAGACAGTTCATGAATAGGGGGCGGGGCAGAGGGAGAGAGGGAGAGAGAGAGGAGAAGTAGACTCCCTGCTGAGTGGGGAGCCCAACACAGGGCTCGATCTTATGACCCTAAGATCATGACCTGAGCCAAAAACCAAGAATCAGATGCTTAACCAACTGAGCCACCCAGGTGCCCCATAAATTCTGCATATAAATGAAATGATACGGCATTTGTTTTTCTCTGTCTGACTTATTTCACTTAACATAAAACCTGCTAGGTCCAACCATTTTGTCACAAATGATAAGATCTCATGCTTTTTTATGGCTGAGTAATATTCCACATATATATATTTATTTACTTAAATAATTTATACATATATATATCACATCTTCTTTATCCATCTATCCATGGATGGACATGTGTGTTGATTCCACATTTTAGCTATTGTAAATAATGCTGTAATAAACATAAGGGTGTATATAAGGAGTGGGGTTTTTTAAAAAATATTTTATTTATTTATTCATGAGAGACAGAGAGAGGGAGAAAGAGAGAGGCAGAGACACAGGAAGAGGGAGAAGCAGGCTCCATGCAGGGAGCCTGATCCAGGACTCCATCCCAGGACTCCAGGATCACACCCCGGGCCGAAGGCAGGTGCCAAACCGCTAAGCCACCCAGGGAACCCCAGGGAGTGATTTTTTTTTTTAAAGAGTCACCTTTATAAATAAGATGAAACCAAATGAAAATATTAATGCAAAGACATACCTTCTTTGGTTTGGGTTCTTCTGCTAAATTAGGTGGTTCAAGTGGGTCTTGTATATTAATGGTTCTTTTCCAGGCAGAAACAAATAGATATGTACAGCATAAAGTCAGAACGTGCAAAAATTTTACCTTGTCAAATTCCACGCTTGCTAAATTGTCCTCTCAAGCACTCTGTCTAGAGAAATTCTCACTAATCTACTTTAGATTTAGACATTAGTCTTTCTAGGTGGGTATTTACTGTTTACGGTCTACCTTCACTGTTAGTTCTGTCACAAGATAAAAATGGCTTGAACATATCTCTTCATTTACAGGCACTTAATGTGACTATTAGTACATGTTGGGAGCCGGAAGGGATATTGGGGATCCGCCATAGACTGATCAAAAACAAATAGATCAAAGCTATCTCAAAGAGGGTGCTAAAGAGGAGGGTGTCATACTGGGGAGAAAGATCTGTACATACAACAGCACAAGGGGTAAAACTCCAATCTATGTGCCTCTTCCATGAGACTGGGTCAATATATGTGAGAATGATTCTCAATTTATACTGAATTCCTTTTCTTTTTATTTTCCATGGCCATAACATATGGTGTGTATCATAGCCTATTTCAGGTTGCTCAATTATATTGGTTGCCTATTTTTAACATAGCCATTTATATAATTCTCTCAAAAGCTAGGAAGCTACCTTCGAACACTATAAATAGTCAAATGCCCTTTGATTATACTAGATTTACTAGATTCCTTATCACTTGGCAAATACATAAAGCAGACATTTTCCAAAGAATGAGTGCACTGGGTCTTATCCTCCAGACATTCCTTCCCTTTGTTAAACACACCCACCGGCTCATCTGGGACTCCAGTGATTCTTTGGTGGGAAGACGCCTCTGGATCTCAGGAGTGCCCCCGTGTGGCTGCTCCATAGTATAACTGATCCTCTTTTAGTGCTGCTGAGGCTGGCTGGGGTGGCATTCCACAAAGAGCAAAAGCCCAGCTGAAAATTGAGGCAAATCTGTTCATTTAAAAATATCTAGCAGTGGGAAAAGGTCTTGATCATGCATAGAGGGGCTGAAATTGACTAATGCTTTGTGTCAGATTTTTTTTTTGGGGGGGGAGGGGTTTTCATATCATGTACAACACTTGCCTATCCAACGCCAAAAACAACATTCTCTCACAGCAATTGCCAGGGAAAAACATGAGGTGGAAAAATCAGAGTAACGTCTTCCCTTAGGGCGAGATTATACAGGAAAAGTCATTGGACAACTCCCAGCCTGGGCTTCATAGGTTGGCAGGAAAGGCTGTCATTACCTTAGTGTTGTTGGGAAATTTAAAGAGATAACAGATGTGAAACGCTCAGAACAAGACTCTCCCATAGTAGGTGCTCAGTAAATGCAATGATGGTGGTTAGACTGTGGCCCTCTTCATTCGCATTGACTCTCCCCTGGTTCATCACCCATTGCTAAAGCCAAGGGCCCAGAGCTTCTGCTTACTTTCTAATCCCCGAGGGAGAAAGTCTGGAAGGCTTCACATTTTCTAAATAGGAAAGCTTAGAGGAAGCAATCTCACTGGAATGCAATGCTTGCAGCTGCGTTTTCACAGCTTTCCATTAAATTGCTCAAATGTTCATTTTTCGTATCAGAGAAGGCGGACTGCTGATGGAGAGTTGGCCCTCCAACTCCAGAACCTTCTGCACTCAGTAATTACTCAGAAATGTCACAATCTGCCTGCAAGCTGTCCCCATTCTACCTACTTTCCTCTTACGTTGCTCCTGATTCAAGTGGACCTCTTGAGGTCTTGGAAATATTTCTTTAGCCAGCACTTAAGACTTATCAGAAGGAAGCCCTAGAGCATGGAAATTCTTCTCCCATTGGAATATTTTTCTCTGTCAGGGAAGAAAATAGATTCAACTATAAATGCACAGTGGAGTTGGTGCCCTCTCCACTGTGAATATAGTTTGAGGGCACGGGTGGATCCATCAGAAAGGAGAAGTGCAATACTACCCTTCAGGAGCTATATAGCACTGATGTAATTTTGCATTTCTTTGTCAGTTTTCCCAGAGTGAGGTTATGGGCCACAGGTTCCATTTGAATGTATTTCTTCGTCTAAAGCAGGTAAAACCTCCCCTAAAGCTATGATGTCACTAATACTTTGATGTTGAAATTTAGACTTCAAAATTTTTTCTAGCTTCTTTCCTTGAGTTGGAAATAACTCCAGTAAATACTTCCTTAGTTTGTTCTAAAAGTTTAGGGGTTTCCTTAGTATCCAAATCATTGTAGCTACTTAATGTAGAAACTATGGTTCATGAAATGACACCTCCATGTCACCAGTCCTGCTCTTATTGGCATTCAGTAGGCATTTGAATGCATGCTTGTTGAAGGAACAAATGATTTGTGGTAATTGCACTATCTTCTCGAAGATGCCAGATTTAGAAAAACAGTCGTAATAATCGTGAGATAAAGAGCAGAACCTCATTAGCTTTGCTTCTATCAAATGGAGATAGCACAAAGTATAGTCTGCATTTCAAGTTTCTCCTTCTAGTCTGGCTTACTTTGCTCAGAGACACAAATTTAGCTTCTTTTCTTTCTAAGTAAGCCTAGAAAGTCTTGAAATGCACTATGATCATATGCTTCTTTGTCTTTTGCTTTTGTTGAGTAATTATAAGCATGGTATCTTAAAATCTCTGGTCTTCGGTTTGCTTGGGACAGGATGGATAAAGTAATACCATGAGTAAATGATAAAAGAGGTGCCTGGTACAAAGAACCAGTGGCAGCCATTTTCCTAACATTTTTAGGCCTTTGACATTCAAAATGGTATCTACACCATTCTGTTTCCTATGTAGAGCTTCACAGAAGGAGAGTCTGGTTTCTGGGTGCAACCATTGTTCTTGTTAGTGGATGGAGATTTATAATTATATCATTTTCTGCTCCGAGCACATGCCATAGCGAGAAGCTACATAAACACAAGGTGGCCTGATAGGGGAATATCCAGGACAACAGTGAGATTACAAGTTACACAAAGCCATTTTAGCTTTATTTACAAATGTGACATGAAATGCAGACTTTTTACCCTTATGTCTTAGTTTGTATTCTAAAATGATAGTTACAAAGACCTAGCATCAAATATATTTGATGTTTTCGGTTCCAGCTTATTGTGAAATTCTAGTGGACTCATTGCTCCTCAGTATTCACATATACATTCTCTCCCCACCCTCTCTCGCTCTCTCTCTCTCTCACATTACACATCTTTTCCTCTGCTTGAGGAAGTCATAAGGCATTGCTGCTATATATAACAATATGTGTAGTCAAAATTGAGATAGCATAGCCCCATCGTGTTCATTTCTTAGGAGTTTGCCCCAAAGTCAAGAGCAAGCTATAGGAAATACACCAAATTGTTCAGTGGAACATTACTTGAATTATAGTATTATACATAATTATTTTTTTCTATCCCAAATATTCAACAACATAAATGTATTAATTGTATAGTTAGAAAAAATACCTATATCTATTTGTCTACTCTCACTGGATTTGGACAAGTTAGCTGATATTTATGATGAAAAAACTCCTATCCTTTCTGGATCCAAAAAGTGACAAGCCAGAGTCTATGGACTCCTTCTTTAGAAGGAGAAGTTTTAGCATGGGTGTCCCAGGCTCTGAATTGGACTTACAAAAGATCATCTTCACACTCTTCTTTCTCTCTCATGTTGGGGGTGGTTTGCAGAATTTGGAAGGACAGAAAGGTTATTCATATCCCAAAGCTGAGGGATGGCAAAGAAGAAATGTAAAGGGAATTAATATTTATGGCAGCCTTCTACACCCGATGTGCTTTACTCATGCTATGTCTTATAATACCTGTGAGGAAGGAATTCATTATCTCTGTTTTAAAAGTGACACGCAAGTGTGTCTGTATGTGTGTGTATGCACATGTACATACTGGAACAGTGTTTCATTGAATATGTGCCCACTACATATTTATGGAATGAATTATTCTAGTAAGACAGATTTATATAACCTTGAGTGTCTTATATACCTGCATATCTATACAAAAAAGTGTTAATAATCATATTCATCTGCAAACACGTGAACAATAGAAAGACGTCTCCTCTAAGACTTGCTGAATGTGGCAGGCACATTTTCCCTTCTTTAATGCTGCAGTAGAGTTCAATTCAAAAGCTCCTCTTAACCAATCCAAATAATGTCATTTTCCAGCTGTGGTGTTACATTGGGACCAGTTCAAGTGCCAAAAGCCTAACCCGAAGGAAGCCAAAACAATCCACATCTTGAACAGTGAGAGTATTTTCCACCCATCATCACTACATGACACATTGTCTCAGGAGCCTCCTAGAGCCTGGGGAGTCCTCGGCTCTGCCAGACACTCGGCCCAGAGCCTGCCACACCATCAACCCTTAACGAGCATTACATAATAAGTATTCTCTGTCTCTGGGAGTACCCATTTCCTAGTCATAATTTATGGCCATGAGGGCTTTCTTTCCTCACATATAACGCCATAACTACATGCTCAAAATAATATATTGAAATCCCAACCATCATCCGATATCTTTAAATTCAGACCTATCAATGGGTTTCCCAGGCTCTTGACTTGGAACTGCACACAGATTTCACAGTTGGCTTTATTATGAGCCTGGGACATTTGATTCGCATGACATCAAAGTAAAGAAGAGATGAAGCAATGATTACAAATCGAAAAAACTTCCCCTTTTAAAAATTATATTAAAGTATTAGTTCAGTTTCTAAAGTGCAAAGTAGTAATCCCCATGTAATCAATCGATTTTGTAAGTAGACACATCCTTTAAGGGAGAAGTTCAAATTTTATTTCATTTAACAAATTGGACTAGTGCATTTTGAAGATTTTGAGCAATAAAAGCCCAGATATTCAAGTCCAGAGCTTGAGTTTCTCCCTCCATGAAAGAATGCACCAGCTTTAACTGGTGGGGAGGTGGGCCATATTCCCAAGGCATGGGAATGTGTATGTGGGGAGGAGAATCAGGGACCTGAGTTTTGGTCCAGCCATATGAACTTGTGTACCTTGGACACGCCATTTACCTTTTTGGACCTTGGTTCCCTCATCTGGAAAGTAAAGAGCTGGAATAGACATCTCTTAGGTCTCTCAGCTCTGAAAGTAATGTAGCTCTAAATCTGTTTCACATATAACAACAGAAAGCTCAAAGATGACAGAAACTAGAAAAATCTTCAGGTAACTCCATGATCTCAGTAGGTGCCACCAGACAGCTAATACTATGCTTCAACCAATGATAGGGATAGTGATTGAAAACAGTGTTAAAGATAAACTTAAAGAGGTAGAATTTGGGTGCTTCATTTACCTTTAAGTAAACCTCCTTCATATTCCTTTATGTATGCTTGACATTCACTGACCATTATTTCTTATTCAGATGAAGGTTACCAATGTGGTTTTAGTAAGATTTTTTGCAAACTTCACTAAATAATTTAAAATTATTCTCCATAAAATTCTTTTATTTTTTCCTGTTACAATTTCATTAAAATTTATTTGGGAAACTATATGGCCTCAATAATAGAATTGTATCTTATGTTTTGGAGCTGTTTCCATGGCAATAATGACAGGTGCAGGTTCTGGTAGATGCATATGTTCATTTAAAAGGTTACTGCAATTATCACTATAAAGGTAAATTCCACTGCAAATAACAACTAAGTACCTACATTGTTACTTTTAGGAGAGAAGGGCTTCTATAGCTAATGATGTACATTAATCTTCTCCAGAAGAAAAAGAAATTCACAAAAGATATTCTTTGAACAATGTTTGAGTTATTTTATATAATTGAAACACACTTAACTTCATAGACTATGCAGATTCAAGGAATTTGGAAGACTTACTGCATAGCTCTGCCTTAGGGGGTATTGCCAGCAAGAAACAGAAGAGGAATTTGGGCAGTAACATAAAGTGGTTAAGGCTGCTTCACAGAGGCCATTCAGTTTGACAATATGCATCAAATCCTCATTTTTCCATCTAGTCCTACTCTCCTAACTTCCAGTCTCTGTGTGTAGATAACTGCCATCTAAACAGCACATCATTCTGAATATATATCCCTTGTAATTCCTTGAAAAAAATTTGGAGAGCAAAAAAAAAATAGTATATGTGCTGCTGAAGCGAGCACAAAAGAGCAAAAAATAGTGATCTGTGCCATATTCACATGCTCCATTTCTCTTAAAATAACACACTTTGTCTCTAATCGGAGCATCTATGTGCCAGCCAAAAGTAAGCACCCCATCACCACCTATGTGACCCTGATTTTCTTTGCTTTTAGTTACTATCCTATGACTTAGGTGCCCAGATAGAGTGGAAGGTCCAAAAGACAGAGCACAAAGAGTCTTTTGGCTCATAACGAAGGTCTCCTCGGGGTTTCTACTTCGACAAACACCTAACGAGATTCTGATGCTTTGTCTATTTGACCTTTCATAATCTACCACCTGTTTCAAGCCTTGCTTTACTCTTTGAACTGGACCTCATTGCCTGCTAACACCTTCCTGGCCTGCTCTGTCTTAGGACACACAGCTTCATTCTATCAGATTGTAAACTCCTGGATCTCAGAAACTTTATCTTACTCCTAATGACTCTAGTCCCTAATCCAGAGCCCCCCACATTATATGTCCCAGGCAGAGCCCAGGGACAGCCAGGCCTGGCTCCAGTGTCCCTGTCCTGGGCCAGATTCACATTCAAACAGAAATGCTAAAGAGAAGAAAATAGGTTCCCAAAGCGTAAGATGCTTTCGCAGGTGGCAGTGAAGGTGGATGCTATTGATGTAGGTGTTGCTGGCTCTCGATGAGAAATGCACACACCTGACAGCAGTCTAACCTGAGGGGTTTGTCTTCCAAGTGAGATTTATGTGAAAGAGATGAGAGAATATAATTGCCCAAAACTCAGGGGAAGAGATCCACGTAAGGAGCTCTGCAGAAGAATTAATTTTAAGAGAAAAGTGAGAGTACCAGATTCACAATAGATGGAGAAACCCATTTGAAGTGAATCCCGGAAGAAAAGAATGAGTATTTTGCCCTTGAATCAAGAAGAAAGAAAAAGAGGGGAGGAAAACACAGCACTGATACAGCCATTTTGAAAGACATAGACAGCCATTCCTCCAAAGTGTTCCCTGTGAAGACAAAGTGGGAAGATTTGGAGTCCTGAGCCACCAAAAGAGATCTGTAGTTGTGTGTCAGGTATTGTCACCAAAATTAGATGTTAATGCCAAAAGGGTAGTGGATATTTTCCATTTCTTTTATATTTACACATATTATATTCTTTGAAATTTAACTCGATTTTTGCTTTATATTTTTCATATCACCTTTTTCCAGTTCAGAAAAAAAAAATTGTGCCAAGAACCAGTACATCTCTTGCATAGGTGGCATTTACTACTCCTCTGCAAATACTAAGTACTCCTTATCATGTGTCCTAAGACGAAGCAGACCAGAAAGATTTTAGCAAGCAGTTATGGGTCCAGTTCAGAGAATCAAGCAAGGCTTGAGAAATGTGGCAGATCGTTAAAGATCAGACTTGATTTCTACCCTCCCTCTTGGTTTGGTGATACAGTCTGAGCATTTAACTACTTGTACGTCAAAACAGGTTTCTTTTAAACTGCTTCTAGTCATATCCATCATTTCTGTCTTCCATGTATATGGCTGCAGGTATCTGCATATGGAAAACTCCCTCCCACATGAAGGAAGCTTTCAAACAAAGACAAAGGGACTCTTCCAAATAGAGAGTAGAGTCACCCTTTTATTTATAAAAGTACATTTAGCTCTTGTTCTTGTAGGCTGTAAAGCACATGTGGTAAAGAGCAGAATTTGCTTTGTATACAAAATTTGCATTGAATTTTATATTAAATATCTATATAGGCTCATTAATCCTAAACAGCATTCAATTATGTATAATTTTAAAGGAAAATTGAACCACGCATGAACATTTCCCATTCACTGAGTCATTCATAATGTGCTCCTGCCTATCATGCATATCCTTCTAGTGATCAAGTAAAAGTTGAGATGGAAAGTTATAATCATCTCATTTGTTGAACTAAGATTGTAAAGCAGATAAGAGCAAGTGTTTATCTTGTTTTACATTGTAGATGTAAGTTGTGCTTCTCAGCTGACCTGAGATGTAATGCATGAGTTGTTAGGATGAAAGCCATCCTCTGGAATGTACGTTAAGGGAACTAGAATGAATTAATGACGGTCAGAGCATTCTAGAACTGGGAAAGGTACAAACAAAGTCAAAACAGCAGGAAAGCAAAAGTGCCCAGGGTTTGTTTGGAGCTGAGGGTTTGTATACAACATGGGGAAAACATACAAACAAAATTTAGTAAAAGCTGAATTTTTAGAGGAACCCATAATATCTCTGGAGTCACTGGGGTGCACCGTAAGCCAGTACCCTTCTCATAATACAGTGGTTTGTCTTTGAGCCTAGAGTCTGTGAAAAGATCCCAAACTGGGGACCTAGAGATATTTTATAGCCTCAGCTCTGGTGCCAACTTTGGAACTTGTAAAAAAAAAAAAAGAATCAGTTCATCTTTCTAGACCTTAGTTCCAAATCTGAATAATGAGTTTTGTTTGGCTGTTCTCCTAAGACTTTTCTCAGATCAGAAGTGTCTGAATCCATCGAATAAGTCAGGAACTAACCTAGCTTTTTGTGTCAACGTCATAGTCATTAGTAATGGGACTCTCATGGATGTATGTGATTCATAGTTTCAACCTACGTGCTTTTTCCTGATACTCTTTCTTTTACCCACGAATTACTGCTCCTTAAGAAACCAAGGATAGAATACAAAGGAGCAAAAAGATAATGTGTATTACACAACACGGATGTTGCCAAGCTATTTCCAGAGCATTTTAGAAAACTATAGTCATCGGGCTATGCTCAGGATATCATAGTGAACCCTTCCAGGAGAGGACATGGAGACAAAGTGCACCTACAACACTGATGTGGTGCTGTGGAAACACAGGTCTATCAGTATTTGTTCGGGAGACAGGTCAGTAGAGTGTCTTGTAGACATTAACTCTTGATTGACTAAACAAATGAAATTTTGTTGCTATACAGAAAATACAAAAGAGAGATAAATGCAAGGACAAGTTCTATTAGCTTTGAAAAGAATTATAGGGTTTCTCAGACAATTGATTTTTTGAAGTGTTTGCTCTGTTTAATTAGTTCCCAAGTTGTGTTCTTAAATACAATTTATCTTTATTTATGGGAAAATATATTTCCCTGAAGTGGCATTTTTATTTTCCTAATTTTTATAATTATGAAAATTATATTCTTGCAACTTAGTGGGGTCAGAGGCCGTTAGCTATCTCTAACCGGCACCTTTTCTATTCAAGTTTTACCCCTGTTAATTGTACATGGAACAAATTCAGTTTATATGTGAACAGCAGCCAGGTAAACAGCTTTTAGAGTGTAAGTCAAAATGGAAGGTTGAAATCAGTCATCTTCATGATTATGGTTATTAGTTTACATATAAAAATAAATACAATTTATTAACATGTGAACATATATTCCATTATATATATACAAATATATATATATATATATATATACATATGAAACCATTATGAAATTAATCATGACTGGCACATAGTAGCCTTTCAATCAGTAATGGCTTGACTACATGAAAGAACAATTGCTTTCCCTTTCTTAAAGGTTAATAAAAGAGAAGAAACTTAGCAAAACACATTATTTGCAAGAACTAAAAAGTGAGCACCCTTCACATAAAATATTGAGCAAGTAATGTCTATAAGTCTAGGTGTAACATGATTCCACCACTGTTATCCCCTCCATGGTTTGGTGGTAGAGTCTAGCATACTCGATTATTTGTACACAAAGTAGGTTTGTTGTAAACCACTTCTAGCCACACCTACCATTTCTGCTTTCCACATACATGGCAGTAGGTTTCTGTATGTGAACATCTCCCTGCTGCCCAAACCTTTAATGAGGACCAGAATATGGCAATAATGGAGTTGGCCCACGATGAAGACCTAGGGGTCTTTTCATTAAATGAAGTTCAGTGATGCCAGTCTACTAGTGCCTTTGCCAGACCCCACAGCAGGGCTTTTGATGCCCTGGGATTTGGGCTACAGCCGTTTGCCTCTGCTGTCAAAGTCCCCAGCTTTGTTTTTCAGGCAGCTGCAGCTGCTTCCAGTTGGCTGAGATTCCAGTGTCATGCCAGTGTAGACAGCCGCCTTTTGCACATAGCTGTGTGTCCCTAAAAGCTAAAACTAACTCCATCTCACATAGACATCCCTGGTTCTTGTTTTGTGTGTATGTTGTCTGTACAAAGACATAGCTAAAGCAAGTATCCATTGCAAGAAGAAAAAAAGATATCACATATATGATACCAGAGCTTGGGTATCCTTTACACTGAGATGAAATTAGGTGGAGAATGACTGACTTTCAAGAGTTCCGTATTTCATAACAAGAGAGCTATGTCAGAACTCTGCCAATAATTTTATTTACTAAGAGCAGTAATCAAGGCAAATTGGCTTTTTTTAAATAAATGACTTCATTTAGAAAGAGAAAAGGTAATTTTAAGCACACATTACAAATATGCTAATTACGTTTCCTCTTGGAGGTATTCATTTGGCAGCATGATCTGAATTCTATGTATGTATGTCTAGACTCCAAGCCCTTTGAAGGCAGGGAGCAGCTCTTTGTTCTCTGAATTACCTAAGACACAGGCACAAACTAAGTCTAAACAACACAATTATCTCTTTGGTCACAATAATCAGCACTGCCCTGGCATTGCTGCAGAGCCTGGTGCTGGTGTAGGGAATCAGAGATAAAAGACACAAGCCCAGATTCCGAAGAACCTCATCAAGGAGATACATTAGCGATTATTTGCACGTGGTATGATTAGGATATAAAGAAAGAAACAAAACACTCTATGAGATTCCAGAGTATGGGACTTACTCACCCCTGAGTTGCAGTTTGGTCAGAAGGAAAAGAGTTAGGGAAGACATCCTATTATGGGTAGAGTCCCTGGTTTCTATTGCTAATGATTTACAACACTCCTAGAACAAAGAACCATAAAGAAATTTAACTGTTGAATTAAAAACATAAGCTCCTTGTTATGTAATAAGAGTTCAGAGAAATGATCAGAGCTTTGACATCAAGAATAATCAAGAATAGTTAAGAATAATCAAGAAAAGTCCTATGGAGAATGAGGGTCTCAAAGTATAGCTGTCCATCTCTCCATTTAAAACTCAAAGGTGGGGGGGGGGGGATCCCTGGGTGGCTCAGCGGTTTAGCGCCTGCCTTTGGCCCAGAGCGCGATCCTGGAGACCCAGGATCGAGTCCCGCATCGGGCTCCCTGCATGGAGCCTGCTTCTCCCTCCGCCTGTGTCTCTGCCTCTCTCTCTCTGGGTGTGTCTTTCATGAATAAATAAATAAAATCTTTAAAAAAAAATAATAAAACTCGAAGGTAAGCCCCCTAAGCAATGACCCTGTTGCTAAAATGTCTCTCAGTTGTGATCATTTTCCAGCTTTACATTTTTCAAGCGAGCTACTTTGATACAGAACAGTATTAGATTTGCTTTATCCACATGTTTGATTACACCTCCTGGCCATTACATTAGCTGTGTTACATCAGTTGCCCCTATTAATAGATGTTCATTAGTGGCACTTCCATTAACTAATTTCAGGATTATACTAAAAGCCACCAAGTAATCTTTTAGATCATTCATTAACAGTTGGACGCCAGCATTTGCTACTTTTATGGACATTCAAGTGTGGACACATTAGTCAAAGATGCTTCCATTTCATCTCTAAAAAGGAAACAAAATGCAAGTCGGTCGAATACCTACACCTTTGGTTCTCCTCTGCTTCCAGAGTGGAAGGGGTAGAGTAGGAGAATCAAGGTCTTTTCCAGAATCCTACTTGTCTATACCCGACTCCTCTGTGGAGGCAAGATCCAGAGGTGAGGTCTATATACAAAAGCCAAATTTTTCTCAAATGCCTTGGCATTCTAGGCCTTTCCTATACCTGAACAGGTGTGTGGCTCCCACATGCAGTCTATGACTTCATAAGCCTCAATTTCAATTTTGTATGGAACACAAAGCTAATCTTTGAAACCATGGAAGTTTGCACTATGGAGTGTATACATGGTATATAATGCTTCCAAACATCCATCCTCTTGAACCTTGGAGCATTATGCAATTACAGAAGTTCTGAATCGACTCAGCAAGGCTAAGTTTGAATAATTATGAGCCATCCTGATTTACCATCTCTTGCCCTGCCTATCATCCAGCAGGCTCCCCCGTGTTGGCAAATTGACTGTCGTCAAGGCCCAACTTTTAGAGGGAAAACAATAAAACGCACTGTCATCTCATGTAATCTAAAATAGGTAGGTTAGCTAGAACAATTGGAAGTGAAGCTGGCTTGTGAATTCATCATTTACCTATACAGAAATGAGAGTACTGTTTCTCATCTTATTTCCTTCTTCGCTGAGCCAGTGGGGCTCACCAATTATGTAAAAGCATCAGGATTGCCTGCAGAACAAAGTATAAATAGAGAAACTCTAACGCTGCAGCTCACCATTCAAGTGATGAACGTACTTGTCTCTGTCTAGCAGCTCCTAGGATTACACCAGACGAATCTGTTTATTCAAGTGAGGCCAAGGTAGAGTGTGATGCTTAAGGAGTGGTGTCATCTTTGGGAGGGGCTTTCACCTCCCCATACCAGTCTCCATCTGAGAAAAAAATAAAGGGTTTGATAGGCAGAGACAGATGCAGTTTTAAGATGCATCCCCTGTTCCAACCTGATTTTCCCATTGAGCCCCATATCTAGAAATTATGTATCCTGAGCAGGGAGAGGGGTGTTTAAGAGAGATTCTGCATGATTCATTATGATCTCTGACTCTATCCTACCTCTAGTGCCTTCTCTCCAGTCACCACATTCTTTTGTCTACAGAAAAAGGGAGAGAATAAAAGAATGGAAAAAATGCCCTTGTCTGGCAAAAGGAAAACTATTATAGCCATCAATGTAGCAACAAGCATTAGGACCTGTTTAGTAATGTGAACTGTTCGCACACTACCACTGTGTTCCAGCATTATTTTAATTACTTTATATGGTTTTTTTTTCTCATTTAATATTCAAATGCAATTTGAGATATTATTTGCCATTCCCATTATACAGATGAGAAACTGAGGCTGAACCAGGTGGCCTGCCCATAAGTCACACAACTAACCAGCATTAAAAGCACCACAATGCAAATGCCTACACTCTTTTCTGTTTACTCTGCTGCTGGCAAATATATTCCTCGGTTTCTCATGGAACAATCACTCAAAGGATAAAATGAAATACAGTTGGAAGTCGCAGGGTTTTCCACTCTAACCTAAGCCTTCAGCCCTCCAGGAAAGCTGTTGTGTTAAACGGAAAAAAACCAAGGAACCAGAAATTATAGATCTGGGTTCTAGTTCCCTGAAGACACGAACTCCACTTTTATCTCCTGGAGAAGATGGAGGTTTTTTTTATATATATATAAATTTACTTTTTATTGGTATTCAGTTTGCCAACATATAGAATAACACCCAGTGCTCATCCCATCAAGTGCCCCCCTCAGTGCAGAAGATGGAGTTATATTCCTGCCTCAAAGGATTGTGAGAATTAAACAAGTAGTCTTCAACCCCGAAGTAACGCAGAATCATTTGCGCAGCTAAAACAAAACAAAACAAAACAAAACAAAACAAAACACTCTACGCGTTTCACTCTAACCCAAAGCCTAAGGAATCTGAGTGTCTAGTGGGTGGTGGATTGGAACACATAAGCAGCTATGTATTTTTTTGTTTCCATGGGTGATTAAGATGCATGGTCATGGCTGGTAATCGCTGGATTAGCTGAGGTATGTGCACCTCAAACCACTTAGCACAGTGCCAAGCACATATAAAATATTCCTATTCTCCAGCTGTGACTTCTTTACCAGCTCCATGAGATTCAGGTCCCTTTCTCATAAAGTGATGGAGTCGGAGTTCTTGCTATCTTCCAGTTCTGAACAGTGAAGTTAATGAGAAGCTTTTTTTTTTAAGATTTTATTTATTTATTCATGAGAGACAGAGAGGCAGAGACATAGGCAGAGGGAGAAGCAGGCTCCCTGCGGGGAGCCCGATGCAGAACTCGATCCCAGGACCCCAGGATCATGACCTGAGCTAAAGGCAGATGCTCAACCACTAAGCCACCCAGGCGTCCCTAATAAGGGGCTTTGAGGAAGGTCTGATTCCTACCAAATCTGTAAGAGAGACAAGGTACATCTTTGGCTTCTCTGACTCTGTCTCTCTTGAAACCTCTCATTAACAGGGACTCCACCTTTTCTAACTCTCTGGGACCCCAACCAGATTCTAGGAGACAGCTTCATCTCATCAGCCCAGATCTTTGCTGTTCAGTGAAAATAGTAAGGAGCTAAGTGATTCGTTAAAATGACTCTGTCTCTTGGGGATCCCTGGGTGGCTCAGTGGTTTAGCGCCTGCCTTTGGCCCAGGGTGAGATCCTGGAGACCTGGGATTGAATCCCACGTCGGGCTCCCGGTGCATGGAGCCTGCTTCTCCCTCTGCCTATGTCTCTGCCTCTCTCTCTCTCTCTATCATAAATAAATAAAAATTTTTAAAAAATGACTCTGTCTCACTAGACAATTAGCTGTCATTTCCTTGCCAAATATCTTGTATGAGTCCCCGTGAAATGAAAATCTCAGGCCCTTGAGTATCTTTGTGGTGGACATATTCATAGCTGAGCTACTTGGGACCCGTACCCACTTAGGTGGCTCCCTGTGTGGTTTCTGGGCAAGACTTGATCTGGTTCATCAAGGTTCATTCCTGCTTTGTCTCTGATGGTTACCAAGACAGGGCGAACCTCTTGCTCATCCTCCCCCACTTTTCCTGTAAATCAGAATATACTCACTTCTAATACACTGACAATCCAACAGATCAACAGATGAGTGGAAAAAAGTCGTTCTCGTGATAAAAATATTTACTTGATGGAAATGAATCAAACATATTGAATCATTTGTGTATCTAACCCATTAATTGCTGTTTCATCCCGAGGCCAACACTTAGTACCTTAGATATTGTGAAGTTGCATAATACAGCACCAGAGACTAGTTACAAATGGGCCTCCCTCTGCCCCCTATCGCTCCCCCTACTCCCCCTACTTGCCCCCCTACTGTCATTTCTACAACCTAGGAAGAAATGGAGGGCATAAGGGGAACAAGAGGATTTTAATTTTTCCTCTCAGCAGATAAAGCATCCAAATGGCAATGACTAATACTTAAGAGCATTCAGACATTCTCTTAAGAAAACGTTTTATATATATTTTAAACTACTAAGAAGAAAGGGACTATTCCTGAGCTCTTTGCCTCCTGCATCCAGTGTGAGCCTGTTCCGACTCCGCACGGTTCTTGTACCCGTCAGGCAGCCTGTCAGGAGAGGGAAGAACAAAGAAGGCAGCAGCGCGGGGAAGAGTGAGATGAATGCAGAGAGCTGCCAGCCGAGCAGAGTTTGAACCGCCCCCACATCCATGCCCTAAAATAGACGCAAAATGGCACATGCTCATACTTCATTGGCCAGGTGAAGAGTGAGCCCAAATTAATAGCTGAGTGCCTTTTTCTTAATGAAGTACTGCTCTGTCAGAAAAATAAAACAGAAGGGCTGTGAGACTGAACCTGTCTCTGGATCAGCTGGCCAGCTGGCCTGCAAGTCTCCCTGCCTCTCCATCTTCTCTTCTCTCCACTCTTTTCCTCCCTCTTCCTCTTTCCCTGCCTCTCTCCTCTTCCTTTGTTTCTGTTTCTTCTTTTTCCCCAGAGAAAAGCCTCATAAGGCTTGCCACGATTATTCTTTTTTTCAGGTCCGTTGCTAGCCAGTTGCAAGGCCACAGGTTCAAAGATATGAGAACAGCAAAGGGACTTGGGCCTCATTTGCCTGAGATGAGAAAAGGAAACCTAAGAAACAGTGATCCATCTCTCTAAGGCAAGACAAAAATCATCTTATTTACTTGCAATTTCAAATTGTGCCTAAACAAACTTTGCCAGAAGGATAGACTGCTTTTAAAAAAATCATCCTGTCATAAGGGAGCTGTACTGGGGCTGCATCACATTTTCCAAGCCATCTCATGGATGGGAAACTGAATTATACAACATCTCTCCTATGGACTTAGTAATGCTAGTGAAAATATTGATTTGACCCCTTTATGGCTATTTCTAAAACTTAAAAAAATAAATGGGCCAAAGTGACTTCAGAAGACATTACTCGTGAGATAGGCTAACAATTTATTTAGAATGAAGGCAGAAGGGGAAAAAGTACCTTGTAATTGGAGTGTTTGAGGCTTATTAAAAAATACCAGTAAATTCTATCGTATATCAGAAAGTGTCACCGAAGGGGACTGCAAGCGCACATGCCAATTGCATTTGTAGTTCTGCTGCTTTGGAATAACCTGTAAGCATTGAATTGGACAGAGAATTTCTGATGTTTCCAATGATGTCTATGAGGTTGATGAGAAATTTAAGAAAATATTACCAATTTTGAATGTTTGGGAAGAACTCCCTGCTGTCCTACCCACAGCAAACTTGCCATGTGATGACAGTAGGGGATAAGGCAATTGCTACAATTACTTCTTGTGAGCCTCAGCCAGTTTCTGAAATTTAATCCCATGCAGGAAGCCTACAAGGTCAAGTGAGAGCTACTCTTCTTCACTTTCCCAATTTTTTTTGCATGCTCTGCTGTTCCTCTTCTGTGCACACACTCACCCCTTAGGATTCGTCTCCACCAGCTAACCCCTCTCCTGTATCCCCATTGAAAGGGACACAAAGATTAGGTTCCCCAAACTAAGAGTCCTATCTGTACTCTTCCCTCAGCTGCACCAATGGAGATTTGTGTAAATATAGTGATTATATCAGACCATGGAGGCTGATCCAGGGCTGCAGGTGGAAATAGGATTTGCGTTTGACAGTTATAGAGGGAAAGCCCAATTTCCTCTGATGCACTGGCAGATCTTGCTTTCTAAGTCAAAACTTTAGCGTAAGTTAAAAAAAGCACTCGGGGGTAACTCCCTGCCACAAAAACTGGGCACGCAGCCAGGACACTGTGCTCATTAGCCTTGGGGTGAGCCAAGATTCCCAGAATACACCGGTCAGCATTTTTCATCCAAAGATAGGGGTGTCCTGCTGAAATCTAAGATGCAAGGAACAAGGTTACCCATCTCTGCAAGCAAGGAAGTTAATTGGTTTTTGTCTCCCACAAGAATGTTTTCACCTTTTATAAAGCATTCTAGGCCCTAGATAAATGTGATCATCCATAAAATCAGAAAAGTACACAGGCTAATGCCTACAATATGCTTCCTCTTTTCCCCCTTTGTTCTATAGACATAAAATTCAATAAATAAAAATGTAGAGTGGTAATTCTAACCTACTTGGTCATGCCAAATTTGTTGTCATCCAGAAATAGTTTTTTCAAGCTGCTTATATTTTATTCAAAAATGCGATGCCTAATTTATTGCCATTCCCTTGTTCACAATGTAGTAATTACACACAATTTGCAATGAGTTTATCAAAGCAAAACACAACTAGCTACAGGAAATAGGACATTTTTAATGTAAGTCAAGTAGTCCAGGCATCCTAATAGTTAGAAGACGGGAGGAATACAGATGAAGTGAAATTTAGATCCAAATTGGTTATTAATTGAAACTTTAGTTAATAACAGTGCCAGAATTCAGTCAGTTTTCAAATAACCAAAAATAGTTGTAATATAACCTCCCATGACATTCTGAAGGCTGTGTCCCTTTACTACCCAACTGAGACAAATTAGTTGTTCCTTTCCTCTTAATACTGGTTTTGGATGTGAAGACACGCTTTCATGCAATCCGTTCACCACATGTTTATTTATTTCAGAATACAGAAACGCTTGCTGTTAGGTAAATATAAATTAAGCATATGGTCACTTAATTTGTTTCACTTTTCAACCTCAGGTCTGTTGCCATGCAGGTATAACTTAGATGGGTTTATCAGTTAAGTTATATAACTGTATGAAATTAGCATTATGTGTGTCAATGTTGTGATTAAAATCTTCGAACTGGTGGTTTCACAGACTGACAGATGGGATAATTTTAGCAAAGCCTTACCTTGTTGTTCTATTTAAGTTGGCTCCTGCACACAGTTGAAGGTGGAGGTTGGGGTCACAGTTCACTCGAAAGTGGGAATCCTCTGAACTCAGAAGATGACCTCTACTTACCAAACATAAGGAGCTTTAGGGTTGAGAAGAAAGGCATCTGAGGAACTGTACAGGACAGGGGAGAAGCCTGAAAGCAGCAGAAGCCCGAAGGAGAGGTCAGGTGAAATAACATGCACTAGGAAGGCATACTGTGTCGACCCATCATCACCCGTTAACACCTAAACGCAAGTTACTTTGTCAGGTATCAGACCACGGCAGAGGAGTTTGTTAGGATCATGAAAGACAAAAGGGAACCTCCATTGGTTTGGGGGCTGGGAACCATGAAATAGGATTCACTTCAGCAATTATCGGATAAGAATAATAAGAGCTAACATATATTGAGCCCTTTCTAGATGCATACTTTTATGAATGTTTTAGCAAGTCAAGGAAGGGAAACCGTCGAAGTACCCATACTAATTAGCACAAAAAAGAAATTAGGAAAATATTTCTAGTGCATTTCAGAATTCATGAGACCCTGCCTGCCATTACAGGGTTCCTGAACTCAAAAGTGGAGGCTGACCCAAGCTGTTCCTCTGTGCCACAGGAATTGATCCTGTGAAATCATTAACATATCCATAGAAACAAAAACCAAGAGACAAAAAGCTAGCAGCCTACCCTGTGTGAACTGGAGAGGGGAGAGAAACAATGTACTCCTCTTTGACCTTTGAGTTCTTCTGTTGTGTAAACCTCACACAGCTGGGGTTGCTGTGCTTCCTCTGAAGTTAGAGGCACAGTGTGGTCCTGGTCTGGATTCTGTAATGGACATATACTTGGGATGTTAACATAATCAGATGGCATGATCCTGGACCACAGAAGTGGCAGGAACATCTGAGAAGGCTTCCTCCTTGGGCTAAGACTCTCCCCCTCAGATATCTTTCCTGTTACCCACTAATCACCCACTCAAAATGTCCACCATCTGCATTCCTTTGAATGTTGGCCTGGAAATACTGTAAAATACTGATCCATTCACATAATATACATAGATGATCCACTAAGGCAGTTTCTGAAGAGCTGGCTCAGCAAATGTAAAAGACAACAGATGTATTTAGGGAGAGTTGGGGGATTAAGGACAACTTTCCAACATGGCTCCCTGATCTAGAGGGAGGTGCTGTTTGTTTCGTGCTCCAAGGGGCCTTGGATGATCAAGGAGGCACATTGAGGGCATCAGGATATTGAGGAAAAGGTAGAGAAAAGCAGATCCCAGAGACTGTAAAGAAAACTTCTGATTCATAGCAGAAGAGGCTATAATTCTTCCACCAGCACCTAACACTTGTGCATTTTGGCCTTGCACCTGTGAGGCTTTGCATGTGCATGTGTGTACATATTCATGCAGGAAAATGTACAGAAGAGACAGATGTAGAAGCAAATGCATGTGCCAATTCCTAATAACCATGAAACCAGGCTTCTTCAGGCACACAGTCATTATTCCCACCGCTAGTGGCCACACTCAGGCTTTCTGAGGATTTCTGAATATCCATGATCATCTGTGGCTGTGCATTTTCCATGGCCCATTTAATTGAAAGGTGGTGCGGTTACTGTTTTTCTTTTAGGAAAGTAGAGTTTATTGCCTTGCTGTCTCTGGAAATTAGCCACAGCTTGCAAATTTGGAACATCCAAAGCAAGCGTGATAAATTATCCCCAGTGTAATATCCCCAGTGCTTCTGCCAAAAGAAAGGCTTGGCAGCCTTTGAGAGTTGACGCAGCTCTCTTCTGTGTCGTACCAGCTGCGAAGTGGACTTCCCCCCCATTCTATCCTTTCACCAAACCACAGAGTAAAATGATCACTTTTGAAAAACATTTAAGATGAAGGGGAAAAAATGCACTTGGGATTGTTTCCCAGATGTTAGGCTGGTGTTAGGCAAAATTGTGAAGAAATGAAGGGATTTTGAGTACCCCAGGTTTATTCTGTGTCCTACTGCTTCCCTTCAATTACTCATACATCCCTATATGAGATATGAATATAAATATATATATTCCTATATCCAGATATATGATGGGCATATGGATATATGGATCTATGATTCCTCTCCTACAAAACATGGCAGGCAAGAGCCATCCATGTCATTGGTTACCTTCAGAAGCTGCAATTATACATTGTCCATAATTAGTTGGTGGTGGTGGTGGCTTTGGCTCTTTTTGAAAGACTATGGCATTAACTAGCAGGTAGAGGGTACTGGGAACCACTTACTCCATCTACTGGTAAAACACATTCTGTCTTGAAAGGCTGTTTCTCTTGGCTGTAGACCATAGGTGCAGGGGGATGGGGTGGGATGGGGTGCAAGGGATGTAGTTCTAAATAGACATCTTGAACTTTTATTTTTGTTTAAGACTTTATTTACTTATTTGAGAGAGTAAGTGAATGAGAGAGAGAGAGAGAGAGAGCATGAGAAGGGGGAGCGGCAGAGGAAGAAGCAGACTCTCCACTGAGCAGAGAGCCCAAGGCGGGGCTCAATCCCAGGACTCTGGGATCATGACCTGAGTTTAAGTGACAGAGCCACCCAGGTGACCGAACATCTTGAACCTTGAACAGTAGCTTTCACTCCTGAGTTGCTGTATGATCACCACAGCAAATTATTTATGCATGCTAATATCACCAGGAACTGGACAAGGCTGGAAATTAGAAATGAAAATGTGCCATTGATTCTGAAGTCAAAGAGGGGGCCTGCAGGAAAGAGTCAACTCGGTGCTCTATTTTAGATTATAAATATTTAAAGCTGGCATACTACAGTTGAGTTCTTAAATTTTGGCCACTATTGATCTGAGGCTAGTGATGATGTCACTTCCACAAATCAGACATGAGTATTCTGTGGAGTTGCCTGTAGGTGGCTGCTGGCCCTGACTTAGTCTAACCTCTTCTGCCCACCCCTAACCCACTGCCACACACACACTTTGTTGCTCAAATTTATAGCTCCATCCAGAGGCCACGTGGCTGCTAGAAGGAGACAGCACAGCTGAATAAAGAGGAACTCTGAACCCAAGCTGCTTTGCCTAAGAATTTGAAAAATTTTAATGTTTCCTGGACAAAAGAAAAGGGCTAGAAGGTCTTCACTCTTTCATGCTCCATCCTTCCTTCTTTGAGATGCTCGTGATGCCTTCAAGATATTGCATCTCTCCTGACTAGCACTTGGTGTTAAGTAGCAGATCGTCACGGGGCAAAGGAACTATCACACATGTCCTCTCTTTGGATGCCTAGGAATTATGTCCTCTCTTCAGCCCTCTTTCTGGATCATATTGAAATTCTTATCTTTCTTCTCCTCCTTTTCTTCATTGCTTATTTCAATTACATAAAATATTTATAGGATTTAAAAACTAAGACAAATGCAATGTGCTGGAGAATATATATCATGAATTCACTCAAAATTCCTTTTATTTCTTTTTTAAAAAGTTTTTAATTTTAATTCCAGTAGAGTTAACATACAGTATTATATCGGTGTCAGGTGTATAATCCAGTGATTCAACACTTCCATGTATTACCCAGTGTTCACCATGACAAGTGCACTCCTTAATCCCCATCACCTGTTTCAGCCTTGCCCCAAATGAAAACCTCCCAAGATGCTGCTGTCCAACTGACCAACTCTGCTTCTTGTGCCTCCAGGGGTCTCTCTTTCGCTAGACTTATCTTCCACTCTCAGCATTGATCATTTTCTCATCCATAGCTTCAGCCCCAGTCTTAGTTGTAAACTTCAGGTCCACATTAGCAGCCGTCTATTGGAAAAACCCAACTGTGAGTTCCACTGGCTCTTCACAATGACAAACAAAATGTCAAAATCTGAATTTAAAAGCCCCAACATCATTAAAAACTTTTATAGAACAAACTATTGCGGTTATTTTAGAAGTGCCAATCTGCATGAATTTCAGATCTAATGAGTATCCACAGTAAAAAAAAAAAAAAAAAGAAAAAAAAAAAAAGAAAAGGAACAAGGCTGACATGGTTGTTGCAAAGTGACAGGGGAGATTCTCACTAGGTCCACACCCCAGAGCAGGTCCTCAGTCAACAGCAGTCATTCATTTTATTATTGAACTTGACACAGCAATTATTTCTGGGCTGGAAAAACACAGAAAAGATCTACTTAAGAATGGCCTGATTTTTCTAAAAGTGATAGAGCCCTTGAAAATGAGGGTCTTAATAAAGCAAGCAAGGACTTTCCCATGTGTGAGCTAGCCCTGGGCCTCTGTTTATATCTGCACGCAGCTTTATGGTATTAATGGTGCCTTATAAACATCCATTCTAAGAAGCTGTTGGAGAGAAAAGGGATGGCTTATGAGCAGAATGATATCAGCTGAGAGAGAGGAAATGGTTGTAAAGGTCAACAAGCTTTCTAAGAAGTAAACTGAGTGGGAAGGAGAGTTGAGAGAGAACCGATGAGAAGCAATTCAGAAGAGTGGGGAGATCTGAAGGTCACAAACCAACTCCCAGTGTGGGTGCAGAAATGTCAATAAATACTTGGATTATTCAGCATTCATTAGGTAATACTAAATTACGGGTAAAGCAGGAAAGTCATTTGTGTTTCAGATTTACCCCTTCTCTAATTTTTATTTTGTACCCTTTTAGGATGACTTAAATGGACCTCCCCCATCCATAAATAGAAGAAGCAAGCATACAAACTACATTCAGTGGTGACTAACACATTCTTAAGTATCTCCTCAATTTCTTGAAATCAGTTGTGACTCTGTTGGGTCCTGTTTAAAAGTCATGCCACTCTATTCCAGAGACCAACTCTGGCCGATCTCCCTGGAACCTTTTGAGAAAGGAAGACAGTATGTGCAGAAGATATAACTTTGAACCAGAACGCAGAGAGCTACGAGTTAAGTAGAAATCCATCGAGCAGGTGTCTTCTTCCTGTTGGATTAACAGGAACATGTTTCAGACCCTCAGCTGCAGTCCTTATCCTATAGCAAGAATTCCCAGAAGCCATAGTTATCAGGCCCTCATGGTGCATGATATTTAGATAGGCATTCTAATTGTTTTCCTTACTAAAGCACTTGCTAATTGGCAATTCAAACAATTCTCAAAGATGGAAATGTAAAAGATACTTTCTGGACTTCACTCTACCAAACAGGTAGGTTAGATGAGATCAGAACTGGCAAATATACATTCCCTCATCTGTCAACTCAGATCAATCAATCAATAGGGCTGCCTGGGAGTTCCGTGTGGAGAAAGATATTGATACCTGTGGGAATGGAGGCAATACTGAGTAGTAAGCATTGATGATGCCATTGGTCACTGTGTATTTCCCTCATTTCCATTTCCTCTCCCCCATCCAGCTATTTCACTCCAGCCTTTTCCTTACTCATATGTCCAGTGCCTCCCCTCCTCTGTCCCCACTCTCACCTGATGATCTGGCTTCCTATCTCTCTAAGGAAAGAGAAGGAGAAGCAATTAGAACAGACTTTCCACAGATTCCCACCACTAACATCTGCCAGCATCTAGAGCTATGCACTTTGCCTTCCCGGGTGTTACTTACGGTTCCTTTCTGAAGCACCATTACCTTTTGCCTAAAGCTATAGTAGCCCTTGGATTACCATCCTTATCTCAACAATCTATTCTTAACAAATTGCCAGTGATCCATTAAAGCTCCAGTCAAATTAAATCTCTTCTCTGCTCAAAACAGTGTTCCTGATTTTACTTTCAAGAGTCTCTGTGGCCCCTTTGATTTGGCCTCAGCGACCACCCTCCTTCCCGACCCTGCTCTTACCTCCAGATCACTTTTTCTCCAACCACAGCAACCTCCTTAAACCGTCAACAAGCCAGGGATTTTCCTACCCTAGGACATGGGTGCCCTGGCTGGACCTTCTTCACCTCTGCTTCACCCTATCCCCCACTGAAAAAAAAAATCTGGATAGCTAACTCCCTTGGTTTCCTTGAAGTCTTTTCTTAAATGCCACATTTTCAATAGGGTCTACTCTGATCATTCTATTTAAGAATCACAACCACCTAACTCTAATTTATGGTTTCCATAGCACTTCTAGCATACTCTGTGGTTTATTTATTATATATATTATATACATCTGTCTCACCTCAAGGAGAAGGCAAGGATCTTTTCCTCTTTTGTTTCACTGATCTATATCGAGCTCTCTATGGCTAAATGAATGAGTCAACAGATGGTATCTGGCATGAATGGGGAAAGGGAACATGGAAGCATTTGTCTCTGGACTGCACAATCTCAAAAGCCTCCTAAATTTGGTATTCTCTGATTCTTCTCACCTCAAAAGTAAGCATTCATTTAGTGCGCAGAGTTCTGACTTCTTTAAGGACAGTTAAGTCTAAACGGACATAGAAGAGGAGAAGGGGAAAAAGACCCTCCTTGCTCCCTGGTTTCTCATTTCAGTTCTTGTTTGCCTCCCAAAGGGTAAGAGGAGTAGCCTGCTGAGGACCAGAGGGTTCATCTGGTTCACTCTTCCCTGTTTAAGGGACCTTGTAAGCAGAGCTGATTGATTAATGTGCCAGAGGGAAAATTGTTGCCCTCTGTATAATTTTACTTCCAAGTATAGCAACCCAAACCCAGGCATGAAACAAACAGGGCTTCCTGTTGCATTCCCAGACAAGCTGCGGTACTCTCTGACACAGTATTGGGATCTCTTTCCCATCCCTTTCTTCCTGACCAGTGGTACCTGAGAGACTAACATTCAGAGTATTCACTTGACTTCAATTTCACTCCCTACTGAGGTAAAAGTGCCTAGTGATTCACAGGAGAGATTTAAGCAGTTACCTGCCATATATACAAATGATACATAGATCTATTCTTGCAGGAAGGATTTGATAAGGAAGGCAGGAGATGGGTCTTTGAAACCTTGACCAGGAAGAGAGGTCTAGAACTAGAGAGTGAGAGGTCCAGGAAATCAACTTTATGAATGTGTTCAGTGCTCACTGGCTTAAGGCATAAATTGGGTTCTTTCTATAAGCTAGACACTACTATTGTCCTTCCTTGTTCCTGCCCCTCCCTTCATCCTCCATGTTCTCTTCTTTTTCCTTGGCTGTAGATATTCAAGGTGCATAAAATATTGATAACAGTTCTTTCAGACGGCTTGGATTATAGACAGGGAAGTCCTTCCAGTGTGGCCATGAAGGAGGTCTGGTTCATACACCTTAAGGATACTTCCATCTGGCCAACTTCAAAGAGCTGCAGTACTTTGAAGAGAGATCTAGCATATATTTTAGGGTCTTGTCCTTGGAAACCTTTCAAATCAAATAAGTTGCAACTAGTGGGAGCTCCAGAGAGTGGTAATCTCACTGATGCTAAAAAGGGGGAAGAGGGGTTACATTTCACCAACTTAACACATTTTCTAGGACCAGCCACATAGATGATCAAGCCAATCATTCCAGGAGTCACGATTCCCTATTCTCATTTAGAAACTTGGAACCAGCATCTATGATATGAGGACCTCATGCCTCCTATTTTCTTGAGCAGTCATTTCACTTAATTTTTATCTTTTTAGTTAAGTGAATTTGTTAAATGTATAAATACAATCCATTTTGTATTGTGTTCAGTCATTTCAAGTAATTAAATTAGAAAATCAAACTAAAAAGTTCTTTTGTCTTACCTTGGATCACTTGTTGAGATTTAAGAATCTGTAAAGCTTTTCTGATTTCTGATTTCTGTAGAGCTTATTCAGGAAGTAGAATCCCATTGTTTATGTAGGAATCCATCACTATACTGAATCTATTCTTGTGCTTTTATTGATTTCTTCTTAGGGTAATCAAAGGAAGTGTTTGGGTCACTTGATGATCTTATTTTTAATTTGTATTAAAACCCTCAGATCTTCTCTGAACTTCTTCAGCCTAGTTGTACCATTATAATGAACCATAATATTAGTGCATTTTCATTTTAAGACTGATGTTCAGAACTTCAGGTAGAAAACAATTCTTAAAATCAAAAGGATTTAAAAATTCTTAAGGTGATCCTTCATATTGGCTGCCTGAAACTTGCATTTAATAGGCCCTGAAATCAAGGAATGAGTGAGGAGTGAATAATGCAATCACTCTTTGAGTTAATAGGATTTTGTGACAATAGCTTGATGGAATAATTACATTCAGGACAGATTAAAATAAATGTCCCAAGGTGATGAAATGACATCTTTTATTTCTAGAAGTAGATATTGAGGGAAGTGGCAGGTACCCTGACTTTAAAATTCAACAATTTTCCACAGCTCTGATGTTTGTAATAACACTGACTTATTCATACTGGTCTTCCAGAAATTAAAGAAGGATTCGATCCAATGGGATATCTGTTGGTTTCTCAGCCCCAATTCTTTTGTCCCATTTTCATTGCCAAGTACAACCTTAGTTATTTCTTCCCCCTGAGTTTGGCAAACTCTCTGAAAACAAACTAATTTTCTATAATTTTGTTTTCTCCAGTCACATCTTTTCATTAAATATATTTTATTCCCATGTCTGGGTGAGGATTTTTATATCAACAAATCACACAGGCACAATTCAGTCCTTTGTCAGATCATGTTTCCCTACTTCTAGATAGGAAAATATGATCAGGATACCCGTAGGCAAGTTGTACACAACATAATTGAAGCAGAAAGTTGACAAAATTTTGGAAAAGACTTATTCAAAGTCTTGATGTGACTTATTTCACATCATGCCTTAAGATGCTTGAAACATTCTGTAATCCATTACTTCAAAATGGGTCAGCAAACTAAAGGGTTGGACCTTATTCTTCCCCCTAGCATTTTTTAGACCTAAAAAAAATATGATGTGTTTTTCATTAGAGATGTTTTTCTTAATAGGGAGCAGGCTAGCTATTATTCTTTTATCTTTAGGGAGACTTACCATTATGAATGGCTGTATGTCTAACGTTCAAGTGTGAAAAGTGAAGGATTAAACTCTTGAAAAAGACGATGGGCGTGAGCAATAGAAAGATACGGAGTGGGACACTTTACCACTCAATCCTATGCTGTTCAATATACTAGCCACTAATCCTATGTGGCTCTTAAAAACCAAGTAATTGAAATGTAGCCAATCCACGTTAAGAGATGAAACAATTTTACAGTTGTAAAATATATAGCAGATTTCAAATATTTTGTATGAAGAAAAGAATATAAAATATCTCATTAAAAATTTATATTGAGCGAATGTCAGAATGACAATGTTTTGGATATGTTGGGTATATAAAATATGTGATTAAAATTAACTTTGCCTTTTCTTTTTCCTTAAAAAAATTATATATGTGATTTCCTTTGCATTCCTATTGCACTAATCTGTCTAACCTGTTCAAAATGAGGCAAACTTCTTGAGGCTGCCCTGAAACAAGATACCATTAGCTCTGCCAAAGGGATGGAATCATTAAAATGCAGCTAATCCATGGTAGCTCACTGGTTGGGCTTTGTAAATTTAATTAGCTAATGGAGCGCTGGCTAAGAACAAGGTCCATATGGTTGTTTTCCCTTCAGTTAAGGGCAAAAATGTGTGGTCGCTTCTGCTCAAAAACTGAAGTACGCAGTTGTTATTGTGGTTGCCCTTAATTGGGATGAAAAAAATAATCTGAAAATCTGTAGTTGATTTTGTTAAAGGATCATGGGAAATATGATAAATTTAAAATGCCTTTGTAGGCTTATAGGAATTTTCAGACCTTCGAATTTTCTATAAGTGTTGCACCTGAAATAATTCCCCAATTATTATAAAGTAAGGAGCAATCTAAACTAATCTTAAAGGATAGAACAATGAATCCTACATTTAAGATGTTTCCTGAACATTCAAGCATACCACCTGAATAACAACAGCAACAAATGGCTTCTAAAAACATGTGAGTGTTTAAATGTCATCTAAAGAACACACAGATCTTTTTGAATTATTTTTCCTTCCTCTCTTAAACTAGGTTTATAAAATTGCTTTTAATCCTCATTATGTTAGAATGAACGAACTTAGATTAAAGCTCCCCCGCCCCATTAGCAGCACTGAATTTGTTAATCTTTTTCCATTTACCATTCTTTGGGATTTCTCCATATGTTGTAATTATGTATTTTTGGCTAAGACTTCTCTGAGCTATTCTTGCAGCTCTCTTGGGCAACTAATGGAAGCTTTAGCAGTAGGCATACTACAGAATGGCATTTTTTCAGTCCAGTGATTTGGGAATAGTTCATGGATGTGGAACACTTTCTGTTTAGGTTTGCTGGCAACCAAACTGGGTAAACATAAAGAGCCAGTAGTAGTGCAATGTTACGGGGGAAGAGAATGGCTGATTTCTAAATATATTGCAGTGAGATGCTCTTAGCTGTAAACTGCCCCAATCTTCTATGCCCTTTAATTTGTTTATCTCTGGATATACTCTGAGCCTCCTAACATTTGCTAATGAAAGCTTTGTGTCCAGGTTTATTACCTCCAGGATCAGGAAAGCAGAATTTCTAATAAGTGACATTTGGAGGGAATCACAATTAAAAATGCTTAAGGGGGCCTGAGCGAAGCAGCACTAATAACATCAGTCAGTTACTGAGAATAGGGAAGGCTGCCTAACGCTATCCCTTTGTTGCAATGAATGTGAGCAGTTGGCATAAGAGCAACAATCCCAAGTTATCATCTGAGTGGGCTGCAAGCATAGCATGGCTGTAGAGTCACTGAGTTCTTTCACATAGTATGTCAGCTCTCGTGGCTCATCACGGGGGCACTTTTTAAAGCGTGCCTAAAGTTGCTTACATAGATGCCATTCTGGTTGGCATTCACTTCCTCTAGAAAAGCCAGCAAGATACTCTGTCTGGGCCTAGAGATGATTTCTTAGTCATGAACATATGCTTTCAAACCAAATGGTAATTGCAATTCATGAACAGTGACTTTTTAATAAAGTGACATATTGGCTGTCCAGAGGCACGACTCCAGTGACTCTGTGAGGTCAGCCTCTCTCTGCTTGCCTGGATGCCCACAGTTGAGCTCTAGTATACTTCTAAACCTTGCCACTGTTATACTGTGAGCCTTGGTGCCTTTTGCAAATGCTTTTTTTAGAAAGGCAGGGTAACGGTGGGGATGGGGGGAATGGTATTAGCCTAGAAGAAAAAATACGTATGTATGGCTATCATTATATATTTGGATTCAAAAAATAGTCCTTGACTGCTTTCTCTTCTCCTCAGAAATACAGAGTTGAAGCAGAGGGAGATTTTGTTCCCAACATGTTTCTAGCCCAGTATTGGTGATCAGGCAGGCACATAATCACCATACAAATCAGAAAGTAACATATTCCATGTGAATTTACAGAAAAAGTGTGATGGTAAATTCAGAAAAGAAAGAGGTAATTCTAAATGATGAATCATGGAGGGCTTTGGGGAGGAGGTGGCCTTATAGCTTTATCTTAAAAGATTGAGTAGGCTTAGGACATGCAAAAACATGGATGAAGGTGGGGCAGGAGGAACCAAAAGGAAATACAATTGGATCCTAATGAGAATTTTAACTCTTGTACCCATTTGCCTGACTACACTGAGTTGACAGTGTTGGATTCATCTTCAACCCTTGCTCTTTGCATGGTACTGATCTAATCTCTGGAAACCTATCCACCAAAGATACAGCAGAGAAAAGTCTTGGGTATGCGTGCATACATACACACACACACACACACACATACAAATACACACACACACATGCACACTTAGAGATAATATGTTAAACATTTTTTATGACCAAACGTGTTCCAGATGTATAACCCTTTGGCCTCCATGATCCACAGCGGCATCAAGTTCTTCAAACCAGAATATCCAGGACCCCTTAAGTTTGGATTTTCAGAACCAAACCTTGGTTAAATATCGTGCAGTTATTCATGGCGAGTAGATGCCTTCAGTCTACAGCATTTCTCAGCTAGGGATGACTTTGCTGAGGTTGATCACCTAGGTCAAGCTTTATGCTCATTTCTCCCCAAAATAACATGTTTGCCTTAAAAGCTCTGGTTCAGGGTAATAGATAATTTCAAATATACTTCAAAAAAAGTCAGTAAATTCAATTTTGTTTGGATTTAGAGCCAAAGAGCATTGAAGAAGTAAGAAATGCTGATATCTCAAGCTATCAGGCCTTAACTAAGTCATAAGAAACTGAAAAACAGAAAACCATAAAATTTCTAGACTAAGACCCATGAGAAACAACGGTGGCATTTATCTTATATGTCCTAGTAACCTTGAAGAGAAGTATATTATTCATGAATAATTTTTCACCTCTTTCTTGAGGGATTAGGGTCTTCATTCAAGGACAGAATAATATTTCTGAGTATTTTCATTCAGTAATTTACACTCTACCTTTGAGTCTTTTTTTTTCTTAAAAGGCAAAAAAAAAGTGAGGGGAAATAATCGAGCGAGAGAGGGGAGTATGGTGAGGAAATAAAGAAATGTTAGTGTTCCCTGTAATATTCAACATATTAGCTTGTTTTACCAATCCTGCTCATACTCTTTGGCTTTACATATGTAAATATCTACACAGATGGGTTTTTTCTAATATGACCTTTCATATCAAAATGCATATTGTAAATAGAAGCATGAGGTCAAATAAGGACAAAATCTCTAAAACTGAGAGAAAAAACTTCTTTCTTTAGGTTCATTGCAATAGTTTGGGGATTCAGTTAGCAAAGGCTATCCTCATTTGGCATTCTACTATGACAGTACCCTGAGGATGACTTTTTGTTAGTGCCTGCAGTTCTTGGTCTCCAAACCTATCATCAGTGCCACAGAGATGATGAAGCAAGTGGATCTACAGCAGAGAGGGAGAGAATGTACTAAGCTTCCAAAATTATGTTTCATATGTGCTTAGTCCATGTGGATTCTGATCCTGGATTTAAAATTGATACCTTCCAAGTTCCAACTGTTAAATGGGAAAGACACTCTTAAACATTGGACTTGTAAGTTAATTGTAAGTCACCAGGGCCCAAGAAGGGAGGGCAAAGAAAACAGGGAATAAAAGAGCTCCAGCCAATGAAATCTTTGGCCTTCTACCTGCCACAGGAACAAGTACCTGTAATTTCCTCCAGGAATCAAAGAAATCGGTAGAAAGGGCATTTTATATTGCAACGACCTGAAATATGCTGCAGAGAGATATGGAGATATATAGGCTGTGAGCCAGCTAGTGAGTGCCCTGAGAAAAATCTTAACTCCTCCTATAGTTTGTGCTTGGCAAGTCCTCTGGAAAGATCTCGCTCACTCTCTCCATGACAGTATACAGAGGAACATTAGTGTGATCTATTTAAGAGTGATGTAAGCTGACTTTGTTATGAAAACAATGTAATTTTAACATTGAAATGACATCTGGTCTGTGTCACAGCTCTATCAGGATGAATGATAATAGTAGGGGAGAGAGACCTGCCTTTGCCAAATATGGCCACTGATGAGTAATGCTTTATGCCTCTCCTTGTTCCCCTCTTAAGACTGGAACTAAGAACAAGAGCCTAATGTAAGTCCTGTCAATTTCCAAGTGATCAATTACCATGTAGAATCAACATGTATCAAAACGCACAAATTTCTATAGTTGGGTTTTTCTAAATGAGGAGAGGAATTTTGAGGACATAGTTTCCTGGCAAGTAGTATAGGAGAATTTGCTCTGGTTGTTTCCAGAATCCTAATTCAAATGGTCTGAGTAATAGAGAGAGGGATTTGCACCTTGAACAAGTTTGCATAATCATTAAAACCTTCCTTTGTCATCTAGTCATTCTTTTGGAGTCAAATCTATCCCTTGGAAAAGAAATCCTATTGGCTGCCAGCATTTTGATCACTTGTGGTCTAATATGGACAGACTCTATTATCCTCATGGAGACCATTCTCTGTAGTCTGACCATGATGGATAAAGATCCAAGATGGATAAAGGTGTGTTGGTCTATAGGAGTACTACTTCAGGTGATTCAGTCCCTGCACCCCCAGCTCCATCCTAAGCAAACCAGTGACCCAGTGTTAATGCAGTCAAGGTTCCCAAAGTGAATAGTATCCAGTTCCACCACTGCAGTCAAGCTGTATAATGCAGATTATATTATTTAATTCCTCCATTTTCTAGGACCCCTAGCAGGCCTCATTACATACCTTAAATCTGATGACTAAAAAATATGGAAATAGTCATAGCCCCACTTTGAAATGGGATCATGTTAATTTTTAGAGTCTTAAAATTGAACAATTTTCCATTATATTAGCAGCCAATTTCTGTATTTATTAAGTGCATTACCAAAGACCTTAAAAATATCATGCCTTCCACCAGGAAACTCACATGGAGAATCATGTCATGGGCCCTACAGTAGATCCTAGTTTGACTCCTTTTATATTTTTTCTTTAACTGGCTTTCTATAAAGCTGTGCAGTTCCCCTGGAGGCTCCAAGTGCTGAGCACAGAGAAACCCCTTCAGCCCTATATCCATAATGAAAAGGACTGACAATTGAGTTAATAGGAATTTTGCCACAGTCCTTAGGGCCTGGGAGCTCCACTTTCAAGTCAGCCTAAACTTCAGGGGAGTAAGTGCCTGAAAGGGGGAACTACCCAGCACCATGCCGGTGTTATTGACATGCTTCCAAAGATTGCTTTCAGTAAAACTGGAAGGTAGATTAGACATCCAGATCTCTGACTTGGGGTCTTGTTCTCCTTACTTTCCATTCCACTGTGGAATTCATTTTTCACTGTGAGTTGTATTCTGTATTTACACCTTGAGTCAGTTTTACTACATGCAATCTGGCAAAAAAAAAAAATCAATAAATAATTTTCTCATAGCAAATGAAATTGATAACACGAAATATTTTATAGAATTTATATGATTTAGATATGTCACCAAGTGTTTGGGGGATTTAAGAGATGATAATACATAAATATAGAATGCCGATACTCATTTATCATCTTTCTAGGCTAGGAAAAGGCAGGTACCAACTCTGATTGGTAGCATCCCCTGAAAGAAGGTCATCACTCAAGCCAGTGTGCATGTGACTAATGCTCCATTTCAAGTACAGTTGTTTCCCCGAGTGAAGGGATCTTTTGCTACCATTATCTTCTCTACCACTAACTTTTTTTATTTCTAATTTTTATGTTTTACCCATTTTTACATGGTTTCTTTGTACCTGTGTCTTCCATTTAAACCACCACAAGTTCATTTGAGAAGTTAACACATGCAACGTTGTCAAGTGTTTAAGGCAGACATAAATATAAGTTGTTCATCTTATATTTTCACAGTGAAATATACTCAAAGGTCCCCAATATTTCTGTCTTCTCAAAGGCCAGACTAGAGTTGGCAAGTCCTTCTAGAGGTTTGGAGCTCATCTAAATCTTATGGCCTTCTACTTGTCCTCCTCTGACTGGTTCCACTGGGCCCTCGTGGGGGTCCTTCTGACCTGGCTTCTCTTTGGCAGTAGAGGCAAGTGAGAGAGCCGAAGATACAGGAGAGAGGCACTGCTCCCCCCACTGCCAAAGCCATCCCCAAGGAGCATTCTTGGGCAGTCATTCTCTCCCGGGACTTTGTTAACAGATCCAATTTTGGACCTCACAGATAACACCACTCTCTTGGTTCCACAGAGATAGGAGAAAAATAGAGCCAGATGAGAAGATTTCCAAAGAGGAAAGAGTCTTGGAAACAATCACTTTCACTCTCCATATTCAGTTCTTTCCCATTCTAAGATCACTCATTTTTCCTGACGGTCCTTGTTTATAAAAGAGTTTGTGAAATGGAAGTGAACCTAAGAGCATATCTACCAGGGAGCAAGGGTGCAAGCCAGGGGAGGGGATGAAAGAGAGGTCTCTTGCTAAAGAGGGAAGGCACTTCATTTTATCCTAACTGTCTGCTTAATTAAATGCATTTCCTAGGCTGTTTTATTCATAAAAGTCAGCGTGTAGGTTAGGGAATAATGGATTGCCCAGAAATTGGCAAGTTCCTCCTAAGGAACATTTTTCTTTATGATGTCTTTGGCATTTGTGGTTTTACTAGTTCCATTTCCAGCCTTAGATACCACACCGTAAACTTATAGCTCCGTCCTGAGGCACCAGCTCTTAACTCCTGCCAATAATCTCTGGGCTTAGAGAAAATGGTGCAGTTACCGCATGCGTGGAAAGTGGATCCCTCAGTAAGTGCTAAATTATCAGGAAGGATATCACTATTGAAGCACACTGAATATTATTTCATCTGGCCCCTGAATAGGAACTGGGTAAATGACTGTGGAGTAGTGCCAGACAAACTTGGTGCAATTCCACAATAATAAATGCCAGACTTCGTTTTATTTGCAGCCACTGATGTATGTAATATGTCCAGGAGCATTTCCATGAGATCTTCTAAGCAACAATTATACAGGTTACAGAACAAATTGGTCTACCATAAAGAATACCCCCTCTGCAGAATGCTTTATAGACTTAGTAGTTCAATGAGATAATAAATGGATGTTACCACTAATCGATGTACTGCGAGTAGACTTGATAGATAAATTACCTGCTTTATTACAGTGAGCAGAATTCATAAAGGCTGTAAAGAACTACCTTTTGCTTTTACCCTGAATAGATAATATGATATCTGATCAATCTAAGAAATTGTTATGGAAAAGGATACATTTTGTGAACTCTTTTTTTTTAAGATTTTCTTCATTTATTCATAAGAGCCACAGAGAGAGAAGCAGAGACACAGGCAGAGGGAGAAGCAGGCTCCCCGTGGGGAGCCCGATGTGGGACTCCGTCCTCAGACCTGGGATCATGACCTGAGCGAAAGGCAGATACTCAACCACTGAGGCACCCAGGTGCCCCTCGTGAACTGTTTAAATATGGGAAGTGAGATGATATGAAAGATGGGTTTTTAAAGGCTCTTGTCTAAATGATGTTTGAGCCCCATAGGCTGAGGCTAGAAACAGGGAGAGTAAAATATTTTCCTCATGCCAATGGATGGATCATTGCTTTTAGAATTATTAGGGAAGCTTTTTAACTCTAGAGACCCCCCCCCCCCCCGACTCACCCTTCTGCTATACATCCAGAGAATAAGAGTCTATGGTAAGGACAAGAAATCTACGTGTCTGTTTTTTTTTTTTTTTTTTAAAGAACTCTGCAGAAAATTCTAATGGTCAGCTGGAGCTGAGGACATATTGGTCTGATATTATATTCCTTCCATATGCCTCCAGACCTCACAAGTTTACAGTCTTATTTCTCAAGATGCCACGAGTCTTTTTTTCTCTAGGAATCCATTTCAGGTCACTTCCTGTGAGAAAGTCATCATTCACTACTACTACCCCTACTATATGCCATCTCATTCACTTTCTCTTTTGTGTTAAAACTACCAACAACATTACTAATACTAATTCAAAATCTTTCCTAACTCCTTCAAATCACTACACAAAACTGCTCTTTGGCTTTATTTCCAATAGTCTCACCTTGGCCCAAACCTCTTTTTTTTTTCCTCTATGGATCATCTGATTTTGACATGTTACAGGCTCTCTCTTCAAGTTAAATGATGTCCTACCCAAAGCTTCAGTTTCCCACCTTCCCATAACTGGTGCCTTCGTGTGTGTGTGTGTGTGTGTGTGTGTGTGTGTGTGTGTCTCCTCTTTTTCACACCATTACCCAGAGATATTATAATATCAGATTCTACATTCCTTATTTTTTTTGAGGTAACTCCTTTGGGGAAAGTCGATCAGGTCACACCAAGGGCTTCGATTTCCTTTTCAATATGCGTGACAAATATATAGAGACCTTTCCTCTAGACACTTCATCTTCACTGAAAGCCACACGATAAGACGTTTACCTATCATAGCTTAAATTAAGTATATCACGATCAGATTTATTATCTCCTCCCCACAAAATTCCTTAGCCTTCCGTATTATTATGTCAGCTAGCTCCCACACTTAGGACCTTGGAATATTGGAAACACCACTTACTTAAATATCTTACAAACAATCACAAAGAAAGGCATAAGCATACAGAAGAGATTTGAGAGGAAGCAGGGGAAAGAGTCCAAGGAAAGGCCTGGTGGTGGCCAAATTCTCAGCTTTATGCCTTTCCTCAGTTCTCCTCACCCCTGTACTGATCCCCACCAGCTTTCTCAACCCTGCCCCACCCTGACCTGAAGTAGGAGGGATTTTAGAAACCCTAGCCTAGCCCTCTAGCCTAGTCTAGCCTAGCATCACAATAAGTTTGTTGATCATCAGATTCTGACCTGTTCTCCAGTTCCAGTCGTCCAGCCTTGTGATTTTCTAAACACTATGAAATTGCTATGCACCCCACATATTCTTTCAGGCACTCAAGAAAGACAACAACAAAAACAACAGTGAACTGCTAGGTTTTTGAAATCCATCTGAAAGTAAGGTTTGGTTTCCTACCCAGTTTCTGTCTTCCTGTCTTGATTTCAGGACTTCACTTCATCCTAATGAAGGCACATCCTTCCTGCAGTCATTTCCCTTGGTGGACTGGTGCCTCTCTCTCCCAGGAGAACGGGGTTGTGTCACGTGATGCTGGATGCAGGGCTTTGTCCTTAGATCTCTTGGTTTTGTTTTATCCTTGAACCACTCAGCTCCATGCTTTCTTGCCCATCCCACACAGTGGTTTACCTAGCTTCTTCCATCTACCATTTCCACACTTTCTGGGTGCCATGTTTTGCTGTGTCCTAATAGACCTCCTCTCTTTGGATGGCTTTGTACAGTTTCTGTCATTTCCAGCCCCCTGACCTTGTCCAGTGGACTACACCTTGTTCCAGTCTCATCCACTTTCAGTCTGGTTCATCCCACTGTGATGAATCAGGTCTGGCCTTCAGACATGACACCAACTGCTGCTGCTGAACCCTGGTTATCTCTTTTGCCTTCTATCTCATCACTGTTCCTGTCTGCCTAACCAAAGAAGAGCATGGAGCAGATGTCATTTTTCTGCATGCCTTCAATCTTCTTACATCTCATTTTACTCCTATAGTAAATTGCTATTTCTCATCAGAGACCTTAAGACACTTTATTCTTTCTGTTTTCTCTTTCTCTGTCTCCCTCTGTCTCCTCTCTCTCTGGACTCTTGAAGGTACATGGGCTCACGTGCACGCGCACACACATACCCAACCTGCTAAGTAACTTAAGAATCAATCACTCTTAGTGACTGCTCACTGTATCAGAAGAATAATATTCTTTTTACCCTTTCTACACCCCAACTTGTAAATTTCCACTTCATTACATCACTTTGGTTGTAATTCTCTCACCAACCCTCCTGCCAATACTGTATAAGATAATGTAATGTGATAGCAATTTTCCATGTAATTCATTAACCTGAGACTTCAGTTTTTGATACTTTCATTTAAAAATTCAATGTGTACATCTAGATATTTTGTCATAAAGCTTGCCAAAACGGCTCACACTTGAAAGAAATAAAATGAAATATGTGCCCAGACCTGAACTGATGGTAGATAATTAGATTTTCTGTTCATGAAAATCAGGTCAGCTTTACAATTTGATGTTTTCTCCAGCAAAATTTGTATTTTACTACCTTCACCTTTCTGTAAGAAATTGATTGTTGCAAGAGAAAGGAGGAGCTCAGAGAGACCATTTCATGGAATTTCAATTTGTTTTCTCTAATCCACAGACAAGTTTTCAGGAAGGAGAGTTTACAGAAAACAAATTAAAACATTAAAGCAAGGGGCGGGGGTGGCCCTGGGTGGCTCAGTGGTTGAGTGGCTGCCTTTGGCTTAGGTCATGATCCTGGGGTCCTGAAATCAAGGCCCCCTTTGGGCTCCTTGCTCAGCAGGGAGCCTGCTTCTCCCTCTGCCTGCCACTCCCCCTGCTTGTGCACGAGCTCTCTCTCTCTCTCTCTCTCAATATGACAAATAAATAAATAAAATCTTTTTTAAAAAAATAAAGCCATTTCTAGCTCTTCAGCTTTGACTAGAGGCTGGGGGCCAGTTTCTCAAAATGTGCTGCAGGCGGGATACCTGGCTAGCTACTCTGGCAGGGACATTAGGCTCTTCCTATCCAAGAGATGGCATTTTCTACATGGCTGCTTCCCTGTCCTCTCTCGTTCACTGTCTTTCTATTCTACAGCACAAGCTCTACTCAGTAAGATTGATTGTCATTAAGGTCAAAATTGATCATGGCAGCCCATAATCAAAAAGGCCCATTGGCTCTTTGTTACAAGATTGTGCCCATGTGACTTAGTATTTCTTCTGACCCTAAGCCCTCTTTCCTGGTTGGTCTCCTGTCAAGCCTCCTCCACCAACACGACCACCAAAACAGGAGCCCAACAGCACCTCACACTTCTTCTTCTTCTTTTTTTTTTTTTTTAAAGATTTCATTTATTTATTCATGAGAGACACAGAGAGAAAGAGAGGCAGAGACACAGGCAGAGGGAGAAGCAGGCTCCTCGCGGGCAGCCGGATGTGGGACTGGATCCCAGGTCTCCAGAGTCAGGCCCTGGGCTGAAGGTGGCGCTAAACTGCTGAGCCACCAGGGCTGCCCGCACCTCACACTCCTCATGCCTTTTCATTTCTCTGTTATTTGCACCAAGTTTGTTTGTTTTTACTGTTTTTGAGCCTTCGCTGTATTTCTGCTTGGCAAAAGTCTACTTTTCCTTCAAGACCCAGTCCAGTTATTCCTGCTATTTGTGAAGTTCCCCACCTTCTGAGCTCCATCTGCGCAAAGCTTTGGCTCATATGTTGCACATAAGATAATATAGGTAACCTTTGGTTTACATGCCTATCACCCCACTGAGCTGTGGATTCATATTCTTCTTTCTATTCCTGACACTAACACGGGCCTGACACATAGCTGGATACTAAGTAAGGGTCTGTGGAATGGCTGGACAGAATAACATGCCATAGGAATCTAAAGTGCCTGATAGCCTCATTTGACCCTTCATAGTGAGGTCCAAGTCATGAGCGTGAATCACCTACACACTGTCCATTTTGTTCACTCCCATGGCCAAACCTACACTGAGGAGCCTGTCTTTTCAAATCAGAAACATGCGGGCTGCTTTTTACCAAGAAATCTCAGAGATCTTGATAGAGCAACGCAAACTCAAGCACAAATGTGTGACAATAAGAATAGCTGTGTCATCACAAATGTCTATGAAGCAAATACCTTAGGCTGGCACTGTGCTCACTATCATGAGGAACACATGTGATGTACTTAGTGGTATTCTGGCCCTTGGCAGCCGGGTTGCTATTGAGTACTGATGGCTTGGACAAAAGATTTTACATTATTGGGGCTCTGAAGACCCAGAACTGTGTTTTTATGGATTCTCTTCAATTTACCACCACCTTCACTAAACTTTGAATATCAATGTTAGGAAGTCTGACCTCATGAAAGTAATTTAGTTAAAAGTATGGAGAGGATTTTGATTATTTTAGAGACTCAAAGATGACTGAATAGAAAAAAGTATTCAGGCCCTATGAATGGTATACCAAGACAGCAAGTTGATATAGAGAGGAAAATCCATAAATAAACTTTTCTGGCCTAATTAGTACAAAATACTAAAAAAAATTCTTACTTCTACTGAATTAGTAGGATTTATTCAGGATACATGGACCAATCCATGAGATGTACTCTTATGTCTCCCTTATTTCTCTATTTTTTAAATATACCATATATTATAATTAATACGAGTTAAAACTAATTCTACATGATAAAAGTTAGTAGAAGTGTTAAAATCCAATAGGACAGTATCATAATACATACATAATAAAGTATTAGCTCGTGTTCTAGCAGTCAATTTTATCTGCTGCTATAATTTCCAAGTTTTAATGATATAAACATAAAATATAACTCTGAAAGGAGATCCACGGATAGGTGTCAGATATTACTGCCTTACCATTCACACAGTAAGCTGTTATTTTCCAAAATGAATATTGCAAGATTAATATTAATACCCTATACATATTTTAGAGTGGACCTGAGGAAGCCATAACAGAAAGATGGCTGGAATTGAAAGACCACAGCTTGCTCAGTTGTGAAATGAGAAGATGAAGCTAGATAGTAATCATAAAAGCACCTTACATTTGAAAATGCTTCAAGTGCAAATGGTTCATGCATATAGAGTATTTCATTTGTTTTTCATGTCAGCCCTGGGAGGTTCTCACTTTACATTTGCTGAAATTGAAATTTTGAAAGGGAAAGTGAATTGACCAAGTTCATGCTGCTAAGAGCTGTTACATTTTATATTTACAGCTCACAGCTATAAATATGTCAATGCTGCAAGTGCCAGTCTAGATAGCCTGTCCCCTCTACCTACCAGATTCTCTGAACAAGAGTGCAGACTTTCTAGAGAATTTGTCAAATAGAACAAATCATAACAACAATAACCCTTCCCTGTGAGATTACATGTGGGTCAAAAGCTGAAATAATGGTGAGGGTTTGCTTTTTGAGCACTAACTGTGAACAATATACAATCCATTACAAAATAAAAAAATTTAAAGGCCTCCTTACAGATTTCCTCCTAAAATCAATGTGCACTTTGAATGCATCTCATCAGAACCCCTGTAATTAATCTAAGAACTGCTCACCAAGTACTTTCTCACTGCATTTGGTCTAGTGGTTCAGTTTTGCTAAACAAGGCATTATTTGAGTTCTGTAAACCTGTTCTAACTGGGGAAAACTTCCATTATGAACAAAAAACATAAAAGGGAAAAAGGCAAAACACATTTCCAGTTCAAAGCCAATAAACTCTATTTTGCTTTTGGTTAATTCTGATTTTAAGCTTTAAATTGCCGGCTTCAATAGGAGGCTAAATTGTCTTCTTGCTGACTTTCTCTTGCGATGATTACCTATAAAGTGCCTTGGGTCCCTTCTGTTAAGAATATGAGCTCCGAAGTGATAACCATTCAGAGCAGTTTTAAACCAAGTGGAGTACCTGAAAGAGATTTAAACATCCAAATAAGTGCTACCCTGAAAAGTTCAGCAAGAGTCCACAGCCAGTGAATCATTGTGTTTCGCAGAGAGTGGAAAGCAGGAGCACAAAGCAGGGAGCATATCAAGGCCCTTGATATTGTGCTGGTACTAATTTTTGATTCACCGTTTATATCACTTTTAATTTTTGCCTGGTTGAATTAGACACCACAGAAGTATTTTGCCACATAGAGGCACACTATTCAGAGCATTTGTGGCTCACCTCATTGCTGAAAGCCAATTCCTTCCATAATTACTCTTTTTGAATTAAGGAAATAGGGTTCCTTTAAAATTGAACTATAGGCTTTAAGTGGAAAAAAATTACACCTGATATTGAGTATCCTCATCTCGGTACCAGTAGATCTTTAGGTTCCTTATCTAGTGGCCAATAGAGGTACACCTGTGCTTCTGGTGGAAGGAGGAAAGAGACAAGAGGAAAAGGCAGAGATTGTCAGCTGCTAAACTTGAGGTAGAAATAAGGCTCTTGGTGGGTTTTGATTTCTTCTTCCTTTAGTGTTTCTGTGGATGTTGCAGACTGTTTCCATGTCTGAGGCTCACACAGCCATCCTTCCTAGAGGAAGTCCTTATTTCTAAGGTATGGGCCATTTGATTTATAAAGCATTCATCAGCATGACAGCGATAAAAAGGCAGGGAGTTAACAAAGACAATTACGCACTTCCCTCTGTTATCAGCACCAGTTTTTACTTCATTAGAAAGAGGAGGGAAGGAAAGGTTTTCTCCAGAGGGATGAGTTGGATGCCAGCAACACTAGAGGAGAAAAACACTAGGATAATAGCCAAGTAAACACAGACCAGATGTGGGCTGAAAGGCTGGAGATGAATTTTAATCCCGACTCTGCTGCCTCGCTGTGAGGTGTTGGCCAATGTCAGTGAGTCTGTTTGCTCACCTGTATGGGGGGAGCTGAAGAGGGCGATTTCTGTGATCCGGGACTGGGAGGTTGTGCTTCTTGGCTAGAGGGTGGGGTATTTGTGAAGGTAAACTCTGAATTTGACTAGAAAAGGACTCATGCTATTTTGATGACAAACAGGAGTGGGTGATTGGGAGAAGGGCATAATCGTGGGTATTTGTGGATAATTTAGCATGAGGAATTATTTGTTATGGAATGAACAGGAGCTTAGTGAGGTAGCCAGAATGGCCTTCTAGGGAAACAACATTGACAGAGGATTCCTGAAAGAATTTTCCAGCAAAACTAGTCAGACGGTTAGTAATGAATGAGAAGAGAATTTCCCCATTTAAAAACTGATGTACAAATTTTCTACAGGGCAGGATTCCAACAAGAACTTCAAAAAAGGCTAACAGAAGATGGACCTGAGGAAGATCACCAGCTAGGGTAGGAGTCCAGAGGGGACCCAAACATGGAAGGAAGATTATAGGGAAAACAAACATCCATAGGAAAGTATCAAAAGTTCATGACTTTTTGGCTTGTTTTATTTATTTCCCCCTATAAAGTATAGATCAGTGTAGATGGATAGGGACAACATAGACAAAAACAATGGCCCACAATCCATTCATGCTAAACATGAGTTAATTATATTGTTGTAACGACATTTCGTGGACTATCTTGTGCTGTTCTAAAGTAAAGGATTAAAAATTTTTGTGCCACAGGAGATGTTCACAATACAACATTAAGTGAAAAATCATGACACCCAATTTTATTGATACACAAATGCAATACGGTGCAAATTCTGTAGTTGTGTGTTTAAAAAGCTAAACGCAAACATTTTTAAATGTTAAATGGTGATCTCTAATGGTAACCTTATGGATGATTTTTGTTTTTCTTAATTTCCGCCTTTTTCAAATTCTCAACAATGAGCAAGGATTACTTTAGTAAGCAGGAAACGCAATTTAAGAGAAATAACACAAATTATTGGAAAGCAATTCATATTATTTTCGCTGCATTTAGTGAAAAAGAGCCCAAAATATAGGCTTGCTGATATTTTACATGAACAAGGACAGAATTCTGCTCAGAATCAAGGATTTTTTTTTCTAGATTATCAGGAAAAAGCCACTGAAATTTTGATTTTTTTAAAAAAGGACCACATTATTGATTGATTATATCTATAATATAGATATTATATCTGTATAGGATACAGATATAATTATTCCATTTTTATAGAGGAGAAAACTAATGCATAGATTAAGCCACTTGCAGAAGTTATAGGCTATTCATTCTCAAAAGTCCCAGTTCCTGTGTGACACAGTATCTATCATGGTCATAATAGAAATAGCTAATATTCATTTAGCACTTAATATATGCCAGGCTCCGTGTTAAGCGTTTTGTATGTATTATCACAATTACTGTTTGTAGCAATCAGATGAGATAAATACCATCATTTCAACCACTTTACAGAGCAGAAGCTTGAGCCTCAGAAAGAATAAATAGCTCACACAGGTGCAGCTAGTAAATGGCAGGGGGGAGAATTTTGCAGCCTGATTCTCTTTCTTAAGAAAGCATTTTAGGAGGTCATTTTCTCCACCTGTGTCGTAGAATCAGAGCCATGCATGGTCAGGGTCAAAGAGCCCTTAATAATTAATTAGCCTTAATAATTATGTTAATTATGGAAATAAACGAACATTGGAATAGTTTAATAGACTTCGTGGAGAGCTTCTTACATGACACCCTCAGGATATACAAATCTGAGCCCAACCTGCATTTCTATTATACCCTACTGAGTAGGTAGTCAATAAATATCATTATTTGTTATTTTTTAAATTTTTTGTAAACCATAAGTCCCCATTGTGAAATGCAAACCTAAAATCAAAACATATTTATAAAACATATAGTATGAACACGTAGGGATTGATGGCTTAATCTAATGCGAAATAGCAGTAAAATATTAGATATGTAATAGAAATGCAAAATATAAAAATCAGCAACAATTCGCTAATTATTGATTTAGTTTGGATTTGTTCAAGAAAATATCTGCTATCTTGTCTTTTAGAGTATTTTACATGAATGCATGCAGAGAGAGATTGATTTGCCATCGAATGTTTTGCGGCCATGGAGAAAGGAAGGGAAAGAAGGAAAAGAGAGAAAGAATGTGAATTAAAAAAACTGAGGAAAGCCTGGCTCTATTTCTTGGTGTTCTATTTTTAAAGCTTGCCTCTCTCGGATAGAGATGCTTTCAGCATACACTATCTGCTGTTCTGTAACATTCTAGGAGTGAAATCTTTCTACTGTCTTCCAGGGATACTCTACTTTGAACAAAGAATCTTGACAAAGGAGGAAGGTCCAAAGGCAGAAATAATCTCTGGAGAGCGTTCAGTAACAACCCCAAAATTTCTAAAATGTCCAATATGAAGAGAGCTTTTGAAAAGGATGGGAAAACAAAAGTTTCTTAGCAATTCAACAGCATCAATTCCACTTAATTCCAAATTCCTATAAAGGGCAGGGGCAAATTGAGGACTTCACAGAAGCTTCTAAAACTGAACCAACGATGTTTGTATTCAGTTTAAAGAAAAGATGCTTGGTGCCACAAACCATTCAATGTTATTCTCACCTTTGAGGGGTTTGTCAAAACATTTTCTAGAGAATTGGGGGCCTTTTTCATTCCCTTAAGGAATGCAGTGAAGATCTCAGATTATAGACAGTTATGTAGTCTTGACAAGTGAAGGGAGCAGTTTCAATATGAAGAGAACCCTCCACCATTTGGTTAAAAGTCTCTCTATCATGGAACTTGCACAATGCCAATAAACAATTTTTAAAAATCTAGACATAAATCTGTATTCAGCATGATGTCCAATGCTTGATCCACTTTATTTTTCACTAAGTTGACAAATTGTCTCAGCATGCACATTTAGGTAACAAACCCAGGACCTTTATGATTATACCCTCCTTAAGACTGAACTTTATTGACTGCAGAGAAGTGAGGCAAATGGTAAGGTATCGATTTTATATACCACAAAGTTATGGTCACTTTTTAACACATTCATATCATTTTTCTCTTAAACATTTACTCATGTGGTTTTCACACTAACCTGCCATCATAGAAGAGAACCTTGGGGTATACTAGAATTGTTAGCATATTCTTTATTGGAACAATAACTCTAGGATCCCTGAAGTGTTTCTTAAGTGGTCAACCAGCATGTCTTCTAGGAACAGGAAGGTAGCTCACAGCTTTTGCTTTTGAGACTAAATCTGCCCATGCTAAAAGGAGAGACACCAAAAATGAATTACATTTGTTCCTATTTTGCATTTGGAAAAAAAATAAATTGGTGGCCTTTCTGTTATGAAAGTAAGCAGAAGAAAATGAAATAGACCGAGGTTTTATTGGAAAACCCCCACTCCAGTGCTCTGTAAAATTTTCCTGGTATTCCCAGGAAATGGCAGGATTTGGGCTGTCCTTGTCTCTTGCCTTGTTTGAACCAATCATTTCAATTAACACTTGATAATGCAGAGATCAAAGCATAGATGACAAGGTCTCCTGGAGAATTACTTTGGTTTAGCTACTTTAGCAACTCTCTACCTCAGAGTCTATTTAAATTACAGAATTGCACTATCCCTGTTTGTCAGGTTCTGCATCATCATAGGAGCTCCAGGAAAAGCATGATTTCAGACCCCTCCTCATAACTAGTTGATGTAGTTAAAGGGGACCTGGCAGAGCTGTGACTGAAAAACCGAACTGTAACCCTTGTGCCCCCTTGTTTCTCTGAATTTAGGGCTCTGTACTTGGGTAGCCCATCATATGGGGTGTGATCCCAAACTTCATATGAGAGTGAATTTGAGCATATGACCCATCATCCCATCAAATATTTCCTGACCACCACCTCCACCATCTGCTAACTGCTCCTTTTGGTGCCTGGGTAAATAGGCAAGTAATGGTAGTCCACTCCTTTTCAACTAGTAATAACAGCTATTCCTAATATTTTAGAGTCCTTTGCAAAATTATTTGGCATGCATTGTATTATTCGGTCATTGCCCAACCTATGAGGTTGTATCATCTACAGTTGATGACTGATGACACCTATGATTTGATAATCACAATCATGGTGAAGTGAGTTTTATTATCCCCACTTGATAGACGATAATACTAATGTTTACAAAGATGCCAGAACTGGTCCAAATCCCTCAGCTAGAAAATGGCAGAATCAAGATAAGAACCTAGGTAATCTGCATCCCAGTCTGATACTCCTGATGTGTTATCAAAGGAAATAACAGACTGAGCCATATATCGCCTGGCCCCTCCTCAATGACCCAACTTAACATGGGACCTTGAGCAAATTCCCAAGTGAATCCATGCCCAACGTTTCTCCTAAGTAAAAAAATGATGGGAAAATGTTATTGAAAATAATATAAATAGCAGCCGCTTTTATCTGATTTGGAATATTCATTGGACAGGGGAGTTGATTTGTGTCGATTAAGGAAAATGAGAATACATGCATGGGTTGTCTCTGACTGACCCTTTCTTTCCCTAATCCCAAATCCCCAAGTCACCCATCAAATCAATTTTTAAAGGGGAAAAAAAAAAAGCTGAAATGTGCTAGGAACTTAAACCAAGGAATATAAAGGCAATCCATAGTGAGCCCGTCTTTCCTTGTAGGCAGAGAAATCAATGCCAATGAGGGTGTTGGATAATGCTGGAGGTGATGCAAACAGAGCTGTGGACTCTGTGAAGGGCAGCAGCACGACCTAGGATCACAGTCCTCGCCTTCTCTTTCTAAATAAATGCCATGAAGGAAATGCCACTTCTGACATTTCCATAACATTCTGTACTTTGGGGAAAAGAAACCAGCCAAGGAAGCCAGGCCTGAGGCAAGAGCCGCCAGAAATGCTTAGCATGTTAAAGTACCGCATCAATAGTTCTTAATCCTGGAGGGATGAATTCTGTGGGGAACCTGGGGATGGACTGAGGACCAGTGGAGCTGACAGGCTGAGCCATGGCACTTAGCTTTGGGGCCCATGGCTCCCCTTGTCTGTGACATGTGGCACTCGGTGTTCTATTTGGCAGGACCAGCAAAATTTGAAACTGCATACTGAAAAGCCTAACTGTTCTTACCACCTTTTCTCACCCAAGAAACAGTTCTTTCTGAGGAGTGGGATTTATGCTGAACTTGCTTTTAAAAAAAAATAACAGCTTTATTAAGATATAATTCACATATCATAGATTCACTTAATTAAAATATGTGATTCGATGAGTTTTAGTGTATTTTCAGAATTGTTTAACTATTGCTATAGTCAATTGTAGAACATTTGCTTTCTTTCTTTTTAAAGATTTTATTATTTATTCATGAGAGACACAGAGAGAGAGGCAGAGACATAGGTAGAGGGAGAAGCAGGCTCCTTGTGCGAAGTCAGTTATGGGACTCGATCCCCGGGATTGTACCCTGACCCAAAGGTAGACACTCAACTGCTGAGCCACCCGGGGGTCCCTGTAGAACATTTTCAACCCCCTCCAATGGAAAACAAATAGTTATTGATCATCACCACTCACTTACCCCCCAACCCTCAGCCCTGGGTAACCACTAATCTACTTCCTGTTCCTATGGATTTTCCAGACTTTTCATAGATTATATAATATGTGAACTTTTGTGTCTGGCTTCATTCAATGTAATGTTTTCAAGGTTCATCCATGTTGTAGTGTAGGGAAAGAAAAATAATTTTCCCTCTACCTTTCAGAATTCTTGGCTAAGGTCATGTAATAAAAGAGATATACAAGAGAAAAAAACAAATTTATTAACATCTATATCCCATGTATACATGAGGGACACCCAGAGTCTACTTGAGATTCTCCCTCTCTCCTTCTGACCCTCCAGCTATGTTCTATCTATTCTAAAATAAATAAATAATTTTTTTTTCTTTTAAATGTAGACTTAAAGACCATCTTAGCAGGGAAAGGGGGAAGGGATAAAGGTCTCTTCGGGGAAAGTAAATGATTTTTAGGAAAGATGAAGAGACCCTTAGAAGAACAGATGGAAGGTATGATGGTTTGTGAAAAAGTTTGTCAGGATGCGGCAACTATTTCTAGTCTCCTCTCTTGTGATAATGGTTCATGACACTCCCAGAAAGGGGATCTATGACAAGCGAGTTCCTTTCGGAGTATCTGTCTTCAGGCAGATAGGGGAGTTCAGAGAAAAGCTCTCCCTGCATCTGCTATTTTTCAGGTGCCTATATCTCCACATTATCAAAATGTCAAAGTGGCATATCCTGGGGTGGCATGTCCTGCAACCTTTTCGTAGCATGTATCAAAATTTCATTTGTTTTTATTGTTGAATGATATTCTATTGTGTAGCTAGATCACTTTATGTTCATTCATTAGTTGATGGATATTTACGTTGTTTCCACTTTGGGGCTCTCATGAATAATGCTGCCATGAATCTTCATGTATAAGTTTTTGTGTGGACATATGTTTTTAAATCTCTTGAGTATATACCTAGAAGTAGAATTGCTGGATCATATGATCACTCTAAATTCAAATTTCTGAGGAACTGCTAGGTTTTTCCAAAACAGCTGCAGCATTTTACATTCTTGCCAGCAGCGTGAGAGTTATATTCTCTCTATATTCTCTACAAATCTTGTTATTATCTTTTTCATTCTAGCCCCTTAGTGGGTTTGAATTGGTATCTCATTGTGGCTTTCATTTGCATTTCCCCATAACTAATGATGTTGAGCATCTCTTCATATACATATTGGCCATTTGTTGATTTTCTTTGGAGAAGTGTCTAGTCAGATCTTTAGCCCATTTTTAAGTTGGTTTGTCTTTTTGAGTAATAGTTTATCTTGAAGTTTTTAACATCAGGTGTACTGGGGATTAAATTTCAAATTTGCTTCACCTGCTGACATCACTCTGTGATGAGAGAAGTTGGCAGATCTTTTCCCTTCATATGTGATGGATCCTGGGTCATTTCTTTCTTGAGTCTAAATGTGGTGGCCCTGAGGAAAGTTTTCAGTTCCACAAAAGTGGTCTTTCACTGACATGGCTGAGAAGCTCTCTGAGAGTGGAGATGTGAGCACTCTCTTCTGTGGCAATTGAAATCCATAGTTTTTCTACTCTCCAAATAGAATTTCCATTGTGTAAAAGCTTATCACCAGACTTCCTATCACTTTGTTGGGAAGGAAAACACTCTTGCAGCAGTGTACACTCTGCTGTCAGTGTTTTCTCACCTATACTATTAAGGTAACCTGGGGGGACCAGCATTTCCTCAGAGGAGAAAACAACTTTAAATATTCTATGTAATCCAGAAAAGAACCCTGGTGAAGAACAAAGCAAAATGTTTCTACCATGTTTCAGTCTAGATTGATAATTATATCTGAAATTTAGTTTTGACTCTTTCTGACAATTTTATCTATTTAATACATTCTTTTTTTTAACTATTTTTTTTTAATTTTTATTTATTTATGATAGTCATACAGAGAGAGAGAGAGAGGCAGAGACACAGGCAGAGGGAGAAGCAGGCTCCATGCACCAGGAGCCCGACATGGGACTCGATCCCGGGTCTCCAGGATCGCGCCCCGGGCCAAAGGCAGGCGCCAAACCGCTGCGCCACCCAGGGATCCCTATTTAATACATTCTTTTAAACATCAGGCATACATTCTTACTCCCCATTAGTTAGTTGCCAGTCCCTGCTGCATATTGGAACAACCTGAAAACCTTTTAAAAACTATATTCATCTTGGGGCCCCGCAACCAGAGAGTTTGATTTCACTGCTTTCTAGTGGGTCTAGCCCTACATGAAAAATTTGCAAAACTCCAAATGTGATTCTAATATGCAGACGGTTCCAAAACACAAGCCCAGGTTTTACCAGCCTCTTAATTCATTATCTGACTTAATAAAAAAAACACATGCTTCTAGAGCCTCTCTAGATCCATGCTTCTCAAACTTGAACATGCATAGTATCATCTGAGTATCTTGTTAATATGTAGATCTGATATGGAGGGTCTGGGGTGAATCCTGGGATTCTGCAGTTCTAGTAAGCCCCTTCCTCCCACCCCACCCCCCCACCCTGTGAGGCTGAGGCTACTGGTGGTGGCTCTCAGAATTGGTGAGCCCCCACATATTCATGGCACTTTTCAATTACTTCTCACCACTGTCTCAAGGATTCACCTTTTTAGAACAGCCATCATATAGATGTGCTCCTCTCCTTTTAAAAACAGAGTTGAAATTCTATCATTGCTAATCTAGGTAGTCCTTGTTAACATAAAAATAAAACAATAACCTTTATATTAATTTAAAATAATGATCCAGATCCTTTAAAGTGGTCATAAAGATACTGCACAGCTGAATGAATAAGGAAACTGTACATCATATAATTGAAGGTTTCAGTCTTTGGAAAGACTCACTTTGTGACGTCAGGAGTTATTTGACTTCTCCAAGTCATTGTTTCCTCTGTGAATGTAAGTAGCAGAAGTTACTTCTAGGGCTGTTATGAACCACAGGTGAATTAAGAAATGTAAAGTGCTCAGAGGTCCATTGAGAGTTTAATTAGGCCTAAGGAGAGTTTAATTTTTTTTATAATAATTCTTAAAACAGCCACTGCAGTATCTAAATATGTGAAATCCTCACTAAAATCTTTTGCATGAGGATTTAAAAGGAGAATTTCTTCTTCTCTTTAACCTTCCAAACTCATTTTTTCCTCACTTCTCCCAACATCAAGGGCAGTCTTGAGAAAAAGAAACCACAGAAGGGCAAATTGAGGCTGCAATAGAAAAAGAAGTCCTGATGTTACTTTGGCTTACTGAGGAGAGATCAGTATATATGTTAAAGAGATTTTGTGTGTGTGTGTGTGTGTGTGTGTTTTTTACCTCCACTAATAAAGTCACCTCTTTCTTTCCTTTCCCACCATCCACCTGAGTCACCACCAGACATATGAACTCCTTGGTAGAATGTTGGAAGGTGTTCAGATCTTTTAAAACCCATCAGATAAGAAAGCGACTTAGAAGTCAAGTGTAGATGTTAGTTTAGTATTACCAAAGGAAAAGCACTGCAAAAAAAATCGAAAGGAATGACCAGTATTTTTCCAATAAATGAATTGATCTTTTTAAATCAAATCCCTTTTTTTCCCTAGAAATGGAACAAAGATATATTTCCATAAAAATTTTGGCCATATTGAGAAATTACTTAGTGTTATATAAGATTTATAACTACTTTGCTGGTTTCCAGAAAACATAATTTTTATAGTACACTGTTCAACTTTAGAGAGATGTTTCAAAAATCAAGTGAAAAGTTCTCACTACCTTCTTCATAATTATGGTAGTTGAAAATCGCATGACATCAGTTTTTCTATTTGTTCCTTATTGGGGCTGTAAGAGTGCAAGAGTTGTCATTGGATGAAGGGCTGTGTCTACCTGACTGTTCTCTTGTTTTGGTTAACCTGTCAATCTAAAGAAATAAAACTTCACTGTGTCCTGTTGATAAAGAGAACAAAAGAACAGCCAACATGAATCTATGTTCTCAGGGAAAGAGAGTCCTTGTGACAAAGCAAAAGCCCCATGAATATAGGATTGGTGTGGCAATGTGGGAGGGGCAAGGGTAGGGGGGGAGAGGGTACAAATGGTAGGGCCCTTAAAGTCCCTTCAATCCTTGACATTCTATACTCACTGCAGAATTGTGAGGAACAGAGGTGGGCTTCTGCTGATTATCAAACTAGTATAACTGGAGTCCTCACCAAATGTGCCCCATCTCCTGTAACTTTCCATGTGATGGAAGAAGTGGCATTAGACTTTGGGAAGTGAGCAAGGGACAGCCTAAGGATATTTCCTTTAAAAATTACATTGGTTAATTTCACCTTTGATACCTTTGCTGAGGAGAGAAGCCAAAGGTGAACATTAGCAATCCCTCCTGATTTTTCCCTCTCTTGATTAAAGGGCTAATTCTTAAGGATTGACTTCATCCTGTCTCTTTAAATTGACTGAAAGTTCCTTTAATAAGCAAGTCTCCTATTAATAGTTTTACTATGCAAGAGCACCAAAATCAATTTATAATTTAATGGCTTCTCCTGTCAAGGACACTGCTGATAGTATTATTAATGATTTTCAAATAATACGCCATTATGCAAATCCCATCTATTTTAGGTGTCTTTTTCCAGGCACCTACAGAGGTACTGGTTCCTTTTTTCTTCTTTGATATTCCAGTGTCACAGTTATCAAATATGGAATCTCTAAGGATTATGATCCAATAAACAGTAAATAATCTAAAGATAAAATTTCAGTGCTTATCTTATTATACAAACAAATTGTGTGGGGCTTCATATTTCTGACACTCATTAGCTACTCAGAGTGTAGAAAATAAAGCTATTAAGACAATAGAGGATTGGATTTGCCAAGAATAAGAAACAATGTTATTTGGTTGTTTCTATTTATTTCTGAATGTGTGGTCATGTTGCTCTTTGGGAGTAAAACAGGTAGCCTTTTCTAAACAAAGGCTCACCCTGTTAGCCAGGCTACTCCAGCCATCTCTCCTGCACTCTATGTATGCAATCTAATAAAATATGTGATGAGATACAGGAGGGGTTGGGGTACAAGATGGAGAAAAAGAAGTCAAATGTTTTTAGGTAATATAAGTAAGAGCATTGCAACATGAAATCCATCTTAATGTACCTTATCATGAAGTGCCTTGATAACAAGTATTGGGTCATGATGTCCAGAAGATGGTAGCATGGCCCAGCCATTCTAATGCCCATCAATACTTTTCCATACTTGGTCTAATGGCTGATTGCTTTAGGAGAGATGTACAACTATACTTTATGAGACAGGAAGATAGAAATCAATATCCAAAATGCATAATTTTGATGACAAAGAAGATATACTTTTGGCAGGTTTTTGTAGAGTAAATTTGATTTCATTTATTTGTTTGTTTGTTTGTTTATTTAAAGATTTTATTTATTCATGACACAGAGAGAGAGAGAGAGAGGCAGAGACACAGGTAGAGGGAGAAGGAGGCCTCATGCAGGGAGCCTAATGTGGGACTCGATCCCGGGACTCCAGGATCATGCCCTGGGCCCAAGGCAGGTGCTAAATTGCTGAGCCACCCGGATCCCTGATTTCATTTATAATGTCAAATTCAATTCTGAAATAAAGAGCACATGTATCATTTCTTACATCTTCATTTATATGAAACTTGATGGCCTTGATCAATAATTTAAAATTTAAGGGAAAAAAGGGTACCTGGGTGGCTCAGTCAGTTAAATGTCTGACTCTGGATTTTGGCTCAGATCATAATCTCAGGATCATGAGATCGAGCCCCACATCGAGCTCTATGGTCAGCTTAAGATGTGCTCTCCTTTTCCCCAAGCCCCTCTCCCTCTCTTAAAAAAAAAAAAATTACAAACTAATTTCTTTCTAGAAGACCTAGAAAATTCCACCAAAACTAAATAATGTCCATGACTTTAAAACTATGTGTCTATGTAAACTGATTGTTTCAAAACCTTTAGTCAGAAATGTTCTTGGCCAGTGTTCCTAGAAAAAAAAATTTTCAAGGGCAAACAAGTGTTTTGGAGCCTCTGAGTAAGTGGTAATATAGGAAGTAATTAAGCCCTTATTACTTAGAAGGTGACATTATTAGATTTATTTTCAGAGTCATCAGGCTTATGGGAAATTGAGATTTGTGTAATATTTGCATTTGTCCTACTGTCTACCAGTCACTCAAAACCAGAGGACCTAAGGCTAGAAGCGCTAATGAATAGATTATGGGAAAATTTTTAACTAAATGCCTTGCTGTATGGGTGAAGTTGGAAAGTAGTGTAAATAGTATATTATGTCAAAGTTGAAACTCAGCTTTGGAGGGATAAAAATAACTATAACATCATGACTCCACACCTTTCAAAACAGCTCTTGGGAGCCCTCAGCTTTCATCTTTATAAAGACAAATAAAATATGAACATCTTCCCCTTGTGATCTAGGTGGAAAATCTGCTAGCCTGAATTAAGAGTTTGATTCTAGGACATTGGGTGGGACAAGATAAAAGCGTTTGATTTTATTTTGGTTTATTTTTTTTATTTTTATTTATTTTTTAAATTTATTCATGAGAGACAGAGAGAGAGAGAGAGAGAAAGAGAGGCAGAGACACAGGCAGAAGGAGAAGCAGGTTCCATGCAGGGAACCCGATGTGGGACTCTATCCAGGGTCTCCAGGATCACGCCCTGGGCCAAAGTTGGTGCTAAACTGCTGAGCCACCCAGGCTGCCGTGATTTTATTTTGTGATGGTCTTATACATTTATTACTTTAATAACATTTTATTACAAAAATATTACGTTTGGAAATACAGTAAAACAGAATGAAGGCAAAAAAAAAAAAAAAAAAAAGACCCATAAGCCTATCACTCACAGGTAACCTCTGTTGATATTTTGATCTGATTTAATGATTTGTTCTAAAGGAGTGAATTCCAGGGCACAGCTCAGAGAATCCTACAGTTTAAGGCATTTACTAAATAAATATATTTTTTTCTTTTCTTATTATTGTGATCTGTGTTCTTCTGCTTTTCCTTCTCATGATGATGATGAACCTCTCAGTCCTGAGTGCTATATATTTTCTAAAATCATTCCATGACCTTGGGCAGGGGTACGTTGGGTAACCTCTCGGTCCTTCAGACCTACCCCATACCCACTCTGGAAGAACAAAGTCACAGTACAGACGTTTCTCAGTTACCATTTGGAAGTGCAGCTCGTTAACCTTGCTTTCCTCTTCTCTATGTCCCTTCTCCTCTTTCCTCTTCCCCTTGTACGTCAATTTCTATTCTTCTCTGTTTCAGCAAAACAATATCAGTCAAGGTAATTGATGATGAGGAGTATGAGAAAAACAAGACCTTCTTCCTTGAGATTGGAGAGCCCCGCCTGGTGGAGATGAGTGAGAAGAAAGGTGGGGGAGCTGCTCCAGGGCTGAGCCCAACAGCTTCTGCTGGCCTGTGCCACCCCTGGATGCCTGCACTCTTCAGACATGACTCACAACACACACATCCCTCCGCCTATGTAACAGGGCATAGATCTCGCCCCAGGGCCACCGTGGGCTCCATTGGCCACTTGGGCCACTCTGCACATTGCAGGTCCAAGATAGGAATTTTCAACACAGCCAATCAGGCCTCCATTTCTGGGAAAGGTGGTGCTGATACTCACCATGCCAAAATGAAGCCAATTTTCTGATTTCTCTTCCTAAGTTGGGGTGCTTCCTGACACCAAATGGAAGCAGGAAGAATGTGCAAAAGTGGTGAATGAGAAGACCTCACAGGGGGCCAGCTGAGAGTAGCCATGATGCCCTATTACATACTTCTGGAGGTCCATGTGTTGCCAGTTCTCCCTGCATAACATCACAGTAACATGCAGCTTGGTGAACACCTAGCATGAGCGTGTGACTCCAACCATTTGTTTTGCCTTTGTCTTGTGTTCCCACAGGAAGATCATTACCATTAGAATATTTGACCGTGAGGAATATGAGAAAGAGTGCAGTTTCTCCCTTGTGCTTGAGGAACCAAAATGGATAAGAAGAGGAATGAAAGGTGTGAGAGTATACAAAGACATACCAGCGAGAAATTGTACTCTTCTCTCTCCGTGTCTCCTACTCTCACACTTAACTCTCTCCTCTTCCTCGGCTCCAAGTACTATCCTTCATTTCCTTTGAAGCTTTAACAGTTTCATCTCCCTTCCCTAATCCACAAGTGCACCCAGCAATGCCCATTTTCTTCAAGAAATGCCCACTAACGTTGATTGAAACCAGATTTAAGAAATACATGAGGGATTTCTGTAATTCAGAAGGAATGATCTAAAAGCATGATTTCTGTGTTCAGTTATTTACTACTCAGGGATCATTCTAGAATATTCTTCCAACTTCTAAATCTCCCCTTGAATGTTAGTGATAAAGACTACTTAACTTAATCCCTATGAGTAGTGACAGAGGAGTCAAATGGCAGCTAATAGGAACTTTCAGAAGAATTCAATAATTATGATTCTTTAGACAATCCAGTTTTCAAATAATATATATTTCATAGAACAAAGATCCTAGGAGAGTAGTGTTATCCACATTCTAGCATTCATTTTGGCCTAAGATATTTTATACCATCAAATATGACATTTCAAAGGGACCAGATGTAGCAAACTATAGTCCTACAAATTTTCTTTAGTAGGAATGATATGTTCCTTCAGGAAGAATTTAGCCCTTGCTTACGGCCTAGCCAGCCTTATGCTCCAAAATGTTTTGGTCCTTATAGAATTGACAAATTTCTAACATGTATAGTAAAAAAAGAAAAAAAAATAAACGGCAGTATCCTTACAACTAGATTTCTTTTTAGTTGATTTGTACTTATATATTTTAAAGACAATATTTGAACAAAAAAGCCAATTTCTTTTCCTCTTTGACTTATTCCTATTTTCTATGGCCTATTTTTGATAAGGAAGGACAAGAATTTTATACCACCCTTAAAGATAATTTTTTATTTTGAATTATTACAAAGGCTTCCTACAATTATCCTCTAATAGTGGCCATTTTAAAGAGATTATGTAATTATATGTAAAATGGGCATACTACACATGAATAGCTCTTACTCATTGCATCTGAACAATTGATGACTAGCATAGAAGTTGATCAGATGGACCACTTTGTAAAAAATTTAGACTTTTACATGTAAAGAAAAATGTCAAAATATAGGACTAATTCCTATATTGACACAACATTTGGGGGAATTTAATCTCACATTTGTAAGAAACTCACTGATGGACTTCAGAGTCCATCAGGAAAGAAAAAGAAAAGAAAAGAAAAGAAATGTATGTCTCTGACCTACTCATGTCATAAATGGTAACAGGAGCCTTTTGGAATGATGGAGAAAGGAGCACTGGGGACCCATTTTAATGCAGCCTGTTTCATATGCTTCTTAGGCAGTAGGCAGAAGAAAAAGACACTAGAAAACCAAGTTGATTTCTTACAAAGATGGGATCAAAAGTGCCTTATTAATATACAGGAAAAAAAGCACTTACTTCTGAATGTATTCCTCCAAAACACTCTTTTTTATATAAAGGAAGAGTATCTTGGATATGGCTCTTTCAATTGTCATTTTAGTAAAATATGCCCTCATGTAAAAGCAAATTAAAATTCCTTGATAGCACTATGTGGTTTCACACCCTCCAAGTGGTTTCTTGGAACTACAAATAAAATACTAACTTCTTTTATAAAGTATCCTCTAATGCCACCACCATTAGCAGCAAAATGGGGCTGAAAACATAATTGTAGCATTTCCCTCCACATCTACTGAAGAAATTTATATAATATGTTTAGCTAGGTAGCTTTCACCAAAATAAAGTGCTACTGTATACTCTGGGTTTAAAGCACCTAACCTGAAAGACAAATTATGGATGTCTTCTCCTCTAGCCTGCCTTGTCAGTGTCCATGGATCCTTGTGTCCACAAGAAGTATAGTGGTTGTCCAGTTGTAATATGCAGAAGTCATAGATAAGGACACACAAATAAGTGCAAATTCCTGGGACTCAAGTTTTGAGGATTTAAGAAACATTACTTGAGGGCCAAGGAATACCATACAAAATAGAACCTCCAGATCTTGGGCCAAAGTCCCCTTCAGGCAGGGCAACCAAAATGGAGTTTCCTGAAATGTTTTATCTGTTTTCATTGAACAAAAGGTATAACACCTGAGATCCTGGATGATTTAAGACTTCCTATGTTGAAGTCAGTAAGTCCTGGGCAATGTTTAATGAGGAAGACTCACTCAAATGAGGTTAAGATTAACTTCATTAAACGTTTCTACTCTATTTGGTAAACTTGATATATATACATACTATATGTAAACATATATAGTAGAAATGTTTTATTAAATGCCAAGAAATAAGAGATGAGGTGAATTGTATACATATATATCAGTCATACACATTTAAAAAAAATCAGTGTTGGGATTGTTTATTGGAAAATTCCCATTGTCACATTTCCTTGGGATGCACCCATGTTAGCAGTGGCTTCCTACCACTGGAATCAGATCTGCCTGGATTTCTTTCTGCTGATATTCCTCTTACTTTCATTATTCATCTGGTCTCTTATTCTGTGTTGTCTTTGTCTGTTTCCTTCACAGCCCTGTTATTGAATGAGCTTGGTAAGCATTTCATTTCTTCCATTTCCTTTCCATTTCTCTGGGTGATTTTCCATGAATGTCAGGTGATACAGTAGTTTTCTGACTTTTATTTCTATTGATTTACTAGCAAGATTGTTGTTTAGGGCCATTACCTCATTTTTGTGTAGGTTAGATAGCTTATATTCCATTTTTAGTTTATACAATCTTTTTTAAAAACCAGTGATTGCTCAGGGATGCACAAGAATTAAATTTGTGCACTAAATCCCATTAACCTTAAAAGAATGAGTAGTGATTAGATCATGAATGGATATTTTCAGATCTTTCATAATTGTAAATATAATCTGGCAAGTTTTTGTATCTTGGATGGGTGGTCAGGCAGTCCAATGTCACAGGTATTTGTTATTTAGCATGTAAGTTAAATAAATTGTAACATTTATTCTTTTTTCTTTTTTAGGTGGCTTCACAATAACAGGTAGGAATTTTTAAAGCTAATGACGTCAATTTTTGTTTTGCTTTCTTTTTTTGCCATATGTTGTTTACATTTTTAAAAATCATTTCTCATTTTTTATTTTCTTTTAATGAAGGAAAATACCTGTATGGTAAGACAGTTTTTTTTTTTTTAATGTTCTTCATTTCCCCCAAATGCCTTTAAAAAATCAAACCAAAACCACATTTTATGTAACCTACCTTAACATTTAGCTGTGGCACATGGTGTGCTTTTGCTGATTTTACACATTTAACATTTTACACATTAACTGTGTGTTGTATTTATGTACAAACAAATTTGTATGGAGAACCTGTAATTGTTCACATTTTGATTCTGGTCTATTTGTAAATATTCACATAGCACTGATGATGTGTGACATATTCGGCTATATGCTTCAGAGCACCAGACTAAATAAGACAATTGCTGGCCTCAAGGAAACTTAGCAGTTGACATCCAGGACTGTTCCATGGCCCAAACTTCAGCTCCTAATAATACATGATGCCCTGTTGACAGAGAACAGAGCAGTCCCTTCCCCTCATCCCAGGACACCAATCTGAGCCCCTTTGGGAAATTCGAGCATTATTAACATGACCACTTGAAGTGCATTACAAAGTGCTCTATACAAACCCAAGATGTCACTCAAAAAGTTTAAAACTCTTAAATTCATACTGGTATCCAGCCTGTGTAAATCACAATACTTAGTACAACTCTAAAGTTATTTTCTTGTGTACAGAAGGAGGTGTCTCCTTACAGTTTCCTCTCTTCTGACCCTAAGTATTTTCCCACCCTTTCAGAATCATCTATGCAGATTTAGAGAGAGAAATATCAAATGGCAGGGGTAATGTGTCTGAAGCTGCAGGTTGACGATATCTCTAAAGGCATCCTAATGGCCATGGCATTTTCTGATATATTGTGGAGATATCACTTCTGTAATTATTATTTTTTTTCTGAAATCAGCTGAACCAAAATATTTAAGGAAGGAAATGCTCCTTAAAACTCCAATTTTTGCAAATGCCATGGTAGGGAAGTTGAGGCTTAATTAAACCACTGTTCTTGTAAATTCATTATTAGGTAGTTCCAACATGCTTCTGTCCAAAGTAGAACTTTCTGAATATGAGCAATTTCACAGGGGCTCTTTTCTCTCCAGTGTTTCTCTCCCAACACCACATTTAATGGAAAAATGATCCACACTCTCTCAGAGACATGCAAATTGAAAAGGAAGAAAATGTTAACAGGACAAGCCCTAGTAGAGGATTTTAAAAATCTGAACCAGCTGAAGCTCTCTCCCAGGTCAAATCTCCCTGATTGTGCACTGCTGAAGATGCTATTTTTGAACATAATGCAGGAATTTACATTTATTTTAAAAATTGTTATCTTCTTTTTCTCATCCCATCATTTTAACTCACTGAAGCCTTCTTGGAAATATTCTATTCCTGGCACCCAATAAGTTGGTTATCCTTGTGAGATTTGAGGGAGGTAGAAATTGGGCAAAGCAGCCTTCATGGCTTCTGAAGTAATTAGAAAGAAAAAAGCTAAACATTGTGGAAATATTGTAGTGTCTAGCAGCATCTTCAGCACTATGCAGCCTGATAATGAGATCTTCACTAAAAATCTTTGGCTATAGAAAGCCTTGTTAAATGCATTGATGTATTTAGATATTTTCCTGTTTTCCTTATTGAATATGTCAGAATTTTGCTTTTAGGGCCTTCCTTCCACATCACTTGAAGTATCTTCCCTTTTAAGTATCTAGGTAATAACAGAATCCTAGTTTTATTTTCTCAGAAACTGTTCATATCATGTTTTAGAATATCTGTCCAGTCGTGTCCAACATTTCCTGCTGTGGACATATCTTGCATTTGAGAGAACAGAATCACTTCCTCCAAATATCTCTATCATTTCATATACTTAGTTCGTTAAGTTCTTTCTTAATGGCTTCAATTTGAAATAACAGCTTTTCTATTGTTGCCATCTCTTCCCAACACTTGAAATTGATACAGTTAGAACAAGATAATGTTCTAAAGCTCTCTGGGAATTTCTACATTGGCCTGTTCTTCTCACTGTGTATGACCCTTCTTCTCTCAATCCAGGTCAGAGAGCCTGGGATCCACTCTAGATATACAGATGCCCTGGGGAAGTTTCTAAAACTTAGGTCTACACAGTGAAAAGCAGCTTTAAGTCTAAAGAACTTTTCTTTGAAGTCAATTTGAAGCTTTGAAGTCAAGGCTTTGAGATGTAGGGGCAATAGAGAAGAATTAATCTAGCCCTTGGACACTGCCTGCAGCTTTTATGTGGTCTTGTGCAGCTAAGTGTGAAAGTCTAAATTTGAAGCAGAATATATGGAAATTGAAAAAGTCATTTGGTCCACAGCCCAATATATTTCAGAGATTTCATTAGTTGTGGACATTAAGTGCTGGAGGTGATTTTGGAATTCGCAAATCTTTGCGTGTTGCTCCTAGACCTTGCCTCGTTGAAAGGCCCTGTTGGAACCTATGACCTCATTGTCCCTTGACCTTTTAGCCATATAACATGATAACCCCCTATACATTATAGCTTGTTAGAGTTTGTAAAGCATTTCTTATTCATTATATAATTTAATCTTCAGCCTTGCAGAGTAAGAGTTTACTGTTCTCACTTATAGGGAGGAAATGAAGGTTGAAAGTGATTAATCAGTCTATGCCCACATCACCCATCTAGGGTTCTGGCCCTCTGACTTTAAGTCCACAGCCATTTGATGTCTTTCATGTCCTCCCTTTCAATCTCTTTATTCCTACCCCTATCTTAACGCGTTGGCAATCCAAAGTCCAGATATGTCCTATGAATGCCACCAGTGTGAATTCTAGTCAAATGAAACATGAGGGGGGCCCCCAAAGGGGGAAGCTAGAGCACATTAATTTGGATTGTTTAATAAAATTAAGTATTCTGGTTCAATCTGTTTGTCTAATTCCCCAAACAGGCAGTCATAGAGTTATAAATTTTTTTAAAGATTTTATTTATTTATTCATGAGAGACAGAGAGAGAGAGAGAGATGCAGAGATACAGGCAGAGGGAGAAGCAGGCTCCATGCAGGGAGCCTGATGTGGGACTCAATCCCGGGACTCCAGGATCACTCCCTGGGCTGAAGGTAGGCACTTAACCACTGAACCACCCAGGGATACCCATAGAGTTATAAATTAAAAATCAATATAGTTCTTTAAAGGTTGCTCTCCCAAATGTATTATGGTCATCATATAGACTTAACAAGGTCTATGGCGGTTTAAGAAAGCCAAAGTATGAAAATTCTGAGAGTTTAAGACATTTCAATCACTGCAGTACCTAAGGTAGAGGAACAAATCCTTTTCAACTTTGGCTTCATTTACAATTGAGGAAACTGAGTCTCAGAGAAGAGAAATGCTTTCCCCAAATTTAGATGGCAAGCATATGGCAGAGTTGGTACCAAGTCCCAATCTCACAATTCTCAGCTTAGTTCTAGGTAGCTCTTCATAGAAGCCAGCAGCGGGTAGATTTGGCAGTCAGATGAGCCAGGAGTTTAATGAAGACCCTCGGCCTAAGTACCCCCAGTTACTGTGATGATAGCATACCCTTGCAACACCTACAGTATATTAAACATTCTCCTGTTCGGACTGCTCAGGAAATAAATAAGCATGTTCCCAGTTACTCAACCCTCAAACAAACCTGTAATACAGATGGAGCAGGTACTACTATCCCCATTTACAGGTGGGAAAACTGGGGAAATGGCCTGCTCAAGGCCATGTCATTGGCACCAATAGGCTTCCAAACCAGGTTACCTGTCATTGTACTAAGTGCTTTCCATTGTTTCATGATGCCTCTAGAAGCAATAACTTGAAGGACAAGAATACTCCACTTCAGATGCCTGCAGGAATCTAGCTGCACCCCCTCCCAAGGAGTATGTGGCTCATTCACATAATCTGGTTTGACTCATAGAACACTTGACCCATTTATTTGCTCACTTCTGCAGCCTCCATAGGAGTGGCCTCTAACTACTCAAACCCCAAACTAACACTGCTTGTGATATGTGCATCTGGGTGTGATGTTTAGCTTACTAATTCCACAAAGCTCTGGTGGTAAACCAACACAGTCCATCCTGCTGATTTTCTGCCTATCCTTTTCGCTAGGCCAACCTGTCTTCCGGAAAGTTCATGCTAGAGAACATCCGATTCCCTCTACTGTAATCACCATTGCAGGTACTCGTTGCATCATGGTCCTTGAAAAACCAGTTTGATTAGCTTGAAGTTAACTGCCTTCCGATTGTTCTTTAAGTCTTTAGCCATTAAAGTAACACAATTTGGCCCCCATCCCCACTAGAACATTGCTAAATAATGCAGTGGCTTCTCTGAAGCTCCAAGTATGGAGAGACAGCAACAAAACACAAACCTATCCATGCAGGACAGGAGGCATGGTAGAGGAAGCCATGTGGACCTGCAGAGAAGATTGACCCCCATGGCCTCTCCTTCTCAAGTTTCAATATAATGCAGATTTCTTACAAATCTTGCTTCTCAAGCATGGGTTGTTAATTCCAAGTATAATGCAGTTTCTTTAAAAGCAAGCTGTATTTCTTTCCAGAGCCTGCCTTTCTTGCCTCCAGGCAATATGCTAGCCACATATGCACAGATGATGGTACATCTGTGGAGGTTCTCCAAAGGGAACATTGCCAAGATGACCAGAGGATCACACAACCATCCCAGATCCACTGTAAGCTTAGAGCCCGGGCATCTCTAAGTCTGGATGAGGATAGGGATATTTATTCCTCAGTCATCCCCATCGCCATCACTGGCCATGGTGGTAGAAACATTTCCTCCTTTCCTCATCCTCACATCCCACTTCCCAACTCCATAATCATAATACCCAGACCTGACTACAGACTTGTTATAGAATATTCTCGTGGAAATAAATAGGCCAGTCTTTTTAGGCTCTAACCACAGAGGCCAATCAGGTGCTGAAAACTGTCAAGAGGTCTCTACTTTCAGACTTGTCAGCACAGATCTAAGTGAAGGATTAAAATAACCTTGAGCAAATTATCCCAGTGCTGTCCTTGTACCCCTTCCCAAATCTGACATTGTTGGTTAAGATTAAAGATTGCAACTATGTGAAAGAATAGCAACAGTAGCTCCTCGGTGCAGACCTGCATGTGGCTTGTACTGTTTTCTAATAGGGAGTCTCACTCTGAGCCCTTCACCTCTTAGAGCACTGCTGCTTCAAAAAGCAGCCGAGCCAGAGAGCATTAGCAGCAGCTTTTTCAAAGATCCCAGATACCTATTAGCTTCTGTTACTTGTCATTTGCAAAATCAATTACTCAAAAAGAAGGAAGGTCCTATACTGCTGGCTTTATCACAGGATAGTTTATGTCATGTCAATATGGATTTTAACAGTAGGTATTAATGTATTAATTATCCATTTGATCCTCAAGTTGTATTAGTTAAGACTCTGATGTTATGTGACTTATTATCAACTTCTCCATAAAATATGGAGAATTTAAAAAGTATACATGTATGTGTGTGGAGAGACAGAGGCAGAGAACGAATTTTCTGTCTTAGAAGCAAAACTAAAACCACAATGTGCTGTCACTGGGCATAAATAAGGAGGTGAAACTGGCTTGGCCAGAGTAAAATGGACTGTATTTGCTCCAGCATTCAAAGTGAAAAGGAAATCAAAACAAAACAAAAAACAAAGTGAAAGGGAAACAAACATAATAGACAATCCAAAAATAGGGTGTTAAACTATGTCCCTAATCAATAAAAGATATCTACAGAGAGGACACTTTTTAAAAAATAGACCCAGCTCTCTTTGCCAGCATCAAAAATCTGTACCATAGAAACTAATTTATCAGTATCATGTAGAGCAACAATAGGATTTATCCAGTTGCCTCCTATCTGCTGCATATCATTCTGTCTTAAATGTTCATGACATTTATTAAGTGAAAATAGCCCTGACCCTTCTGTGACATTATGCCTTTGTGCTTTGACTTCTGTCTGCATGGAAAGGCCCTTCTTCCTGTACCACCTCCTGCCCAAATTTAGCACCACCTTCCCCTGGTAAGCTTCTCTGTAGATTTCAACGCGAATTTCATGTATTTCCTCTTTCCTGAAGCCTTCCCTGACTCCCTAACGTAGAGCAAGCTGCTTCCCCACCCTGATCCCTCAGCCCTCGCCTTGCTACACTAGAAGTTGTCCCATCTCTATGCCTCACTTCCCATGTGAACAATGAACAAAGGATTTTTATATGCATAGAGCAAATGTCAGGAACTAGTTACAGACATAATGGCACCAAATAAGCATTTCTTTCTGATCAGAAGGATTGAAAGATGATTTAAAAGGGAATAGCCTTTTTAATTACTGTGATTTGATTTCATTTACTACCATGTCCATGTATCTAATACCATGTTCCAAATAATTTCATTTTGTGAAATGTGGCATTAAACAATGCAACCACCTCACCTTTCTTTTGTAATCTCCCCGATTTTCTACCTAAGTTGCCTTGAGTCCCATTTAAAGCAACTTACCATTTATAAATAAACAACAGAAAAGAAAGCCAAAATAAATATTCTCTCCCAGTGGCTTTGCAATTCAAATAATAAGCCCAGGTGTTCTTCTGGAAAAATAATTTTAATTTGATGTACGTCTCTAAGACATCCATGTTCAGTCAAGGTTTTGAACAGACACTAACATAACATACTGCTTAGAAACTACCACTAACCTTTTCCTGGGACCAAGGATCAGAAAGCAGTGGGAATCACAATGTGATGGATTTGAGCACTGGGTTGACTGGAAATCACAAATTTTAGCCTATCACTTCCTTGACTACACACACATAATTTCAAGGACAGATGTTGTGGACACCAGTTGGAACCCTTGTCTTCTCTTGGGTCATAACTTCCCACGCCTACTATAAAACGCATTACAACTTCTACATTTAAAATTGCAACTCTCCTTTGCATCTGCTAACTTTCAGCAGTTTTTGGCCAGTCCAAAATCACTTATTTTTAGTCTTCATCTAATTTCTTTGGGGCCCTGTGAAAACTGGGGATAGAAAAATCAGATTCTAAAGTATTCCTTTAGGAAGACACTATTGAGTACATATTAAAGAATTAATTAATATGCTACTTTCTACTTTTGCCTTGGGTTTATTTAGACACTAGGTTATGTAAAATGCTAGCAGTGTCCCTAGCGTATCTGCTCCATGCCATAGCAGTGAACAACTGGCCTTGGAACCAGTTCTCTACAAAATTTGCTAGAGCATCATATGGAACCACCACAGCAGGGTCCTCAGCAAAGGGAAACCATGTCTTTGGAGGGAATGGGAGGTGTGGACTCCCATAGAGCTGATACCTACATGCAAAAGGCAAGAAGAGTAGGCTGTAAATCCCTCCCCTTCTCAAGTTTCCTCAGTCAACAGATTCCTACTGCAGGCAGTTTACCTGGAAAGTTCTAGAAGCAAAGGTATCAGCACTGAGGTCTTTCCATACCACCCATACTACTTCCTTCGAGATGAGGTACACTTGACTTGACTCTGAGGGGAAGTAACCTGGCTTGTTCCAGCATTCTGTGCCTGAAGGGTAAGCAGGTAGAGTGATTACAGGAATAGTGTTTGGCCTTCACATGTGCATGGCCTTTTCAGTCTGGGATTTATCCTAATGACCTTCACAAAAAGAGGAGCCATCTGTGAGCTTCCCCCCCACCCCTTAATGGACTCTCAAGTCCATCAACATTTTCTTAACACCCACTAGCCTCTCCTGGAGTGTCAGCTACATGGTGGTTCTGGAAATAATCACACTCACATGGTGAGTAGTATTAACTCCCAAAGGCATCACCTTTGCCCTCCCTATTTACTTTAAGATGAACGTGGTCAGGGTCTTCTTAACAAATTTGAACTTTCCCCCAGAGAGGATGCCTGAAAGCACAGATATCTCAGTGAAATGGAATGGATGTTTTGCTTCTTCACTGGCAACAGGAGCTCTGGTTAAGATCAGAATTTCCCTTCCACCAACTCTTTGGCCCTGGAGCATTTTCTGTTGCTTCTAGAAAGTGGAGAGGAGGAGGCCAGATTCCTCCACCCCTTGAGTCACTCTAGTACTTTTTATTGTGGTTCCCTCAGTCACCTGCTAAGGGAATGTGTACAAACAGCCAGATGAACCAGCATCACAGGAGACAGCCAGGTGACTCCCTCAGAATAGATAATGTGCGGGCAGGGTCTTTCTCAATGATATGCCTATATGAGTTGCTTTCGTGATCTGCCACTTTGGCTTGTGCTCAGATTGTGGGTCATCCTATCCACTTGCTGTCAACAGTGATGCACTGCCTGACATGCCCAGCCTCTGGTCAATTCTGCCCTCCAGACTTCTGATCTCACCCGAGGGACTTTGAGTAGGTCATTAGGGCTTCCTTTCTTCTTCGTGTTCTTATAGCAGAATCCAGGGATCTCCAAATAAGATTGAGCACATTGCTAATTGTCTTGCCCTTCCCTTTTCACAGAGGAATATGATGACAAGCAACCGCTGACCAGCAAAGAGGAGGAGGAGAGGCGCATTGCAGAAATGGGGCGGCCCATTCTGGGAGAACACACCAAGCTGGAAGTGATCATTGAAGAATCCTATGAATTCAAGGTATGCTTACCAACACTGCCCACAGGGGAGGCTAGGCCCATCTTGAAACCAAGACTGCTCATAGTGTTAGCAATTTCTGGGCTGGCTCATTAACTGAGAAGTTTTTCAGAGCAGAACTGAAATTGGAAAGTTGACAAGGAACCAAGAGGCCCTGCAAACCAAATGGTATCAGAGCCAGGGTTCAGCGGGTGGGATCCGTCACTACACAGGGTCAGGGGTACCCCAAAGGGAGGACTTCCTCTGAGGGAATAGCAAGGAAGAAGCAAAGGTAGATTCTGAGAGATTATTATGTGTGGGAGAAACCAAGTTCTATTTGAAGAAGCAAATACATTCATCAAAAGCAAAGCACTGGGATCCCTGGGTGGCGCAGCGGTTTGGCGCCTACCTTTGGTCCAGGACGCAATCCTGGAGACACGGGATCGAGTCCCGCATCGGGCTCCTGGAGACACGGGATCGAGTCCCGCATCGGGCTCCCGGCGCATGGGGCCTGCTTCTCCCTCTGCCTGTGTCTCTGCCTCTCTCTCTCTCTCTCTGTGTATGACTATCATAAATAAATAAAAAATTTAAAAAAAAAAGCAAAGCACTTACACTGCTGACAATTAGGAGGCTTTTGTTTTGGAAAGGGATGGTAAGCTATCTCTATAAAATATCCATCCCATTGACAAGTTCTCATTTATATTTAGTCCTCCTCTTCAGATCCTGGGCCATATTAGCACAGTCAACATACTGAAGGTATATAGTGCCTATAACCAGAAAGTTTACAATTGAGCTGATAAAATTTGATTCTTGGTTCTCTGGATGATGAGAGTCATTTTTCAGAAGCTAAGTGGATGGGTCTTAGGATGAGCTTAGTATTTTGAGGTGAAACTTCCTGTCCATCTTAGCTGGTCCCTCTACCCCATCCCACCTTCCATTCCACCTCGTCCACACAGCCCTGACATCTGGGAAGACCCCAGGAGAGCCACACTTTAGTTCTGGAGTGGGACATGGAAAGGAACATCATTCTCTGGTTTTCCAGAACCACAAACCCAGAGTGTAGATGTATCTTCCCTCACTTATTTTTCAAAAGCAGACTTTGCTCCTGTTTGCAAAACCAGAATGAGGATCCCAAAAGGGAGAAGCAGGCCAGGAACTTGGAAACCTCAGTATTTTTTAGCTTGATGTTTCATAGTAGTGACTTCCTTTTTTTTTTTTTTAGCTGGGTTCATGAATTATTTTAAAAAATTGGTTCACAAATTGAGGTGCCTGATAGGAGACAGGTAGAAAGAAAAATGTCTTTTGCAATTAAAGTGGGATTTTTTAAAGGGTAAAAACGCAATTAGACTTTCCCCTTCAGGTTGCTACAAATCACTGTTTCTTTTGTTCATTGTCACGGAAAGAAGGAGCAGGGGTAAAGACCGTGACCACTGCTTTCTAGGCAGACCCCAACTGTCAGAGCTCACCTGTTGTTTGATCTAGAATCAGCCTTACTGCACACATATGACTCGTACACATACTCACACAGGTTCCCTGTGATTCTGGGGCACCAGATAACTCAGACTGTCCATTCCTATGGACCAGTTTGTCCAGATGTATCTAACCTCACTCTTCCTCATGCACCTTCTTTTCACCTAGAATCCAAGCTTCCTCTCCCACTCAGGGCTCTCGTGGGGAATAACTGTGTGTTCTTTCCCTTATGAGACAACCTTCAACTTTTACCTTTCATGTACCCATGGCTAAAAGGAACAATCACAGAAACTTTCTGCAGGAAGCATTGGGTTGGGTATGGCAGGGCACGGTCTTCCAGGCAGCAAGGCTTTCTTGGGTCCAAAGTTTTCTCCAATGCTCCATACATTTGAAAGTCCCCCAATTTCCTTATATAAGTTCACTTGTTTAGGGTTCTTACCTTCCTAGAATAGTTCCCATAGACTATTTCCTCCCACCTCCTCAAAATTCATCAGTAACTACTGTTAACACAAAAGGGAAATTGGGAACATGTTCTCGAAATGTCCTCAAATATCAATTTTGATATTTTGTTATTCTTTTAGGAAATTCTTTTTTTCTAGACCATACCTATTTTAAAGAACTTGTTCAGAGCTTTATAGAACTGTGAACTGCATTAAAGACCAGAATCTGACACCTCACAATGTCCAACTCTGCCCCTACCCACTGGTTTCCTGTTTACTATGTTGTGACTAAGAGCTTGACTTTCCTAACACCCATTGCTAAGGGTGAAGTTATAATAGTCGCTTCCAGGGCTAGGGCAGTAAGAGTGGATCACTGGCCTACAGGAAAGAGAATAGAGGTGAATAGAGATGGACATGTCCAAGTTCAGGTGTCCAAACTTCAAATTCATTTTATTCGGTCCCCCCTCCTCCTATAGGTCAAGGGAGGAGATGTATGCAAATTAAGTCCTAGGAAGAACCCAGGCTGTCCCATAGTTCCCCAGGGTTAACATGAACAAAGTTTATATCTACCCTGGGCTTTTTCTACACATAAATTTTAACTTTAATTTATTTTAAAACTTTGCTCTTTAGAGATATTCCTTGAGGCATGTCTGTGTAACTCTTACAGCAGTTTATCTCTTTATTGTTTATTTGCCAGGTGTTGGGATTCTCTGCCTTGGCATCAGAACAGAGGGCTCTTTTGGGGAGACCTGTTCCACGTTTCCATTACATTTAGGAAAAATCAAGGTCATTTCTTGTAACATTCTACACAGAACTTTGAGTTGGCATCAGCCAAGGTACTCAGAGGGCTCAATAAAATGGGGCTGAGTCCAGAGAAAAAAGACATGCTTGTCATGTGCTTCAAGTTACTGTGGCCAAGAGCAGTGACGGGTATAGCTGTTATCAGGGCCACTGGCAGGACAAGACACGAGGCTAGGGGCAGAAAAGGTCACCACCCTAAGGGAACAACCTAGCAGAGAATGTTGTTGAAGATACAGAGTGGGCCAGCTGGAGATGGGCCCTTTCATGTTTATTATCATCTCAATGTTCAGATGATGCTTGTGGAACGAATGCACTTGACATTCTGATGGAGCTTCAGACTTCTGTACAGGCTGCTCAGATCACATTTTCCTTCTTCCCAGTTAGCTGATAACTTGCTCCTTCCCAAACCATAGTCAATTCAGGTACATTGCATTAAACATGTACGGATTTTGGTCTAAGAAAAATAATGTGTGTTTTCTGCCTCTTTGCAATTAGTGGGAATTCGAGGATGCTCTGACAGTAAGTGTGGACGTGTGGTAGACTAGTCCATGTGGTAGTTTCTCTGGGGAGAGCAGCCTTACGTCCTGGAAGTGACCCTTCTCCCTGTAGTTGCTATGACGTGTGGTAGTGCTTTGGGTACATCTGCTTGCTTAGTTTGCCTGTGAATGTTTGGCTGTTCTATTGTTACCTTAACTGACATTTAGAAAGCTAGAGTGTGCTAATTGTATAAAAAAAAAGTGCTTAAAAAAATCTAAGAGGAAAAAAATGTCTAAAGAGAAAAGTAAAGCAAAGCATGGGGGAATTCAGTGCAACATCAATTGCAATGTTGCCTAAGCCATATGAATTAACCTTTTCTTATTTGCGACAGAAGTACAGTTAGAGTCAATTCTCTAAGAGCTGCCAGGCTGACAAAATCAGGAGCCAAAGAAAAATCTATTTATTGATGCTCATGCAGCAGCGATCTTGGGGCTTTGCTATCTGGCCGCATTTCATTGACAAACAAAAGTACGATAATAATAGTCTTTAGTTCCATAATCTATCTGCCAATTCCAGCTATTCAGAGATACGTAATGCTGAGCAGGTCATATATTAATTCAGTTGTAGGCAGCATCCTATAGGTGAAGCCAACAGAGAAACAAGTTCATAAAGCATTCAAGGGGAAGGGATGTGCTTTTGCAACATCTGCTATTTTAAACACTGAGGCCATTCTTCCTTGGCCATCGGGCAGGAGAGGAGGCTCATATTTGCTATGAAGAAATTTCTATTTCAGAATGGTTCCAAGCAAGGACTGTACTTGTTTGCATAATCATGACACTGTTTGATGTCAATACTGTTGTTCCAAGCCTAACATCCACTATCCTTTGTGTAACTCTGAGGTTTCAAAATCAACAAGGTCTTAGATTTCCTGAGGCTTTAACCAACCCAGCAGTTATCATCTTATTCTTTCCAACCATTCTAGAGTACCGTGGACAAACTTATTAAGAAGACAAACTTAGCCCTTGTGGTTGGGACAAACAGCTGGAGAGAGCAGTTTATTGAAGCCATCACCGTCAGTGCTGGTGAGTGCCTTTCTCTGCTATGAATTACAACGGTCCAAGCTGAGCTTGCTTTTCCGACTGTGACCACTTGGTCTGGATCAAAGCACCGAAGAACTTTCAGGGTAAAATTAAAAGAGTTAAATGTACTTGTAGCATACCTGCGCATTTCTGAGACTGATTTAGACTGTCTCGATGAAGCAAGTGTCTTAAACCTGGCATTCTTCTCCATCTACATTGTGTCTTTCTGGAAATAGACCAGATAAATTTAAAGACTTGTGTGTCTCTAACTCACACCGAATCATGAGGCTTTGTCTAGAAAATCCCCTGAAAGCAGGAGAAGTGGCCAAGTGAAGGTCACAAAGGAAGCAGCAAAATCATAGGTGGGATAAGGTGACGTTAAGACACTTCACCACTGCCATCTGTATCATTTTACGCTCTTTTCAGCAACATCCAACAAATAAGCGTTTCCAGTGGCTCTTAGAAGTGGAAATAGAATCACATTCTGTTTCTTCCTGTATAAGCAAAGTACAGAGTCTTATTTAGGAAAATCTTACAAAAATGAAGTTGTTTTCAAATTCAGGGAGTCAGAGACCTGAGAGAATTAAATATAGAAGGAGGTATCTTTTCCCTTGATTGTCATATCTTGTCCACTGCCTGTATGATTTTATAAAGACAGAGGAAGGTCCTTCCCCAAGATGCATGAAAGCAGCACCATTATGGGCTCCCCTGCCCCCCAATTCTTCTGCCCCATCTATATTGGTTCTTTCTCTTTAACAGTCCCCAAAGGTTCATCTTCTACTATTGCAGCTAATGAACAAAACTAGAATTTTTAAAATAGTGATTCCCACTGTCAAGTATGTAACCAGCATCACTGGCAGTTGAGCCATGACTTCTAACACAAACCCCCTCTTTCCAATCTGCCCCAGAATAATTTGACAAATCCCTGAAGTGCTGTGGGAACAGAGGGTGGTAAAATGTTTGTGCCTTTTTATTATGAGTGCTATTTATAATCATACTTTAGTTTCTTGAAATTGAGTATACAAAGGAAATTTATGCACATTAAGTGGTGGGAAATTGCTTGGAGAGCAGATTTAGAATTTACATGCCAATTCTACTTAGGGGAGGGGATAACCCCCTGTCTTTAGTCCCTTTGGCCTGCCATTACAAAATACCAGAGAATGGGTGGGATATAAACAAGCTCACAGTTCAAGAGGATGGAAAATCCAAGATCAAGACACTGACAGTTTGGTATCTGGTGAGAGCCCGCCTCCTGGTTCATAGATAACAGCTGTCTTCTTACTGTATCTTCACATGGAAAAATGAGCAAGAGGGCTCTCTGAGGTCTCATTCACAGGGCTTTGCCCTCCTGGCCTAATCACCCCCTAAAGACCCTACCTCCTAATACCATCATAATGAGGATTAGGTTTCAACATATGAATTTGGGGGTGGGTTTGAGGGGGTGGGGCACAAACAGTCTACAGCACTCCTACCTTATGGCTTTTGTTTTTCCATAAACCCAACATTAGTTTCTGAGACATGAGCTCTACTCCATCTTCACAGAAATAAAAACTAAAAGGACAAAAATAGCTTGAATAAGAAACTGCTGACAAGGCCAGCTGAAAACATTAAAAATAATACAATTGTTTTATGGGCTTTAATATATATCAGAATCAGAACATTAAAAACATTAAAAACAACATAAACTTTAATGAACCATTCTCAACGGTTCCTGGGTTTCCTCTGGCTGCAGATATGTGAGTATTTATATAATGGTCACAAGCTGGATATAATTAATTCATGTTTCTACATGTCAATCACTGTTCTTGGGGCAAGAGATACCACAGTGTGTGACACAGACAAACATCCCTCCCCATATGGAGCTTACATTCCAGTGAAGGAGATAGTAAACAAAGCAAATAAGAAAATAAAGTGTATGCACGATGGTGAGCTTGTTGTAGAAAACAACTAAGTCATGGAGAGAGACAAGAAGTATATGTAGGGGCTGCAATGGACTGTGGCCAACAGATGCCATCAACAGACACGTTGATGGTGCATTTTCTTTTCTCGCAGTAGCGTGGGTTTCTATTGGTTTATTCACATGTTCTCGTAACTCTCAGAGACCAGCGCAAACATTTTATGGCCACTCCTTGGCAGTAGCAAAGGGCAGCCTTCAACACTGAGAGAGATTATGCTGTGCACAAGTCCAAAGTTGTGATCCTGATCAGAATTGATATAGAGTGAAACAATTATAAAGATGCTAGTACTTCTTTACTTTAAAGGGGGCAGATTTGGGTTTGCAAACATTTTCATATATAATGTTGAATTAAATCCTCTCCAAATTGTATCTCATAGGTATTAGGATTATCCTTATCTTGTAGCATCTGAGCATCGGCAAGGCAGTTATAGCTTTGGAACAGTGCTCAGAGCCCCAGTCTACCAAATACCAGTCCAATGGGCTGTCTACTTCCCTTAAGAGAGAGAGGTTTCAAATGAGGGAAATTGCCCCCCACCTCTGTCTTCTTGAGGGACTCTGGTCCTGTCACCTTTCTTGGTGCCGTGGTTTCAGCACTCTGGATGGGACAAGTTCCTGCCAAATCCTTTGAAAAACTGTTGTTAATGAATGCGATGTATAACCTCTCAAGTGTTCTTATTTGTCATGCAGTAAATTGTGTTTTATGTTTCTAAATGACTGCTTGGGAATAACACAAAATTGCTCAGAAATTTGCAGGCTGCTGGGTAAATTGACCTTATTTACAATTTGGAGACAAAATATCAGAAAAGCAAACCCATATTTTATAGGCACTGAATTACATGAAGGGCAGTTAGAAAGCTCAATGTTTGTCATTTTGATTAAATTTAAATGTCTAAAGAATGTTAATATTCTTCACTTGTTAAGTGGACAATAAAATTTGTAAAGCAGCATTTATTGAAAACAGACTTTCATTGGATTTTGAGATTTCATGGCTAAAGAGTTGAAAATCAGAACCATTTGCCTTATTAAAAATATTAAATTCCTTTTAAACAGCTCTTCTGAGAGGCTTTTTTCCTATGCAATTTTCTGTGCAAAATTGAGTCTATATATCTTGCTAAACTAAAATAATAATTTTGGAAATAGGATTTTGCCTCTGTTTCTCACTAATTATATTAAATTTAGTTTCAAGGTAACTCCTGGCAGTCTTTTTTTTCCCCTGCTTTTCCTGCTCAGTATCTGGGCCTCCTATGACCCTGTCGTTTCTGAGAACTAAGTTCTTAGAGTCTAACATTTGAAGAGTTCAAAATTCATGAGACTCCAGAGATTAGGTAGGGATTCAATAGTCATGTCCCTGCAGCTCTCCTTCTGTTGCCTCCTGGGTGGAATTCCAAGAGCAATGGCGCGCAGCAAGTTAAGTGGCTGTCAGATGCTTGCTAGGCAAGTCCAGTACCATCAGGTACTTCTAAGATGTGTCAGCAGATGCACTTAGAAGTGAAGCTACAATTCACTGCATGTCCAGTTTGAATTTTCGCCAAGTCCTCTTTTTTTTTTTTTTAAGATTTATTTATTTTAGGAGAGAAAGCGTGTGTTCACAGACACGTGCAGGAACAGGTGAGGGACAGAGAGAGGGAGAGGGAGAGAGACTTCAAGCAGACTCCACACTGAGAGCAGCGCCCAATGCAGGGCTTTGATTCTATGACCCTGAGATCATGACCTGAGCCAAAACTAAGAGTCGGATGCTCAACTGACTGAGCCACCCGGGCACTGGAAGAAGAAATCTTTCTTCCTCTCATCTCCACCCAAGCAGAATGGAGGGATGACCTTAAGAAATTGCATACCAGCTGAGATATAGAGGAGAAACAGATATGTCAAGGAAGAGGGCAAACATTATCTGGGTAAAGAGAACCAGATGTCAATGCTGCCAATTCCACAACCACCCTATTATTGTTCTTCACAACAGTTTTGGGCCATGGTTGGGTGAAGGAGAATGGTTGCAATCCTGGCTTTGGAGTCCAATGTGAATTTGTGTCAGACCTCCAGAAATTCTCAGGGTGACTCAGGGCAGATCACCTCCCCTCTAAGTCTCTGTTCCCTTGAATGTAAAGGAGATAATTTCTCCTCACACATGGAGCTGCTGTAAGGATTAATTAAGGCAATTCATAATTTCATGAGGGCTGTCTATACATTTAGATACCACAATTCACTGTTTGGGAGGCAAATCTCGTTGAAGATTCTACAATAAAAGATAACCGAATTTTGTGTGAATATAGTCGATTCAGTTTAATTAACTAAAATGATTAAGTGACTAAAAACACTGCTTTTCCCTTTTGTAGTAAGAGTAACACACACCATTTTATAGGTAAAAAAACAGAGAATCAGAAAAACATTATTTGCTCAAGAAGCAAAGCTGGTAAATGGCAGTGCAAATTGGCCCAGAATCCTACCCAGTGTGAAGAGAGCACTCACTTGCTATACCTGGGGGCTGAGTACGTGCCTGTGCATACACACATGGACATGCAGGGATGAGCACACGGATGCACACATACTCTGATAGACACACATGTGTGTGCATGCAAACATGCATGAATACACAGAGACACACAGACCCAGACAGAAGTATGCACACTCAGATACACACAAGACAGGCACTGAGACATGCACAGGTATCTCATATAGAGCATGTCTTTTCATCCTTTGGACAACCGAGCCACAGCTGACAGTAGGAAGTGTTTTTATTTTCCTTTAATAGTCATTAAGTCTCCTGAAGCCTTGCTCATAGTCCCCCACAGAGAATACCCGCTAGTTCCCTTAAAGAACAAATGGGAGCATTTGTTTGCCTGATGCATTTATAGTCTTCTCCTGCCTCATAATTTGTGATATTCTCTAAAGAAAGTCAACACGCTGCCCTCTCTTTTACCTGATAATTTTACCAGCACTAAGGATTTTTTTTAAAGATTTATTTATTTATTCATGAGAGACACACAGAGAGAGAGAGGCAGAGACAGGCAGAGGGACAAGCAGGCTTTCCACAGGGAACCTGATGCAGGACTCGATCCCAGGACCACAGGATCACACCCTGAGCCAAAGGCAGACACTCAAAATGCTGAGCCACCCGGGTGTCCCAAAACTGGGGAGTTCTGTCAGTGGCCGATGCTCCACAGCATCCCTGATGATGCTGTGCGTCACGGCCTACCTGTTTTGGACCTGGAAACCAATATTATTCCCACCAACCCACCTTAAGTTAGGTATTTCTAGCCCAATAACAGTATGCAGTAAACATCTATTCTAGAAGGAAAGAGATGGAGAGTTTTCAAAGTGTAGCCTCAAAGAAACTCAAAGTGTAGCTTCAAAAACAAGTGAGAGGATGCTTTAAAAGTGCCTAATTTTCTTCCTGCTCCTTAACTGGAAATCAGAAATGCCTGCAAAATCCTCCACAGTAGAAGGGCAGACATTCAACACTAGGCCAGGCTGGTAAGTGCAGCTGGCCTGTCCGCCCTCACTCTGCTTCACAGTAGATTACAGCCAGAGACCCGACTTCAGCTACATAATGAGGGCATGTTTTCCTCAGCCTACCAAATCAATTTAGAGACTAGTTCAGTTTGGGGATGCTTCTGTCATCAGCTCATCATCCATGCATGCTATGTGGAGAAATAGGTGCCATCAATTAAATTGAATTATTGAATAGCAGAAACTGTCAAGTCTATGGGGCCCCAGACATCAATTCATTTGAAAATACTGTCAGCCTGAAGATGGACCCACTCTGTAAGCCTAAATGAGTAATAAAAATGGTGCTTCAAATGAGTTTCACGGGATTGCCACGCAACCTAGTCTAAGGAAGAATCTTCCTAGCCTCTCTTCTATTATTATTGAATATCATTACAAAGGAGATACTCTTATTACTTAATGTGTTAACCCTGGAACATTTGAAAATGCCATTTAAGCAGTTAGGAAAAAGGCTGCTGGGTCAAGTTTGGCACAGCCTCAACATAATTATAAGACAGGAAGGAAAGGGAGGAAGGAAGGAAGGAAGGAAGGAAGGAAGGAAGGAAGGAAGGGAGGGAGGAAGGAAGGGAGGAAGGGAAAGGGAAGGCAGACAAGTAAAGTGGAGGGAGAATGTGCTGGGGACTGGGAGTTTTCATTTTTCCCTGCTTCTTGTGTGACTATACAGATTTTTAATTATCGTTTATCTAAAAATCATAAGCTGACTTTTTCATTTCAAGGACAAAGGTGCTGGTTTTATGAGAAATAGGTACAATGGCCTTAAAAGAAAGTCTATCAAAGACCTATGCATGAAATTATGGTTCATGTTCTGTTTAAATAATATTATAATTCATGGACTGTCTCTACCTGGCCAATGCTCTATTTATATTATTTCTATTCCTCACAGCTATACCCTAAGGTAAGTAATTTTTTTTCCTGAGTTTACAATTCTGAGGCCCAGGGTGCTTATGTAAACATATCTAGTTAAGGTCACACAACGAGCAAGTGGCCAGCTAGACTAGGAAGCCCCGTCATTGTGAGTCTAACACTGGTAAGCTATTAGCAAAACCCTGGATGTCCCTTCTACAATTTTAATTCAGGTCTTAAGTGGCCAGATTTCAATGAGTCAATGTAGGAAAAAGGGACCATGTTGATGAACCCTTTACTCTCAGTTACACATGGTGAAGTGAAGGGTTTGGAAATGAGTGTGAAAGTACTGGACAGAAGTATAGAAGGACCAGAAAGAAAACCAATTGTGGAAAGTGGACAGCATTAGTACTGCAAGGTTAATCCCATCATAAAGGACCCAGCAACACTTCCAAATTCTTTTTGCGATCTTGGAACTGTATTTATATCTACTGCTAGAAATCATGTCAGGTCTTTGGACACAAAACAGAATCAATGTCCACCTTTTTCTTTTTTTTAGCTCCTACTGTGTTTCCTAGTGGTATTGTTACAGGATCTGTGTTTCAAAGAATGAAGAGGGAGACCAGATGAAGAGTGGTGGGCAGCAAAGAAAAGTTTATTAACCAAAAGCATAAAGCCCCTGGAGAGGGAGGGGGGCCCGAGTAGCTTGCCCCCAGAGTTTCTAAGTTGTGAGCTCTTTTGTACAACTCTCTTAAGCAATCGGGGTGTACTGAGTCATGCCAATCAGGGCTTTGGTCCCATAGCTGCCTACTTTTTAGGTTATATCCACGTGCTGATGGTCTTTTTTGCTGACATCTGGGGGCTTAGGTCTTCACTGCTCCTGCCCATGATACTGACATATGCTTTTGTGGTTCATTGTCTTTTTTTAGGATGTTTTGCAGAAGTCATTTCTGCAAACGCTGCAAAGCAGAAGGTCAGGGAAGTCCTAGCTAAGCTGCAAAACAGGATGTCAGTGCTGTTTTCTTTTAGCTGTCCTGACTCCATATTTTCTTGTTGGGGACCCTGGCCCTGACTACCTCACTGTCCAATTAATCCTAATAGTATGATTAGTTATTCTGGTAGGTTTCTCATGCTCTGAGCACTAGCTTGCTTGCATTAATAGGAATAGCAGTTATTTTAAACTCTAACAGGAGATGTGAACAACACTGTGTCATCCAACTTGGCTTTCATTCCTTTTTCTAGTATATAGCTAAAATACTCATATTCGTTGTGATAGTGCATATACCATGGGTGACAAAGCATTTCATGTAAAAGTTGTATGTTGGAATCTTTGGCTTCTCTGGAGACTTGAGTTCAAGTGGTCAAAGACCCACCAACTAGTTGGATAGCTCTAAACTAGTCTCTAACTTCACCTGTGAAGTTGGGGGATTGGTATAGGTGACCTCTGTCTCTGGAACATGGAAATACTGAAGGATCCTCTGAAGGACCCTTCATTTTCAGCAATAAATGTCAACTTGCTTTCCCTGGTCCTGCTGCTTGAAATTTAGGGCTCTGACTTTAATCAAGTGGAATATCTGCCTTACAGTACCCGTTAGATAAATTGGGTAATTACACCAACTCAGCTAAAGCTCATTTAAGACATCTAATGCTTACGATACTCGGTCTGATGGTCACATTAACTAAATTTAGTAGCTGTTCTTCCTTGCTTTGAAGAAGATATTAAGGAGGTAAAGCTTCTTTAACTTTTTATCAGAGCCCTTTTCAAAACTGCCTTCACTGGATTATAATTTAGTTACAGCTTTGATTTTTATCTTTAAAAGATAATTTTTGAAAAGTGTTATTTTATCTTTCCTTAGAGTTAGAATAATTATTCATGATGTCACTCACTATAAAGAAAAAGCAATAAATTCCTACTTTAGTTTAAAGAAGTTTTTCCAACAAATTAATTTTTATCACTTCTGCAGTTAGAAAATCATAAGTGTATAATTCAATGCTTTTTTATTTGCTTTGGCCATGAGAAAGCCTATTCGATTTTTTCCCCAAGTGGTCAAAATTCACTCATTTCAGATGACTGAAAGCATCTTTTATTTTCGCTTCCTTCAGACATCAGTATCTCATTTTATCTTAAAACATATTATGCTCTATTAGCAGGTGCAAATCCAAGTCCTCTTAGAAGTAGTAAGAATCTAAATTAAAATCCTTTTTTTGTTGTTGTTGTTGTTTTAAATCACAGTAAATCTGTCCCATTCACCATTATTTCCCTAGCATTTAGGACAGTGTCCAACAATGATAAGTATTTATGGGAAAAGAATGAATGAATTTATGTGTGAATCAATGTTATTCAGTCCCCATGTAACTGGATTAAAAAGCCTGTTTTCACTACATCATACAGCTACATATGATCTAGAAGAAAATATGTATAGATACATGCATGCTCTTACATAGACACATGCCACCTTTCCAAAAGTTTCAGACATGTGTAATTCATCTAGAATAAATACCTATACAGAGGACATGCAGATACTCAGATGCATGTATTTGTACACGTAAAATACTATCCTCATACATGCAAATCAGATATGCTAATATTTATTTAAAAATGGCCTTATCTATCAGTTTTCATAGTGAAATTTTACTAGTTAGCTGATAATCATGATCCTAACTGAAAAAGAAGAAAAGCAGAGGGCGTGAGGAAAAAAGGGTTATAGTAAGTTCCAGAGAGAAAACTATTGGGGCCATATTGGTAGGTAGGCAAAGCAAATCTGGAATATCTATCAACTTAAAAATGTCAGTGGTAGCAGGATAATCAGGGAGCTTCAACTCTGTTTCAGTAGGAGGCAGGCCAGGGACACAGGGATGGGAGCACAAGAGGGTGGGAGAAAGGAGCAATTATCTTCTGGCCCTTGGATACGCTATAGCCGATATTTCTGAAAATAATATTGGCTTGTTGAGCTGTTTTTCTTTTAAATTGCTTATTACAAAATCTTGAGGAAAACATGCACCGAAGGGCTCCAGAATGATTCAGCGCTCTCATTTGTAAGCCTCAAGTCACGTCTCTGATGCAGCTTTTGTGTGGAGACAGCAGCTCAGCCCTGCAAACAATGCGCCATCACTGGATCCGGTAGCTCTTTAGTTGGCATTGGCTGCTGCGCTGTGAATACAGTTTTAATGGTTGCTTACAAATCAATGCACGAGGCACGGGGTAGGGAGGGCTCTTCATCCCTAGGCTGGAGCCTTTGTACACTGTTTACAGTGGGGGAAACCTTTCAGCATAATCCAAAGAGGTGGAAGAAAGAGAAAACATAGCCACCCCCACCACATACACACACCCCAAGGCAGAGGGGAGCCTCTAAAGGTGACTTGCAGCATTCATTCTTGCTGTTCACAGTCTGTTCTCTTGATAAAGAACTTGCCATGCTGATTCCTGCAACCAAAAGCCACTTACATAAGCCAACAGGTTTTGATACCAACCCTAACCCCTACCCTATTTATCTCTCCTGCCTTGAGTTGCCTGAACATGTCTGGCTGGGTGTTGTGTCTTTTGTCCTGTTGGAGCATCTTAGCCCAGAATCCAGCACAGAGCAAAACCGGAGCTGGTCCAACTTCCCCTTATTTTAATAAACAAGAGACTGAGACCAGAGAGGGAAAGTGTCTTATCCAAGGTCACACAGAACCTGTTTTAGAATTCTTGGTTCTTGCCAAACTTTCTGGCATTAGTCTCTTTTAGTTGTTTTTGGGTTTTTTTTGAGCTGGTGTTTGTAGAACCCACACTTTAGTGCTTATTCCATCCATGCCTGTCCCCTGATCTTACCTAAGGACCTCTGAGCTTCTTGATGACATGATGTCTTGGGATTCGGCAAAGCAAAGACCAAAACTTTCCTGAGCCAACTACTTAGCAGCACTGAATGAGTCAACAGTTGTACCATTGGTGGACCTGTGCATTCATGAACCCATCATGGCAACTTTGTGCAGCAGGTATTCATGAACCCCTTTATAAGATAGGGAAACAGAAACTGGGATTCAGACCCCAATCTACAGGTTCTGATCCCAAGCTCAATCCTCCTTCCATCTTGTCACACTTGTGCCTCCCAGAGTTTAATGCCTGTGAGCCATAGGTGTACTCTTACTCTTCATACTATGCTCTTACTTCAGGGCCTTTGCACAAGCCCCAACCCAACCCAAGGAAGACTTTCCCTCTGTCTGGATGTTCTCACCATTAAGGTCTCAGCTCACAAGCCATCTCCTCAGAGGAGTTTCTCAACTACCCAGTCATAAGTACACTACTTGACTTCATTATTTTCATAGCCCATATCAGTATCTGAAACCATCATGTTTGTTCATTTGTTTTACTTGATTGCTATCTCTCTCTCCTGGACAGAATGGAAGTTCTATACGGTGTTATTTGCCTACATCTCCAGTGCCTAGAACTGTGCCTGACACATAAATTATTACTAAATATTCACTGAAAAAAAAAAAAAGAATGGTACAAATTAAAGTCACTCTTTCAACCACTCTATTCCCTTTAAAGATTTACTGCAGATAACTGGTCCAGGTGAGGAGTTCAGCCTGGGCATGTGGTGCAAAACAGTGACTTAAAATATTTTAAGAGTTCTGACCTCTAAGCTTAATAACATTTGTTTCCTTGCTTTAGCCAGATAAGAAAAACAGGCCATAGACTTACAGATAATGAGAGGGAAAGAGATATTTTTCAGATGGTTTATATTTGAAGAAAGCCATCACAACAGCTCCATTCAGGATTGTTATTTACGAGACTGGCAGACAAACTTGATTGTTGGCATCCACTGTAGCCAGCCTCCCTCTAAGACAAGCGTACATGAACAGGGAGGGAAAGAAGATGCTGTGTCTGAATGAGCTGATTGCCCCACCCAAGACAGATTTTACTACATATAAAGCATACTACTTCTCTTAAAAATCTGATTTATCTTCAGCACTAAGGAGTATGTTAGTAATGGCTATCCTCAGTTTCCAGGAGAAGAAACCAAAGCACGTGTAGTATCTGTGAAGTGCCCAAGAACATGAAAATCACTGAAGTCCCTTTGGTGTCCATGGCAGGCCAGTTTACTAGGGACTCACTGAAATCACAACAGAGAGAAGGAAATGCAGGCAAGCGGATGAGGAGTGCCGAGTAATTGCAATCACTCTGTATTGTGGAAACCAAAGCCCATGATCAGAGTCTTAGATGCTCAACTTACATTGCCACTTTGCCAGCAAATCAACTCACAAACTTCAGGATCAGAACTAAGTCTTGTCAAGTGGTCGTCAGACCAGGAAGGCAGGCAAGGATCAGGGGTGCTGGGGGTGGAGAGCAGTTGTTGAAGTGCCCATTCCTTCTGTTTGCTACGCAGAGAGGTAGATGTGAGCCACCAGAATGAAAAGGATCCCACTTCTCAACAGAACCCATATAAACCACCCATAGAGGATTTTCCCAAGATGAAAAGAAAATCAGACTCTTAGGAAAACAGAAACTAGAGCCATCCATTCATTCCCTGAAAGAGCATTCAGTATTTTATACATGATATATACGGGGGCACCTGGGTGGCCCAGTCATTTAAGCATCCAGCTCTTGATTTTGGCTCAGGTCATGATCTCAGAGTCATGAGATCAGGCCCTGAATGGGGCTCCACAGTCAGCAGGGAGTCTTCTAAAGATTCTCTTCTCTCCCTGTCCCCCCCCCCAACTCATGCATATACTCTCGCTGTCAAATAAATAAATCTTTTTAAAAATGATGTATGCAGAGGATTATTTTAAGAAGGGTAATTATTTGGGGTGCCTGGGTGGCTCAGTTGGTTGAGTGTCTGACTCAGGACATGATCTCAGGGTCATGAGATCAAGCCCCAAATGTGGCTCCACACTCAGCATGGAGTCTACTTGAGATTCTCTCTCTCTTTTTGCCACTCACCTCATGTTCTCTCTCTCTCGCTTGCTCAGAAAAAAGGGTAGTTATTTTCTAATTCAAGTTTTCCATAAATCAATGCCAGATGAGCTTAGGTTTTATCAGAATGCCTTTCTGCTAGACAAACCACAGAGAATTTTTTCTGTGGAAACAGTGGGTCAAGTAATTTCAGTGAAGTGGTGGAAAGAGGTTAGATCTCATAAGCAAGTCACTTAAACGCTTCGAGTCTTGGTTTCATCTTGAAAATGGAAAAAATAATACCTACTTGAGCAGGGTGCTAGGAGGATGAAGATTAGGTGGGACGTATATATTTATTCATGAACATGAGGGTAAGCGCTCAGGAAGTGAACCTGAACTCTTAGCTTGATCACAGCAGTCTTTATGCTCCTTTGCATGTGGGGTAGGCTTTGGTATACATCTAACCTTATATAAATTTCAACCGTTTCCTAGGACATAACATTGAGCTGTTTGTTGAAAATTACAGGGTTATTGCTGCCCAAACAGTTCCTCCAAAGCTCAACTTCCTACACTCTAGGAGGCTAATTCAGGCGCAGCTGCTGATATTTACAAAGTGTTATCAGGGCCCTCAGGCCCATCTTAGAACCTGGTGTGCTCACAAACCACCCACTATTACTAACCCATCTAAACCGGCAGGAGGCATCTACACTTGCTGAGTATCAGTTCTACTTGTTGAAGGTTTATTTCTTAGGTGCTCATGTCTACAGGGCATGTGCTTCTCTACTACAGGAGCCTCAATTCTGTCAATCGTACAGTTGGTAAAGGGTAAGAGTACACTGAATTTCAAGATATTTAGCTTGACTTGAAGTTATTTTGCAGAAAACAAAGCTTGGGACAAAATCACATGACTAATCATGTCACCCTGCGATCATTTAGGCACACTTAGGGCACAAAGAAAAAGTCTTTTGAAACACAAAGGAGGGATGTGGCTCAGTGGTTGAACATCTGCCTTTGGCTCAGGGCCAAAGGTCCGAGGTCCTGGGATCAAGTCCTGCATAGGACTCCCTGCATGGAGCTTGCTTCTGCCTCTGCCTGTGTCTCTACCTCTCTCTCTATGTCTCTCAGGAATAAATAAGTAAAATCTTTAAACTAAAATAAGACAAAGGAGGCTAAGCTACACAGTCAGATTTCAGCTTTAAACTGATTTGTTCTGCTAGTAATCAAACTTACATGGAACTGGAACTCCTTAGTAGATCCTTTTTCATTTTGACACTGGCCATGATTGCTGAGAAGTATTTCTGACACATTAGACATCTTTTGCATCAACCTTCCTAACATTAAGGATCCTGTTAAGCTGGTAAGGATCCTGTTCTTTCATCCAGGGTTTCATTTGTTCCAGACGAAGTTGAAGTTATTCACAGAGAGTGAGTTGCCTTCTTGTGTCCCTTCCAGCACTGTCACATATCACGGGTCCCTAGCCCCTCAAGTATGAACTGAAATGAACACTGGTCCTATGGAGGAGGATGGCCCATAGCTGTCTCTGGCTTGGAATTGGGGGATAGGGACAATTAACAGGGCCCATTTATCTTCAGGGCCCATGTAGGTGTTCTCTGTATCCCATAACAGGCCAGCAGTCCAAGTTGCAAATCTATAGCAATCTTGAACTGACATTTCATGCACAGTGGTGTTGATACCCAATATATTTATTTATCTAGGGGCATAGAATAAAAACTAGAAAGCTGTCAAGTATCTAGGAGTAAACTACATACACTTAAATGTGGGCATGCAGGCACACGTATTCCAGACATTGAGTGTCCACACTAATTCAAATCCCCACTAGGTAGTGAAGAAGGGCCTCTCAGTATATGCCTAAGCTTGCTCTCAGACTTTTGCCTTAGGGCAGTAGGGCAGGAAGACTAGAGACCACCAGCAAGCTTCACACCAAGGATGACTAGCTTCACAGAGACTTTTTCACAGTCCAAATACATTTCCGAGAAAGCTTCAAGAAGGAAAGTTCTTAGAAAGAGCTGGCATGATGTCAAAGATACAGGTATTCTAATAATAGTTTTACTGTACTGAAAAGACGGTAAGGAATCATTTCTCTTAGAATAATAATAAGGACAGGTTAAACATTGTACAGTTGTGGGCCATCTGGGTGGCATGGAAGGTTGAGCATCTGACTCTTGGTTTCAGCTTAGGTTGTGATCTCAGGGTCATGAGATCAAGCCTGGTGTCAGGCTCAGTGCTCAGTGCTGAGTCTGCTTAAGACTTTCTCTCTCTCCCTCTGCTCCTCCCCCTTGCCCCCCCTCACTCTCTCTCCCTCTCTCTCTAAAATAAACAAATCTGTAAGAAAAAAACCATTGTGTCCCCCCGAATCAATTATACTAGTATGGGAAAAGGAAGACAAGAGCTAGAAATGACATTGAAAGAGTGAGTTGTTGTTGCTTTAAAAGTTATATGTAGGACGGTGTGTGAGGTGGCTACCAAAGCCAATGTGAACATTAATGTAAGTGAATAGCGTCCAGAATGCACAAGATTAAAGACCTTCCCCAGTGCAGGTGGGTTAGGTGTCTCTTGAAGTTGTATTCAACGCCATGCATCATATTCTAAAAAAAAAGAAGGATGCCTTAGTGGTCAGAGGAGTATGGCCAGCCTGATAAAGGAATTCGAGCAAGAACTGAGGTTGGAATCAACTGCCTGATGGAATGGCATGTGGAGCAAGATTGGACCTATTCCATATGGCCTATGGTCCTATGGGACCTGAGAAAATGAGTGGAACCTACCAGCCAGGACCCCTAAAATTTGGATTTTGAGATCATAAACCCTCTAGTAGTTAAGACCCTCCAGTGTGGCACAGGTGACCATTTTGTAGACAGATTTTTTTTTATTCTGCATTTTGGGGCTTGAGCATTTTTTATTCTGCATTTTGGGGCCTCCTTGCCCCCTTGTAGACAGATTTTAAAGGAATTCATGTTAAGCAGATAGTTGACCTTAGCAAGCTCTGAAACCCTCCCAGTGGTTTAAGTCCAAGTATTTTCTAATACCCACATGTTTCATTTGATAAAAGCAAATGCCTGCATTTTTTTCCCCTCTATGCTTTGACAATGCACAGATCTAGGAATCTGAGTAAACTGTGTTTTGAGATCTCTCTTGATAAGGATTAATCATGCAATATACTTGGTGGAAAAATTACTGATATCTTCTACTTTTCATCAGAGAACATATTTGTAAGTACTTCCCAACCATTAGGTTATAGGAAAATGTTTACAGCACTTCTCCAAAATCCAGAACAAGAGGGAAATTCTTGTTTGGGAATGAATCTTTGGGTGCATATAGAAACTGTTAAGAGTGGGAAGAGATGAATAAATGTTTTCTCACTAGAAATAAGATATAAGCATATAATAGGGAAAATGGGAAGAAACGTCTTTAGATCCCTAAGTGATCAAGACAGTAAAAGCCCTCATGTATCAAATGGGGGATGGTGGGGGAGGGAGAGATATAGGAAAACAAGAGAACAAAAAATTCAATCAAATCACAGTTTGTAGTATTCCTTTTAAAATGAGGAGGGGTGAATTTTCAGATTGCTAAGGTTTCTTTCATCTTAAACATTTTATGATTCTGTCAGAACCTTTGAAATCAAAAAGAATTGGAAATCTACAACTGAAAAGAACTTTTTTTGAAATGGCTGTGTATCAGGTTGCAGGAAAAAAAGTGATAGCTATGGAGGAGAAAGCCTATTCAATCAAATAAAATAAACTTGTTAATTTGTTTGGTGGCAACAAATCTTTGTGCTCAGAAACTAAAGAGACACAAAATCAAATCAACCACACTTGGAAAGAAAGGAATAAAACTTCATCAAGAACTTTGGCTCAGAACAAGTGTGTATTGAATGTAGAAAACCACTGTAGTGATCTAGCTTCACAGTTGTTGATTTCTGTATTACATGGGCTGTCATGTAGGACTTGCTGGGCCTGGATCATATGCACGGCAGTGTGGTTGGCAAGATACCATCCTATCTTCACTCTGTCATACTCCTGGAAAGCATCTGGTCATTCTCATTATTCCCTTAGTTGGAGAATACTCTTGCAAAAGAAAAATAGGCTAATTATAGGCAAGTACCAAGAAGTAATTGAAAGTCAGGCCTTCCTTCAGATTAACAGCAGCATACATTCCCCAAACTGCTTTCCATTACAGACTTGTGACAATATAGGCCAGTTTCCCAAATTCTAAAGAACTAGATGTACACCAGGGTGTTTGATTCAGAACTACCTGGCTGACCTTTGACAGCTAGAAATGGAAATTAGACCTTGCTCTACTCAAGTAAAGATTCCGAAATGGTCACAACCATGGTGCCCTCCCTTTATTTATTGTTTTCTGTGTTTAGTTGGCCAAAAATATGTCATATCTAGAAAATAAATTACAAGACAAATATGGTGCAGCAGTGTTTTTAAATTCCTAAAAAGGTAACATTGTATCTATGTAGCAGTAGGCATTAAAAGTATTCTTGGGGATCCCTGGATAACTCAGCAGTTTAGCACCTGGCTTCCGCCCAGGGTGTGATCCTGGAGACCTGGGATTGAGTCCTGCATCAGGCTCCCTGCATGGAGCCTGCTTCTCCCTCTGCCTTTGTCTCTGCCTCTCTCTCTGTGTATGTCTCTCATGAATAAATAAAATCTTTTTTTTTAATAAATAAAATCTTTAAAAAAAATAAAATGAAATAAAATAAAATAAAATAAAATAAAATAAATAAAGTATTCTCAAATTCAAACTTTGAATCAAGATGTGATTGATGCTAAACTCTACCTGCTTCAAAAAGACATCATGCGTAGTGTTCCTTGGGCTGTTAGATCAAATCCCAACTCAGCCACTTACCTATTATGTGATTCTTTTGTTTGAGATTTTACTTATTTATTGATTTGACAGAGGAAGAGAGAGAGCACAAGCAGGGGGAGCTACAGAGGAGAGGGAGAAACAGGCTCCCTGCTGAGCAGGGAGCCCAAGGTGGGACTGGATCCCAGAACCCCAGGGATCATGACCAGAGCCGAAGACGGAACTTAACCAACAGAACCACCCAGACATCCCTGTGATTATTTTAGAAAGTCACTTAAACTCTCTGAACTTCAGGGGGGTTTTGTACGTACGATGGGATTAATAATGCAGCATTATTATAAGGATTAAATTAGATTAGGTGTGTGAAAAAGTTTATGTGCCTGTCACTTAGTAGCCACTCTATCATTCCCTCTCTCTGTTCCTTTCTTCTTTTCTTAAAATCAAGCAGCTTGGGAAAGCAGTGGTGATAATGACTCATTCAAACAGAATATAGATTCTGTAAAATCAGGATACTCGGATCATATTGATTTACTACCTTCCTTCTGACAAGTAGCAGTGATGGAATATGGCACATCTGGCTGTAAAGGGGTTTATGGTTTGACAAGAGACTTTCATATTACCTCTTCCAGTCCTCACCGCTGATCTAAAATGTGAGAATTAGGAAATTCATTTGACAGATGAGGAACTGAGGCTCAGGAAGGTCAAGTTCTACTCTCAAACACAAGCTATGAGAACGAGAAATTGTCTTAAGTCTTCTGACCTAAGTCAGACTAAGTCTACTACAGACTACGTCTACTACACCTCAGTAGCCTCTTTTTCTGGTTGTCAAAGCTCTCCCTGAGGCCAAACCCTGAGTGCCTCTGGAGGGATGCACACTAACACCGGGTCTATTAGATGTGTGGTCATCTGCAAGTGCCAAGCCCAGGATTCCTGTTCATGATCAGTGGTACTGATGCCACCTTTGTTCTCATGCCGTAGAACAGGGTCAGTCCAAGTTGTTATGTCAGTAGTTGAAGTGATGTTCTCTCCTTTATCTGTGGTTTTAATGATATGACTATTTTTGTAGTTCTATTTAGGAAGTCCAGCATGTCTCAAGGAAACCATTTGAAGGGCCACAGGAAGGATTAATCAAATGCAGCTTATTATCTTTCCATTAGTGGAATCCATAAAGCTGAAAAGAAGTGTTCTGAGATAAGCCGATCTTTTGCTTGGGATCCTATAAAAAGAAAGCTCCCCCCACCCCAAACTGCTTAGTTCTTTGCTAATGCAGAGGAGGGACTTGAACGAATTACGCAGCCTCCAATAAGCCTGAGCTGACACACCTACAGAACTGGCAGGTTACCATCATTTTTGCCATCCCATAAAAGACACTCCAGGTGTTTGTGTTTGTGTTTTTAATGTTCCACTGCTCTTTGCAAGGAACAAACTTTTAAGTATAGTCCTGATGGTGATGAATGAACATCATATTTCCTTTTCCTTCTCCAAGACAAGGTAATTGTACATCACACAAGGCAGTCAGTGGTCATGTTTAATATTTTAATGGCATCTGAGTTGCAGATTAAAATTTATAAAGAACAGTGTGATCCCAGGAAAAAGGATGGGAAGCCATTTCTACTTTCAAAAGCAATAAAGCAGATGGGCCTCCCATTCCAGACTTAAGTGCTAAGATATTTCAGATACCTTGTAATGCTGGAACCCTACAGAAGGGAAGGAAATTTCTCTCTCTGTCCCTCTCTCTCAGACATTGACTTATTTTGCATTGCATGCTTACAGATCATGAAGATAACTCCAGAGGGCAAGATTAAATTTTGTTTCTAAAAGCTTAGGCTGTAACTTTAGGACCCAGCATGTTGACTAAGCAATTAAGGACTGACAGGGAGGGCAGCCCTGGTGGCTCAGCGATTTAGCGCTGCCTGAAGGCCCAGGGCCTGATCCTGGAGACCCGGGATCGAGTCCCATGTCAGGCTCCCTGCATGGAGCCTGCTTCTCCCTCTGCCTGTGTCTCTACCTCTCTCTCTCTCTTTCTCTCTCTCTCTCTCTGTGTCTCTCATGAATAAATAAACATGTAATCTTAAAAAAAAAAAAAGAATTGACAGGGAAACACAGTACAGTCCTAAGTGGAAGACAATGATGGTAACTACCGTGCTCATCATTATCTCGAAATATCTTCACTTTGAAGAGAGGATCTAATTATTCCCTTGCACATCCCTCATGGGAAAGGTGTTATTATTTCCATCTTGAAGATGAATATAATGTCTACTCCTGATTTATAAGTGTCATTTCTTATGAGAAGTTTCACTATTTGCTTTCGTGCTCATACTCACAATATGATTCTTATACACCCCAAATTAGCTAATTTAAGTAGAATTAGAGGCAGAATAATGCTTCCATAAATGACTAAAATTCAATGTTTTCCAAATTGTTTTAATCATATACCTTATGAAACAATAAAATGTCCCAAAATATAGAATATAGGAACTCATAAGGATCATATACAAAATAAATATAACTATAAAGTCTAGTGCATTTCCTGAGCTTTTGTAGGGTATGTGCAACTCTTCTCTCTGGGATGGGAAGTGGGGGAGAAGAGGACTTACAGGATTAATGATTGTCTTCCTCCTCTTTCTAATAAACCCTAACAACTACAGCTCTTATAGTAAGCTCTTCCTGGAGCTAAAACATAGGATAAAAGGGAAATAGAAAGAAAAGTAAAAGGAGGAGCAAAGAAATGGATGAGCAAACAAGAAAAGAATGGATAATAGAAACACTGAGTGGTTGGCCTTAAATATCAATGTCATGACACTGGAGGCTTCCAAAGAGACGGTGTTAGTTTGTTAGGGCTGCTTTAACAAAAGACCACAGTCTGGGTAGCTTAAACAATAGAAATTTAGTTTCTCACAGTTTGGAAAGATAAATGTCCAAGACCAAGGTGTTGGTGGGTTTAGTTTCTCCAGAAGCCTCTCTCCCTGATTTGGGAGAAGGGCTGCGTTCTTGCTGTGTCTTCACAGGGTCCTTCCTTTATTTGCGTGCGTCCCTGGTGTCCGTGTGTCCCAGTATCCTTCTCCTATAAGGATACCAGCCTGATTAGATCAGGGCTCCACCCTAACAGCCTCATTTTTAACTTCGACATCTCTTTAACGTCCTATTTCAGAATATGGTCACATTCTGAGTTTAGGGCTTCACCAGATGAATGTGGGGGAGATAATTTAGCCCATAACATGTGCTTTTATTTAAAATCATCTCTGCTTTCAGGCCAGATATTAGAAATGTGTAATAACTATTCAGCATGACACTATAGGAAATGGTTGTTAAAAGATAAACTGAGGCACATTAAAACTTTTAAGAATTTATTTGAGCAAATATGTATTCCAATTAGGCAGAGCCAAACCAGAGTGGTTTAGGGACACTGCCAAGAGAAACAAGGGGAAAGGCTTTTATAGATCAGAGGTGGAAGTAAGGCAAGGAAATTATTCGATTGGCTATAGCTTCAGTGGTTGCCTTATTTGGTAAAGGCTTAGGCGGCTGCTTGTGATTGGTTGCTTTAAAATTTTGTTTTCTCAGATACAAGTTTATTTCTGAAATTGATGTGGCTTAGGTTTTCATTTCCTTTCATAGGTCACCAAGGCATTAGAGCTACCTCAGTCACTTTAACATGGTCAACAATGCTGTCTTACTCTAGCAAGTCACACACTTTTCTATCAGCTGGCCTGACTTGCCATCTTTACCTACCTAGTCTCCAAAGAGGATTCTATTCATCTGCTGGGAGCTTCCTCCCAAAAGTTCACTGGAGATGGTGCAAAGCCTCAAAGGGGAGGCTGTTTTCTCGACAGATCCCCAAAGTGTTTTTGCATAATAATTCTGACCACCTGCTCCCTAAGAGCAAGCCATTGCTTTGTTTCTCTTCCTTTGAGATGACAGGTGACAAATGGAGCCATTCTTCTTTTCATGTTTTGTGAGAGGCACTTTTCCCTCAAAACTCCTCAGCTTTAAGGGTTTTCTCAGTAATGATCTGCACCAGACAGTGTCACCACTGAGTGTCCCCCAGAGAACACACATATTTGCTCCTTGCTGGTAATCTCAGGCCACACAGTCAGCTGGAAAGTCTGACAGCCTCACCTGCTGCCAACTGCATTAGTTGGACAAAGGAAAGCATATCCCTGGTGTCAAGGTTTGTGGGGATGGGGAGGTGGTGAACAAAGTCCCCAAGCAGCTCTTTCCAAAATGGCACAAAATGAAATTGTATTTGCCACCACTTTAAGAAGACTTGACATTCAGTATCCCAATTTTAAAATATGTGAGTGGGGATTATATTCCATTATAAATGAAGTCTCTGTTTTAGAATACTATTATTGATTTCCTGGTTCCTTTAAATAGTAAGCTTGGTGCATTTCTTAATGTACTAATTGTGTTAGGTAATTGGCAGAACTGGGATATATGTGTATATATTATGCAAAGTCAGTGGAAATTTGTGCATACATTCATTTGGTTAACAAGCCCTTAACCAGCTTATCCCACAAGCCAGAGATGGGACCAGGTGCTAGGGACACAAAAATGAACAAACTCCTGCCCTCGCTGGGCTCATGATCAACTGAAGAAGAGAGTAATGGGCTAGTCTAGAGAGAGACTGGTTCTCAAGTCGAGTATGTATCAGCATCACCTGAGCCACCCCACACCCCATCCTCTAGTTTCTGATTCAGTAGGGCCAATTTGCTTTTCTAGCAAGTTCCCTGGTGATGCTGATACTACTGGTCCAGGACAATAGTTTAAGAACCACCGATCTAGTGTCTCAAGTGTTAGGAGGTTCCGGAAGCTCTGAGGTGGAATTTCCAGTCCTGGCTGGAGGGCAAAGGGGGATGTCTGAGATTTCACAAAGGAAGTAAGTTTTAAAGGATGAGCTGGGAAAGGTAGGGAGGGCAGGATTAGGACATGCGGAACACATTTAGTTGTAAAGGACAAAAGTAGGAGAAAGTACTTATGGTTTGAAAAAAATAGAAATAATTCTGTTTGGCTAGGATGAAGTTTGAGTTTGAAGTAATTGCAAGAGATGAAGCTGAAAAACTATGTAGGGCCCAGAGCTGTGATTGAGGGCTTTGTGTGATTATTTAACCATGAATCCCCAAAGCCAGGCTCCAAGCTGGAAGATCCTTAGTTAGAAGAACTTCATCATAGTTATCTTTTGTCTAAAGAGACTTCTTTCTGAGCCTGGCACAGAGCTTCCCAGTCTTTTGGAAGAAATCCTTTTCATTTCCCTAAAATGACAACTCTCACTGGAGGTGGGAGGACTGTCGAAAGGGTGTGTTGATTGCATGTAACCAGAACTGGATGAGGACTTAAGCTTTTGCCATTCAGCCATGAACCACATGAGGGAGTGTGTCAGTAGCTTAATAATTAATTGGTTGATTATGATGGACTCTTAGAAAACTCTAAGCTCCAGTCACCTCTAATGACCTCCCGGTTACTCAGAGGGGAGGGATGACAGGCCAAGGAAGGAGGGAGTTGGAGACAGGAAGACCCCGCCGAGCACAGGTTGTGATGACATGTGCTTCATTCCTCCCTCCAGGGGAAGATGACGACGACGATGAATGTGGGGAGGAGAAGCTGCCCTCCTGTTTCGATTATGTGATGCATTTTCTGACTGTGTTCTGGAAGGTCCTCTTCGCCTTCGTCCCCCCGACAGAATACTGGAATGGCTGGGCCTGTTTCATTGTCTCCATCCTCATGATTGGCATACTGACAGCTTTCATTGGAGACCTGGCTTCCCACTTTGGATGCACCATCGGCTTGAAAGATTCTGTGACTGCAGTAGTGTTCGTCGCACTTGGAACTTCGGTACCAGGTAGAGAATACGTTCATATATGATCTCCCCCAGACGTGGAAGCCCATTTGCCTTCTTGACCTTTTCTTTCTCACAGTTTCAAGGACTATGATAACAAACAGGCCTATGAAAGACAAGAGCCCACAGATATAAATAATGTCACTGCCAGAAGACCGTCATGGCATTTTTCAAGGTTAGAAAGCTAGTTGGTATCATCATGATGACAGGAAAGCATTCCCAGGGGGACTGAGAGAACAGATTGGTTTGATGGCTAGATCGATAGATCAGCTTCCCATTACAATCAGCAATTTCAAAAACACAAACCGAAATTACAGAATCACCTTTACACACAGAATTTGACTTTTATATATTTACTAACGTTTGGATGACTTCCATGAATCTGACTGGTTGGGTAACTGAGATAAATATCTACTGAAGACCTGATACAATATTCCCTTGACCAAAATGTTAATGTGAGTAAATTAAAAAAAAAAAAAAAGTAGACATTGATCAGGACAGGGCATAAGTAATCCCAGCCAAAGCAATTAGAACAAGTACACATTTCATGGATGTCCCTTCATGCATTTCTTATAAGCTGAATTTTTCTTCCATTCTACAACTGTAGCTCATTATATTTGCTTGCCTTCTAAAAAATCATCCTCCCAAACATGACATTGATAGCAGTAATTTTCAGACATTGGTGAGCATCAAAATTACCTGGGAGCTTGTTTAAAAAATACAAATGCCTGTAACCCACCATCCACCTGCAGAATCGAAAGATCTAGAGGAAAGACCCAAACATGAGTGTTTGAAGTTCACAGGTAATTCTGGTGCACATCAGAGCCTACTGTAACCAAGGTTCTGGACCCAGGCCCCAGTACTAGTTGACATCTTGACAGATACACAGCTGACCCTGGCTTTTGGTTTTGAGTCTAAAAAACGACTGCAGTTTAAATCATGTATATATCTCTTCACTGGAATTCACTAATTGTGAATATCTCTCATCTCCACTCAGATATCATCTCAGTGTCTCTGAGCCTTGCTTTATTTGTAATATAGGGATAATCATACTGAACTTGCAGAATTGTGGTAAGGACTGGAGAAAACACCTATAAATTATGCATCTGGTAAAGCATTTGAAACATAGAAGGAATTTGACTAAAACACCAGCTTTTGTTATTAGTTATTTATGAATAGCTGAGGATGATCTGACCAGTATAAATTTGGATACTTCGTCCTTGAGTAACCAGAAAAAAACTGTCCAGATCTATAGTGGTGAGCCATTGCACATGGTGTTATCCAACTGATTGACCATTTGAGAGTCTTGATAAAGGGGCCCGATGTGGTTCTGGTGTCACTGAGTTAATGGAGGACTCAGGGGACTTAGCGGGTCCTTTTACTACTATCTTAGTGGCCAGAAGTAGGCAAAGTCTTCCAGTTGACTGCTGATGCTCAGAGGAGATTGGACTCCCTCTCAACACCAGCTGTTTCTATCAGTTCCAATTTGGGTCTTTATTTTTATTTTTTTCCAAAAATAACCAGAAATTTAGCAAGAAGGAAGACCTTGAAATATTCATACTGTGAGTTGTTTTGTTTTGAGAACACATTTACCAAAAAGAACTAAACATAATGGTTACCAATCACTCTATCTTAGGTTACTACAGGAAAATATTTTGGAGTCTACTCTTCCTAAGGCTTAAATCACTGTATCAAATGGTGCCCAAGTTAGCACACATTCTGGCCCTGGGTTTAACCCTTGAGGAGAATATGTGCAAATTATGATAATGAAAGCAAAATTAGGTCTCTCATCAGAGTTACTCAAAATCAACCTACCTCTCTGGAAAGTCAGCAGTTGGTCCCATCAAATGCATCTCTTGTTTTCCAAATGATCAAAAAAAAAAAAAAAATGCTTTACTACATCAAATCCTTGTTTCTAAAAATATATATTTTTTAAGTTTCCCAGCTCCTTATCTCAGTACCTCAAAACTGGCTCCTTTTCCCATATACTGGTCTTCCAAAGTAGCTCTGTGCATCTCTTGTATTAAATTCTTTTGAAGAGTGTGGCAGCCATACCATATCATTTTTCCGTAACATGAAATGTGGATTCCACTAAACCTTAGTGTTTGGAGGAGTCATTTGTTCTGCCACTTAAAACGGGCTCAGAACCCAGGTAGGGGCATCAAGAGGTAAGAAAGCCTGTTGGGGAGAAAACAACAGAAACATTCACTGTCAAAGTGGTTTTCCTTCACTGCCATAAATTCTTCCCATCAGGAAACAGATTTCTTTACTTTGTCATCAGGAGGATTCCTGTAATTTGCTGCAATATTAGCTGTGCAGTGTGTTCCCCACACAATATTCACAGGTAATCTCATATTTATATAAACAGACATCCCATTCCCCCCAAAACAGCTGTGCAAATTGAACAAGATGCTGAACAAACATAATATTTCTGACTTTATTCTTGAACCCTGATGATTCAGAGCAGTGCTTTATTATATTCCCTGAGTCAAAAAAAATTATTCTATTATTCTGAGATGACAAAGCCCAGTCTCTACAGGTGGAAGAATAAAAGAAACTAATTCTTTTCACTCAAAGCTTACCATTAATGGGCATTGGTCCTGAGGCCCGGCTTTTTCTCTGGTCTGATGTCTTGACCCTTTTCCTAAAGTAGAAGAGCTCTAAGCTAGTGTTTGATGTACTGCTGCCTCTTTGTAGGTGAGACTCTTGGATTCTCAGCTTGTGATGGCCTGCCCTGAGGCAGGATTGAATATTTAAATATCTCATCTAAAGTATTTTTTCATCATATTCAAAATCTATGGTGAAAGGAGCTTATGCCTTTCCAGGTGAGACAGAGCTTCTTCCTACTACTGTGAATCAAATGCTCATTATAATCTCCCAGCAGAAGGGGGCGCCTGAGTGTCTTCACTCCCCCTCAACCTTAGTATGCCTAGAAGACCTTAAAGACCCACACCTGTTAGGAGAGCAAGAGCAAGAGCCTTCTTTTCCTGACTCACCTTCTGCAGAGCTACTTGTCTAGAGAAGAGGAGCTTCCTGAATCATCTCCTTCTACCTTTTAATGTTGGAGTAAGCAAAGCCTGATCTCTAGCTCTCTTCTCCTCCCCTTCTGGGCTCACTCCCTGGCCCATCACACCAGTCTTCGAGGCTTAAATGCCACCAGCATGCCAATGATTACCAAATCACCATGTCTAAAGTAGAACTGCTTATTTCCATTATCCTGCCTTATCCTTGAACCGAACCAGATCTTGCCTTTTTTCAGGAAAACAGTATCATCTACTCAGTATCCTTAATTCCTTTTTCCTCATCCCCACAGTCAAGCCATTCATAACTCCTGCAGATCTTACCCCTAAAGTATATCATATCATGATGGGACCCACTTAGCTCTCTGTCTACCACCAAGGCCAGGTAGGCTGTTCTCTCAGACTGCTGCAAGGCCCTCCCGTCTGTCTCCATGCTTCTGCTAAGGATTGTTTTAAGATGTAAGGCAGACCACATTTCTGCTTACAATCTTCTAAGGTCTCCCTACTTGGGATACACTTCAGAAGTCTGTCCCTGGCTTACAATGACCAATCTGATTTGTCTGCAGCCTGTCTCTCCATTCTCTTTTCCTCCTTGCCCACTGTTCTTCAGCCCCACTGGCCTTTTTACTGTCCTCTGTGCACCAAGTTCACTCCTTTCTCAAGGTTGCACTAGCCATCTAAAATGCCCTTCCCCTTCATTTACACAAGATTGGTTCTTTGTCTTCATTATATCTCATCTTAAATGTCACTTCATCAAAGAGAACTTTCCTAACCACACAGTGTGAAGTGTGTTATATCACCCTATTTTCTGTAGAGTCTTTATTACTTTCTGGATATTCTGGGTTGTTTTTGAATGTTATTGTCTACCTCTGCCCACTGAAATGGAAGCTTCATGGGAGCAGAAAACTTTGCCCTTTCAATCTCTCATTTCTTTGGCTCCCAAAAAGGTGCCTAGCTAACAAATAAGTAATGCAATTGTAAATGCCTATGTGTTTGCACGTGTGTGTGGATGTGCTGTATCTATAAATCAATGTACAAATCAGTCATTTATTTACACCTTAGTATAGGTTACTCAGATCAGATGGCTTTCTTCTTAACACTTAGAGACAGCAAAGAATTAAAGTTATTATTGAGGGAGAGGAACAATAGATACTTTTATAGTGTGTCTTATTCTTGAGGAATACATGTGGGTAGGTTACTGTAGTTAGAAGGGCAAGCATAGCTTACGAGCACAAGTCTCCTCTTTCATAATTTGGCTCTTGTGGGAAGTGTGATGGGGAGCAAGATATTGTCTCTTCTTCATTCTTTTCTCTGCTATCATCCCTGCTTTTAGGATGCAGAACTTAGGCCAATACTTTTAAAATTTTAGATGCATTCTGTGTGGTACTAACTAGGCATTTTGCAGTAGCCTGACTTGGGTCTTGTAACATGTAACTATGTTACATCAGATTGTTTCTATAGAAAACAGGCTCAAAATTCAAGAGAAATTAATGCAAGAAGTTTAGAACCCAGCCATTTTTTGCACTAGCCACTACCCTGATCACATGCTCTTTTAGCTTACAATTATTTACTTGAATAAAACTGGGTATATTGGGTCAAGACATTCCAACTTCTCTATCACATTCCAAACCTGGATTTTCTTTTCATCTCTTACTCCTACTGGAATCAAGTAGAATCAAGCATTCTTCCTTAATTGCAGAGAAAACTCTTAGATGTTAATGAGTTGGGAATATTTTTACCTCACTCAGTTCTGCCTTGGTCTTTCTCCATACATCTTGATTAGGCTTGTGCCTGGATCTGGCCAACTACCCCCCGTAATTTCCTGTTATGAGTTGTTTACTCCTGTGACCACAACGCTTTAAGAACTGGGTATTTTAGGGCTATTGCTTAGCCCCTGGCATTGTTAGATTTTCTGTTCACTTCCAGTGTTTTGAACATCCTTTAAGTTTTGTCAAGTAGGAATTATTTCACTGTAGAAATTTTAAGTCATGAAGGGAAAGAAAATAGATGATTTTAGGCATTTTTCCCTACTCTGTATATAGAACTTAAAAAAAAATAAGACCTTATTTTAGAGAAAATGTGTACTATTTTTAAGTTACATTACTTCCAGATTTCAAAATATCATAGGAAGAACTTGACAAAAAAACTGGTTAAACTAGCTGTTCACTATGTTCTTTTAGTGCTTTGGTTTTCTTGCCTATAAAATAGGCATGGTAATACATGGAAATTTAAGAGTTGACAAGAGGATTTAATAATACGGATCTCAAAGCACTTTGTCAACTGAACATTGGTATAAATCCAGCAAATAATTCTCATTATCTACACTCTCAAAATGTTGAATAGAAACCATCAGAAAATGAGAATGAGGGGGCACCTGGGTGGCTCAGTGGTTGAGCATCTGCTTTTAGCTCAGGTTGGGATCCCAGGGTCCTAGGATATAGTGCTTGCATCAGATTCCCTACAGGGAGCCTGCTTCTCCCTCTGCCTATGTCTCTGCATCCACCCACCCCCTCTCTCATGAATAAATAAATAAATATCTTTATAAAAAAAAAAAGAAAATGAGAATGAATGGGAAAGGTCTTATGAACAGAGATGGAAATTTTAAAATATTTGTCATGTGGCTCCACTATGTGCTAGGCATGCACACTGTATTTACAGTATCTATTGTCTTACTTAGGTTATATCAGTAAGTGGTACAAAGTGATTTTGTCTCCTCTGAGATTTTTTTTTGTCCATTAGCCCCTTCACCTAAAAATGAGTTTTATTTTTTACCATTTGACATTGTGCTGGAAAACATTGTTTTTACAGAAAAAAAACAACTCACTATGGATTTTTAGTTTCCAAACTTCTAGTAACTCTAAAAATAAAAATACTGTATACTTGGGTAATAGCACATTACACTTTATTGTGTCTTGCTATTTTAATTCCCAGTGGATCCTAAGGTAACTTGTATGGTTGTGCAGGTTGTGTACTGCAATCTCAAGGGATCATCGTAATCTAAATGACATCCCTAGAGATGTATGGGGTACCATACCCATGGATGTATATAGTGGTGGTCCTGTCTAAAAGTCACTTTATCAGAACAAGAGAGTAAGCTGGAAATTAAGGCTCAAAAAAGAATAAATGATTTGCTCATATCCAGTTCCAGTTAAAATCAATGATAAATTGTGTCTCTATTATAATCTGGTGCTCAACCACTCTATCATTCCACCTTGGATTCATTTTTAAAGTAAGCATTCTATGCATTCTTTCCCACATATATTATAATTGGAGGGAAATTACTTCTTTCTTTGGCTTTAATTTAGTATTTCTCAATTTAAAACATGCAGCAGCAGAATTATATTCAAGCTCTTTGAGGTCAGGTACTATCATCATTCCCTCTGGCATGGAAAGCAGAAGAGTACATGCTTCAAAAAAATTCAGAAATGATAAAGGCCTATTTCTATACCCATAAACACTTAGCATTTCCTACGTTGTAAAAATTTAAACACTAAAACCACTGGAAACCCTTTTAAACATTTTCAGCTCTGACCTAGCTGGCAAAAAAATAAAAATCCAAAACAATCCCCATCGGCACAGCCATATGTTGCTAATGGAACTGACCACAAAAGGAGGTTTGGTCATTCTGGGCTAAGACCAGAGATTCCTGTGATACACGGCTGGCGAGGCACTGGGGTCAGTGGACCCAAGAAGGACGTATGGGGGATGTTCTCTCAGCAGTCATATTTTGCAAAGACTTACTGACAACTCTGGAAATCAAGCCCAGTCTTCTAAATTTCTGAGTAGAAGTAGGAGTCTGGGAGTAGGATCACTAGAGCTAACTGTCCAAGGCATCTACCAGTACACACACTCAGCCTCCCCCTTACTTAACAACAGAGATGGGGTCAAAGGGAAACACAGCACCCCATACAAATCAGATATTCTTTTCAGGGTAAGTTGTATCCAGCCATTCTGAAATCCCAGAGCCATCCGGTTTGGCCTGGAGAACAACAAGGATTCAGGATGATGCAATCATTTCCTCTCCCTCCATCCAACTTGAGATAAATTTAGTGTTCTCATTTCTGGGCTCACGGATGAACTGGTTAACACTCTCAGTATCATAAAACTATGCAAAATCTTCTCTTAGTGCAGTTTTAATGGACATCAACAAGGAGGTATAAAAGAACATGAACTTTAGAGTCAGATAGACAGGAGTTCAAACCCATTCACACCACTTCCAAGATGAAGGGCACCCCTAGAGGCAAATTGCTTAACTCCAATAAACTTTAGTTCCTTAACCTGAATAACGAGGACATGAAAATGTCTCAGTTACAGTGACGATGACACGAAGAAAACACCCTTACCAAGTACCCAGCAAGGGCCCAGCATATAACTGATGCTCAAAAAAAAAAAAAAATGTTAGATCTCTTCTTTTCTTCTTCAATGTACTGATGAATGGGTTTAGGCCTGCCAGTGTTTAGCTCAGCACTATCACAGCAAGTAAAAAGAGCAAACCAAGCCTATCTTCATTATGGTCCTATGCTAGGAACGCTGGTGAGGTGGGCATTCCCAGTTGTGTTCCTGTCTTCTGCATTTTACTCTCTCTGAGCTTTATACTCTGCACATTGGCATTTCAACTCGGCCCCGGGTTGATAAGGAAGTGCCATAGCTACAGTGTGTATACATATTTAATTGGATGATTAACATTTCACATCAGTTTAAATGGGAATGAAAACAGAATTGCTTTACTCTGCATCAAGATTCCCCTGTGGCTTTAATGTCGGTTCCCCCAAGAGGATCCTAAAGGGCAGGTATATTTCATTTCCAGATACCCTAATAAGCAGTTTCTTTGCCACTAAGAAAGGTCAGTGCTGCTGAAAATGGGTCCTCTGATCGTAGTCAGGCCAAGAGGCAGAGCTACCCTGGAATACAGCCAGAGTGCAGCACCAGGCAGCCCTAATTCCTCAGAGGGCTTTCCACAGGACCTTATCTCAACCTTATGCCAGAGACCAGATAGCTGGAGGTAAAACACTCAGTGTGTTTCAGCACGCTTTCTTGCAAATAGGTTTTTTTCACCTTTCAACTCAAAGGAATTGAAAGCAGCTTACAAAAGCAAACGTTTATAAGGACAGAGCCAAACAAAGGAAGGCTAGATACCAGATTTCACAAGACCTGCTCCATAAATGGCACAAGAACTGCCTGTTATCCTACACTACAAAACACTGGGTAACAGACAAAATGCAGCAGACTCAAAGCATCTTGTAAAAATCTGGGAAAGACCCATTTCAAAACCATTTGCATCCTTTATTCTTAGGGCCCAAGGAAGAGGTTGTATTTAGTACTTTTAAGTTTTTTTGCTAGCAGTTTCAATCCTTGATTGGTCCCAAGGGGCAGCACTGCATGGCCACCTGGCGTGGAGGATGAGGCTGGAGGAGGACCGAGATGCTCACAGTGATGTCACCTACCCGGAGGTGGTCCAGGGAGCTGAGAATTCACCATGCGTCATGCCCAGTCCCAAACCCCACTGTCTTTAGATTAGTGCCTCAAGCCCACACCAGCCACCTTCACTCAGTCCCATAAAAATCCCAGTGTTAAAGAAGGGGAGTTAAAAATACCTCATCCTGGTCTTATCTGGGCCTTTTTACATAGTCTAGGTCAGCCAAAGCAAGAGCATTGGCAGAAAAATCACCCTGCTCAGGGGTGTGTACGTGTGTATATGACTGTGTGTTCAGAGAGCTGGTTTTAGGAATGTGCAATGTGAATGAATATAAATTTCCTCTCCTTTTTAGTCTCAAAGGATATCCCTAAAGGGAGCAAACTTCAAGTGTCCTGAAGGCTGTAGGCCTGTTGGCTCCAAAGGGATTAACAAAAGTATGAGTCTCTTACAAGTGACTTGTAAATGATGTTGAGGTGGTAACTTTCAAATTTCTCTCTTCTCACATTTGAAAAGAAGATAATGAAAATGAAAAATGTCAAGAACCACTGTTTTGCGTTTTTTTTCTTTCAAATTCAGGCCTCAGGCTGCATTTTTTAACAACTTTATTGAGACATAATTTTTATACCAGAAATGTCACTCCTTGAAGGAGAAAGTTCAGTGATTTTTTTTTTAGCAAATCTACAATGCCCTGCCACCACTACCCTAGCCAGTTTTAGAACATTTCATCACCCCTATATGATCCCTCATAGCTACTGACAGTTAATCCCCACTTCTTCCTCCTGCCCTAGGCAGCCACTAATATAACTTTCTAACCCACAGATTTGTCTTTTTTTCAACATTTCACAAGTATCAATTTTAATACAAATATGGCATGGATTCTCTCCACGATAGTAACTGTATTTTAGTAACACAGAATTTAGGAATTCATCTCAGAGTCTGTAAGATTTTAACATAATTTTTGTTTTGTTCACCACAAAATCTCTATGGACATTTGCAAACTACAAGTGTGAGATATTTTTGGTCTTCATTGCTTTGTGCATATGTGAATTTGTGCATCCCTTAAAACAATCCCACTCTCCTTCCCCCAACAGTAACCTCGGCTCATATATTCACAACCGCTAGGGGAAAATATTGCACAATGGTATTTGGAATTAGCACTATGAATCTTGGGGTAACACCCTGTCTAATGATCTATAGAGCCTAAATATCCTTAGACAATTATAGTCAGGTAATCATAACACAATGCTAAGGAGGCAGCTCTCATGAGTTCAGCTTCTTACTCTTATCCCTGGCCCCAGCCTGTAACCCAGTAGATATTTGTCATTGGCCCCTGGATCCATTAGGAAGAGAGTAGAGACCAGGGCCTTGAACAGAGGCCATGTGCATTGTCTCCCTACACACAGAATGACATATTACTAAATTCAAAAGTAAAAAAAAAAAAAGTGTGTCATAAAAAAGCAGAACTTAATTGCCATGTCATGGGCACTGCATGAACAGCAAAATGAATTTAAAGCCCATTGGTATTTTTAGACGAGAAGGCAAATAAAATGGTATTCAATTTAAAAAGTAAATCTTACATGTGACTGTAAAAGCATTTTAATGTCTGTTGGGGATAGTGCATATTATAGACATGAAATCATGGTACTTGGCATTTATGCACAAAGCCAGCTGGAATGCCATCAATGCTCCTTGGCACACAGACCCCACATCCTGCCTTTTCCCAGGAATGAAACATAAACTATATATTATTACTTTATATTCTGCTTCATTCTAGAAAAGGATTTAAATCCATAAAATGCCTTATATTCTTCAGCCACTCTTCCCGGCACATGACCCAGAAATGCCAAATCTATAGGTGACCATATCTGATAAACTTTGTTTAGCTCAGCACGTATAAATCCCATATTTTGTGCTAAGGAGAAAATAGCTTGCTTTGGTTCTATTACTGACAATCAGGAAATTATGTGTTGTGTTTGTTTTCTTTCCCCCTTCCTCCGCCCTCTGGAGCCCAGGGGGCTTTTTGACATGGTCCTCCATAAATTGTAAGCTATTATTAGGTTATCACTATAAAAAATCATGGGTTGAGACAACAAGCAAGACTAGCTGCAGTTCCAAACTGAAATGATCCCCAGTGGGGTCTACAAATGGACCCAGCAGAGAACTAATTATACCATTTCATTCCTGGGTTACAGTTGTAAAACAAAACAAAACCCCACAAATGTGCAAAAGGATCATAAAGACATCCTCTGAAGGATTCTATGTATGATGATGCTTTAGACAGCTGAAATATGGCAAGCCAAAACCCCTAAACTAACCCAATTGTCAAACTAGAGGACCACATGGCTGCTCAGAGAGGGGTCAACACTCAGGCTGAATCAGAAGTGGGTCAGGTGCTACTTGTCCTTTTGTCTGTACTTCTAGAGTCTCACATTTAGGGAGAAAAGGGTCAAACCATCTAGAAGAACCTGACATCGGTAACTTAGGTATCAAGTATTCTTGTCCTTAGTATATGGATTAAACCCTTTCTTCTACAATTTCTACACCTGAGTCCACAGTAGGATGTTAGTGAAAAATAATCTTCAAAATAAAGGGCTGTGTTCTGACAGATGACGCCAGTAGCTAGGATGTGCAAACTGAGTGAGACAATGTGGCATTCTCAATCATTAAATATTCAAGTGGTCTTCTCTCTGCACTAGTCATCAGGCATTAAAAAGGAGATTAATACCATTTTGTTAAACATTAAATCAAAGAAAGAAGTAGGATACAGGGGCATGGCATAGATTCAGAACCATTCTATACTCATTTTCATTCGTTGATTCTACAAATATTTAGTGAGTACACACTAAGTAGAAGGCCCTGTTTAACACAGTAGATACAGGGCGATAAACAAGACAGATGTTGAATCCCACAAAGTTCATACTCCAGTGGAAGAAAACAGATACTTCACAAAAATAGAATAAAGTGTCAGACAGTAGTGAGGATGAACATTGTTGAGAAGAAAATAAAACAAGGTCATGGAATCCTGAAATCAAGAATACATATGTTCTATACACATGGAGGAGTATTCTAGTAGGGTGGTAGGACTCCTTAGGCCACTAACCTTTGGCAAATTGCCTACTCACTCAAAGCTCTGGTTATCCCCCCTGCAAATTTATCCAGGCAGTTCTAATCTTAGAAATTATGAAAAGGTGTTACTTTTTCCTGGCTTATTCCTTTAAATAACTACTTTGAATTATTTCGGTGGTTTGATTCTCTGGGCAGCTGCAACTCTTTTATCACTACCACATCTGTTCTTACGGGACAATACCCAATTGCACTGGGTTTTTCTCCCCAGCACTTCTTCCCCTCCCCTTATAAATGTTCCGTGTTACTTATTATTTTGGAATATCCAACAAATGATCCACATAAAGGCCTTAGTGATTCATGGTGATTTCATAAGAGTAGAGCATTTGCATTTAACACGAAGTGTTTCAACAGTAGCCACATTTGCATAGCTTCATTGTTTAAAAAGTATATTTGTATAATTTATCTCTTTGATATCCACAGCAGCCCTAGAAGTTAGGCAATCTAGATGTGTTATCAGATTCAGAGCATGGGATAATATCTGATGAGAGCAGGATTAATGAAGGATACTGGAAACGAGCTTGCAGTAGGAGGACCTGGGCACCAGGATTCACAGAATGCGAATTCTAAGCCCATCCCTGCATTCACATTCCATCTGACTCCTAGAGAGTTTCAGCTTTCTCCTCTGAAAAGAGCAGGGCTGATGGTAGCTGCTCCCCCTGCTCTGAATTGTCAGAAAGAGCAAAAAGTATAACATCTCTGGAAGTGCTCTGAAAATTCTAAGATGTGAAAATAAGAAATTTTTGTCAAAAGACATTTTAAAAGTATCTACCAAGAACTATACTAGGTGCCTGGGAGAGAGACAAGGACAGAACCTGACATTAGATTTCAGCCTCATCATGTATCCTTAGCAGTTTGGATATAGCTCTACACCTTACTTTCTAGTCTCTGCATTACAAATTACATCTCTATGAAGAGCCCACATACAAATGAGCACTTGGGTATTATATCCCTTCCCAGAAATCTCAAGGGGACAGAGCTCTTAACAAATGAATATGCAAAGTAATTCTGTGGGTTGAAGTCAATGGAATATTCTATTAGTAAATACAATATAATGTTGCTGTAACACAAATACAAAAATTCAGAGGATTTTGGCCTTGCTCTATAGTCCATCATTGCCCGACAGGAATGGTTGGAAGGAAACAAAGACCCACACATCTTTTCCTTTCACAGCTGGTCCTCAAAAAACTTTTATAATGGGTGAAGTTCGTTTTCAGATTTCTTGTGCCACTTTATGGCCTATCCTGGGTACCTTCTTGACTCTGAACTCCAGGCCAGCCCCTGATGGCCAGGAAATCCCTTTATCACTTCCATTCCTCCTCATGCTGACGCCCATTGAAATGCACCTGCTCTGTGTATAGTATGTATACCTTCCCTCTTAGGATCCCATTACCATAGCCCTGACCTCTGAAAGGACCAGAAAAGGCTGAAAATAAACCTTCTATCCCTTTCCATACAGACTCTATTATTTAGAGGAAACTTTTAAAAATGTAGATTAGTCCTAAACACATTCCCTTTGTAAATAAATTGGGAAATATTAATAAGCACAGAATAAAAAATCATCCAGCAATCCCACCATACATTTGCATTATTGTGTATATATATATATATATATATATATATATATATATATATATATCATTTTAAATTCCTGGGACATTTAAATAAATTGCACAAAAACATATATACAAACATATATATAACCCACACTTTTTAATGGGCTTATATTAGGCTTAGTTACAGAACTTTTTCACTTAGTAGTGAAAGTAGTTTTACTTTGTTATTGTACCTTTAATCATAATTTAACAGTTGCACATTAAAGCTGTAATTTTACCAGAAATGATAGGTTTCTAATTTTTCTCTAACATAAAAACTCTGCACTGACCACCCCCATATACATAAGCTTTCACACTTGCAGAATTACTTCTAAACCCCTAGTAATAAAATTGCTGGATCAAAGATTTTATGGATTTTTAAGACTTTTGATAGACACATATGCCTTTTGGGACCATATAATTAATCCATAGGAATAAGCTAATGGAAAAAAATTTTTACACCACGTCGAGGCAAAGTAGGAGCAGAAAGAAGAGAATTATCACAACTTTCCAGAACTCCCCCAACTTCCACCTGTTAAGGAGCACCTGCTGCCTCCAGGGCTGGGTTGAAGTTGTATGCAGTGACCATTTTTATTTATTGAGTTCCCTCTGTTTGCCTACTTTTAATTGTATTCAGGCTTTCCTGAATGCATAACGCACAAAGCAACCTCTTTCAAAAAGAGAAGGTCTGTGGATAATAAATAATTGGGTAAATATCCACAGGACAAAGGCACATGTTGGGTGTCTTCAGTGTATTTTGCAGATCTGTAGACTTTGAATTATACTAATATAGCCCAACTGACAGGGAAGCTTTCTTTGAACCTATTAAGGCTACCTGGAAGTAAGAGTGAGGGTTTCTGTTTTCTCCAAGTTATAGTACAGTCTTTCTATCAGGTCCCACTCAGCTGCCTCTAGTTCTAGCAAGACTTGGGGTACCTGTGGCTTTAGTATCTCTAAAGTAGGACTTGAAAAGATTCAAATAGGAGATGGATGTTCCAGAAATAGAGCAAAGTATAGAAGAATGATCCAGACTTCAAAGGCTAGGAGGGTTGAGGGAAAGAGAGAGATTATCGTGAAGGAAGGAAGAAGTGAGCTAGAGCGATGCTGTTTCATGCAGGGCAGCCCCGGACTGTGTTTGAGGCAAGGAGTTCCAGTTGTATCTAATAACTAACTGGCTTGGGAAGATGACAGTCAGCTATTTGTTTTACCCCCAAACCTGCCCCCTTTTTGCAAACTTTTCAAAATTAGCAAAATGTTGCTTGACTAAATCACAACAATGTTTTACCCTCATGGATTTACTATCAATAAAATAAAGGATCATTATAGGGGCACCTGGGTGGATTAGTCTATTAGACACCCAACTCTTGGTTTCAGCTCAGGTCCTGATCTCAAACTTTGTAAGATCAGCCCTGAGTCAGGCTGCATGCTCAGTGGGAGTCTGCTTCGATATTCTCTCCCTCTACCCCTTCCACCACTCACTCTGTCTCTCTCAAATAAATAAATCTTTTTTTTTTAAAAATTAAGGCTTATTATAAAATAGAATTATGGCTCAAAATTGAAAATATCAGAATCTTGTGTTATTTTTAAAGTAGGTTCTTTCCAGACTATTTTTATGTAATAGAAAGACAGTGTAAGTGTAATAACCAAGAGAAGCCAAGAACTTAAGGAATTGAAAAAACTACTTTGTCCGTAATCTCTAATATTGTTCTAAATGAATGAAGGGTCATCCATGAAAATAGTCCCTTCTTAATTTGTTTCTGACCCATGCAAATATTTTCCTAAAGGAGTCAGGCTGATGTTTCTCTGTAGAACAACTTTAATCCTTTTCTTTCAACTGATCAGCTGTTTTAATATTGCATAGTTATAGCCAGAGGTAAACATGATGAAGTTTCTGGATTTTCTTTGAACTTTTTGTCCATTTTCAAATTTCAGATATGTTAGTTATTTAGTCCTTGTTAGTACCCATGCTCTCGTGCTTAAGGTCAAAATCCCATGAGTGGCTCAGTCCTTTGAGCATCTGACTCTTGGTTTTGGCTCAGGTCACAATCTTAAGGTCAGAGCTTGCTCTGTGCTCAGCATGGAGTCTGCTTGAGATTCTCTCTCTCCTTCTACCCCTCCTTGTGCTCATGCTCTCTCTCTTTAAAAAATAAATCTAAAACAAAACAAACAAAAAACCCATCATAGATCTGTGGTTGAGAACCTAGCTAGGATCACTTTCATTTGGTCTGAATCCTAGTTACACTTCTTACTGGCTATATAACTTTGGACAAATCCCTTCTACTCAGGGATTCAGTTTTTTCATCTACCAAATGAAGATAATAAAGGTTCCTACTTCATATGGTTGTTTTGTAGATAAAATGAGAAGCTATATATAGAGCCTCACCTAGGAACCTCATAAATGTTATCTACTATTGCCCTTATCACCACCATTATTGCTGGACATCAAACACAGACACACATTCTCCCAAAATTCTACATAATTTCTATGAAACTTAAATCACCTAGCTGAAGGAAGTCATAATGAAAGATTTTAATATCATTAACATTTCCTTGGTTATCATCAGAACAAAGAATTCTGAAATATAATGGTATTTGCTGTGTACCTACTATATGTCAGACACCATGCTAAGCTGTTTGTAATATTTTTGATTATCTTTATGGCTATATAAATGGGGACTCTAATTTTCCCTATTTTACAGATATCAGAGGCTTGAAGAGAGGTTATCCCAAGGCCACACTGCCAGTGTATGGCAAATGGGACTAGGACCAAGTCTTATTCTTTAGCTTACTTACTAAAGGCTCCTTTAGTACTATAAACTAAAGGTTCCTTAATGCTTACTGCTGTAACTAGAGAGATTATGCAGTCCACAGTAATCAGGATTGGCGTTCTTCCGTAATGACAGTGGTTAACCACAGAGTAACATGAAACCAGGTGACCAAATGAACTACTTACAGTGACTTCAGCTTAATAAGTATCTCAATGCCAAGCAGAACCATTGATTCACATGAACTCACTGGGAACCGTGCAACATTATGGTCATCACCAAGCTAGCCTGTTCACCACTTGACCAAGAGACAGGAGATTTCTCTCAAGACAGACAGCCCTGTACCCTTTAGTTTATCAGGCACACGTTGGAAATTCCACCACTATAATCTGCATAAACCTTTTTATTGGGGGACGTAAACAAGCAGGACTCCCAAAGTGAAAGTACCAAACCTGCTTACCATGTAGAATCTAGTCCACTCCTGAACCATGTTAATATAAGCCTCAAGGGACAACCAGGTCAGAATACCACTTCTTTGCTTCATACCCAGCTAGTTGGCTTAGGGCTTTTTTCAGGGTCAAGAGTGGGAGTGGGGAGAGTGATGGAGTGAATAGAATAAGCCCCATTCCAGAAAAACCACTAAGAGTTCTTCAAGAGGCTCAAATGTCTTTATTGACCTCAAAGATTTAGAACCAGGGATTTTAGAAAATTTTGGCAAACTTCATGAAGCTAGAGGTTTGAACAAAGAAGAGGAACCTTGGATCCTCTCTTGGATGTTCATGATCATCAAACTGAAAAAGTGTCCCATTATGGATGTATTTAAAAGTGGAGTATTATCATTTTCTTTTGAAAACATGGATCAAATTGCATTTTGGAATACAAATCAAATGGCACTGTTGGTTTGTGTTCTCTTCTCTGCTTTATGTTCCCAGGAAAATAAACCTCTATTATTTTTCTCTTTTAATTAGAATTCATCTCTTTCTTTGAATTTAAAATCTACCAGGATTTCAAATACATAACAGGGAAGTAAAGTCCCGGGGTACCCTTGCAAAGTACAAACATGCAAGTTAACATATCAAAACAAAAATAGTTATTTAACAACAAAAAAATTGTGTCAGAGCTCTTCCATATGTTCTCCAGGTTAATGTGCAAGACATGCCATTGTCCTTCCACAGACAAAGAGACAAAGGCTCCAAATGGTTAGTGTATCTCAATCTAGTTGGGGGAGCTTTAAAAAAATACTGGTGTCCAGGGGCACCTGAGTGGCTCAGTTGTTCAGCGTCTGACTCTTGATTCCGGCTCAGGTCATGGTCTCAGGGTTGTGGGATTAAGCCCCATGTGGGGCTCTGCAGTGGGCTTGGAGCCTGCTTAGGATTCTCTTTCCCCCTCAGCAACCCCCACACCCTCTAAAATAAATAAATAAATACATTTTTTTAAAAAAAAATTACCGGTGTCCAGACCAATTAAGCAGAAACTCGAGTAGGGCTAGAAAGCTGGTATTTTTCAGAGGTTGCCCTGGTGCTTCTGATTTGCAGTTGGGGATAAAATGCCTAGAAGCAGGTGTTCTGATCTGCCAACGCGAGTCCTCTGGAGCTTTTTACTTACCTCTGTTTTCTTCTCTTCTAAAAATAGGTCATGTCACCATCTCCATCTCTTTTCTTCTCTTTTTCAGGAGCAGCTTTTATGGGCAGAAATCTCATTTAAGTGTTTTTCCCCTTTTTCTGTTTTTACAACTCCTGACTGGCCATTAATCAATCAAACATCAGCAATTCCTTGATCTCTTGACCTTTGCCTGGAAGTCAAATAAGGATTCTTTTGAGATGAACCAGTGGAATGCATGAGGCAGTGTGGTTTTTGTATTTACTTGGGTAAATGTCACAACTAAAGACAAAACCTTGTTCAAAGTCCTCAGTGACAGAATTAGTACATAAACTCTTTCCATTTGAATTCTGAAAGAGCAAGAGAAAAACGTGCATAGAGGAAAGTGAGAGAGGAATATGAGCATTATTTCAGCAGAGATGCCTGCCTTAAAAACCAGAACATCCAATGTCATTTTATGACTTAGGTTATGTGGAATTTTCAAAATAAAAAAAAAGTCTTTGATTTTTAAGAATAATTTTATGCTTTATCACATTTTTAAACGCATGGGATCATTAAGTCAGGCTTTAAAGGATGTTCCAACTCCCTAAAAGTTGAGAATTAACACATTAAGTCAGAATTCCTTACCATTTATTCATTCTCTTGGGATCTGGTGCTGTTGTTTTATAAAAAGAGCTAATAATACTGAACCCTCATTAGTTGCCAGACCCTAATCTGAGTGCGATTCATCTTAACACATTTCTGTCAAGACTTCATTTTCTTCAAAAATGAAGTAGGTAAGCTGCTTACCTGGCAAGTGACAGAGCCAGAATTCAACTAAAGTACATTTCCCTCCTCCTTTGGCCTTTCATAGCATCTATGCTGGATTAAGGTTTAAAGATAATAAGAGCATTATGGCGCCTGAGTGGCTCAGTCAGCTGAGTGTCCAACTCTTGGTTTCAGCTCAGATCATCATCTCATGGGTCCTGGCATTGAGCCCACGGGCTCTGCACTCAGCAGGGAGTCTGCTTGAAGATTCTCTCCCTCTGCCCCTCTCCCCACTTACTCATTCTCTCGCGCTCCCTAAAATAAACAAATCTTTAAAAAAAATAGTAATGTCTTGAGAGTGGGTGAACATTAGAGTTAAGCAGCCCCAGTCCCTCCACCACACCCACCCAAATGGTTCTGTGAATAAAATAACCCCTCTATCTGAGGGCATCACTGTTTCTAAGAGAAATTAGCTGCTTCCCCCAAACTGAAACTTCTAGCTCTTTCAGCAAGGCCACCCACACTGTGGGCATTTGGAGCAATAGCCATTTCCATGGCTTAGAGCCATAGTTCTTAAACATTGGTGTAAGGAAGAATAACCTGAGGCACTTGTTAAAATGCATATTCCTGTGTCCTTACATCAGAGAGTCTGATTAGGTGGGTTGAGGGTGGAGCTCCAGATCTTTTAACCTGGCTCTCCCAGTATTTCTCATGCCAGGGGTATGCAAACTTGACATTACACAGTTTGCAACAGTTGTCAATGCCACCATTTATACCACGGCTTTACTCATATAAATGGATGACTGGTCAAAGTAACTTCGAGTAAATAATTTTGTAAACATTTATCTATTTGGAGAGGTAAGTGACTGTGCAGTATGGTTTAATTTCATAAATACTGTCACAATTTGATCAATGGCAGTATCTTCAGCTCTAGAGATCTTCCTGGGATCTTTGAATATTTCATTTAGGCCATTCTTTAAAAATGAGAAGATATTAACATTAATCAGTTTTAATGAAGAAGGGTGCCTATGTTCAAACTCCTACAAAAAAAAAGAGAAACACTAAAATCATACATGAGAATTTAGTATTTTGATGTATTCTGTGTACCACCCAAACAATAAACTTAGGGACAGTCATGGAGATATTCTAGTCTAAATCCTTTATTTTAGATGAAGAAACTAGAACCTAAAAAAAGTGATGTCCTGCCCAAGACCACATAGATAGAAGAGATAAAATGGTCTCCTTAATGAAGCTTCTCTCACTACTGCATCATGAAGCTCTGTACCCCTGGTCCATCTCTTATATTGTCATTAATTCACAGGTGCTGGGGAAGCAAGCATGCCTCATAAGCAGGCTTGATTCCAATGAAAATCACTGTCAGTGTCAGTTCCTGGGCACAAACTGCTCCAGGGTTGAACAGCTGGCCCTCAAAATATGATAAGAGTCAAGAATAAATCATCTAGGATGAAACCCTTGCTCTAGATAATAAACCCTATGTGTGACCTATAGAAACATAATATATATCCTTTTTACAGAAGAGACATTTTTAAAAATTTTTATTTATTCATGAGAGACACAGAGAGAGAGAGATAAAAGAGAGAGAGAGAGAGGCAGAGACACAGGCAGACTCCATGCAGGGAGCCTGACGTGGGACTCGATCCTGGGTCCCAGGATCAGGCCCTGGGCTGAAGGTGGCGCTAAGCTGCTGAGCCATCCAGGCTGCCCTGCAGAAGAGAATTTTATTCTGCATGTAGCTATAAAGTTTGAAAAATTCAGGTAAAAATAATTTCTGGAGGAAAGGGGAGTGTACTGACCTATTATGCACACTGACCAGATGACTTGGCCAAGGTTTCACACAGTGAACTCAAGATAGGTCTGCAGAGGACACTTATGTCCTGACTCAGTGACATATGGTTTAGTTCTAGCCACACTGTCTCCCAACTGAATCTTTCCTGTTACTGATTTATAGTCAGGAAGCAGAAAGTCAGGTACCAGGAAGCAGAACCAAAAGTCTAAGACTATGTGACTAATTCAAAATTTATTAGAATTCAAGATGAGAGTTAAAAGCAAAAAACCCTACTGGAAATCTGACCTAAGATGTATATGTAGGAATATATATATATATCTATATATAGATATAGATAGATATAGATATATATAGATAGATAGATATAGATAGATAGATATAGATATAGATATAGATATAGATATAGATATAGATATAGATATAGATATAGATATATCAACGTCTTATTTGTGCCAATCACATGGGAAATCTGACTTGTATATGTTAGTTTAATGAGCCAAGTTCTGAATATGATTACAACCCCTCTGAGACCACAGCAGTAGTTATTTCTTGGATTTTCCTTTGGGGAGTGGTATATGAGTGGCTTTTGCCTTGTTCAACTGTAAACAGGTTATGGGCTCAGTGTTCAGCGTGAGGCTTGGCAGCTCCTAACCTATGGTGTGTGATGTGTCGCTCTTTGCACTAGGCAGCAAAGCAGTGATAGAAGGTAATTTGGGGAGATGCCATCATACTTTATTTGGAAAACAGAGCTGTCTCTGCTGGAGCTAAGGTTAATGATTTGGATTTGCATATACCTATAATTTTTATATAGCTTTCAAATTAAACCAGACAAAAGGCCTGATGTGTAACCCAGGTAAATAAAACCTATCAGACTCAAAAAAGCCCCAAGCAGGTTTCATTTATGTGACAAGCTAGTTACTTTGGCTACTAATTTTGCAGGGAATCCAGAGAGAGGCATTTGAAAACAGGAGCCTGTTATTACAAGGATTCCCATTCAATATGCACAATAGGCTATTGAAAAACAAGAAAGGGAGACACCCCTGCAGACCCAGGTGTGCCCTGCATTTCAGGCAGAAGGACTGGTTTGGGTGTTCAGGGTCCTTGGTCCCAGGAATCTTTGATTTATGCCTCATTTCCTTCAGGCACAACAGCAGAAACCTCCAGAAAGTCTTAGAGGTTGAGTGGAGGGGGGGCACCCAGGAAGTCCAGTGTGCCATGTACCACATGCCAGGGGAGATAAGCAGGTGTGGACCAGCGCCAGGTCACCTGCCCCAGCAGCGTGGGGAGGAAATGTCCCCACCTGGACGGCCCAGCCTAACACGGCCATCTGTTCACCGCCAGCTGGTGCCAGCAGCCATGTCAGCACAGAATAGCCTCTCAGGTGTTCCTCAGCAGCAGCTGAACTATAAACTGCAAACTCCTGCCTTCCACCTTTTTCCTTTACTTTCCTTGCTCAGCTAGCTGTCTGTCCTTGATTGAAAAAGAAAAGCAAAACGACTCCACTTTTTTTTCCCTGAGGCTGTTGCTGCTGCTCCTAATAACTCTTACCAATGAAGTGCAAGAGACCATTAAGATTTGTCCTGCTTGGCTTTTACTCACTAGCTTCCACGATAGTCCTCAATGCCATGTGTGATCTGAATGCACAAAGCAGCGTGCATCCAGGAGGGTAGGTGGGCAAACTGCCTACCCCTTCTGCAGTCTTTGCTCTGAAACAGGAAAGAGCATTCTGCAAGAACCTGTTTCGGAGTTTCCGAGTGGAAGGAACAGGACAATCTGAAGTGAGGAAAGGAAGACTTTAATCTTTCCTGGGAGTGGCCGGGTGGTGTGGGCTGAGAATGGGCTCTGACATTGAATCAGTTTGTTTTAAAAATCCGTGTTCTAGCGACCTGTCCAAGAGGCATTCCCAAATCATAGAAGAGGAACAGCCACATCTTTAAAGCTGATAAGAGGGTTGAATGAGAACACATGTGTAATGTGTGTCGGACAGTGCCTGGTACAGAGAGTGTTTGCCTTAGTTTAATTATAGAACAGTAAGTAAAAACTGCTTTCCACCACAGAGGTCAGGGTTAATGAGATGAGGTCCTCCCTGTTGACTGACTTCCTTTTAAAAAGAAAGGGATATTGCTTCTTCAGTATCCTCTGAGCAGCCTAAATAACCGACTTGCCAGAGTGAAGCTCAAAGACCTACAGGTTGATGTAAGCTTACAAGCTCTATGTATCATCCCCATTGGGGATTTATGGGAAGATGATGGTGGCCACAGAATAGCCACAGAGGGGAGAAAGTAGTCCAGATATCCCCCAAGCCCACGCATACTCAGAGCATCCCAGGAACCTCCAGGGGACCAGAGCAGATGACACAACACCCCGCCATAGTGTCATATCAGCCATTACTGGCTCTGCAAATGTGAGCTCAATCTGACAGTTACTCAGGTCTTCTATAAATCTTCTGTGTAAGGTATACTGCCAAGGTAGCCAAAAGGACTTTAATATTATTAATGAGACAGTTATACAGAAAAGATACTATCTTGCAAGTTCTATCCAGATGCTTAATAAAGGGAGTTATTTTGGATCCTGCCTCAACTTTTCGTAAACTGATCTAGTCTGCTTTACACGGTCTTTGCAAAACCACAGAAAGAGCTACTCTTCCTTTGTACCAAGAAGGATAAGCATTTTACACATAGTATTTCAGGCTAACAGCTCCCTGAAGTGGATGTCACTATCCCCATTTCACAGATTAAAAAATTGAGGCTCAGAGAAATCAAGTAATCTGCCTGGGGTCACACATTCAATTGTGAAGGCAGGATTTGAAATTTTCTAGCTCAAACCTGCTCGAAATCCCTATGCTCCACGCATCAAAAATATGTCACTTTTTGTCCTATTCCTTGTATGGACCATGATTTTCCTGCCTTCAGAAAAAGATGCACTCAGGATTATTGGTGAACAAAGCTTTGAGGATGGCCATCAGTACACATGGCATAGTGAGAGGTAAGATGGCACCGTGGAAAAGCATTTATAGTGAAGGCAGGAGGCCCAAGTGCCAGCCCTAAAATGGCTTCTTCCTTCTTGTATGATGTTGCATCCATTACTTATTGTCCTTGAGCCCAGTGTTCTCACCTATAAAGCATCCTTGGCACATAAAATTGTTGTCACAATTAATGCCATAGCACAGGTGAGTCAGCTTTCCTGTCCCTAAGACTCTAGGCAAATGCCACCTATTACTATGGTTCCATTAGTTTCAGTTCCACAAATGATTTGCTCCTGAATCTTTGAAAAGATTTCCTGATGCCTCACTTTTCTTATATATATAAACTAGAACTAATGATACCGAACCTTTTAGTAATATTCTCCAGCAGCCATTCACAAACTTTGGCAAACTGCCATCCTTTGGGAGGTTGTTAAAATGGATTCCTGGGCCCTGGTGATTCTGATCTAGACCAACCAGGTGGAGCCTTGTACTAATTCACGCTTATGTAGGACCCCACATGATTCTGATGGGCCATGATCACTCTGAAAAAGGCTACCCTGCAAGATCAATATTACAAAGAACTGTGGTACCTGTGGATAAAGAACTTGGCCAAGATGATCTGGTCAGCAACGCAGGCAACACCAAACCTTTGGCTGACAGTTACTCAGGTCTTCTATAAATCTTCTGTGTAAGGTATACTGCCAAGGTAGCCAAAAGGACTTTAATATTATTAATAAGACAGTTATACAGAAAAGATACTATCTTGCAAGTTCTATCCAGATGCTTAATAAAGGGAGTTATTTTGGATCCTGCCTCAACTTTTTGTAATCTGTCTTGATCCTGTAGCTCTGGCCACAGGACTGGGACTCCAGAAAACAGCAAAACCCTCTCCTGGTACTGGGCTTCCATTGGGGGATTTGATCCTAGAGAGCACAGCTGAAGCTTCCAGCACTCCGCAGACCTCTTTAAAATATTGAGTGTCACTGCCTTTTTCTTTTTTCCTCTGCAGACACATTTGCAAGCAAAGTGGCAGCCACCCAGGATCAGTATGCAGACGCGTCCATAGGTAACGTCACTGGCAGCAACGCGGTGAACGTCTTTCTGGGAATCGGCGTGGCCTGGTCCATCGCTGCCATCTACCATGCAGCCAATGGGGAACAGTTCAAAGTGTCCCCTGGCACGCTAGCTTTCTCTGTCACTCTCTTCACCATTTTTGCTTTCATCAATGTGGGGGTGCTGCTGTATCGGCGGAGGCCAGAAATCGGAGGTGAGCTGGGTGGGCCCCGGACTGCCAAGCTCCTCACATCCTGCCTCTTCGTGCTCCTATGGCTCTTGTACATTTTCTTCTCCTCCCTGGAGGCCTACTGCCACATAAAAGGCTTCTAAAGGAACAATCAGATATAGTAAATTTATATATATATACGTATATATATACATAAAATATTATGTATAATGAACAGAGGAAACTGACATTTGTCATGTTCACTTACCTGCTGATGGAATCCAGCTTCAAGAGCATACTCTGTACTAGGGCTGAAGTGAGAAACCATCACCTCCCATTCCCAGGGGCGTCATCACATTGAACAAGGCATGGAGGCAGGGGCATCTTTGCAGCTCAGCCTAGAAGGACTGTGTTCTCTCCAGGTTCATAAATCGTTCAAAATTTTTATTTGCTTTCTGTTTCTGCTCGTTTTTGGTGGGGGCTGGGAGGTGGCTGATGTTTGACTTTTATTTTGTATTGTTTTGTTGGGAGAGTCAAAGTTTTTGTTTCTCTTGTGGGAGGTGATGACCAATCTAAGTGCAAATGGGCTTTTGGCAAAAATTTAAATCATTACAATTACTCTCTCCAAAAACTTTAAAAATTATTTTGGATTAAGAAAGGATATGGGCATGGAAGAAGAAGTATGTCTTCACTACATCACTAAATTTCATGCTTATCTCTGGAACATGAGAAGAGGTAAAGCTGCCTCCAAGAAGAAGCATGGGAGCTCGAATGCAGCCAGGAAAAGTGGTAGTTCTAGATACAGTCTGATATTTAAAGATACAATGCCTGGCACTCTTGTTCAACAGGTACAGAAATAATGTGCCTAGATTCCCAAGAACATGCAAAAGCATTTATTTCTTATCTCTTTAGCTCTGGACTGTGATTAGCAAGGCCCTTATTCTGGTTTTCCAACCTGACTAAACCCCCAGGCCCTCATCCTAACCCTCCTCCTCCTACCCACCACCTCTAATGCAAACAGGAATAATCCCATTCAAAAAGCACATCACCCTCTTCCATTTGCTTCGATATGTCCCAGTTCCATGTTTGCTGTTGCCTGGGATCATTCGTCGGTTTTATTTTCAAAAGCATTCATGGCTTGCACAATCCTGTTCCAGTCATGACTGAACATTTGCTCCTTCTTCATGTGCCTGTTTGGGAATGTTGTTGTGATACCTGTTACACAGTGCATGGATGAAAAACAAAATAAGCGTATCTGTATATAGTAGAGTATAGCGTATACTGTTCTCCCATTCAGCAATGTTGACTGGACATTGAAGACATAAGTGAGTTTCCTTTTCACCTGAGTTGTAACTTTTGTGTTGTTATTGAGTTTGATTTTACTAGGGATAAGAGGAGAAAATGGCTTACTGTTCATGGACCTGCACATTCATTTCTAAGAAGCAATAACAGTTCACTGGGAAATTAAAGCTATTGAGAGGACAGGAGGCAAACTACCAAGTATCTTCATGGAAAATTAGCCATGTGGAATACACCAGAGGCCTCTAAACAGTCACCTGTTGATGATTCTGGAAGGCCAAGGAGAAAGGTGTAGAGCAGTGGCTGGATTCGATGTTCCCCAGGCTTTGAGAGCCTCCATTTCCATGACACCCCTAACCCCAAAGTATTTATTTCACTTCTGCTCTGTCTGGCACAGATGGTAGATAGTGGTTTGTTCATTTTATTTTTTTATGTAAAAGGCTATTTTGAGCCCTGTTTATTTCACCACCCAGACTCCTCTGATTGTATCTGTAGTAGGAAAGGAGCCAGGGAGACCAATGGGCCTTTACTAGTGCATCTTCTGTACTTATGACTAAGGAGGAAGCAATTAGATGAGATTAGTGTCTCCCAGGAGGATTGCACTGGGAGGTTTTTAACCCTGGAAAAGGAATGGCTCTTTCTATTTCAAAATACCAAAGAGCATGGATAAACCTAACATTCCAAAGTAGTGAGTCCAGTAATGAGGAAAAATGGAATGACGTTGGTCCTGTCTCAGAGACTTCTCTATCTATAAAGAATCCCAGGCCAGAGACACCACTGGCCCTCTGTATTGATTCAAAGATACTTAAGAGATAAAAGCTGTTCAGTTATTTCCTCTTATTTTACTCAGTAATCATAATCATTCATCATTTAATAAACATTTGGTGACTGAATGAATAATTAAATGCTGGTTATTCCTCAATATGCCAGGTACTGTGCTACTCTTGGGACCTAAACCATGAACAAGACAGCCCAGATCCCTACCCTCAGCGGGCTCACAGCTAATGTGATTGCTATTTCCATGGGTAAAAGTTAGCACAGCCAAATGGAAACACTTTTATCTTGAAGGGAAAAACAGGATAAAACTTTTGACATAAACACATTGAAATTGTTACCAATGGAGTTGTCCAAATATCTAAGATTTTAACTCAGAGATAAAGCACAGGTTAAGGGAAGCATCCTATGTATCCTTAGCTGTTCTTATATATCCGTACACACACCCCGCCCCCAATCGTAAGCCAAGAAAGGCAATATGTTGGTGATCCAGATAACTGAAATGCTCCAATTAACCCCATTTTTATCTTTGTTGGATAGCAGTACTTTTCTATGCCCCACACCTCTATAGTTTCCTCATATCTCCAGGAGACTCACCCCAGCAGGCCATGGCCCAACATTTGATGGTCTAAGTCTTTTGGGGGCACATGCTAACCCATTTTTTTTTTAAGATTTACTAAATGGAAATCTAGCCTAGAAACACCAAGTAAATATTGTCAAAGGATGTGAGTTGTCTAAAAATTAGATTTTGCACTCAATTTTAGCCATATTTGGAACATCAATAATCCCATAGCAAATTTTCACAGAGGACTTTCAGAAATTCCTGCCATTGAATTTTAATTTCAAAGCTTTTTGGTTTGTTTGCTTTTCTCAAGTTTCATGTTATAGGGAAAATATGATTCTGATTGTTCAGAGTTGTTAATAATTGTAGTTGTGTAAAATTATTTCATTTTGTTTATTTTGTGTGTATTGTGCACAGCTTTAGGGGGGAAGTGCACTAATTGTGCTGTTCCTTATAAATGGTACACATTATTGACACAGACAAATAAAGTTTCTAATTGTTTCTGATTTAATCACTAGTGATACAGCATAATCTGTATGGAATGTTTCCTCTCATTGTCATCTACTTCATTTTTGTTTTGATGTTTTGAAGAAATAAAGACCAAAAAGGTATTATTGTGCAATTGGTATCTCATCCAAAAGAAAGAAAATAGATACCCAATATTCAAACTCATGCAAATGTCAACTCTTCGGTCATACAAGGTTTCCTTTTTAATGTTCCCAAGAGAGCACAGTGTCAGAATATGTGTCTATCCAATGGTATAGAGATAAATGTTGGATGTTTCTCCATTTCACTAATTGTTTTTTTTTTTTACATCTTTTAGTACCACTTTATCTACATCCTTTCTGCATCCAAGAACATGACCTATAAACAGCTCCACATCAAACCACTTTTTAGCAGAATATTATAGCAAATAAATCAATCCCAATAAAACTGATCAGAAGTAACAGTTGTTTCCCAAGTGATACTTAGTTGCTTAGTATCATATACTATATTCCTCTTAATCCTAATAGAATTTGCTTGCATTAATTTCTAACTACATGTTATTGATTTTACGTATCACATAACCAACAGTACAAGAAGAGGTGACACTAGAAATCAGCATTTGTGAAAAAAAATGTGACCTCTAGTTTGTATGCTTATTTGCAAGTCTACGTTAATATCAGTGGATTCAGTTCTTGGAATCTGTCCACTGTGCACATGTAAATGGAATTTTACTCATCTGATCATCTTTAAAATTTCCTTTGAATTCATTATATCCATATATGATCATGTGTGGCACACTTTCACATGTGAAGGAAATAAAGTATAATTTAAATATTTTCTTGGATCAACAATTAATGTCTCCTAGTTACCAATCTTTGGTTTAACACAAAATAAGCAGCCAACATTTATTTCTTTAAATACCAAAGACAGTAATTCAATGGCCAGAGTAGTCTTGACTATCTTAACTACCTTTCAATAAAATGTCATGGTTCAATGATTCTCAACCTCTTATAAGCTAATTTTAATTCAAAGATGATGATTCAAGCCTGCCACCAGTGAAGATTTCAGAGAGCTTTGTTTTCTCTACAGCATAAGCACAGTTTTTCTTGTTGCTTTTCAAAGAAAAAAAATTATAAAATGTGCTCCTTTAAACCCCCTATAGGTATTCTGATAGATGAATCTCATTCACAGTGAGAATCCCCAACACAGCATCTTTCCCCCAGTAGTCTCATGGTTAATAGAAGCACATTACCTTTTCCATACAGGGTTAGATTCATTGATTCCACAGCCCAGGATCCCTGGTCCTAATCTTTCAAAATAGATTGGTTTGTTCTACACATAACTGCAATTAGAAATGTAATACATTTCTTCCAGTAGACAGTGACAAAACTTCACCTTCTTAAGAATGTAAATCAGCCCCTTTAAGACTTCTTTTAAAAAATGTCTCCTGGTTCAACATGTAGAGTGTCTTTTTTGATTCTAGTTTTCTGTCTCCTATCTTGGGCAGTTGAATTCAGAGCAAGTCTTGAGTACAGTTTCATAACTTCAAAAACACTTGGCCATTTCATGATTGACAATGCACAACCTTAATTCTCACCCAAATCTACAAGTGGCATTCACAACTTTTGTTATAGTAATCACTTCGCTTGGCAAAAGCATTGTAGCTGTTGGTAAAATTGAACATAATATTTAATTGATAAACAAATGAGTGTATTATGTAGAAGAGATTTACACAATCATATTTTTCTTACAGAGAAAGAAAGATGCTATTATGAATACATCTATTGGCTTTCATTCAGATCTACCTACAGATTTTTGTTAATGGACTGCATTTCTGCTCTTCTTTTTAATATTAGCTTTCTATCATTTCTAGAAATGTAGTCTTCTACCCAACACAATGTGTTGGGTAGCTCAGATGGTGTTCTACTTTCAAGGACATAGGAAGGGGAAACTATTGCAATAGTTAGATAGTTGATTTTTGGAACTTAATCAGGCCATAGTTAATCATCTCTCAAGGTAGAGAATGTCCTAGAGAAGAGAACAACCACTGAGAGTTAGGTCTCCCAAGGGACAGAGTGCTTCAGCTTTCCAGCCCACAAGAATTGGTGAGTAGCTTTCTGTGACTTTTCCCCCTGCCTGCCAAGATGTCCAAAAAGATGTTCTAAGAGGCTCTACCAATTTTCAGTTTTGTCAAAGTTCCTCTGATTTATTCTCCTAAGGGGCCTTTAAATAAACAGTCATTGTACATATTACTATTTTTATTTATTTGTAGGAAAGAACATTACTTCATAACTTCAAAAGGGAAGAGGACTTTGTGGTTAAAACCACAATTCCTATCTTTACAGGATAGACTTACTTGCCCATGGTCACCACATCTGTAATCAATGAAGTATTTCACAGCTGCTGGTCCTACTCACATTCTTTAGAATCATGCTGTCCTAACCTTTATCAAAGATCCAGAGAGATGTTCCCTTGGAAATAGGCAATCTTAGTCTTTCTTTTCCCCAATTCCAAACTTTTCCATGCTTATTCCCACCATGTTCATCACCCTTAGTAATGCTCACTATTGCCTCTCAGCAATGGAGAGAGGATCATGATAATGTGCTCTGGGATATTTTTCTGAAAGTGAATTTATCATAGGAAGAAATGAAAATAATGGCATTCTACTTGGAAAACAATCATTTACTATGTATCTCTATAAATGTTTAGGACAGATAATACCCTACACATTACAGCAGTACTGATTTTCCTTTTTGGATCACATTTTTCATGCTTCAGTGCCATCTACCTAGCCTTTTATTCTATTGATATATGTAAGTATGGATCAGGATGAAGGAGCCCACCCCCAAAACACACAGACACACACTCACACTCAATTCTATGAAAGTTTCTACAAAGGTGAAGTATGTAAACATAGAAAAATATAATGCCTCCAAAAAATACAAGTGGGTCAAATGTTTCTCTGTGGGTATTATATTCCTGGTATGCAAATGATAGTAAAATTCCACAATAACCATACACCAAAAGAGAAATTAGCTAACTTCAATCTACTGACTTGATTTTGACAGTTACTGCACAGCCCAGCCCTCCTAATTTGTTGATTGCAGAGACAGAGCTACCTAGCCAAATCCAAGAGTATACTGGGGGTGACAGGGGAATTAACATACTGGCAACCGTCTATATTGGAATTTGTTTATTCACCAGGAAGGATGTGGCCCAGAAATTTCCAAAGACCTCTCTCCTACATTCCCAAGTTGAATTAACCTGCTTTTAATTTATAGTACTTTTTAGTAGATCCCCTTGAAGCCACAGATAAATTTTCTAGGGAGAGCTTTCTTAAAAATGTGATTCTGTTTGTTATGACCTATCTTCTAATGTGAAGGTCCCATTCTTTCTAACTGGAAGGAACAATCCTAATAACCAAGTATCTGACCACTTTTCAAAATGTTTCACTTAAAAATTATATCAATATTTAAGATAAAAATTATAGGACCTAACCAGTTCTAAGAAAAATAATTTTCTCTGTAGGTACATTTCTCTACCTCCTTATACTTATCCTAACATTAAACTTTGAGAACTGCTCCAAAGAAGAAATCTTGAAATATATTCTAATAATGTTCATGTAAGTAAATAATATGGCTAAAATAATGTTTTAAGTGAAAAGTATCTATGTTGTTGATAGACATACTTTAAAAATGAAAGAATTTAGCACAAATAAAATGTGCGAGGTAGTATTTCATCACAGATTACTCTTTTCTAAATTATTTGAAAGTCATTAACCGTAAGGAAGATAAATTTCCAGTTTCAAAAAACAGTACCAATTTCAGCTTGTATTCTGTTTTTATATGAGAATCAAAGCTTGGCATACATAACTTTTGACTTTTGTTACAAGGTATGCTTTAGTTACTCTTTTCCAAATTATTGAGTTATTTTGTGGAACACAACTGGATCTATACAGGTGTCTCATAAAAATACCTTCAACAATTTACTGTCTTTTTTAGGCTAAGAAGTTTCTTAATTTCAGAACTTAATAACTTGACAATTTAATGTAAAAAAGGCTGATTCCATTTTGATATTAACATTTCAGAATTAATTTTAATATTTTAAATAATCATCAGATGGGATATTGAGCTTGAGTCTAACCCAAACAAACAACAAAGTCCTGAAAGACCTACCAGTAGTTAAAAGCCTTCTGAAATACTGGCCTTTTCATGGAAAGCAAACAGAAGGGTTGCTTTTAGTGTTTTTTTTCTACCAGAAGTTGCCATTTCAACCAAGGTAAAAACAAAAAGTATTTGAAATGGTAGTTTGAAGATTATTCTATAATAATCAGACACAGTTTCAGTGTTAAATCTCTATTTCATCTTTTCCTAGGACACAAAGATATTTATACATAAATACAAAAACAGACAATGTATATCAAATAACTTGAATTACATTTACAGATGTCTAAGATTACTGTAAAAGCCAATGTCAAGTTAGTATTCCTTTTATCAGGTGTCTTTTATAAATTAAAAAGGGAGAGAAATACAGAAGAAAACACATTCCAGATTTTCTTTTTTTTGATAAAGGTGCAAATTCAGTTGTTTGAAAACTGCCTAGAATGTTAGTAATATGTATCTTTCTAAAAAACGTAAGTAGATCTTTAAAAGAAAAAAAAATGCTTTTCTTCCCTTCACTTAGCAAGCATTTCTGATAGAAAGTCTTTAGGATCAATTAGGGTACCCTTCTGATTTTTCCAATTACTCTCTGTTATTATTTGGAGGGTGTTGAAAACAGCTCTTGAAAAAAATTATGCTTGTCTAGGCCAAATCCTGGGGGATTAAAAGGATGAGATTTTATATTTTCCCTGGAAACATAGCACTGAGCAGGCAGGCTCCTATACATGACTTGACATTTTCTAGAAATATGTTTTGGCACAACAGGACAGTAGGAATGAGACTCCTCCCCACTTCTGCCATAAAAATCTAATCATTTACCACCATATATCCTCCACTAGCTGTAATTTAACTTACTTTCACTGAAGCAACCCTCAACTTTCATACACACTGGTTGTGTTGTGCCTAGCATTTTCCATCCAAGATGTTACTAACAGGCAACCCAACCCTTTCAACTAACTGGTAATGAGATTTCTCCAAGGTGGTCCAGTCAGGGTAAGGAGTGAGTACAGAGAGGGGTAATAATATTGATGTCAGGTCACTGGAGCCTATTTAACCACCTGCTTCATTACATATAGGACCTTGTTGGGGACACATGCTATTAGAAATATTGGAAGGACTTTTATCTTATTGCTATTTCAATAAAATTCTTGTTATATTGGATCTAAGCAAAAGATAACATCATGCAAAAACTGAAAGCCATTTTTATTAGCTCTGTTATTGTTAGGCTAAGAAGATATTATCTTTGAAGTTGCAGTCTAAAACTTAAGAACAAGGATTTTGCTTCCATTAGTAATCCCTTAGGAAATTTGACACTTTGAGTCTTCTTTGAGACAGATGATACTGTGGTAAATGTATGCATGTGGCTTAAAATATTCTTGATAGTCTCAGGTTGTCCTCACAGATCCTGCATAGATTTCCTTTTTTAAAAATGAGTATCTTTCTCATCAAAATGGATTGGGAATTTTTCCAACAACTGGTTTCATTTTGTTGAGAAAGGAGTCTAGCACCCAAAGAAGCTGTGAGCAGTAGGATTGCATCAGCAACCCCACCTCTATGCCCCTTTTTGTACTCCTGACTTTCAGTGTCTAGGGCACATCTTTCAGAAACAACTGTAGATGATGAGAAAGTCAAAAGAAAAGGGTTATACTCATTTTCAAAATGGACTACATCTGCTTATCGCCTTGAAAATTGTGTTTAAATTTTGAAACTTTAAACACCAAGAGAGATGCTTTTAAATGCCAATTCTGAAGCAAAGAGTACATGTTTTGCAAAGCCATAAGGAAAATGCATGTTAATTACTGGGACATGGGATTTAGTAACATTAGTGTCCAATCCTTGCCCTCCCGTATCCCATTTATAGAGTATATAGAGGCAAACAAGCAGTTGGGGAGAGGAGAGAAATCACTATCAATGTCATAAGTCACATCACCGTTTAGTTACTAGGTGGGGTCAGGAACTGGGCAGTATAAATGGGACCAATACTAGTTCTCAAGCCAGACCAGCACCACCCTTGCTCCCCCCACCCCCATAATGGATATGGTCTATGAACATTAGAACAATGCCAGAGTATTCTTTTCACTTAATGTGAATATTACCTATAATGACTCCTCTCTGAGCCAGGCTGTTTTGTTTGACTCAAATCTTTCCAGTCATGCAGCTCAGATACTTGATGCCTGCCTAGAGAGTGAACCCATCTTTTCAAACTGCTTGCCATGGACCCAGTTTTTAAAACACTAAGAAAGTAGCAGAGCTAATGTGGATTGGACCTAGCAAGGAGTCCATTCTTTTTTTTTTTTTTTTTTTATTCATGAGAGACACAGAAAGAGAGAGAGGCAGAGACACAGGCAGAGGGAGAAGCAGGCTCCATGCAGGGAGCCCGATGTGGGACTTGATTCTGGGTCTCCAGGATCCTGCCCTGGGCTGAAGGCGGCACTAAACCGCTGAGCCACCCGGGCTGCCCCAAGAAGTCCATTCTTAAAGGACTCCAGGCTTGTATTTTTTCTTCCTGGCCAATACTCTCACTGCAACTCTAGAAGTTGTTCATTAGTAAAATGAAAGTAATAATTATTTTGTTCCTGTTTAGAAATCATACCTCCTTAGAACTTGACACTTCTATTAACCAAAACCATGTAAGCATGTGTAGTATCATTGTGACTTTACCCAAAGACTGGGTTTTCTCTTATAAAGAAACCAGACTGGTTTTGGTCTCTTTAAAACAACAGACAAGATATTTAATAACATTTGAAGACAATGAAAAAGGTTCAGCACAGGCTTTTGGGTTAAAGAGGAGGGCACAGCTTTTGACAGGCTCTCTTGATGTTTTGTTCTTCCTCATAAGTTTTTATCTGTCATGATTCCCAGCAGAGTATTTCCCCATACTCATTCTGTGGGAGGATACTGACACAGCTCCAGAGTCTGCCTTTAATTCTTAATTCTCCCAGGAGAAACAGCCATTCCTTAGTTCCTAATATAAAAGAAAAAAGAAAGAAATGATAGCTGTCTCACTGGTTGATTCACAAGATTTGTACCAAAGCACAGACCATTCGGAGGATCTTTAGGAACTGGAAATGTTTCCTCAACTACTTTAATCAAAAGTCAGAAATTGCTTTGACACCAGGATCTTAAATGTCACTTGATCCTCTTGCCTGGTCCTCACAAAACAATAAAGACTGATTGCTACAAAGTATGTTTGGACAGTGCTAATCCATTAAAATTCAGATCTGGATACTGAGGCTAGATAAATATCAAATGGCAAATTACCTGAGAAAAAAGAACCAGAAGTTAAAACCAAAGAGGGAAGAAAATTAGTGAACTTAGCAACTATGTCTTCCAGAATTGTTGATTGACTTTATATTCAGTCAAAACTTTCAAAAAAACATCTATACAGTCAAGGCTGTGAAACCATTTTTAAATCAAACATCAGAATCTATATTTTTTCAATCCTAGTTGAATTCTATAAACCTCAAGCATTTATTTTGTACAAAGTATTGTATCAGGAGCTCTAAGAGGATATGGAGAGCTCAAGACAAAGTAGTTTTAAGAAAATTAATACTAGCCCTGAATTCAGTTAAGAGGAGTCCACTTGTGGCATGCAAATTAATCTTCCACTTTGGTGGAGACATTTTATCAATTTGAGACTGCTTAATGGAGCCATTCTGAAACCTTTCAAGAAGCTTTTAATAGAAATAGAAATACTAATTTCTTTAACTTCATAGTCTTTCACCAATGAGATAAATGAATTCAAACTCAACTAACAGATCTTGAGTCTACAATGAGCCAACTCTGAGGTTGACATATGATCTTTAACATTTCAAGTAAGGAAGAACTGATTACAAATATCAAATATTTGCCTCCCCACTCCTGAATTGTTTTCTATTGAGTGTTGATACTAATTCATCACTGGATGTTCTTAACTCTACCTGTTGCTCTTTTGACTTTGAGGTGTCTGGTTATATTTCAGTGAGTTCAACTCCAGCTGTCACATTTTGACAGCCAACTAGAAGATACCTTAGTCCCTATGTCTGAATATACAAAGCTCTCTTCATTTTAACATCAAATGTCATCAGAGAGGAGACCCAAGGACTCATCTCTTTCAAAAATGAGTATTTGCTTCAGAGGGTGATGAATCTTTGGCTCTTCTGAACATGAATTCCCTTATCATTAAGGGAAAGACTACCTTTAGCTTGATTTCCCAGAACACATCAAGCACTACATGATTGATCTCTTGCTCCCTGTTATCATCCACTGGGTATGGGTTGAAGGTACTTTCCATTGTGAACCAGTTTCTCCTCATAATACTTGATTGCAAGTGTCAAGCCAATAAAACCACATTAAGTCTGATGGGAATTTAAAGGTTTATTTTGAAAAAATCCTTTGTGCACTTCTGGAAAAAAAAAATTCCCTTCCCAAACAGGGAGTGAAAAGTTTCTCCCTTCGGAGTAAACCTACAATAGAAAATTTAATGAGATTGGAATGAATTCCACATCAGTGACCCTTGTAAGGCTGAATGTTATTCTTCTGAATGTAAACTACATTCCTACAGCTTCTCGCAATAATTCCACGTACTTTTTCATTCTTTGTACTTAATAATCACCTTTTAAGAGAGAGACTGATACAGTTATTTTATACTAAAGTGAGTAAATACAAACAGGGTGTTTGTTGACCAGACAGAAATATATTAATAGATTGTCAAGGAAGACAAAAAAGGAATTTCATTTCTACATGTTCAACTGTCTTTCTAAAGCCTTCCTTGTTACGGAGAAGATGACTCCTCAAAATGGTTTTACAAAGACTTAAATCCCACCCCTAGCAAGTCACCTGGTTTGCCCACAGCCCAAATGCCTCATTAGCAATCTGAAATTGCATACAGTTGGAGAAAATATAGCAAGAGGATGTAGGCATTGCCATGGGGAAAAGAAAAAGCAACCATGGTGAACTCTGCTTATATAAACAAAAAATGTTTTAGTGGAATAAATGTAAGCTTTCTCTTGAAAGAATCCCAGTTAGAATGTCATTAGAAATGGCAAAACCATTTCAACATCATAACAGTCATATATTCCAACTTTATTAGCATTGAGGCACAACGCCAAATTCATCAGGGGGAAAGGTAAACAAATGTTCCCAGCACTGTAACAGATAAAGTGATCTCGTGAGCCTCCCCACTAAGAAAAAAATAAATAGATAATATTTTTCCTATAACTATATTAATATCTAGAACTTTCACCTAGGGAAAAAATTATTTTTTCCTTCTCATGACTAATCTTTATGTAAAGCTGCTGTTCAGTTGCAGTAGGCATGGTATTTATATAGATTGAGAAGTCCTTCATATTGATTTTGACCCCCATTTCACATTTCATTAGGAGATCCTAAATTGGAAAGGTTGGATTTTCTGTCTCTTTTTAAATAAATCTGCACCATAAGCATTTTCTAAAAATGACTGCCTTAAGCCATCTAAGTAGCTCTGTCAATCAGTGATAGGTGCTTGGCATAAGGCAGAGAACTTGTGAATAGATTGAGCCTCCCTTCTGAATAAGGCAGCTGCTCATTCAGACCCTCATGTCTCATCCCTCTCAAGTCCTTATACCAATCCAGGCTCTTGAACTGACCCAGTTCCACCTGTCAAATAGTAGTCTCTAAGTGCACTGGCAGCCTGTTCAACTTCATTTCTCATCAACTGAATTTCTCTGATGTTCTTGCAAACTCTTTACTCATGCAAATAGATCCTTGCATTTGATACACTTTAAAAGGGATTTTACTAGAAAAAGAAATCAACAAACCTTTGTGTTCAATGAAGAACCTGAACTTAACTAATCTATTATGTTAATCACCTCAAGGTAATAGGAATAATTTCACCTGCGTGGCAAGAGAGACTCTTAATGCTATTACTGAAATAATGCCCTCTGAAGAGAAACTGTAAAGTCTTCTACAACGCCTTTTAAAGGGGGCCTGGGTGTCTCAGTCAGCTGAGCATTCAACTCTTGATTCCCGGCTCAGGTCATGAACTCAGGGTTGTGAGCTCGAGCCTCATGTCAGGCTCCATGCTGGATGTGGAGCCTGCTTAAGATTCTCGGCCTCCCTCTGCCACTATCCCTCTCAAATAAATTTTTAAAAAGCCTTCTAGAGACTCAAATTTAGTGATGTAGAAAAATATTTCCTTCAGGGGAAGGTCACAAGTTAGAGCATGAGTGAGTCACATTTTACTTACAGGTTTGCTGTATATATGCAGATATGGCACTAACTTCTGAAGCTCTTATATTAAATTAGCATCTATTGAATCTGTCCCTTACCTACATTATAAAAATGTCTGGCAGAAAACTCCAATACCCACCTTCACATTCCACATGGAAAACCTTTGTCCTGGGAGCACATTAAGGTGATTTGGGTAATGACAATGTGTTTTGGAATAAGCTACTGTAGTGACTCTTGACATTTGGTTCCTAACAAAGCAGTATCAGCCAAAAATTTGAAATTTGTTATTTATGCAAATTCTCTAGTCCTACCAGAGACCCTGCTCAGACCTGTGAATCAAATTATGGAAGTGGGCCCAGCCATATAGCCTCTGACAAGCCCTTAAGGGTGATTCTGGTGCACGTTCAAGTTTGAGAGCTACTGAACAGAGCTCTGAGAGATCCAGGAAAGTAAATGCTGCCCACTGTTTAACTGCTTCCTCAGAGGAAAAAGCTTAAAAGCTTAAATGGTAGGTTCTTTACAATCCCAATAAATTCTGATATATGGACATAAATGTTCACTGGACTTAAAATACAATTTGAAGGCAAATTAATCCTTACAAATATTCTTTCCTGGCATAAAAGAGCTTCAGGCAGGCTCTCCAGAGAGATTTCTAATCAGCTTTTCTAGTTCTTTCAAAAAACCAACAGCTAATCTGCTTTGCTTGACTGGCTCAGGGCCTCTAGAATGACCTTGGACACTTAATTGATTAGGCTCTGGACCTTTTGCCTTAATGCTGCACCATCATGTGTGTATCAGTACTGAGTTATACTTAATGATACAGTCTACTGGTTTAAAGACTGGGTGTGAACTAATTAAGCTAAAATGACTACTGGTTATGAGTGAGTTTGGGTTTTAGAAGATAGTTTCAAAGGCTCAGTATAGCTCATAAAACCTGGAAACCACAATGTAGGCACCATCCCAAGTTACTCAGGAATTCCTTTCTAGGCTCTCTCATTTGAATTGATGCAGAAATGGAGAGTCAACAAGTGACTTTGTTTATAAAGAGGCCTTGCAAAATACAACTTAAGATTGTTATTGTATGTGCACATGTATGTATTTTTCCTAAAATCTAACCTGAAAAGAACCCACTTACAGGTACTTAAAACAACCATATATATTTTGACTCCCCTATTTTGGAGATCCAGAAAACTAATTCAAGCGTACAAAAAAGCAGCCTATAATGGAGGCTTAACAATGATATCCTGGAGAAGAATTCTATAACTGTCACTCACTCCAGGCCTCCCTTAAAAGGAGTCAAATTTGTCAGATATTTTGGAACGACTGCTTTTTCAGGAATTACTGAAAAGCCCACTTCTCTAAAATCTGTGTTCCTCTCCTGTTGTTGGTCAAAGTTTAAGCATTTGAACATTTGTTTTCTGTCTCCAAGAATCTTTCCCCCTTGGCTCTTTCCCCATTATCCTATTTCTCTTTCATACCTGATTACCAAATACCTCCAGCTAAAAGTCCCCCCTTCCTCTGTCTCCACAATTGTATAGTATCTATTTACATATTCTTTTAACTAAAAGTTAAAGCCTCACTAAAAGGATGCTTCCTAGAATAATTACCAATGTCAAGACACTTTGGTGATGGGATGTACACCTTTCTAGGGGTAGGGGCTGAGTCAAATTGTCTGGGATTCATGCAGATCCAGAGCCTTGACCTTCTTCCAGAGTTTCAGAGTATATTGTGGTATTTTTACACTTCTTAAATTCAAGGCAAAGTTACACTGGTGGCTTGCCTTAGTCCACAACCCATGGTGTGTGTTATTGGCTCAAGTCCCAAAACCTTGAAACAAACCTGGATAAAAAATTTCTTTCAGAAAGATCAGGGGGAAAAGTTATATGATCTGAAGAGTCTTACTTATGTGGTAAATAAAAAAAAAAGAAGCCTTGGTATTAGAAGATGACAGATAATTGTTTTAATCTCCCAACAGTTTTGCCTTTCAGTGCCATTCATGGTGATTTTCATAGGTCAGTGGTGCAATTCAACACTATTCTAATAAGCCATAATAATCGTTGGCACAACTGTTATTACAACGGGACATCCCTGGGTTTCATCTATTAATTGTTGTAGACAGTAGGAAGCTCACACTGAGAAGATATTGGTAACTTCCTAGACAAGGGCCAGGAAAGGAACTAGCATATTGTACATACTGTATATATCCATTGCTCTGTGCCACTGTGAGTATTCTAAAGAGACAAAAAAGAAGGGAAAATTTAGGCAGTAGAACTTCTCTCTTGCCTTTGATGATTACTGATGGCAATTCGTTCCCACTGAATAAGCCTGGTAAAGACTGTTAAAGTAAACTGAACTCATCCTGAGCCAGAACAGGCAATCCATAAAGAAAAAAAGTGGCAGATCATTGAGCCAGAAACCACCTCTCCTGAGGAGGTGATCATGAATTGTCTGTACAAGGCAAAAAAAAAAGGAAAAATCACTTGTTCACATCTTGTATGTGTAGTTTAAAGGACCCACTACAAATATCCTTCAAAGCAAGGAGAGTGGGAAGAGATTAAAAATGGAGAGGAGGAGATTTTACCTTGAAAAATGGTAAACAATCCTCATATTCCTTTAGTTGATCCTGAAAATGTTCACGTCTAAAACTACTTTTAAAATAACATAACTTCACTGCACTTTTAAATTCCTGAGTGGTGGTATGTCAGTAATGCATTTGGATACTTGAGTTTTTCAGTTTTTATTCTTTATGCCAATGAATGTAATCTCTAAACTTGCCATTCTGAGTACAAACACACACAACCACATGAACACATATATTAAGGGATATGCATCATCTATTACTCATTTTGTAGGAAACACAGTGTACAAAAACAGAAATTCCAGTGGATTTATTCAGTGTGTTTCAGTGACAACATGTAGTAGGGAATAAAGGTACTCTCATATCCTCTTTGCTGACCACATTGTTAAAATTATAATTGTAAGCAACACTGCTAAAAATGCCTGTGTAAAATAACTTCTCTAGTTATCAATGAATCAATACATTTTGAATTCAACTTTCAAAAATATGTGCTAAACTTAAATATTTTTATATCTGTGGTGTTTTCCTATTAACTAATAGTAATGAATAAGTGACCATACACCTGATACCATCAAAAGGGAAGATGGCCTAAATGAAAAGTTAAAAGTGGATATTATCTATAGTCTTCTGCCAAAGAGCACTGTTTAATGAAAATGTAGATTAATTTCTTTTATTATGAATATAAGACATGTTTGCCCTATCATCCTCTATCTTTTTGAAAATCAATGTTTTATATTCCTAAGGGCCCAGGACAATATTCTTTAAACCAGTATAATACACAGACACCTTAGGAATGAAAGGTACAGTAACTTGGATCACCTGCAGAATGCTGGATTAGCACTCCAACATTCAAGGGTATATACATGAGTCTTCTCTATAATTGTCATACTGCACTGAATCACTTTTGGGAATTTCAGCTAATTCTTTTAAATGAAAGGCGCCAACATTAATGACAGATCTTGTCTAACATGGAAGGCATTAAAATGTTCCCTTTCAAGCACTGTCATGAGTGGATGGAAATTACCATCTAATCTTCCCACCTAATCATCTCATGTAGGTTAACTCCAAGGTCTAACAATGTTGCATAGATGGTTAACAGACTATGTGTACCAAGGATATTTAATTTGTGCAGTTTGCAAGAACTAGCCATTTACAAAATACATTCAACTGTTTTGTACATAAAATTTTTGATTCCTATAGTTTTGTTCAAACTGCTATCTTTTAAAATACTTCAATTTTATTTGAATTTTAAAAATTAATCTGTTATAAGTTAGATGTTGCTTTATTGACTCTGTGATTCAATGTACACTCAGCCATATTCCTGTGGGGAAATATCAATTCTATTGACTTTCTTGGCATGAGCCAGAGATTCATAGTTTCTTTAAGGACTCTAAGTATGAGACAAAACCAAAATTAAATTCTAGTGAAGAAATTAGAAAACTGTTGTAAAAAATGTATTTTTAAAATCTTAAGATATATGTGATTTACACTGCCTGTTAATCTAGTCTCTTTGTGAAATAACCACAGCATAATATTTGTTAAGACTCTGAAACACCAAATATTTGTGATGTTTGTATAGCACCGTTGTTATAATATGTGATTTCAAATGGTAAGCATCTTTGTTGTAATCATGTGAGCCCACAGAATTCCTGCTGTTATGTACAACCAGCTCTCAGAATTCAGATTTCCTGCAGCTGCTGTATCACCAATAAATGAGAATTGTGAAAAAAAAATTTTAAAGAATTGAGTTTATGCTCACTGTGCATTTTCCTAATGAATGAATTCAGAGAGTTTTATTTTTACCAGAAATGATCTCTCAGTCAGTAAATACAACTGCTGATTTCAACCATACTACCATTCCAACGGTTTCTATATTCTTGATCTAACTACCCAAAACTGGAAGCTTATTGCAAGGTGTGTCCTAACAAATGTACAATAAATGCCTTTCCTGCATGCTGCCTGAGATATGTTGTAATTTGAAATGTCTTATAAAAAACTACATATTTCATAACCCAAATTGAACCAGCAATATTTCTCATGTGTATAATCGATGGTATGTTAATATAAAAATCAGAAGCACTGTCATACATGTTTTATGTGACATTTAATCTTGTTAAACTGTAATCTATGAAGTATTCGCTGCCTGAACTAGTCTACTCTGTACAAATCATTGTCTTAACTGTTTTCCTAATCTTAACCATATTTCCTAACACTTAAATATAAATGTTTGTAAATTAGCCATTCAATTTTTTAAATCAACTCTTATGTATCTTCAGTGTGACTCAGTTAACTAACCTGAAACAAAGAAGAATCAAAGCCTTTCTTGTCACAGTCCAGTCCAGGCCTAGAGACATTTCAGTTAGGCAAAAATTCATTCATTAATCCAGCAAATATTTATTGTGCATCTACTATGAATCAGGCTCTACCCCAAATATTAGAATTCTCAAGAACCAGGGAAATCACAAACCTCTATCTCCCAGTGAGGAATTTCTGAACTCCCCCTCTACCATCCTTCTGTACTTTCCATGGACTTAAGAAATTATTTTGTTCCTCCTACATTATAACAGAAATTATCCACAGAAAGATCTTGAATTAAAATATGGTCCATCAGGCTCAAGAAAATGCAACTGTCACAGAAGTAATATCTTAAAGCCATACTTAAAAATAAATGAAAATAAAACCCAGTTTAAGAGATTTGACCCTAACTCTGGGAGAAATGCTTAAAAGGTCCCTTCTTGAAATTTGTATATTGTGTTGGTTTTAAAACACTAAGATTCTTTTTAACATTTCCTAAAATGGTGTTCCTGCAAGGGATGAAGGAATTCTGTGAAAGAGGAGGAAGATGGCTGATGAAGGGATAAATATTTATCTACATAATAGCACAAAAGGGAACATACCTAGGATGTTCTCTCAATGACAGATTCCCTTACATGTATCATGTCTGTTTACCACTTTTTAAAAGTGTTTGTACATGTCACCGACTCACTCACAGCCAGATTCACATCTGAAATGTGACACATTCTCATTTTTCTTATTCAAGGAGATGCTGCCACTGTCTTTCAAGGTGAATTGTTGCTATGACAGAGATAAGAGGGTTTCAGATCCATTCAAGTCTGAAAGCAGATGAGCATGGTCAAAGAATGAAACCCAAAGTAAAACCTTGTGATTCCTTCCATTGTGGTGCTAAGGGTAATGAGGATGACGGATGTTTTATGCCCTGACCCTGTATCACAAATTAATCTTGGCAGCATTTGAAGTCCTCTGGATCTGTTGACACCAACTGCAACTCGCCTTTCTCATGGGTATTATTTTTTTCAAGATTTTATTTATTTATTCATGAGAGACGCACAGAGAGAGGCAGACACATAGGCAGAGGGAGAAGCAGGCTTCCTGTATGGAGCCCAATGCGGAATCATTCCCAGGACCCCAGGATCACAACCTGAGCCAAAGTCAGACTCAACCGCTGAGCCACCCAAGTGTCCCTCTGATAGGTATTCACTAAGTCATTTATTCACTGTAAATATGTGCTACTCACTGGAGGCAACATTAGATCCATCCATACAGCCACACATTCACAAGATAAAACAGTGCTCACAGATACTGGTTTGCAGAATCAGAAAACTCTGGATTCAAATTCCAGCTTTGTCAGTCTATCTGAGTAGTCTAGCCTTGTGAAAATCCCTTCACCATTCAGAACCTCAATTTCCTGGTGAATAAAATCAGACTAATAGCACCTGCTCTTTAGGATTGTCCTACGGGTTGAATGAAATAATTAACATTTATTAAATGCCTGGCACATTACCTAATACTCATAAGCGACTGAAGAAATGTTAGTTGATATTTATGTCTTATACTATACTAATGTCCCTGATGCCAGTGACAAAAGTTCTCTCCCTGACCAAACTTGAGTCACACTCCTAATGAGCCCTCCTGAGAAGGCCCTGACCTTAGAGATCTGTCCCTGGCTCGCTTGGTCCATCTTAGTAAAGACCCTGCTGAGTCATTTTACTGAAAATCCTCCCATCTTGATATCTGATCAAATTCCTCATCCCTCACCCTTGATATCTTAACACCCTGGCTTGCCTTCAGGAAGAATCCTGTTAAGTTAGTCTAGCAAAAATCTACCTAGTTTGGATGTATCCTCTTAGTAATGTTCCATCTATCTTAGTAATGTTCCTCCTTATTGCTTCTTAGCTATAACCCCCCACTGTTCTCATTCTATTCAGAATTGAGCTCAGTCTCTCTCCCCTACTCCCCATTGCAGCGGTCCCCTTCTTGAATAAAGCTTTCCTGTCTTTAGCAAGTATCTGAATAAATTCTCCTTTAACACCAGCAACATCTTCCTTGCTGAGAGACGAAAAGACCAAATGAGCTTAATTCTAACTCTCTTTGTTGTAGTAGTTTCAGCCAACATTTATTGAGTGCTTGCTATCAACGAGGCAATGTACTAAGTATCTGGATTATATCCTTGTTCCTCATGAATAACCTCTGAAAAGAGTATAATTTCTGCCCCTCTTTACACATGAAAACTTGAAGCTCAGAGAATTTACATATTTGCCCCAAATCATATAGCTACTAAGTGGCAGAACCAAAATCTGAATTCCAGTCTGTCTGACCCCGAAGACCAAATTTATGATCATTATATCATTCTGCCTCTATCAAGACAGATAAAAAGTATCTACTTGGTTTGAGAAAACTTCCAAGATGACATAAAATGATAGCAGTATGCACCAATATATGTAATCTATGCCATCACTATGAATAGGTCAAAAAACTCCATACAGATTGATATATAACTCCACAATAACAATCCTACATCATTATTATCTCAGCTCTTATATAGCTTGTGACAAGAAGTGATATAGAATGTCATATGAGTAAAAAGACTTTAGCTAATAACCCCCAGATGCAAGGAAAGCTCACTAACTTTTTCATACCTCCTCAAAGTCACCTTAGACACAGCTCATCCAACATCACCTTCAGTATTTCAGACAACCATGGAGAACAGATATATTTATTTCTTGCTGTTTTGGCCTGCTTATCGTAGACATCTGATTTGGGAACAAAAATAAGTCTAATTTCACTCACAAATTTAAGCAAAATTCTTTTAAGAAATCAAGTTACAAGATTATCCAGAGCAACAAGAAGGCCATGCCTATGTACATAATCCATGAATAGTCCAAAATGTGCTTGAATATGCCACAAGTTCTCCCTTGTTGCAAATGACCACTTTGTTCTAAGACTGTCCATAATAGCAGCTATGTTGCAGCACCACTTCCATCATCTATGAATTGTGATTCTCCAATTATGTCCAGTTTCTGTGTGTACTGGCTACATAACATGTAGTCACCCAGACAGGGAAGGACAAGGTAATCAGATCCAGAGATATACCAGTAAACTCTTGATTTTCTTTTAAATTTCAGTAATTGAACATGTTTAAGTTAAGCTCTTAAGATCCTATAACTTTACATGTTTATGTATGTGGACCATGAGCTCTTCCCAGATCTGTGCTTAGCTATTCAGTGGCAGATAAAAACCTCACATTTTAAGGAATAATGGTGGATGCACGATAAATATATAATTCATCAAAGTTCATAATCAATCCTTGGTTGGAACCTTAGATGCTTAAATGTCTCTGCTTTCACATTTCAACTACTGGCTAAATATAGAATTCCATAAAATATTTTCAGAAATTCTGAGATGATAAATCTATAATATGAGGATTATCTACAATGGTCCCACACATGTCCCATCTACTGAAAGGAAATCATTTCATCTCAGCAATAACCATGGCCCACCTTACCAAAGATCTGATATTGCAGGGAAATTTTAATGTTCATATTGCAATGCAAAATTTTTAAATAGGCTATATGCAATAAATAATTTATTCTAGGTTCTTTTCTTACTATATGTAATAAAAATAAGGTACAAGTAGAATAAGAGTCCAGTAACACAAACTAGAAATTACAACAAAAGGTTAAGCCCTCAACAAACAGCTGCACCTGTTCTGACAGCTCTGCTGGCTTTACTTTGTGAGGAAAAATGTTAACAACCTTCTTTGGTTACCATGAAAACTAGAGGACAAACAACCAAGCAAGTTTCCTAGAGGGAAAAAACGTGGCCATCTGTTTTAAAATTCTAGCCAACAAATTCCAAGTGTATGTAAGTCCCAGCTCTAAAGAAGCCAGAACCTAAAGATGCAAATAAAAAAAAATAAAATCTCATCTTTATTAATCAGAAGGCATTCATGTTTGGGGACCTTGCAATAAAAAATGGGATAAAAATTATGGTTTCTGTTACTGAATACAGAAAATCTGTATTTTTGCGACTGATGCCTTCATGATGCTTCATCCCTCAACACATTAGTGAGGACTCTTTGTAAGCCAGAGTTCCATAAATTCCAAAGGAAAGACTAACTCAAAATTCTTAACTAATCTCCTCCTATTGACAAATCAGAACAGAGACTTCTCTCAAACATCTTTCTCAAAGGCCTTTCAATTCATTCTTTTTTTAAAAGATTTTATTTATTTATTTATTTATTTATTTATTTATTTATTTATTTATTCATGGGAGACATATGAGAGATTCATGAGAGTGAGAGACAGATGTAGGCAGAGGGAGAAGCGGGCTCCCTGTGGGGAGCCTGATGTGGGACTTGATCTGAGGACCCCAGGATCATGAACTGAGCCAAAGGCAGACACTCAAACACTGAGCCACCCAGGCATCCCAAAGGCTTTTCAATTCAATAGAAACAAAAGACCAGAGTGTGCCTTTCCAAAGATGATCAGTAGCAAAGTCTAGATGTCAAAAAAAAAAAAAAAGTCCAATTGTCAAAAAAAAATCAACACATATACATATGGCTACAAGTAGAACAAAAAAAAAAAATCAGAGTCTTTTAAGAATTGATGAAGGATGAAATAGAAAAAAAAATAGGCAAACATCAGACCCTTTAAGGTCAGTCAACTAGGGCACTTCATTTTATTTGAATCAGAGGAAGCCTGAGACGGAGCAACATGTTTTGTAGTCATGGGAAGCACTAGCACTTGACCTGCTGTAACCTTTGAAAAATTGCTATGCCTTAGTTCTGTGTTGGGGGAACATGTAAGTCTAAGTGTCACCATATTGCAGTTGCCTAACTCCTAATATTCCTCCAGAGGCTCACCACAGAATAATGGGTAAGAGCATAAAATCTGAAGCCACAGTACTTGGGTTCAAATCCCAGTACTGCTAAGCTCTGTGATCACGGGCAAGTTACTTACTTTGTGCCTCAGTTTCTTCATCAGTAAAATGAGAAAATAATGGCACCTAGCTCATGGAGTTCTTGTAAAAATCAAATGAGTTAAAATACACAAATCCTTAGAGAGTGCCATGTAAATGTCACATACTGTCTTCTCTGGCATAAGACAGGGAGCTCTAATTGGTTTTATTTGCTATCCATCCATAGTGAAGTAGGACTTGACTCTTAATGTTTAGGAAAATAGAAGCAGGGATCCCTGGGTGGCGCAGCGGTTTGGCGCCTGCCTTTGGCCCAGGGCGCGATCCTGGAGACCCGGGATCGAATCCCACGTCGGGCTCCCGGTGCATGGAGCCTGCTTCTCCCTCTGCCTGTGTCTCTGCCTCTCTCTCTCTCTCTGTGTGTGACTATCATAAATAAATAAAAATTTAAAAAAAAAAAAAAAGGAAAATAGAAGCAGAGGAGAACAGAAGCCAATGAGACACAAATTGGGAAAAGACAAAAGGAAAAATACAAAAGTAAAAGAAAGTAGTGACATGAAATAGAACTGAAAGGACTCTCTTTAATGTAGAAAAAGAAAAGGAATGTTTAGTGAGGAAGGCAACTTGGTGGGTTAGAATACTGATACAATTAGTGATGCCTCCTAAAGTACTCCATGACTTTTATTATCGTATAATAAACAGGAACAGTTTATAATAATAAACTACTATTTATATTACGATATTATTTATATTTATATTGCAATATATTATAGTATATAAACAGGAATAGTTTATTATACACTATTATTTATAGTTCACATTTAGTAAGTGCCAGCCACTGCTACGCACTTAGCATACATTATCTCATTCAACCCCCACAAAAAAACCCTCCATGAGTCCAATATTATTATTCCCATATTTCAAATAAAAAACTTGAAAATTAAAGAGCTTCCTAATGTGTGAAGCCTATGTGATAATCAATGCAGAGCCAACATGAAGACCAGTCTGACTCTAGAGGCAACACCCCCCAACCACTGTGCTGTACTCAGTCCCATGCAGATGTCAGGACACGGATTCAGTTTGGGAAAAATTCAAATGTTGAGCTAGATGGAAACCACCATAAAAAAGTCCTATTCCTGGGCAGCCCCAGTGGTGCAGTGGTTTAGCGCCGCCTGCAGCCCAGGGTGTGATCCTGGAGACCTGGGATTGAGTCCCACATCAGGCTCCCTGCATGAAGCCTGCTTCTCCCCCTGCCTGTGTCTCTGCCCCTCTCTCTCTGAATAAATAAATAAATAATCCTAAAAAAAAAAAAAAAGTACTACTCCTGAACTTTTCTCTCCTATTCTCCTTATAGGTTTCTTTTTGGTGTTATATTAATAGTTTTATATTGTACAACTCCACCAGTAGCAAACAACTTTTACTCTTTGATGATCTTAATCATGTGGATGCTGTTACTGCATGTATGCAAAAACAAAAAATAAAAACCAGTAGTGTTTCAAAAAGCAGCATAATTGCAGAACCACACCTCTACTATGAACAGGATAAAAGTAATCTTTATTTAAAAAATTACATATATATATATTTGTCCCACACAGAATATTATAAATTAAGTCTAACTTTCCCACATGGGGAAAAAATGTGAAAAATGAGAAGTTAAGTTTATAACCACAGGCACTTATGCTTGATAAATGATTACATTCCAGAAGACTGAAATACATCGTTTTCTAAGCTGAAATACAGTTTTTTTAAATGCATATAGATCTTTTACACAAGAAAACTAATTGCAGAAAATTATGTCAAAGTTAACACTGCATCATAGATACTTGACAAAGTTCTTATCTTGGGAATTTTTCATAATTCCTTCTATATTTCCATAGCACCAGGTCAGAAGGTGAAAAACATATTTATTGTGATCATAAAGCTCATAAAGTATGTTTTCAGAAGAAATTTAACAGATCTTTGAAGACACCCTGAGAAAGATGAAGGGTCACTAATTATCTAAACTAACTGACTTATACATTGTCCTCTTTATTCCAAAGTAATGACATTGTAGCACTATATCCATGGCAGGCATAAGAGAAAAAGTCATTGTTCAAAGTTGGGATTAATTTCCTCTAACTGGCAAGATGACAAATGATCGCTTTCATGCTGCATATATGAGAATCTCTTAGGGATAACATGTACTTAATTGGTGAAGTGCTTTAAGGATAATTACTTTGCATCAAAGACTGCTTACGAATTTAGGACTAAATCTATGACCAGGATAGGGCATTTCCTTTTGATCTACTTATAATTAGAAATATTGAATAAACTATTGTCTTAATGTAACTGATTAAATAGAATTAAAAGTGAGTTAAAACATTTTAGAACCAATAGAAGATTTACTTTTTTTCCCCTCCTCATGTGCTAGAGTAGAGAATTCCTTCTTGACTATGTCTGGAGGTTAATTTTACCAATTTGCCTTAGTCGCACTGAAGATGTTCAGGAAATTAAGCCAAAGCCATATGCTTGACCTAGTGTTGACACTTGTGTATTGAATGGATAAATGAACAGAAGAATTGGTGGATAGATACATAGATGGATGGATGGATGGCCCAGGAAGCGTCAGGTTCTAAAGAAGAGACCCACTGTAATAGATCAGGTTATTGGGAAGATTTCAGTCCTAAACAATTAAAGCAATGGTTTTAACTCTGGCTACACACCAATAGCACTAGAGGAATGTTTATATAAATACTTGGCTTAGAACCCACTACAGACCAATTGAATCAAAATCTTGACATATGAGGGTAAATAGTACAACTTAGGTACAAGCATTTCTCAAAAACTTTACTAAGTAAATAGGTTCTACAAATAAAAATATAAGATGCCCAGTTAAATTTAAATTTAAAATAAAGAATAACTTTTTTTAAAAGATTTATTTATTTATTTATGATAGACAGAGAGAGAGGTAGAGACACAGGCAGAGGGAGAAGCAGGCTCCATGCCAGGAGCCCGACGGAACTCGATCCAGGGATTCCAGGATCACGCCCTGGGCCAAAGGCAGGCGCAAAACCGCTGAGCCACCCAGGGATCCCCTCCAATAAAGAATAATTTTTAAGTATGCCCCATATGTTATACAGAACATTCTTATACTACAAATTGTGTGGTTTTATGAAATTCATATTTAACTGGAGTCCTTATTATATCTGCAACCTTATCCCCCAGTACATCCTAATGTACAGTATTTAGCTCCATTGAATTATACCAAGATAAGCAGGTGGAGCATGACATCAAGAAAATACAACAGCAACAAACTAGGATGTCTAGGACACCCAGGACTTGGCAATCAACGCTAGGGATACAGGTTCAGAAGCAGTACTTTACCATGGAAAGATTTATGGAGGTCAAAGTAAACCCTCCCAGTTTCAGAGAAATTGGGGCATCGGATTAGCCACCGAGGCAGAAACTGAAACTGAAGTTCAGAAACTGAAGTTCAAGTGAACAAGACAGGGATCCAACTGTTTCTATGATATGCTATGGGTGTTTGGGCGAACAGAATATGGTCATGGAAGTAGAGTTGGAAGGTGAGAACAGAATTCACAAATAGGCAAAATCCTCCACTCTGGCACGAAATTATGGACCCAAGAGACTTAGTGTGTCTCTGCTAAGGAATGAATTCATTCCAGAGGCTAGGGTGTGTAATTCCAAGAGAGTTCTGAGGTAACCTTAGTTTCATGATTGGAGGCCTTTTGGGTTGAGGGCTGGACATTCCATTATGGCAGAATCAGCGAGTGAGCCAACATTCTCATCAAAAACTCTTAAAAGTGTCTCTATTGACCAGTATGTGTGTCAAAACAATAGTCCAGATGAGGATAGTATGAAGAGATTAAGCCTTGAGCAAGATAAATGTCCATCACTACCTATAAAAGTTTCCTTTTGCAAACTGAAGATGGCAAAATAAAAGTAGATTTTGACACTAATGGAACTAGCAAAGAAAAAAGATTTAAGGAGTCTTGATCTCCCTAGAAAAACCCAAAGATATTCTGGCAAAAAAAAAAAAAAAAACACCAAAAATTAAAATATATAACCATAGAATATATCTTATTTGGAATGCCAGTTGAAAAATATAAGAATATATAAGAGTAACCTTAACATCTGGCCCTGGACTTTTGTGTCCTGGGAGGTTTTTGATGACTGCTTCAATTTCCTCCCTGATTATTGGCCTGTTCAGGTTTTCTATTTCTTCCTGTTCCAGTTTTGGTAGTTTGTGGCTTTCCAGGAATGCGTCCATTTCTTCCAGATTGCCTAATTTATTGGCGTAGAGCTGTTCATAATATGTTTTTAAAATCGTTTGTATTTCCTTGGTGTTGGTAGTGATCTCTCCTTTCTCATTCATGATTTTATTGAGTCTTCTCTCTCTTCTTTTTAATAAGGCTGGCTAATGGTTTATCTATCTTATTAATTCTTTCAAAGAACCAACTCCTGGTTCTGTTGATCTGTTCCACAGTTCTTCTGGTCTCGATTTCGTTGAGTTCTGCTCGAATCTTTATTAACTCTCTTCTTCTGCTGGGTGTAGGATCTATTTGCTGTTTTTTCTCTAGCTCCTTTTTGTGTAAGGTTAGCTTTTGTATTTGAGTTCTTTCCAGTTTTTGAATGGATGCTTGTATTGCGATGTATTTCCCCCTTAGGACTGCTTTTGCTGCATCCCAAAGATTTTGAACGGTTGTATCTTCATTCTCATTAGTTTCCATGAATCTTTTTAATTCTTCCTTAATTTCCTGGTTGACCTTTTCATCTTTTAGCAGGATGGTCCTTAACCTCCATGTGTTTGAGGTCCTTCCAAACTTCTTGTTGTGATTTAGTTCTAATTTCAAGGCATTATGGTCTGAGAATATGCAGGGGACGATCCCAATCTTTTGGTATCGGTTCAGACCCGATTTGTGACCCAGTATGTGGTCTATTCTGGAAAAAGTTCCATGTGCACTTGAGAAGAATGTGTATTCAGTTGAGTTTGGATGTAAAGTTCTGTAGATATCTGTGAAATCCATCTGGTCCAGTGTATCATTTAAAGCTCTCGTTTCTTTGGAGATGTTGTGCTTAGAAGACCTATCGAGGGTAGAAAGAACTAGATTGAAGTCACCAAGTATAAGTGTATTATTATCTAAGTATTTCTTCACTTTGGTTATTAATTGCTTTAAATATTTGGCAGCTCCCACAATCGGGGCATATATATTGAGGATTGTTAAGTCCTCTTGTTGGATAGATCCTTTAAGTATGATATAGTGTCCCTCTTCATCTCTCACTACAGTCTTTGGGGTAAGTTTTAGTTTATCTGATATGAGGATGGCTACCCCTGCTTTCTTTTGAGGACCATTTGAATGGTAAATGGTTCTCCAACCTTTTATTTTCAGGCTGTAGCTGTCCTGTCTAAAATGAGTCTCTTGTAGACAGCAAATAGATGGGTCCTGCTTTTTTATCCAGTCTGACACCCTGCGCCTTTTGATGGGGTCATTAAGCCCGTTCATGTTCAGAGTTACTATTGACAGATATGAGTTTATGTCATCATGATATCTATTCAGTCCTTGTTTTGTGGATTGTTCCACTGAACTTCTTCTTAAAGGGGAATTTTAAGAGTCCCCCTTAAAATTTCTTGCAGAGCTGGTTTGGAGGTCACATATTCTTTCAGTTCCTGCCTGTCTTGGAAGCTCTTTACCTCTCCTTCCATTTTGAATGAGAGCCTTGCTGGATAAAGTATTCTTGGTTGCATGTTCTTCTCATTTAGGACCCTGAATATATCCTGCCAGCCCTTTCTGACCTGCCAGGTCTCTGGAGAGGTCTGCTGTTACCCTAATACTCCTCCCCATAAAAGTCAGGGATTTCTTGTCTCTTGCTGCTTTAAGGATCTTCTCTTTATCTTTGGAATTTGCAAGCTTAACTCTTAAATGTCGAGGTGTTGAACGGTTTTTATTGATTTTAGGGGGGGATCTCTCTATTTCCTGGATCTGAATGCCTGTTTCCCTTCCCAGATTAGGAAAGTTTTCAGCTAGGATTTGTTCAAATACATATTCTGGCCCTCTGTCCCTTTCGGCGCCCTCGGGAACCCCAATTAAACGTAGGTTTTTCTTCCTCAGGCTGTCGTTTATTTCCCTTAATCTATCTTCATGGTCTTTTGTCTCTTTTTTCCTCAGTTTCCCTCTTTGCCATCAACTTGTCTTCTATGTCACTCACTCGTTCTTCCACCTCGTTAACCCTCGTTGTTAGGACTTCTAGTTTGGATTGCATCTCATTCAATTGATTTTTAATTTCTGCCTAATTGGATCTAAATTCTGCAGTCATGAAGTCTCTTGAGTCCTTTATGTTTTTTTCTAGAGCCACCAGTAGCTGTATAATAGTGCTTCTGAACTGGCTTTCTGACATTGAATTGTAATCCAGATTTTGTAACTCTGTGGGAGAGAAGACTGTTTCTGATTCTTTCTTTTGAGGTGAGGTTTTCCTTCTAGTCATTTTGCTCAGTGCAGAGTGGCCAAAAACAAGTTGCATTGGGAAAAGGAGAAAAAGAGAGAGAAAAAAGGAAAGAAAAGAGAAAAAGAAAAAAGGAAGAAAAAAAAGGAAAAAAGAGAAGAAAAAAAGAAAGAAAGAGAAAGGAAAAAGGGGGTGGTGGAAGGAAAAAATCAAAAAGCAAAAAAAAAAAAAAAAAAAAACAAAAACAAAAAAACACTGGGGAGTATCTTCCGATTCTGTATACTTTGAGTCCCTTGACTTCCCCTGGAACTGGTCCGTCCCGCTGGTCTTCTGGGGGAGGGGCCTGCTGTGCTGATTCTCAGGTGTTAGCACTTGGGGGAGCTGCTCTGCCCCTGCCTGGTGCAGGGCTCAGTTGGGGGGTGTTCACCCCCTGAGGCCCCGGGAGGAAGCCACAGTGGCGGGGGCAGCTCTGGAGCCCTGGAGTCAGCGCCCGCAGTAGCTCCGGGGCTCTCCGTCTGCAGGGCCTGGAGGCTCCGGGGCGGGGCCGCTGATCTGCTCAGCTCGGGGCAGGAGCGTCCTCGCTGTCCTGGGCCCTCCCGGCCTCTGCCTGTCCCGGGGGGAGGCCGGATCCCGGGCTGTGTCCCGGCGCCCTGTGCTCCGGGGCCTGCGCTGTTGGATTCGCGCTCCCGGCCGCAGCCCCCTCCGCGGAGCCGCCGCCCGAGCCCCTCCGAGCTGCTCCGGGTCCCGCCGTAGGCGCTGCAGCCCTTAGGGAGCTCGGCGCACTCTCCTGGGCGTGCAGGTGTTAGTGCCCCAGGGAGCCCGAGGGCATCCCCGCCCTCCTGGGTCCTGCTCCACCTCTCTGCGGGCCCCTTTCCCCCGGGAAGGTTGGTGCAGCTCCTGCTCCTCCGGGACGGGGCTCTCCTGTCCTGGGGACACTCGCCCCGGCCTCAGCCCGGCTCCTCGCGGGGCCCCTCCCCCTTGGAGGCCTTTTGTTTCTTTATTTCTTTTTCCCCGTCTTCCTACCTTGATAGAAGCGCGAACTCTTCTCACTGTAGCGTTCCAGCTGGTCTCTCTTTAAATCTCAAGCGGAATTCGTAGATTTTTAGGATGATTTGAAGGTTATCTAGGTAATTTGGTGGGGACAGGTGACCTGGGGACCCTACTCTTGAGCCATCTTGCCCCTCCCCTAACAAAAAGCTCTTAAAAATTAACAAGTTATGAGGTGATCTAAAAGAATATTTGCATATATGGAAATGCCCTAATCTTATATAGGAAAACTCAATAACACGGTAAATTACACTTAACTAGTCTGTAACTATAATATAATCCCAATCAAAATACCAACAGCTTTTTAGGGTAAGGGCAGGACAGTAGATTAAAAAAATTCTCATGAAAAATACAGAATAGTGTAGCTCGGGATACCTTTTTTTTTTTTTTTAAGATTTTATTTATTCACGAGAGACACACAGAGAGAGAGAGGCAGAGACATAGGCAGAGGGAGAAGCAGGCTCCATGCAGGGAGCCTGATGTGGGCCTCGATCTGGGTCTCCAGGATCACGCCCTGGGCTGAAGGCGGTGCTAAACCGCTGAGCCACCAGGGCTGCCCTAGCTCAGGATACTTTAAAAGAAAAATGAGAAGATAGTTCTTCCTAGGCAGTAGTATAAAAAGAGAATTCAGAGAGCTACACTTGATATGAGTACTTTATTTATTGAGAAGCAAACTCTGCCCTCAGCAATTACACCTCAGTTTATAAAGAATATGGAAGTACATTGTTTTCCATTGTGATTGGTTACCAAAACTCACATACTTTATATTTTTGGGTTCCAGTACAGTTAATATACGTTATATTGGTTTTGGGTATATAATATAGTGCTTCAACAATTCTATACATTACACAGTGCTCATCACAGTAAGAGCACTCTTAGATCTCTTACTTATTTCACTTATCCCCCAACCCAACTCTCCTCTGATAACCATCATTTGTTCTGTATAGTTAGAAGTCTGGTTTTTTGGGTATGTCTCTTTTTACTTTGTTTCTTAAATTCCACATGAGTGAAACCATATGATATTTGTCTTTCCCTGCTGACTTATTTCACTTAGCATTATACTCTCCATGTTGTTGCAAATGGCAAGATCTCATGCTTTCTTATAGCTGAGTAATACTCCATCATATATACAGATCACCTATCCTTTATCCATTCCTCTATGGATGGTCACTTGGGCTGCTTCCATAATTTGGCTATTGTAAATACTGTAAATAATATTCAAAAAGATGTATGTACTCCTATAGTATTTTCATATTCTTTGGGTAAATACCTTAGTAGTGAAATTACTGGATCCTACAGTCATTTTATTTTTAATTTTTTAGGGAATCTCCATATTATTTTCCACAGCAGGTGCACCAGTTTGCATTTGTACCAACAGTGTATGGGGTCCTTTTACTCCACATCCTCATCAACAATTGTTGTTTCTTCTGTTTTTTATATTAGCCATTCTGACAGGTGTGAGGTGATATCTCATTGTAGTTTTGATTTGCAGTTCTCTGATGAGGGATGTTGAGCATCTTTTCATGTTTGTTGGCCATTTATATGTCTTCTTTGGATAAACGTCTGTTCATGTCTTCTGCCCATTTTATTTGGATTTCTTTTTAAAGATTTTATTTATTTATTCATGAGAGACACAGAGAGAGAGGCAGAGACTTAGATAGAGAAGCAGGTTTCTCACAGGGAGCCTGATGTGGGACTAGATCCCCAGAACCCAGGATTACATCCTGAGCTGAAGGCAGATACTCAACCACTGAGCCACCCAGGCATCCCTATTTGGATTTTTTTTTACACTGTATAAGTTCTTTCTATATTTTGAATATTAACCCTTTATCAGATGTGTCATTTGCAAATTTTCCTTCTTCCAGTAGGTTGTTTTTTAGTTTTGTTTATTGTTTTCTGTGCTGTGCATAAACTTTTTATTTTATTTTGATGCAGTCCCCATAGGTTTTTTTCCCTTTTATTTCCCTTGCCTCAGGAGACATATCTAGAAAAATGTTGCTATGGCTGATGTCAAAAAAGTTACTGCCTGTGAGCTCTTCTAAGATTTATATGATTTCAGGTCTCCCATTTAGGTCTTTAATCCATTTTGAGATTATTTTTGTTTATAAGAAACTAGTCCAGTTTTCCCAACACTGTTTGTTGAAGAGACTTTTTCCCATTGCATATTCTTGTCTCCTTTGTCAAAGACTAATTGAACATATAATTGTGGGTTTATTTCTGGGCTCTCTATTGGTACCATTGATCTATGTCTGTTTTTGTACCAGCAGCATACTGTTTTGATTACTACAGCTTTGTAGTAGATCTTGAAATCTAGGATTGTGATACCTCCTATTTTGTTCTTTTTCAAGACTGCTTTCCTATTTGGGGTCTTCTGTGCTTCCATGCAAATATTAGGATTATTTATTCCAGTCCTGTGAAAAATGCTATTAGTATTTTAGTAGAGATTACATTAAATCTGCAGATGCTTCAGGTAATATGGACTTTTTAACAATATTTTTTCTTTTAATCCACAAGCATGGACTATCTTTCCATTTGTTTGTTCTGCCTATTGTGGGTAGGATTTGGTTGCTGTGTTATTAGTGGGGACCAGTCTGGGGCTGTCTTGGACTTGAGTTGAGTCAGACCAAGTCTTTGCCAGAAATGCAGTAGCACTGAATTGAAGCACACTTTGCCTTTCCCCTGAGCTTTCACCAGTGGGTGGGACCTGCAGTCAGACTTGATGTCTTCCTCTAGCCCACCCATGGGGATACAGTTGGACTGGTGTGTGATTATCTTCCCCTCTCCCTGAGGCAGGAGTCATAATGGAGTGGTGACAGCCCCAGTAGGGGCTGCTTACACACTGCCTGGCTTGTGACATCACATTGGATGTGCTCTGGCCAAAGGCATATTGAAGGAAGACAGGTCTGTAGAATGCAAGGGCAAGACATGAAGAGCCAGCAAGTCTGTGCTGTCAGCTGCAGGAGGGAACCAGTAGCCCCTCAGGAAACTGTCCAGACTGGGATGGAGAGGGCAAGTCCTCTACGAGCACAGGGGCAGGGCATGCTGTTAACAAGCTAGATGCATACTATATGTGCTATGCTGGTTCTTGCAGCTCAGGCTTGGGGAAAGGAAATGGCACCTGTAGCTCTTTTGTTCTTAGAGAAGTCTCCCAAAGATCCCTGCCCCTCCAGCCCACAGATTAGTAAATAAATCTCCTTCCTGTGTACCCCAGGTGTTTTTAAAACTATCTCTTCTATGATGTATCTCAGCGGGGCTGTTGTGCTTTTTAAAATCAGGGACTCAGTTTCTTATCAGTCTCCAGCTCTCCTGGTTTTCAAAGCCAAATGTCATGGGAATTCATCTTCCTATTGTGGGTGCCCTGTGCCTGAGGTGCCTGGCATGGGGTCTACTTTCCCTTCTCCATGCAACATCCCTCCCTCTTAGGGACAGTCCTGAGGTCATTTTGGCTCCCGACCATATATATTACATCTTACCCTCTTCTGTGTTGCCTCTTCTCTACATTTAGCTGTGGAGAGTCTGTTCTGCCATCAGGTGATTATATGGGTTATTTACACTGATGTGGGTGTTATCTATGTGTATCCTTGGGACTAGGTGAGCCTGGGATCCTCCTACTCCATCATCTTTCCCAGAAGCCCTCTGAAACTTACATTGTTTCTAGTTTTAATAGCACTAAGTTTACTTGCTTGTAGCTGATTGGCTAGTAAGGCCATGCTGACATGAAGAAGCATTATTGTTTAGGTGAGAGTCAGCATTTCATGGAAATCAGGACAGTTTTAGTTACATGTTTAGTTACATGATTATGGGAGGTTGGCTTACAGGTATACTCAAATTGTGGCTTCCATTTTGGTTTTTCTTTATTGGTAGTAAAACATTTAACAACTTAATATAGAAGAAATATCCCTTTCTGATATTTCCCACACATTTCTTCTCCCTTCCCTTATATTCCCTTTCACTATTATTTATATTTAATATAAATTATAAAAAATAAATATTAAATTTATATTTAATAATATATTATTTATATTCCCCAAATGTAAAATGTAAATGTAAAATGTAAAAATGTTAAGTTTCTAAGTATATAAGATGTATAATAAAATCACAGTAACAAAAACAGTTTAGGATGTGTAAATGAAGAATGGAGAGATTAATAAATTGGATATAAATTAGAGTCCATAAATAAAGTCAATTATGTGTGGAAATTTGGTAGCATTCTAACTTAGCTGAGGAAAAACTGAGAACACACTGGAACAACTGCACATTCATCTTAAAACATGTTATATCCTTGCCTCACTCTCTACAACAAAAATATTTTGGGAGCGCCTGGGTGGCTCAGTCGGGTCAGTTTTAAGCATCTGCTTTTGGCTCAGGTCATGATCTCTGGGTCCTGGGATCAAGCCCCACATGGGGCTCCCTGATCAGTAGGGAGTCTGATTCTCCCTCTCTCTTTGCCCTCCCCCAGGCTCATGCTCTATCTATCTCTCTCAAAGTCTTTTAAAAAATATTTTGGATGAATAAAGAATTTAAAAGTAAAGACAAAAATATAACCACAAAAGAAATATTTCTGAAAGATCAAATGTCAAATTGGTGTTTTAAATTACACAGATTTTTTTAAATCTAAGTGTAAAAATGCTATAAACCTTAAAAATTAAAAACTGTGAAAAATATTCATAGCAGAAGGCAGAGAGCTATTTCCTTAGTATAAAAAAAAAGCTCTTAGAAATGAATAAGAAAAAGAGCATTAAACCAATAGAAAAAAGGACAGGAACAAGGAATATAGGGTTTAAAACTATTAAAATATATAAATTTAAGCTGACTTAACCATTGAAGTACACAGTTCAGTGTATATATTCATGTTGTTAGATCTTCAGATGTGCTAACTCTTAACATATGAAATACAAATACATTTTCCCTTAATAAATTGGCCATAATCAAAAGTTTCATAATGTGCAACATTGATGAAACAATTACTCTAATAATAACTGGTAGGAGTGCAACTTAGTTTACTATCTTTGGAGAACATTTGGTAATTTTCAAATTTTAAGCACAGACTTTCTGATATAGGATTTGTACTCCTAGGTTTTTTTTTTTCTGTAAGGATTTGGCTTCCATATGAACACAGTCTAATAAATATTTGGTTCAGCATTGTTCACAAACCCAAATGTCCATAAATAATGTTCTATGTATTCAGCAGAACAAATGTAATGAAATACTAAATAGTCCCTATAAAGAAAAGGGTCAATTTTTGTGTAATGATATGGAATAAATTCCAAGATATAACAGAAGGTGTAGGATTCAATATGCTGCCAATTGTGCTAAACAAGTATTATCAGGAGGGGTAAGCAATGATGTCCTCAGATTAGAGAGAATTTCTTGGAACCATTCACAAGTGTTTCGAGAGTTCCTTTCTGGGACTGGAAGAGTAAGGTCAGGAGCACATAAGACAAAAACATTTTCCCTGTAACATTCTGTACTATTTGAAATATACCACATCCATTTCTTACTAAAACCAACAGCAGCAAAACAAAAAAACTCTGAAACACAATAATATTCCTGCCTTTGCATCCATAGAAGTTTTATCTGTGCATTTTTCCCTCAGAGTAGAAGTTGCTCCTAGCAGCTGGACTGCCTGGACTTTGCTGAGGCAAGAGGGAGGCGGGAATGTCGCTATCCCTTGGTGTTGGGTGCCAGTCTATACAATGGTTTCTGAACTTTCAAGAGAAGAGGGAGCATCACTAATCTTTTTGGGGTTCTCCCAAAAGGTAGATTCAAGCACTTAACCACCCCACATTCCATTTTTTTAAATAAATTTATTTTTTATTGGTGTTCAATTTACCAACATACAGAATAACACCCAGGGCTCATTCCGTCAAGTGCCCCCCTCAGTGCCCGTCACCCATTCACCCCCACCCCCTGCCCTCCTCCCCTTCCACCACCCCTAGCTAGTTCGTTTCCCAGAGTTAGGAGTCTTTATGTTCTCCCTTTCTGATATTTCCCACACATTTCTTCTCCCTTCCCTTATATTCCCTTTCACTATTATTTATATTCCCCAAATGAATGAGAACATACACTGTTTGTCCTTCTCCGATTGACTTATTTCACTCAGCATAATACCCTCCAGTTCCATCCACGTTGAAGCAAATGGTGGGTATTTGTCGTTTCTAATGGCTGAGTAATATTCCATTGTATACATAGACCACATCTTCTTTATCCATTCATCTTTCGATGGACACCGAGGCTCCTTCCACAGTTTGGCTATTGTGCACATTGCTGCTATAAACATCGGGGTGCAGGTGTCCCGGCATTTCATTGCATCTGTATCTTTGGGGTAAATCCCCAACGGTGCAATTGCTGGGTCGTAGGGCAAGATCTATAAAGAACTTATTAAACTCAACACCAAAGAAACAAACAACCCACATTCTGTTTTGTGTTCATCTGCAAACTGGGAATGATAATGCCTGCCTGCTTCAGAGGTTTGTGTGATGAAATGAAATCATGTTCACGAAAATGTTTCACCAAAAAACATCATCATTTATTTTATTCATTTAGGTCCCTGGAATAGTTTTCAGAAAACACTAACTTACATGTACAATAGGTCATCTGATGTCACAGAAATGCCTCCCTTACTTGTACTAATTAACCAAGGCAAGTACAGCTCATTGTTCTCTCATACTTTGTGAAATATGAGTTTCAACAGTCTTAACTTTCAGATATAGCAGGATTTTAAGGATGATCATGCATCACCCCTATATCCAGGACACAATTTTATAAAGCCTCTCAGAAAATGAGATAGATTATTCATTATATTCCTTATACTCACTATTCATCTACTCAGTTTTCCCAGTGATATTCATCAAAAGTTTTCACACTGTTTCAGATTTGAAATTTGACATTTCTTGAATAGCAAGTGCCCTAGAGAAAGGACTTGTTAATACTGAAGTAAATTGAGGTGTGATGGGTGACTTGTTTCTCTCCTGGTCTTACACCATGTGGGGAGATCCTTCTAAAACTTACCCTCTCTTCTTTTTCCTTTAGTTCATGCTGACTATACTTCCAGGGGCAGTGGTCCTTCTGAAGCTTCTGCTGGCTCAACACAGCCCATACCTGCCTTTGTATCAGTCCACAGGCAGGTCACGCTAGATTAATTCTCTGCATCATTGAGTCCTCCTCTGGCATCATACCAGTCTCTCCTCTACCATATGCAGTTTTAAAACTAGCTTTAATCAACTGTCCCTCTTCTTCCTCCCTTTCCATCACAAGTATTAAGGTGAAGATTCTTCCCAAAATTTTTCTCAGTAAAGAGTCACATTACCTACATCCTTAAAAAAAAATCTCAAAAAAGGGGAGCACATTCTATGAAAATTTGGAATAAAATGTCTTTTGCTAACATGCTAGCATGAAATGCCCATAACCTATGTTAGTTAAATGTTTATAGAGTGACATGATTAGCTTAGTGACATGATATTATAGAGTGACATGACAGATTAGCTTGTGGACAATGAAAAAAAAAGAAATCTAATAAAGGTGTAGTAACTATTCCTGGGACAGAGCTCATAATTGTGTTAGATATCATTATAAACAAGTTTAAAGATCATTTGATGAGTGAAAATATCAGTGAGGGTGACAAAACATGAGAGACACCTAACTCTGGGAAACGAACAAGGGGTAGTGGAAAGGGAGGTAGGCGGGGGTTGAGGCGACTGGGTGATGGGCACTGAGGGGGGCACTTGGCGGGATGAGCACTGGTTGTTATGCTATATGTTGGCAAATCGAATGCCAATAATAATTAAAAAATAAAGATCATTTGAAAAATCAACATAAGTTATGTTGTAGCTATCAAAACCACAGAAAAGAAATAAAAATCAAGTATAGTAAAGTCTTTTAAAAGAGTATTTGTGATGAGGGACAATCAATGCCAGTTAAATCATCATACAGATTCAAAAATGACTATGTCTTAGATGCAAGTGAAGACAGCATACCCTGGAAAACTGAGATGGTTCAAAAGTGGCTCCACTCATGATGATACCAATGCTGAATATTTTATATATTTAAAATTTATGAAACATGAGAGGAAAAAATGCTGTATGATTAATCAGTCTGTATAAAATATGCTATTTTAACATGTCTGCATTACTAAAATATATTTTGACATTCATTTGCATCCTGAAAAGTGTACTTATTATAATTGAACAAAACCGGTTTTGTGTGCCTATGATGCTTCCCAATGGGAAAATGGGAAATACCTTATCTGAAGTGTCCTCATATTTATGTTTGTATAATAGTCATTTGAATCCCTCCTCATCCCATGTACTCACATATTTAAGAGAACTGAGGCCCAAGGAGATGGTGTTACAATCAAGACTAAAGATTAGTTAATGGCAGAGGTTGGATCAGAACCCTGGTCTCTGTGTAGGTCACATTTTCCTTTAGATCAGAGAGGGAAATCTCAGCAACATCACAGAGACAAGAGGAAGTATGGTGGAAGTAGAAAGTAGTGAGGACAGTAAATTGAGAGGGTCTATAGGATGTTGGAAAGAGAACAGAAAAGTCCAAAAGACTTTTTCAGTTAAAAAAAGAAGAAGAAAAAGAAGTTATAAAGTATTGTGAAGGGTTATCTATCATGGAATTGTGCCCTAAGTGACACTAGAGGTACATAACGTGTCAGGTCCCACTCTCTCCAACCACAGTTATGATTCCATCTAGGTCACATGATTCAAGAAGGAACAGTTAGAACCTTCTGGAGAAACTCTGCCCCTCCTGGGGATTACAGAGTAGAAACAAAGACTGGTGTTGCTATTGATTGTGTTTCTTGGCCACACGTAGGAAGCTCATTTTCAGTGAGTGGTAATAAGGCCAATACTTAAGAAACAGGATCAAGAAATTTAACGAACAAGAGCACTCTGCTTTGAGCCCCTTGCTCTGCCTGTTGCTGAAATAGTGCCTGTAGACTTCCCAGTCATAAGTCTATTAAAGAATGGGATGCCTGGGTGGCTCAGCGGTTGAGCGTTTGCCTTCGGATCAGGGCATGATCTCAGAGTCCCAGGATCGAGTCCCACATCAGGCTCCCTTCATGGAGCCTGCTTTTCCCTCTGCCTGTGTCTTTGCCTCTCTCTTTCGGTGTCTCTATGAATAAATAAAAATTTTTTTAAAGTATATTGAAGAAAATATATTCAAGAGAGAAGAAACTAAAAATCAACTATAGTTATTAACTCAGAAATAAGTACACACACACTCAATTGCATATGGAGATGCACTGTTTAATACAAGTTTTACTAGCAATATATTTCATAGAAGATTTTACTTCCATGATCAAGTCTAACATTAACCAATTGCATAAGAGTGAGCTAGCTCTTAAAATCTCTGGTCATCAGTTTTTGCATCAATCAAGCAAAGCCTTTGGAAGTACATCACTGAGATCCAGCAAAGTTGGATAGGTAAAGTAAGACCAGAGGATGAAAGATTTTAAATGTCAGGTGGCAAAGTTCAGCAGCCAGAGAGGCCTTCCCAAACACAATTACTCTGCATTTTCTCATTTTCCCCATCTTACAGCATCATTAGAAATTTTAAGATAGTTTCTCCAAACACAATTAACTTTATTTTCCTTAATGTCCTGTCCTTTCCTAAAAACACATTTTTATTTCTTTTGTTACATGAAGTGAGCCTCCTTATATATACAAGTCATGGTTGTAACCTTGGCTTCTGAACAGTAGAATTTTTGAAAACTCATTATTCCTACTGCTTTCATGGTTTTAGGTCCATGCTCTTATTTAAGATCCTCTCTTAAATCCAAGTATAACTGATAGTACCTTACAAGCTGATACCACCTCAGCTCACTTCTCATCTAATAATAGCCTGTATCTGGATTTCCTTTTAGGCAGTTCTAAATTTGATTCCTCCTCCATTCAGCCATAGAACAATCCCTGAGTAAAGGCAGAAGTAGATTAGGGGTCTTCATCATACCTGGGAATCTTAGAAACCTGAGAAGGAATTCTCCCAAGACAGGACTCTTCCTTATAAAAGATCAACCTATGGGAAAATGAGTAAACTCATTTATCTGGCATGTGCCATTTGTTCCTGCTTACAGTAAATTCCCTTAGGGACATGATTTCTAACAGCCTTTCCTGGAATCAGTGGATGCTATAATATTCAATATATAACCTGAGAAGAGAAATTCCATCACAAAACTGTAATTTTCAGATAGATGAATCCCTATTTCCCTCTGCCAAAGTCTCTTCCCTATTTTTTTGATGTGGCTTTCCTTCAATACAGGCCATATTTCCCAACACAAGTTAATCTTTAATGTTACCCCTTTTCAAAGATATCTGGTTATTATGCTTAAACTAATGGCTTTTAAACATGATTTCTTAGCACTAGAATTCTCTTCAGAAAGAAGTCAAGAGTAGGGACTATGAGAAATTATAAAGATGGTGAGAATCCCCCAAATTTCAGTGCACTTGGCCTCCAGGTCATCACCAACACCTATATGTCAGTTGCTCCTCAACACTGAATGGCTCCCACTTAGGCAAGATAGGAAGAGAATATTTTGAGTGCCAAGCACCCAGGAACTGTGCTTGGTGTTTATGTTCGCCATCCTATTTCACCATTATAACCTTCCAGTCTATAAATATTTTATCATCTTTTTAAAAAATAAACCATCTCAGAGAAGTTACTTTCCTCTTGCACATTATCATGTAACATGGTAAGTGCTAGAGGTAGAATTAAAGCTCTCATTTGTCATTTTTCCCAGATTAAATGAGAACCTTTAACTCAGAGAATTTCCTAGATGTAAAAGGAGAACAGAGAATAAGATTGTTATTTTCCCAGAAATTCTGCCATGGTTGTTAATTCACTGGTTGTCCTTGAGCAACTAATGACATTCTTTTGCTAGGATAGAGTCCAGTCCCCACTCTACAGGCAATCAGAAAAGTAAGGGCCTCAGAGGTTAAGGACACATTGGTGATATAGCAGATATCATTCTTCTAGCAACCTACTCTGCAATTTGATTAACTCTCCATGGCTTCTCAAGAGTTCTAGAAGCAATTGAAAAAAAAAAAATCTTGCACTCTGAAAAAGCAGTTGTGTCCCACCCATACCATACAGTATGTTTTGGTATGAAACCTCAATGCCCTTCAAAATTCCATGTGGACTGGAGAGGGGAACAGAAGATAGGCAAGGACTCATTATGCTGTTATCAGCTTGCATGATACTTTCATGTGATTAAGTTCTTTAGAGTTTATAGGGTTTACCATAAGCAAAATTCATAATTCCAAAGATAATCAAGAGGTAGAATAGGTTTTCTCTTTCTACAGATGAGAAAACAGACTCAGAGTAAGGTACACCCTTTGTCACTGTTCCTGCCAAAGAGACACTGATTTGCAAACTTAAACATTGATCAGAATCACCCGGGAGACTGATTAAAACATAGATTATTAAGCTCTAGCTCCAGAGTCTGAGTCAGTAGGCCTGGGATAGGGCCTAAGTATTTTCATTTTCAACAAGTTCCAAGGTGATGCTGACTCAGGAGACCATACTTTGATAACTACAGCATTGATATAACCATGCTGGGGTGGAGGCTGGAGATGGGTATTGATGTCCTGGGGAGGTTAGGAAGGCAGGCAAATTCAGGTTGCAGAACCTCAAACCACCTGGGAAATCCAGAGCACATTTTTAAATGATTTAATGTTTATTGTCTACAGTGAAAGTACCAGGGCAGATTCTTCAAATAAGTCGATTTGTACCCACAAAGGAAAATATTTTTGTATCTTTGCATCTTATGAGTCAGCCCCCAGATGAATGTGGGGTAATTCTCTCATCCTCCTACCCAACTTTTATGGTTCAAGAGTCCTGGGTGGTTGTTTTGTAGCTTTCAGGGCCTATTCCTCTTCCCACCCATCAGTCATTCTTTAAGATTAAGGATCCTAGAAGTACCACTGCAATGCAAACACACTGAGAGGGTTGTAAGTCAACAAGAAGCAGGACGCATGGGGATTAAGAGTATATGCCTAAGGTCAGATAGCCTGTGTTTCCATTTATATTCCACAATGTGCAAGCAGTATGACCAGGGCAAGTCACTCAACTTCTCCATGCCTAAATTCCATTTTTGGAATGAGAATAGCAATACTACCTCTTTTCAGAGTGGTTATGAGAGTATAATGAACTAATCCTGTTTTTGACATGTAGTAAACTTTCAATAAAATTTGAGTATTGCTGGTTCCATCCCAATATTTTCCATGAACACCTAATCATGAAATCCTTTATTGAATGAATAGTCTGCCAATGAGTAAAGCATGAGTTACAGAAATATGGGGAACTATGTTAGGGGATCATGAGGTTGGAGTACTATGCGAAAACAGACATACAAGGGGCCCAGAAGAGGACACCAAGAGATAGTAAAGGTTAGATACTTTAATCACAATGTTGCCTAGGGCTTGAATAGAGCGTTCCCAAACTATGAATCAGACTAAATGATCCTGGTATTTGTTTATGCCATTCCTTTCTGGAATTGAAAAATCAATCTGTATTAACTAAATACAGAAGAGACTTTTCAGCTTTCCCTCCAAACATTTAGAGGAGTTAGGTGTAAATGAGTATGAAGCAGATGGATTAAATTGCCACTGAGTACACAAGGAGTTGAGAAGCAAATGGAAAAGGCAGTTAAGCAAAATACATTGAGTTCACTGAATCTGAAACACCTGACAAGGTGTTTACCAGGTGGAACATCTCCAAAATGTAGCTCTCCAGATGGAGCCCTTTGTCACAGATTCCCCAGAGTCCCCAACTTCCACTTACTCCCCTCTGTTTTCATCAAAGAGCCATACAGACAAGCAGCAAAGTTTCATTTTCACCATGGGTACGTATTCCAATTAATCATACTTTTTAACAAATGAAACTGCTATAAAAAGTCTCTGACCTTCAAGGTTTGCCTGTATTTCTTACCCCTGACAAGCATAACAACAGGAGGTTGAGGTTAATGACTATATGGGTTTGAAACTGTAATTACCATATTCATGTAATTATCGGGTACATATCAAGTAACTGCAATGTGGAATGAATGAACGAACGAATGAATGAACCACAATGCAAACATTGTCCTTACCCAGAGGCAGACACCAAGATAAGTGACATGCCCTCAAAGACATTATACTTAGGAGAAAACACAGGCAAAATCAATATGAATGGGGACACCTGGGTGGCTCAGCGATTTAACACCTGCCTTGGGCCCAGAGCATTGTTCCTGGAGTCCCAGGAGTCCCACATCCCACATCCCACATCCCTGCATGGAGCTTGCTTCTCTCTCTCTGCCTGTGTCTCTGCCTCTGTGTGTGTGTGTCTCTCTCTCATGAATAAATAAATAGAATCTTTTAAAAAAAATCAATGTGAATAGAATGAGGTAGTACCACACTTAAGACCAAAGCATTACAGGTGTTTAGCAAATAGAATCTCAAAAAGCAGCAAACTCAAGTAGAAACCATGAAAGTGATCGGAGTTCTCTTCCTGGCTGTACCACTCACCAATTGTTCCTCTCTGGTGAGTCATTCTGGTAGTTGGAATAGATTAATTTCCCAGCAGCAGCACCCTTTCATTTTCTGTAAATGAAATCTTAACACAGAATTCCAGAATATTAAATAAGTAAAATCAGATCATTTTAGGGACAGAGTGGAGTCCCCACTTATGATGCCACCCAAATCACACAAAACAAAGTAGAAAACTCTGGTTATGTGTTTGAAGTTATCAAGTCTAAATATCCATAAGCATACAAAATCCTCCCCCAGTGAGATGAACAAAGATGTCTTCAGAGGAAAAGCAGAAAAACAGATACATACAAAAGAATTTAAGGAAGGAGCACTTCCTCATGGTGTAGGACCTCCAAGTGGCAGAATAGCCCGCAGTAAAGAGCTTGATCACTCTTGTGGAGTAAGATGACTAGGAGGGGCACTGGCTTTGGAGTTAGGTGACTGAGTTCAAATCCTTATTCTGCTATTAACATAGATGGGTACTGGACAAATCACTATTTCTTTGAATCTAATTTCCACACCTTTAAAGTGGTTTAATACTGTCTATCCTCACAGGGTTGTCGTTTTGAGTGAATTTATACACACACACTCTTTTTTGTGGTTAAACCAAAATTTACCATCTTAACCATTTTAAGTGCTCAGTTCAGTAGTGGTAAAATATATCCACATTGTGTGAAACAGATCTCCAGAACTTTATCTTGCAAAACTGAAACTAGACCTATTAAACAACTCCCAGTCCCTGGTAATAAAAATTCTACTTTGTTTCTATGAATTTGCCTATTTTAGTTACCTTATATAAATGAATCATAGAGTAACCAGATATTTTGTGACACACTTATTTCACTTAGCATAATGTCCTCAAGATCATCCATGTTGTGGCATGTGAGGATTTTCTTCCTCTTTTAGGTTGAATAATATTCTGTTGTAAGTATAACACAGAGTTATCCATTCATCTGCTGATGAACATTTGGGTTGCTTTTACCTCTTGGCTATTGTGAATAGTGCTAAATGAACAGTATATTTTAATAAATCTGATTCTTCATTAAGTATTGGCTCTTTTTTGATATATTATTGTTTAGCAAAGATCAGCATGTCTGGTCATTTTATGTTATATGGATTTTGCTTTCTATTTATACTTAACTTTTTTTCAGATTTATTTTAGGAGAGAGAGGGATAATGTGTGTGTGCATGTTCAAGTGAGCATATGATCGGGGGGATGGGTAGATGAAGAGGGAAAGAATCTCAAGTAGACTCCCCACTGAGTGTAGAGCCTAACATGGGGGTTGATCTCAAAACCCTGAGATCATAACCTGAGCCAAAATCAAGAGTTGGACACTTGGCTCTCTGCTCCTCCCTGTTCGACAGACAGCTGCATCTTCTGGTGCAGTGCCAACCGTGTCCCCAAGATACGATGGTGAAGGTCAGAGTGAACAGATTTGGCGGTATTGGGTGCCTGGTCACCAGGGCTGCTTTTAACTCTGGCAAAGTGGATATTGTCGCCATCAAGGACCCCTTCATTTATCTCAACTACATGGTGTACATGTTCCAGTATGATTCTACCCACGGCAAATTCCACGGCACAGTCAAGGCTGAGAACAGGAAACTTGTCATCAATGGGAAGTCCATCTCCATCTTCCAGGAGCGAGGTCCTGCCAACATCAAATGGGGTGATGCTGATGCTGAGTATGTTATGGAGTCCACTGGGGTCTTCACCACCATGGAGAAGGCTGGGGCTCACTTGAAGAGCAGGGCCAAGAGGGTCATCATCTCTGCTCCTTCTGCTGATGCCCCCATGTTTGTGATAGGCGTGAACCACAAGAAGTATGACAACTCCCTCAAGATTGTCAGCGATGCCTCCTGCACCACCAACTGCTTGGCTCCTCTAGCCAAAGTCATCCATGAGCACTTCGGTACTGTGGAGGGCCTCATGACCACCATCCATGGCATCACTGCCACTCAGAAGACCGTAGACAGCCCCTCTGGGAAGCTGTGGTGTGACAGCCGAGGGGCTGCCCAGAACTTCATCCCTGCTTCCACTGGCACCGCCAAGGCTGTGGGCAAGGTCATCCCTGAGCTGAACGGGAAGCTCACTGGCATGGCCTTCTGTGTCCCTACCCCCAATGTGTCAGTTGTGGATCTGACCTGTCACCTGGAGAAAGCTGCCAAATATGACAACATCAAGAAGGTAGTGAAGCAGGCATCGGAGGGCCCCCTCAAGGGCATCCTGGGCTACACTGAGGACCAGGTTGTCTCCTGTGACTTCAACAGTGACACCCACTCTTCCACCTTCGACACCAGGGCTGGCATTGCCTTCAGTGACCACTTCATCAAGCTCATTTCCTGGTATGACAATAAATTCGGCTACAGCAACTGGGTGGTAGACCTCATGGTCCACATGGCTTCCAAGGAGTAGGAGCCTCCTGGATCACCAGCCCCAGCAAGAACAAGAGGAAGAGAGAGGCCCTCAGCTGCTGGGGAGTCCCTGCCCCAACTTAATCCCCCAACACACCGAGAATCTCCTGACCTCCAATTTACATCCCAGACCCCGAGGAAAGGGGGGGGCGGCTTGGGGAGCCCTACCTTGTCATGTATTATCAATAAAGTATACTGTACGCCCCCCCCCAAAAAAAGAGTTGGACACTTAACCGACTGAACCACCCAAACATTCCTATAGTTACATTAGTTTTATAACTATTTTCCTCTTACCAGAATCCTTATCCATTGATATTTTAAAAGTTGATGCCTTATCAATCAGAGAAAAAAGTAACTCTGCAGTTATGGAAAAGGGCAAAGAGGTACAACCTCCTGAAGCTTAAATTTTATTCAATAATGCTTTAAAACATTTTTATTTTAAAGCAAATATGTACATTATGGAGTAGATGTACAGGCAACATGAATATGCGAGATAAAACCAGTCTTTACAGAAATGTTTTTTCTTAGAGGCCTCTTTGGGTTACCCTTCCACCTCCAGAATCCCAGAAGTATAACTTCATTTTCTTTCATTAGGGGCATTCATGAAAAATTTTATGAAGCACATAGACCTGAGGATATATGCACAGCATCAGAGTTGAAGTGGTGGGGAATGAGAATGCAGACAAGAAAGGTTGGGGATAAAAGGATATTCTTCTTCTGTCACAGAATGGAATATGGTTTTTCACTTCAATTTCTGGCCTCTGATGGTTTTATGTCATAGTGCATCCTGGCTGCATTTATGAAGGAATATCTTATCTCCCACTCTCTTTTATTCTGGTGGCTTTCAAACTTATAGGTCCATAAGACTCACTGAAGGAATTTTCTTGAACATCCAGACTCCCAGTTCCCACTTTCTAAGGATTTGATTCTAATTTGAAGTAGGGCTCAGGAATCTGTGTGCCCATCAAGCCCCCAGGTGATTCTAATGTTCCTCTGATCATGCAGAGAACCATTCCTCTATCACGTATCACAAGTGCAAATATGAGGACGATAGGAAACCTACCAATATTTCTTAGTAAGCCATTGACAGGAAAACAATACAAACTATTGAGTAAAAACTTATTTCAGCCACATTTTCTAACATAATTATTTTAGTTAACCTAGCGAAAGCTAGTTAATTAATGCTACAGAATTCACTGAATGGCTCGTGTACTGGGATCTTAGATTACAAAACCAGAACCACATATTCCCTAAACTCAAGTGGCTTACAAGTTGGTTGAAAAGACAGATGCTGAGTAGTTAAATTACAGCACAAATTTGGTAAGTATTAGTTCAGAGATAGAAAGTAGAAGACAGCTGGGGTGATCCCTGGGTGGCTCAGGGGTTTAGCGCCTGCCTTTGGCCCAGGGCATGATCCTGAAGTCCCAGGATCGAGTCCTGCATCGGGCTCCCTGCATGGGGCCTGCTTCTCCCTCCACCTGTGTCTCTGTCTCTGTCTCTGTCTCTCTCTCTCTCTCTCTCTCTGTGTGTCTCTCATGAATAAATAAATAAGTTAAAAAAAAGAAGATGGGAGGCAGCTAAATGCTTGGGGGCAATCAGTAAAAACTACATTAACTCAGTGACATTTAGACCAGGAGTTGAAGAATGAGTGCACATTTTTAGCAAAGCAAGGGGGGAAAGAACATGTGTAAGGTGCCTACTGACCCTCCTTTCCTGTCCATGGAATGGCCAGAAATTCAGTGTGGTACAGGATTGGCTGATGAAATATAGGAAGAAAAGTCTATCACTTCAAACTATAACAGGTGAACTGGACCAAGAGCTAAAGAAAAAGGCATATGTGGTGCAAGAACCAAGGATAAGGTGCTAGGGGGTTGTGTAAATCCACTCTAGATGCAGCCCAGGGCATACTCCATGTCTCTCTGGAGTCAGAGCTGTTTAAATGCCCAGAAAATTGTACCCAGATGTTTTGACATGAGGACCTCGCTTCCCAGGAAGTCAATTAGATGCATTTGTTGCTTATACATAGAGCTCTGGTTTCTGCCAGATTATTATGCACTCCAGGGGGATGTGTTGTTCAACCCTGTCGTGTCTCCCCAGTGTAATTGTCATGTATGTGTCTGGATCTAATTGATGCTTGCTTGCTTTTTAATAATTAGTCAGGTGGTGGTAATAAAAACTGAACAGGAAAAAAAAACGTGGGCTGAGTTTCATTTAATGACTGTTTGGGTAATGAAGATTAATAGCAGAAGAGAAATGCACAACATGCTTTGACCTTGTGTGCTGAAGTGGAAGGGGACTGAGACAGGTCTTCTTGTGATCCCTCGGCCGTGTCTCCCACTGAGTACAAGGGCTGGGGAGAGAGAAAGAATACTGAGTGTAATATGAGACTGTTTCAGTTCCCTGAAGACACTGAGCAGTGATCAGGAGGGCAGAAAAAAACCTGTCTTTAGAACATTCCCTTCTTGTTGTCTTCATCCTTTTCCCACTCCCAGTACTTGTTGCCCCCAAGGTACTTCCTATGGCCCTATTTTGCCAAGCTTTCCTCTACAAAATTGCATAAGACACATCCAAACAGTAGGATCCTCTGGGTACCACCTTTATCTACCACATCCAACAGGAAATGCTAATGAAAGACTCCAGCAAAGGTACAACTGATAGCTCCATCAAAGTCCCAGAAACCTCTCCAATAAAAGTCTAGATCATTTCATTAGACAAAGAAACCCAACCAGTTAAATCTTTGGCTGGGGGGAGGAGGGGGTGGAGAATAAAGAATCAGTAATGTCAGACAAAATTCATTAATAACAACTAGACCCTTGCAAGTAGTTAGTAAAGAATTATTTCAGCTTCTATATATATTCTGGACCTCAAGCCTGGACCTCTCTAGTGAACATCAGACTTCTGTATCCTGTTGACCTTGATAACTGTTCTGAGAAGTCTCAATAAGCATCTGAAATTTAATATATCTAAAGACAGCCTCTTTGTTCCAATCACCTACGTTTCAATAGGTGACAACCATCAACTTTCCATTTGCTGTGGTCCAAAACCATGACATCATTCTTATTCTTCTTTTGCTCATACTTCATGTTTAATCCATTAGCAAATACTGTTGGCATTCCACCTGTAGTGTTCCAGAATCTAATTATTTCTTATCACCTCCTCCACCATCTCTCCTGGCCCATGCCATCTCTCCATTAGCCAGTCTTTCCATTGGCGGCCCCTGAGACTTTCTGCATCCAGACTAAGAGATCACTTTTATTGAGTGCTTACTATATGTGAGCCCCTGTTCTAAGAACTTCATGAGTATTAACTCCTTTTATCCTACTGGCAACTTCACAAAGTTAGCACTATATTTGTCTCCAAAGTCCCCAAGTGAGGAATCTGAGGCATAAGGAGGTATCATCTTGCCTAAGTTCCCAGACTTACTCTGATTTTTGTCCTTAAGGCCTGATTGGCTGCCTCTTCCTCTAATGCTGCACACCAGTGTCCTTCCAATAAGTTATTATTAACAGAGAAAACTTCTCTTTTGCTTCCATCTAAAGAACTGTTATATGCTGGTCTCACCTATCAGGAAACACTTGTAGGTGTTTCCTTCCCATAAAGATAGCTATTTGATTAACTAATTCCAAGTCCGTAACTGGGAAGTGGGGTGTGCATGCACATTTGTGCACACTTCTAAGACATCATAGGAAAAAACTCTGCATTTTTAAAGAAGACTGCTAAGTATATAATCCCTTAATCCTGGAGGAATGAATAACTATTGGCAAAATTCCTAGTACTGTAATAGGTTCATGACGGTGGCATTTTGGGGGAGAAATCTGTTCATAGATGATTCCCCTGAAGTCACATCACATAACTGATTCCCAGCCTCTATATTTCTATATTTTAGCCTGATGCCTCAAGGTAATATTGATCAGTCCCCCCACTGCCCCAATTTTTCCTGAAAACTCATCTATGGTTAAACTTCCATAATCATTTTGAAGGAGGGTTTAGAATGTCAGGTTAAGATATTTGGCCAACTAATAAAAATACAAAGAAAAATAATGTCTTTATCCTCCCACACTTTTTCTGTTTCTCTGTCCAATTTCTTTTTCACTGTCATTTCCAAGAGGCTAAAAGGAAATCTATATATCATACTTAAGAGATTTTTCAGCTTTCTTTTCTTTAAAATGCTCCAAAGGTAACATTGGAGATGTACATTAAGTAGAGATGTTGGCCAATAATTTGTTAAATGTGGCCAATAATGGTCTCTCATATGAAAAATATTAAAATGGCCTCTGGAGCCAATTCCTTTAGAACTGTTTTTACATAGTTTAATATAAGGACAAATTTGCCAATTGCCAATGAAACCAGCAGTAAAAATGAAACCCTCAGGAAATGATTTAATCTAAACCACAATTGAAATGGATGGATTTATCAAGTATACTTTTCAAAAACTCACCCTTAGTTTGCCAACCACATACAAAGAGATAGAAGGTGCTTTGCATTAAGAATCACTGGACAGACTCAAAGGTATTTCAGATCTGATTATGTCCAAGGTCAGAAGAACATGTCTCAGTAGAAGACTTGCAAGGAATTAAAGCAATCCTGGTTACTAACATAAAAACAGACATCACATCTCCAATTCCTTTGTCTGTCTCAGCTTATCTCACACTTCATAGATTGGCAAAATGAGAATTCAGAAACTGAAAAGAAAGATGGAGAAACAACAAAAGTAATATAAAAGTCAACTATATTAATAGAGTGGGATGGCATGAATTATTCATATTGGTGAGTATTTCATTCATCTGTCCAACCATCCATCCACGCATCCATCCTTTCACTCAGCAAAGATTTCTATTATAAATGCTAGGGAAACTACAGTGAGTAAGAGTCCCAGATTTGATGCTAGCATGGAATATAGCATCATTTTTAAAGATTTGAAAAGTACTATGAAATTGGCAGCAGAGAGTGCTATGGAAGCGTATAATGGCAAAAGTTGCCTGGAGGTCAGATCAAGTTTATCTGAAGAAGGGGTGAGTAGTACCGAGCATGAAGAATTAATAGGAATTAGCAAAATAGAAGAGGATGGTGAAGAGTGTTGTAGGAAAGAGCATGTTTAAACACCTAGAGACAGGAAAACTAAAAGATACCCAGTAGGTAGCCAAGTGGCTAAATGGGAGCAAGGGGGCACTGAGTTAGGAAAAGTAGGCAAAGGTTGCTTAAGTTTTAGATTTAATTTTAGGAGCAAATATATGTAGTTGAAGGCTATTAAACAACAAAAATAGAAGGAGGAATATAATCAGACTTGCAGTTTTCAAAGAATATTCTGGTTAGTATCATACACTCAGATTAAGATGATGACCATAAATTCATAGCGGTGCCAATCATTTTCTCAAGAAATACCCAAGAGAGCAGATACAAGTACATGAAAAAGTGGGTGGGGATGCCTGGGTGGCTCAGTGGTTGAGTGTCTGTCTGCCTTTGGGTCAGGGCGCGATCCCAGGGTCTTGGGATAGAGTCCCACATCGTTCCCTGAGGGGAGCCTGCTTCTCCCTCTGCCTATGTTCTCTGCCTCTCTTTCTGTGTCTCTCATGAATAAATAAAATCTAAAAGAAAGAAGGAAAGAAAGAAAAGAAAGGAAAAGAAAGGAAAAGAAAAAGAAAAGAAAAAGAAAAGAAAAAGAAAAGAAAAAGAAAAAGAAAAAGAAAAAGAAAAAGAAAAAGAAAAAGAAAAAGAAAAAGAAAAAGAAAAAGAAAAAGAAAAAGAAAAAGAAAAAGAAAAAGAAAAAGAAAAAAAGAAAAAGAAAAGAAAAAAGAGTGGTTCATCTAGGATTTGGGGGTTTCTCCAAGAGGTTGTAATGAACACAAGACATGGGAGGTTAAATTATAAGAAGAGAGAAGTTGAAATGATAGAATATTGCACAGAAGCTAGAAAAGAGTATTGGGAAAGGCAGAGAGTAGAGGGGACAATGAATGAGAAGTCCTAATATAATAGAATAAAAAATGTCATGATGAGTCTAAATTATGACTTTGAAACAGGTTTGGCACAGACTATAGGTGTGTAAGGGTGAAACTTAAAGGAGGTAGAGGTCCTTGGAGAGAAAAAAAAAACAGATCAAGGTGTTGGATGGGTCATCCACAGAGCCTGAAAATCACCCTGGATAAGGACTGAACTTTGGGAGCAGAGAGAAACCACAGTCAGAATTAAAAACTCAATGAAGAGGAGAAACTAGATGGCCAATAGATAATAGCAAAGACAGATTAGAGGATGCTGGAACCAAAATTCAGTGCCTCAGAGAAGCAAAGGAGTAGAATCGTGCTCTGGAAGCCTAAGGCTTCCAGAATGGAATGGAATGGAATGAAAATAATGCCATGCAGTCTCAGAATCTGAGATGATAATGCAGAGACTAGAACAGACTGGAAGATCAAAAGCCCTTCTCCCATTTTCTGACTCATCATTAGAGAGATCTACTCAAAATAAGCTCAACTTTTATTCTCCTTTTTAGGTCAGAAACATTTCCTATATGTGGTTTTTCTCCTTCGATTTTCCTTCATAATTGTCTAAACCAGAAAATTTCTTAGAAAGCATATTAAATTATTTGAATTTTAATAAATTACTCATTTTTATTACATGGAACAATGCCATACATTGTTCGGTTTTTCTAGCCAACTGAGACATGAGGTGCCAGATGGCTGATCTTAAGGCTGATGAGTATAATGTGTAGGCACAAAGACAAGATTGGTAGAAATGAAAAAAAAAAGTATTTTTAAAGTGTTTACATCAAAGATTTTTTTTAAAGATTTATTTACTTGAGACACTGAGCACGGGTGCAAGCAGGGGGAGGGGCAGAGGGAAAGAGAGAATTTCAAGCAGGCTCCTCATTGAGCAGGGAGCCCAAGGCAGGGCCTGATCTCACCATGAGTTGGACACTTACTCAACTGAGCCACCCATGTGCCCCTTGTCAAAGATTAGGGAATCCTAGCTGAAAGGGGGCAAATTTATATTTCCTAATAGGAAATCTGAGTTAACTAGATTTCCATATTTCCAACATTTCTTAAGAATTCTGACATGTCCCTTAATCTCCTTCTACTAGAAAGCACAGATGTGCAGATTGGATTGTCTTTGGGAGGATGCCTGAGATAATAATATGAAGCAAGAGAGTTAGGATAGTAGGAAACCAGACCTCATAGTGTGTCCTTGCAGAGGAGGCAGTAAGGCTTTGAAATAGAGCAAGGGGCTCTTGGTTCTACAAAGGACCAGCTGATGCATGACTCAAAAGGGTGAGCAGGAACTTGATACCCTGCACATGTGGGTTGGTCAAGATTCCTCTCCACCTTCCTCAATTGCAATTTGGGTTCAGCTCTGAGTTTGGGTCAGCCCCTGAGAAGGAATCTCCACTGGGCAGCTAGCTGTAATACTCAGTGTGGTACAGTTTAGGCTTTTCCTCAAGTACTATTTGCTAGACTTTTGATTCTAAAGATTATCGGATATTTATTAACTTCTTTGTGGTTGTCTAGCATATTATCTACATCCCTTCCAATCAGCACTCCATCTTTCTGTGGGGCCTTTTGGAAGGGTAATTTCTAACACCTGCCTGTACCAGCACCTATGGAAACTCATCAGATCTATGATCAGTCCATTGGATACTTGGCTCCTGGGACCCAGAATCTTGAGCAACTACAACCAAGACAGAAAGACATTTAGATGTAAAATTGATGAGAAATGATGGAAGAGCAGTGGCACTTGGGCCAAAGTGGCATTGCAATGTGACCCCAATTGGGTATCTGGCTATTCCACCTCCAGGACTCCCTTGGTTTGCTGTCCATTGGCCAGTTTTGGATCATGAGACAGCTATTACTTCAAGGACTCCCTCCTAGCAACCTGATGGCAAGCATCCTTTTGTCAAGATAGTTTGCTTGCAATCAGAAACCTGTTATATTTTTTATGAAGCCTTTTTAGCTCAGGAGTCAAAACACATAAGAAACAACATTTGATATTCTCCCCTATTCCAATAAAAAGTTGAGTTGGAAGGCACATGTTATGATGAGCAGTGGGTGTTATATGTAAGTAATGAATCAGTAAATTCTACTCCTGAAACCAGCATCACACTATAAGTTAACTAAAACTTAAACAAAAATTTGAAAAGAAACACACACACACACACACACACACACACACAGTTGAGTTGAGATGGGGATGAAGACAAAGGAAGAGGAGTATAGGTCACTTAATATTGGACTGGTTCATTCATTTGGGGAATATAAAAATTAGTGAAAGGGAATAAAGGGAAAGGAGAGAAAATGAGTGAAAATATCCGTGAGGGTGACAAAACATGAGAGACTCCTAACTCTGGGAAATGAACAAGGGGTAGTGGAAGGGGAAGTGGGTGGGGGGTTGGGATGACTGGGTGATGGGCACTGAGGGGGGCACTTGGCAGGATGAGCACTGGGTGTTATGCTATATGTTGGCAAATTGAACTCCAATAAAAAAATAAAATAAAAAGAATTGGACTGGTTCTATGCATTATTTCTGAGACTAGTATGACCTACTGCCAACACAAATGAAAGAAAATGGATTTGTTGAGAAATGGTGAAGCAGGAGAACCTGGGTATTTCCTAACATTCTTTGTGTTGGTGACATTATTTGTGCAGAAATACTGAGAATTCCCACAACTCTAGATACAGCAATTAAAATTTAATCACAAAATTACATTCAATATATCCACAAGATTAACTACTTGGATTATCTCAGATAATCACATATAATCAACTGTTCTCAGAATTCAGAGAGATTACCGGGTGCAGAATAATTTAAAAGTGCAGTGGAAGAAAAAAATATTCAAAAATCCTGGAAGGTATAGACAAAAGGAGCAGTTATATCACTCAAATTCTTTGGGATTCCAAAACCATCCTAGGCACCACAGCGAGATTCCAATTCATCTCTCTCTTACTTCACATTGATATATAAGACTGCTTACTCACGAAAATTCTAAACTTAATATCTTTTATTTAAATAAAAATAAACTAAAAGCTTGAAAAAATGTAGACTCAACATAAAATGACAGGTGTGATATCAGCCAGCAAAAGATCCAGAGGTCAGGAAAAAAAAAAATTCAGTTGAAATGATCTGGAGAAGATACACTTCCGATAAGAGGTAATAAGAGAACCACTTGCCAAATTAAGCAATATGGCAATTATTGGTTTTCAATTAGGCTACTATAATTAACTACATATATTAAAAGTGAAACAGCCCACCCATCAAGGTACTGACATTGGTTTATTAGTTCCAAAGATACTATGTGAAAGCTAAACACTGATTACTAGGTACAAAAAAGATGAAATAACAGGTAAATCATTGCCAACACTAAGGAATTTTCATAAATTAAATAGCAACAGGGATTGCTCAGTTACCACATTCAAAGCTCCAATACTAAAGAACTCTGAAACTCAGAGCTTAAATCATTCAGTAATATACAATATTTACTTATAATTTTGGTTTTTAAAAAGAAAGTCTTATCTAGTGTTAAATGTGAATGAAACTGTATGTGTGGTACATAAGTGTCAGCTCTAAATTCTAAAACACAGAAAGATCGTAAAAAGCAAGACCTAAGGAATCCACGTTTATGAAATGTGAATGGTGTGGCACTAGCAATAATTCACACAAGTTTCTTTCATTTTGGGTGCTTTTCCTATATGTTATCTGTTTTTTACCCACCCTAAAATGGGAAAAACATGAAATGAGAGTATATACATATCTTGAAGATTCGCAAAATACCTTTAATTTCACCTTATCTCCTGCACTTATCAGCCATGTCTGTTTGCATTACTATTGACTCATATGTTGAATTAGAAACATTTATTTAAGCTAATATCTGTCAACAGTACTCTGAAAACATGGGATAGAGATGAAGTATCTGCTACCAAAGGAATATGCACTTCCTAGTTTGATCTCTCCAGCCCATCTTTTTTGCTGTTTATATGAGATATAAATGGGAATAGCCAAGTCAAAAGAACAGCCTCATGCTTAAGAGGTTCTGTGAGAGTCCCACTCCCTTCCAACCCGCCCCATGGCCCACTACCAATTCACCCAACTTCTGAGTCTTGCTGCCAAAGAAGCAGAAAAGCCTTCAGAAAGAGAAACTGGCCTCTGGCAGCAAAATGCCCAGTGCCTCTAGCTGGAGGTAGATAGCCAGCAGCCTCCAGCAGGAGAGCTGCACTTTCCACAGCCTTTAGCCACTGCCCCCCTGGAGCTGCCACCTGTGTGCAGCAAGGGGTGGAAATGACTAAGTCTGTAGACTCAGCTGGCTGGAGTCAGGGTCTTTGATTTTAAATCAAAAGAAAGGCAGGAGAGGCAGCTTGTGGGGGTGGAGAGTTAGGAAAGTTTTGGGACTGGCAGTAGCTGAAATAAAAATCCTAACTTCTTCAATATCTAGGAAAGAAAATTTTCAAGGTATGGATAAACAGCCACATCTTGATCCTCCCAGAAATACTCTGTATGTAGATTTATTAATTTCATCTTTCTCTCTATATATAAATATATATGTGTGTATATAATGTCATCCACACTCATCTTTTCTTAACATGGTATTAAATATAGACCCTTATATGTAATAGTACTATATTCATTCATTGGAATAGAAGTTATATGAAAATATTATATGAATGAACATCTATTTTTATAATGATGACCCGCTATCTAGATGCATCTAGGGTATAATCCTTATGACAATGTGCTTACTCAGAGCTTTATAATAATGTCATTTTCAGTAGAAATCTCTTGGTGAGGTTAGAATAGTAGTAAATATTTTCTTTATTTTTTTCAAATCTTGCTCACTTAGAATTACTTGGGGGACAAATATTTTTATAAATATCTTACTTTGTTCCAAAACGGATTAATGCAGCAAGGTAAAATAAATTAGAACTAAGTTGGGGGGAAACACCAAACCAAACAAGAAATAAAATTAAATGAGCACAAAGGGATGCAAACCAGAGCCAGGAGAGAGACTGGCTGCATTCTTCCTAAATTAGCCTGTACCATTTAGTACGGTTGAATGCCCTTCCATTTATTGTAATAATTAAATATTTAGTGCCTGTGTGCCAGACATGAACTCTTCCCTCCTTAGCTTTCAGAGCAATGTCTTCTTACAATGGTCCTCCTCTATCCTCTTAATTGGTTCCTGTTCCTTCTTCCATACCTTAAGGAATCTTTTTGTGTTCTCTCTTAATCCTTTTGTTTTTAGCTTCTGAAATGAGTTAATTCCTAATTACAGGAGAAATCTCTCCAAAATTCGAGTTATTTCTTAAAGGCCATAGACTATCTCCATCCTAATGGACCACCACAAACTCCAGTGACAAAACTGCTCTGTGCTGATGTTCCTGAAATCCCAACCCCCAGAGTGCACATGTCTCACACATGACAGACACAAACCTAGCTCATCATCTCCTTTACCTCACCATGGTTGCTGCCTAATTTCCAGCCTCCCCAAGCGTTAAACCATGGAGCATCTTCTCTGGTCCCTCCCCAACCCTCTTGATCACCCCTACCACCAACATAAAAAGGGAGATGGACAGTCAGGAATGTACTGCCATGTGCACTGACATAAAAAAGGCAAAACAGGCTATCTCTTCATGGAAAGAGGATATGGTGAAAACAAACCAGATTTAGAGAGGGGAAAAAAGGAGCAAAAACAGGCTTGGCTCAGAAATGATAAAGATACAAAATTGTGTGAGTTGTAGAAGATTAAAATGAGAGTGCTACGTGCAATTCTGTGGCAACAAATGTGAAAAACTCAGGCTCAAACATTTTATTACTGACCTCAGTAAACACATATTGACTCAACCAATAATTTTCCTAATGCTATTTCTTATGATGAATAATTGGTTCTAAATATAAACAAAAACCATGGACATTAAAATTGCTTGGGAGTACTTACATGCTTATACTAACAATTTTGTTTTAGGTTTTAATCATCCTTATGCATAATTGTCATCAAAAAGCTATTGCTTTTTCAACATTTTTTATCATGTGCCAGATAGTATATTAAGCACCTCATATTGGTTGTCTCCTGGCAATCCTATACATTAGGTACTGTTACAGAAGAATGAAGAAACTGAAGCTTCATAAGGTTAACTTGTTGTAAGGTCAAACAGCTAGAAAGCTGTAGGGCATGGAATGGAGTCTAGTAAGGCTGATTCCAGAGTTGGTCATATCAGTTATGATTTAGGCTTAACAATTACTTTAGGATATGCTATTACAAGATAACCCTAAATCTTAGTAACCTGAGATAACAACTAATTTCTCATTTGAATCACAAAGTCTAATTCAGTCAAGCAATTCTCCAGAAGGAGGACCTCCGGTCCCAGGTTGCTTCCATTTTGCAGCTCTACTATCTCAGCACATAGCTTCCACAGGTGCTGCAGCAGAGAGAGCTGGAGAGTGGCACACTGCCTCATAAATACTCCACCTGGAAGTGACATGTATCATCTTTGCTCATGGCTCAGAGCTCAGACTAATCACATAGCTACATCCTAAGTACAAGGGGAGCCAGGGAACATCTTCCTGAGTGCCCAAGAGAAAAATGAAATGGAATTTGGTGTTTCTGCCATAATGTTCTCAATCATTTAATTTGAAAATTCTTAAAGAGGCTGTTTTATATAGGATAAATATAACTTTAATCAACAGAATGCTTTTTAAGAAGGGCACTATCTATATCTAGAACTATTTCCTATATTAAGAACTATGTGAATGAATAGGAAACTCTCAAGGGCATGATTAAGCTCCAAAATGTCATTAGTAACACAATAAAATGCAAAAGAGAAATTTGTTTTGCTTCTTAGAAGGATGATCAAGAACAGACAATATGGAGCCTGGGTGGCACAGTTGGTTAAGTATCTGACTCTTGGTTTTGGCTCAGGTCTTGACCTCATGGTCATGAGATCAGGTGGGCTCAGTTCGGAGTCTCCTTGAGGTTTTCTCCCCCTCCCACTCGTGCATGCTCTCTCTCACTCTGAAATAAAAAAAATAAATAAATAAAATAAATAAAATAAAATAATAAAATAAAATAAAATAAAATAAAATAAATAATGAATAATAAATAAATATTTAAAAAGAAAAGACAATATATTTAATAACTAATCAGAACAGACCAAATAGGAACAAACACCAGCCTAAAGAGGCAGGGCAGCCACAGCATCTCATTCTTGCTACCAAAGGAAAGGGGAGACATAGAATGAAAAAAAGATGGGGAAATGGCATGAGACTCCACATAATGTGATCTCTCCCTGACCCCCAGTCTTTAATAAAGTCGATTAGATGATGCAGAATAAGTAATTTTTATTTCCCGGTGGAAAGTGATTAAAGAGTTACATGTCTGGGTCACCGTGAGCTGTATCAGAGGCCGTAGCCTGGACTTGGGAGACAGAAGCCATGGAGGTCACAAGAAAATAATCTCCCAGGAAAAGTAGAAAATCTAAAATTTAAATCCTTCCTTAGTTGTATTTCTTATTCAAACTAAAGTCAATTATAATCCCACATCCACAGGGGTGGTGATATAATTCATATCAGTCATTTCTGGGAGTCCCCCTCCTCAAGGTTTTGGCAAAGTCTTAGAGCATTATGTAGAGCCAAGCACCAGGGAGCCCCAAGGTCATCACTCATGGCCTGCATTACTCACTCACTCCCATCGCCATATACCACTGCACAACAGTTTTGAGACTTTAAGAAAGGCAGATCTGTTTCTTGTGGGGTCCTGGGAGCACTGGTCAGGCTGAGAGCCACTGTGCCCCAGGTCAGTCTTTCTACTCTGGTCATTTACCCAGGCATAGCCATAGACTGGGGAGAGGTCTGATGCATCTAAGAATTTCAGGCCTGTAGCATCCCTCCAATCTTGGGTTGAATCTCCTTTTCCCTTGCTACTGTCAAGATGCTATAGACAGGATGTCTGTGCCTCTCCCAAATTCATATGGTAAATCTTACCCCTGAAAATGATGGTATCTGGAGGCAGAGTCTTTGGGAGGTGAATAGATCATGAGGACAGAACTCTCATGAGTGGGATTTGCACTCAAGAAATGGAATTTTATAAGTGCCTTTATAAAAGAGACCCCAGACAACTCTCTGTTATAGGAGTAGTCTAGAGGTTGGCAGCCTGCATATCAAGAGAGGCCCTCACCAGAACTCAGCCATGCTGGCACCCTGATTTTAGACTTTCAGCCTCCAAAACTAGGATATTTCTGTTGTTTATGAACCACCTGGTCTATGCATTCAATTATAGTAGCCCAAACTAAGACCCAGGGGTTCCTTGGTGCCCTGTCTTTTCCTCCAGAATATCCAAAATAATCTCCACAACATTTTTAGGTCTTTACAAAAGACAAGAAGATGTCTTAACCTCATACTGTCTACTTTCAATTCTTCCAAACTCTGAGGTAAATATTAGGGATTGAGTTCCTTGAAGATGGGGAAAAGGTAAGAAAAACAAAGTCTCAAATAAAACAAAGGAAAACCCTGCCATATACACATATAGAATACACACACAGTAGGAAAAAAAATTTTCACAGAAAGTCCAATAGAATGATGACAGTAGTTATTTCTGAGAAGTGGATATGAAATGTTCTTTATTTTCCAAACTTTCTGTGGTGAACTCATGTAACTGCTATAATAAATAGCACTCTCCTAGGCTGAGGTGAGTTCACCAACAAATGGTTTCCAGCCTGCCACAGCTCCTATTTCCTTCTGCTTCTCTGTCAAAAGGCTTTCTCAAACACCCGGAGCACTTGCTCAGCGTCATGCACCTGAAGTGCTGTGGGGTTGCTGACCTCAGGGCCAATCCCTAACTGATGGGAAATGGAAGTCAGTAAATATCTAAACTCCCCATCCTCAGGTAGAACAATTCTGGCATGTGTACCACAGAGTACTTCAGAGACCTCCAGTGGGATTCACCCCCACCTGTCCAAACTGGGACCTGCTCATCAACATCCTTTTTTTTTTTTTTTTTTTTGGCTTTTCTCCTTTCCCCATCTCCTCAGCTGTATTTCCTGAGATCTCTTCCCACATAAACTACTCCCAGCGGGGACTGCTTTGGGGGATGTGAATTAAGACAGAGAGAAAGTCAACATTTCACAGTCAGGAGCTTGTTCACATCTGTCTATAATATAATCTGCTAAGAGCTTCATGGAACCAGGAAACCTGGATTACCAAGCACCAACCCTTATCTCTGTACTTTCCATCACCTACTATAGATCCTTGCCCACATTAGACACACTATTAAATGCCTGTGGAATTCAATTAGATTTTAATTCACCATAGCCATAATGAAAATTTGACTGTTCCCTTAAATGAGCCAGCACCAACACAGACTCAAAACCAGGCCTTTGAATCAGTGTTTGCCATACAACTAAAGTGTATACATTAGAAGAGCACTGTAAAGTGACAGTGGATTTTTGTAACTCATCACAGTACCCAGAAACATAAGATGGCTGAAGTCAATGTTGTTAGTTTACAAATCAGTTCAAGGAGGCGCTGTTTCAATGATGGCAACAATTCAGAGCCTTCCTCTGCCCACCCCCTCTAGAGCATCACATCCTTTGCCACCAGCAGAATCTCCCCAATGTTAGCTACACTCAGAGAGTAAATACTAGTTCATTGACATTTCTTAGTATAAGTATTCCCTTAGTATACATTTCTCCATGAGCCACTACTTCCACGATTCTTTTTTGATATGAGTATTTATATTCCTAATGATGACAGAAACACTAATTGCATGATCTTCAAGCTCTATCGTCAAAGAAAAAAATTGAATTAAGTTTAATTGTGGTATTTTTCAAAAATTGGCAGTCCATCTGTGGGCAGCTAGTACCTTTCAGTTAACCAGAACATTTTATTATGGCAAGACCCCAAGCATACTGAGAAATTTGAAGAATTGACTCAATTGACTATCACATGTGGCACTGTTAACAATACTGTCCCTCTGCCCCATGGCTAATATGTAGCTTGAGCTTTTCAGCTCAGCATCTAGAAAGCAAGGAGGGAGGCTGAGCGGAACAGAAGGGAGTCCATAATAGCTTTGACTTTGGAGTCAGACACAAGTTTATAATCTTTGTTTCCATATTTAAACTAGCTCATTACAACCTAATAGATATTTGAAAAATAAGGTGAGCATTTTCATGGTTTCCCAAATACCCAATAAAGAGCCTCAGACACTTGATGGCATTGAAAACTTCCAGAAAATGCTTCCCATCTCCCTCTGCCCTCGAAGCACAGGATCCATTTAGGACTGATCTTGCCAAAGTCAGCAAAACTTCTACTCTCTTCGGGTGCCCTCAGTCCCCCACTCTGTCCTCTTTTCACTCTTTCTCTTGAGCGTTCCCCTATCAGGGAAGAGGGGCAGATTACAAACCTGGAACTTTGCTCCATAGACCACTACCTTCATTTGGAGTTTGGTTCAAAATTAAAGTTCACTGTGAATCTTTATTAGATGGGGAGAGAAATTCATGTTTCAATTGTCTTTATGACTAACTTGAAGCAGAAGTTGCAGAGGACAAAGGTAAAGGGGTGACCGAGAAGGTTGATGGACTCCTACCTAATGGAGTCCTACATCTTTGGACATATGTTCCAGTTTCTCTTCCTTCCTGTTGCTATCACTACTTCACCTTCTCCTGGTCTTATTATGTGCCAGGCACCATTCAAGATATTTTCATAGGTTACATCTTAGTGCCTCTGTTTACATTCAAACTCAGTTCTCCTTCCTCTGAGTTGAGTGCTATGTTCTCTACCCAAAATTATTAAGAGAAAGGTAGTCAAAGTTAACTAGTAAAAAATGCCCTTGTACTTCTTCTGCCCAAGTACCCAGTTTTAGGCTAAGTCCAAAGGTAACTATGAATTCAAAAGAACCAAAAATATATACAACTACATCATCCTCAATGAGCAACAAGAAATAACTGAAAGAAAAGTACTACTATAGCTGTGATCAAGGTAAGCTGTGATCAAATACTACTGTAGCTGTGACCCAGATAAGGTACCCAGAATGGCAAAGTGGCTAAAATTTGGATTTTTTTTTTTTTTAGTTAGGTTGACTGTTCCCATTGTCCACTAACCTAAGATTTCTTAGCCTCAATTTCCTTATAAATTAAATGGAGACCCAACAATCCTTGGCCATAGCACTGCTAAAGGATCACATGAGATAATGCATGTAAAACACTTAGTGCAATACTAAAATATAATAAATTACCCATAAAAGGAAGAAGCCGATTCTGAGCACAGAGTCCTTTCTTTCTGTTAAAACACATTTTCCTTGTCTTCATTTTCATTTCATGTAGTTTATACTCAAAATTAATAGCCTTTTGTCCTTTCTGATTTGCTTGTGTTCTCTGTGTGTTATCAATTAGAATCTCAGCTATTCTGGGAACTCACCACGGGTGTTGCCACTTTCATTGATAGTAATTATGCTAGCAGTGGCTGCTCTTGAACCTTAACTAGAGCTGTCTTCAAAGGCACTGAGTAGTTTTCTCCAGCCAGCAGCACCCTGATTATGCATTTTCCTACCTCACTCTCCTTAGCTCATAATATAGTATTTACGAGCCATACTCTCTAAGCCCTCTACCTCAGTAAAACCAGTCTGAAATGTTGCCCAGTTTCAGCTCAATTTGAGAAACTGGAGGGTAATGAGGAAATAGGGAGTGAGTTGATAAAGCAGCCAACAACATTGGAAAGTCTGACATGATTCACACATGAAATCAACGGTGAATAGGTAGAAGAAAATACAACATAGCTGAGACAGAAAAGTGCAAATTTCTATGCCATATTTTGAGGTCTTCACAATTCCAAAGGAAAGAGGTGAAACTTGCCAATGAGCCTATGATAACACCAAATTTGGAGCTTGCTAATCATTCAATTATTTGGGTGCCTACAAGAACAGACATTCTTCAAGATGCTGTGATGCAATGCTGAACAAAGCAAAATCTCTACCACCAGGGTTGAATGGGTTGCCTGCTAGCTTGAACCAGCTTAGTTTTTCCCTTCATGCCCTGGGGTCTGAAAATGTTATGGGTTTAAAAGAAGCCAAAAAATGTTTATTTCCTTTTTATTATTATTTTTTTTTTGCAGGAGGCTCTTGAAGGAGCCACACTTGTGCATAAAAATATATCCCAAGTGCTAGGGGAAAAATAGCTTTCATAAACTAGAAAGTACACAAAGGCCAGTCCATCAAAATCAGAAACTGTGTTGATAATAAGTGAAGGAGTCAGAGCACTAAGCCTTTTGAAACAATTCCCAATGCTAAATATTCGTGATAGGGTTACTAAAGCTGAAGAAATCAAGGTTAATTTGCTAGTTTTCCCAAGCTAACCCAGTTAAAAGCCAGCAAGCATCGTGGATACAATATGATAGAACTGTTAGGATTTCCCTTAATGAAAACAGCAGAACCATCTTCTGCAGGTCATGCACTTTATAGGTTAGAACCTAGAAATAAGAGTAATAGGAGTCTGTCCTCTGATTCTCCATAAAATAGGGGAGAGTGATATATGTTGGTAGTGGACTAGTGAATAATTCTTAACATTTAGAGGTTTTACTGAGAGAAGTCTGCTTAGGAATTAAAACATCAGGTGACATCACAAGCAGTTGTCAAGGGAATAGTGTTTAGTGAATATGCTTTGCCTTTCCTATTAGTAACTCATGTCAGGAATTCTGCTGTAACTTTGAAAATACCCACTAATTTATAACTTTCCCTTCCCTAGATCCCAGATCCCCTTCCCAAACTATATTAACTTTCATAGCAATATGTGGTCCCTTTATAGCAATTATTATGGTTGTATTTTTATATTCACTTGGATGATTAGTCTCATATCCAGAGGGTTACTACCAGGCTATAAGTGCCCTAAGAGCAAAAACCAAGTTACATTTGTTATTTATTACTGAATTACTGGCACTTAGCACATAGTAGGACCTCAATAAATATTTGTTAATTGAATAAACTTTCAACCTCTAAGGTTGTGGAATTGGTTATTTTCCAAAGATAGCATTGGGATTCATAAATTTGGTGTGAATAAGTCATGAAGAATTGGGGAAAGGAAAGCAAAATGAGGTTCTTTGTGATAAACAGTAAATTGTGCCCGTGGGAAAGTCCAGTTTAATTCCAGGAAAGAACAAGCATAAATCCATGGGAATCAGATGTCCTGATGTCAGCTGCTTCAGCATTTTAAAGCTAATATTATCAATAGTTGCCACTGTCATCATCCACATTATTTGAGGCTATTTTTATGCTAGGCACTTTACATATACTATTCTTAACTTCCAATAATCCTTAGGCATTCATTACTCCAATTTCACAGCTGAAGAGATTAAGGCCCCCAGAATTCTTTTGTTTTTTTTTTAAGATTTTATTTATTTATTCATGATAGACACAGAGACAGAGGCAGAGACACAGGCAGAGGAAGAAGCAGGCAAGCTCCCGGCAGGAGCCTGATGCAGAACTTGATCTCAGGACCCTGGAATCATGCCCTGAGCCAAAGGCAGGTGCTCAACCACTGAGCCACCCAGATGTTGCAAGGTCCCCAGAATTCTTAAGCAGTAGAACAAGAACTCAAATTCAATCCTACTCAAAGTATGCTGGACTTTCTTCCCAATATTGGCTCAGAAATCACAATCATCTTTTCCAGTGGGAGATCTTCTCAAAAATTCACCATCTTAAACCTCACAGTTCCAGAGTTTTGCTTCCCCATCTGACTTGGCTTGACCCTACTGGTGACCATTAGAGTCATCTTGTTTTTTCAAAGTCATCTCCCCCACACACACCCCCACCCCCCGCCCGACAGCTCTGGCTATTCTAGCAAAAGAGTACATGTGACAGACAGCCCTGGGAGGAATTACCCTCTAGTGATGTGATGAAATCATTCCTTTTTTGGCTTGTGGGATACAGCCAGCTTGAAACTATCATGTTTTCTCACTAGAAAGCCACAAAATATGAATAAAGGGATCCTTTTGCTAAAGTATCCTTTAAAAAGCTTAAATCTTTTTCCTTCATTTTCACATACAGGAAATTCAATGGTTCAATAAAGGAAACTACCAAGTCTTAATCATGTTGCACTTTCCCATCTATAGGCACCATTATTTGCATGACAGAAACCTCATAAGTGTTTATTGAATCTAACTAGTGTTTTAATAGATCATCTATCCCAGGAAGAAAGGAAGATCCAGTTTGAAGATGATAATGAAGACAAGAAACTGACTTAATCAGATTTGGTGGCAAGTCTTGAGTGAAACTATACAAAGGGACATGGCTGTACCTAGTCCATGTTGTGACACCTGAGTGAGTAGTAACCCACAATCCCAGAAAGACCATCAGAGCAGGCTTGGAGAGACTAAGATTCGATTTAATGTGGCTTTCTTTCCTCTCATTTACAGATGGCTTTGGAAAAGTGATATTATAGCTCAATTAGGAAATCATGTTGGGTCCAATGTAAATAACATACATCAACTAGTTTACCCTCACTGATTATGAAGAATAATTTGGGGGCATCTGGGTGGCTCAGCTGATGAAGCATCTGTCTTTGGCTCAGGTCATGATCCCGGGATCCTGGGATTAAGCCCCATATCAGGCTCCCTGCTCAGCGTGGAGCCTGCTTCTCCCTCTTCCTCTGCTGCTCTCTCTGCTTGGGCTGTCTCACTTTCTCTCTTAAATAAATAAAATCTTTAAAAAATTGTTTTGGGGGCACCTGGGTGGCTCATTAGGTGCCAACTCTTGATCTTGGCTCTTGATTCTCTCACTCTTGTCCTCTTCCTCCAGCTCATGTGCTCTCTTACCCAAAAAAAAAAAAAAAGAATTTTATTCTCTTTATTGGATCTCAGTATCTAATATGGAAAAAAAAAAAAGAGCAACACACCTTCTATTTTTCATCTAATTTCAAAATGTTTAGTGTTTTGTCAAAATACTGATAAATATAATAAGTAAATGACCTGAAGGAAAGAACATCTTTTGGAAAACATTTCAAGTTAAAAGTGCTCCCCACTTTAGGGAAAGCCAATTTATGAAATTCTAAAATTTCAACCCAAAGTCTGTGTACAAATTATGTATTGGAAGAAGGAGTGAAGGATTTATTTAAATTACTAAAATAATCTTTTTACCTTTAAGATTTTCTGAAGGTTTCCTTCAAATGGTGCATTAGTGCCTTAAAAATATGGGATAAGACTTAACGGAATGGATGAAATTAATGTTGTGTCCAAAGATTCCTTCTTTCAGATACTCTGTCTCTGGATTCAATTCAACAAACTTACAAGGAAGGCCTGGCTGTGGTAAATACTAGAGGTGTGGAAAGAAGGTATAGAAGTAGCGGGTTGCCTTACCTCCCAGGAACATAAAGATATAGGATGTTTCTTTTGTCTTGGATTCCAAGACCAGCAACCGCAATTTAGAAGAATCCCCAAGTGAACTAACCTTATGGTTTTAATAAACTAGATGGAGCATTCACTGACATGAAAGCAGAACTTAATTAAAGCTGAAGCGTAGATGAGCTGGAACTGAAGAGAGAGGAAGTTCTATTAAAACCAAAGCTGTCTTTCCTCTCATGTCCTCTATCCCCAGGCACACAAAACAAGCAGCAGTGTGTAGGGGGGATATCAGAGCCCTGTTAGGATAAAAATTATCATGCTAATAATACTACCATGGACAATTATTATAATGATTATAAAGAATTATATCAAATTGTATGGCTGATGATATCACAGTAATGACTACTTTATAGAAGTAAATCTTAATTAAAAAAAGTAAATCTTAAAAACTAGTTTCTATTATTAACAGCAATCATAACAATTGAAATTGCTTCCCCTACCCTCCAATAAGAGGCATTCTCTCCATGGCATGGGTTAAGACGAAACATATTTAAAAGTCTGGAGAAATAATTCTAAGGAGAAAATTAGATGACCCTTTTTGGACCCCCAAGCGGCACTGACTATAGGCCTACTTCTTCCTATTCCTACTGAGATGATTTCCTGTGCTTTCTCACTTCCTCATCTACTCTTCTAATAAACTCATCACCAAAACACCCACACATTCACTGTTCCTTTTAACCTAAAAAATATGGTTAACTCCCCTGGCTAATCCCAAATCTAACTGCTTAAAGCTCACCCCATTGTTTTCAGAGATTTTGAGAAGAGAGAAATCCCCCATCTTTCCACGGCTACCTCCATTCTTGCCTAATATCCAATGACATAAGACTTCAGAAACATTTTTTTTAATTGTGTCATCATGAAAAGATGAGGAATCCTAAATCTATATTCCTTGCTAACACTCACAGTGCAATCTGGGGCAAAGCATCTGGTCAGTCAGAGGTTCCCCAATGCTCTAATAAATCACCATTAAGCTATAGATGCAGTCCAACAGGTAGAAGAGCAGCTCTGTGTTGCAGCTACTTCAGGCATACTAAATGCTTCCTGTCCCAAACCCTGCCTTACTTAACTCCTTAGTGTCTCAAATTCCATATTCTTATATTTAATGTATACATACATTTTACGAGATAGATCTCTGATAAGCAACATGTCATTGAGTTTTGGTGTTTTTAAAATCTAGCCTGACAATCTGTCTTTAAATTGGAGTATTTTTAGCATGTTTACTTCAAATGTAATTACTCATGTATTTGAGTTTAAACTACCTTATTACTGTTTACTGTCTACTGGTTCTATCTGGTCTGTGTTCTTTTCTTCTCTCCCCTCCACGTCACCCTGGATTCTTTCAGATTTATTGAATGTATTATCTTTAGTCTGTTTTCCTCTTGATTATCTTGTTTTCATTGTACCAATCCTGCTTGGGGTGTGTATCTGTTGGCTTGAAGGTTTTTGTCACTACTGGAAAATTCTACACCACTTATCTCTTTTCAAATATTGTCTGTCGTATTTTCTCACTCTCCATCTCACCTTTTATTTTCTTGAAAATATTAAGCACAGTTATTTTAAAGTCTCATAGGGTCTCATAACTCCATATCTGGATCCTCTGTGGGTCTAGTTCCTTTGTCTCTTGTTTCTTTTAGTTTGTGGTCACAAATTTGTTTCCTCATATTATGTGGGAAAATGTAGAGAAAACTTAAGGCTCTGCAATACAGCATCTTCCTGTTAAGGAGTTTTAAATTTGCTTCTGGATCTAGGTTAGGGATGTTCATAATTCCAGATTACCATAAATCAATCAAGGTTTAATAGGATTGAAAAACCTATCTACTTCCAATATACCCTTCCTCCTATGGAGTGCACCTTTGGGGTTTGAACACAAAACCTGATGAGTTTGACACAGCTCCCTCTTTGGTGAACCCTCTTGTCTTTGTCTCACCAGCCCTATAAGATTATAAAAGCAGGCTTCTCAGCCTTTGAATTTCTTCCTGCAGAAATCTCTTGAGGAAAGCTGCCCTTAAAGCCTAGCCTCATCTATTTGGGTTTTGTTCTTCTCCCAGATCTTTGATCCCTAAATTGTCATTGTCTTACAAATTTGTTAAGCCTTAGAACAGTTGTTTTCCATAGTTCATCCAGCTTTTCCACTATTCCCAGAGGGAAGATTGGCCCAAATGACTTAGTTCTCCATTATCAGAAATGAACTCCAAGTGCCTGGAATATCACCCATTGGATAGATGTCTTTGGCTGAAGACTTTGCTCCTACTTAAAATCTAAACACCAACAAAGAGTATATTAAGCCTGTCACTCATTTACATTTCAAGGAAATACATTTTGAGAAGGTAGGGATGGTTAAAGAACACAGGAGGAAATGTGGGATGCTTTAAATTACAGTTTAGCAGGTGGGAATGATTTTTCTAGAGCCCCTTGGATATACAGATAATAGTATACATTACTGGTTTGTCCCTGTTAATTGACACACATATTTTTTTTTATTGTAGAGTTTTGTAGATGCTGCTGTCTGGATGGTTCTTTGCTAATGGTGCCTCACTGAAAAGAAAGTGTTAAGAACAACAATCCATCTATCTGTGGCTGCCAATGGCAAGGTCAATCATCATTTGTACTGTTTGCCCTTAGCATGAAAAAATCTGCTCAACCTTAGCCTGATAAGCAACTCTAATGTCTTTCCTCAGGGAAGCACTGGCTGCTAATTGTGAGATGATTCTCTTGGTATTTCATAAAATTTATGCTCAGAGCCAAGGGTTGAAATGGCCATTTATTTAAATATTTATTCTTAAGAATTTGTGTATGTGTGTAAAGCACTAAGCTAGGTGATATAAAAGGTAAAAAAGATGAATCTTATTCCCACCCTTTCATAACATGATTCTGGTTACCATGGTTTTAAGAGTTTTATTGTATGCATTTTTATTGTAAGTCATTTCAAGCCCTTTTTGAAAGCAGTCAAAGCATAAATAATTAATAAGTCTATGAACAAATCTTTATCCCTGTTCTCAAGGAGTTTATGATCCAGAACTAACTCAGCTTACTGCAGAGTTAATCAGGATTGGGTTGCCCTTGAATGGGAGGTCGCAGAGCTACTTCTGAGCATACAGGGATGCTTCTTTGAAGCAAATACTTTGAGTTCTCTTCCCAAAAAAAATCAGTGCTCATCTATCTTTCTTCTCTCTCTCTCTCTCTCTCTCTCTCTCTCTCTCTCTTTTTAACATAACCTAGTTCCCTACCCATTGTCAGGAGCCTTAGGGAAAGCTGACCAACCATCCAACGTCCCACATTCTATTCTAAAACAGCAGAATGTGCGTTCTTTTCAAGTACACATGGAATGTTCTCCAGAATAGATCACATGTCAGACCACAAAACAGGTCTCAACAAATTCAAAAAGATTGAAGGTCTGCCATGCATCCTTTCCAACCATAATGCTATGAAACTAGAAATCAACTGCAAGAAAAAATCTGGAAAGAACATAAATACATGGAGGTTAAATAACAAGCAATGACACAATGAATGAGTCAATCAAGAAATCAAAGAGGAAATAAAAAAAATAGAGAGAGGTAATTGAAAATTATAACACAGCAGTCTAAAATCTTTGGGATGCTCCAGAAGCTATTCTAAGAGGAAAGTTTATAGCAATACAGGCCTACCTCAAGAAGCAAGAAAAATCTGAAATAAACAACCTAATTTATACCTAAATCAGCTTTCATTTTTTTTCTCTCAACATATTTTCTAAATTTAGTAGGCAAGGAGTAATGATTTAAGACTTTTGAGCAGAAGAAGAACAAGATTTTTCCTCTTGTTTTGACTTAAACCATCAGTCTCAGGAACACTCAGGTAGATGACTTATTAGTAATAATAATCATTAGTGATTATTATCACTCTAAGACCTCACACCAAGGTAATCAGATTTACCTACAATGAGCTAGAATCGATACTCCTCAAACAATTCAGAAAAAAAAAAGCCATTACTTTCTCTTTGTTTTGTATAACATTTCTCCTTTCATAAATACCACCCCACCATCCCATACTCCTCTAATCTTTCTAACTTCCACCGTCCCTCTAGGACAAAGAGAAATATGTAGATACCAAAATATCTTACAGTAGGAAAGAAGTAGATAAGGATAGATTCATCATGATGATCCTAGAAAAATGGGAGTCCTCTTTGAAGAGTTATGATGGAATGGACACAAAGAAGACCAAGCCCCCAAGTCACTCACAAGCAGTCCCAGTAGGTTATAGTCACAGTTCACAGGGCCTGCCCCCCCACAGTGTAAGCCCTGTGAAGGCAGGGGTATGTTTGATCTCTCTGTATCTAGTGTTTGACATATGCCTTGCACAAAGCTAGTCCACAGTGAATATTTCTTGATGAATCTGATAATGATGATAATGACTTGTACCAAAAAAAGAAAAAAAAAGCAACATTAACACAATTTCAGGGTTTAAATGATTGAGATTATGAACCTGTTACATTTTCATGTAGCTCTCCTCAGTTTTTCATCAGAAACATCCCATTTAGTGTTTTTTTCAATCTCATTAGTAAGAAGGGAAAACTCACCATCTTCAAATACTAATTATCCTGACATTTTGACACCTGAGGCTAAATGTATTATCAATGAGCTTTAACCTTATCAGTTCAAGCCCTGCACCACTGTGTTGACAGGAGGGCTAGCCAGGGCCCAGAGGATATTCTGTTACGGTTACAAATCAAAATCATCTTCAAGGAATCATCAAACCCTGTTTCATGTAGGCCACTGAAAGAAAAATAAAACATGTGTGTCCAAAACCCAGTATATTAACTCACAAGAAAAAACAGATCTACCCAGGAGAATGGACTATGCCAGCTACCAATCTTGAGCATCCTCTTTCTCACAAAGTGATGGGGATGCACTGATGGCTTTTGTGTTCCAGAAGGTCACTTGTGTGCCTGCCTCTGCAGATTTGCAAAGGTTGTAGCATTCTCATTCAGAGGGTATATCCTGTTTGACCCTGAACCAAGCTTACCATTCTCAAAGTTCTATTTTATACTCTGCAGGCTTCTCAGTTAAGTGTGAAGCTCTGCTTTCTGTCCCCTTTGAGTCCTAGTTTTTCCTTCTATTAGTCTTTATTCTTAAAAACTTAGCTGATTAAGCTTTGATCCCCAAAGCAAACCTCATAAAGATACTGACCAATGCGCATATAAGGGTTGAGCTTAGTACCATAAAACCCAAGTAGGCTCTTCTATTTCAAAATAGTTTGGACTAGGTCTACTGGATCCAGTCTGTCTTTACAGGCATCTAAAGATTAATTAAAATATTATTATCTCACAAAAGAGACACACCTCTGCAAGAAAAGCTTATACAGTAGTTTGTCAGCAAAGTTCTCAATTCTAAAAATCATATATTAACTCAAGCTGAGTTGGTGAAGATACAAAGAAATAGATGAATGTTACACATGCGGGGAAAAAAAGTCAAATGACAATCTTTTATGATACTGTTACTGATATTTTTATGTGGTTTTAAAAAAATTAATGGGTTTTAGGACAAATCTCACAGTAATGTTTAAATTGGTTTTGTATGGCCAAAATAGCCACGCTATCACTGAATATGTTTTTAGGACATTAAAACATTTGAATCAAACAATGAATGAAAAACACCTGAACAAACAATGGATTATTTAAAACCACTGATATAATCAGAATTTATATTAAAAGCAAAAACTCTGAATCCATCATATGAAGGTCAAGTATGCTCCAGCTTCAACTGTCCCTGTACATCTAAACCAGCAAGATTTCCCATAATGCCCAGTAATTAAATATTTATGGATTTTACTTAATCTCAAAACCCATAAAAGAGAACTAAGATCCAGTCAGATTGTTTGTTAGAAGGTCCCATCATATGTTGATTTTAAAGCCACTTCAACAATCTGGATAATTCCAAAGACATTCTTAGAAAAGGAGTTAAAGCAATTATAGTTCCGGCTGATGTTAAAAGCCAATCTTTCCATAATTCCCTTGTGAATTTAATAAAACCTGAGCTGATGTAAAGCAGAATTCCTTGGCACAAAATCCAAAGGTTTAAGATAAGGTTCCAGTTTCCATCTAGTAAAATTAGATAGGTTTGTGCTCTAAAAAAAAAAAAAAAAAAAAAAAAGTATAATTTTCTCATTTGAAGATCTCCTCCCTTTCTAATGTCAAAGTCAGAATATGAGCTTGTGCATTGACCTCTGAGGATGGGGGTCCAGAAGCCATCCTCATGCTGAATGCTGAGAATCAAGCCATTACAAGAGTTGGAGAAAGAAAAAGCTCCAAACATTAACCCTGTTTTGGTCAATGAGTATAAAAGAGGGGATAGAGCAGCTAAATAGATGTCCATCTCCTCAAGCCAGCAGAAGAAAATCCTACACATTATGACATATGGAACAAATCTTTAGGAATCTAAAAATCTTTACCCAATCTGTCTCTAAGTATTAGCCAGCAATGGAATTGATCTCATCCAGCATTCAGCAGCTCCACCTAAAGAGCACCAAAGCTTTTCCCAAGCAGTGTGAGACAGGATGCAAAACACAGCTCCAGGTCAATCTTGGTTTTTCTGCTTCTTACAAGTCTTTGGCTATGAACAAGTTCATCAACCTGAGTCAATTTCTCCTAGCAGGACTATGGCGAAGATCTCAAGAAAAAATGAGCTATTGTCATTTCATGGGAGACTACATGGCCTTTCTTTCAGACAGCATAGTATGCAGTAGAAGGAGCACAGAGCATTAAGAGTCTATATTTTATGTTGGCCAACTAGTACAACATTACTTAGGAACAATAGTGAAAATGTCTAGGTTTTATTTTCCTCATCTATAAAATGGGGACAAAGACATCTACCTCGCTTTTTAAGAGACTTCTTTGAAAAGAGTTTTTCAAGAGTAGGGACTGGAACATAGTAGGTACTCAGTAAGGGAGTAGTCATTGTTGCTGTTATGTTAAATATTATCATCCTTGTGTTGGTTGATTGATATGGGGAGGCTGTGGGATGGATTGAATAATGAGGCAAAGAAGAAAAGGAGATGAGAAGTGGAACTGCCCTGACAGAAAGAAAGGGAAGTAGTGGCATTGGTGGAGGAGGAATAGGTCAAGAGAAATACGAGCAAAAGCTTTAGAAAGTCAGGCTAAGAAGTCTCTTCTGGGAGAAAGCCAATAACCAAGTGAAAATAGGTTGAAGGAAGGAAAAACAGAAATCAAGGGGATGTCAGTGTTGGAGTTGTTCTACCAAAACCATCAAACAAACACATAAGAATAAAGTCCTTCTTTAGTTAACAGGACCACACACAGGCACTATGATAAGTATGATTTGCAGAGATTCCTTGGAAAAAAAGCATGCTATGCGATAGCCAGTTGGAAGCTCTGGGAAAGGTCTGATGGATGCTGGTATGCAAGCATCTGAGAAGAATGGCTTTGATTACACTGAGAAAATTTAACAAACATACACAAATTCACTCTCCTGCCTCATAGCTAAAGGGAAAGGAAAGAAGGTAATAGGGAAAAGGGCATGTCAGTTCCAGTCAACTTGTACATACCACTGAATAGCAGAAATACTATGGAGAGGAGACATGAAGTTTCCATCAGCCTTCAGGACTTTAAGTCCAAAACATTAGGTCCTCCTAGTCCACAAACACCATACATGTTTCAGGGGGACATTTTTTTAGAAGGAATTTACTGGTATGCAAATCAACCTTGCCAAACCACAACTAACCAAATGGTTTACTTGAAGAAATCAAAATTTCTTAGTAAATATCACACCAGGATCCTACTTTCCAGCACACAGTGGAAAGTTTCCCTAGTTCTGTATTGTGGACTGAAGGTGCTTCTCACAAGGCCTATCTTATCTTCAATAATGTAGATTCTTCAGGCCACGTGGGTGGCTCAGTCAGTTAAGCTCTGCCTTCAGCTCAGGTTAGGATCTTGGGGTCCTGGGATCAAGCCCCAAGTCAGGCTCTGTGCTCAGCAGGGAACCTGCTTTTCCCTCTCCCTGTCCCTCTGCTCGTGCTTTCTCTCACTATCTCAAATAAGTAAATAAAATCTTCAAAAAAGAAATGTAGATTCTTTACCTCACCTCCTCCCTTACCCAAGGCATCCTGCTGTTGGGTTACAGAATTCTTCATGGACCAGGAAGCTAAAGCATATTCACAATAAAATGGAGGTAAATCTAATAACCTCAGCTTCTGAGGAATCAGAACACCTGATATCAACAGGGCCTCTCCTAATCTCTCCATCAAGGGAAAAAGCATATGGGTTTCTTGAAACAATGGAAAATCTACCAGGCTATAATAATATAGGGGATGCTTTCCTAGCAAAGATACTTTGGCCCCAAACAAGATGAGCATAATAAACCACAACATGGGCAGACAACACACAGAGGCCCAGCTTGAACATGACAAGAAACACTGAGTGAAGCGATGGGAAATAGGCAAATGGACATCATGAAGGACATCATGAAGGATGAGGGGTAGGGAACAAGAGGCCTAGCAATGTTGTACCTATCCAAGGAGCTCAATATCTTGAGGTTAAGAGTGGGGGCACTCATATGGGAGTGGGCATGGAGTTGGCAGCAGAGAAGTATGGTGGAAATGAGACCATAAAACTTTTTTCTGCAGTCCCAACTTATAACTTACTTATGGCTGCTTCTGTGAGGAGCCACAATAAAGCTGCTTGTCTTCTTAGTGAGCACTGTTACAGAGCTGTTACTTTGCCATATTTTACAGAGAACTATGATTTCTGAGGCAAAAAAAAAAAATGGTGCAGGGCAAGAAAATACATTGCTAGGATGTGAGGGGCTTCCATCATCAGACAAAGGTTAAAAAATGTAGTATTTATTCTTACCTATCACCTTTCAAAAAATCTTCATCAATACACATTCCTCAAATGCCTACACAGGACAGAGTTCAGTGAGAAAACAATGCTTACTTATTTTTAATTAGGTCTCAAAATATTAATATTAAAGAATGAATCCCTTTTTATCCTAATGTAAGGAAAATGCTCACAAGAATAAAAAGATGGAAGTGAACTCAAAAGTCCTGTTATACTCAAAAGTCCTGTTATTCTGGTCTCTGAGCTGTTCAGTTACAAACTTTAAATATTCATCACTGGCCCTTTTGCAGAACTGAGCAGCCACAACTCTTTTATTAAATTTTCATTCTTTAATAAAAACAATTCTTCAGGCAGATTTACTCACACCCAAGAAATTGCACTTAGCATCAAAAACTAAAAGCAACAAATGTTTACAATGCTACATAATTTAGCATTTGACCTGGAAAGAAAGGGGTATTATAGTGATATTCCTCTAATACTATGGCTGCCCTGTGTTCATACTGCCCTAAAAGTACCCAACTTGTCTGTAACCAATTCTGATAAACTAGCAGCAAGACCCCCAAGTACTATGAATGAGGAATAGGGGGAAATAGGTTCCAAAGAGTTTAGCATCTGTTTTTCTTCTCCTCACCCCTCTCCATTCTTAATCCCGGGGAGGGAAACAAGAAGAGGGAAGGAATAGAATAACAAGATTAATCCTGGGAAAAGAAAGGAGAGATTCATCAAGTGGTAGAGTCCCACTAAAACACCTAAATGCCCCACCCATTGCCAGGTGTTGCTGAAATCAGCCAGTAGAATTATTCTATTATCACCTGGGGAGGTAAAGGAGAAGTTCTCACATACAGACCAGAAACCTGCCTTCACTGCATCTTATTAGCATTTCTAGTCTTTACTGTGAAAAGATGACTCTCATATATGATAATGAGTGATAACAATCTATGACAGACCATTCTGGAATGTTTAGGTGGGGTTAGTGAAGCAGTTACTAAGTAAATATTCCCGATGTCTGATTCTTTGTAAGATGTTTTAAAATACAAATTGCTTTGTTATAAGCAAAACATGGCACACCAACAAAATGGTTTTTCTCTCCTAATATGGTCATAACCTTATTTTAGATAAAAGAGTGGTGAATATCCATTGCCACTGGGTTTTAGAAGTTAAAGGATTCAGAGATCCTTTCCTGCTTGGTCAAAGATTAATTTGTCATATAATCATGGGTTTATTTCTGGCTTTTCTATTTTATTGATATGTATCTATTTTTTTGTGCTGGTACCATACTGCTTTGATTACTACAGCTTTGTAATAGAACTTGAAGTCTAGAATTGTGATACCTCCACCTTTGCTTTTCTTTTTCAAAATTGCTGTGGCTATTTGGTTTTTTTTGTGGTTCCATACAAATTTTAGGGTGGTTTGTTCTAGTTCTGTGAAAAATTCCGTTGGTATTCTAGTAGGGATTGCATTAAATCTGTACATTGCTTTGAATAGTATGGACATTTTGACAATATTTGTTCTTCCAATTCATGAACATGGAATAGCTTTGCATTTGTCTGTGTCATCTTCAATTTCTTGTATCAATGTCATAACTTTCAGAGAAGAGGTCTTTCATCTTCTTGGTTAGGTTTATTCCTAAGTATCTTATTACTTTTGGTGCAATTGTACCTGCGATTATCTTAATTTCCCTTTCTGCTGCTTCATTATGAGTGTACAGAAATGCAACAGATTTCTACACACTAATTTTGTATCCTTCAGCTTTACTGAATTCATTTATCATGAGAGCACTGGGTGATATATGGAACTGTTGGAAATCACTATATTTCACAACTGAAACCAATGTAACACTATATGTTAACTTCACTTGAATTTAAAAAGATTCAGAGATACATTTTGCTTTACTTTGTATAACTCATTTGAGGGCTCTTCACCAACTTTTGAAGCCTGTATGGGATAGTGGCCCTCAAAGGGAAGATGGGCAGAATATTTATTGGTTTTATACATGGGTGGTGATCAGTAAAATAGTTACTTTAGTTTGTTCACTTAAGGCCATGTGGACTCACTCCTGCCTCCCATCTACCATTTTTGGTATTTAGATCTCCAAGTCTGTAGCATGTGCCCTGTAAATAACATGAGGACATTCAAATGTAGGACTTGCATATTTAGGGTCAATCACACAGTACAGGAGTCTCAGAAAATACTGGTTCCTAAAATTTAAAGAAAAAGTGATCCCTGGGAAAGGAAATTACTAAAATTCAATCTTAGTAATTGAATATTTAAAAATCTTTTAAAAAGTGGTTTGCAAACACACTGTTGATGAAGAATTGGGAAACACCCCAGATCAGTATAGCTTGCCAGCAATTAATGAAAATTATAAAGGAATCCTTTGTCCCAAAACTTATCTGAGGAAAGACTGTGTTAAGGAAGTTGAGTGATCTGCACCGAGGTTTCTCAAGTATCTGATGGTAGATACTTTCTAGGTAAGAGCAATGCCTTATCTGTTTGTAGAACAGGCATGGTTCATAATTCATCATGTTGCTCTAAAAATCTGGATAGCATATTTTTCAGGACAATTTTCTTGCTTTTGTTCTGACTCCATGATTTGAAAACAGCTTTATGATCATTAATTTGGTGTGCCAAATAACACTTCAAGAAGATATTTTGGATACCAAATGCATTATTTGGTATATACATTATTAGTCCAGTCATGAGAAAGGCATTGGCCCCACTGTAAATCAATAGATCAACCTCTTAGTTTATCATATATTTCTTGGGGGTTTGGTGTGTGTGTCAGTACCTAAAATCCCCTGGAACTCTGGGAAAATTGAATCCAGAAAGCTATTTCTTGCCCTTAACCCATAGCATCCCCACCAAGACATACATACTGAAGCTTTAGCTAAGCTAGCTATATAGCTGATTTCACTCAGCAGTTTTTTTTTTAAACAGAAAAGACAAATGTTCTAAGTACTCTTCAGTCTTACTCCAACAGCACTGTGTGCTCTTGACAAATCAGACGCATCCACTACTATCATGCTTATGTTTTGTGTTTCTGGTGAACAGTAGTTTTGAAGGCAGATATCAGAACAAAGAAGGCAGATATTATTGTGAAGCCTTGATAAGTGTACTTCAAACTTGTGAATTAGATAATTTCTCATTCTAGCACCCAAAGGAAATGTGTGCAATGAGGTAGACTCGGCAATCAAATCCCCTACAGTACACTGAAAACCTATTTAGAAACAACAAGACACTCCAAATACTTGTGGTACCAAGGCAAAGATCCTTGCCGGGTACACATGTGAGATCTCAGTCCCTTGAAAATGGGAAATTACACCGTTTCTCTATAAAAAAAAGTCATTATCTAGTCCCTTCACTGGGATGTTCTAAAGTAGAGAAAAGAGAATCTCTGTGCACTATTGGTGGGACTATAAGTTGGTGCAGTCACTGTGGAAGACAGAATGGAGGTTCCTCAAAAAATTAAATACAAAATTATCATATGATCCTGTAATTTCACTATTGGATATATATCCAGACGGACAAAAACAGTGATTTGAAAAGATATACACATCCCTATGTTCATTACACTGTTACTTAAAATAGCCAAGAAATGTGTGCACATACACGCTCTCCCTCCTCCCATGCACAATAGAATACAATTCAGCCATTAAAAAAAAAGAGAGAGAGAGAGAGAAAGAAAAAAAAAGGGAAATCTTGCCATTTGTGACATGGATGGTCATTGTGTGAAGTGAATTAAGTCCAAGAAAGGTAAGTACCATGAGATTTCACTTACCTAAAGAAAAAGCAAAACCCAGATGCATAGATACAGACAGCAGATTGGTGGTTGCCAGAGGTGAGGGGAACTGTGGGGTTCAAAATAGGTGAAAGGACTAAGAAGTTACAAACTTCCAGCTATAAAATAAGTCACAAGGATGTAAAGTACAGCATGCATAATATGGTCAATAATATTGTATTAACTTTGTAGGAAGACATAACTAGACTTATTGTGATCATTTCACAGTGTATAGAAACATCAAATAATTATGTTGCACACCAAAAAATATTGTATGTCAATTATACCTCAATTTAAGAAAGTATAATCGATACCAGTCACTTTTTTCTCCCTTTTCTTTGGAGCCCTAAGCCCAGTCATAAAATATTTCATTCATTATTATGTATCTAAAATATGTATCTAAATATCTAGATGAAAAATAAAATATATATATATATATATATATATATATATATATATATATATGGCTCAAAGTTGCTTTCTTTGTCAGTGTATATGAGGCTTGAGGTTTGGCTTGGACTTAGACTTGAAAGTAATTTAGAAGTAGGTTTGAAAAGATAGTTTTAGGAACACCTGGGTGGCTCAGTGGTTGAGCCTCTGCCTTTAGCTCAGGGCGTGATCCTGGAGTCTGGGATGCAGTCCCATATCAGGCTCCCCACAGGGAGCCTGCTTCTCCCTCTGTCTGTGTCTCTGCCTCTCTGTGTCTCTTGTGAATAAAAAAAAAAAAAAAATCTTTTTTTTTTAAGACAATTTTACTAAAAACAAAAACAAAAACAAAAAAAAAATGTATAGCTAGAACTTACCTGGTACCACGCAGTGCCTGGGAGCTTTTGACATTTTATGATTCTTTCAAGTATTCTGCTAGATAGTTACTGTCTAGCTTTTACAAATGGAAAACTGAGGCTTAGGAAGGTTAACTGACTTTCCCAAGCCAGACAGTAAGAGAGACAGGTCTATCTGATGTCTGAAAGTGTTTTCCTTGAACTACACTGGAGCACCTCTCCAAACATTTTTGCTCAGTTCTAGATCAATGAATACCTTGAGGGGCTCAGTTGGTTAAGTGTCTGCCTTCAGCTCAGGTGGATCCCATCCCCTGGGCCTGGGATCCAGCCCACATTGGTTCCACCCTCAGTGGGCAGTCTGCTTCTCTCCCTCTGCCCCTTCCCCAACTGGGCATGCCCACTCTCTCTAATAAAATCTTAAAAAAGAATGAATGCCTTTAAATAGGCTCTCTTTGCCTCCATTTTTTCCTCTATAAAATAAAGACAAAACACCAAGTAATTGTGAGCTTCCTTCCTGCTTTCAACCTTATCACACCATGTGAATTCCACTGCTGAAAACCACACTGTGTGTCCCTGTAGCAATGGCTCCCCAGGACGACAGAAGCTTTTGAAATCCTAAAACACAAAATCCTGTTTATAATCTATTGATTAAACATTATGCCAGCAATTACTTTCAATAGGCAATTACAAATATTGAACCTGGAGGGCAACAAATTGTCACTGTTGTTCCTGAAAGTTTGAGAGTAGTCAGCAGAAAAGAGCAGACATTGCTCAATGAATCTAATTGCAGTCACGCCTTTGCTGAGTCATCTTTGAAAGCTGAGCCTGTAGACAAGTGCAGCAGCCACAATTCTAACAGTGTCTTTCACAGGCTTTAGGCTACCTTTTCCTTTGGATGATGCCTCTTCCTTATGTATTATAAATATCTGAAAAGTAAAACACTACAGCTGACACATTCTGCAAAAACGCCTGGTTCAAATAATCTAGTCCATTGCAAGATCTCTTGTGAGTATTTTAAGTTTTAAATTAGGCAACAGGGTTTTGCAGTGATTGTGAACTCTTGCTGTCAATATAGCAAAGTAGTTAAAGTCAGAAACAGATTCAAGTCCTCTTCTGCATGAATACATAACTTCTGTGGAACAGAGTTAGATAAAGAACTGACTGACCTCTGAACCTCAACTTCTTCCTGTTAAATGGAAATAATATATTTACCTTAAAAAGTGGTTGTAAGAAACCTACGATCAAGTATATACCTTGACAGGGCCACCATATCATATCATTATTGGATTCCTGGAATAGCCTCCTAATCTGCCTCTACTCTAGCCCCTACTGATTTTCTCAACACTGTAGGGAAAGGGATCCTGATAGAAATGGTAAGGGAACGGATGTGCTATCTCATTCAAAGCAAAAGCCAAAATGTTCTTGTATATCTTAGGTCCTCCATGACTTGAACTCTCTCCCTCTCCTTCACCCCTATACTTCTTTAAACTTACCTCTGGTCACCCTCCCTCTCCACCCTGTAACAGCCATACTAGCTTCCCTGCAGGCTCTTGGGTGTCCCAGACATGCTCCTGCATTAGGACCTTTGAACTCACTGCTGCTTCTTCCTGGAATTCTCCTTGCCTGGATATATGCATAGTTCATTCTCCCCACTCCTCTGGGTCTTCAAGGAGTACACCTCCTTAGTGTGGACTTCCTTGGCATTTTTTTCCAAAATTATAATTCCTCTGTTTCCAGGACTTCCTTTCTCTGCCAAGTATTTTTTTCAACCTTAGTATTTATTACCATATAACAGAATATACGTTTTACTTGTCTTATTTATTAGCTCTTTGCCCTCTATAACCTAACTACAAAGACAGAGACCTTTGTCTAGTTTGTCTACTGTTCCATCCCTAGTGTTTAGAATAGTACTTACGAGGCTTAAGAAGGTTAACTGACTTTCCCGAAGTATTCAACACTTTTTTAGTATTATTAGTATTCAACACTTTTTTCTTTTAATAAAGAAGAGGAAGGAAGGGCAGCATTGTCCATAGTAGCAAAAAGCTGGAAAAGATATTTGTTCTTTTCCAGCTTTGAGTGGATACATTGTGGTATATACACAAAAAATATTTAGTAATGAAAAACCAACTATGTGGAAGACATACATGGCTCTTAGAAATACAAGTTACATGAATAAAGCAAGTTTCAGAAGACTACACACAGCATAATACCAAAGCCCAATTAAGGAAAATGAAAATGGAATGGCATATTGTTAAGGATACATTCATATGTAATAAAAAAAAAGATTTTTTTAAAGTGATGAATTTGGTTCCCAAAAATTCCCGAATACTATTTTCCTCTAGCTCTCATATATCTAAGTCTGGCTTACCACACAAAACAATAGTATATATTATTTAATGATGCATATACATAGCAAAGGTATTAAAAATAACCATAAATGTGCAGTTGCTTCCGATTAATGATTATCTCAGGAAAGAAGACTGAAATGGGATGTAAAGGATTATTTTTAGCAATTTCTATAATATTTTCACCATTCCTTATTTCGTTCCTCCTCCACTCCTTCTTCCTTTGAGAGATCTGAAGCAAGTATGCAAATAGTTAGGACCTAATTTGATGGGATTTTATATGACTGTTATATTGTTTTCCATATATTTTTCAATAGACTTAAAATGTTAAGAGTAAAATTTGTGAGAAATTTTGTGTTGTGAACATTGAACAAATGGACAATTTTCTAAAGAACATGTAATTTATCAAAATAAAATAGAAATAAAACAAGAATAAACCTAAAACAGTTTAAGAAATGAAAGAGTAAAATCTACCTACTGGGGAGGGGAAAAAAAGCCGCAGGTGATTTTACAAACAAGTTCTACCAAATATCCAAGGAATAGATAATATTATTATGCAAAGTATTCCTGACAATATGGAGGGGGGAAAAAAGGAAATTCTCCCTCTTTTTAAGAGACAGGTAAAGCCTGGATTGCAATATCAGACATGGATCATAAGAGAATACAAAGGTATGAGATTTGGAAAAGAAGAAAAAAACTTTCTTTCATAGAAATTATAATTGTAGATTTTAGAAAATCCAAAAGATTTATATTCAAACTAGTAAAACTAATGGGAAAAAATAGGAAATATCTTACATAAAAACTAAATATATATTATGCAAATATGTTTTTATATAGAAATTTTGAAACAGAATAAACTAGTAAAAAAATTACTATTTACAGAAGCATCAAAAACTACATTTTTCAGGAATAAACTTAAATGGGGTCTGGGTGGCTCAGTCAGCTAAGCATCCAACTTGATTTCAGCTCAGGTTATAATCTTGGAGTTGTGGCATTGAGCCCTGTGTCAGGCTCCACACTCCACAGGGAATCCGCTTACTATTCCTTCTCTTCCTCTCCCTCTGCACCACTCCCTCCACATTTGTGCACACTCTATCTCTCAAATAAATATATCTTTTAAAGGAATAAATTTAAAGAAAGAATGGAGCGATGCCATCCCTTCATGAAGATTATTTTAAAAATCATTAAAATCATTTAAAGAGACAAAGATGATTAAGAGGAGAGAAAGAATGCATTCACTCATGGGAAGAAACAATGTTGTGAAAGTATTAAGTTTTCCCAAACTATAATTTCCACGGAATTTAAAATTCTAACAGAATTTGGAAAGATCTAGCAGGTATGTAATCCTAAAACTCATAGGGAAAAGGGCGAAGAATAGCCATGAAAAATATAAAGGAGGAGAATATGAATAAGAATAAGGCTATCTACCCAGACACCATAGCACAGTTTAAGCATACAAACTCTCAAACTAGATTTCATGGGTTTGAATCCTTGTTCTCCCACGTAACTGCCCAGATAAGCTTGGCTGAGGTCTTTCATATGATTCTTTTTCAGGTTAAATGACTTTACATATAAAGTCCTATAAGTTTTGCCTGACTTGCAACAAGTGCTTTGTGTTAGGTGTTATTAGGGAAATAAGAAATTAGCAAGATAAAAATAGGCAATTCATTGAAGTAGAAATCTGAATGCCTAATACACATAAAAATATTCATAACCTCACTAGCAACTAGGGAAATGCAAGTTAAAGCAAGAAAGTCATAGGCAAAAATTAGTATCTGAAAATACCAAGTATTGAGGAAGATGTGGGGAACAAAAATAATTCTTAAAATTACAAAATCTCCTTTAACTCCTTCAAAAATCTGGCACTCTTTGCTAAAGCTGAATAGCACATAAACTACAACCCAACAATTCCACTCATGGGTCAGTGCTCTCCAGAAATTTTCTCAAGTCTTGCACAGGAAAAATACCAACAGCAATTGTTACAATTCTGTTTGTTAGAGCAAGTATTGGAGACCCTACCGACATGCCCAGATGGGAGAATGACTGAATAATTTGCAGTATGTTCACACAATAGAACACCGTGAAGTATATAAATGAACCAGAATTCTATTTGGCCATGTGAACAAATGTAACAGAGAGTGAAAAAGAAAAAAAAAAAGTTGTAGACTACGTACCGTTCACCACTGACAGAATTTCAACTATGTTCAAAATAATGCTAACATTTTTACATATTAAGTATAAAAACACACATTGGAGTTCAATTAGCCCTGAATTCAAAACAGATTACTTTTGAAGTGACAATAGGAAAAAGGAAAGGTACAAATGAAGCATCAATATCGCTAATATATAACTTCACTAAAATATGCAAATCAAGTAAAGCAAAATGTAACCATTCAAAAAGCTTAGGTTGGGGGTGTGTGGATATTTATATTATTGTCTATATTTTCTATGTTCTTGAAATACCTTATAATTTTTTAAAATCTGAGTATTAATATATTGCTGAATGCAATATATTGCATTCGATATATTTGGAATGATCACATTCCTGCAAAATAAATAAAATGGGAGGCATATAGATGGATGCATGTATGTCAATGTATTAGTGAAGGCCTAAAAGACACGTACTGACCACTGACAGTAGCTACCTTTGGGCTAAGAAACAAAAATGAGAAAGGAGAAACGAGAGGGACTTGTAGGTTTTGCTCTCTATGCTTCTGTTTTCAGTCTTATTTGAGAATGTATTAGGTCATAACTGAAGTCATAATAAAGAGCACAACAAGATCAAGCCCAGAGGAAATTCAAAGGAAAAATTCAAAGAACATGGAGATCAGGCCCCAGGTATGTAGCAAAACTAGAACCCTTCTTGAAGGAAGTCTCCCCTCTTCAGTACCAGTGAATTCCTTTAAGGGTACTGCAGAGCGCTAAAATATATGAGGTGTGTGTTGGGGGATGGGAGGTGATTATTACCAGTGTTATCCTGAAGCTACACTTCTCTTAGCAGAGGGAGACTTAGTCTTAAAATGATACAAATATTATTACCATCCTATTTACTCAAGCAGGAGAGTTTCCCAAGCCAAGGAGTATTCATGAAACGCAGTCATCTTGAGTCGTATAGATTAATGGCAAGATAGTGCTGGGGTAGAGGGAGGAGGGTTGAGAAGCTGCTGTTCTGATCTCCAAGGATGAGGGAACACATTCTCATTAATCACAGTGAAATCAGAGCTCAGCAATAAAAGCAGCTGGCTTTAGAATGAGCTGTTTTCCAGGAGCCATTTATTCATTTGATGTTATGTCACTGATAAACTGCGCCAACCATGACTTGCCGTGATTAAGCCAAGTTTATTCAGATGCACACCACTGCCTCCTGAAACAGCTAAGGCCAGAGCCCTCAATCTTTGTCAGGGACTCCAAACTATTTGGGAAACTCAACAACAGGTCTCTGGTGGTGGAAAACAGTAAATTGTGCTCATCAAGGTATCTAAAAAGCAAAGGGAAGGAAGTCTAGGGGTGGTGGGAAGGAGTGGGGAGACTGCAGAACCATATCAAAATCTTATCAAAGTCAAGAGAATTTTTTATTGTTTTCTGAAATTCAAATATTTGGAGCAATGCATAGCAACAAGAATATTAACTGCCACTTCTTCTGGATCAATCATATGGCCAGCAGGATACCCGGTGTTATTTATTTCCTAATTCCTTTACTGGTAACCCCTTGCTGGCAGCTGGGCCATCAGGCCAAACTCAGAGTCCACAGTAGAGCTGAGCTACCAGGGGGCTGGTGACGGATACAGTGAATTGTGATAGAAGTCTAATTCTGTCACTTATATGCTGAATATCTGCAGGCAAATCATTTAATTTCTCTGATCCCAGATTCCTCTCCTTAAAATTGGGTATGTTAATCCATAAGATTGTTTAGTGGGTAAAATGTATGTGGGAATTTTTTGAAAAATGTTTAGCTATTAATTGCTATAAAACCTGCACATAATGAGGTACGGTATTCCTCTAACACCGGTCCTCTATTTTATAGACACAGTGTCATCTTCCCTTTCTCTCAAGAAAAACATATTCTCAACTTCTTTCCTCAAAGCAACATCGTTCCTTTCAAGTATTTGGAGACATTGGCAGATTCACTTTAGTGCTATTTAGGTTACTACTTCTACACTGTCTGCTAACATTTGGAGTTTTGCTGGGTACACTCAAGGAGATAGCTATAGCTCTCGGGGTAAGGAGGTGGAGACCAGCTGACGTGGCAAGGCTGAGAGGACTCCAATAATCCCAAATGAGTTGCTGGCGAGTCCAGCCAAAGCCCACATTCCAAAATGGCCTGCACCAAATCCTCAGAAGACGACAAAGAAACAGCAAAACATGAGGCTGGTGCTCAAGAATAGAGCAATACACACCTGTATCACTTCTCTATATCACACTGCCCATGTTATAATATGCTTCCAACACCCACTCTCCTTCCCACCATACATACACCAACTGCCTCTGTTCACATAGGTGACCAACTTCTTCTGGGCCATCCTCAGTGACCCAATATAGTTTCCATCTAAAAATGGCAAATCATTTTATCACCAGCAAAAATTATAGCATAGTTCTATTGTTTTTAATTATTTAAATAAAAAATACCTTCCTCTTGGGGTTCCTGGGTGGCTCAGTTGGTTCACTGTCCAGTTCTCTTGCTTTTGGCTCAGGTCATGATCTCATGGATCCTAGGATCAAGACCCTGCTGGGCTCTGTGTTCAGCAGGGAGCCTGCTTAAAGATTCTTTGCCTCTGTCCCTCTCTGCCTTCAATTACTCCTCAAATAAATAAATCTTAAAAAAAAACTTTCCTCTTATAAAAATCATAGATAAGTCTTAAATTCTCTCTGACCACTACCCCAATCATTTTTTATGCATTATGTATAGGCATACATACACACACACACATACACACACACACACAGTTGTTATGTCACATAAATGGTGTTACAATCTACATATTCTGTGACTTGCTTTTCTGCAACAATACGTTCAGAACTTCTGTCCATGTTAGCTGTGATGTCCTGTTTATGTAGACTTTCTTCTGTGGAACTCGAGGAGATCAAATGTATCCTATTCATTGTTACTTAGAAAAAGTGAGGACAGCTTCCATTTCCAATTGAAAAGAGATGAGTAGAAAAAAAAAAAAAAACTGCTGGGCTGGTTTCAGGGACATCAGGTGTCCTGATCCTCAGTTCCTCAGTTGAATGATTAATCCATACTTCATCCCTTATTTATAAGGGCCAGTGTCAGGAATCAGGCAAATCAGCATAAAACAGACAGTAATGGCTCTCAGGGCTTTAAAACACAAATATATTTTTCAGCTGGAGGAGCAAGATTTCAGATTTCAAATCCTTTATTTTACAGATAAGAAATCAGAGACTAAGAAATATTATTAATTTATCCAAGGTTACAGAGTCCAAGTTTCCTGGCTTTGTCCCAGGATTGGGTTTTCTTTTTCCTACTTCCACAGATCTGTCTCAAGGACTTCAGGAGTAATCGATAAAGTAGTCCATATTTTTAAAGCAGACCTTTGCAGCTTACCAACTATACACACACACACACACACACATATATATATATATATATATATATATATATATATATATATATATATATATATATGGCTGTATTTGAATCATTCTTTGAGTGAGGACACTGTAGTAAGAATTAATTGGTACTTAGCAAGGATGGTGACAGATTGCTTCAGTCATTTCCAAAGTCCTAAAAAGTCAACATTTGCTCAGGTGGGACATCCACAGGACCTCCACCAGCCACAAATAATACCCATGCTAAGAATTAAATTTAATTGATATATGTGATGAATTTACTTAGCACAAAGCCTGGTATATGTACCTAATGGGTAAGCATTCTCAATTAAAGATGCCCTCTTTGCTGGAACCTCTCTCATTGCTCTGCAATGAAAGAAACTGAGGACCACTGTGTCCTGCTTGCCGATACCCTAGCCCAGGTCAGCTCCCCAACACTTGTTTTAATCAAAGAAAGGGTAATGGTTATGGTGAATATAGAGGCATTTGGGTCAATTCCAAAGGAAAAATAAATCCTTTTTTATTTCATTAGGAAAAGTATCTTCTCATTGTGGAAATCAACACTTTTACTACCTGGCATCCCTGGCTCAGTTTTGAGTAGACACGGTTTCTAATCTTCCTCCCAGCCCCCTCCAAGCCTTCAGGCAACTGCCATGTGCCAGCTGGCAATGGGCTCTTGAGTTAAGAGACTCCTTCTCAGGTTTTTCACATTTTCTGTATTAACAAGTTTATCCATCTGATTTTTTCCAAGGCTTTCTCTCTAAATGAAAAGTAAACATGCTATTGTCCTTGGATAAGAGCCTCTTTGACCTTCTCTCTCAGCAGCTTATGAGAAGCAGATGCTACGTGGTTATAAGCTGGACCCAGGGAAACCCATCAGTGTTCTAATCATATATGTGTAAACCAGATGTTTGCCAAGGAATCCTGGCCCCTTGAAATGTAGACAATCAGCTTCAATCTCTGTTCCATGACCAGTAAAACATCTGCCTCCCTCCAAATTTTCCTTCTGATTTCCCAGGCAGTCTCATCCTACTGTCACCTCTGCTCAAGGCTATTTCTCATGTACTTCCTCTTTTTCAGCATTGAATTTCCCCAAATGTCAAACTTAGCTTTATAAGCAATTTTCACTCAATCAAACACATCCCCAAAGCACATATGACTATAACTCAATGAGCCTAAGGCCTGGGTGAGGGGAGACAGAAGAGGGTGTTTTATCAGAACTTTTATATGCATTCCAGTTCTTAAGAGGTCTTGTGGTCACCTCACCTTGGGAAATTTCTGCTAGCTACTTTTATGAGACCAGTTTCTTCACCCCATTTTTATGGTTTTCTTGTCCAACCTATTTCATCTCACCTCTTCTTCATGGAACTCCAAATTCCTCTCCTTGAGTTATGACTAGCTATTCAATTTTCCCAAGATAACAAAACTGTTTCAGCTTACCTTTATTCACCAAACCCAAAAAACTCTTCAGCAGGACCATATAAGCTCCACCCTTCATAGAGAGCAATTGTCATAGCTAATAGAAGCCTCACTTCTCCCCCACTTTGTTACACAAGGGTCAAGTTCCTGGTTGGGGATGAGACCAGAGGACCACATTGGTCATATTGAGGTTTGTGTGGATTGCAGCCTCTGGAGTTTTGCAGTGCTCAAATATATGGCCATTTACAACCACTTTGAATGAAACCAAGGAACAAATCAATTAAGTTGTAGAAATTGACACCTGGGGGAGAAACATTCAGGACATAGGACAGAAATGAATGAACAGATAAAATTATTGGCAGAGAAAGGAATACAAAAAAGTGAAGAAATGGGTGAGAAAGAAAGAAGCTAAAGTAGCTAGACAGGGGGAAGGAGGCAGATTTTATGACAAATAGAAAAGGAAGGAAAATTGTGAAGAGAAGAACACTGAGGGGGCAGTGGGAGAATGGAGGTGGTGGAGAAGAGACCACTCTGCACACATTTTCTCCTGACTCCACCAGCTTCTCAATGTCACCCAGTCTGTAGGTCACTGGAAGTGTAGTCTAATGAAACAGAATGCAAGACTTGAGCTCTTGTCCAAATTCTGAGGAGTGTCAGTAGGTAGGTCATTTACTCTCTCTGGTCTGATTAGTCTCTAAAAGATAGCAATTAACCTCAATGTAAAGGTCCTTTCTAGTTATGAGATACACTGTCTCCATGACTGAGGATAGCAAACTCTTTAATCTCCTACCCTACTACACCTATTGGCTACCCACCTTCCCATCTCCTTTTATTGGAGCCAACAACCAGGGAAAGAAGCTCATGCTGAATGAAATAGCCATATACTACCTAGGTTGCTATTAGCTACCTAACAGCATCCACCAGGAGACAGCTCAATGTTCAAATGCATCTTTTAAACCATGATTCCAGCCACTTTACATATTTTACATATCATGTAAAATCAGATGATATCAAAATAAACTGACTTTATGGTTTGGTAACTGGTATCACTGTTTGACCTAAAAGGGCAATATGCAGATTTATCTGTCTCTTCAACATTCAAGTTCCAGAGTTGCAGATCTCTACTACATATTATGGGATTCTCCAGAATCAAAATCAGGTGGATTGAATAATAAGGAGCACCCTGACCAAGGAGGAGTAGACATGATAAAGAATTAGGCCAGAAGTTTCTTGAGAGAAACGCAATAGCTGTCATAGTCCTCATCAGAATTCCCACCCTCTCAAAGGCCCATCTCTAAACCCTTCAGGGGGAAAACAGAATTAGAGAATCTAGTTTGCCAGACGCTATCACTGTGTACAATATATTCTTCCTAAGGCAATACTAATAAAGCTATATATAGGAATCATTAAGTATATCATTCAGGTCATGTAATGGGCTAAAGAAAAATACAGATATGTTTGAGCAAAAGTACCTCTTCTGTGTTTCTGAAAGTATACTACACAGACTAGATATTTTTTCACCTGTATATCAATTTGCATTTTTTAAGTTAAAAAATTGTCATATGCTGATACTACAAAGGGGGAAAAAATGAGGGGGAAAAAGTCTGGGAGATAAAGGCTAAGAAACTGATCAACTCTTGCCATTATACTTGGAGCAGGCTTTATTTATACAGAGCAAGCGTGGCTGTAGCAGATTATGTGCCTGAGAATTAGGTCAGAGATTGGATGGCACGTACAGTTCTGTAAGTTTTAGGAGAAACCCTGAGAGAAGGTTTCCATGGTCAAATATATTTGGGAAATGCTAAATTCTATCCCTCTGTCTTTGATATTCACAATACATATTAAAGACCCTAAGGTTCCTATTAGTAAGAACTACCTAATTCAATAAAGCTCAGACCTGTCCAGACCCATTGCACCAGAGAACATTTTCCCTATAAGGCCTCTTAGCATACTACAGATCTGGTATTCCAGGAACACTCTTTGGGAAGGACTGACCCAACATCATTCTGATCTTCATAATTAACTTCTCCTTCGTCATAGGGAGATGATAGAGCCTAGGAGCAATATAGCATTAAAAATAAAATTACCCCTGCCTGGTGTTCACAAATGAAAATCAAGTGGTAGGATGATGGAGGTTGTAATTTTGTCAGGTGTTTTCTTGCTGGAATAAGATGCAGATCAGCCAAAATCATTGACATGTTTATTACACAGGAAGTCTTTATTGCTCTGGACATGTAAAGAACCATGTGATACTGAGCTACCTTTGTATGACATATTACCTGACTTCCTTCCCAGATAGTCATTTTTCCTTCTTAATGCTTCAGGGATATTATTTTCCCATTAGTGAAAAAATGGTCTCTTCTAAGCGTCACAAAATCAAAGACTCTTGTGGTAAAATGTAAGTACCTAGCACTAGTACATGGAATACCAGGATACATGCACTTCAATGCTGCCTGTGAGAACTAGGTACAGATTCTTGAACAAGGCCAAGCCACCAACTAGCTGCTGTGCGACCTTGCCTAGACCACTTAAAAATTGGCCCGGACTACCTTACTTCTGAAATGAGGGTATAGGACTTGATTCAGAAGTCCCAGTCACCTCCAACAGAACAGGAAACAGTATGAAAGAGTATGAAAGAGTATATTCTGCTTTCAGAGTCAGACCAACCTTAACTTCGATCCCAGTTCCACCACTTACTGTCTGTATACATAAACCAATTATGGAACTTCTCTTTCCATGGGGATAATAGTAATCCCCAAGTATACGTTAATATTTAGTTGACCTAATACATGTAGATTAAATAAAATTAGTTATATTGAAAATATTTACACCCTAACACATTAAAAGGGATCTATAAATATTCCTATCATGATTATCATTTATTTCCTATGCCACTGAATGCTGGAAATCTAGATAATGGGTGGAGGAAAAAAAGGGTCAGATTGGGCCAAGTGAAGTCCAGACACATATAACAGCTTGATCATACCAGCCTACACCATGTGTTAGGACTCTACTCTTAGGTCACTGAGAATTTGAAATAAATTAAAATACACAGAAATAATCTGTGTACCCCACTGTCAGTGCTCTGCCTAAAACTCATTATTGGTGCTGGGTGCATTGAGAATAACAAATGCCAGTAGATCCTGGGTCATTTGGCTCAGATTCTCTCTCCTTCTCACTTACTGCTCCAGCTATGCTGCTCTGGATTATGCTCCTGCTGTTGCCCCTCCCTGGACTACACTTGCCCCCCATTCTTTGATAGCCTGTTAGTCCTCATCTTTCAGACCCCAACTGAAACACAGCCTCCTCAGAAAGGTCTTCCCTAACCACACCAACTAAGATAGATTCCATCCCCTAACCACACCATCCAAAATGACTTCTAATTTTCTTCATTTCCCTTGCCAAATCTCATGCTCTATATTAGCACCATATGATCATTCATTTGTTGATTTTTTTGGGTCAAGCTATAATATCCGTGAGCCCCTCTTAACAATTTATGCAAGAGAGAAGAAAGTTAAGTCTGAAATTATTTTACTCTTGATCTTTTCACTCCAGTATTCTCTACCCCTCAAACATGGCCTCTATGTCTATTAAGAGTCTAAAAAAGAGAATCTCATCAGTGCAGCCAAGGTTAGAGATTCATTCTTGGTGCAATCAACTGGGGTGATAAGATACAGCCATGTCATACAAACATGAACTACCATTGTGAGCATTGTCTGGACAGGTACCCCCAAAACATGTCTGAGCAGTGTTCAAGACCCATGAAGTACAGTAAGATAATTAAGCTCTGAGAAAAAGCTAGAAAACTTCTGCTCATTCAAGACCAACTCAGCATCTCCTCCTTCTCCATCTCCTCTTCCATAAGGTATCCTTTACCCCCATGAAATGGTTTCCTAAGCAGCAATGACCACTTCCTCCTTTTGGAGAGTGTACACATTAAAGCATAGATCTCACTGCACTGTGATTTTTTTTGTGCATAAGTCCATCTCCCCTAGGGGCTACAAGCACTTCATACAGTGTTAGTGCATATTCAACAGTAGATGCTCAATAATTCTTTAATAAATGGATTAATATGTGAGCAAACTGATTAATTGGAGATTATCTGGTGACTACAATATTTTCAACAGAAGGAGAGTAAGAATCATATTGTGCAAAGTCAGGTCAGTTGTTAGTGATATTGAGATATGGTCATGATGTAGAAAGAAATAATCTGTGTACCCCACTGACTGGCACACAGTAAACCTTCAGTAATTGGCAATTGTCCATTATAATGACAACAGTTCCAGTACTTACTGATGAGCCACTTAAAACATTTTTCACTTACATTAAAAGATAAAAATTATCCAATCATTTTTATCTTCTATCTATCTTTAAAGGTCATTTTTTTAAAAGACCATTTTATCCTGGTTCCATGGGAGGATAATGAAGTTAAAATATCTGCATTTCAGAGAATGCCTTAAGCTAAACTGAAATTAAAAATAAAAAAATAATTCCATTTTTGTCCCAAACATCTTGAAGCTCTTTTGGTCCTTAGCAAGGAAGGGCAATCCAGTTTTTATCATTTACTTTGCTTGAATACAGCTGCTTCCTTTTGCTGAAGCAGATGGAATTTAACTCATTTCCAAAGTTTTGCTTCAGAATTTGGCTTTTCCCCCTTTTTCCAGGCCTGGTATAAATAAGGACATGGGCTAAGAGAATGAAAATATAAACCAAAAGCAACTATCTAAGGAGTTCTAAAGTGTGTTTTCATTATAAGTATTGCTGAAACTCCAGTCCATCACCAATTTTCCAGGAACATTTAGGTGTTGGATGGGAGACCGATTACAGATAGAATGCAGAGAGCAACCAGTGTCAAAATAGAGCTTTGGAAAAACAGAAAGTTCTGTAAAAATGTATGTTTCTCAGAATAGCAACCTTAACAATTTGGGTAATGGGAATGAAGCCTGTTGAAGTATCACCCCGTGTCCAATAATCATGGAAATAGGCCAAATGTACTGCTTAATGACAAATGGATTTTGTTAGACCAGACCTCAGTCACTGACTTTATGAATTAGGAATGTTTCCGAGAGTACTGAGAGATGTTTGATAAAAAGGTAGTTGCTTTCCACATACTAACAATGATGGTGATTCCATAATTATTAATAACGTGTACTATCAATATTTTATTTGATAGCTTAATAGTTACAGAAAATTTAGTTTGAATCTCAACTCTACCACTTATTAGCTATGACCTAGAAGTTACTTAAATTCTTTGTGCCTCAGTTTCTCAATCTATAGTGTGAATAATATTTATCCCATAAAAGTATGTGAGGATTAAACCAATAGTGCATCATAGAGAATGAATGCTCTATAAATATTAGCTCAATTGTTATTGAGGTCTTATTATGTATCTCAGGTTGGTTTGACACTGGAGTCTCTGTTCTTAATCATTGGTCTAGCATCCATCCTGGATGATGGATGGTAGGTGGCGTGAGTGAGGATGGACAGTTAGATGAAAGATGGAGGAGCTAAGAACCAATAGACTCAAGACTTGTAATAGTTCACTTTGTGACTCATATAAATTCAGAAAAAGACTTATAAACCATGATCTCTTTAGAGGGGATGGAATCCTGGAACAAATCTCATTGTGTAATCCATATTTCTCCAGACTCTAATATTTTCAAACAGGAAAATTCTCACAAAAATTTATTTAACAAAGTTTTGTTGAATTATAAGCAAATGAACCGAACATAAATCTTGGGTAGTGAAAAGAGAAGTCTGCAAAAAATAAAGGACAAGATACTGCATATAGCAGAGGGCAAAGTGGCAGAGGTTGAGGTGGCGGGAGGTGGGAAGATGAGGCTTACAAATGGAGTAGAAGGCACCTTGATGAGCCTTCTTCTCTTCTGTCCAGAGGACAGAACCTGGATGAACACCTGTTTACAATCAAGTTCTCTGGGAAGCCAACTCTGAGACAGAATCTAATGTACAAGAAATTTCTTAGAATGTCCCCTCGGGATCAATTCTGGTAGAAGTTGAGCTGTGAAACAAGGCCCACCACCTCAGCTGACCCCATAGGGTGCTCTGGAGCTAAATGGCCCATCAAACTGGCCTATAACTGGATGAATTGGCCTTTGTATTCCTTGGCTAGAGTCGCCAAATGTAAGTGGCACACAGGAGAGGCAATTTTCTACAGGAACGGCAATCCTCTGAAGGGTCACAGAGCTCAAGACTCTCTGCTGATGGCATTCCTAATGGCTGGGGCAACAATCCTTTTTAGAAGGATGATTTGGGTAACAGAACTGGCTGTCTCTCACAGCCCCAGATTAGTGTTTCCCTACCTGCAGTCAAACAATCATCCGTATCACTATCACCCAAAAGAGCAAATTCCTGGGTCCCAACTCCCAACCTAATGAATCAGTCTCTAGGGGTAAGGCCTGAGCACACATTTTCATAAGCTCCATGGGCAATTTTGGTCCACAGTGAAGATTAAGAACAGCTATACAATGGGAAAAAGAAAAACTTGCTGCCAAGCCAAGTAGGAACTTAAAGAAAATTTCCAAATTTGGCTAATTCCACAATGTTCAATGTACCTTACAAAGTAAATTCTTGCCTAAAAATAAATTTTCCCCTCAGCAGCTCCTGTAGGCAAATATTCCTCTGTAAGTATGGATGCATTATCTGTAGTTGGCCATCCATCCCATATGTCTGTCCACAGGCACTTGCAGGGACACGGGGCTTCCAATACATCAGCACGAGCCTGGCAGGCCTGGTGCTGCAAAGGGTGATTCATGGTGCCAACAAGGTCCACAGGTTCATTTATACCTGTCTTCAGTAGAACCCTTGTTGCTTCTGAATAGCCTATATATTAGTGGTATAACCCAGCTAAATCACTGCCTGGTATAAGGAAGCTTTGGGAAGTCATTGAATAAGCGCCCCCCCCCCCCAAACCCTCCAAGCACCAAAACATTCAGAAGACAATTTCATCTGAAACCCATCCTCTGGGTCACTGCCATGCTTACCCATCTCTTTCAGCCTTCCTTCTGATAAAGTCTGAGGCTAGCAACGACACACCAACCTAAAGTCCTTAAACCTAAACCAGAAATTTAGTGAGCCCGGCAAAATTAGATCTATGGAAAACAGCAATGTTTTCTTTCTGAGAAAGTAAATATTTGTCCTATACATATGAGACTTAAAGTTCACATGTTTTGACTGTTGGAATTCACTTAAGGAATAATTTTTTTTTTAAGGCAGGAAAAGTAGGAAGAAGTTCATCACAAGTTTACCTATAGTAGTGACAAAAATGAAAAAAAGCTGAATAGGCTACAAAATGAATAACTGAATATACATTATGCCGTTGTTAAAATGTTTATGGATAGTTTTAGATAATATTAAATGAAAGCACTTCCTTTTGTTAAGTGAGAAGTGCAGGATACATTGTTGTTTAAGCAAAAAAGAATTCAGATGTTAGAAACGCTTAGAAAAGAAGACAAATTTACCAAAAATATTAATAGCTAGATGTCTGGAAATGCATAATTTCTTCTTTGAGAATTTACACTCTAAGTTTATAATTTTAAAGAAATATATAAAATGTTAATAAGTGCTTGGGCTTGTCTCAATCTTTACATTATCTACATTAAAATGCAGATTCCTATATAGGAAAATAGTATTTGCTTCGTAGAGCTAGCCTGTTTACATACAGAGATTATTATAGAGGTGATAATCTGTTAATTGGTATAACCAATCCATAGACTTGGGAAATGTTTTTTCATCTATGTTTTCTGCAGTTTTATTTGTTGATAATCCCCAAAGGAACTAGCCCTTCCCTGGTGATACAATCACAGCCACAAGCACGTGCCTCTGGAAAGCAGCTTACCACTGCCTGCTCCTATACATGTGATGTCTACAGATTGCTTTGTTTTATGATCTGGCTGTCTCTACAGGATCCTCAGGTATTATTTCTGGCCATTCTCTAAGGATTAATCTTCTCTGCTTATTCTTTCATGGAGAGAAATAACAATAGGCTTGATTACAAATTCATTTACATAAACATTATGAACAGAATTAAAAGGATAAAAGTTTTAAAAGCAAATAAGCTAGGGAAATGTGCAGCAAATATAATAAGGTAGTATCTTTTTATTGAAGGACTCACCAGAATGTTTTTTTATACAAGAAGATTTGCCCTATAGAAGCTGGGTTTTTGTTGTTGTTGTTTGTTTTGTTTTTGCCTTTTCACTCTTTATTCTAGTTCCTGAGGCTAGTAAGAGATAAAAAGAACATTACACTAAAAGATTTCTACAAATCAAAAAGAAAAATGGTTCACATAAAATAGCTAATAGAAATATATTAAGTAAACAAGTTAACACTTGAAAATGAGAAGTGATTTTTACATATTCGATGCTGGCAAGTATACAGTGAAACAGACACTCTGGTACACTAATGATGGGAGTAGATATTGATACAGCCCTTCTCAAGGTCTGCAAGGCAATATGGATCAACAGCTTTTAAAGTATTTATACTCTTATAGTCCTTTACTAAGAATCTAATCTAAGAAGACAAACAGAAAGTGTTCTATTTATTGCTGTGTAATAAACCTTTCAAAACTTAACTGCTTAAAACAATAGTAACCCATATTTAGCTCACAAATGTGTAATTCTGCTGGGAAGGCTCATCCCTGCTTCGAGCAGCATAAGCTGAGGCACCTGAAGCAGGAAGAGCCACTTCCAAAGCTAATAAACTGGAGCCAGCTGGGAGCTGGGATGGGCTGAGTTCTGAAGTCCTCATTTCCCCGCGATCCCAATGTGGACTTCTGCATATGGACTACTCCACAGGCTGAGTGGGCTTCTTCATAGCATGGAGTCTGGGGGCCAAGAGACAGGAAGTGTGTTCTGCTGGTGTCTTAAAGCATAGGCCCTGAAACTGACCCAAGTCCCTTTAACCCAAGATTTAAAGGGAGGGACCTAGAACCTATCTCTAGATAGGAGAATTATCAAAGAATATAAAGGACATGGTTTTAAAATTCCACAGAAACATTAATCCAAATGTACATTCCAAGACATTTATTGAGGTATTATACACATGTCAATCAGTAAAAATACAAAAACTGAATATTCATTATTAGGGGAGTAGTTACAGTACATCTAAGAAATGGAACATTAGATCATTAAAAATTATGTTTATAAAGAGTTTCAAATATCAAGTAAAATGTTGTTATATAAAGAACTATGGACAAAACCAGCAGACAATTGTGTGAAAAGGACAATCATATATCTACAAATCACTGATTTGATTTTCTCTCTTTTTTTTTTTTTTTTTTTTTTTTGCTGTATTTTTTCTGGTATTTCCCTAACATCCCATAGTAAGTATTTTGTTATAAAAGATAAATATTTGATTTAATGCATTGGGGAGAAGCCCACAGACTACAATATCAATTTTAACATGGTTCAGCCAGCCAGTCCTGGGACCTAGACTACAGCAGCTTAAAATCTGCCCTTATCCCTACCTGTAATAGGTACCCTCCTCTGTAACTGCTCTTAGCTTTAAACTTTCTTGGATTTCTGCCTTCCACATGACCTGTGTAATTTACTTCCTGACTTTACTGACCTCAGTGTCTCAAATATGCACCAGCTTGGCTTTGTTTGGCTGGAATCATATGTCAAGTGATAGCTGTGCACTGTTCTTCCTCCCTTAGCAATTACTGGCCATGATGTCCAAATGCAGGACTGACCCTTGGTGTGCCAGAAGGAACTAGGCCTGTCTACCCCATTTCCTTTTCTCTTTCCATATCTCAGCTAACTCCATTCCCACCACCTGAAAACATGCTAACTGTATCATCTTCCCCCATTGATAGCCTGAGCAATACTCAAGTAAAATGATAAAATTATCCCAGAGAATTCACCTGATCTCTTTTCCCTCTGAATGTCTACAGCTCCTCATTTCCACCATAACTATGGCAGTTAGTACGTTCACCTACGAAGAGTCATTCCTCTCCTTGATAACTCAAGTTAGATGTGGCATCCCTAACATCCCCCAAAACCTAACTCCCACCATGGCTATCCCTATACCCTTTCTGTCTGCTCCTATAAGAATCCACACTGACCCTTTTCATTGTATGTATTTGTAGAATTACCTAGTTCATCATCCCTAGCAAATTATTAGCTCCCTAAGGACAGGAATTGTCCTGACCATCATATTTGCAATAGACACTAGCTTCCCCCAAAGCCTTTGCCATGACTCACAAAACAGATTGGAAAGTCTAATGCTTGTGTTGCCAGCCTTCCTTTTATCTAGGAGTTATGGCCAATGAGACCTACAACTCTGCCATGAGGACTTCTATTAATACTCTTCAGTGACCTAGCCCTTTCCTTTCCCTATTATTTCTATCTTAAGTGTCATCCTAATATCTGGAAGACAGCAGAAATCTTGCAACCCCAGGGAAAAGCCAAAAAATTTCAGGCTTAACTTGAATTGAGCCTCTAACACAATAGTTGCTACCTGTGGGTATCCCATTACCTGAGAATAATAAAGTTCCACCTGTTTAAACCAGCAAAGTATGGCTCTGGGCCAAATGAGACCCATGTCTTGTTTTTATAAATAAAGCTATATTGGAATATAGCCATTCCCCTTCACTTACATATTGCCTCTGGCTGCTCTTACAATGGCTGTGTAGTTGCAATAAAGACCTTATGGAAAAGCCTAAAATAGTTACTAACTGATCCGTTACAAAAAAAGTTTACTGACTCTGGTTTAGGTACCTGTTGGTCAGGTTTCCTATTAATTACAGCTAAGTGATTAAGTTAATATCCCTGTACCTAACACATAGTGCATCCCACAGAAAATGATGAATGATTGTCTGATGAACAAATGGGTCAATGATTTGAGATCAGTAACTATTTCTCCATTTAAAAAGGTATATATAGATTTTTGTCTAGATATGGATATAAGAAATAACTTCAAAACAAATAGAGAAAAATTAAATACTAAGCTATGTAGACTTAAGTTTAGGAGTTCTGGGAATGTTGGGCTATATGTGTGGCACAGTGTATGAAAAAAAGATTTCATGGCACAGCTGGAAATTTTAACTATTCTCTTTTCTAAATGGAATTATATTCAAATAAGTTCACACAGCAAATGCCAATAAAGATAGGCATTTAAAGGTGTGTTATTCATAATGATTTAGAAGAATATCTTCTAGAACTTCTGGTCCTCAGGACTTGTCAAGCACTCTCTGGTAATTTAGCATTATTTAATCAGGTAGGATTTAAAGAGGAGCTGGCTAAATGGGAATTGTAGATGGAAAGTAGAAGGGATTGACATAAGTATAAAGCACAAAGGTAAGAAATACCCTGGCACAAATAACGTAGAGCAGAATTTCATTTCTCCATTTATTTTGGAATGCTATTTTCCTTCTAGATAAAAACAAATACTGATTCAGAATATTAATGGGACTTCTCACCCAATAAAATTATTCATGGTCTCACACATCTAGAGGTCTATTTTTCTGAAATGATCAAACTATACTTTTACTTAGTCTGATTTGTATATAGAACAGTCTTTTTACATGAAAAGCTCAGGCAAATCCAGCAATAATCCAAAATCCCTTTGCATATCATAAAAAGAATCTGTTCAAATAGAAATTTGACTTTTGATACACTTCTATTTCAAGAACAGTGGAACCCCAATATTAAAGACATTGTTTAAGGGTACCTGGGTGGCTCAATCAGTTGAGCATCTGTCATTTTGTCATATTGTGAGTTGAGCTCAGGTCATCTCAGGGTTCTGAGATCAAGCCATACTTTAGGCTCTATGCTCAGCAGGGAGTCTGCTTAAGATTTTTCTCTCTCCCTTTGCCCCTCCCCCCACTCAGGCACATACACCCCTTTTCTCTAAAATAAATACATAAGATCTTTTAAGAACACTGTTTAACCACTGTGCCACCCTTACCAAGTATTATCTGCAAAACTGTCAGAAATCTGAACTAAAAATCTCCTAAAGCTCAATGAAGAACATAAAAAAGCATGTTTCTAGGAATGTAAAAGTGGTTTTATAGGGGAGTGGGAAAAGAAAAATGGAAATGAAGGAAACTTTACCTTGAACTAAGCTAAATTGAAAACATAATAAAGATCACAATGGATCTACCAATAGCTGAGATGAATGAGTGAGTCAGGGGACCAAGGTTGGGATCAACTGGGTTTATCAGGAGATAAGGAATGAAGAGCAGGCATGTAAATCCAACTTGATGTTTCTACAATCTTGAGCTTGACTCTCTTAGACCCCACCCTACCTTGGTCTGTGGAAGCCCTGACAGAAAGACAAAAACAAGACTCCATGAATCTGTTTCTCTAATACTTGAAATCCTTAACTCACCAGGAGACCCAGTGATAAAATTCTTCCCTCCTAACAACTTTATTCTTCTTTGAAAGACTTCCATTCAAACCACACACAAAGCACAGCTATTAAAGGGCTTTTTAAAAGTCTATTGACCCCTGATGATTCAGAAGAAAATCTCAAAAGATTTCTGATCCTAAGGATTTGATAAGAAGTCAATTTCATCTAAAGACTGTGACACCTTGGGGTGTTCAAGAACTCTTTGCCATATAGAATCTGTTTTTGCCGTTTCACCCTTTGTTCTACTTCCTGAGGCTAGTAGGAAAGATAAAAAGAATACTGTTCTAAAATCAAGACCTGAATTCTGGCCAAGGATCTACCATGAATTAGCCTATGGCATCAGTCAAGTCACTTAACCTTTCTGTGTCTTAATTATGTCTTCAGCAAAATAACAATTTAGGGCTCAGAAGTCCTTTCCAGCAATATAGGCCTGATAGCAACTGAAGATCATGTAGTGATTATTATTCTGTATTGTTACTGCTCTTACAGTACTTCTGAGCTCCTGTGGAAACAATCTTAAAGAGTGCATTTGGGAAGGTGGTAGGATGTAAAAAAGCATTTGAATTTGGAGTCAGATACCTAGGCTGACAAAGTTAAAAGAGCTGCTCTACATAAATAATCCATGTGACCTTGAGCTGATTACTCAACCTCTTTGAGCCTCATTTGAATATAAGTGTATTGTGAGAATTACATAAAGCAACATATATAAAATATTTGGCAAGTTGCCTGATAAATGTCAGGTACATAATTAATGTTCATTCCATACCCTCTTGACCCCCCCCCCCAACTGATTAAAGATGGAGAGGCAAGAGTTGAAAATTATAAGGACTTGACCAAGAGTAACTAGTATAGCGAATAAATAGAAATAGAAATTTGGTAGAATAAAATGGTTTGAAGGTAGAGAGTTCAGTTTTAGGAATATCAGTTTGAGATAAAAGCTAAACAACTCATAGAAAATGTCTAGTTAGCAGATAAGAACATAGAAAGTAAAGCTTATAAGAGATAAAAGATGTGAGTGTAATTCATCATTAACAATTCTCTAGAGCAAAGTTTTTCAAATATTGACTGCAAGCCAACTGAAGAAATACATCTGACATTTTTAACTAGTCCTTGTTAAAGTGTGTATACAGACACACACCTATAATTATATATGTAATGTATATTATATATAATGCATATTATATAACATATTTTAATATACAATGTATATAATATATAATGTATACACATTTAAAAGTTTGTTTCCTTACTACATGAAATACATCTATTTTTCTATTCTAGTCTATTCCACATTGTCTATTTCATTAAGGAGAAAAGCCTTGGTGACAACTCTAAATTGATTGCAATTCCCAATAAGAAGCTGAAACATAGTTTGAAAAACACTATTTTGGAGGACACAGTCATTATTTGTAAACTATTATCTAAACCAACTAAGTTATGAACTCAATGACTTTCTAGCTTTCTCCACAGAGTGAGAACAATCCCTGCTTTCCTGTGACATGGTAAACTATACCATGTGTCTGCTAATTTGGTAGATGATTAAATGTCATGCCCTTGAATAACTGACATGAATAAAAGCCCTTAACAATTTTAAACTGAGTTCATCTGTACTTAAACCTTTGATCTTATGAACCCTAGGGAGATCCAGGTCCCCAAGTCATCAGCTGTGAGGCCAGATTTTCTGTCCTTCACAATACAGCTTGCATTGCTATTTTATTCAAAGCACCATACAAATCAATAAATTACAGATAAAGTATTCTTATTTAAATCAATTCTGACTACTGCTCAATAGGCAATAATTTTACAAATTCCATCCAAAACAGTATGACTTAGACTCGTATCTCCCTCCAAAATGTCTCCAAAGTCAAGGTTCTAGGCATCTGTCTCCTGTCTGCAGCTAGGCTTCAATGCTCTGCTGTTTCCAAATAACAAGAGGATTTGATCATAATTATCATTCCCCCTTATCTCTGAGTGGTTTTCATTAAACCAGCTCCTTAGCTAGTCTCAATAAGACATAATTTCTTAATTGAGTAAATACTTCAAATGCAGAAAATAATGCCTTTTCTCACAACTCTCCACCCTATAAAAAATTTCCACCTGACAGAGAGAAACGTGAAGAATGTGAATTGGTCTATTTTGATCCCTTTAGATTTCTGCTCTACCCCTTTTATACACTTTGGTTATTTGGTGATTTAGCCTAATTTTATCCAATTTTGCACATGATTTTCCTCTTTAAATCCTTCTCCTTCAAGATCCACGGTAAATGCATCTTTTTCTTTTTTTTCTTTTTCTTTTTTTTTTTTTTTACAAAGATTTCCCTGGCTATAATTAATGACTCCTCTTAATGCCACATAACATGCTTTATGCATCTCTATTTTATCTGTATCATTCTGCTTTCATTAAAGATTAGCAGTCCTGATAGTTCCTTGATAGAAGTATCTCCAATGTCCAGTGGATTATGATCAAGGGAAAGCAAATAAAATCAATATCATTATTTCAAGTTGGGGCATAGTAAGGGAAATAGTAAGAAAGAGGCAGAAATAGTAAGAAATAGTAAGAAAGAGGCAGAAATTAGATATGAGAGGTGGAAATTCAAACACATTACATCTGTATCTGTGTTTATATTTCCTATTAATTGAAATAGGAAAGAAAAACTATTTTAGACAAGCAATGGTATAAGGGCAAAGAAGAAGGGATTTGTATCAGACCCAAATTTAAATCCTGATTCAAACACTTAAGTCAGTGCAACATTTGCAAAGTGCTTAGCTCCTCCAGGCTTTAGTCTCCTTATGTGGAAGGCTAGGTCAGCCCCTTTTGTTGTACTAGTGAGAACTAGGTAATGCACTGTGTATATTTGCTATATTCTAGAGTTTTAGTGAGTGCTAGGTCATTCCCTCCAATTCTTATCTTATAGTTTTACATCTTTACATTGATTTCTGTGTTAAATGTTTTTCTAAGTTCCCATTCACCTTCTTAGCTGTTTAATTACTGGAATTCCCCATGGTTGACTGCATGTTTCTTGTTTTGCCTTCTATTGAAGTTTTTTCTCTACCTAACCTTTAATCATAGGCATCTCAGGACAAGTTTCCTTAGGACTTAATATGGAAACAGTAAGAGTGAGGGCCCCCAAAGGGATAGGAAGTCTTGTTTACAGGTAACTCAAGCTACATACTCCATTGGTTTGGGGCAGATGGTGGTAGGGCAGCGGTTTGGGTACCTGAATAATCAGAGTTTTGTATCAACCTATGATTTCTTTCCTTATTTGCACTGATTGTAAGAGTTGGAAGATCAAATACTTAACAGAATAGCAAATAGAACTAGCCTCCTAAAAGGCAGTTGAATAAATTATTCTAACCCCAGCCCTTAGACGTTAGTATCTGATTAGAAGCAAAGTGTATCCATGGCTAAATACAATAGTCAAAATCCTAGAAGTAGAGAACAGTGGTTTCTAGGGCCCAAGGGTGGGTGGGAGGATAAATCTCACCTTACATATTCTTGCTTCCAGGAAGAAAAAAGGACTTATACTATGAAGAGAGGGATCTCAGAATTCAGGATACCAGTTTTATATACTGAGCCTGTCATCAGCTTCTAATTTAAGTTTCCTGTATTTAATTTGCACAAATGAGCAGATATATTTTTTCCTCTAGTTCATTCTTACATGAAGAATACTGTATTATAAACATTATTTGGACTTTGTTTTCATTTAACCAATAGATTCTGGCAAAGCACTCCAGTATCAGTTCATAGGGAACTTCATTCTTTTCACAACCACATGGAAGTCTACTATGTGGTATGGAGGTACCACAGTCAATGCAACATCCCTACTATGGATGGGCATTTAGATTTTTCCAATATTTACAGTTACTAATGATAAGCTTTGTGCATTTGTATTTTCATACTGTTGGTGCTGTATCTTCAGGATAGATTCCTATAAGTGAGATTGTTGGGTCAAAAGGTAAAGCACCTATGTTGTTTTGTTAGGTATTACTAAATAGCACTTATGAAGGTTTATAAAAGTTTACATCACAAAGGGCAGGTACAAGAGTAATGGTCTCCCTACAGCCTCACTAACAGAACATGTTGTAAATACTTTGATTTTCACTAATCTTATAGGTTAAAATGGCATCACAGTGGGGTTTATTACTTCGCATTTCTTCAATAATGTGAAATTTTGCTGTGTTCAAGGGCCATTTTTATGTTAATTTGTGAGTTATCTGATCAGATCTCTATTCCCACTTTTTAGTTGGGTTTTTGGTCTTTTGTTCCTCATTGTTTAAGGTTTCTTCTTTACATGTAAGGAAGTTGGTTTTTGTAGTATATGTCACAAATACTGTCTCCTAGTTTTTCAGTTCTGGTGTATTGACTGCAAAAACATTTTATGTAGTCCAAGTTATCAGTCTTCTTTTACTGTCTACAGATTTTGAGGCTTTTCCTACAGGATTAAAGGTGAATTCACTTGTTTTCTTACAGTACCAAATAGTTTTACTGTTACATTTAGATCTTTGATGCACACTGAGTTAATTTTGTGTGTGGTGTGAAATATGGAATCTAATTTTTTCCAAGTGGCTACACCAGGGTGTCCAAGCTTCCTTTATTAAAAAACCCATCTTTGCCTTTTAGCATATGCCAAATCTCCATATGAACTTTGGTCTGTTGAGTTTTTCTAGTCCACTGATCTATTTACATTCTAGTACTTAATCATAACTGGCTGTATAGCAGGTTTTAATGTCTGATGAAATTCATCCACCCTTAATTTCTTAATTTACCTCTGAAACTAATAATACACTATGTTAACTAAATTAAAGTTAAATTTAAAAAAAGAATACAGTACATAATACATATACCAGAAAAAGTACTCCTCAATTCGCCTCATAAATTGAATTCCAGCAATGGCTTTATCAGCATCTACTGAGAGAATTACATGATTTTTTTCCTTTAGAGCTATTAGTATCATGTATGATATTAATGAATTTCCTAATATTAAGCCAAACAGAATAAATCCCATTTGATCTAGTATAGCATATTCTTAATGTAGTACTAAATTGTATTTACGATTTTTGCATCAATATTCATAATAACTGGTCTTTTATTTCCTTTTTTGTAGCATGTTTATCAGGATTAAGTTCAATATTCAATTTTGCTACATAAAAGTTAGGAAGTTTTCCCTCATTTTCAAAGCCCTGAACAATTTATAGAGCATTAAGACTACTTGGTCTTTGAGGATTTACTAGAATTTGTTTGTGAAAACATCTGAGCCTGGTCTTTTTGTTGTGGGATAGTTCTTTAATAACTCTCTATTTCTACTATGAAAATGGAACTTTCTAACTCTAGTTAGGTCAATTTTGGTAAGCTCTATTCTCCTAAAAATAAATTCTGTTTCACCTAGATTTTAACGTTGATGTCAAGGTCTATAGTCATTGATAATTTTTAAATTTCTTCTGTTTCAACAGTTATTTCTGCCCTGTCAATTCTTATTTTGTATATAAATCCTTCCTCCCTTTGTTCTTGATAAAGTTAGCTAATATTGTGAATTTGTTAAGAACTGGATTTTAGAGTCTACTATTTTGTTATTCTTTACTTCATTAACTTCTTTTATCTTTAGGATTCCCTTATGTTTTATTTACGTCCTTGTTCTTTTAGTTTATTAAGGTAAATATTTTCATGATTTCATTTTTACTGGTAAAAGTATTTAGGAATATGCATTTCTTTGACAACTGCTTAAAATATATCCCATAGATTCTGATCTATAGAGACCTCTCCTTGTCTTAATTTTTAGTTCTATAATTTATTTTTATTTCCCCTTTCACTCAAGAGTTGCTTAATAAAAGGTTTTTAGATTTCAAGATAGACTTTCTATTGATTAGAAATTTCTAGTTTTATTGCTTTGATCATACAATAGAAATATTACAAATGATACGTTATGAAAATGAGTCTTGTGTGCTAGAGCAGACTTGTACTTGGCTTATGAAAGCCAATTGTAGATCTCACTTCCCAACTTCTTGATCAGTGACATTACATGGGTAGCTTCAAATCAGCTACAGGAGGATTTATATCAGAAAAATCAGCAAGTACTATAAATCAGAGCTTCCCCACCACCACCAAAAGAGCTGATTATTTACCATCCTACTGGTGAACTTACTTTGTACTTGTAAATGTACAAATTATGTGACTGTTACATGAGCTTGAGAAAATTTACTCTGTATTGTGCAGGTATAGAGTTTGATATTTATTCATATGATCTCCATTGATCATGTTAGGTCTTCTTCTCATTTTTTGTCTACCTTGTCATTCCTGTATTAAGAGTGCTATATAAATAGGTCCTATTATTTTTTTAATAGGTCCTATTATTACTGTGATACTGTGATTCTATGTTTCCTTGCATCTCTAGTATTTTTCATAAAGATGATTGCTATGTTATTTGATGTAAAAAATATTCACAAGGCTATGTCTACATTGTAAATTGTGACTTTTCCATCAAAAAGTGCCCATAATTTTCTGAGGTTTTTTGGTTGGTTTCATTTTACCTTTGACAGTGTGGTTGGTCAGTTTTTGTTACCATACTTTAACTCCCACCTACTGCTTATACAACAATCAATAAGATTATTCTCATGTTCATAGCAGCATTATTCACAATAGCTAAAAGGTATAAATGATACAAGTTTATAAAGGATGAATGGATATTCCAACTGTGGTATATACAAAAAAACGATATTTTATTCAGCCTTCAAAAGGAAGGAAATTCTGACAAGTGCTGCAATATGAACCTCGAGGAGATCATGCTCAGTGAAATAAGCCACTCACAAAAAGGCAAATACTCTATGATTCCACTTTTAGGGGGTACCTAGAATAGTCAAATTCATAGAAACAAATTAGAATGATGGTTATCAGAGGTTGAAAGGGAGGGTTATGGTTTAATGGGTATAGAGTTTCAGTTTTACAGGATTAAGAAGTTCTAAAGATGGAAAGTAGTAATAGCTGTATAACACAAAACAATGCATGTACTTAATAGCACTGATCTCTGCATTTTAAAATGGTTAAGATAGATTTTATGTTACATGTATTCTATAATAAAAGAGAAAAATACCCCCTGTTTACCAATTCTATTTTGTCTAATATCATGCTTACTATACCTACTTCCTTATTTATTCATTTTCCTGGTGTGCTTTTTTCACCCATTATTTTTAACCTTTCAAAATTACTTTGCTTCAGGTATATATCTCTTATATACAGTATGGTATATGTTTTATGAGCCAAATTGAATGATTTTCTCTTAGTACATAAGTTAAACCTATTCACAGTTATTGATATGACTGATGTTTTGTCTTATCTGTGGAAAATATATGTATTTTATTACATTTGCTATGCTTCTTTTTTTTAGAATATATGTATTCTTTGCCCTTTGAAATTTTTTTTGGTATATTGAAGTGTTTAAATTTTTGTTCTGGTGATTATCATTGTACTTGTTAGTATTTCTAATTTCTTGGTATTTTTTGGTTGGATTTTGCCTTTGAAGATCTGGTTTACCACTTTTTGTTATCCTGCTTTAACTCCCATCTACTGCTTATACAAAAATCAAAAAGCTTATTCTAACTCTCTTCTCTCTCCTTTTCAGGGCATTATCTACTTTGTTACAATATACAACATTTGTACTTTAGATTTCCACCCTCCTCCCCACCAAGTTTTTATTATATCTACATTTATATACTGAAATATTCACCTGAGTTTTAGTATTTTCAGTAAAATCCTTTGGCTGAAATTTTCCTAGTTAATATTTTGGTTAGCTGAAGCTTATCCTCTATAACTGGCAAAAATCAATCAAACCTCTTCATTTTGTTATTCTGTAGCTATGTTGCTATTTTCCATAAACTGAACTAGTGGCAAAATATCAACTCTCTTCCCTTCCCATCTACTTGCCATAGAAAGAATTTTTAAGATTTGAGAGAAAGAGCACTAGCAGGAGAGGCAGAGTGAGAGGAGGGCAGAGAACCCCAAGTAGACTCTGCACTGAGCACAGAGCCCCACAAGAGGCTCAACCTCATGACCCTGAGATCAGGGCCTGAGCTACAACCAAGAGTTGGACACTTAACCAGTTGTGCCACCCAGGCACCCCACAGAAAGAAATTTTTAAGCCCATGGTAATATGTCTTTCACATTGAGTAACCCACTTAGGTTAATGTCATCAAAAGCACATACATAGGGGATACCTGGGTGGCTCAGCAGTTGAACATCTGCCTTCTGCTCAGGGCATGATCCTAGAGTCCCGGGATGAGGTCCCGCATCTGGTTCCCTGCATGGAGCCTGCTTCTCCCTCTGCCTGTGTCTCTGCCTCTCTCATGGATAGTTAAATAAAAATCTTAAAGTAAAAAATAAAAACACATACGTAAATCCTATGGTCGATTTGAAGCTACCCATGTAATGTCACTGATCAAGAAGTGGGAAGAGAGGTACTGGCTTATGAAAGCCAATTATATATATGTCCACTCTAGCACACCACTCAGTCATATAGAGTATCATTTATTTCTATTTTATGATCAAAGCAATTAAACTAGAAATCACTAACCAATAGAAAGTCTATCTTGAAATCTATGAACCTTTTATTAAATAATTCTTGAGTAAAAGGGGAAATACAAAATGAAGTTACAGAATTAAAAATTCAGACAAGGAGAGATTTCTATAGATCAGACTCTATGGGATACATTTTAAGCAGTTGTCAAAGAAATGCATACCACATGTTTAAAAAAAAAAATGTCTTTCCAAAGACCTTGTAATAATATACCCACTGAAGCATTTCAGCATAATCAACATTTAATCCAATCTTTACTAAAACCTATAACCTTAATAATGATACTCAATGCTGGCTGGCATCATCCCCAGTCGATTGCAGTTCTATTTATTCATTTGATACCTTAACATTTAGTTGAATTATCTAACCAAAACATCCTAAGAAAAAGACTGGAGTAATTATATAAACAGAGCAAGATGATTAAAAGCAAGACCAGTTAACATTTAGCCAGGTTAGAGAGTTAATTTGCATATGCATATCTCTGGAGGTTTGGGCCTTTGCTATCTGTTTTATTATGTCCTTTGATTTCTGCATCTTTATTCATTTTCTTTAATGAGATGCTATAGGGTGTTTCCTTACTTAGGTGTCACTCTTATACACATATATTCATTTTGATTCAGAGATATGCCCGGGAGCCTTGGAAACATAGGTGGGGTGTAATTACAGGACACTATGGGATAACAACAGGGAAGAAAAGCATGAGAGTGTTTGTCTGGAATTAGACCTTCCGTGACCACAGAAGGCACAAGGTCTTAGATTAAAATCCTAAATGGGCCTTCCACTACATGTACATTAGCTTATCAGGAAAACCTCTAGCATTTAGCTGTAAATGAAAATGTCATATAATTTTAGAAGACCTTTTTGTAGTCCTAGGTCCATTTCTTTAGCCTGAAGGGAAACTTTTAAAAGGAGCCATTTCTCTGACCTTATTTTCCTCAATATCCTATCACATCCTTTTCCTCCTTACCATCCTCTTGCACAGAAACTATAAATATATATTCCTTGAACCTACATGCTTAGGTCCTTGGCAGCTTGACTCAGTTCCCAAAGAAGATGTGGTTTAGATTTGTGTGTCTAAATCACTTGCTTTAAAAATACTTTTCTCAAAAATACACCTCTTGAGTCTAAATGAAAGCTAGAGATCTATAATGCAGTTTGTAAAACTAAAATTCTCTTTGGAAAAAAAAATTTGTCACTATGGTATACTGTTCTGCAATGAAATGGTTGAATAAGTGTCAAGGACAGAACACATCAGTACATGATGTCCTGTGAACAGACAACAAATATTCAGAGGTGTATAACCAGAGCAGATTCACTGTTAATCCCATTTGTTCTATGTACCCTAAAATAAGAAAATGAAAACCTTAAAGGCAGAGACATTCCGTTGCCTTTATGCCCTAAGAATTTTAGGACAGGTGCATGTGAATTTGAATCTTGATGAGGTGGTTAGCATACAAAGGGAACAGAAATGATTCATTCTCAGTGATTCACTCTCTCAAATTTTTAAAAACACCATGTAATTTCAAAGGTTCAAATTATGTGACTGATTTTTCGATGACATGTGTTAAATCCCTCAGCAATTAAAAAATTTCCTGGGAGGGAGGGTTTGATAGTTATCTACCAATATCTTTTTTATATTAATGTATACTTTTCTAAATATCTTCAATCCTTTTATAATTATTCTCTAAAGTTTTCTAATAGTGTAATTTCCAGCCTTCTCCAGTCTAGATGAAGATAGGACAACAAGTACACCTAGGAAAATGATATACCACCAGGATAGGAAGGATAATATAGTGAATAGTCTGAATTTAGGACAGAAAGGGCAAGCATATGATGCATAAGACAGAGGCTTTTGCCCAAAATGGGCAGGTTGAAAAGAGGCCTGAAGCCAATTAGACATTACACCTAGATAAATCTATCATGACATGGTTCTAATTCTCAACCTTATAGTCCTTGGTATTGGAGACTCAGAAATGAACAGATTATTACTAATAGGCACAAAATTAAACTCAAATGAGACTTGTGTATAAACCAGAAGGTCAATTTGTGAAATTTCCTGTTGGGGTGTGGTAGCCATGGAGGTTCAAGCAAACCGGACACAATGAGTGTGGTTAGATCCTAGGAATCTGCTGCAGAGGCTATGCTTTACCTGGCAGCCCCTGCCAATTACTGAGTACAGCACTGAGCAGGGAAACTGCTTAACACAGACTTTCCCTTTCCATAGGCCTGGCCATTTCTGCCCAACCTATGTCTTCCTTCTATAGGAAATTGCTAGAGTTCCCCTTAGTTTGGAAAACATTTTCTTAGAATTGCAGCACGGCCTAAGGCTCATCCTACCCAATTTTCCTTCTTTCCTCCTCTCCTTTAAGAAGTGTGAGATTTGCATTAGAGTGGTCCCTGCCTTCTCCTGTTCCCTCTCCCCTTTGTCTCATATAGACCCCAATAAGTAAATCTTTTCTCTTTCTTGGCATCTTCTAGTATTAACTAGTCCTTAATAAATGTTTGATGTGGAAAGGCTTCCGATTTTCAAGTGACAGCAAAGTAACTTGGAAATTATCCCACTACAAACACCTACAAATACTAATGAAACCTAAGAAATCTTTAAGATACATTACTAGCTTACAAGGAAGGGGAATTCCCAAATGTCAAGTGAAAACAGTTACAGCTTCCATTTGTAAATCCCCACCATGATCTAAAATATACAAAGAAGAACACATATGTGGCTCACTCGGTTGAGCATCTGACCCTGGGTTTCAACTCAGGTTATGATATCAGGGTTGTGGGATCCACTCCCATTTTGGGCTCTGTACTCAGTGCAGAGTCTGCTTGTCCTTCTCACTCCCTTGCTGCCCTCCCCACCATACTCTCTTTAAAATAAATAAATCTTAAAAGAAAATAAATACACAAAGGAACAACCCATTTTGAAATAGAGACAGTATAAGTATTCTCAAAGAATCTACAAGAAAATATGAAACAAGTATTTTTTAAATTACTACATACACCAATGGAAGAATCAAAGTCCTAAGATAATACTATTAAAAAATACACAATTCAGGAAAACTTCACCTAAATGTTACAGAATTTCAAAGAAAATATAAAATCTTAAAAAGAAAAAAAAAGGAAAGTCAGAAGCTGAAGAATGAGACATTATAGGAAAAAAATAAACCACCAATATATCTCAAAAAAATGTAGGCAGTGAAATTGAATAAAAGATTAAACAGTTTTAGAGACTTAAGCTGGAAAACAGATCTGTGGAAATCCAGAATGAAACAGAAATAGAGTTAGAAAAGATAAAAAGTTAAGAGGAATAGAAGACAAATCAGCTCTAATTTACATCTAGGGGTAAATGGAAAGGAGATTTCAAGGAAGTAGTGGCTGACATGGCCTAGAATGACAAAAAAGGCACTAATCCTAAGATTCAAGAATAACGAGTCCCAAGAAGAATAAAAAATTCTGAAATTGCATAAAACACATACAAAAGAAAAATCAGAATTAACCAAGGAAAAAAGGAACAATTAGACTAGCAGATTTCTGTTCAAGAACAGAAACTAGAATAAAATCTTGATGGAATGAATTTAAAAAGGAGTTTGATTTAGGCCAGAGAGGACAAGTAGGTTTTTATTTTGTATGCCCTCCTCCATTATTTAGTTACATCTCCCTAGAAGGCTTTTAAAATTCATTTAGTTCTAACAGGGAAAAAAAATCCCTTAGTTATTGTTGTCTGTCATTATCAGAAGAAAGGCAAGTAAAACTCCAGAGTGGGGGTTTGAGTGAGATCCATCTAAGATACAGGCCATGGTGAGGCTCTGTGAAATTACTACCCCACAGCGAAAACATCTTTCCTCTATGGCCAGAATCTCACAAACATGGCCTTTATCTAAGGAGGTTTCAAGAATCAAGATAATGTATAGAACATGTCTCTGAAAAGATTTGTGTTCAATAAATGGAATGGCATTTGTGAGGACACTGCTGTAAAGCCTTCAGCTATGGCCTCTGAACCCAGCACTTGGCACCCAGACATGGTCTCTTTAACTTAGCAGAAGCTGATCCCTGTGTCATGGAGACTGAAGATGAAACTTCAGGGAGCTAATACCAGAATAGTCCTGATAAGCTGCATTTTCCTCAACAATGGCTTAGCATTTATGAGTGCAGATGTCCACATAATCATTATTGGTTTTAGTTTTCCAAATTAAGGAAATATTCTGACTAAAATACTATGAAGTACATGTTAAATCACTATATCGTACACCTGAAATATAACCCTGTATATAACTATAGTGGAATTAAAATTTTTTAAATTGAAAAAAAAATTAAGACTATGAAATACATAAAGGCTTTGGAACCTGAAATATATTTTCCCATATCAACTATGTAATACAAAATGATTGTGTCTCAAACCAACTTGACATAAATCATTGCTCATAATGAACCTGAAACAGAATATGAATTACTGGATCCCACTTCACTAATGGGTCTTGTCCCTAAGGCAACGTCCACATGTAGATGCAATGTAAAATGTTAGATCTAGGACCAGAAGACCAAAGTCCTTACCTCCAGCCCATGGCTTTTCCACTACATAATCTACCAGTCCTCCTGCCTCTAGACCCTGAACCCCACCCAACCCCAAACCAAGAGGAGGTTGAATTAGAGATAAAGGACTCCAATAATGCCTGTGTGGACTTAGGAGTAATTTTCAAGAATGATTTCCTTTCTTGAAGAAAACATAGGTATGCTTGTAAGCTATAACTTTAAATAAAAAAAAAGATAAGGACAAGGTGACAAAGGTAGCATGCTTCCATAAACTTTGTGTACTGAAGAAATCAGTGTATCAAGCTCTAACTCAAGTAATAATGTTTGAGATTAAGTACTTAAATGAATCTGGTAAGGTCCTGTACTAACCATTTTATTTTTTTTCTCCTAGCTACCTATAAGATAGGTATTAATATTTTCCCCATTTTATAGAGGAGAAGACAGAAGCTTAGAAAAGTTAAGATGCTAGTGTAGGATCAAAGGGCTAGCAAAGTGGTGGCAACAGGATTTGATAAGACAATGATGAAGTCTGGCTCCAGCTGTAACACTACACAATAGTCTCCTGTCCAATCCCATTAAGATGTCAGAAAGAATAATTACACACAAAAATGGCAAACGGGTTTTAACTAATGCCAACTCTGATCTATTTGTGGTTATTTTGATAAAGATTCCAGTGCTCCTTCAGGGCTCAATGACAAAGAATGCTATGATTATTTAGCAATGTCTGCCATTGGTGAGAAAGTGGTGGAGTGACAATATTTGCTACATATTTGCTATTCCCAGAACAGTGAATTCTTTAAAAAGTTTCTATCTTTAATACTCAAGTTAAAATTATGAGGAAAGGAACATTGACAATTGCTGCCACTCCTGATTTTTTTTTTTTAATGGAAAGACACCCATCTGTGATATAAAACTTAAAAATGGAATACAAGCTGCTAAATTGTTCCCAAGTCTGTATTGGTGAAGGTTAACCTCAAATACTATTCCTCCCAACATCCCATAACTTTAAATAATAAAAAGGTAATAATCCAAGCAGCAGAGACAAAATGAAGTTGTAGGCTTTTTAAAAAAAAAAAAAAAAAAAAAGGCAGGAGAAGAAAAAGTCTCGTAACTGTCAACCAACTGCCAGGAGTTTCATGAGTCAAGATTAATAAATCCTTGTTTCCCCCTCAAATCCAGGGAAACACAGGAAAATCACATCCATATAAATATATCTAACTACTTCTCATCACTATACCAGCAACCACCACCCTTGTCTCTCATCAGAAAGATTAATATCCCCCTACATAGTCCCATGGCTTCTACCGTTAGCCTCTACAGATTTTAGCACAGATGCTAGAATGATTCTAAAACCACCCAATGACATGCCATAACATTCAGTAAAAGTCAAAGTATATATAGTGGCTTACAGGGCTCTCAGAGGCCCCTTTTCCTATCTTCAAATACCTGTTCTCCCCTGCCCTTGACAACTACACCAGCCTTCTTGCTATACTGTAAATGTGCCAGGCTTGCTCCATCTCTAAGCTTTTGTATGTGTAATTCCCTCAGTCTAGAATGTTCTCCCTCTCAGTTATTCCCACAACTCACTTTGTCACCTCCTTCTTGTCTTTATTCACCATGTCCTCTTCTCAACGAGGCTTTTGATCTAAAACTGCCACTCCATACCCTCTTACTATACTGCCTTCTCTTCCTGAAGAAGTATTTTTCTCTGTATCCCTTATAACCACTCTACAAACTCGCCCCTTCTCTTCACCCCCATTAAACTGTAAACCTTACAACAATGGGGACATTTTCCAGTTTGCGCTCTGCTCTAAGTTCAGGGTCTAAAATTGTGGCTGCCATATAGTAGGCACTCCTATGATCCATAATTCTGTTTCCTGGGCAACAGGAAAAAAGTAAACTCAAATTTTCCTTTTTTTTCCCCTTTTTCTTTACAGTGGATCTGAAACTCAAAGATTTTCCTAAATGTTGCTTTAGGTGCACTATTTCTTGACAGAGATGCCAATTTCTAGAGTCCACACTAAAGCACTCAGACCACAGTGACCACAAGAATATATTCCATTCCTACTACTGCACATGCAGTCCAGAGACATGGAGCATCAGCTACGAGTTTGCTAGAAATGCAGATCTTGGTTCTTATACCAGAACTTATGAGTCATAACGTGCATTTTAACATGTATACACAACAAGGTGGTTTTTATATGCACAAAGTCTGAGCAACATTATGAGTTACTGGCAAAGGCTCTCTCTCATCAAGAGTTATCAAGGAAAGCACAAGCCAGTCTTTGAGATCCAGGAAAACTCAGATGTTGCTTATTTCCTAGAAAATCAAGCTTCAACAAGTAGTGGAGTCCACGTGCCAGCCTTTCATTTTTAAGTCCATGTGAAATTTCCAAAAGTAAAAAAAACCACCAACCACAACCCTTAATATCCCATGCCACCTTTAGTTAGTGTCACACTGCCAGCACGCATCACAGCTTAGGCAGGAAAACAATGCATGAAGAAAGTGATGTCTCAGCTTTTGAGTTGTAGGCCCGTAGGTTAATCATATTCTCCTCCTCAGGGTTCAGCTGATTCATCTGTTTAGATTAGTAGGAATACAAAGCTCTCCCTCCCTCGAGTCTGTTTTGAGTTTTCAGATGGGTTCGTATTTGTCAAAGTTCTCTGAAAAGAAAATAGTGTTGCATAAAATGAAGTATTATTTAAGCACTAGTATTTCACTTGCCATTTCCTAACACATGCTTGGTTCATGCTTAGGGAGATGGATTCACACCATATCACAATTGGCATTTGAGGACCAACTGTTGTTTGTTCTTGTACTAGAAGCCATAGCAGCTAAGGTAGGACATCTTCCAATTATATGATTTTGGTTCTAATTATCTTGCACCCACACAGCAATAAGTTTTCCCTTGCCACTAGCAGAATTACAAGAATTATTCCTTCCTGAATCACTATAATCATTAAAACTGAACTCCTCAGAGAATTTCACCCTTTTTCTGTGCTTCCACTACTAGGTCCCTCATGACTCTTGCCTCAACTTTGAGCAGCAAAATAGCCCTGTAACTCACCTACAAGGAAATTTCTTACCTATCAGAGGAGATAATGGTCACTCTTGGATCAACAGGCAAGCCACAGCTTCAGAGTAGCATGTTGTCTATATGTGGAGACATGCTGTCCCTGACCTCCTGGACTGAGCCCTGTCTACCATCTGTTTCCAGGTATATGATCTCCTGCCCATGTGTAAATTTAATTATCAAACTCTTCCATTTCCTGAGGATAGTTGGTTGTCAATCTCAGCTCACCTATTCTGTTTTGCATTTGCAAATTCCTTTCTGACCTCAACATTGCTCTCTCAATTCATAGGATTTACCCACTGTCAGTTTCACTATCCCTCCAAATCCTCCAGTTGTGATCTTTACCTATATGCTGCAACATAAGTGAGAGCCAAAGTACTTGGTCCTGGCCCCCTCTGGGTCTCTTGATCCCAGAACCACCCAAGACCTGGTATTGTGCACCAACATGCTGGTTTTCCTAATGAAACAATATTCTTTTTGCTACATTTAAGTGCCTTTGTTGGGATCCCTGGGTGGCGCAGCGGTTTGGCGCCTGCCTTTGGCCCAGGGCGCGATCCTGGAGACCCGGGATCGAATCCCACGTTGGGCTCCCGGTGCATGGAGCCTGCTTCTCCCTCTGCCTGTGTCTCTGCCCCTCTCTCTCTCTCTCTCTCTCTCTCTCTCTCTCTCTCTCTCTCTGTGTGTGTGACTATCATAAATAAATAAAAATTAAAAAAAAAAAATAAGTGCCTTTGTTATTTACAACCCCATGGCTGATCTTTGGGAAACTCCAACAGCTTCCAGGCTATACTCATTAAAAAAAATAAATAAACTTGGGGCACCTGGGTGACTCAGTGGTTGAGTGTCTACCTTTGGCTCAGGTCATGATCCTGGGGTCCTGGGATGGAGTTCAGCATTGGGCTCTCTGCAGGGAGCCTGCTTCTGCCTCTGCCTATGTCTCTGTCTCTCTGTGTGTCTCTCATGAATAAGTAAATAAAATCTTTATTTTTTTTATTTACTAAAGTATCATACATACAGAAAAGTACACAAGTCATAAGTGGCTCAATAAATATTCAGAGTGAACATAACTGTATAACGCCATTCAGATTAAAAAAAAAAAAAACAACAGAACACTTCTGACATATTAGAAGCCCATCCATGCCCTTGGTCATTAAAATCCCTAAGATAAATATTTCTTCCTCCTTGTCATCACCTACCTCCCCCAAAATAGCCATTCTCTTGACTTTTCAGCACCAGAGATTAGTTTTGCCTGCCTTTGAATTTTATATATGGAATCATGCAGTATGTGATTCTTTTATGCCTTCCTTCTTTTACCCAACATGACATTTATGAAATTCATCCACATTGTTGCGTGCAGTTTATAACGATGTAGCATTCCATTTTATGAATATACAAGGGCTAACCAAATATCAAAAATAGGTAATTTCCAATTTTTTTCTATTAACAGTATTGCTATAAACATCCTTGTGCATGTCTTTTGGTGAACATAATGTACACATTTCCTGTTGAGCATATAACTGGTACTGAGTTATAAACCTAAATAGTTCCAGAAGATAATTACAGGAGAAATGGATTAATAAGTGGATGTTGAAATATTTCTATTTTTCCTTTAATTTTAAGTATGATTATATCTTCATCAAAATGATATCATGAGTGTTTCACAGTTAACTTTTGTTGGGTAGCAAACTATCCCAAAATGTGGGGACATAAAATAATTACCATTGATTTTTTTTTTTTTTAGTAATCTAAGGGTCAACAATTTAGGCTGTGCTTACAGGAATGGTTCTTCTCTACCTAATAAGACTCACTCACTTTTAAGCTCAGCTAGAAATTGGCTACACAGCTCTGCTCCTGGGGTTTACTGGATGGCTCCTGGGATGACGGAGTACCTGAGCCATGTGCATATTATCCAGAGGGCAGCCTGGGCACTCACATGGTGGTCCCATGATCTGAGAGCAAATAGAAATGTGCAAAGCCTCTGTGTAAGGAGCCTAGGCTCAAAAAACAGCAAATCATTTTTGCTATATTCTATTGGTCAAAGCAAGTCACACACTGTTGGAGCAGATCATGGAGAGATTGTGACTACTAGTTGACCTGGGGAATCAAAAGCTCCTCATCCCCTTCTGTTCTTGGAAGGTAGACCACACCTATTATTCCCATACTAGCAACCATTTCAACATATAGTCCTGAGAATAAGAGGTTGTCGAGATACCATCTAACTTAAGACTAAGCCCTTTTAAGACCTCTATATAAACTTTTAAGATGCCAGTGAGCAGCTGTAGATATCTACTCATCTTTGCAAAAACACATTGGAAAAAAAAAAAAGGTCACACTGAAAAAGTCAGATATGGGGAAGGAAAAATTGTGGCCATTTTTTGAAAGTATTTACTATAATAAATTAGATAAGCATGCTAACTCTATCCTTGTTTGGATTAGAATTCCTGTTATCTTTTAGTAAAAAAGCTTTCCCGGCATTCATTAAGATGAGGTTTTATATTTTTCCATCACATGAACAAATACTGAAAACTTAGAATACCTAGAGTTCATAAGGGAGGAAATGGGCACTTTCATATATGGATAGGCATCAAAGTACATTCTTTTGAATCAGGAATTCCATGATGATGAAGCTATTTTTTAAAAAGACCATGGGTTTCATAAAGATATGCCTCGATGGCTATATATTGAAGCATTTTCAATACTGAAAAACTTTAATTTAGTTAAATTAAACTAATTTTAATTTAATGTCCAACAAAAAAAATGGTTAAATACATTATTATATAATTACATAATGGAATGCAATGCCATTAAAATGAAGATTTAGTAAAATATTAAATGATATGGGAAGGCAGTAATAACATTAAGGTCAGAAAGACTGTTGGTGTTATTTACTCTACTTGTACTTTTTTGGGATAGCTTTTCTAAAGATATTACAATTAGTTTTGGTTTTGCAATCAGAAGGATAAATGCCCTTTGACAATAAATTTGTCCATCCTCATTTGCTGCAAATACAGCATAAAAAACACTCCTGATCTACCTTCATCAAGATAGTATTACCACTGAAGAACTTACAAATCTCATGTACCATGTGGCATTGTTTAAAACTCAAAGCTCTGTAAAGAGTCATGACCCTGTACTTGCCAGTCATTTGCTGTTTTAATGCTCCAATAACTGGTATAGGCAGTACAATTTATTTGTAATAGGAGACATAAAATGTTAATAGATCCAGCTTTGCCATGTTCTGGTTGAGTGACTTGGAGAAAGTCACACCATCTCTTCATTTCATTTTTCCCATCTGTCAAATATAACAGATTTCAAACTCCAGAAAAGACTTACCAGGCCTAATTCAACTTTGTGTCCTCAACTTCATTTGTGGATACATTATATATGCTCAACTGGTGTATCTGCCTACACATTCATAGAGGTATTTGGGGGGGGGGGGTACAGTGGAAACTGCATGAAACACAAGTGTACCATCACTCTGCAAGGAAGATTTCTACAAGGAGGGCAGATGAACTAGAGACTTCTTACATACCAAGTCATATCCTTTCATATTTGCCTATCCTTAGGGCATTTGGCCAACCTCAATGGCTCCAGCAGCTACCAGCTCTGTGGGAAATTTGGCACCTTCACATGAGCACAACCCAAAAACATCTCACCGCATATTTCTGTCACATTCCCTCTTGCCTTCTGCCCCAAGTTTTCACATATGTGACCTAAAAGTACGTAAGAATTAATTACTTGAGGTGAAACCCTGAGCATTAGAAGTCTTCTTGCTTCCTCTGCAAACAGACTGTTGTGAGAATGGCCATTTATAGAGTCAATATCACTTGATACCAGTTTGGTAATATGCCACCATGGTAAATTTTCCACCTTTCTTGCTGCACTACTCTTTTTCCTGCACTCCTGCTTCCTAAGATTTCAGGCTCCCTCAGGGACAGTTCTAATGGGCAATAGTTCAAGAAATCCTAACAGTCAGAGCTGTGGGTATATTTTATTGTTCATTTTGTAGGAGAGAAATTCCCTGAAGTATAGATATACAAAGAATCCTGAGGAGTGGTGAATGAACTGGCTGGCTGGTCAGAGGCCTGGCAGGAACAGATTAGAATATTGGAAAGAAAAGTCTGTAAAAGGAACAAAATGGACATATGAGCATGGGCAAAACTGTCTCATATTGTCCTCCAGAGAACATGCAGCACTGAGAAGACCATTAAAAATGAAATGGATAGAAATGACTTTTCCTGTGGCCATCAGCGAGGAAGTCTCCTTGACCACTTCAATATAGCATAATGGGACCATGAACAATTACCATAGTGGTAGGAATGCAAGTCTCCTTGACCACTTCAATATAGCATAATGGGACCATGAACAATTACCATAGTGGTAGGAATGGAGTGGTAGGTTGTGCAAGAACTCTGCAGCATGGACTCCCTCTCAGCAAGACTCATCTAGTTCTACTACTGCTGAATACACAAACTACCAGCAGTAAAGACTAATGCTGATCCCTCATATGGTACCATTCTGCAGGAAATCCAGCAACCATTAATGACAGATTAATTAAATCAGATCCATTCTATCATAGAGGAAGTAGAAATTAATTCCAACTAGAATCCATATCTATTCTGGATACAGGCTTGCCTTCCCAGCTGCAGTGTTACTTCCAGTATTGCCATCTACAAACTTACAGAATGCCTGCCTTACTAACCTGATATCCCATATAAAATTGTTTTGGACCAAAGGACCAATTTCTTAACAACATTCGACAATGGGTACATGACCATGCGGTCAATTGCTCATTACCTTCCTACGCACAAAGCAGCCAACACAACAAAACAGTGAAGAGCCTTTTAAGGGCTCAGCTAAGAGGTCAGATTGAGCACCACCATTATGGGATTGGGGCTCTCTCTTGTAGAATATAGTATGTGCATTTAAGGAATAAATATTATGTCCTCAATACTTAGACTATGGAGGTTCAGAAACCAAGGAATGACACAGGATTGGCCCTTATTCTTGATGACTCACGGAATTGATATTTCTCATCCTATTTTCCAATTCTAGGTGAGGGTAGAAATGGGATGAGTGAGCAACAGATTTTTCCATGGGAAAATGTGCACATAAGGATTCCAGTGAACTGCTCACTGTAATACCAAAGGTCAATGGCTTCCTCATGCTATAGACAAAGTCATTCCGTTGGTAGGAGTGATTTGATCCTGACTGCCATGGGGAGCTAAGAGAACTGTTACATAAAGGATGAAGGAAAGAGCAAGTCTAGAAGCAGAAGATTCCCTGGAACATCCCCTAGTACTTCTGTGCTCAGTAAGAACAAGAAACAATTGAAGCACTCACAACCTGACATCAACAAGACATAGAAGTCCATAACCACTAAAGTGTTGGCCACAGGTGGAGAAAATCTAGAAGAGATGGAAGAAGATGGTAAATATCAATTAGGGACTTGTGACTTGCTATAAAAACAGCAACTACAGTTTGTTTCATTAACCCCTTTGTCAGGGAACCTGAGTGGCTCAGTCAGTAGAGATGCATCGCTTGATCTTGGGGTCATGAGTTCAAGCCCCATGTCAGGTGTAGAGTTTACTTAAAATAAATCAAGAAATACTTATTTTTAAATACCTTTCAGAAAAACAAAGCCCCTTGTCCAAGTCTTTTCAGAGTTTGCAGCTGGTCATTACTGTCATGCAGCCCCTTTGACAGCACCCTCCTCCCCAAGAGGGCACCATTTTGTAATATAGCAGCAAAATGTAACACCTCTTCTCATATCTGCACCAAGTACTTCTTGCCTCCTGCCCAGGGTTTCTTGTTAATACTGAGATGGGACACACGGCAGAGCCCACATATGCATATTAAAGTAGTTCAGAGAAATTAACATCCAGGTGGTTAACTTTTGACTAAGGGCAAATAGGAAGAATTTATTCAGTGGCTCCTTTCTTCCTGTGACACACCTCTTCCTGGCTCATTCACATAATCTCAGAAGGTGAGCTCTCTGGTGCTTTTAATACCAAGTGGTAGCTGATTTAATAATGTACCTTTATACAGGTTTTCCCTTCTTTCCTGATTCATTTCCATTTCCTTTCCTGGTTATGGAATTCTAGGTCTTGTTGATATCAGGTTGGTATTGCACTCCCTAATAAAGAAGTAGCACTTAAGTCTTTGCCGGAGGCTCTAATTTCTGGCAACACTAGGATAAGACCTAAAACAATTGGCAGGCACAGCTGTGGTATTCATACTAGTGGAAAGATTTGTGGGACAGTCATCAAGCTTCCCATTCAAGAGATGGAAAGACACAGCCCACTTTTCCCAGAAACAAAGCAGTCTTCATGAATTTCTTCCAGGGACCTAATCCAATGCCAAGATTAAGGCAAGGAGTAGCCCTTGCTTATCCAAATGGATAGTCCCATAATTCCTTTCTTGATCAGCCTTAGAGCATATCTTTCCTGTTATGATGGTGCTGGCCCCATCCTTCACCCCAAATGACAGTCATGAAATTAAGCCTGGCCTATCAAGCTCCATGTCCCCTAAGTATCATGATTGCGTCAGAAATTATTCTCTGATTAGTGCCAAGCCAGTCAGACTCCTCCCCCAAGGTCTTCCTACCAGTTCTACAAATGCTTTTTCTCTGCTGGGGATAGGAGTCTAGTGGCCTTCACCAATGCCACATGGAATCTGCCCAATAATGAAGCCAGCAGGAAAAAGCAGAACTTAGAGGTGAAAAATAGAGATTTTTGTTGCTGTCACAACTGCTGTGGGCCCAGCTGGGATGATCAAGTGATAAGCATACATTCACCTGTAGGAAAGGATCAGGGTTTAATGACCATGGCACTGGAACAGAGTATTGGGACCTTTATTAGCCAAGATTTGAAGGCTGTCAAAATGCCATTAAAGCTAGGATAAGCAGAATAATCTAAAAGGTAGTGCTGGCCTCAGACATGGCTAGATCTGGAGGCCCAAACAATATAATCATGACTATCTCTTTTCAGCTCTGAGCTCTACTTTTTCTCTTTTGGCTTCATTATTGGACAGATTCCATGTGGAAAGCAGCCATATCCTTTAGGCTCAATGTGGCTATAGTAACTGCAGTACCTGGTGGCTGCAATAGGCAGAAAGTAGGAGAGAGAGCAATTCTGAAAAGGTAGCAGCAGGTCCCTCCCCAAGTTAAGAGTAATAGTTGACAAGGGCAACAGGGAGAATAGATGCACCACCCTACTCCTGGATTTGGTGGAGGAAAAGGCAGGCAGAAATCAAAGTCCGAGTTCTAGGGATCACAGTGAAAAAAGCAAGGGAGAGAAACTATACTTTTGATTGGCACTTTCTTCTTCTATAACTCCATCTGTATCCTGCTATAAGCATAAACCAGATCAAACATTAAGCAGATGACATTTGACAGTCATAATGCAGTATTTCCTCTTCTCATTACCATTTCCTTGCTATACCATTTGGATTTCTCACCCCTGCCCAGATTTCTAACAGCTGAGTCATGAGAAGTGACAGACTTAAAAATACTTTTTATCTTTTTAAGTTGAATGTAAGCACCTAAATGTAAAGCCTGAGCATATAGGAAATTTAGTTTTACAATTAAAACTTCCAACAGAGTTCATACCCTCCACCGTGTATACAGATAGCATTCTTCTGATGCCCGGGAATTGAATATGTGAGATGAATGGCCCAAGGAAATGACTATTGTTGCATTTTTCATCAAGTCAAATCAAATGTGTTTGGGTCTGTTGTAAAGAGGAGAAAGAAAAATGGTTCCCTCTCTCCTGCCAAAGAAGCAATGCTTGGAGGAGATAATCATTGCTTCAGGAACCCCAGCCCCGGGGATCCCTGGGTGGCTCAGCGGTTTAGTGCCTGCCTTCAACCCAGGGCATGATCCTGGAGTCCCAGGATCAAGTCCCACATCGGGCTTCCTGCATGGAGCCATTCTCTCTCTCTCTCTCTCTCTCTCTCTCTCTCTCTCTCTCAAGAATAAATAAATAAAATCTTAAAAAAAAAAAAAAAAAAAAGAACCCCAGCCCCATCCTGCCCTTATCGATCAAGGCCAAGATTATGTTCAGGTGGTAACTTCTAGAATGGCTGTAACCTCCATCCACACACACAGGAACTTCAGGAATATCTTCACTCACCACATAACTAATCCAAGGGATTCCAGGGAAGCTCCCTGTTTCTTTCAGGGAATATAAAACTTTCAACAAAGGGATTTTGAAGTTGGCAAGAAGAATCCAAAATGTGTGATAAACACTGAGTTTTGCCAAAAATAAGAGGTTTCCTGTTACCAATGATTTCTGCTTTCTGGAGGATTTTAGTATACCTTGAGCACAAAAAAAGAGCAATACAGGGTGAATCGCAAGCCTTCTAGGATATATAAAATACACACATATATATCTCAAGACAGATGAAGCTAATACCAATATATATAAAAATACACACACACACATATGTATGTATATCTCAAGACAATATATATATAAAAATACACACACACACACACACACACACACATATATGTATATCTCAAGACAGATGAAGCTAATACCAATAGTTACTTGGAAGAAAATGCGATGCTTTCCTGTTTTTAAAGACAGTCAAAAATTTTTAAACAAAATAAATACCATACTTGCCCTTTTCCAAACAGCCCGGCTCCCTTCCATGCCTCTGGCCACTGCACTGCCACATCTCTATCAGGAATGGCCTTACACTGAGGGCAGAAACTGGTGAGGAAGAGGAAAGCAGATCCCTACCTATTTACAAGCAGGGAAACGCGCAGGGTATACTGCAATGTTGAGAAGGGGTCCCTTACCCAGCCTCTTAGGGCCAGAAAACCTTTCTGCAGAGTTTAGTCAAAAACCAAAAATCAAGTTTTAGGCAAATGGGTAGGATAATGTTCCAGGTGGAAGAATGACAGATTAGTTTAGAGAGGATAGACTCCCTGAAAGAAGTTCAGGAGAGTTCATTCACTGGAGGGTTGGAAGGAGAGAAAAAAAGAAAATGGGAAAACAGGTAGGGAGGAGAGAAATGATGAGGAAGGGAGACAGGAGCCAAATCATGGAGGGTTTTTAAAGTCATGCTTTGACTTTCACAATTTATCCGAAGAAAATGAGAAGACGTGGAGGAGATTTAAACTGGGAAGAGGGATGAACATATGTATTTGAGAATCTTTATAATCCCAGTGTCTAACAGCACCAGATTCTTAACAAGTGCTAAATAAATACAGGGGTTATGGGGTGTGGCAAGTATGGGAGAGGGGACCACCGTTATAACAGTCTTTATAAAAATCTTTTAAACCAGAAATAAACAGCATAAAAGTCTGTAAACAGATACTATAAAAGAGTAAACTCGTTAGATGACAGTCATAAAACTCACCAAAATGTTTAGGATGCCAAGTTGCATCCTAAATATTAAAAACAGATCCATAAATTATTCATGAGTGGTTCCTCATTGCATAAATCATAGTTTTCCTAATGCTAATATTAGGGTTGCTTTCTGCAGAAGAGAGAAGAATAGTGTTCTGTAACCTGGGGCAGGGAGAGAGGCTATAGTTAGAAAAATACAATTTAGAAAGGAAGAGAGTGCTTGAGAATCCTGATCTATTCTGACTTAAAGATAGGCAGGCCCACTTCCCCTTTGAGAATTTAGAATTGAAATGAAGTTTTGCCTTATGTTAGGTTTATTCATTTCCCCAAACATTTGTTAAGCACCTACCATACACTAGGCACTACTTTAGTAACTAGATATTTGACAATAAGGAAAAAAAATAGATCAAAAAGAAAAAAAAAAGGAAAATTAGAGTAAAAAATTATTTCAAAGAAGGTTTATACTCACAAAAAGGAGATGGAGTGATCTGGCTGGGGTTCTTAGACAATGTGTGAAAAATGGGCTTATTTTTATTTCCCTAAGCCTAAAGATGAAGTACTGGCAGTAAAAACCCTGAGCCAAGTCAACACACTGACCAACAGAATAGTAATGACAAGTGACTGGAGATATAGCAGTGAGCACAGCCAGCAGGTCCTGATGTACTGATTAAAGTCCCAGAGTTGGGGCACCTGGGGGGCTCAGATGGTTAAGCATCTGCCTTCAGTTCAGGCCATGATCCCAGGGCCCTGGAATCAAGCCCCACATCAGGCTCTCTGCTCAGCAGGGAGTCTTCTTCTCCCTCTCCTTCTGTCCCCCCATCCCCCCATCCCCACCCCCACCCATGTTCATTCTTTCTGTTTGTCTCAAATGAATAAAATCTTTTTTAAAAAAATAAATAAGTCACAGGGTTGGCAGAGTTTGTGGAGACTTCCTGAAGACTCTTTACAAAAATTTTAAGAATTAGGGAAAAGTAGAGATAGCACATAGAATGTTTTAATACATTATTGTTTAGGCCAACAACAAAGCTCAAGGAAAGGTGGTAGAGTACCTGCTCAAAAAATAGGGGTGAGGATGGGAAAGGAGAAGAGGCAACTTTTTCCAAAGGTGCTAGAGAACTTAGAGCCATGTGTAGAGGATAGGACATGGGTGAGCGGGTATACAAGTGGGATCAGACTAAACAAAAGAAGAAAACCAGCACAGTTGCCTGGATCCCATTAAAAGGAGAAGGGAAAGGAAATCTTTAAGAATTATAATTCACATCTGTTGCTCAAAAAAACATCCAGGAGAATATCAAAAGAATAGACCACAGTTTCTAGAAAAGTGAAAAGTACAAAGTAATTTGTTTTATCAATGTAACCAGTGTGGGTCCATCTGTCTCATGAATCTCCAAATCCTCAAATTACAATATTTGAGATCCTTATCCTATTTGACTGGATAAGTTTAGTCTTTACCGAATTTCCATTCCAAATATTCTGGACTCCTAGGGAAATGCTTACCTGCCCTTCAATTCTATCTTGTCACCTGATACCTGAGCCAGCCACCTGGCTCCAAGCCTTTTAATGTGGAACACTGCTTACATATATGACCCCCTGCCACTTCCTCAGAGATTAAAACAACAACAAAAACTATAATCAGGCCACTCCTCTCCCTTAGACTGTCTGAAGCTTCCTCAATTCAGTTACAGCAGAGATCAAGTCAACCAGATTTTATTGCTGTTTGGGGGATAATAGATCAAAGAAAGGAAATAAGGTAATAAAATTGAAACCATTTTTATATACGATGCTCTCAAAACCTCCAAGCCAAGACCCAAGACTAACTCCAAGAGATCCATACCTGTAGATGGTCTCCCATCTAGACCATGTTTTAGGAGCCAGCTTATGAATCATAAATATTTCCTAGCAGAAGTTCCTTGAACACATTCCAATTTTCAGTGAAATGGGTTCTTAATCTCAAGGCCTAGAAAAACAAAAGGAGTTTACTCTTCACTTCCCAGGGCTCATTTCATGACCTAAAACCTGCCTTTCCCCTTCAAGGTAAAACTCCCATGGTAAGGTTTTGCTCAATGGCCTTTAGAATGAGTGTTGGGGGAAGTCATTAAGAAAATGTGACCACCAGTTGACATACAACTGGACCCAGGCAATGAGAAGCTCCTTACCCCTCTTTCTTGTGCTTGGAACATGCATTCAGCTTGCCTAACCATCCAGAAACTTCCTCAAGGACATAGCCTTGAAATAATGTGTTGAGATCATCTGGGTGATATATGTGACTAAGAACCAAGTTAGGGTCTATAAATAAACTTTTAGGATTTGGCAGCCAGGTATTGGAGATGTACTTGTCTTGTGGCCACCCAAGACAAGCCTTGTAAGTAAGTCCCCTTGCTTATTAAAATTGCCACTTATCAATCTAGAGTGATCTGCCCCCTTCTTTGGTTTCTCCCTGACCTCCACATAAGGCAGCCATTTTGAAAACCAATGGTGAGCCCCAAAATACACAAGAGTTTATGTAGATTAATTCCCAGCTCTGGATATTAATTCCTCAGTGTAAGATGTGGAGCCTTAACAGTCTAGCTTATGTTGAGCTGCATCAGATTCAGACCACATAAACTGAAGATCATATTTACACATGTTTTGTAGCCAGGTCTTCTATTCTATTCTCCTATCAGCAGTGGTTTAAGCAAATGCATGTGAACTTATTTACAGCAAGGCAAGACAACACTGCTGTAGAGATATCCAAATCTATACACAGGAAAGAAGCATATTCTAAAGAAAACAATTTTCTGAGATGCAATTCTGTCTGCTGTAAAACACATTTCAAAACTATAAAGTCAAATGGTTTTGTCTTTGAGACCAAGAAGTCTCGACCCTCAATGCTGGTTAGGTAGCTGCTCTTTGTGAGACTCTAAAATAAGATTTTTCAACTTCTACTCACCACACTGTTAGGGACTGTCATATAAGGGCTCTGATATATAACCAATTTGATATTTGTGAAGTTTTTTACTATTGTGACAGTAAATATGTATATTACACATTTATCTTTTACAACTAAAAAAAATGTGGAAGGGCAAATGTATATGCAAGAGTTTTAGCAAGTATAGGGTTTTGCCTTAGCAACTCTAAGGTCAGTCTTTGGAAAGCTGAAGACAAACTAGTTTAAAGAAAATGCAAATTAAAATAAGCCCAAGACCTTGCATATCACAAAGAGAGGACAGTGTCCTCAAATCCGTTTATATCCCAAATTATATCCTTAGTAGATCTTGAAAACCCATTGCCACATATCCCTGGCTGGAAGTCTTAGAAGCCATTCAGCTCACTGAACCCTAATCCTTAACTACTTTAAAGTAGAGTCACTAGTTGATCAGTTGCTACTCAAACTGCATATGCTCCTTGTATCTCAAGTCCTCTGACAGAAATGGTATTGAATATAAATGAATTTTCCATCAACCTCAATATCAGTCTTGGGGTTCCAACTAAACATAATTTAAACACATATCTTTACTTATTCCTGACTCCACTGAAATTGCAATGAACTCATTTCAAAAGACCGGCCAAATTCCTTAGACACAGGAATTCCCTGGAGGTACCAAATGCCTCTGAAGTCATGGGAATTCAGTAAAAACCCACATGTTGAATGTGAAATCTCTAATTCTTTTCCCAGTTTAACTCCCCAAACTCACAGCAGTGAGGCATATGCTCCTCAGCCAGGAGACTGGAGAATTCTCCTTAGGAAAAACTGTAACTCAGTAAAGACCCACATATGAATTTTGCATACAGCACTCCCCAGTGAAATTCCATCTCAAAAGTCAGCAAGTCCCATGCTTACATGGGACTTTCCAAAGAGCATTTCAATATCCAACTCTTAAAATGCACAGCCCAAGATTACGAGATGTTTAGGAAATACTTCTCAAATGAAGTTGGACCAAAACAGGAATACACACACATACACACACACACAAGGAAGGAAAGAATATTTGGAGAGAACTATCAGTCGTTATGTTCTAAGAGATAAGAGTCTAGAAAACATTATAAGAATGAGGTACCTCAGGGGATACTAACATCATGGTGATATAAACTATTTCTCATGTTTGCCCACCTTCCTGACACACACAAATTCAGCATCCATCCATGGACAGAAGAACCTTTGAAGGAACTGTGGGATCTGGTGCCAAACACCAAGGGACCCAGGAAGAGTCTTATCCACCTACAATTTGGGTAGTGAACAGAGAGACCTCAACCTAAGCTATAGACCAAGCAGTGGCCCACAATCCAGTTCTAGCCATCTCAGCTGCAGTCCAGGAGCCCTTACAGAACATGGTCTCAGACACTCGCCCATGGATGAAAGAGCTCTTGTGGATGACCAGAAGATATTTCTGGAGAAATCCCAGCACCTTATTGGAGAAAAAAAAAACAGGAATTTGGATGTGTTGTAATGGGTAAGAGAACACTAACATGAAACACTAACATTAGTAACATGAAAATACACAACACACCGGTAAAAGTATATATCTTTTATGTAAGTCTCATAGTAACTACAAAGCAAAAACCTGCAGTAGATTTGCAAAAAGTAAAGAAGATATCAAAACATACCATTACAAAAATAATCAATTTACAAAGTAAGGCAGCAAGAAAGAAATGAACAAGGGAATTACAAAACAGCTAGAAAATGGTATTAGTAAGTCCATACCCATCAATACTCTGAATATAAATAGACTGAATTCCACCTCCTCCCAAAAAACCCAGAGTGGCTGAATAAATTAAAAATAAGAAAAAGGACTGAACTATATATGTTACTTACAAGACACTCATTTTAGCTTTAATGACACACAAAAAGAGCAGGAATAGCTATATATGACAAAATATACTTTAAGCCAAAGTGGTAAGAGATAAAGTCATTATATAAGGATATAGGAGCCAATTCTTTGAGAAGATGTATCATAAATCTATATTTTCCCAATATGGGAGCACCAAAATATATTAAATAATAAAGTCTGAAGGGGGAAATAGATAACAATACACTAGTAGTATGAGGACTTGCATATCAACTTTCAACAATGGTTTTCTGTCTGAATGATCAACAAAAAAAAAATTGGGGTTTGAACCATACCTTAGACCAATGGACCTAAAAGATACAGAACATTCTATCTAACAACTGCAGAAGATCCCTGGGTGGCGCAGCGGTTTGGCGCCTGCCTTTGGCCCAGGGCGCGATCCTGGAGACCCAGGATCGAATCCCACGTCAGGCTCCCGGTGCATGGAGCCTGCTTCTCCCTCTGCCTGTGTCTCTGCCTCTCTCTCTCTCTCTCTCTGTGTGTGTGTGTGACTATCATAAATAAATAAAAATTAAAAAAAAAATGTTTAAGGGATCCCTGGGTGGTGCAGCGGTTCGGCGTCTGCCTTTGGCCCAGGGCGTGATCCTGGAGACCCGGGATCGAATCCCACATCGGGCTCCCGGTGCATGGAGCCTGCTTCTCCCTCTGCCTGTGTCTCTGCCTCTCTCTCTCTAACTATCATAAATAAATAATAAAAAAAAATTAAAAAAAAAACAACTGCAGAATATATATCGTTCAAGTGCACATAGAAATTTTCTAGGGTAGTTCATACAACAGATCACAAAGCAAATCTTAGCAAATCTAAGATTGAAGTCATATTACCACAAATATTTTTCCACCCTAATGACATGAAACTAGATATCAATAACAGGAAAAAAACTGGAAGATTCATAAATACATAGAAATTAAACATGCTCCTGAAACAATGGGTTGAAGCAGCATTCAAAAATGGGCATTAAACATCTTGAAAAGATAGAAATGGAAACATATCAAAAGCTACGAGATAATGCAAAAGTAGTTCTAAGAGGAAAGCTTACAATGATAAAGTCTACATTAAGAAATGAAATATTTCAGGGATGCCTGGATGGCTCAGCAGTTGAGCGTCTGCTTTTGGCTCAGGGCGTGATCCCGGAGTACCAAGATCAAGTCCCATATCGGGCTTCCTGCATGGAACTTGCTTCTCCCTCTGCCTATGTCTCTGCCTCTCTCTGCCTCTCATGAACAAATCTTTTAAAAAATGAAATATTTCAAATAAACAACCTACATTTACACCTCAAGAACAAGAAAATTAAGCCCAAGTTAACAGAAGGGGGAAAAATGAGGAAGTAAATTAAACCAGAAAAATAGCAAAGATCAATGAAAGAATTGCTTTCTTGAAAAGATAAACAAAATTGGCCAATGTTCAGCAGGACTAAAAAGACAAAAATCAAATGAAAGAGACTTTGCAACTGATACACAAATACAAAGCATCATAGAAGACTACTATGAGCACTTTATGCCAACAAATTTTATAACCTAGAATAAATTCCTAGAAACATACAGCCTACCAAAACTGAAAGAATATCTGAGCAGATCAATAATGAGTAAGGATAGTGAATCAGTAGTTAAAAATTTTCCAGACTGTCCAAGAACAGATGGCTTCACTGGTGAATTCTACCAAACATTCAAAGAATTAGCACCAATCCTTCTGAAACTCTTCAAAAACAAATGGAGAGAATAATGCCAAAACTCCTGTTGGGAGGCGACCATTATCCTGATACCAAAGTCATATAAGAACACTACAAGGCCAGTATTCTTGATGAATAGGCTAGTATTCTTGATGAATATAGATGCAACAAAACATTAGCAAATTAAAAACACCACATTGGAAAAAAAAATAATACGTAATGATCAAGAGGGATTTTTCCCTGGGATGCAAGAATTAAATACATGCATATCAATAAATGTGATATACCATATTAATAGGATAAAAGATCAAAAACACATGATCTCTATAGATACAGAAAAAGCATTTGACAAAATACAACCTTTCACGATAAGAACTCAACAAATTCAGTATAGAAGGAATATACCTCTATAGGTATAGAGGGCATATATGAGAAGCCCACAGCTAACTTCACACTCAATGGTAAAGGCTGCAAGCCTTTCCTCTAAGATCAGGACCAAGACAAATGCTACCATTCTAACATTATTCAACATAGGATTGGAGGTTCTAACCAGAGCAGACAAGAGAAACAAAAACCATCCAATAAGAATGGTAGTAAAATAGTCTTTTCTTGCAGATTATATAATCTTAAGTTTTTATGAAATTCCAGTTAGTTAACATATGATGCAATATTAGTTTCAGGTGCACAATTTAGTGATTCCACACTTCCATATAGCACTCAGTGCTCATCACAATAAGTATACTCCTTAATATCCCTATATAACCTTTTATATTTAAAATGCTAAGACTCCATCACCAAAAAAAACCCTGTTAGAACCAATAAACAAATTCAGTAAAGTTGCAGAATACAAAAAAAAAAAAAAAACAAACATGTAGAAATCAGTAGCATTTTTATACTCTAACAAGATATCTGAAAAAGAAACATCCCATTCACAATATCCAAAACAAAACAAAAACACATAAGAGTAAATTTAAATGAAGGTGGCAAAGAACCTACACTGAGAACTACAAGATTTTGGTGAAAAATTGAAGAGGAAACAAATAGAAATCTATCCTATGTTCATGGATCATAATAATATTGCTAAAATATCCATACTACCCAAAGCTATCTACAGATGAAATGTAATTCCTATAAATTCCAATGGAATTTTTCATAGAAATAGAACAAAAATCCTAAAATTTGAATGGAAAAAAAATCCTGAATAGCAAAAGCAATCCTGAGAAAGATCAAAGCTGGAGGCATCACATATCCTGATTTCAAACTATACTACAAAGCTATGGTAAAAAAAAAAAATAATAATAATAATATGATACTGGAAAAAAAATAGACACACAGTTCAATGGAACATATACAGTCAACTAATATTTGACAAGGGATCCAAGAACACTCAATGGCAAAAGGATGGGCTCTTCAATAATTGGTGCTGGGAAAACTTGATAACCACAAGACGACTAAAGTTGGATCTCTATCTTATACCACTCTCAAAAATTAACCTGAAAGAGATTTAAAGACTTAAACATAAGACCTGAAACTGTAAGACTCCTAGAAGGAAACATAGGGGGGAAAAAATCACTCCTTGATTCTGGCAATTGGTTTCCAGATGAGACACCAAAATCAAAAGCAACAAAAGCAAAAATTATTAAGTGGGACTGCATCCAACCAAAAAGCATTTCAACAGCAAAAGAATCTACAAAATGAGAGCACAGGGGTGGCTCAGGCAGTTAAGTGTCTGCCTTTAGCTCGGGTCATGATCCCAGAGTCAGTCCTGCATCGAGCTCCCTGCTCAGAGAGGAATCTGTTTCTCCCTCTGCCTCTGCCCTTTCCCTTGCTCGTGTGCTGGTACTCTTTCTCTCTCTCTCATAAATATTTTTTAAAAATAGAATAAAAAAGAATCTACAAAATGAAAGGCAATCTACATAGTGGGAAAAAATACCTGCTGGTCATATAACTAATAAGGGGCTAATATCCAAAATATATAAACTGAGTAGCAAAAACCACAATCCAATTACAAAACAGGCCAAGGAACTGAATAGACATTTTTCCAAAGAAGACATACAAATGGCCAACAAGTATATAAAAAGGTACTCAAAATCATTAATCAGGAGAGAAGTGCAAATTAGAATCACAATGAGATCATCTCACATCTATTAGGATGGCTATCATCTGAAAGACAGGAGATAAGACGCTTGCAGGATGTGGAGAAAAGGGACCCTTTATACACTATTGGTAGAAATGTAAATTGGTACAGCTACTATGGAAAACACTATGTCCGTTCCTCAAAAACTTAGAACTACCATATGATCTAGCAATCCCACTCCTGTGTGTATATGTACACAAACACATACACAATTTATATATATATATAAATTAGAGTATATATATACTCTATGTAAACATATATACATTTAATATATATATATATATATACTCTAAACACACACAGAGGAGATATGTGTATACACACACACACACACACACACACACACAAAGCAAATGAAAACAATCTTGAGAAGATATCTGCTCTCCATATTCATAGCAGCATCATTCACAATAGCCAAGATATGGAAACAACTTAAGTGTCCATCAACATATGAATGGTAGGAAGAGAGGTATTAGATCTATATAATGGACCATCCTTTAGCCATAAGAAAATTCTGGTGTTTACAAAAAGACAGATGGACTTTGAAGGCATTATGCTAGTGAAATACGTCAGAAAGACATATAAGTTCTCACATGTGGAATCTAAAAAGTCAAATTCACAGAAAGAATAGAATGGTGGTTACCATGGGCTGGGGAAAATGGTGAAATACTTCTCAAAGAGTACAAACTTCCAGATAAGGTGAATAAGTTCTGGGGATGTAGTGTACAGTGTGATTATTTATACTGTATATATTGTACTATATTACATATTTGGAAATTGCCAAGAGATTGTATCTTAAATGTTCTCACCACAAAAAGGAGTTGGTAAATATATGATGTGATGGAGGGGTTAGCTACTGCTATGGTAATAGTCATTTTGCAATATTTAAGTATCAGATCAACATGTTGGACATCTTCAGCTTGTATATCAATTATATCTCAAAGCTAAAAACAAAAACAAAAAAAAACAACAAAAAACACAACGGCAAAAGCTATGATCAATAAAATTTAATATGCATTTAAAAAAATGTATGGTGAACCAAATTATGAACTGATCTCAATGGAATATTTCAGAAAAGTATTTTTAAATTTTAAAAAATAGGTGCTTAAAAGAACAAAAGGGAACACTATGGAAGAAATATGGTTTGTGATAATTAAAAATACCATATATATTAAAATTCAGTGCACCTTAGAAGACAACAGTTGAACAAATCTCCTAGGGAGACAAGTAGCAGTAGTTGTTTCAGAGTGTTAAGCCGCTGAAAAGCTGTAACATGAGTGACTGTCACACAAACGGCTGCCACTGGAGTTGTGCCATGTCTGGCCCTGCTCCAGAACAGAGCTTCAAGGGCACTATATAAATTTAGTCCATCCTAAACAATCTGAAGCAGACAAAGCCTTTTGAGCTTTTGTTCCTTCCTCTCAACACAAAGCACCAAAACATTCTAATCAATGTGATTATTTACCTCATTAGACAGACAGTTGGAATGCAGGATGCCAAATATCTCAATACTAGGTTCAGTCTATATAGGCACTACTCTGAAGTAGGGAGAAGAGACCCTCAAATGTCCCATTTACTGTGCAATGTGCACTGCAAAGCAAGAGGGCATTTCCCCCTTCCATAACCAGTTCTAAAGAAATGATTAAAACATGGGAAAATAGGAGCTTTTGTCACCCATCATTGTTGAGTAATGATCACTTTAGTCACGAAGGAGTCTGCTCTGATAAGGAAACACACTGCCTGGAAAATGTAATGTTTCATACTCATGCATCTGCGCTCTTGCAAATGCTTTCTTGGCACCATCATATTTTGTATGATTAATTTTCCACTAGATTTGCAGAGGAATAAAATTCCTTCTTTATAAAAGTTTGACTTGTATTTTTTGAGTAACTCCTGACACCAAATGCCGAAATTCTGCCTTAGTGTCCATCAGGAAATAAGTTATTTTCATCAGCTGGACATTTTTGTTGGACATTATCTATTCTACTATACAATAGAAGTAGTACATAGTCAATTAGCTATATCACATTTAGCAAAGCACATACTGAATACGCATTAAAATATACTGAGTCATCAGGTCTACTGTAGGCCTCCTAAACTCTTGTATAAAAAGACAACAGAGTAAAATAGAGGATCTCCATTGTTCAGTCTACCATGTACAGAGAAGGCTACTGAAGATCCATCAGAACATAATTCCAAGAATGCAAGCAGGAGAGCTCTATAGGAGAACAGCATGGCACTGAGCTGGGCTTGCTGTCCATTCTAAGAATACAGAATTATCTTGCTTATGAATTTGAGTCATAGTCATAGAAAAGTGATAGAAAACCTCAGGATAGTATGCTGAACCAAGAGCCAGGAAGTAAGCTATATATACTAGGTGCCATGCATATAGATCAGGAGGCACTAGATTTTATAGACCATTTTTGTAGACTGTGATTCAGAACAAAACCACAGTGGCCTTTTTTTTTTAATTGGAGTTCAATTTGCCAACATACAGCATAACACCCAGTGCTCATCCCATCAAGTGCCCCCCTCAAACACAGCTTCTTTTCACACTCCTTTAGCCCACCTTGCCCTCACCAAACACTTAACATACACAGACAAAATTTAATTCATTATCTAGAAGATGGTGCTTGAGAACCTATAGCTTTTTAAAGCTCCCAAGTGATACCAATAATCAGCTAAAGAACCACTTTTCTGAGTGATCTTGTAAGTCCCTTTCAGGGCTTTGGTAGATAGACAAGATGGCTATGCCCTCCAGGAACTTGAAATATAGTTAAGACAGAACAGGGAAATGTAAGGTAATATATGAGCTAGGTAAGTATCTTAAATACAAGAGTCCTAAGAATATAAAAGTTCAGAAGCACTTCTCTGTAGGAGAAAAAACCCTGATAGAAGTCTCAGAACTTTTAGCATGCACAACAGGAGAGATGGAGGAGGGTGTTCCTGGAGAGACACAGAGCACCGGCATGAGGTGTTGCCCACCCAGCAGGTGAATAGTGGCTGAGAGCAGTAACTGCTTGGTCTGGACCCAGTAAAGTCTCCCCCTCTGGAGACTCCTTTCCCAAGTTTGCTTTCCTAAACATTTCCTTCAAGGAAAGAAGAGAGCATCTGATGAGTACTCATCCTACTCATTGATGAAAGCTATACCAGGCTGACTACAGGCCCCATTCAAACCCATCTTCTTTCATAAAGCCTTCTCAGGCCAACCCAAACTTTTCTTCTTCCTCTGAATTCAGTTAAAGATGAATTAAAAGCACCTAATCCAACTCCTTTACATGACAGATCATCATACTGAGAGGTTTAGTTGCTTCCTAGTGTCACATGGGTAAGTAGAAGAGCCTAGAGAAGTAGCTCCATGGTCTCCTGTTGACAACTCAACATTCTTTGCATTACTTCATATTCCATATTACCACAGCACCATAGGCTTACCCCAAAGAACAAATCACAATTGATGTTAATTCTTCCAACTGGACTCTGAGCCACTTGCAGAGAGGCACCTTATCTTCAACCACTTCTATCTCCCCACTATCTCTAGCATGGTCCTGATAGAGAAATAGAACCTAACTGAAGAGTAAATGAATTTTTGCTCTCCATACCCAGAAGTCCATATGATAGGTGCCCTCCACTGAATCAAAGTTATTCATGTAGTAGACAAATAGATGCCACTAGGGAAAGGCAACATACTAAACAAGTTATAGGTAATTATAAATTAAAACATTTGGTCTTACTAAACTAAAAAAATTTACACTCAAGTACAATTTTTCAATATTTTATATTTTGTTCTATAAAGTTACAGCTTAAAAAACTTTGTATAATCCTATTTTAAGTAGGAAAGTAGTATATCCATGCAGTGGAACATTATTTGACAATAAAAAGTGAAATATTGATACATGCTACAACATGGATGAATCTTGAAAACACTTAAATGGAAGAAGCCAGTTGTAAATACACATGATTCTGTATTTATGAAATATCCAGAACTGGCAAATCTATGGAAAGGTAAATTAGCATTTGCCTAGGGTTAGGGTAGGGGGTGGGGATGAGCTAAGGGGTGATGGCTAAGGGGCATGGGGTTTCCTTTTGGAAAAAAATTTTAAAATTGATTTGGTGAGGATAGCACAATTCTGTGAATACACTAAATGCAACTGAATTATACAGTTTAGATAGGTGAACTGTATAGTATGTGAATATTTCTCAATAAAGCTGTTAATAAAAATGTCAGACTTCCATTTTGGGGAAGATGAATAGACCTACTTTCCCCATTCCCTTTATTCTTCCAAGTTTAACTGAAAAATCTTTGGACATGGTACATAAAACAAACATAAGACTTTGATAGGTAGAGAGAAGACTCATAGGTGCCTGGGTAGCTCAGTCTGTTAAGCGTTTGACTCTTGATTTCTGCTCAAGTCATAATCTCATGACCCTCTGAACTGAGTTTGGGCCTGCTTGAGATTCTCTTTCTTCCTCTCCCTTTGCCCTTTTGCTTCTCCCCCCTCTTAGAGAGAGAGAAGACTCAAAAACACTAGATATTTCAAAATGCTGAAAAGTTGCTCAACTATGCCATAGAAATGCAGGAGGAAAAAAAACCCAAAATGGGAGATTAAGGCCCTAATATGTACATATTTTTAAATTATATTAAATATAAGCAGTCTAAATACATCAATATAAAAGATTCACAGACTGTATTTTAAAAAGTGATCCAACTGTAATGCTATCTACAAAAATCTCCCTTTAAATACAAAAATATAGGCAGGTATCAGGTAAAAAGCTAAGGATATATAATGCAATTTTTAATCAAAGGAAAGCAGGAATAGTTATATTAATATTGGATAAGAAGACTTCAGAACAAGGAAAATCACCAGCGACAAAATTATATAATGGTAAAAGAGATAATCCACAAAGACAGCAATTCTATATATGTATGCATCTAACAATAGAACTGCAAAATATACAAAGCAAAAACTGATAGACTAAGAAAAAAAGTATACAAATCCACAGTTATACTTTGAGGCTTCAATATTTCTTTCTTAATACCAACAGAACTCAGAAAATTAGCAAGGATACTGAAGAACTCAATCAACAAGACCTAATAAACACAGAACACTCCACCCAACAACAGATTACACCTTCAAGCAACTCACAGAACATACATCAAAATAGACCATTATCCTGGACCATAAAATAAATCTCAACAAATTTAAAATAATTGAAGTCATAGAGTCACTAACAACAATTAAAACAAACTAAAGGGATCCCTGGGTGGCGCAGCGGTTTGGCGCCTGCCTTTGGCCCAGGGCGCGATCCTGGAGACCCGGGATCGAATCCCACGTCGGGCTCCCGGTGCATGGAGCCTGCTTCTCCCTCTGCCTGTGTCTCTGCCTCTCTCTCTCTCTCTCTCTCTCTCTCTCTGTATGACTATCATAAATAAATTTAAAAAAATAATAATAAAAAAATAAAACAAACTAAAAATCAAACTGAGCCCCCCAGCCCCCCCCCAACTAAGGAAATTTAAAAATACACTGAACTGAGGGGCCCCTGGGTAGCTGAGTTGGTTACAAGACTAACTTTCCGTTTTGCCTTAGGTCATGATTTCAGGGTTGTGAGATTGAGCTCCACCTGTGGCTCCACACTCAGCATAGAGTCTGCTTGAGATTCCCTCTCTTCTCCCTTCACCCCTCACTCCACTCACAAACTCTCTAAAATAAATAAAATATTAAAAAAAGAGGTTCTCAAAATTAAGCTCATCCCTCATGAAACAAAAGAGCAAAGTAAACAAAGCAGAAGGAAAAAAGTCAATGAAAGTAGAAAAATAATAATTGCGAAACCAATGAAACAAAAAGTTGTTTCTTTGAAAAGACTGATAAAATTGTCAAACCTTAAAAACTGACAAAGATGATACAAATTACTCATTTCAGGAATGAAACAGGTGATATCATTAGATACTGCAAACATCCAAAGGATAATGAGAGAATACTAGGAAGATCTCTGTATGCATAAACAACTTAGATTAAATGGAACAATTCCTCAAAAACACCAACTACAACTCACCCAATATGAGACACAAAGTTTGAATATCCTCTATTAAAAGAAATTGGATTGTAATTTTAGAACTTCCAAAAATTTTTAACATCCATTCTACGTAATCTCTTCCAGAAAATGGCAAGAACACTTCCCAACTCATTTTATGAAGCTAACACTGCCCTGATACAAAAACCAGACAATATTTTAAAAAAGAAAACCTACAGAGCAATATTCTTATCAACATGGATCCATAAAGTCCTTAAAGCACTAGCAGATATAATTCTTTTTGTATTGCTGAATTCTAGGTCAATTATACTTCAATTTAAAAACTTAATTATACACCATAACTAAGTGGAGTTTATTCTAAGAATATAAGCCTGGTTCCATATTTGATAAGTCAATATAGTCTGCCATATTGACAGGCTGAAAAGAAAAGTCCTGTAATGCTATTATTTTGGAAAATGTATTCAACAAAATCTGACACCCATTCATGATTTAAAAATAAAAACAAAACCTCTCAATAGGGAGGGAACTTCCCAAACGTGATCAAGAGAATCTATAAAAACCCCACAGCTAAAAATCATAGTTAATGATAAATGACTGAATGTTTTGTCAAATTTAGGAGCAAGGATGCCTGCTCTCACCACTTTTATACATGATCATACAGGAAATTCTAGCCAATGCAAGAAAAAAGCCACACAGATTGAAAGAGAAATTGTCCCTGACTGTAGATGACATGACTGTCTATATAAAATCCCCAGACTTACCCCCAGCCCCCCCCCCCAAAAAATATACCTCTCCTAGAACTGAGTCTACAAAGTCACAGAATACAAGATAAACATAGAAATCAACTGTATTCTTATGCACTAGCAATGAATACTTGAACACTCATAATTTAAAAATGTAATGCCATTTACTATTGTTCAACAAAAAAACAGAAGGTGTAAATCTAACAAAACCTGACAGGACTTGTAGGCTGAAAATTACACCATGCCAATGAAAAACCTCAAAGAAGACCTGAAAAGAATTACATTTTTATTAGGATAACCAATAGTGACAACAACAAATGCTGGTGAGGCTGCAGAGAACAGGATCATTCCCACATTGCTGTGGGGAATGTAAGTGATGCAGTCACTCTAGAAAACAGGTTTGCATTTCTTTAAAATATAAAGTTACCATATAACCCAGCAATTGCCCTCCTGGAACATTATCTCATAGAAGTGCAAACTTACACCACAAAAACCTAGATATGAATGTTCGTAGCAGCTTTATTCACAATAGTCCAACTAGAAATGACCCAAATGTCCTTTAAGTAAATGGTTAAACTACAGTAGGTCTATACCATGGATTACTACTCAGCAATAAAACATAATAAATTGATATACTCCATGAATGACTTAGATAAATATCCAGAGGAATCTGATGAATGCAAAGAGACCATCCCAAAAACTGATATACTGTATAAATCTATTTAGATATCATTCTTCAGGGGCACCTGTGTGGCTCAGGGCCCAAGCATCTGTCTTCAGCTTGGGTCGTGATCCTGAGGTCCTGGGATTGAGTCCTGAATCAGGCTCCCCATAGGAAGCCTGCTTCTCCCTCTGCCTAGGTCTCTGCCTCTGTGTCTCTCTCATGAATGAATAAAATCTTAAAAAAAAAAAAAAAAAAAAAAAGACCTTTCTTCAAATTACAAAAATCATAGAAAATCAGGGCAGTGGCTACAATCAGGAAGGAAGTAGATATGGCTATAAAAGGACAACATGAAGGATCCTTGTGGTGATGGAAATATTCTGTATCTTGACTATATTAATATTAATATCTTGGCTGAGATATCGTGCCACAGTTTTACAAGATGTTACCAACAGGGCAAACCAGGTAAAGAGTACATGGGATCCCTTTACATTATTTCCTACAACTGTGTGAAAAGCTACAATCTAGAGATCTACCATCTCAAAATAGTTTTTAAAAATAGGTGGCATGCTTCATAAGATAACATGAATAAAAGTTTGAGTAAGCAAAAATATTTATTTTTTGAACAAAAGATGCTTAAATATCTTGCCCTGGATACTCACCTACTAACCTTCAACCTAATGGTTCTAGGGACTGCTAGGGGAAGCAGGGTGGACAAAAGGCTAAGAAAGCCATACCTTTAAGCACTGGAAATCCATCAACTGAGTCCAACAAAATGCATCCTTAACTCAGCTCCTCCTCCGAACAGGGAGGATACCTGAAAGCTCCTGCAGAGCTCTACTGAGGATAGGCACAATGACATGTGTAACAGTTGAATTCCTTCAGACCCTTAAGTGAGGAATCAACTTCTACGGTGGTCATGGTTGCAGTTTGAAAGAAATTCCCACTGGGAACTTCGAGCACGCCTACAATTTGCAACTGGAAAAAATGAAGCAAGACTGATGTAGAAAAGAGAAGGAAAGGTTTTAGTTCCAAATGGCACATGCTTGATTTGTGGCCTAAGGTAAACCACCCCCCGACCCACAGGAACTGGACCTTGAGAATTCCCTTCAGGATGTATGCTGCCAGTAACAGCAGAATCCAATTACAATCATGTGATGTCTCCTGTCATACCAAATTGTTTCATCAAATCACTTTCTATAAATTTAGCAGCAGTCCACATTTCACACACAGCATCCTCTCAATTTGAGGAATTGTAAATGTCTACATGCCATTTCAATGCCAATACCACCCTCTAGTGGCTAGAACGGCTGGCTGGCCTGACGGAGCTGAGCTTGCCTGCCTGCTGTTTTTCTTGTCCTATTGATAGCTCTCTCCTCATCAAATGCCAACTTCGCTAAAGAATTGTTTAACTAAAAACCAATCCATTCTGTAGTGTCATGGATTAGTATACTAGGACGGTAGTAGCTAGTAGGTTGGCTATTCTACTTAAGCTTCTCAGTAATACGTAAATTCACCAAAAAGTTCAGAAAGATTTCATGGGATTCTATTTAAATATCAATATTCCTTATAAATTTGGACTGTAATTCGATTTGCAAAGGCAATTTTTTTGCCCACAACCCTAGGAATACACCTATGGTGTGAATACACAGGTTTTCGTTGCCATTTAAAGGGAAAAGGATGGTTTCTACCTCCTCAGAAGGCAAGGATGTTTAAGGAGTTACGGGAGGTAAAAGACACATTTTGGAGGATCTCTTTCCCAGGCCAGCTTTGGTCCACCAAACCTCAGAAGAGATTAGGACAGGAGAGGGCTAGGGATGTGAAACTTCATATCTATCTGTGAATTCACAAGCACTAACAGAAACAAATCTGCCAACTTTCTGGATCAGTAACCACATTACTGTATTTGGAAGACACCATTTTTTGCCTTATAATCAGACAACGGAATTGGTTTTGTATAATAGTATCTTGAGGTATCTTTCAAGCTGTATCTATCACATTCCCAAACCTCACTTTCAGAAGATATTTTAGATGTTTAGCTGGAAGGGCCCAGTCCCTTGAAATCACTCTCCTCTGCCCTGGATAGACTATCAAATATTTATGTTTATATTTTTCACTGAAAATGAAACCACACGGTTTTTTTTTTTTTAATTGAAGGGGAAAAAAAAAACCCTGTAAAGATAAAATTGGCTGCCTGTCCCCTAGCTACCATGATCTCACGGGAGGGTGGAAGCTTCAGTAGCTTTTCAATTCAAGAGGCAAAGTCACCCTCAAACATATGGGGACAACCAAGACTACACTTTGCAAAGTTGTCTGGCAAATTATCTTGTCCCCTACTAAAAGAAAAATAAATCCCTACAGATATGTGCAGCTGCAAGCAATTACTCATCTCCATTATACACTCACTTAAAAGACTAATTCAAAGCCTGCTGCCTACACCTGTGTGAGGCAAGTAAACAAGTTATAAGGGGAAAGGGCAACAATGAAAAAAAAGCCTGTCTATAATAGTATGTATATGGTCATTTCCAGAACCCTAGCATTAACTTATCAAGGCATCAAATAACTGTCCTCATTACTAAGTGGTCTGGGTTACTCCCAGGATAAGCAATAGATTGCATCTGTTGCTAAATATTGTCGGTCTCTTATGGAAATACATGTCTCATGCTACCCTTTAGAAATAGCATAAAATTAATTAATTGAAAGAGACCTTAGGGTCCAATAGCCTCATATTTCCACCCAGGAACAGAAGAATGTATGCTTAAAGGTTTCACGAAAGAACCAAAAATCTGCAGAGCATAAATGAGAGATGTGAAAGTTCTACTTCCATTGGACAGGACCTATGTTCCACACAGTGTGCTGGAAACCTGTCATGGGCTATACGATTTTTTAATTTTTACCACATTGTTATTATCATTTTCAAACTTTAGAGAATGGAGGAAACCAGTCCATGATCACACAACTTGAAAGCCACCAAACAGAAATCAGAATCCTCTGACTCCTAAGACCAGGGCATTAAGCCCTCAGGAGCTGAGTGTTTAACACATGGAATCTAGAGGTTGGCTGCATGTTGGGATTACCTGAAGAACCTTATTATTATTTAATGCTAATTTGGTTTAGTAGGTTTCAAGCATGTCCTGGACTTGGGAATTTTCTTCTAAAACTTCTCAGTTAATTCTCCTGTGCAGGTGCTTTTGCAAACCATTGGTAAAACAGAACCGAAAGGGTTTGTGTATTCCTTTTCATAGTGGTGCCAGAAATGGAAGTTTAGCATAGCGCTTAAAAGAATCACTTCAGAGACCATGTAGATCTGGATCTCAATCTCGGCTTTGTCACTTACTAGTTTTATTATCTGGGCAAAATTGACCTCCCTAAACCCTAGTTTTCCCACTGGTAAAATGGAAACTCAGTGTTCACGATGATTAAGTTGAATAGGATTATATAAGAACTTAGCATAGTGCCCGATAGGCAGGAAAGTACCCCCAAAAGGTCACTGTTCCTATTATCTTTGAAAAATATAGGAGTCTAGTGATTTTATTTAATCTACATAAGAAATCATGCATAAAATATAATTTATGTTGATAATTACCCTGGGGAGTTTGTGAGATATATTCACCTATCTTATTTAACACTGTCACATCTCTGTGACATATAAGTGAAAATGAAGTTCAGAGATACCAACAATCTTTCCTAATGGCACCCATTCCTAAGTGACAGAATGAGAATTTGGCCATCTAATGGCTAAGGATGGCTCAAGTTCAAATAAAATAACACTTCATACAAATGGAGACTTTTTATTTTTCAAAACACAGCAAAATTCTAAGTTTTTATTCAATAGAGACTACTTACTATAAACAATTTGGGGAGCTATCATTTGAACTACCTTCGGAGCCAGTTAGTTTTTAAGTACAGATACTCCTCATCTTATATACTGGAAGGTATTATCCAGTTTAATCCATGGTACTTACTTTTAAATTATATTTGAGCATGGACTTGATTTCAAGAAATGAACACTAAAGAAAATGAACATGTTTAAAAGATTCTTTAAGTAGTTTCAGAAAAGAAACTTCAGAATGAAGCTATAACAACTTACAAAAATAAGTGGATATATGATATAGGCTTTGCTTTTAGTTCAATTCCTCATTTTTTTAAGGCAGCTCAATATGTGTAGATTCCTAAGAAGGCACAAGTGAGACTTCAGGAAAGTCCAATAACTTGTATCATTACAGAAAAAAAATCTTTTTACCTTCAATTCCAGCCAATCCAAAGGCCCCCAAATCTTTGTCAATAAGGAGTAAATTTTTTGATACAGATGAAATCATCTGAGTTCATTTTCTTGCATGTTATAGAAATGACTTCTGTATTTTAGAGTATCAATTTCTTTATATTTTAATTGTTCCTGAAGTTATACAACTATATCCTATCAATCCTATAATCTTTATGAAATTGATAATATTCTTTTAAAAATGCCTGAAAACAAACCTCAGAAACTTGGTCCTAATATATATGAAATATATGACAAGAAAAATTAAAAGCCAATATAGGCAGCAAATGTAAGTTAGATCCAAAGGCTGTTAAAACTAGAAGGGAGCGAGGCCAACCACCTCACCCAACATAGGAGTTAAACTGCAAACAAAGATGTTAAAGGACTTGTCTAGTCTCTCAACAGACAGAAATGGAAAGTTCATAAAACTTACTTTCTGACTCTAAGACGAAGGTGCCATAACAATGATTTACTTCAAATATCAATAGGATAACTCCTACAGCCATAATGATTTTTAAAATATGGTCACAATGAGATATTATAAGGGGAAGGAGAAAAACTTATTGATGTTGAGTCCAGATAGCATAAGACTGTTGAAAGTCTATGGATTCCAGGGGCTAGAAAATCAATAAGCATCTAGGGTTTACAAAGAGTCATCTACTCACTTTATAAGTAAGAAATCCACAAAAGAGAACATAAAAAATAGCAGTAATAATAGCACACACTGATTTTGCTTTGGGTTGAACATTCAGCCAAGCCACTGATGTGCACATTCTTATCACAGCAGCATTAATAGGTAGGTTCTATTAGTATCACTGTCTTTTTTTTAAAAAATGAGGAAACTAAGCAAGAGTGTCAATAACTTACTGAGGCCACATAGTTGTTGTGATACACAGTCTCTTAAAATGGCCCCTACAATTCCTGCCTTCTGGTATTCATATTTACTAGTAACTGATTTCTAACAAATAGAATATAGCAAAAGTGATGGGAAGTCACTTCCGAGATTGGGTTACAAAAGACTGACATCTGACTTACTGGCACTGTTTCTAGTTCTAGCTTGCTCATAACAATGAAGCCAGATGCCATGATATGAGCTGCTCCATGGAATGAGGCACTTCTGGCCAAGCGATAGCAACAGGCTGAAGCCCTCAATCCAACAGCACACAAGGGACTGACTCCTACCAGCTACCACATGATTTGAGTTTAGAAACTAATCTACCCACAGTATCTTTAAATAATGGCAGCCCAGGCCAACACCTTGGCTACAGTTTGTGGGAGACTCTAAAGATCCAGCTAAGCTTCATCAAGATGGCAAACCTACAGAAACTGAGATAATACTGTTTTAAGCCACTAAGATTTGAGATAATTTGTGATGCAACAACTGATAATATATCCAGTACATTAAAATCTCAAGATTTAAGGGTATCTGACTTTAAAATCTATTCTCTTATCCAACAATATCACAAGGACAATCTATGCAGATCATAGTTAACCTATAATATGATGGCTATGTCCATGTTTTTATCCTTTGATTCATTTTAAAATTACCGAAAATTATTGCGAAGTGTCAGGAACTCCTCTACATTCTAAGATATGAAGATGAGACAAGTGAGCTTATTGACTTTCTATTAGGGAAGAAAAACATGCAAACAAATCAGCATTGTTAAGTTACCACTCAAATTCAAGTTGTAGATAATTACTTTCATGACAAAATTTTATTCCAAATATTTACTTTCCAGATTTTAATGTAGATATCCCCTGAGCATCTAATTCCTACTTTCATTAGCTTTTTTTTTTTTAGCAGCACAGAACTGAACCTTATTTTACACACAATGTTATTTAGTATAAAACCCACTATTCACTTCTATCTTTTTGCTCAACCTTAGCACCTAAGTATTTTAAACAATGCTTTCTAAAATTAATAAAGTAGATATACAGCAGAGGGGGTATTAGAAAAACCTATAGGAAAAGAACAATAGCTGATCTAGAAGTACTAACTGGAAGGGAATTTTTGGGAAGAAAAAAGGCAAGGGTGACAGCAAAGAGCTAAGGGTGTATTGATTGCCTGCTATAGGGATCCCATGTGCTGACTCCTCTCCCCACCTTTTCTTTTTTGGTGCAATTGCAGAGAGTTCACACTAAGATGATAATCCATGGCATATTTGAAAATGTATCTGACTTAATTAGCAAAGAATGACAGAGTGGATAATGATGGCACTGAATGTTGACTTTGGGTTCCTGATGGTTTTCAGGAGAATTTGTCTCAGTTTGGTTGAGGAGACTGACAGGGCTATGAAGTAAAAACAGTGACAGAATGAAAAATGATGTGTTTTCCTCAAGCTATTTGATCAAGAGCTGGAGCAGTAGATATAGATTTTTCATGAATTTACATTCTAATATCCGTAAATTTCTTTCTGCTTCAGATAGATTAGTCTTTTTCATCTTTTCAAAAATATTAGCTTTGGATTACTTCTTGGTTTTACATATTTTCCTTAACTGTCCTAAGTGCTGTATGTTCCACCCTACAAATGACTCTTATGGGAATTATAGCAATATTTAAAAATTTTCTCAGAAGTAAAGAAACTTCATACTAAATTAGTATATCCTAATCATTCCTACCAGACACATTGTCTAGCAGGTAACTATCTTCTCAAGACATTATCCACCAAGAACACAAAGACTCCATTTGAATTTTTTTAAACAGACTATTTTCACAGTTCTAGAGAACGGAAGATCAAATTCCCAGCATGGTCGGATCTGTTAAGAACTCTCTTCCTAGGTTACAAATGTCGGCCTGCTTGCTGCATTCTCACATGGGAGGGATAAAGAGGGGGAATGAGGGATAGGGAGATCATTCTAGTCTTTTCCTCTATTCTTATTAGGATACTAATCTTGGGACACCTGGATGGCTCAGGATTTGAGTGTCTGCCTTTGGCTCAGGGAGAGATCCCAGGGTCCTGGGACTGAGTCCCACATCAGCCTCCCCACAGGGAGCCTGCTTCTCATTATGCCAATGTCTCTGCCTCTGTTTCTCATGAATAAATAAAATCTTTTAAAAAAAAAAAAAAGACTAATCTCATCAAGGAAAAAGTCTATCTTCATGACATCATCTAAACCTAATTGCCTCACGAAGGCCCCACCTCCAAGTATCACATTTTTGAGATTAAGGCTCCAAGAAATGAATTTGGAGGGGACACAAATATTCAGTCCTGACCTTCCATTTAGTGCTAATGGAAGGGCTAACGAGCTCTAATAGGGTGAAAAGATGCTGTGCTCAGCCTTTGTTGCCATAGTCCTGAGCAGCTAAGGCAAAGCAATTAGGTCAAACTGGACTATCTATGAAGCACAACTGATAGAATAACCTATATATGAGGAAAACCAATGGAACAGAAATTTAAAACAAGTATAACAAGTATACAGAAATGACAGGAGACAAAATAAGCATGATGAATGCTAAGACCTGAAAGCTGGGACAAGATAAATGATTTTCAATTTTTGAAAAACTGTATATGGAAGATCTTGTGTTGAAACGAAAACTGAACTTAAGAAATTAACAGCAGAATGGACAAAGTTAAACAGCAAATTAGTGAGCTGAAAGATTGGGTTGAGGCAATTGTCCAGAAAACACAAAGAAGTAATATTTTAAAAGTACACATAAAAAGAGATATAAAGAAGTAGAATTGTCCGAAGAGAAAGGAGAGAAATTATTTGAAGAAATGACAGTTGAGACTTTCCCAAGACAGACTTCAGAACACAGCAAGAGCTTAGACTGTAAGAGGGTTTGAGAAGAAGTCATCCTCAAGACCAAAAAAATTTTAACAAAAAGAGTTCTAAAGGGGAAGAAAGAAGCAAATCTTCGGAAAAACCTGAAAATTGATGTCCAATTTCTTAGCTGTATTGGATACATGAATATGATATGTTAATATCCTCAAATTGCTGAAGAGATCATTAACCCTAAAATATTATATCCTACTATGCTATCATTTGACAGATAAAAGCTTTTTCAGATTTATGAGAGGTGAGAAACTATGCCAACAATTGAAGTTGTTTGAAAGATATTCTACAGAAGAGAAGAAATGAATACAGAATAAAGAGCTATGGGAAGTAAGCAGAAATAAATTTATAAATTTTGTGGTTTAAATAAAGAGGAACAGGAGGAGGAAGGAAGGAAGACAAGGAGAGAGGTGGAGTCGGGGAGGACAGAAAAAGACAACAGAAAAACAAAATACACCCTTACTCTGGAAGGAAGGAAGGAACAAGACCTTAAAATACCAAGAATTCAGAAATGGAGGCGAGGTAGGAAAAGACAACAGGAAGGTCAGAATGTGATACTATCCTCTCCTTATTTGAGATGGAGGAAGGAGCTGGGGCAGGCCTGAGACAGATGCACTTTATAAATGGATAGGAGAAATAGGTACAATTATGGCTTTCAATTTAGGAGTAACTAACAGGATCACTATTAAAGCTCAACCTACAAGCCCACAAAAAAAAATGTTGAGAAAGGAAAAAGCATAGCAAATAGGAAACAGATCATTGTCAAAAATCTGAAAGTGTGGTAAGTTATATTTTCTGATGTAGAATCACTCCTTGAGATAAACTATACTTACTCATGATGCATTTTTTAAAAGCTATCAAATTTATCTACACGATATATTAAGATTTTTGCATCTATGTTCATAAATGAATGGCCCTATGATTTTCATGGATTGTATGGTGTATATATATCAAAGTTAATCAGCCCATGTATTATTCAAGCAGTTTTCTTTTTTTTTTTTTTTTTTTTATCCAAGTTACAGAAAACTTAGATATCTTTACTATTTGTGCTTTGAAGAACCTATAAAACACTTCAGGTCTAGCATATTTTATGCAAGGGTGGATTCTTACCATTTTAAGGTCTTTAATGGTTAACAAATCATCAAGGCTCTTTTCAGTCTGGCCCATTTATATCTCCAGATATATTATCCTCAATTTCTTACAATCTGTCATCCAGCCAAACTAGCTTACTTGCAGTCATATGAAACTTATCCCTACCCCTGCCCTGTCCTATTCTGTCCCACTCACTTGTCCTTTGCACAGGTTAGCTCTTCCTGAAATCACCACTCATCCACCTACCTATACTTAATCAGCAGGGATAAATTTGGCATTTCATGTCTCAGCCTGTACATTTATTTCTTCTCCTGAATACTTCTTTAATCCACTCTCTGAAGGGCCTGTAAAGGTCCTGTACATTGGATTGGGTCAACTCCAACAAATACCACTTTTCCCATTTGCACATGTAGTTCAATGCTTACACATTATCACAGTTCCCTTTGGTCAGAACCCAAAAGCATGGAACGCATGGTTCCTGCCACAGTTCCCACCCCCATCTCCTCTGTTCCACTGAGCCACACTGACCTCAAGATGCAGGAGCACTTCTCAGGCCTCAGCAGCCCAAGGATACTAAGAAGGGAATTTTAAGATTAATCTACAAGAAAGAAGTTGTATTTCTTAATTAGCAGGACCCATCTTTTACAGGACCATCTAGTTACCAAGATATGCCATTCACACTGAGAGAAGCCTCTCCCTTATTGTCTCAGCCTCTTCACATGAGCCTATGACCATACCTCACAACCCTGATTTACCACTAACAAAATCCTGAACACATTGTTCTGACACCTTTCCGTCAATGTGTATTGCTAGGAGGGAAGTGGGGGAGAGGCAACTGATAAGATGCCACTGGGCTAAAGGTAAACCTGAAATCAGAAATGAGGCTAAGGCCCAGCTTGGTACATTGGGATAGTGACTTTAGTATTACCTTCCCTTCTACTTAGATAAGCATCCCTCTCTAGCTCACAGGATCCCTAACAAAGAGGTGATAAAGTAAGATTTCTCATCTGGAGGTGTTTCATAAACTAAAGAATTATACAAACAAAAGGTATGAAGGGAGCAAAGAATTGTTGGCTGCCCTTAAAGGCTGCAATATTTTGTGGCCAGCTTGCACCATTTTGTGTACTAAATAGAATTTTCTAAATGGCAGTCTCCTGGCTTCAAACATTCATATAATTTCTGCTAACTAAACATTTTGTTGACTTCTTAGAGAAAGCACCAGACTTTTCCATCTTCAGATACATGTAACAGGGTCAAAACAATTTAACTCCCAACTCAGATGTGCAAGGTGAATAAATCATTAGTCTGATTAATGTAATCTTTCTTTCAATTCCCTAACTTCTCAATCCACTTTAGACATAATCTGACTCAGTAATTTAAACAGTCCTTTAAAATAGTATTCTATGTCTCTAAGGCTGCTCAGAGTTCCAGGTTCCCTCTATCTGCCCTGCCTCTCCTGCAGTCTTGGCATCCAGGTGTATAGAAGAGTCAGGTGTGTGAGTCCTTGGGAAAACCAAAGGTCCTGTAATCTCGTACTGAGCCTCTGGAACAACAGCTTCAGTCGGCTTGGTTGCTCCAAGGCTCTGCTGGCCTTCCTGAAAATGATAGAATTCAGGTTTATTCTTGATGTGCTTCTGTGCTGACTCATTATAGTTTGCCAGGCCCTTGAGTTACATCATCGTTGCCAGTCAAGGATCACTGCATACAGCTCTATCAGCTCCCTTAAAAGGCCCTCAGGCTTTTAATTCAGTGACCTTCTGACAGGAATTGGGGTGACTCAGGAAAGCTCAACTGCTAGCTCTCCTAGGCTGACCCTGCAGTCTGCTTTCCCATGGTGGTACTCAGAAAACAAGGAACAGTTCACCCCTTCTCTGTCCTGCACCAGCCTCATTTACCCAACACACCAATTTCTCCAGTCTAAATCTGAAGGACGAATGAGCGACATGCGTCCTGCTATCTCCTTCCTCACTTCTAATCTCTGCACACAGCAAACAGAAGCAGTGTTAGTTTTGTTCTCCTACACCCTCCTCACTCTCCCTCAGAGAGCCACACTAGTATTAACAGACAAGGCATCTTCTTTACACCTGGGAAGATTCTGCTTATTTGTTGATCCATCAGCCTTATTTGTTGATGTTCTTAAGGGAACCAGAACATCCTTCCTCAAGACCATTATGGCTTACAAATCTATTATCTTGCTGACTAATCTGATTTGGGTTATCAAAATCAGAGAAGGTCCTTTGTAAAATATTCTGTTCCCCAGAACTTCCCCCTCCCAGCTCCCCCAAGATAACTGCTGAGGGAGATGTAGCAAGAGTGTTTGCATTCAGAAAGGGGACAGAAGAAAGCAAACTAGGAAGTTTGAAAGTGTTAACCCCTGTGACAGGTAAATACACTGCGGTGAGATACAACACCTTCTTGGAAGGATGAGGAGTAGAGTGCAGACATAGACCTCCTTTGGAAGCCTGAGCTCCTCAGGCTTCCTTAGATTTTATTTAATACAAAGGACTCCCTGGTATTCAGGAAACCTGGAAGACGTAGCCAGGAGAGGTTCCAAGTCTGAGTGGTCAATCCTAATAATCCATGGTCAAGGTCCCAACTACTAATGATGGTATTAATGGGGAAGCATCAGGCTAGGGATAGCTGGAATCTCCGTGTTTGTCAACAGCAGAGAACACTAACGCAGGTGTTTTCAGGCAGCAGGCTGAGAGCATGTGTCTGAAACAGTTGGCTAGAATAGGATATCAGAGAGTGGAGAGGGCTTCTAGGGAACTGAAGTAAAGAAATGTTTTAAAGCTCAAACACTGGGCAGCCCAGGTGGCTCAGCAGTTTAGTGCCGCCTTCTGCCCGGGGTGTGATCCTGGGGACCCGGGATCCAGTCCCACGTCAGGCTCCCTGCATGGAGCCTGCTTCAGGGGTTGGCAGCATTGAGAAGGTATAAAAAAGCATCTCGGAAATCCATCAAGTGTAGTAACTTGCTACATTTCACTTCACGTTAAATAAGAATGAATCTTTAGAGTAAACCTCTTTTTGTCTATCTATGGGTAGGGATAATAGGATATACTCTATCACAATTGATCCTTAAGTATGTTTAAGTCAGGGATCACAAATCCATGTGGCCCCAGGGTTCTTTCAGGCAGGACCACTGTGTGGGACAAAGGGTGAACCACAGGGTTTGTGGGCTGTGCAAACAGAGAAGCATGCCTTCTCGTAAATATTAAAATCTACATTTTACTTAAGCCTGGGTGACAAGACATCTGCTGAATCCCTTTCGTCAGCAGGGTACCACTTACAACTGCCAGTATATACAAACAACTCCTGGATCTTCTGAAGAAATGGAATTAGTTTCTATTTCATAAAACAAGTGAAGTTTTTGGTGTGTGAATTAGAGTTCTCCTCTGCATGTCCGAGGACACGTGCACCTATGGCCAGAGACAAAGAACAAGTCTATCTACTTTGAAGGAGTGAAAATAAATGAGATGACCAATTAAGATACAAATATCACAGGTTTCGGCCAGCCCAGATGGCTCAGCGGTTTAGTGCCACCTTCAGCCCAGGTTGTGATCCTAGAGACCCAGGATCGAGTCCCATATCAGGCTCCCTGCATGGAGCCTGCTTCTCCCTCTGCCTGTGTCTCTGCCTCTCTCTCTCCCTCTGTGTCTCTCATGAATAAATAAAATCTTTAAAAAAAAAAAAAAAACAAATATCACAGGTTTCAAATCTTTCTCCAAAAACATGAGCCTAAGACACTAATCCCTTTCATATCTTCTCATCTTTGAAGATAACCTGAGTTGGAGAAAACCATGGATTGATGGGTGGGAAGAGGAGGTGGAGGGAAGGCAAACAGAAAGCCCAAGGCTTCTAGTGTGTTAGTCCTGTAAGCACTCAAGTCTTTCCTTCACTTTACAACATTGGGGCTCTTTATCATAATCCAAATCAGAGTCACATTTGCCTGCAGATGTTTCTTTTTGCTTGTCCAGTGCTTTTAAGTCTTTGAATTATTTTCCAACCTTTAAAAATTGGGAGATTTCAGAAGCCAAATAGAGGATGCTCCCCAGATGGGAATTGTACTCTCCGGTTCAACACAGTACCCACCACAGAGCTTGCCTTTTATCACCATCTTGGGCTATTATTGTGGGTTTTTTTTTTTTTAAGATTTTATTTATTTATTCATGAGAGACAGAGGGAGGAGCATGCAGAGGGAGAAGCACACTCCATGCAGGGAGCCCGACATGGGACACTATCCAGGGTCTCCAGGATCATGCCCTGGGCTGAAAGGTGGCACTAAACTGCAGAGCCACCTGGGCTGCCTGTTGGGTTTTATTTTTAAACAACTGATTACTTCGATTTTCTGCCTGGCACCACGGGCATTGGAGTCTATAATTCCTCCCCTAGAATTCCTTTCCCACCTCCCCTTCTCTGCTGTGCCCCCATCACCAGGGCTGCATTCAGGATTGCCACTCCATGCTCAACCCTCTGTTCATGTACACATGGAAATGCCAGAGAGAAAATGCAGTGTGTGCATAGTCAGATGTGTTTTCCCAACAAAGGACTAATGGCTTCAGAGGGATAGTCATGACTCCACTAATCCTGACTCTACTACCTGCCTGAAGGCAGACTGGGCTTTTGACTTCAGCCCCGGACAGCAGTTGGCAGTTTCTGGAGATATTCTCACATAAATGCCTAAAGGAATTTGTTCCAAGAGTTGTTATACATAAATTTCCTCTTTCTGGAAAAAGAGCTAACAGATCTTAGTGTTATCTGCTTAATAGTCATAGTTTCTCTACCTTCTAAGAGGAAACAAACATCAACAAACCTGAGGAGTACTATTAGGAGGGTGTGAACAAGCTATGCTTGAGATAAAAATGGACTTCCTCTTTTTTTTTTTTTTCTTACTAAGTTTGTTTCATTTTATGCCTCCATGTATGGAGTTATAGAACTTATCAAGATCTTGTAATTAAATCTTTAAAAACCTACACTTCTAGCCTCACCGATTGTAGGGCTTCATCCTTCTCACAGAAACATCACTTGTGTTAATGGCAGCATCTGACCACCTTGGAAGTTTAGCCTGGGACTCAGAGGTGACACTGCCAGGGACCCTCTGAAGATGCAATGGGCTGATGGCTTCTTTTCTACCAAACAAAAGCCAACCCTAAGAGAGTAAAAGAAGTCATTTGTGAAAAGTGGGTACTATCTGTTCGGGGAAAGCAAGCATAGACTTAGAAGTGGCAGGCAGGGAATATAGACAGAATTTTGACCAAGGGTTATTTGCTTGTGTATACAAGAAACAGGTTTTAAATATTTCCTAGCATATTTGTCTTTGATAATTGTTTTCTTGCAGCCCTTCAATTTTTGCCATAGAGAAGAGAAAACAGGTACCACCTGAGGCACAAGAAAATGTAGAGGCAGGTTCCTATTAGTCAAAGAAGGGAAAGGAGAAGGCCTTGGTGTGAGTGAAGGAGCTGTCAGAAATAAAGATGGTCTGTAAGCAGTCAGATACATTTCAAGTGGTGCAGTAGGGAATAAATTAAGAAACCCAATTGGCTATGGGTCTAGGCATGTTCTAGAATCAACTTCATCAGTAATGGAACACATTTCCTCATTTTTAAGCTCATCTTTTTTTCCAACTGGTTATAAATAGAAAATAGGAGGGGTGTGATTTATCAATTCCTCCTTAAGCCCCAATAAATAGCAGTAGGAGATTGCGTGTAGAATATTAGAATTTAATCAAAGCTGCACTTCAGGAGAATTGTTAACATCTTAAACAATGATAGGGATAAAATGGGCTACTGAATCTGGCTAAGGATCATCATCAACCTTCCATGAGAAATAGAAATGAAACTGTACTGTTATATAGCAGGTCAAATGAAAAGGACTTAAGAGATGAGAGATACAAGAAAACTCAGCTGCAGAACTAAAACTTTGAAGAAACAGTTCCAATAAACCAAAATCAGACTTCTGTTCTTCCCAAATGCCAAGTCTAAGAGTAGAAGATGTTATATATACCTGTTCTCTTTCACAAATGACATCTAAAAATTTTATAGAAGAATAAAAAGTTACAAGGAAAGCCATTGGACATTTACAATATTAACATCAGAAATGTAATGTTTTACCTTAAACTTCTATCAAAAAATGGCAGAACAAATGTTGTTGTTCTAAAACAATTATTTCTTGTGACAGAAACCCTGCACATAACGAAGGACAAAATATGAGAGCGCCAAAGTGAAGGGCATTGTGAAGATCAGAAGTAGAAAGTGAAGGAACATGAAGACACATCACCCTATATATCCTGTCCCTTCCTCTCCTGTAGTAAGGTGCATAGACAAGGTCCTAACCATCACTCACCAGTGAAGCACACATTCAATGAGTCACCTACAACTTCCTTCATCAAACCTCAACATTTAGGCCAAAGGGAATTTCCCCCCCTCCACAAACTTCTTAAGTCCTATGGCTGCTTCCTGCTGAACTCATGACATGGACAAGGCAGTGGGTTCCCAAAGCCCTTCAACTCATGACTTCAATTTTTATTTCCTTTTTTTTTTTTCCATTCAGCTCCTCAAACTAGTTCCTCTATACCTTCCCCTCTCCCCAAATGTGCTTTTCTGATATGATTTGGTATTTCCACTCTCCCCTCAAAGATTTCTCGCAGGACACACCTCACCCTGAAATTTCTTCCTCATCCTGGCTCCTACTCTAGCCAAACACCCCTACTTCATCACCTATCAATTCATGGGCTTTTCGCTAATTTTCCCAAAAGCTTTCACCATCCACATTTTCTAACCCTTATTAGAAAAGGGAAGTCTGAGGATTCATTCTGCTTAAACATACCAGTTCTAGGAATTTCTATTTACTCACAGAATTTTTATACCTATGCAAGCAAAAGGGTAAATGTAGTTTATGGAGGTAGGAAGGATTTCTAGATTATTCTTTCATCTGCCTTTGGAGGGTAAGAAATGATCTTGCCTCTGTTATATGCCTCTCAGAATAGCAATAGCAATGGTTTTAATAATGAAGTTGAAATTCTCCACAAGTCTGCTTCCATTCTTCAAGACAAAAAAAGGAATATCCCCTCATGCCTATTAGGAAAATTACTATCCAAAAACAAGTATTCATGATATGGAGAAAAGGGAATCCTTGCACAGTTAATGGGAATGTAATGGTACAACCATTATGGAAAATAGTATGAAAAGTCCTTAAAAATTAAAAAATTGGAACTACCATATGATTCAGCAATCCCATTTCTGAGTCCATATCCCAAAGAATTGAAAGCATGGTCTCAGAGATACCTGCACATTCCTGTTCATAGCAATATTCACAACAGCCAAGAGGCAGAATCAACCCAAACATCCAACAGATTAGTGGATTAACTAAATGTGATATACAGATAGGAAGAATATTATTCAGGCCTTAAAAAGGAAGGAAATCCCGCCACATGCTACTATATGGATGAACCTTCAGGACATTGTGCTAAGTGAAGCCAATCATAAAACAACTGCATGATTCCACTTAGGAGGTATCAAAAGTAGTCAAATTCATAGAAACAGGAGAATGGTGGTTGGCAGGAGCTGAAGGGAAAAGGGAAAAGAGTTGTTTAAGGAGTACAGAATTTGTTTTTCCAAGATTAAAAAATCTGGAGATCCGTTTCATAAGAACATAAACATACTCAACCTTACTGAACTGTACACTTTAAAATGGTTAAGATGCTAAAGTCTTGCGTTTCACAACACAATTAAAAAGTGCATTCAGCCTCATGTCTAAATGTTACTTGATGTATTATGATGTTCTCAAAATCTGTTGATTCATACTATACTGTACACCTGAAACTATTATTAGGTTAACTGGAATTTAAATAAAAACTTTTAAGAACAACCCTGCTGATTCAGTCCATTCAATAAAATCTTATTGAATTGATGTAAAATGAATAGCTCAAGTTAGTTTTTGTTCTGCATTATCTAAAACTTCCATAGACAAGGCCTGAAGCATGTGAAGGTTTCTGTGTGGCTAATCTAGTATATAAAAATATTAATAAGCATTCCCTGTTTGGGACCTCTACCAAATATTGTAATAGAAAGTATAGTGGAAGTGGAGGGGACCAATTTCCCCTTCTCCAAGAAGCAGGAACTGGAGCTTTCTTCCTGTGGTGTTTGGGAATCTGAACTGGTAATAAAGATGGAGACTATAAGTTTTAATGATTGAAACAAAGGCAGATGGTTTGAGGTCACTGTCCAGAAAAGAGAATCCAAACAGAACGCCCATTGAAGGGGAAGGACTGATCAAGAGAAGTGGATGGAGTCCAAGGAAGAGAGTGGATGAAAAGGCTGGAAATCTCTCTTGACTTCCCTTACCAGGTTAAATGGCCACCTCTTCTACTCTCCTAAAACCACAAGCTCTTCTTTATAGCCTTCTTTTCAGTGAGAGTTATCATACAATAAATGTAAATACTTGGCCTGAACCCAGTACCCTAATTATGGCCTAACCAGAAGGGAAAAGAGGGAAGCCACCTTCCTAATCATATCACAGACAAGGAAAGCTGATCCGAGAATTGTGGATAGTCGGTCATCAAGATTGGTAACTCTTAAAACTTGAGTACTTGGCCCAACCCACAGCCCCAAATTTAAGTATTGGAACAGAGTATACCTACCCTTTTGAGAGTTAAATTTCAATCTGGGAGACTGGAATCCAGAGAGGTTAAAGTAGGATATTAACCAGCAACTGTTGATTTGCTATTTAATCAGGGTTTCTCTTAACCATTTAACAGTTGCCTTGGAAAAAGGGAGTAGAGGAGAATCAAGAATCACTCAGATTTGTGGAGACAAATCCAGATATGCTCTTATTGAGAAGACTGGATTTTTTCATAATGTTCATATCTTTCATCAAAGCTTTAACACTGCTAAAGACTTGTGAATTAGGATACTTTTAAAAGGTTTTGGGTTTCCTGAATTAGGAAGTTAAAAACTAGAGGATGACTAATTTTTCAAATACCACAGTAAATAGTAAGGCTGCCCATATAAACTCAATAAACCTCAGTATCTTTTTTCCCCCCATAAGCCACCCAAAGCAGCACTTATTCAGGTGTAAAGAATTTATCTGAAAAATCATGTATAACTTACTTAAATTTGAACCCCAATTGTACTACATTCTTGCTATGTGGTCCTAAAAAGATTTAAGCTCTCTGAACCTTCATCTTCTCTTCCAGAAAATGGGCACAATACTATTTGTGTCATGAGATTGTCGTGAGGGTTAAATGAGTTGATCTGTGTGAATGCCTAGAGCAGTGCCTGATCCAGAAGATAGCTGTATTCATGCTAACCCTTATTTCCTAATATTCACCAGGTTGGTTAAGACTGGTTCAGTCTGAATCTTCGTACTTAAAACACATGACCAAACCTCCATAAAATGAAGTTCACCCATTTAAAATGAGAAAAACCATGTGTTTCCCTCAGAGTTTGATGAAATTTAAATGAGATAATCCACATAAAGCATTTCACCTAGTGCCTGGTCCAGGTTAACTTGTCAGTTTTTGTTTTAGCTTTCATACATTCAATTAACAGCTTTTGAAGGCATTTCTACTTAAGGCATTGGGCAAAAAGTCTCTTATTCTCAGAAATCTTATTCCCTCTTACTGAATTAAGATATGTATCATTATGATGTGGGGGAGTTGCTAGAAGAATGGACAGCACAGATAAATCATGGGCAGAGTGCCAAGGACAGAGACTCAGGAAAAGGCCTCATGGAGGGGATGGCATCTGAAACAAACTTTAAAGGATGGACAAGACCTTGAGGGATAGAAATAGAAGACTGCGTAAAGACTTATCTTACATGTGAAGAAATGGAGTCTAAAGAGCTAAAGTCACTTGTCCCAGAACCCTTAATTAGCAGGGGTGGGGGTGGGGGGGTTGGAATGCAGGCCTGCATCCAGGCCACTTGGCACAGAGCCCATGCTCTCCTACAGTTTCACCCAGATTCCTCCAGAAGTCTTCCATCTCTCTTCTTGCAGAATAATATTTAGAGAATGCATTTTAAATATTAAATAATTCAGAGATGCCTGGGTGGCTCAGTCAGTTAAGTGTCTGATTTCAGTTCAAGTCATGATCTCAGGGCCCTGGGATTGGCAGGGAGTCTGCTTCTCCCTCACTCCCTTCCTCTGCTCCTCTCCTTTGCTTGTCCTTGCTCTCAAATAAAATCTTTAAAAATAAATAAATATTAAAAGTAAGACTAAACTACAGAAAACTTCCTGGCCCGGTTAACATCCTAATTCCCATGACTATAAACCCTCTAACTGTTCTTTCTCTACTCACTGAGACCTAGGCCTCCATCACAACCCGAACCCTGGGAAGACCCATTGGGTTTAAATGAAAAAGCATACTACATTTGGAGAACAAGAGACCTGTTGGCCTGCTTTCATCTTGGCATTATGTCTTCACTCCAGATGTTTATAGAGCTGCTGTATCAGGAGAGGGCCAATCCACTGAGGAGGGCAGGAAGAATGACAGCACTAATTTTGTGTAACCTTGAGAGATTTCATCTTGAGTTTTTCCTCCCAGAGTGGGAATGGTGACATTTACTATATATTCCTCCTACATTGACCAAGGCCCAAGTTTATTAACATTTCTGTTTTTCTCAGGGAGGCACTGAAACCTGCAAATCTGATGCTTTCTGATATTGGTTGACACTCATGATCCAATGGGGACCCATTGGTCACCAACAGCAGTGACTTTTCAGAAAAACTCGTCATAAACCAAGTTAACTACCAAGGGTAATAGCCTATCCTCTTCTGCCCACTAGATATATTAATCTGTTTTCTATTGATTTTAGTTTGTTCCCAAGTAGTTTTCTTCCTGTACTCTTTCAAGTTTGTGGGTCATAAAAAAAGACCTCGGATGGTACTAGATGCAATTAGATTTGCCAAAATGTAAGAATTTGTCAGAAATAGTTAAGTATAAAAAAAATTTAAAAATTAAAAAAATAGTTAAGTATATTATTCTAGAGCTACAGCTTACAGAGAAAAATGAAAACCAAGGTGGAGAAAAGTAGGCATATTATTCTGAGAAGGGAAGGAGAGACAGTAACAGCTTCCTTCTCCCTCTCCAATATCTATTGAAATCAACAGCTCCCACCAATAGAGTGTTTACTGGATGTCAGGCACTTGCAGCCATGTGCTTTACAACCCCTGGTTAATCCATGCAACAACTCTGAAAGGATACACATTGCTTAGATTTCACAGTTAAAGAAACTAAAGCTGAGAGTAAGCTTGTCCTAGGTCACAGAGCTACTAAGTGGCAGAGCTGGCATTTGAAAATAGCACCACTTGATTCCAAATTTATTATCCCTCTCCCACATACCCTGATCTTATGAATGGGCCACTGGAGACCCCTGACTATTCTGGAAGCAGGAAAAGAAGGTGATAGAAGGAATGGATCTAAATAAGTAGGCACCCATAGACACAAACTGTTGTAACATTTACAAGATAAAATAATCAGGGAATGTAAGGCTGAAGTTGAGAATTCACCCATTACAGAACAGGGTTTATCATGAAATAGAGCCAGGGTCTATTCCAGTCACATATTACATGGCTTCTGAGTGCTCTCCTATAAAATAATGCCAACATCACCTGGTTTCGGAAGGTTGTTATGTCTCTATAAGTTACTTAATACATATCAACCCATCTAAAACATAGGAAATGCTTAAAAAATGCTAATTCCCCCCAACCCCTTCTCATAATAAAGGAGTGTCATGGGACCTCCCCTATCTCCTAGTTTTATAAGAGATGAGCATACAACCAACCCAACATGATAAAGCTCACTCCAACCAAATGTGTGACTTTGTCAAACCCCATGTTTCTCTTATAAAATTGCAAAAAAAAGGGGGGGGGTAGGGAGAGAGAGAGAAGTTGTAAAACTCACTTGAAAATAATGTTTTGAATAAAAACCTACACTCAGCCAATCTATTTACTTTAGGTTATTCCATTTTCTATATAAACTTCACTTATATGTGGGAGACAAAATGTACTTGATAATATGCTTTCAAATAGGATTTCCTTCCTTCCATCTTCCCTAAGGGCACAGCTCCCAGAAAAACTCTTCATACCTCATAAAAATCACTGACTTTAATAAGAGTTTTGTTCTGGCTCATCTTTCTGTCCCAAAAGATCTGGCTTTTGTAGGCTTTCTCCCTGCCCCCCCAAAATAAATATTCTAAAGAAGATAATGGAAAAACAAACCTCCACAGGCCGGCTGTAAATCTTATCACTTAGGCAGTAGGTAGAAGATTTGCCACATTTGATAAAGATGCAGCTTTAAGAATAAAAATCCTATAATTAGGATGTGATGCAGGTGCTAGTGAATGCTATGTTAGCAATCACTTTGCAAGTGTATCAGATCAACATATTATATACCTTAAACTTACACAAGGTTATAGGTTACTTCTTAAAGCTGAGGAAAACAAATAGGCAGGATTCAACAGTTACAGTCAAATACTTGAATGACATTATCCAAAGCATCAAACACATTTCCTAATTTTATGGGATTACAAATTATTCCATATTTTTATATTATTTGGAAATACCTAAGCACTATTTTTTTTAAACACTACTCACCAAGTCCACATCACACTCCTGCTTCTAGCAGATCTTCACATCCTTCTAATACAAGGTAATAGCATCTCATGGATGTCTGGAGAAGATTCTAGTCCATGAAAGGGAATACATTTTGGCTCTTGGCTCAGGGTCTTGCACAAAATGGATGTTCAAGAAGCATTTAAAGTCTATTGAGCCACATCTCATTAATCTCTTGAATATCAAATCCTAAAATATTACCTGGTATCTAGACCAAACTTCTTATATCCTTGGATGTTTTACTGAATTGGTGGTTTGTTAACCTTAGGACAAGCATGGCACTTCACATGGGAAAACACATTGTACAATAAAACATTCCCTGCACATTCAATTGAATGGGAATTAAACTGAACATTCCATGAACAACTGATAGGTTGAAGAAAGTAGCTTGGTGATCCTACTTTATACTCTTATGGAAAATGGGTAATTATGGTTAATTCTTCTAGAGAGCAAAAAAGAACTTACTTAAAGTGTGGAAGTATCCTTTTTCTCATTATAATATGGAAACTTCTCATTATGTGTAAGATCCCTCTCATAAAATGCTACAATTTTGTGAATATTGCATTATGTGAGAACTAAGTAATGTGGGACTTTTCCTAAAGTATAAAAAAAGTGATGTAAAGTGGGAAATTCTTCTATTCTAGATCAGTGGTTCCCAACTGGGGGCAATTTTGTCCCCAGAAGACAGCTAGAGACATTTTTGATGGTCACAACTTGGGATGGGGAGGTTTACAACTGGTATCTAGCAGGTAGAGGCCAAAGATACTGCTAAATATCCTACAATGTACAAGATAGTCCACCACCACAAAGATTTCTCTACCCCAAAATTCCGATAGTGAGGTTGAGAAACCTGGTTCTGCAAGAAGCTCTGCTACTTATGTGACCTTGACCAAGTGACTTTCCTTAACCATGATCTGGGGCATGGAATTCTTTTCTTATCTAGCTTATGAGTGAAGACATAAAATGCTAATGAAGTATTTGATAAACTACAAGTATGGATATTAATATGTTGTTAAAGCATAAGAACACATAAAAACTAGTTCCTGAGTCATTGGTAGCATTAACAGCCAGTGCACCTCAAAGTGAGCAGCCCTAAGAGGCCAGGCCAAGGACATAGTTTCAAACACAACCCTCTAGCAGGACAGCCAATATTCGCTAGGATTCATGTCAGAGCAGACCTTAATATCTAAGACTATTCTAGAACAAATGTAGTCCCTGAGAGAACATCTAGGAGATGCCTGGAGCACCACTAGGGAGGGGTACCTGGTTTACTCCATTGTCAGCCATCATTAGACACCAAAACAACGGCCAACTAGTCTACTAATGGCAGACTTCCAACTTCCAAGCCAACCAGTGAAGCCAAATTTCCTTCCATTACAGTGACTGTTCCTTAAATACAGAAGTTGTTTTCAGTCTATAAGTGTTTGTCAAAGACATTCTACTAAATGTTGACCTCAATTCCTAACATGTGAATACCTAGAATTTAGGAATTAGTAGTGAAGTCCAGGCCCAGCCCAAATTTCTATGGAAACATGGGAAGAGTAGTTCAGAAAAGTAGTTTGTATCAAAATATAGGCCAATTCTTTTCCAACTGAGGAGAGTGACTAGTAGAAAAGCAACCCTGAAGTAGTTTTTCTGTCTTCTGGAATCCTGAGAGAAAAAAATTTTCTAGAATGATGTTCACAAATCATAAACTTACTTGATGGGGGGAAAAGTGTTTAGGGAAAAAAAAAAGAAAAACAGACCCATAAATACAGAGAATAAACTGATAGTTGTCAGAAGGGAAGACAGGGGGCTCAGGGGGTGAAAAGGGTTTCAGTGAAATGTGTGAAGGTGGGTGGAAGTCACAGGAAGAAAAGGCACAGCACACAGAATATAGTCAATGGCATTGTAATAGTGTTGTGTGGAGACTGATAGTAAACTACACTTGCATTATGTATAGACTTGTCTATGTTGCACACTTGAAATTAACATTGTGTGTCAACTGCACTTCAATTAAATAGTAAAAAAGATAAAAGTGTTTAGGTACACCCCAAAGTTCAACACAAGTTTAATTTTCGCAAATCCTCGATATTTAGGACATTTAGTAGCATGCCCCAAAGGCTAATAAATTGAAATAAAATTTTAAGATTTTTCTTTGAGGTTTGGCATTAGAATTAGTTCACAGTCAACCTGCATCATGATCTCCTATAATAAAGACTAAATTTCTAGATTTATAGAATATTAAAATAAGGGGAATTAATATCTGCAGATTTAAAACTTGAACATGGGAACAAGGAAATAGATCATAGATGTGTGGCACTTTAATGCCATCTGTTTGGGAAGTCAAGAGTGAAGGCAAGTTTTCCTAATGTATCTGGCCATGAATTAAGGCATGAATAGATTTTCCAGATCACAAAAAACTAAGAAATGTTTGTAATATGTCAGTATTTCTATTTTTTCACTTTTTTCCCTTTCAGAAAACTTTGTGACCTGAGAATGAAAAATACTGATTTTTCTCTACATTCTGTAGCTGAAAACATACTAAATCCAAACTTTACTTAAATGTGTTTATTTTTCTTTAAATGATCTCTGGATTAGGGGTTATAGGTGATAAACCATTGACAACTTATTCTCAAGCACTTAAGTGCAAAGCACTTTAACAGCTCTCAAAAAACATCCGATCCTACAAGATTTCTGCCTTCATTTTAAAAAATACTTTTAATTTTTAATTTTAATTGAACATTTAAAATTTACCTTTATTAGAGCAAGAAAATATTATCAATCTGGTTGCCCCATTCCAGACTATCATATGTAAAATGTATTGTTTTGTTTCTCCCCCCAAGAGAAAGGAGAATCAAAACAACCTTCACTAAGGGTTGAAGAAGCATCCTGAAGGCATTAGCTTGTATGTACAACTGTGCATGTCAGACCATAAGCAGAGGGTATAAAATATAGGGAAATAGCTTGAGATGAATATAATAACTTTAGACAACTAAAAATAATTATTTGACAATAGACCTCCTCAGGTAATAGCTTTCCATCACTGAGAGTCTTCAATCAGAAGCCAAGTCACCATCTGTCAACGCACCTATGGAGGGATTCTAAATTTGGTGGAAAATCTAGAATTTAATACAACTCCTATCCACAGAGGAAGAGGATTCACTCTTCCTCTCCTATCCACAGAGGAAGAGGATTCATTCTTTCTCTGAGACTCTTTTTTTAAACAAAGAAATGAAACCTATGCTAACTTAAAGGAGAAGTTCTACCGAAAGGACCCCGTGGTGTCTTCTAGAACCACAAGGTCAAGAAGAGTGGTTGGGCATAGGAGGGACTGGAAACTGAAACAGAAGGTGATCAGGAAACAACCTATTTCTCCATCTCTTGTTCCCTCCCCTGCCAATGTCTTATATATATGTTTGTTAAAATGTATGTATAAAGTATTGACCATCAAAACATTCAGGTATCAGCAATGCTTCCCAAATATATGGAAGTCTCATTTTGATCCTCAGAACTATAAAGGTTAACAGAGCATATTACCATCTTCATTTCATAGATTATAAAACTGGTTTGAAATTAAATGGAGTCTACTATTCTTAAGGTTAATGGTCTAACTGGACCTGCATCCAGGCTTTCCCAACTCCTTTCAACTGTTCCTTCCACACAACATGCTGCCTCCCTTGATCAACTTTATTTTTTAATAAATTGGTAGACTCAAGAATTATTTCACAGCCAGATGAACAGTCTATTGCTTCTTATACATCTTTTTACAACAAGCAGCTTTCAACGACTACATGAAGTTGAACTTGGCCTTCAAAATAGTTTCAAAGAATATTATAAACAAAGACAAAATTTGTAACTGCTGTTCCTTCTGCGTGGGACAATCTCACCAAATACACATTTCTTCATCATCTCCCCCATTAAAATATAAGCTCCGTGATGGAAGTGCCTAGAATAGCACCTGGCACAACGTAGGTGCACAGCAAGTATTTGTTGAATGAAAGAGTAAACCCATCTCTCCATCTATGGCCCTCCAGGAATTCTGGATCCTTTTATAATAAGAACCACCTTCCTGTAGTCATTTTGCTTAGGAGAAACTTCATCCACCACATGAAGTTGAATATAACCAAGAGATGTAGATAGGATACATTTCCAAGAACAAATAGGGTCTCCTCTGAAACCTGTCTAGCCAAAAATAAATAAATAAATAAGAAAGGAAATTACAGACCCACACTAAGAATAGTAGGTTAAAGCCTACTAGTGCTTTGGCTGAGATATCTACAGAGCTAAGCTACTAGAGCAGATGGGTCTAAGTGTGGGTACCAGCATCCAGAGAAAAAGGACTGCAGAGACAGATTATCAGCTATCCAATTACCCTGAGAACCTTACAACTCTTTCTGTAAGGGAAGACCCAATCCAACGTAACTAGAAAGTCCAGCATACTGGTTTCCGGTACAGCTTTGAGAAGGATTCAAGTGATACAACCAGGACTCAGTTTCTCTCCTTCCATCTCTCTACCTTTTTCCGCATTTGGTTCAACCTTCAAATAGGTTTTTACCCTGGGACTGCAAAAGACTGCATTCTTTCTCATTTACAGCCTTCTAATTTTAAGTTCAGCAGAAAAGAGGGAATCTGCTTCAATGATGGCAAACCAATGTCCCAACTGGAGGTGTTAACCCCTACTGGCCTGACCTGGATTGGACATCTGTCTCTAATCCAACTATTTTGGGTAGGGGGATAGGAGGTTTTGACTGGCCTATGTTCTATTTCTAAATCAACTTTTCTTGAAATGTACAGATTAAGTGTTGGGGGAGACAGGATTTCCCCAAGAACTATCAGGATCTATTTTTCATACAGGGAAGTAGATGCTAGAGGCAAAAAAAAAAAAAAAAATACTATTATGTATGCCATTTTCCAATTAAATTTAAATATGGCTTTTTATTCTAGTTGGCCAAGAGTAGGCTTTGATCCTGGATTCTCAGAATCCCTCAAGATAACAGAAATATAAATTTGGAACATGAATTAAAAGCTGGCTCCTACTTGCCATGCAGCCTAAGTTATTTAGCCTCACTAATCCTTAATTTCTCATTTACAATACAATGAAAATACCATCTTCCTCAGAGTTATTAGGACTTGAGAATGTACATAAATTTCTTTGCTCATTGACTGACTAGTGAACCCCAAAGATGGCTATAATGATGATGATGATGGTGATATGCACAGTTGCATCACTGCCAAGAGACCTCTGTTCACCTATTTCTCTATTTAACCATGCGTGGCATACTCTTAATGAGGCAGAGTCGGCCTGAAGAAGGGACAGTGGCTATCCTAATGCACCTATTCTACCTTTCTTTGATTGCAACCTCATTTATAGGAGGCTAAGATTAATTCCACCAGCCTCATTCCTACTATATCTTTTAGCATAGATTATATTAAGCAAAAAATATTTTTCTTCTCCCACAAAATTAAAGATTTCATTTAGTTCTACCCTAGCAAATACCATAAAAAAGAAAACAAATGCCAAATCCCTTTGGAACACTGGTCAAACACAGAAAAGTCCTATTTAAAATAAACACATTTTGCTTCTGTCATTCTCTGCATCTCCAATTTTGACATTCTCTACAAAATCCCTTTTCTTGAATAGAAACATTCACAGTGTATCACCCCCTGTTGGTAGGGCCTAATGAAGCTGGTTCATCCACAGAAATGGGAAAAATCCTCTCTCCCAGCACCTTCTCAAAGTCTGGGAAAATGGAGTTTCCATCTTGAATATAGAAAGTCCTCATTTCTTTTTTCCTTAGAACATGCTGCCTAAATTTCAGGCTCTCAATGACACTGGGAAGGACTTACTAGGACCATTAGATAGAAGCAATATTTCTCTGCACATTTTAGTGCATCTGTATTTCAAATGCTTTCTCTATGTCCTTTGCCTTTCACTATCACTAGCAAATCCTCAGAAGACTTCATGGCATGGTCCATAATTCAGTTTGTCCTCATCCAATTTTATTCTACATTAGAGAATAAATATAGCTCCTTATGGTCACTCTTGGCACACTGTGAGCATCCTTTACATCAGAGGAAAAACTCAGTTTTATGGTTTGGGTCATAATCTGACATGTTCTTAGGGCATGTTTTACTATTGAAGGTGTCCTAAAAGAATCTTTTAAAATCTCTTGATTCCATAGGACATTTTTAAAAGCCCAGTTTCCTGACCTCTTCTATAAGGTTAATTTGTCAGCAATAGGCCACTTAACATTAATTACATCCTTTTTCAGATTTACTTTAGGAAATATTATAGTGCAAGGTGAATTATATATTCCAAACCATGTAAATTCAGGAGAATGCTTCAAATTGTAGGATTCCTTGACCACATTGGATTCTTTTTCTCCCTCATTGTGTTCAGCAGGTATCTGGGCCCCACACACAAAAGCTCAAAAATCAGAACAATCAAACTCAAGTGGGTGTCATCATGTGTAGTCATGAAATAGCTAAACCTAGCACATTCTTTTCTAATAAAGATCATTTACAGGAGATATTCACTGTTAAAGTATCTGTGTAAGAATTGTGAAAATATAGGTTTCTAAATATTCTCTTTAACATAGATCAAACTTCAACCGAGTAAATTCTCTTCCAGACTAAATTGAGTTAATGAAGCCAGAACAGAGCATCTTCAGTGATCATGAAAAGGATTTCTCAGGTGAAGTCTTTCTAACCATCAAATTGACAACATCAGAGAACCTCTGCTCCTAATCCTAGCATATTTGGTAGAGCTCCAGGAGGGGAGAAGAGGATGTTGATAAGGTCCAGGAACCAAAATCCCTCCACACTATGAACTAGATTCCTTACCAGCACCCCCTTGCTTCCTCCATCCTCATGGAGCTTACAGACAAGCACTGCTGCCATCAAAACACAATATGGTAAGTGCCACAGTGAGAGCACATGGGGGAGTCACCTACCCTCAGCACAGCCTTTGTGGTTGTACAACTTGTGTAGTTTTACAGGACCCCATGCTCTGCGGGATCCCAAGCTTGGTTTCATGCTCTATTGTGGTCTTGAAAGGGTTTTTTAAAGGGGGACCCTGTATTCATGTTGTCCTGGGCCCTGTAAGCTCTAAAGCTTGTCTTGACTACACTTACTATCCGAGGTCAGATGCAGGCCCTTCTCTGGTCAGGCCCAGTCTAGCATCTAGAGCTCCTTCTCTGGAGCAGGTTCCAATGACTCAGCATGCTTCCCTTACTTCTTCAGTGCAACCACTGCATTCTTTATTCCTTTATTCCTTGAGGCTTGATACCCTCCTAAATTGGCTGCTTAATACATTGGCTCATCTGCTTCCTAGCTGATAAGGGTATCATTTTTCACTTGATGGTCTTATAAACACTAAAAACTAACAGAGAGAAGCTATAAAGTTACTAACTAAGCAAATGGTAGATCACTTATACTGCATCTCTTTTATTACCAGGAATGAAATGAAAAAACTCCAACTCACCGAGCGCAAACAGCAAGCTGAGAAAGCAGAAACTACTTGGGTGACTGGCCTTTCTGCAGCCCAGACTGGGACCCTAACACCCAAGGAGGAGAACTCAGGAGGTATTTTCTCAGAGGTTAAGACTCCATGAAGCTTCCAGAGTAAGCAAGTCAGATCAGCTCAACAAATAGAACCCTCTACTCTGAGCCAGAGCAGGCTTCCAAGAAACACCTTATGATTAGACTCATTTCAGTGGGAACTGTGGTGCTTAAAGGGGGTGAACTCTGCAAAGCTCACACAGCTAATAAAAGAAGGGTGCAAACCCAATCCGCTGGACTCCAGAACCTCTACTCTTGACCTAGGCTGCACTACTTACCATGACTTCAATCTTCCAGTGCAGGGCTTTGTCTTCCCCATTATTCTCCCCTAAAGAATTTTCAGCTGCTGTTTAAGTGAATGTGTAGAAATAGAAACAAGCAGCTCTACTTCCCCATCAGCTTCAGGTCCCAATCATCAATGTGTGCTTTAGGGAAGAGGAGGCAGCCTAGTCGGGTCTGACCTCTGGGGGAGCCAGCCTGGAGATGGGGACAGGTAAAGGCACACCTTTCCTACTTTCCAGGGAGCTGCACAGTCTGGAAAAGAGTTTCTCTTTACAGAGAATAGAGACTTTGTAGGAAGATTAGTGGTATGAGGTCACAGCACAGGAGAAGCGAAAGGAAAGGACTGGGGGCAGTGCAGGGAGACTGCCAGAGAGGAACAGTTTCAGCAGCTGCCATGAAGTGGAAACCATGAGGAAAGGAAGAATGTGAAGGTTAATTTTTAGAAAGCCTTCTGAGTGGAATGCTACATAAAACACTGAGACTGCCCTTCTAACAAAACAAGGTTAAAAAGACATTCTTCACAGCTCCTGAAGTTAGACTGGCATTTCCTTGATGCAACATCAACCTAGCCTGGGCTACAGGAGACTCTGGGATTTAAGTTACATGGGGAACAAATCAGCACTTCCTCATTTCTACCACTTTGGAAATAACTAGAAGCCTCTCTGGTAGGATTCATCCTACCTCATGAATTCCACCATAAACCCTAACTCTAGTAGATACTAGATACCCTTTATAGTCAGAAGAAACTTTTTTATTTGAGAGCGAACATATGAGAGAGAGAGAGAGAGACAGAGAGAGACAGAGAGAGAGAGAGAGAGCTCACAAGCAGCAAGGAGGGACAGAGGGAGAAGCAGACTCTCCCTGGAGCAGGAACTTGATCCCAGGACTTGGGATTATGACTTGAACGGAAGGCAGACACTTAACCAACAGCCACCCAGGTGCCCTAGTCAGAAGAAATTTTTAAAGGATAAAACAAAGCAACAGAAATAGAACAGTAGTTTTTAAGAAGCACTTCAGAAGAAGATTCCAGTAAAAAATTAACCAGCTACATAGAGAACAGAAAATAAACCAGATATACAATGACTAGATGAATTCTGTCCAAAATGTTAAAAATAAGATTTGGTTATGGGGACCCAGCAGGGACATCAGTTTCCCTATTAAGTATCTGGATTCCAGATGAGACCTGTAGATGCTCAAGGACTCTGAGAACATATGTATGTATTAGTCATCATTTACTAGACCCTTATGCCAATTTTTTTTAACCTTAGCGAAGTCTCAGGTTGAGAGTCCATTAAATTAGAGTTGCTCCTTAGAGACGGACTTCCTGATTAACAAAGCAGAGTAATGAAATAGGGATACTCACATCAGGGGAATAAATTAAACAGCCTATTTTCATCTTAGCAAGGAATAATTCACCTGGTAAACCACCCCGGAAGCAGGGCGGGGGGTGGGGGCGAGAATAAAATGTCAAAAGTAAAAAATCTTTATCAAGTGAACTCCCAAGCTCCTAAGATGGTTAACTTAGCTAGCAAAAGAGTTTTCTAGACTCTTTAAGGTAAACTATTCCCTGAAGTAGAGACTGGCTCTAAAAGTGTACAGCAAGGGGAACACCAATTCCTTGGACAGTAACACAAGCCACTCCAATGAAACTGGATTCTTAAGTACACAAGAAACTTCCATAACTTTTGCCTAGATCTTCCCTTATGAAGGGAGAGGATATGTTATCATGTGATCCTGAACACCCCCAGTACCTTCATTGTTTCCATTTTGTTTTAAATTGAGGTGAAATTCATAGGAGATGAATCTTTAAGCCACCAGGATGGCTCAGTGGTTGAGCATATGCCTTCAGCTCAGGGCATGATCCCAAGGTCCTAGGATCAAGTCCCACATGAGGCTCCCCCTAGGGAGCCTGATTCTCCCTCTGCCTGTGTCTCTGCTGCTCTCTGTGTCTCTCATGAATAAATAAAATCTTTTTAAAAAATGAATCTTGAAAGTATATAATTCAGTAACATATAGAATATTCACAATTTTGTACAATAACCATCTCCAGTTACAGGATAGGGTCCTCACTCTGAAAAGAGACTCTGTACATATGGAGTAGTCACTCCCCTCCCCACATCCCTGGCAACCACCGGGTCTGCTGTCTGTTCATTTAGCTACTTGAAGGTTTCATATGAATGAAGTCATACAATATGTGTCCTTTATCTCTGGCTTCTTCTATTTAGCATAACATTTTTGAGATGCATCCACAGTATAGCATGCATCAGTAATTCATTCTTTTTCACGGCTGAATAATATTCCATTGTATGCTCATATCACATTTCGTTTATCCACTTGGTTGATGGACATTTGAGTTGTTTCCACTTTTTGGCTATCAGGAATACTGCTGATAGGAGTCTCCTTATTAATAGTCTTACAAAGCGCTTCATAATCCTCATTTTATATATGTGTATATAAATGGCCTCATCTGAGCCTATAATAAGATCCTCCCTGCTCATCTCAGGGTTTTCCTTAGACATCAAGATATAAATTTCAAAGCTATAATTCCAAGTCACCCATTTATTAAATGGTAGGACTCGGGTCCTTGTACTCTTAGTAAAGAGTTCTATAGCCTACACAATACTAGTCCTTAACTATTTTCATCCGGGACCAGTTTTCCTTGGGCAGGTGAAGCCATACTAATCATTTCTTATTCCAAACTCCACTGAGAACAGTGGCTAGACATTAAGCTCCAAGGAAAAAGAAATTAGGTTTTATTCATCTTTATAGTCCAGCACCTAATACAGCATCTATCTAGCACAGAGCTGACACCAAAAAAGGTTTGGAGAGAGGGAAAGAAAAAGAGGAAGAAAGGACACACAGTGTCAAGCATAGGAAGATATCATAGCACCTCCCACACCTTATCCACAGGGGCTACATTCCCAGCCTCCCAGGGGATGCCTGAAACCACAGAGAGTACTAAACACTATTCTATATTTTCCCAACTGTTAAAACAATTCCAAAATGAAGTCATCTACCCCCACCCTCCGATAGCAAATTAGGACCTAGTTTTAACTTAGCTCAGAAATGTGACCTTTTAGCAGTCAATCTGATGTTTCCTGATCAGTTCTAGGGAGGTAATCTGCCTGGTAAAAATCCCTGCCATTCCCTTACTCTCCAAAATAAAAGATGTAACCATTCTTTTTCTTTTGCTAATTTCTTGCCTTGCCTTCTTTCCTATAAAAACCTTCCATTTTGTACAATTCTTTGGAGCATCTCTCCATGGTACTTGCTAGATAAGATGTTGCCTGATTCATGAATCACTTAATAAAGCCGATTAGATATTCAGATTTACTTGGGTGAATTTTGGGTTTTAACACTATACATATAGATCTATGAAAGTTTAGTTTATATATAAGATTAACAACTAAAGTGGAACGGTTGTAAGAATAGACTGGGATAAGAGTCCTATGAATGTGGTCTCTCAAAATCTTATTGCACTGTACTTACCCTTTGTGTGAGGAGGTACAATGATAAAAGGTCCACACAAGAAGGAGAATGACATAGGCATTGTGATGTAGCATTAGGCTACTGAAGACTTTCTGACAATTTGTCAGGAATATCATCTGTTTCTGGACTGTAGGTAACTGACACTGCAGAAAATGAAACCCCAGCTAAGGGGAAAACAACCATATTTGCACCTGTGATTTCCTGAGTGTTGTGCTTTCACACATGGTGGGAACATGAGCCCCAGGAAAGTCCTGACTATAAGTAAAAAATAAAAATAAGTAGTAGAAAGTGCTATGGTCAGATCCCAAATCAGCAAAATTCCTGCCACAATATCAAGCCTTTTTGTCTTTCCTGTTTTGAAACCATTTCATTGTCTAAAAAATAAACATATAAAAGCTAAAAACCGCAGCAAAAGAATATACTTCCTAAAGGGCATTAGTTCTATCATCCTACTACCAAGGTATACTGCCCAACCCATTCTCCATGTCCAGGAGAAATTATAGCTCTGAGTACACAATTCTGTCCAGGTGAGCTCTAGATTTATGATCCTACCAAAGAAGACAGAGTTTCTATGACACTAGACAGATTCAAGATGGACTCCAATCCTGGAACCACTGTAGAATCAAAATCTTAGAAGCCTGTCCAAGCCCTACTCCCAGATTTATTTTAGAGAGAGCACACATAAGCAGGAGAAGGTGCAGAGGCAGAAAATCTTAAGCAGACTCCTCGCTGAGCACAGAGCCCGATGCAGGGCTTTAATCCCACAACCCTGAGATCATGACCTGAGCCAAAATCAAGAATCCAATACTTAATAAACTGAGCCACCCAGGAGTTTCCCTACTCCTAATTTCTCACCTATTGCAGTACATATAAGAAATTTCTCCAGAGCATGTTGGGTTAAATGAAGAGCTACTCAGAGCTGAACACAATGGGCTTGGACTGCTGAATGATATGGGAAACTCTTCTCTAAATAGAACAAAAACCCAACCAACAAAAATCTATGGCAATAATTCGGTGCTTAAAGTTTTCCTATTTCCTATGGGAACTTTCACATTAGCATCAATATAGTCCTCATAATGACTACCTGAAATAGGTAGCAGTCCCATTTTGCAGATGAGGAGACTGAGGCAAAGTATAATTAAGAGATGTATCCAGCTGACAAGGAACAGATCTACTGCCCTAGATCAGGTCTTCTAATTACACCCATTGTTTAGGACATAGATTGCATTCTAACAGGCTTCTGATTCTGATGTATATCCAAGCTTAAGAACAGATTCCCAAAGATTATGGAAATCTGTTTCCGATAAGCCGCCAGTGCAGCCACTCTTGGGGCCCATATTCAGGAATGAGTGCTGAGTAGACCGCTACTGCCCAGAGAGCTTGAGGTTGGCCAAGTGCTCACAGCTGCCAACTACCCATGGACTTGGCCTGAACTTCAACCAGGTCCCTGAACTTGGACTTGTCCCAAGACTGAGCAAGCACCACAATGCAGATCATAGAGCTCTTAACAGCCCACCACTGGGGATGGGCCAACCACAGTAAGACTGTTCCTGTGAAACCACCCCATCCTGCCATCTATTCTACCTTAATTGCTTGTCCAAGTTCCCCACAGAACTACTTCTTAGTCCTGCTTTTCCTCCCTAGGAAAGAAAAACCTTTTCCCCTGCTTGGTTCTGGGACACTTTGTAGATCGTGGGATCTGAGTGCACCCCTCATTACATTTGTCTCTTTGACCAAAGTTTTTCCTTACCAAAGCCCAGGTTTGTTTTCATTTGACAAAGTCCTCAGCCCCTGTCTGAGCCTAAAGCTTCAAAGAATTTGGGGACACCATTTTGGGTTCTTTTGTGAATGTAGGACTCTGGCTGGGGGCGGGGGCGCTGACTTCATCATGGGCAGCTGTGGGGCACAGTGCAGGCTGACTGGTGTTTGTAGTTTACCGCAGACCTTTCTGACCTTAGCTTCAGGACTCCATTCCTGGCATTTGAACATCAGGCCTGTGGCGATCCTGAAGTGAAAGCCTTCTATTTCTCCAATTTTCCTCAAAACTCAAAAAGGTAAAAATCTCTGCCATGAACTATTTTTCTCTAGAGATGCACCCAACATGCATATTTTGCAGAGCTGTCAAGGCCCCTTTTGTCAAACGGATCTTAACAAGCAACTATCTACCTCCCCCACACCCCTCAACAAACTGCTTCCTTTGGTTTGTGACTCAAGGTTGAGACACTTTCCTAAAAGTATGACTAAGCAGAAGCTCAACAGACCTAGGCTGCCCACCCCACCCCTCCATCTTCCAGCTCAACGTTGGCCGTGGCTGAGCAGAATTCTCGCCAGGAAATCACCCAGGCTCTTAAGATGCAGAGGAGAGTGCCAAAGAGGGAAATTAAAAGAACGGTTTTCTAAATGTAAAATCCCTTCCCATCAGAATTAGAAAGCGTTAGGCTGTTTCTCGTCTAATGCTAAAAATGAGTTCATTTGATGGTTGTTTCTATAATTATACAATTATACCCTATTACACAATTCTGTGATGTTGCCAACTTTGTCTTTCAAGAAAAAGAAAAACAAATTCTTAGTCATAAATTTAAGAAAAGAATATCACAGGAAATGCTGTCTGTAATGCTACCAGCAGAGTTCTGAAAAAACTATGGTAGAGCTTTAAGTAGGTAACACCTTTCCTATACCCCTAGGTGATTAAAAAAAGTGACCAAGAAGTTAATAAGCAGCACATGTTGAGAAAAACCATGGCGTGGAGACACCTGGGTTTAAATCACAGCTCACCACCCACTGCAAGTCACACCACTTCAATTCGATTACTTGATCTAGAAAAGTAGGCATAAATAACACAACCTAGCCTGTCTCTTTTGGTAGGGGAAAATGAGGCAATTTGAGAGCATTTTAAAAGTCAAATGTTTTAGAAAAGCAAAGCAACAAATATGAGTGCCATCATTACGGCATTCCAGTCACCAGAGCTCGATTGCTACTTGTCCATTATTTTACAATTCCAAAGAATAAACAATTCTCCCCTTTGGAACACATTCTGAAACCTTCATGAAGATATTTGTCAAAAAAGTTGATTATACTGGTCAGCTTTGTTACATTAACAAAGCCCATGATGTATCCAAATCTTTCTAGAAAAGTCTTAAATCATATATCATGAATTTAGTACAACAGCACTCCACTTGTGCTCACAAAGCCTCATTTGAACTCTTTTGGGGATTAAGCAATTTATGTAACTCAGTAAATCTGGCAGTATACATAAAGACACAGATTTTTCTCCTTTTTACAGACCAGAAACTTTGTAATGTTTTCCCAGACAAGTCTTATAATGTCTCATATATTCCTGTTCTCATGATGCACCTGCAACA